>NC_138132.1:78148390-79474924 GCF_964188305.1 Podarcis bocagei | reverse complement strand
CAATTTCAGCAAAAATCTGACTTTTGGCAATTCACTCAAAAATGGTGCCAAAAGCTTGAAAATGCTCTCCTGAAAGCTTTGGCGATGGAAACAGAAGGCTTTTTATCACAGGACAAGAAATCAGCCCTCAAAAACTTAACCGGCAGAAAACATTTTTTTGAAAAAATCCCTAAGCCCCGGGGTCACAATTTCAGCAAAAATCTGAGTTTTGGCAATTCACTCAAAAATGTTGCCAAAAGCTTGAAAATGCTCTCCTGAAAGGTTTGGCACTTGAAACAGAAGACTTTTTATCACAGGACAAGAAATCAGCCCTCAAAAACTTAACCGGCAGAAAATATTTTTTTGAAAAAATCCCTAAGCCCCGGGGTCACAATTTCAGCAAAAATCTGACTTTTGGCAATTCACTCAAAAATGGTGCCAAAAGCTTGAAAATGCTCTCCTGAAAGGTTTGGCACTCGAAACAGAAGGCTTTTTATCACAGGACAAGAAATCAGCCCTCAAAAACTTAACCGGCAGACAATATTTTTTTGAAAAAATCCCTAAGCCCCGGGGTCACAATTTCAGCAAAAATCTGACTTTTGGCAATTCACTCAAAAATGGTGCCAAAAGCCTGAAAGTGCTCTCCTGAAAGGTTTCGCACTTGAAACAGAAGGCTTTTTATCACAGGACAAGAAATCAGCCCTCAAAAACTTAACCGGCAGAAAATATTTTTTTGAAAAAAATCCCTAAGCCCCGGGGTCACAATTTCAGCAAAAATCTGACTTTTGGCAATTCACTCAAAAATGGTGCCAAAAGCTTGGAAATGCTCCCCTGAAAGCTTGGGCGATGGAAACAGAAGGCTTTTTATCACAGGACAAGAAATCAGCCCTCAAAAACTTAACCGGCAGAAAATATTTTTTTGAAAAAATCCCTAAGCCCCGGGGTCACAATTTCAGCAAAAATCTGACTTTTGGCAATTCACTCAAAAATGGTGCCAAAAGCTTGGAAATGCTCCCCTGAAAGGTTTGGCACTCGAAACAGAAGGCTTTTTATCACAGGACAAGAAATCAGCCCTCAAAAACTTAACCGGCAGAAAATATTTTTTTGAAAAAATCCCTAAGCCCCGGGGTCACAATTTCAGCAAAAATCTGACTTTTGGCAATTCACTCAAAAATGGTGCCAAAAGCTTGGAAATGCTCCCCTGAAAGGTTTGGCACTCGAAACAGAAGGCTTTTTATCACAGGACAAGAAATCAGCCCTCAAAAACTTAACGGGCAGAAAATATTTTTTTGAAAAAATCCCTAAGCCCCGGGGTCACAATTTCAGCAAAAATCTGACTTTTGGCAATTCACTCAAAAATGGTGCCAAAAGCTTGGAAATGCTCCCCTGAAAGCTTGGGCGATGGAAACAGAAGGCTTTTTATCACAGGACAAGAAGTCAGCCCTCAAAAACTTAACCGGCAGAAAATATTTTTTTGAAAAAATCCCTAAGCCCCGGGGTCACAATTTCATCAAAAATCTGACTTTTGGCAATTCACTCAAAAATGGTGCCAAAAGCTTGAAAATGCTCCCCTGAAAGGTTTCGCACTTCAAACAGAAGGCTTTTTATCACAGGACAAGAAATCAGCCCTCAAAAACTTAACCGGCAGAAAACATTTTTTTGAAAAAATCCATAAGCCCCGGGGTCACAATTTCAGCAAAAATCTGACTTTTGGCAATTCACTCAAAAATGGTGCCAAAAGCTTGGAAATGCTCTACTGAAAGGTTTGGCACTTGAAAGAGAAGGCTTTTTATCACAGGACAAGAAATCAGCCCTCAAAAGGTTAACCGGCAGAAAATATTTTTTTGAAAAAATCCCTAAGCCCCGGGGTCACAATTTCAGCAAAAATCTGACTTTTGGCAATTCACTCAAAAATGGTGCCAAAAGCTTGGAAATGCTCCCCTGAAAGGTTTGGCACTCGAAACAGAAGGCTTTTTATCACAGGACATGAAATCAGCCCTCAAAAACTTAACCGGCAGAAAATATTTTTTTGAAAAAATCCCTAAGCCCCGGGGTCACAATTTCAGCAAAAATCTGACTTTTGGCAATTCACTCAAAAATGGTGCCAAAAGCTTGGAAATGCTCCCCTGAAAGGTTTGGCACTCGAAACAGAAGGCTTTTTATCACAGGACAAGAAATCAGCCCTCAAAAACTTAACCGGCAGAAAATATTTTTTTGAAAAAATCCCTAAGCCCCGGGGTCACAATTTCAGCAAAAATCTGACTTTTTCAATTCACTCAAAAATGTTGCCAAAAGCTTGGAAATGCTCCCCTGAAAGGTTTGGCACTTGAAACAGAAGGCTTTTAATCACAGGGCAAGAATTCAGCCCTCAAAAACTTAACCGGCAGAAAATATTTTTTTGTAAAATTCTCTAAGCCCCGGGGTCACAATTTCAACAAAAATCTGACTTTTGGCAATTCACTCAAAAATGGTGCCAAAAGCTTGAAAATGCTCCCCTGAAAGCTTGGGCGATGGAAACAGAAGGCTTTTTATCACAGGACAAGAAATCAGCCCTCAAAAACTTAACCGGCAGAAAACATTTTTTTGAAAAAATCCCTAAGCCCCGGGGTCACAATTTCAGCAAAAATCTGACTTTTGGCAATTCACTCAAAAATGGTGCCAAAAGCTTGAAAATGCTCCCCTGAAAGGTTTCGCACTTCAAACAGAAGGCTTTTTATCACAGGACAAGAAATCAGCCCTCAAAAACTTAACGGGCAGACAACATTTTTTTGAAAAAATCCCTAAGCCCCGGGTTCACAATTTCAGCAAAAATCTGACTTTTGGCAATTCACTCAAAAATGGTGCCAAAAGCTTGGAAATGCTCTCCTGAAAGGTTTGGCACTTGAAACAGAAGGCTTTTTATCACAGGACAAGAAATCAGCCCTCAAAAAGTTAACTGGCAGAAAATATTTTTTTGAAAAAATCCCTAAGCCCCGGGGTCACAATTTCAGCAAAAATCTGACTTTTGGCAATTCACTCAAAAATGGTGCCAACTGGTTGCAAATGCTCCCCTGAAAGCTTTGGCGATGGAAACAGAAGACTTTTTATCACAGGACAAGAAATCGGCCCTCAAAAACTTAACCGGCAGAAAATAGTTTTTTGAAAAAATCCCTAAGCCCCGGGATCACAATTTCAGCAAAAATCTGACTTTTTCAATTCACTCAAAAATGTTGCCAAAAGCTTGGAAATGCTCCCCTGAAAGGTTTGGCACTTGAAACAGAAGGCTTTTAATCACAGGGCAAGAATTCAGCCCTCAAAAACTTAACCGGCAGAAAATATTTTTTTGTAAAATTCTCTAAGCCCCGGGGTCACAATTTCAACAAAAATCTGACTTTTGGCAATTCACTCAAAAATGGTGCCAAAAGCTTGAAAATGCTCCCCTGAAAGCTTGGGCGATGGAAACAGAAGGCTTTTTATCACAGGACAAGAAATCAGCCCTCAAAAACTTAACCGGCAGAAAACATTTTTTTGAAAAAAATCCCTAAGCCCCGGGGTCACAATTTCAGCAAAAATCTGACTTTTGGCAATTCACTCAAAAATGGTGCCAAAAGCTTGAAAATGCTCCCCTGAAAGGTTTCGCACTTCAAACAGAAGGCTTTTTATCACAGGACAAGAAATCAGCCCTCAAAAACTTAACGGGCAGACAACATTTTTTTGAAAAAATCCCTAAGCCCCGGGTTCACAATTTCAGCAAAAATCTGACTTTTGGCAATTCACTCAAAAATGGTGCCAAAAGCTTGGAAATGCTCTCCTGAAAGGTTTGGCACTTGAAACAGAAGGCTTTTTATCACAGGACAAGAAATCAGCCCTCAAAAAGTTAACTGGCAGAAAATATTTTTTTGAAAAAATCCCTAAGCCCCGGGGTCACAATTTCAGCAAAAATCTGACTTTTGGCAATTCACTCAAAAATGGTGCCAACTGGTTGCAAATGCTCCCCTGAAAGCTTTGGCGATGGAAACAGAAGACTTTTTATCACAGGACAAGAAATCAGCCCTCAAAAACTTAACTGGCAGAAAATATTTTTTTGAAAAAATCCCTAAGCCCCGGGGTCACAATTTCAGCAAAAATCTGACTTTTGGCAATTCACTCAAAAATGGTGCCAAAAGCTTGGAAATGCTGTCCTGAAAGGTTTGGCACTTTAAACAGAAGGCTTTTTATCACAGGACAAGAAATCAGCCCTCAAAAACTTAACCGGCAGAAAATATTTTTTTGAAAAAATCCCTAAGCCCCGGGGTCACAATTTCAGCAAAAATCTGACTTTTGGCAATTCACTCAAAAATGGTGCCAAAAGCCTGAAAGTGCTCTCCTGAAAGGTTTCGCACTTGAAACAGAAGGCTTTTTATCACAGGACAAGAAATCAGCCCTCAAAAACTTAACCGGCAGAAAATATTTTTTTGAAAAAAATCCCTAAGCCCCGGGGTCACAATTTCAGCAAAAATCTGACTTTTGGCAATTCACTCAAAAATGGTGCCAAAAGCTTGAAAATGCTCCCCTGAAAGGTTTCGCACTTGAAACAGAAGGCTTTTTATCACAGGACAAGAAATCAGCCCTCAAAAACTTAACCGGCAGAAAACATTTTTTTGAAAAAATCCATAAGCCCCGGGGTCACAATTTCAGCAAAAATCTGACTTTTGGCAATTCACTCAAAAATGGTGCCAAAAGCTTGGAAATGCTCTCCTGAATGGTTTGGCACTTGAAAGAGAAGGCTTTTTATCACAGGACAAGAAATCAGCCCTCAAAAAGTTAACCGGCAGAAAATATTTTTTTGAAAAAATCCCTAAGCCCCGGGGTCACAATTTCAGCAAAAATCTGACTTTTGGCAATTCACTCAAAAATGGTGCCAAAAGCTTGGAAATGCTCCCCTGAAAGGTTTGGCACTCGAAACAGAAGGCTTTTTATCACAGGACAAGAAATCAGCCCTCAAAAACTTAACCGGCAGAAAATATTTTTTTGAAAAAATCCCTAAGCCCCGGGGTCACAATTTCAGCAAAAATCTGACTTTTGGCAATTCACTCAAAAATGGTGCCAAAAGCTTGGAAATGCTCCCCTGAAAGGTTTGGCACTCGAAACAGAAGGCTTTTTATCACAGGACAAGAAATCAGCCCTCAAAAACTTAACGGGCAGAAAATATTTTTTTGAAAAAATCCCTAAGCCCCAGGGTCACAATTTCAGCAAAAATCTGACTTTTGGCAATTCACTCAAAAATGGTGCCAAAAGCTTGGAAATGCTCCCCTGAAAGCTTGGGCGATGGAAACAGAAGGCTTTTTATCACAGGACAAGAAATCAGCCCTCAAAAACTTAACCGGCAGAAAATATTTTTTTGAAAAAATCCCTAAGCCCCGGGGTCACAATTTCAGCAAAAATCTGACTTTTGGCAATTCACTCAAAAATGGTGCCAAAAGCTTGGAAATGCTCTCCTCAAAGGTTTGGCAGTGGAAACACAAGGCTTTTTATCACAGGACAAGAAATCAGCCCTCAAAAACTTAACCAACAGAAAATATTTTTTTGAAAAAATCCCTAAGCCCCGGGGTCACAATTTCAGCAAAAATCTGACTTTTGGCAATTCACTCAAAAATGGTGCCAAAAGCTTGAAAATGCTGTCCTGAAAGGTTTGGCACTTTAAACAGAAGGCTTTTTATCACAGGACAAGAAATCAGCCCTCAAAAACTTAACCGGCAGAAAATATTTTTTTGAAAAAATCCCTAAGCCCCGGGGTCACAATTTCAGCAAAAATCTGACTTTTGGCAATTCACTCAAAAATGGTGCCAAAAGCCTGAAAGATTTCTCCTGAAAGGTTTCGCACTTGAAACAGAAGGCTTTTTATCACAGGACAAGAAATCAGCCCTCAAAAACTTAACCGGCAGAAAATATTTTTTTGAAAAAAATCCCTAAGCCCCGGGGTCACAATTTCAGCAAAAATCTGACTTTTGGCAATTCACTCAAAAATGGTGCCAAAAGCTTGAAAATGCTCCCCTGAAAGGTTTCGCACTTGAAACAGAAGGCTTTTTATCACAGGACAAGAAATCAGCCCTCAAAAACTTAACCGGCAGAAAACATTTTTTTGAAAAAATCCATAAGCCCCGGGGTCACAATTTCAGCAAAAATCTGACTTTTGGCAATTCACTCAAAAATGGTGCCAAAAGCTTGGAAATGCTCTCCTGAATGGTTTGGCACTTGAAAGAGAAGGCTTTTTATCACAGGACAAGAAATCAGCCCTCAAAAAGTTAACCGGCAGAAAATATTTTTTTGAAAAAATCCCTAAGCCCCGGGGTCACAATTTCAGCAAAAATCTGACTTTTGGCAATTCACTCAAAAATGGTGCCAAAAGCTTGGAAATGCTCCCCTGAAAGGTTTGGCACTCGAAACAGAAGGCTTTTTATCACAGGACAAGAAATCAGCCCTCAAAAACTTAACCGGCAGAAAATATTTTTTTGAAAAAATCCCTAAGCCCCGGGGTCACAATTTCAGCAAAAATCTGACTTTTGGCAATTCACTCAAAAATGGTGCCAAAAGCTTGGAAATGCTCCCCTGAAAGGTTTGGCACTCGAAACAGAAGGCTTTTTATCACAGGACAAGAAATCAGCCCTCAAAAACTTAACGGGCAGAAAATATTTTTTTGAAAAAATCCCTAAGCCCCAGGGTCACAATTTCAGCAAAAATCTGACTTTTGGCAATTCACTCAAAAATGGTGCCAAAAGCTTGGAAATGCTCCCCTGAAAGCTTGGGCGATGGAAACAGAAGGCTTTTTATCACAGGACAAGAAATCAGCCCTCAAAAACTTAACCGGCAGAAAATATTTTTTTGAAAAAATCCCTAAGCCCCGGGGTCACAATTTCAGCAAAAATCTGACTTTTGGCAATTCACTCAAAAATGGTGCCAAAAGCTTGGAAATGCTCTCCTCAAAGGTTTGGCAGTGGAAACACAAGGCTTTTTATCACAGGACAAGAAATCAGCCCTCAAAAACTTAACCAACAGAAAATATTTTTTTGAAAAAATCCCTAAGCCCCGGGGTCACAATTTCAGCAAAAATCTGACTTTTGGCAATTCACTCAAAAATGGTGCCAAAAGCTTGAAAATGCTCTCCTGAAAGGTTTGGCACTTGAAACAGAAGACTTTTTATCACAGGACAAGAAATCAGCCCTCAAAAACTTAACCGGCAGAAAATATTTTTTTGAAAAAATCCCTAAGCCCCGGGGTCACAATTTCAGCAAAAATCTGACTTTTGGCAATTCACTCAAAAATGGTGCCAAAAGCTTGAAAATGCTCCCCTGAAAGGTTTCGCACTTCAAACAGAAGGCTTTTTATCACAGGACAAGAAATCAGCCCTCAAAAACTTAACCGGCAGAAAATATTTTTTTGAAAAAATCCATAAGCCCCGGGGTCACAATTTCAGCAAAAATCCGACTTTTGGCAATTCACTCAAAAATGGTGCCAAAAGCTTGGAAATGCTCTCCTGAAAGGTTTGGCACTTGAAAGAGAAGGCTTTTTATCACAGGACAAGAAATCAGCCCTCAAAAAGTTAACCGGCAGAAAATATTTTTTTGAAAAAATCCCTAAGCCCCGGGGTCACAATTTCAGCAAAAATCTGACTTTTGCAATTCACTTAAAAATGGTGCCAAAAGCTTGAAAATGCTCCCCTGAAAGCTTTGGCGATGGAAACAGAAGGCTTTTTATCACAGGACAAGAAATCAGCCCTCAAAAACTTTACCGGCAGAAAATATTTTTTTGAAAAAATCCCTAAGCCCCGGGGTCACAATTTCAGCAAAAATCTGACTTTTGGCAATTCACTCAAAAATGGTGCCAACTGGTTGCAAATGCTCCCCTGAAAGCTTTGGCGATGGAAACAGAAGACTTTTTATCACAGGACAAGAAATCGGCCCTCAAAAACTTAACCGGCAGAAAATAGTTTTTTGAAAAAATCCCTAAGCCCCGGGATCACAATTTCAGCAAAAATCTGACTTTTTCAATTCACTCAAAAATGTTGCCAAAAGCTTGGAAATGCTCTCCTGAAAGGTTTGGCACTTGAAACAGAAGGCTTTTTATCACAGGACAAGAAATCAGCCCTCAAAAAGTTAACTGGCAGAAAATATTTTTTTGAAAAAATCCCTAAGCCCCGGGGTCACAATTTCAGCAAAAATCTGACTTTTGGCAATTCACTCAAAAATGGTGCCAACTGGTTGCAAATGCTCCCCTGAAAGCTTTGGCGATGGAAACAGAAGACTTTTTATCACAGGACAAGAAATCAGCCCTCAAAAACTTAACTGGCAGAAAATATTTTTTTGAAAAAATCCCTAAGCCCCGGGGTCACAATTTCAGCAAAAATCTGACTTTTGGCAATTCACTCAAAAATGGTGCCAAAAGCTTGGAAATGCTGTCCTGAAAGGTTTGGCACTTTAAACAGAAGGCTTTTTATCACAGGACAAGAAATCAGCCCTCAAAAACTTAACCGGCAGAAAATATTTTTTTGAAAAAATCCCTAAGCCCCGGGGTCACAATTTCAGCAAAAATCTGACTTTTGGCAATTCACTCAAAAATGGTGCCAAAAGCCTGAAAGTGCTCTCCTGAAAGGTTTCGCACTTGAAACAGAAGGCTTTTTATCACAGGACAAGAAATCAGCCCTCAAAAACTTAACCGGCAGAAAATATTTTTTTGAAAAAAATCCCTAAGCCCCGGGGTCACAATTTCAGCAAAAATCTGACTTTTGGCAATTCACTCAAAAATGGTGCCAAAAGCTTGAAAATGCTCCCCTGAAAGGTTTCGCACTTGAAACAGAAGGCTTTTTATCACAGGACAAGAAATCAGCCCTCAAAAACTTAACCGGCAGAAAACATTTTTTTGAAAAAATCCATAAGCCCCGGGGTCACAATTTCAGCAAAAATCTGACTTTTGGCAATTCACTCAAAAATGGTGCCAAAAGCTTGGAAATGCTCTCCTGAATGGTTTGGCACTTGAAAGAGAAGGCTTTTTATCACAGGACAAGAAATCAGCCCTCAAAAAGTTAACCGGCAGAAAATATTTTTTTGAAAAAATCCCTAAGCCCCGGGGTCACAATTTCAGCAAAAATCTGACTTTTGGCAATTCACTCAAAAATGGTGCCAAAAGCTTGGAAATGCTCCCCTGAAAGGTTTGGCACTCGAAACAGAAGGCTTTTTATCACAGGACAAGAAATCAGCCCTCAAAAACTTAACCGGCAGAAAATATTTTTTTGAAAAAATCCCTAAGCCCCGGGGTCACAATTTCAGCAAAAATCTGACTTTTGGCAATTCACTCAAAAATGGTGCCAAAAGCTTGGAAATGCTCCCCTGAAAGGTTTGGCACTCGAAACAGAAGGCTTTTTATCACAGGACAAGAAATCAGCCCTCAAAAACTTAACGGGCAGAAAATATTTTTTTGAAAAAATCCCTAAGCCCCAGGGTCACAATTTCAGCAAAAATCTGACTTTTGGCAATTCACTCAAAAATGGTGCCAAAAGCTTGGAAATGCTCCCCTGAAAGCTTGGGCGATGGAAACAGAAGGCTTTTTATCACAGGACAAGAAATCAGCCCTCAAAAACTTAACCGGCAGAAAATATTTTTTTGAAAAAATCCCTAAGCCCCGGGGTCACAATTTCAGCAAAAATCTGACTTTTGGCAATTCACTCAAAAATGGTGCCAAAAGCTTGGAAATGCTCTCCTCAAAGGTTTGGCAGTGGAAACACAAGGCTTTTTATCACAGGACAAGAAATCAGCCCTCAAAAACTTAACCAACAGAAAATATTTTTTTGAAAAAATCCCTAAGCCCCGGGGTCACAATTTCAGCAAAAATCTGACTTTTGGCAATTCACTCAAAAATGGTGCCAAAAGCTTGAAAATGCTGTCCTGAAAGGTTTGGCACTTTAAACAGAAGGCTTTTTATCACAGGACAAGAAATCAGCCCTCAAAAACTTAACCGGCAGAAAATATTTTTTTGAAAAAATCCCTAAGCCCCGGGGTCACAATTTCAGCAAAAATCTGACTTTTGGCAATTCACTCAAAAATGGTGCCAAAAGCCTGAAAGATTTCTCCTGAAAGGTTTCGCACTTGAAACAGAAGGCTTTTTATCACAGGACAAGAAATCAGCCCTCAAAAACTTAACCGGCAGAAAATATTTTTTTGAAAAAAATCCCTAAGCCCCGGGGTCACAATTTCAGCAAAAATCTGACTTTTGGCAATTCACTCAAAAATGGTGCCAAAAGCTTGAAAATGCTCCCCTGAAAGGTTTCGCACTTGAAACAGAAGGCTTTTTATCACAGGACAAGAAATCAGCCCTCAAAAACTTAACCGGCAGAAAACATTTTTTTGAAAAAATCCATAAGCCCCGGGGTCACAATTTCAGCAAAAATCTGACTTTTGGCAATTCACTCAAAAATGGTGCCAAAAGCTTGGAAATGCTCTCCTGAATGGTTTGGCACTTGAAAGAGAAGGCTTTTTATCACAGGACAAGAAATCAGCCCTCAAAAAGTTAACCGGCAGAAAATATTTTTTTGAAAAAATCCCTAAGCCCCGGGGTCACAATTTCAGCAAAAATCTGACTTTTGGCAATTCACTCAAAAATGGTGCCAAAAGCTTGGAAATGCTCCCCTGAAAGGTTTGGCACTCGAAACAGAAGGCTTTTTATCACAGGACAAGAAATCAGCCCTCAAAAACTTAACCGGCAGAAAATATTTTTTTGAAAAAATCCCTAAGCCCCGGGGTCACAATTTCAGCAAAAATCTGACTTTTGGCAATTCACTCAAAAATGGTGCCAAAAGCTTGGAAATGCTCCCCTGAAAGGTTTGGCACTCGAAACAGAAGGCTTTTTATCACAGGACAAGAAATCAGCCCTCAAAAACTTAACGGGCAGAAAATATTTTTTTGAAAAAATCCCTAAGCCCCAGGGTCACAATTTCAGCAAAAATCTGACTTTTGGCAATTCACTCAAAAATGGTGCCAAAAGCTTGGAAATGCTCCCCTGAAAGCTTGGGCGATGGAAACAGAAGGCTTTTTATCACAGGACAAGAAATCAGCCCTCAAAAACTTAACCGGCAGAAAATATTTTTTTGAAAAAATCCCTAAGCCCCGGGGTCACAATTTCAGCAAAAATCTGACTTTTGGCAATTCCCTCAAAAATGGTGCCAAAAGCTTGGAAATGCTCTCCTCAAAGGTTTGGCAGTGGAAACACAAGGCTTTTTATCACAGGACAAGAAATCAGCCCTCAAAAACTTAACCAACAGAAAATATTTTTTTGAAAAAATCCCTAAGCCCCGGGGTCACAATTTCAGCAAAAATCTGACTTTTGGCAATTCACTCAAAAATGGTGCCAAAAGCTTGAAAATGCTCTCCTGAAAGGTTTGGCACTTGAAACAGAAGACTTTTTATCACAGGACAAGAAATCAGCCCTCAAAAACTTAACCGGCAGAAAATATTTTTTTGAAAAAATCCCTAAGCCCCGGGGTCACAATTTCAGCAAAAATCTGACTTTTGGCAATTCACTCAAAAATGGTGCCAAAAGCTTGAAAATGCTCCCCTGAAAGGTTTCGCACTTCAAACAGAAGGCTTTTTATCACAGGACAAGAAATCAGCCCTCAAAAACTTAACCGGCAGAAAATATTTTTTTGAAAAAATCCATAAGCCCCGGGGTCACAATTTCAGCAAAAATCCGACTTTTGGCAATTCACTCAAAAATGGTGCCAAAAGCTTGGAAATGCTCTCCTGAAAGGTTTGGCACTTGAAAGAGAAGGCTTTTTATCACAGGACAAGAAATCAGCCCTCAAAAAGTTAACCGGCAGAAAATATTTTTTTGAAAAAATCCCTAAGCCCCGGGGTCACAATTTCAGCAAAAATCTGACTTTTGCAATTCACTTAAAAATGGTGCCAAAAGCTTGAAAATGCTCCCCTGAAAGCTTTGGCGATGGAAACAGAAGGCTTTTTATCACAGGACAAGAAATCAGCCCTCAAAAACTTTACCGGCAGAAAATATTTTTTTGAAAAAATCCCTAAGCCCCGGGGTCACAATTTCAGCAAAAATCTGACTTTTGGCAATTCACTCAAAAATGGTGCCAAAAGCTTGAAAATGCTCCCCTGAAAGGTTTGGCACTTCAAACAGAAGGCTTTTTATCACAGGACAAGAAATCAGCCCTCAAAAAGTTAACCGGCAGAAAACATTTTTTTGAAAAAATCCCTAAGCCCCGGGGTCACAATTTCAGCAAAAATCCGAGTTTTGGCAATTCACTCAAAAATGGTGCCAAAAGCTTGAAAATGCTCTCCTGAAAGGTTTGGCACCTGAAACAGAAGACTTTTTATCACAGGACAAGAAATCAGCCCTCAAAAAGTTAACCGGCAGAAAATATTTTTTTGAAAAAATCCCTAAGCCCCGGGGTCACAATTTCAGCAAAAATCTGACTTTTGGCAATTCACTCAAAAATGGTGCCAAAAGCTTGAAAATGCTCTCCTGAAAGGTTTGGCACTCGAAACAGAAGGCTTTTTATCACAGGACAAGAAATCAGCCCTCAAAAACTTAACCGGCAGACAATATTTTTTTGAAAAAATCCCTAAGCCCCGGGGTCACAATTTCAGCAAAAATCTGACTTTTGGCAATTCACTCAAAAATGGTGCCAAAAGCCTGAAAGTGCTCTCCTGAAAGGTTTCGCACTTGAAACAGAAGGCTTTTTATCACAGGACAAGAAATCAGCCCTCAAAAACTTAACCGGCAGAAAATATTTTTTTGAAAAAAATCCCTAAGCCCCGGGGTCACAATTTCAGCAAAAATCTGACTTTTGGCAATTCACTCAAAAATGGTGCCAAAAGCTTGGAAATGCTCCCCTGAAAGCTTGGGCGATGGAAACAGAAGGCTTTTTATCACAGGACAAGAAATCAGCCCTCAAAAACTTAACCGGCAGAAAATATTTTTTTGAAAAAATCCCTAAGCCCCGGGGTCACAATTTCAGCAAAAATCTGACTTTTGGCAATTCACTCAAAAATGGTGCCAAAAGCTTGGAAATGCTCCCCTGAAAGGTTTGGCACTCGAAACAGAAGGCTTTTTATCACAGGACAAGAAATCAGCCCTCAAAAACTTAACCGGCAGAAAATATTTTTTTGAAAAAATCCCTAAGCCCCGGGGTCACAATTTCAGCAAAAATCTGACTTTTGGCAATTCACTCAAAAATGGTGCCAAAAGCTTGGAAATGCTCCCCTGAAAGTTTTGGCACTCGAAACAGAAGGCTTTTTATCACAGGACAAGAAATCAGCCCTCAAAAACTTAACGGGCAGAAAATATTTTTTTGAAAAAATCCCTAAGCCCCGGGGTCACAATTTCAGCAAAAATCTGACTTTTGGCAATTCACTCAAAAATGGTGCCAAAAGCTTGGAAATGCTCCCCTGAAAGCTTGGGCGATGGAAACAGAAGGCTTTTTATCACAGGACAAGAAGTCAGCCCTCAAAAACTTAACCGGCAGAAAATATTTTTTTGAAAAAATCCCTAAGCCCCGGGGTCACAATTTCAGCAAAAATCTGACTTTTGGCAATTCACTCAAAAATGGTGCCAAAAGCTTGGAAATGCTCTCCTCAAAGGTTTGGCAGTGGAAACAGAAGGCTTTTTATCACAGGACAAGAAATCAGCCCTCAAAAACTTAACCGGCAGAAAATATTTTTTTGAAAAAATCCCTAAGCCCCGGGGTCACAATTTCAGCAAAAATCTGACTTTTGGCAATTCACTCAAAAATGGTGCCAAAAGCTTGAAAATGCTCTCCTGAAAGGTTTGGCACTTGAAACAGAAGACTTTTTATCACAGGACAAGAAATCAGCCCTCAAAAACTTAACCGGCAGAAAATATTTTTGTGAAAAAATCCCTAAGCCCCGGGGTCACAATTTCAGCAAAAATCTGACTTTTGGCAATTCACTCAAAAATGGTGCCAAAAGCTTGAAAATGCTCCCCTGAAAGGTTTCGCACTTCAAACAGAAGGCTTTTTATCACAGGACAAGAAATCAGCCCTCAAAAACTTAACCGGCAGAAAACATTTTTTTGAAAAAATCCATAAGCCCCGGGGTCACAATTTCAGCAAAAATCTGACTTTTGGCAATTCACTCAAAAATGGTGCCAAAAGCTTGGAAATGCTCTCCTGAAAGGTTTGGCACTTGAAAGAGAAGGCTTTTTATCACAGGACAAGAAATCAGCCCTCAAAAGGTTAACCGGCAGAAAATATTTTTTTGAAAAAATCCCTAAGCCCCGGGGTCACAATTTCAGCAAAAATCTGACTTTTGGCAATTCACTCAAAAATGGTGCCAAAAGCTTAGAAATGCTCCCCTGAAAGGTTTGGCACTCGAAACAGAAGGCTTTTTATCACAGGACAAGAAATCAGCCCTCAAAAACTTAACCGGCAGAAAATATTTTTTTGAAAAAATCCCTAAGCCCCGGGGTCACAATTTCAGCAAAAATCTGACTTTTGGCAATTCACTCAAAAATGGTGCCAAAAGCTTGGAAATGCTGTCCTGAAAGGTTTGGCACTTTAAACAGAAGGCTTTTTATCACAGGACAAGAAATCAGCCCTCAAAAACTTAACCGGCAGAAAATATTTTTTTGAAAAAATCCCTAAGCCCCGGGGTCACAATTTCAGCAAAAATCTGACTTTTGGCAATTCACTCAAAAATGGTGCCAAAAGCCTGAAAGTGCTCTCCTGAAAGGTTTCGCACTTGAAACAGAAGGCTTTTTATCACAGGACAAGAAATCAGCCCTCAAAAACTTAACCGGCAGAAAATATTTTTTTGAAAAAAATCCCTAAGCCCCGGGGTCACAATTTCAGCAAAAATCTGACTTTTGGCAATTCACTCAAAAATGGTGCCAAAAGCTTGAAAATGCTCCCCTGAAAGGTTTCGCACTTGAAACAGAAGGCTTTTTATCACAGGACAAGAAATCAGCCCTCAAAAACTTAACCGGCAGAAAACATTTTTTTGAAAAAATCCATAAGCCCCGGGGTCACAATTTCAGCAAAAATCTGACTTTTGGCAATTCACTCAAAAATGGTGCCAAAAGCTTGGAAATGCTCTCCTGAATGGTTTGGCACTTGAAAGAGAAGGCTTTTTATCACAGGACAAGAAATCAGCCCTCAAAAAGTTAACCGGCAGAAAATATTTTTTTGAAAAAATCCCTAAGCCCCGGGGTCACAATTTCAGCAAAAATCTGACTTTTGGCAATTCACTCAAAAATGGTGCCAAAAGCTTGGAAATGCTCCCCTGAAAGGTTTGGCACTCGAAACAGAAGGCTTTTTATCACAGGACAAGAAATCAGCCCTCAAAAACTTAACCGGCAGAAAATATTTTTTTGAAAAAATCCCTAAGCCCCGGGGTCACAATTTCAGCAAAAATCTGACTTTTGGCAATTCACTCAAAAATGGTGCCAAAAGCTTGAAAATGCTCTCCTGAAAGGTTTGGCACTTGAAACAGAAGACTTTTTATCACAGGACAAGAAATCAGCCCTCAAAAAGTTAACCGGCAGAAAATATTTTTTTGAAAAAATCCCTAAGCCCCGGGGTCACAATTTCAGCAAAAATCTGACTTTTGGCAATTCACTTAAAAATGGTGCCAACTGGTTGCAAATGCTCCCCTGAAAGCTTGGGTGATGGAACCAGAAGGCTTTTTATCACAGGACGAGAAATCAGCCCTCAAAAACTTAACCGGCAGACAATATTTTTTTGAAAAAATCCCTAAGCCCCGGGGTCACAATTTCAGCAAAAATCTGACTTTTGGCAATTCACTCAAAAATGGTGCCAAAAGCTTGGAAATGCTCTCCTCAAAGGTTTGGCAGTGGAAACAGAAGGCTTTTTATCACAGGACAAGAAATCAGCCCTCAAAAACTTAACCGACAGAAAACATTTTTTTGAAAAAATCCCTAAGCCCCGGGGTCACAATTTCAGCAAAAATCTGACTTTTGGCAATTCACTCAAAAATGGTGCCAAAAGCTTGGAAATGCTCCCCTGAAAGCTTTGGCACTTGAAACAGAAGACTTTTTATCACAGGACAAGAAATCAGCCCTCAAAAACTTAACCGGCAGAAAACATTTTTTTAAAAAAATCCCTAAGCTCCGGGGTCACAATTTCAGCAAAAATCTGACTTTTGGCAATTCACTCAAAAATGGTGCCAAAAGCTTGGAAATGCTCCTCTGAAAGGTTTGGCACTTCAAACAGAAGGCTTTTTATCACAGGACAAGAAATCAGCCCTCAAAAACTTTACCGGCCGAAAATATTTTTTTGAAAAAATCCCTAAGCCCCGGGGTCACAATTTCAGCAAAAATCTGACTTTTGGCAATTCACTCAAAAATGGTGCCAAAAGCTTGGAAATGCTCTCCTGAAAGGTTTGGTACTTCAAACAGAAGGCTTTTTATCACAGGACAAGAAATTAGCCCTCAAAAACTTAACCGGCAGAAAACATTTTTTTAAAAAAATCCCTAAGCTCCGGGGTCACAATTTCAGCAAAAATCTGACTTTTGGCAATTCACTCAAAAATGGTGCCAAAAGCTTGGAAATGCTCCCCTGAAAGGTTTGGCACTTCAAACAGAAGGCTTTTTATCACAGGACAAGAAATCAGCCCTCAAAAACTTTACCGGCAGAAAATATTTTTTTGAAAAAATCCCTAAGCCCCGGGGTCACAATTTCAGCAAAAATCTGACTTTTGCCAATTCACTTAAAAATGGTGCCAACTGGTTGCAAATGCTCCCCTGAAAGCTTTGGCGATGGAAACAGAAGGCTTTTTATCACAGGACAAGAAATCAGCCCTCAAAAACTTAACTGGCAGAAAATATTTTTTTGAAAAAATCCCTAAGCCCCGGGGTCACAATTTCAGCAAAAATCTGACTTTTGGCAATTCACTCAAAAATCGTGCCAAAAGCTTGGAAATGCTCCCCTGAAAGCTTGGGCGATGGAAACAGAAGGCTTTTTATCACAGGACAAGAAATCAGCCCTCAAAAACTTAACCGGCAAAAAATATTTTTTTGAAAAAATCCCTAAGCCCCGGGGTCACAATTTCAGCAAAAATCTGACTTTTGGCAATTCACTCAAAAATGGTGCCAAAAGCTTGGAAATGCTCCCCTGAAAGGTTTGGCAGTGGAAACAGAAGGCTTTTTATCACAGGACAAGAAATCAGCCCTCAAAAACTTAACCGACAGAAAACATTTTTTTGAAAAAATCCCTAAGCCCCGGGGTCACAATTTCAGCAAAAATCTGACTTTTGGCAATTCACTCAAAAATGGTGCCAAAAGCTTGAAAATGCTCTCCTGAAAGGTTTGGCACTCGAAACAGAAGGCTTTTTATCACAGGACAAGAAATCAGCCCTCAAAAACTTAACTGGTAGAAAACATTTTTTTGAAAAAATCCCTAAGCCCCGGGGTCACAATTTCAGCAAAAATCTGACTTTTGGCAATTCACTCAAAAATGGTGCCAAAAGCTTGAAAATGCTCTCCTGAAAGGTTTGGCACTTGAAACAGAAGACTTTTTATCACAGGACAAGAAATCAGCCCTCAAAAAGTTAACCGGCAGAAAATATTTTTTTGAAAAAATCCCTAAGCCCCGGGGTCACAATTTCAGCAAAAATCTGACTTTTGGCAATTCACTTAAAAATGGTGCCAACTGGTTGCAAATGCTCCCCTGAAAGCTTTGGCGATGGAAACAGAAGGCTTTTTATCACAGGACAAGAAATCAGCCCTCAAAAACTTAACCGGCGGAAAATATTTTTTTGAAAAAATCCCTAAGCCCCGGGGTCACAATTTCAGCAAAAATCTGACTTTTGGCAATTCACTCAAAAATGGTGCCAAAAGCTTGAAAATGCTCTCCTGAAAGGTTTGGCACTCGAAACAGAAGGCTTTTTATCACAGGACAAGAAATCAGCCCTCAAAAACTTAACCGGCAGACAATATTTTTTTGAAAAAATCCCTAAGCCCCGGGGTCACAATTTCAGCAAAAATCTGACTTTTGGCAATTCACTCAAAAATGGTGCCAAAAGCCTGAATGTGCTCTCCTGAAAGGTTTCGCACTTGAAACAGAAGGCTTTTTATCACAGGACAAGAAATCAGCCCTCAAAAACTTAACCGGCAGAAAACATTTTTTTGAAAAAAATCCCTAAGCCCCGGGGTCACAATTTCAGCAAAAATCTGAGTTTTGGCAATTCACTCAAAAATGGTGCCAAAAGCTTGAAAATGCTCCCCTGAAAGGTTTGGCACTTCAAACAGAAGGCTTTTTATCACAGGACAAGAAATCAGCCCTCGAAAACTTAACCGGCAGAAAACATTTTTTTGAAAAAATCCCTAAGCCCCGGGGTCACAATTTCAGCAAAAATCTGACTTTTGGCAATTCACTCAAAAATGGTGCCAAAAGCTTTGAAATGCTCTCCTGAAAGGTTTGGCACTTGAAACAGAAGGCTTTTTATCACAGGACAAGAAATCAGCCCTCAAAAAGTTAACCGGCAGAAAATATTTTTTTGAAAAAATCCCTAAGCCCGGGAGTCACAATTTCAGCAAAAATCTGACTTTTGCAATTCACTTAAAAATGGTGCCAACTGGTTGCAAATGCTCCCCTGAAAGCTTTGGCGATGGAAACAGAAGGCTTTTTATCACAGGACAAGAAATCAGCCCTCAAAAACTTAACCGGCAGAAAACATTTTTTTGAAAAAATCCCTAAGCCCCGGGGTCACAATTTCAGCAAAAATCTGAGTTTTGGCAATTCACTCAAAAATGGTGCCAAAAGCTTGAAAATGCTCTCCTGAAAGGTTTGGCACTTGAAACAGAAGACTTTTTATCACAGGACAAGAAATCAGCCCTCAAAAACTTTACCGGCAGAAAATATTTTTTTGAAAAAATCCCTAAGCCCCGGGGTCACAATTTCAGCAAAAATCTGACTTTTGGCAATTCACTCAAAAATGGTGCCAAAAGCTTGAAAATGCTCCCCTGAAAGGTTTGGCACTTCAAACAGAAGGCTTTTTATCACAGGACAAGAAATCAGCCCTCAAAAACTTAACCGGCAGAAAACATTTTTTTGAAAAAATCCCTAAGCCCCGGGGTCACAATTTCAGCAAAAATCTGACTTTTGGCAATTCACTCAAAAATGGTGCCAAAAGCTTGAAAATACTCTCCTGAAAGGTTTGACACTTGAAACAGAAGACTTTTTATCACAGGACAAGAAATCAGCCCTCAAAAAGTTAACCGGCAGAAAATATTTTTTTGAAAAAATCCCTAAGCCCCGGGGTCACAATTTCAGCAAAAATCTGACTTTTGGCAATTCACTTAAAAATGGTGCCAACTGGTTGCAAATGCTCCCCTGAAAGCTTTGGCGATGGAAACAGAAGGCTTTTTATCACAGGACAAGAAATCAGCCCTCAAAAACTTAACCGGCAGAAAATATTTTTTTGAAAAAATCCCTAAGCCCCGGGGTCACAATTTCAGCAAAAATCTGACTTTTGGCAATTCACTCAAAAATGGTGCCAAAAGCTTGGAAATGCTCCCCTGAAAGGTTTGACACTCTAAACAGAAGGCTTTTTATCACAGGACAAGAAATCAGCCCTCAAAAACTTAACCGGCAGAAAATATTTTTTTGAAAAAATCCCTAAGCCCCGGGGTCACAATTTCAGCAAAAATCTGACTTTTGGCAATTCACTCAAAAATGGTGCCAAAAGCTTGAAAATGCTCTCCTGAAAGGTTTGGCACTCGAAACAGAAGGCTTTTTATCACAGGACAAGAAATCAGCCCTCAAAAACTTAACCGGCAGACAATATTTTTTTGAAAAAATCCCTAAGCCCCGGGGTCACAATTTCAGCAAAAATCTGACTTTTGGCAATTCACTCAAAAATGGTGCCAAAAGCTTGGAAATGCTCTCCTCAAAGGTTTGGCAGTGGAAACAGAAGGCTTTTTATCACAGGACAAGAAATCAGCCCTCAAAAACTTTACCGGCCGAAAATATTTTTTTGAAAAAATCCCTAAGCCCCGGGGTCACAATTTCAGCAAAAATCTGACTTTTGGCAATTCACTCAAAAATGGTGCCAAAAGCTTGGAAATGCTCCCCTGAAAGGTTTGGCACTTCAAACAGAAGGCTTTCTATCACAGGACAAGAAATCAGCCCTCAAAAACTTAACCGGCAGAAAACATTTTTTTAAAAAAATCCCTAAGCTCCGGGGTCACAATTTCAGCAAAAATCTGACTTTTGGCAATTCACTCAAAAATGGTGCCAAAAGCTTGGAAATGCTCCCCTGAAAGGTTTGGCACTTCAAACAGAAGGCTTTTTATCACAGGACAAGAAATCAGCCCTCAAAAACTTTACCGGCAGAAAATATTTTTTTGAAAAAATCCCTAAGCCCCGGGGTCACAATTTCAGCAAAAATCTGACTTTTGGCAATTCACTCAAAAATCGTGCCAAAAGCTTGGAAATGCTCCCCTGAAAGCTTGGGCGATGGAAACAGAAGGCTTTTTATCACAGGACAAGAAATCAGCCCTCAAAAACTTAACCGGCAAAAAATATTTTTTTGAAAAAATCCCTAAGCCCCGGGGTCACAATTTCAGCAAAAATCTGACTTTTGGCAATTCACTCAAAAATGGTGCCAAAAGCTTGGAAATGCTCCCCTGAAAGCTTGGGCGATGGAAACAGAAGGCTTTTTATCACAGGACAAGAAATCAGCCCTCAAAAACTTAACCGGCAAAAAATATTTTTTTGAAAAAATCCCTAAGCCCCGGGGTCACAATTTCAGCAAAAATCTGACTTTTGGCAATTCACTCAAAAATGGTGCCAAAAGCTTGGAAATGCTCCCCTGAAAGGTTTGGCAGTGGAAACAGAAGGCTTTTTATCACAGGACAAGAAATCAGCCCTCAAAAACTTAACCGACAGAAAACATTTTTTTGAAAAAATCCCTAAGCCCCGGGGTCACAATTTCAGCAAAAATCTGACTTTTGGCAATTCACTCAAAAATGGTGCCAAAAGCTTGAAAATGCTCTCCTGAAAGGTTTGGCACTCGAAACAGAAGGCTTTTTATCACAGGACAAGAAATCAGCCCTCAAAAACTTAACTGGTAGAAAACATTTTTTTGAAAAAATCCCTAAGCCCCGGGGTCACAATTTCAGCAAAAATCTGACTTTTGGCAATTCACTCAAAAATGGTGCCAAAAGCTTGAAAATGCTCTCCTGAAAGGTTTGGCACTTGAAACAGAAGACTTTTTATCACAGGACAAGAAATCAGCCCTCAAAAAGTTAACCGGCAGAAAATATTTTTTTGAAAAAATCCCTAAGCCCCGGGGTCACAATTTCAGCAAAAATCTGACTTTTGGCAATTCACTTAAAAATGGTGCCAACTGGTTGCAAATGCTCCCCTGAAAGCTTTGGCGATGGAAACAGAAGGCTTTTTATCACAGGACAAGAAATCAGCCCTCAAAAACTTAACCGGCAGAAAATATTTTTTTGAAAAAATCCCTAAGCCCCGGGGTCACAATTTCAGCAAAAATCTGACTTTTGGCAATTCACTCAAAAATGGTGCCAAAAGCTTGAAAATGCTCTCCTGAAAGGTTTGGCACTCGAAACAGAAGGCTTTTTATCACAGGACAAGAAATCAGCCCTCAAAAACTTAACCGGCAGACAATATTTTTTTGAAAAAATCCCTAAGCCCCGGGGTCACAATTTCAGCAAAAATCTGACTTTTGGCAATTCACTCAAAAATGGTGCCAAAAGCCTGAATGTGCTCTCCTGAAAGGTTTCGCACTTGAAACAGAAGGCTTTTTATCACAGGACAAGAAATCAGCCCTCAAAAACTTAACCGGCAGAAAACATTTTTTTGAAAAAAATCCCTAAGCCCCGGGGTCACAATTTCAGCAAAAATCTGAGTTTTGGCAATTCACTCAAAAATCGTGCCAAAAGCTTGGAAATGCTCCCCTGAAAGGTTTGGCACTTCAAACAGAAGGCTTTTTATCACAGGACAAGAAATCAGCCCTCGAAAACTTAACCGGCAGAAAACATTTTTTTGACAAAATCCCTAAGCCCCAGGGTCACAATTTCAGCAAAAATCTGACTTTTGGCAATTCACTCAAAAATGGTGCCAAAAGCTTTGAAATGCTCTCCTGAAAGGTTTGGCACTTGAAACAGAAGGCTTTTTATCACAGGACAAGAAATCAGCCCTCAAAAAGTTAACCGGCAAAAAATATTTTTTTGAAAAAATCCCTAAGCCCGGGAGTCACAATTTCAGCAAAAATCTGACTTTTGCAATTCACTTAAAAATGGTGCCAACTGGTTGCAAATGCTCCCCTGAAAGCTTTGGCGATGGAAACAGAAGGCTTTTTATCACAGGACAAGAAATCAGCCCTCAAAAACTTAACCGGCAGAAAACATTTTTTTGAAAAAATCCCTAAGCCCCGGGGTCACAATTTCAGCAAAAATCTGAGTTTTGGCAATTCACTCAAAAATGGTGCCAAAAGCTTGAAAATGCTCTCCTGAAAGGTTTGGCACTTGAAACAGAAGACTTTTTATCACAGGACAAGAAATCAGCCCTCAAAAACTTTACCGGCAGAAAATATTTTTTTGAAAAAATCCCTAAGCCCCGGGGTCACAATTTCAGCAAAAATCTGACTTTTGGCAATTCACTCAAAAATGGTGCCAAAAGCTTGAAAATGCTCCCCTGAAAGGTTTGGCACTTCAAACAGAAGGCTTTTTATCACAGGACAAGAAATCAGCCCTCAAAAACTTAACCGGCAGAAAACATTTTTTTGAAAAAATCCCTAAGCCCCGGGGTCACAATTTCAGCAAAAATCTGACTTTTGGCAATTCACTCAAAAATGGTGCCAAAAGCTTGAAAATACTCTCCTGAAAGGTTTGACACTTGAAACAGAAGACTTTTTATCACAGGACAAGAAATCAGCCCTCAAAAAGTTAACCGGCAGAAAATATTTTTTTGAAAAAATCCCTAAGCCCCGGGGTCACAATTTCAGCAAAAATCTGACTTTTGGCAATTCACTTAAAAATGGTGCCAACTGGTTGCAAATGCTCCCCTGAAAGCTTTGGCGATGGAAACAGAAGGCTTTTTATCACAGGACAAGAAATCAGCCCTCAAAAACTTAACCGGCAGAAAATATTTTTTTGAAAAAATCCCTAAGCCCCGGGGTCACAATTTCAGCAAAAATCTGACTTTTGGCAATTCACTCAAAAATGGTGCCAAAAGCTTGGAAATGCTCCCCTGAAAGGTTTGACACTCTAAACAGAAGGCTTTTTATCACAGGACAAGAAATCAGCCCTCAAAAACTTAACCGGCAGAAAATATTTTTTTGAAAAAATCCCTAAGCCCCGGGGTCACAATTTCAGCAAAAATCTGACTTTTGGCAATTCACTCAAAAATGGTGCCAAAAGCTTGAAAATGCTCTCCTGAAAGGTTTGGCACTCGAAACAGAAGGCTTTTTATCACAGGACAAGAAATCAGCCCTCAAAAACTTAACCGGCAGACAATATTTTTTTGAAAAAATCCCTAAGCCCCGGGGTCACAATTTCAGCAAAAATCTGACTTTTGGCAATTCACTCAAAAATGGTTCCAAAAGCTTGGAAATGCTCTCCTCAAAGGTTTGGCAGTGGAAACAGAAGGCTTTTTATCACAGGACAAGAAATCAGCCCTCAAAAACTTTACCGGCCGAAAATATTTTTTTGAAAAAATCCCTAAGCCCCGGGGTCACAATTTCAGCAAAAATCTGACTTTTGGCAATTCACTCAAAAATGGTGCCAAAAGCTTGGAAATGCTCCCCTGAAAGGTTTGGCA
The DNA here is from genome assembly GCF_964188305.1 of Podarcis bocagei. NCBI lineage: Eukaryota > Metazoa > Chordata > Lepidosauria > Squamata > Lacertidae > Podarcis > Podarcis bocagei. The sequence goes on along the minus strand of NC_138132.1, from coordinate 79,451,157 downwards.
CTTCAAACAGAAGGCTTTCTATCACAGGACAAGAAATCAGCCCTCAAAAACTTAACCGGCAGAAAACATTTTTTTTAAAAAATCCCTAAGCTCCGGGGTCACAATTTCAGCAAAAATCTGACTTTTGGCAATTCACTCAAAAATGGTGCCAAAAGCTTGGAAATGCTCCCCTGAAAGGTTTGGCACTTCAAACAGAAGGCTTTTTATCACAGGACAAGAAATCAGCCCTCAAAAACTTTACCGGCAGAAAATATTTTTTTGAAAAAATCCCTAAGCCCCGGGGTCACAATTTCAGCAAAAATCTGACTTTTGCCAATTCACTTAAAAATGGTGCCAACTGGTTGCAAATGCTCCCCTGAAAGCTTTGGCGATGGAAACAGAAGGCTTTTTATCACAGGACAAGAAATCAGCCCTCAAAAACTTAACCGGCAGAAAATATTTTTTTGAAAAAATCCCTAAGCCCCGGGGTCACAATTTCAGCAAAAATCTGACTTTTGGCAATTCACTCAAAAATGGTGCCAAAAGCTTGGAAATGCTCCCCTGAAAGCTTGGGCGATGGAAACAGAAGGCTTTTTATCACAGGACAAGAAATCAGCCCTCAAAAACTTAACCGGCAAAAAATATTTTTTTGAAAAAATCCCTAAGCCCCGGGGTCACAATTTCAGCAAAAATCTGACTTTTGGCAATTCACTCAAAAATGGTGCCAAAAGCTTGGAAATGCTCCCCTGAAAGGTTTGGCAGTGGAAACAGAAGGCTTTTTATCACAGGACAAGAAATCAGCCCTCAAAAACTTAACCGACAGAAAACATTTTTTTGAAAAAATCCCTAAGCCCCGGGGTCACAATTTCAGCAAAAATCTGACTTTTGGCAATTCACTCAAAAATGGTGCCAAAAGCTTGAAAATGCTCTCCTGAAAGGTTTGGCACTTGAAACAGAAGACTTTTTATCACAGGACAAGAAATCAGCCCTCAAAAACTTAACCGGCAGAAAATATTTTTTTGAAAAAATCCCTAAGCCCCGGGGTCACAATTTCAGCAAAAATCTGACTTTTGGCAATTCACTCAAAAATGGTGCCAAAAGCTTGAAAATGCTCTCCTGAAAGCTTTGGCACTCGAAACAGAAGGCTTTTTATCACAGGACAAGAAATCAGCCCTCAAAAACTTAACCGGCAGAAAACATTTTTTTGAAAAAATCCCTAAGCCCCGGGGTCACAATTTCAGCAAAAATCTGACTTTTGGCAATTTACTCAAAAATGGTGCCAAAAGATTGACAATGCTCTCCTGAAAGGTTTGGCACTTGAAACAGAAGACTTTTTATCACAGGACAAGAAATCAGCCCTCAAAAACTTAACCGGCAGAAAATATTTTTTTGAAAAAATCCCTAAGCCCCGGGGTCACAATTTCAGCAAAAATCTGACTTTTGGCAATTCACTCAAAAATGGTGCCAAAAGCTTGAAAATGCTCTCCTGAAAGGTTTGGCACTCGAAACAGAAGGCTTTTTATCACAGGACAAGAAATCAGCCCTCAAAAACTTAACCGGCAGACAATATTTTTTTGAAAAAATCCCTAAGCCCCGGGGTAACAATTTCAGCAAAAATCTGACTTTTGGCAATTCACTCAAAAATGGTGCCAAAAGCCTGAATGTGCTCTCCTGAAAGGTTTGGCACTTCAAACAGAAGGCTTTTTATCACAGGACAAGAAATCAGCCCTCGAAAACTTAACCGGCAGAAAACATTTTTTTGAAAAAATCCCTAAGCCCCGGGGTCACAATTTCAGCAAAAATCTGAGTTTTGGCAATTCACTCAAAAATGGTGCCAAAAGCTTGAAAATGCTCTCCTGAAAGGTTTGGCACTTGAAACAGAAGACTTTTTATCACAGGACAAGAAATCAGCCCTCAAAAATTTTACCGGCAGAAAATATTTTTTTGAAAAAATCCCTAAGCCCCGGGGTCACAATTTCAGCAAAAATCTGACTTTTGGCAATTCACTCAAAAATGGTGCCAAAAGCTTGAAAATGCTCCCCTGAAAGGTTTGGCACTTCAAACAGAAGGCTTTTTATCACAGGACAAGAAATCAGCCCTCAAAAACTTAACCGGCAGAAAACATTTTTTTGAAAAAATCCCTAAGCCACGGGGTCACAATTTCAGCAAAAATCTGACTTTTGGCAATTCACTCAAAAATGGTGCCAAAAGCTTGAAAATGCTCTCCTGAAAGGTTTGGCACTCGAAACAGAAGGCTTTTTATCACAGGACAAGAAATCAGCCCTCATAAACTTAACCGGCAGAATTTTTTTTTGAAAAAATCCCTAAGCCCGGGTCACAATTTCAGCAAAAATCTGACTTTTGGCAATTCACTCAAAAATGGTGCCAAAAGCTTGGAAATGCTCCCCTGAAAGCTTGGGCGATGGAACCAGAAGGCTTTTTATCACAGGACAAGAAATCAGCCCTCAAAAACTTAACCGGCAGAAAACATTTTTTGAAAAAATCCCTAAGCCCCGGGGTCACAATTTCAGCAAAAATCTGAGTTTTGGCAATTCACTCAAAAATGGTGCCAAAAGCTTGAAAATGCTCCCCTGAAAGCTTTGGCGATGGAAACAGAAGGCTTTTTATCACAGGACAAGAAATCAGCCCTCAAAAACTTAACCGGCAGAAAACATTTTTTTGAAAAAATCCCTAAGCCCCGGGGTCACAATTTCAGCAAAAATCTGAGTTTTGGCAATTCACTCAAAAATGGTGCCAAAAGCTTGAAAATGCTCCCCTGAAAGCTTTGGCGATGGAAACAGAAGGCTTTTTATCACAGGACAAGAAATCAGCCCTCAAAAACTTAACCGGCAGAAAACATTTTTTTGAAAAAATCCCTAAGCCCCGGGGTCACAATTTCAGCAAAAATCTGACTTTTGGCAATTCACTCAAAAATGGTGCCAAAAGCTTGAAAATGCTCTCCTGAAAGGTTTGGCACTTGAAACAGAAGACTTTTTATCACAGGACAAGAAATCAGCCCTCAAAAACTTAACCGGCAGAAAATATTTTTTTGAAAAAATCCCTAAGCCCCGGGGTCACAATTTCAGCAAAAATCTGACTTTTGGCAATTCACTCAAAAATGGTGCCAAAAGCTTGAAAATGCTCTCCTGAAAGCTTTGGCACTCGAAACAGAAGGCTTTTTATCACAGGACAAGAAATCAGCCCTCAAAAACTTAACCGGCAGAAAACATTTTTTTGAAAAAATCCCTAAGCCCCGGGGTCACAATTTCAGCAAAAATCTGACTTTTGGCAATTTACTCAAAAATGGTGCCAAAAGATTGACAATGCTCTCCTGAAAGGTTTGGCACTTGAAACAGAAGACTTTTTATCACAGGACAAGAAATCAGCCCTCAAAAACTTAACCGGCAGAAAACATTTTTTTGAAAAAAATCCCTAAGCCCCGGGGTCACAATTTCAGCAAAAATCTGACTTTTGGCAATTCACTCAAAAATGGTACCAAAAGATTGAAAATGCTCTCCTGAAAGGTTTGGCACTTGAAACAGAAGACTTTTTATCACAGGACAAGAAATCAGCCCTCAAAAACTTAACCGGCAGAAAATATTTTTTTGAAAAAATCCCTAAGGCCCGGGGTCACAATTTCAGCAAAAATCTGACTTTTGGCAATTCACTCAAAAATGGTGCCAAAAGCTTGGAATGCTCTCCTGAAAGGTTTGGCACTTGAAACAGAAGGCTTTTTATCACAGGACAAGAAATCAGCCCTCAAAAAGTTAACCGGCAGAAATATTTTTTTGAAAAAATCCCTAAGCCCCGGGGTCACAATTTCAGCAAAAATCTGACTTTTGGCAATTCACTTAAAATGGTGCCAACAGGTTGCAAATGCTCCCCTGAAAGCTTTGGCGATGGAAACAGAAGGCTTTTTATCACAGGACAAGAAATCAGCCCTCAAAAACTTAACCGGCAGAAAATAATTTTTTTGAAAAAATCCCTAAGCCCCGGGGTCACAATTTCAGCAAAAATCTGACTTTTGGCAATTCACTCAAAAATGGTGCCAAAAGCTTGGAAATGCTCCCCTGAAAGCTTGGGCGATGGAACCAGAAGGCTTTTTATCACAGGACAAGAAATCAGCCCTCAAAATATTAACCGGCAGAAAACATTTTTTTGAAAAAATCCCTAAGCCCCGGGGTCACAATTTCAGCAAAAATCTGACTTTTGGCAATTCACTCAAAAATGGTGCCAAAAGCTTGGAAATGCTCCCCTGAAAGGTTTGGCACTTGAAACAGAAGGCTTTTTATCACAGGACAAGAAATCAGCCCTCAAAAACTTAACCGGCAGAAAATATTTTTTTGAAAAATTCTCTAAGCCCCGGGGTCACAATTTCAGCAAAAATCTGACTTTTGGCAATTCACTCAAAAATGGTGCCAAAAGCTTGGAAATGCTCCCCTGAAAGCTTGGGCGATGGAACCAGAAGGCTTTTTATCACAGGACAAGAAATCAGCCCTCAAAATCTTAACCGGCAGAAAACATTTTTTTGAAAAAATCCCTAAGCCCCGGGGTCACAATTTCAGCAAAAATCTGAGTTTTGGCAATTCACTCAAAAATGGTGCCAAAAGCTTGGAAATGCTCCCCTGAAAGGTTTGGCACTTGAAACAGAAGGCTTTTTATCACAGGACAAGAAATCAGCCCTCAAAAACTTAACCGCCAGAAAATATTTTTTTGAAAAAATCCCTAAGCCCCGGGGTCACAATTTCAGCAAAAATCTGACTTTTGGCAATTCACTCAAAAATGGTGCCAAAAGCTTGAAAATGCTCTCCTGAAAGGTTTGGCACTTGAAACAGAAGATTTTTTATCACAGGACAAGAAATCAGCCCTCAAAAAGTTAACCGGCAGAAATATTTTTTTGAAAAAATCCCTAAGCCCCGGGGTCACAATTTCAGCAAAAATCTGACTTTTGGCAATTCACTTAAAAATGGTGCCAACTGGTTGCAAATGCTCCCCTGAAAGCTTTGGCGATGGAAACAGAAGGCTTTTTATCACAGGACAAGAAATCAGCCCTCAAAAACTTAACCGGCAGAAAATATTTTTTTAAAAAAATCCCTAAGCCCCGGGGTCACAATTTCAGCAAAAATCTGACTTTTGGCAATTCACTCAAAAATGGTGCCAAAAGCTTGGAAATGCTCCCCTGAAAGGTTTGACACTCGAAACAGAAGGCTTTTTATCACAGGACAAGAAATCAGCCCTCAAAAACTTAACCGGCAGAAAACATTTTTTTGAAAAAATCCCTAAGCCCCGGGGTCACAATTTCAGCAAAAATCTGACTTTTGGCAATTCACTCAAAAATGGTGCCAAAAGCTTGAAAATGCTCTCCTGAAAGGTTTGGCACTCAAAACAGAAGGCTTTTTATCACAGGACAAGAAATCAGCCCTCAAAAACTTAACCGGCAGACAATATTTTTTTGAAAAAATCCCTAAGCCCCGGAGTCACAATTTCAGCAAAAATCTGACTTTTGGCAATTCACTCAAAAATGGTGCCAAAAGCCTGAAAGTGCTCTCCTGAAAGGTTTCGCACTTGAAACAGAAGGCTTTTTATCACAGGACAAGAAATCAGCCCTCAGAAACTTAACCGGCAGAAAACATTTTTTTGAAAAAAATCCCTAAGCCCCGGGGTCACAATTTCAGCAAAAATCTGAGTTTTGGCAATTCACTCAAAAATGGTGCCAAAAGCTTGAAAATGCTCCCCTGAAAGGTTTGGCACTTCAAACAGAAGGCTTTTTATCACAGGACAAGAAATCAGCCCTCAAAAACTTAACGGGCAGAAAACATTTTTTTGAAAAAATCCCTAAGCCCCGGGGTCACAATTTCAGCAGAAATCTGACTTTTGGCAATTCACTCAAAAATGGTGCCAAAAGCTTTGAAATGCTCTCCTGAAAGGTTTGGCACTTGAAACAGAAGGCTTTTTATCACAGGACAAGAAATCAGCCCTCAAAAAGTTAACCGGCAGAAAATATTTTTTTGAAAAAATCCCTAAGCCCCGGGGTCACAATTTCAGCAAAAATCTGACTTTTGCAATTCACTTAAAAATGGTGCCAACTGGTTGCAAATGCTCCCCTGAAAGCTTTGGCGATGGAAACAGAAGGCTTTTTATCACAGGACAAGAAATCAGCCCTCAAAAACTTAACCGGCAGAAAACATTTTTTTGAAAAAATCCCTAAGCCCCGGGGTCACAATTTCAGCAAAAATCTGACTTTTGGCAATTCACTCAAAAATGGTGCCAAAAGCTTGGAAATGCTCTCCTGAAAGGTTTGGCACTTGAAACAGAAGACTTTTTATCACAGGACAAGATATCAGCCCTCAAAAACTTTACCGGCAGAAAATATTTTTTTGAAAAAATCCCTAAGCCCCGGGGTCACAATTTCAGCAAAAATCTGACTTTTGGCAATTCACTCAAAAATGGTGCCAAAAGCTTGAAAATGCTCCCCTGAAAGGTTTGGCACTTCAAACAGAAGGCTTTTTATCACAGGACAAGAAATCAGCCCTCAAAAACTTAACCGGCAGAAAACATTTTTTTGAAAAAATCCCTAAGCCCCGGGGTCACAATTTCAGCAAAAATCTGACTTTTGGCAATTCACTCAAAAATGGTGCCAAAAGCTTGAAAATGCTCTCCTGAAAGGTTTGGCACTCGAAACAGAAGGCTTTTTATCACAGGACAAGAAATCAGCCCTCAAAAACTTAACCGGCAGAAAATATTTTTTTGAAAAAATCCCTAAGCCCCGGGGTCACAATTTCAGCAAAAATCTGAGTTTTGGCAATTCACTCAAAAATGGTGCCAAAAGCTTGAAAATGCTCCCCTGAAAGCTTTGGCGATGGAAACAGAAGGCTTTTTATCACAGGACAAGAAATCAGCCCTCAAAAACTTAACGGGCAGAATATATTTTTTTGAAAAAATCCCTAAGCCCCGGGGTCACAATTTCAGCAAAAATCTGACTTTTGGCAATTCACTCAAAAATGGTGCCAAAAGCTTTGAAATGCTCTCCTGAAAGGTTTGGCACTTGAAACAGAAGGCTTTTTATCACAGGACAAGAAATCAGCCCTCAAAAAGTTAACCGGCAGAAAACATTTTTTTGAAAAAATCCCTAAGCCCCGGGGTCACAATTTCAGCAAAAATCTGACTTTTGGCAATTCACTCAAAAATGGTGCCAAAAGCTTGAAAATGCTCCCCTGAAAGGTTTGGCACTTCAAACAGAAGGCTTTTTATCACAGGACAAGAAATCAGCCCTCAAAAACTTAACCGGCAGAAAACATTTTTTTGAAAAAATCCCTAAGCCCCGGGGTCACAATTTCAGCAAAAATCTGACTTTTGGCAATTCACTCAAAAATGGTGCCAAAAGCTTTGAAATGCTCTCCTGAAAGGTTTGGCACTTGAAACAGAAGGCTTTTTATCACAGGACAAGAAATCAGCCCTCAAAAAGTTAACCGGCAGAAAATATTTTTTTGAAAAAATCCCTAAGCCCCGGGGTCACAATTTCAGCAAAAATCTGACTTTTGGCAATTCACTCAAAAATGGTGCCAAAAGCTTGAAAATGCTCCCCTGAAAGGTTTGGCACTTCAAACAGAAGGCTTTTTATCACAGGACAAGAAATCAGCCCTCAAAAACTTAACCGGCAGAAAACATTTTTTTGAAAAAATCCCTAAGCCCCGGGGTCACAATTTCAGCAAAAATCTGACTTTTGGCAATTCACTCAAAAATGGTGCCAAAAGCTTGGAAATGCTCCCCTGAAAGCTTGGGCGATGGAACCAGAAGGCTTTTTATCACAGGACAAGAAATCAGCCCTCAAAAACTTAACTGGCAGAAAACATTTTTTTGAAAAAATCCCTAAGCCCCGGGGTCACAATTTCAGCAAAAATCTGAGTTTTGGCAATTCACTCAAAAATGGTGCCAAAAGCTTGAAAATGCTCTCCTGAAAGGTTTGGCACTCGAAACAGAAGGCTTTTTATCACAGGACAAGAAATCAGCCCTCAAAAACTTAACCGGCAGAGAATATTTTTTTGAAAAAATCCCTAAGCCCCGGGGTCACAATTTCAGCAAAAATCTGACTTTTGGCAATTCACTCAAAAATGGCGCAAAAAGCCTGAAAGTGCTCTCCTGAAAGGTTTCGCACTTGAAACAGAAGGCTTTTTATCACAGGACAAGAAATCAGCCCTCAAAAACTTAACGGGCAGAAAACATTTTTTTGAAAAAAATCCCTAAGCCCCGGGGTCACAATTTCAGCAAAAATCTGACTTTTGGCAATTCACTCAAAAATGGTGCCAAAAGCTTTGAAATGCTCTCCTGAAAGGTTTGGCACTTGAAACAGAAGGCTTTTTATCACAGGACAAGAAATCAGCCCTCAAAAAGTTAACCGGCAGAAAATATTTTTTTGAAAAAATCCCTAAGCCCCGGGGTCACAATTTCAGCAAAAATCTGACTTTTGCAATTCACTTAAAAATGGTGCCAACTGGTTGCAAATGCTCCCCTGAAAGCTTTGGCGATGGAAACAGAAGGCTTTTTATCACAGGACAAGAAATCAGCCCTCAAAAACTTAACCGGCAGAAAACATTTTTTTTAAAAAAATCCCTAAGCCCCGGGGTCACAATTTCAGCAAAAATCTGAGTTTTGGCAATTCACTCAAAAATGGTGCCAAAAGCTTGAAAATGCTCTCCTGAAAGGTTTGGCACTTGAAACAGAAGACTTTTTATCACAGGACAAGATATCAGCCCTCAAAAACTTTACCGGCAGAAAATATTTTTTTGAAAAAATCCCTAAGCCCCGGGGTCACAATTTCAGCAAAAATCTGACTTTTGGCAATTCACTCAAAAATGGTGCCAAAAGCTTGAAAATGCTCCCCTGAAAGGTTTGGCACTTCAAACAGAAGGCTTTTTATCACAGGACAAGAAATCAGCCCTCAAAAACTTAACTGGCAGAAAACATTTTTTTGAAAAAATCCCTAAGCCCCGGGGGTCACAATTTCAGCAAAAATCTGAGTTTTGGCAATTCACTCAAAAATGGTGACAAAAGCTTGAAAATGCTCTCCTGAAAGGTTTGGCACACGAAACAGAAGGCTTTTTATCACAGGACAAGAAATCAGCCCTCAAAACTTAACCGGCAGAGAATATTTTTTTGAAAAAATCCCTAAGCCCCGGGGTCACAATTTCAGCAAAAATCTGACTTTTGGCAATTCACTCAAAAATGGTGCCAAAAGCTTTGAAATGCTCTCCTGAAAGGTTTGGCACTTGAAACAGAAGGCTTTTTATCACAGGACAAGAAATCAGCCCTCAAAAACTTAACCGGCAGAAAATATTTTTTTGAAAAAATCCCTAAGCCCCGGGGTCACAATTTCAGCAAAAATCTGACTTTTGCAATTCACTTAAAAATGGTGCCAACTGGTTGCAAATGCTCCCCTGAAAGCTTTGGCGATGGAAACAGAAGGCTTTTTAACACAGGACAAGAAATCAGCCCTCAAAAACTTAACCGGCAGAAAATATTTTTTTGAAAAAATCCCTAAGCCCCGGGGTCACAATTTCAGCAAAAATCTGACTTTTGGCAATTCACTCAAAAATGGTGCCAAAAGCTTGGAAATGCTCCCCTGAAAGCTTTGGCGATGGAAACAGAAGGCTTTTTATCACAGGACAAGAAATCAGCCCTCAAAAACTTAACGGGCAGAAAATATTTTTTTGAAAAAATCCCTAAGCCCCGGGGTCACAATTTCAGCAAAAATCTGACTTTTGGCAATTCACTCAAAAATGGTGCCAAAAGCTTTGAAATGCTCTCCTGAAAGGTTTGGCACTTGAAACAGAAGGCTTTTTATCACAGGACAAGAAATCAGCCCTCAAAAACTTAACCGGCAGAAAATATTTTTTTGAAAAAATCCCTAAGCCCCGGGGTCACAATTTCAGCAAAAATCTGACTTTTGCAATTCACTTAAAAATGGTGCCAACTGGTTGCAAATGCTCCCCTGAAAGCTTTGGCGATGGAAACAGAAGGCTTTTTATCACAGGACAAGAAATCAGCCCTCAAAAACTTAACCGGCAGAAAACATTTTTTTTAAAAAAATCCCTAAGCCCCGGGGTCACAATTTCAGCAAAAATCTGAGTTTTGGCAATTCACTCAAAAATGGTGCCAAAAGCTTGAAAATGCTCTCCTGAAAGGTTTGGCACTTGAAACAGAAGACTTTTTATCACAGGACAAGATATCAGCCCTCAAAAACTTTACCGGCAGAAAATATTTTTTTGAAAAAATCCCTAAGCCCCGGGGTCACAATTTCAGCAAAAATCTGACTTTTGGCAATTCACTCAAAAATGGTGCCAAAAGCTTGAAAATGCTCCCCTGAAAGGTTTGGCACTTCAAACAGAAGGCTTTTTATCACAGGACAAGAAATCAGCCCTCAAAAACTTAACTGGCAGAAAACATTTTTTTGAAAAAATCCCTAAGCCCCGGGGTCACAATTTCAGCAAAAATCTGAGTTTTGGCAATTCACTCAAAAATGGTGACAAAAGCTTGAAAATGCTCTCCTGAAAGGTTTGGCACTCGAAACAGAAGGCTTTTTATCACAGGACAAGAAATCAGCCCTCAAAACCTTAACCGGCAGAGAATATTTTTTTGAAAAAATCCCTAAGCCCCGGGGTCACAATTTCAGCAAAAATCTGACTTTTGGCAATTCACTCAAAAATGGTGCCAAAAGCTTTGAAATGCTCTCCTGAAAGGTTTGGCACTTGAAACAGAAGGCTTTTTATCACAGGACAAGAAATCAGCCCTCAAAAACTTAACCGGCAGAAAACATTTTTTTGAAAAAATCCCTAAGCCCCGGGGTCACAATTTCAGCAAAAATCTGACTTTTGGCAATTCACTCAAAAATGGTGCCAAAAGCTTGAAAATGCTCTCCTGAAAGGTTTGGCACTTGAAACAGAAGACTTTTTATCACAGGACAAGATATCAGCCCTCAAAAACTTTACCGGCAGAAAATATTTTTTTGAAAAAATCCCTAAGCCCCGGGGTCACAATTTCAGCAAAAATCTGACTTTTGGCAATTCACTCAAAAATGGTGCCAAAAGCTTGAAAATGCTCCCCTGAAAGGTTTGGCACTTCAAACAGAAGGCTTTTTATCACAGGACAAGAAATCAGCCCTCAAAAACTTAACCGGCAGAAAACATTTTTTTGAAAAAATCCCTAAGCCCCGGGGTCACAATTTCAGCAAAAATCTGACTTTTGGCAATTCACTCAAAAATGGTGCCAAAAGCTTGAAAATGCTCTCCTGAAAGGTTTGGCACTCGAAACAGAAGGCTTTTTATCACAGGACAAGAAATCAGCCCTCAAAAACTTAACCGGCAGAAAATATTTTTTTGAAAAAATCCCTAAGCCCCGGGGTCACAATTTCAGCAAAAATCTGAGTTTTGGCAATTCACTCAAAAATGGTGCCAAAAGCTTGAAAATGCTCCCCTGAAAGCTTTGGCGATGGAAACAGAAGGCTTTTTATCACAGGACAAGAAATCAGCCCTCAAAAACTTAACGGGCAGAAAATATTTTTTTGAAAAAATCCCTAAGCCCCGGGGTCACAATTTCAGCAAAAATCTGACTTTTGGCAATTCACTCAAAAATGGTGCCAAAAGCTTTGAAATGCTCTCCTGAAAGGTTTGGCACTTGAAACAGAAGGCTTTTTATCACAGGACAAGAAATCAGCCCTCAAAAAGTTAACCGGCAGAAAATATTTTTTTGAAAAAATCCCTAAGCCCCGGGGTCACAATTTCAGCAAAAATCTGACTTTTGCAATTCACTTAAAAATGGTGCCAACTGGTTGCAAATGCTCCCCTGAAAGCTTTGGCGATGGAAACAGAAGGCTTTTTATCACAGGACAAGAAATCAGCCCTCAAAAACTTAACCGACAGAAAACATTTTTTTGAAAAAATCCCTAAGCCCCGGGGTCACAATTTCAGCAAAAATCTGACTTTTGGCAATTCACTCAAAAATGGTGCCAAAAGCTTGAAAATGCTCTCCTGAAAGGTTTGGCACTTGAAACAGAAGACTTTTTATCACAGGACAAGAAATCAGCCCTCAAAAAGTTAACCGGCAGAAAATATTTTTTTGAAAAAATCCCTAAGCCCCGGGGTCACAATTTCAGCAAAAATCTGACTTTTGGCAATTCACTCAAAAATGGTGCCAAAAGCTTGAAAATGCTCCCCTGAAAGGTTTGGCACTTCAAACAGAAGGCTTTTTATCACAGGACAAGAAATCAGCCCTCAAAAACTTAACCGGCAGAAAACATTTTTTTGAAAAAATCCCTAAGCCCCGGGGTCACAATTTCAGCAAAAATCTGACTTTTGGCAATTCACTCAAAAATGGTGCCAAAAGCTTGGAAATGCTCCCCTGAAAGCTTGGGCGATGGAACCAGAAGGCTTTTTATCACAGGACAAGAAATCAGCCCTCAAAAACTTAACTGGCAGAAAACATTTTTTTGAAAAAATCCCTAAGCCCCGGGGTCACAATTTCAGCAAAAATCTGAGTTTTGGCAATTCACTCAAAAATGGTGCCAAAAGCTTGAAAATGCTCTCCTGAAAGGTTTGGCACTCGAAACAGAAGGCTTTTTATCACAGGACAAGAAATCAGCCCTCAAAAACTTAACCGGCAGAGAATATTTTTTTGAAAAAATCCCTAAGCCCCGGGGTCACAATTTCAGCAAAAATCTGACTTTTGGCAATTCACTCAAAAATGGCGCCAAAAGCCTGAAAGTGCTCTCCTGAAAGGTTTCGCACTTGAAACAGAAGGCTTTTTATCACAGGACAAGAAATCAGCCCTCAAAAACTTAACGGGCAGAAAACATTTTTTTGAAAAAAATCCCTAAGCCCCGGGGTCACAATTTCAGCAAAAATCTGACTTTTGGCAATTCACTCAAAAATGGTGCCAAAAGCTTTGAAATGCTCTCCTGAAAGGTTTGGCACTTGAAACAGAAGGCTTTTTATCACAGGACAAGAAATCAGCCCTCAAAAAGTTAACCGGCAGAAAATATTTTTTTGAAAAAATCCCTAAGCCCCGGGGTCACAATTTCAGCAAAAATCTGACTTTTGGCAATTCACTCAAAAATGGTGCCAAAAGCTTGAAAATGCTCTCCTGAAAGGTTTGGCACTCGAAACAGAAGGCTTTTTATCACAGGACAAGAAATCAGCCCTCAAAAACTTAACCGGCAGAAAATATTTTTTTGAAAAAATCCCTAAGCCCCGGGGTCACAATTTCAGCAAAAATCTGAGTTTTGGCAATTCACTCAAAAATGGTGCCAAAAGCTTGAAAATGCTCCCCTGAAAGGTTTGGCGATGGAAACAGAAGGCTTTTTATCACAGGACAAGAAATCAGCCCTCAAAAACTTAACCGGCAGAAAACATTTTTTTGAAAAAATCCCTAAGCCCCGGGGTCACAATTTCAGCAAAAATCTGACTTTTGGCAATTCACTCAAAAATGGCGCCAAAAGCCTGAAAGTGCTCTCCTGAAAGGTTTCGCACTTGAAACAGAAGGCTTTTTATCACAGGACAAGAAATCAGCCCTCAAAAACTTAACCGGCAGAAAACATTTTTTTGAAAAAATCCCTAAGCCCCGGGGTCACAATTTCAGCAAAAATCTGAGTTTTGGCAATTCACTCAAAAATGGTGCCAAAAGCTTGAAAATGCTCTCCTGAAAGGTTTGGCACTTGAAACAGAAGACTTTTTATCACAGGACAAGAAATCAGCCCTCAAAAACTTAACCGGCAGAAAATATTTTTTTGAAAAAATCCCTAAGCCCCGGGGTCACAATTTCAGCAAAAATCTGACTTTTGGCAATTCACTCAAAAATGGTGCCAAAAGCTTGAAAATGCTCTCCTGAAAGGTTTGGCACTCGAAACAGAAGGCTTTTTATCACAGGACAAGAAATCAGCCCTCAAAAACTTAACCGGCAGAAAATATTTTTTTGAAAAAATCCCTAAGCCCCGGGGTCACAATTTCAGCAAAAATCTGAGTTTTGGCAATTCACTCAAAAATGGTGCCAAAAGCTTGAAAATGCTCCCCTGAAAGGTTTGGCGATGGAAACAGAAGGCTTTTTATCACAGGACAAGAAATCAGCCCTCAAAAACTTAACCGGCAGAAAACATTTTTTTGAAAAAATCCCTAAGCCCCGGGGTCACAATTTCAGCAAAAATCTGAGTTTTGGCAATTCACTCAAAAATGGTGCCAAAAGCTTGAAAATGCTCCCCTGAAAGCTTTGGCGATGGAAACAGAAGGCTTTTTATCACAGGACAAGAAATCAGCCCTCAAAAACTTAACCGGCAGAAAACATTTTTTTGAAAAAATCCCTAAGCCCCGGGGTCACAATTTCAGCAAAAATCTGAGTTTTGGCAATTCACTCAAAAATGGTGCCAAAAGCTTGAAAATGCTCTCCTGAAAGGTTTGGCACTTGAAACAGAAGACTTTTTATCACAGGACAAGAAATCAGCCCTCAAAAACTTAACCGGCAGAAAATATTTTTTTGAAAAAATCCCTAAGCCCCGGGGTCACAATTTCAGCAAAAATCTGACTTTTGGCAATTCACTCAAAAATGGTGCCAAAAGCTTGAAAATGCTCTCCTGAAAGGTTTGGCACTCGAAACAGAAGGCTTTTTATCACAGGACAAGAAATCAGCCCTCAAAAACTTAACCGGCAGAAAACATTTTTTTGAAAAAATCCCTAAGCCCCGGGGTCACAATTTCAGCAAAAATCTGACTTTTGGCAATTCACTCAAAAATGGTGCCAAAAGCTTGGAAATGCTCCCCTGAAAGCTTGGGCGATGGAACCAGAAGGCTTTTTATCACAGGACAAGAAATCAGCCCTCAAAAACTTAACCGGCAGAAAACATTTTTTTGAAAAAATCCCTAAGCCCCGGGGTCACAATTTCAGCAAAAATCTGACTTTTGGCAATTCACTCAAAAATGGTGCCAAAAGCTTGAAAATGCTCTCCTGAAAGGTTTGGCACTCGAAACAGAAGGCTTTTTATCACAGGACAAGAAATCAGCCCTCAAAAACTTAACCGGCAGAAAACATTTTTTTGAAAAAATCCCTAAGCCCCGGGGTCACAATTTCAGCAAAAATCTGAGTTTTGGCAATTCACTCAAAAATGGTGCCAAAAGCTTGAAAATGCTCTCCTGAAAGGTTTGGCACTTGAAACAGAAGACTTTTTATCACAGGACAAGAAATCAGCCCTCAAAAACTTTACCGGCAGAAAATATTTTTTTGACAAAATCCCTAAGGCCCGGGGTCACAATTTCAGCAAAAATCTGACTTTTGGCAATTCACTCAAAAATGGTGCCAAAAGCTTGAAAATGCTCCCCTGAAAGGTTTGGCACTTCAAACAGAAGGCTTTTTATCACAGGACAAGAAATCAGCCCTCAAAAACTTAACCGGCAGAAAACATTTTTTTGAAAAAATCCCTAAGCCCCGGGGTCACAATTTCAGCAAAAATCTGACTTTTGGCAATTCACTCAAAAATGGTGCCAAAAGCTTGAAAATGCTCTCCTGAAAGGTTTGGCACTTGAAACAGAAGGCTTTTTATCACAGGACAAGAAATCAGCCCTCAAAAACTTAACCGGCAGAAAACATTTTTTTGAAAAAATCCCTAAGCCCCGGGGTCACAATTTCAGCAAAAATCTGACTTTTGGCAATTCACTCAAAAATGGTGCCAAAAGCTTGAAAATGCTCTCCTGAAAGGTTTGGCGATGGAAACAGAAGGCTTTTTATCACAGGACAAGAAATCAGCCCTCAAAAACTTAACCGGCAGAAAACATTTTTTTGAAAAAATCCCTAAGCCCCGGGGTCACAATTTCAGCAAAAATCTGAGTTTTGGCAATTCACTCAAAAATGGTGCCAAAAGCTTGAAAATGCTCTCCTGAAAGGTTTGGCACTTGAAACAGAAGACTTTTTATCACAGGACAAGAAATCAGCCCTCAAAAACTTAACCGGCAGAAAATATTTTTTTGAAAAAATCCCTAAGCCCCGGGGTCACAATTTCAGCAAAAATCTGACTTTTGGCAATTCACTCAAAAATGGTGCCAAAAGCTTGAAAATGCTCTCCTGAAAGGTTTGGCACTCGAAACAGAAGACTTTTTATCACAGGACAAGAAATCAGCCCTCAAAAACTTAACCGGCAGAAAACATTTTTTTGAAAAAATCCCTAAGCCCCGGGGTCACAATTTCAGCAAAAATCTGAGTTTTGGCAATTCACTCAAAAATGGTGCCAAAAGCTTGGAAATGCTCCCCTGAAAGCTTGGGCGATGGAACCAGAAGGCTTTTTATCACAGGACAAGAAATCAGCCCTCAAAAACTTAACCGGCAGAAAACATTTTTTTGAAAAAATCCCTAAGCCCCGGGGTCACAATTTCAGCAAAAATCTGACTTTTGGCAATTCACTCAAAAATGGTGCCAAAAGCTTGAAAATGCTCTCCTGAAAGGTTTGGCACTCGAAACAGAAGGCTTTTTATCACAGGACAAGAAATCAGCCCTCAAAAACTTAACCGGCAGAAAACATTTTTTTGAAAAAATCCCTAAGCCCCGGGGTCACAATTTCAGCAAAAATCTGACTTTTGGCAATTCACTCAAAAATGGTGCCAAAAGCTTGAAAATGCTCCCCTGAAAGCTTTGGCACTTGAAACAGAAGACTTTTTATCACAGGACAAGAAATCAGCCCTCAAAAACTTAACCGGCAGAAAACATTTTTTTGAAAAAATCCCTAAGCCCCGGGGTCACAATTTCAGCAAAAATCTGACTTTTGGCAATTCACTCAAAAATGGTGCCAAAAGCTTGGAAATGCTCCCCTGAAAGGTTTGGCACTTCAAACAGAAGGCTTTTTATCACAGGACAAGAAATCAGCCCTCAAAAACTTAACCGGCAGAAAACATTTTTTTGAAAAAATCCCTAAGCCCCGGGGTCACAATTTCAGCAAAAATCTGACTTTTGGCAATTCACTCAAAAATGGTGCCAAAAGCTTGAAAATGCTCTCCTGAAAGGTGTGGCACTTGAAACAGAAGACTTTTTATCACAGGACAAGAAATCAGCCCTCAAAAACTTAACCGGCAGAAAACATTTTTTTGAAAAAATCCCTAAGCCCCGGGGTCACAATTTCAGCAAAAATCTGACTTTTGGCAATTCACTCAAAAATGGTGCCAAAAGCTTGAAAATGCTCTCCTGAAAGGTTTGGCACTTGAAACAGAAGACTTTTTATCACAGGACAAGAAATCAGCCCTCAAAAAGTTAACCGGCAGAAAATATTTTTTTGGCAAAATCCCTAAGGCCCGGGGTCACAATTTCACCAAAAATCTGACTTTTGGCAATTCACTCAAAAATGGTGCCAAAAGCTTGAAAATGCTCCCCTGAAAGGTTTGGCACTTCAAACAGAAGGCTTTTTATCACAGGACAAGAAATCAGCCCTCAAAAACTTAACCGGCAGAAAACATTTTTTTTGAAAAAATCCCTAAGCCCCGGGGTCACAATTTCAGCAAAAATCTGACTTTTGGCAATTCACTCAAAAATGGTGCCAAAAGCTTGGAAATGCTCTCCTGAAAGGTTTGGCACTTGAAACAGAAGGCTTTTTATCACAGGACAAGAAATCAGGCCTCAAAAAGTTAACCGGCAGAAAATATTTTTTTGAAAAAATCCCTAAGCCCCGGGGTCACAATTTCAGCAAAAATCTGACTTTTGCAATTCACTTAAAAATGGTGCCAACTGGTTGCAAATGCTCCCCTGAAAGCTTTGGCGATGGAAACAGAAGGCTTTTTATCACAGGACAAGAAATCAGCCCTCAAAACTTAACGGCAGAAAATATTTTTTTGAAAAAATCCTAAGCCCCGGGGTCACAATTTCAGCAAAAATCTGACTTTTGGCAATTCACTCAAAAATGTTGCCAAAAGCTTGGAAATGCTCCCCTGAAAGCTTGGGCGATGGAACCAGAAGGCTTTTATCACAGGACAAGAAATCAGCCCTCAAAAACTTAACCGGCAGAAAACATTTTTTGAAGAAATCCCTAAGCCCCGGGGTCACAATTTCAGCAAAAATCTGAGTTTTGGCAATTCACTCAAAAATGGTGCCAAAAGCTTGAAAATGCTCTCCTGAAAGGTTTGGCACTTGAAACAGAAGACTTTTTATCACAGGACAAGAAATCAGCCCTCAAAAACTTAACCGGCAGAAAATATTTTTTTGAAAAAATCCCTAAGCCCCGGGGTCACAATTTCAGCAAAAATCTGACTTTTGGCAATTCACTCAAAAATGGTGCCAAAAGCTTGAAAATGCTCTCCTGAAAGGTTTGGCACTTGAAACAGAAGACTTTTTATCACAGGACAAGAAATCAGCCCTCAAAAAGTTAACCGGCAGAAAATATTTTTTTGGCAAAATCCCTAAGGCCCGGGTCACAATTTCACCAAAAATCTGACTTTGGCAATTCACTCAAAAATGGTGCCAAAAGCTTGAAAATGCTCCCCTGAAAGGTTTGGCACTTCAAACAGAAGGCTTTTATCACAGGACAAGAAATCAGCCCTCAAAAACTTAACCGGCAGAAAACATTTTTTTGAAAAAATCCCTAAGCCCCGGGGTCACAATTTCAGCAAAAATCTGACTTTTGGCAATTCACTCAAAATGGTGCCAAAAGCTTGGAAATGCTCTCCTGAAAGGTTTGGCACTTGAAACAGAAGGCTTTTTATCACAGGACAAGAAATCAGGCCTCAAAAAGTTAACCGGCAGAAAATATTTTTTGAAAAAATCCCTAAGCCCCGGGGTCACAATTTCAGCAAAAATCTGACTTTTGGCAATTCACTTAAAAATGGTGCCAACTGGTTGCAAATGCTCCCCTGAAAGCTTTGGCGATGGAAACAGAAGGCTTTTTATCACAGGACAAGAAATCAGCCCTCAAAAACTTAACCGGCAGAAAATATTTTTTTGAAAAAATCCCTAAGCCCCGGGGTCACAATTTCAGCAAAAATCTGACTTTTGGCAATTCACTCAAAAATGTTGCCAAAAGCTTGGAAATGCTCCCCTGAAGCTTGCGCGATGGAACCAGAAGGCTTTTTATCACAGGACAAGAAATCAGCCCTCAAAAACTTAACCGGCAGAAAACATTTTTTTGAAAAAATCCCTAAGCCCCGGGGTCACAATTTCAGCAAAAATCTGAGTTTTGGCAATTCACTCAAAAATGGTGCCAAAAGCTTGAAAATGCTCTCCTGAAAGGTTTGGCACTTGAAACAGAAGACTTTTTATCACAGGACAAGAAATCAGCCCTCAAAAACTTAACCGGCAGAAAATATTTTTTGAAAAAATCCCTAAGCCCCGGGTCACAATTTCAGCAAAAATCTGACTTTTGGCAATTCACTCAAAAATGGTGCCAAAAGCTTGAAAATGCTCTCCTGAAAGGTTTGGCACTCGAAACAGAAGGCTTTTTATCACAGGACAAGAAATCAGCCCTCAAAAACTTAACCGGCAGAAAACATTTTTTTGAAAAAATCCCTAAGCCCCGGGGTCACAATTTCAGCAAAAATCTGACTTTTGGCAATTCACTCAAAAATGGTGCCAAAAGCTTGGAAATGCTCCCCTGAAAGCTTGGGCGATGGAACCAGAAGGCTTTTTATCACAGGACAAGAAATCAGCCCTCAAAAACTTAACCGGCAGAAAACATTTTTTTGAAAAAATCCCTAAGCCCCGGGGTCACAATTTCAGCAAAAATCTGACTTTTGGCAATTCACTCAAAAATGGTGCCAAAAGCTTGAAAATGCTCTCCTGAAAGGTTTGGCACTCGAAACAGAAGGCTTTTTATCACAGGACAAGAAATCAGCCCTCAAAAACTTAACCGGCAGAAAACATTTTTTTGAAAAAATCCCTAAGCCCCGGGGTCACAATTTCAGCAAAAATCTGAGTTTTGGCAATTCACTCAAAAATGGTGCCAAAAGCTTGAAAATGCTCTCCTGAAAGCTTTGGCACTTGAAACAGAAGACTTTTTATCACAGGACAAGAAATCAGCCCTCAAAAACTTTACCGGCAGAAAATATTTTTTTGACAAAATCCCTAAGGCCCGGGGTCACAATTTCAGCAAAAATCTGACTTTTGGCAATTCACTCAAAAATGGTGCCAAAAGCTTGAAAATGCTCCCCTGAAAGGTTTGGCACTTCAAACAGAAGGCTTTTTATCACAGGACAAGAAATCAGCCCTCAAAAACTTAACCGGCAGAAAACATTTTTTTGAAAAAATCCCTAAGCCCCGGGGTCACAATTTCAGCAAAAATCTGACTTTTGGCAATTCACTCAAAAATGGTGCCAAAAGCTTGAAAATGCTCTCCTGAAAGGTTTGGCACTTGAAACAGAAGGCTTTTTATCACAGGACAAGAAATCAGCCCTCAAAAACTTAACCGGCAGAAAACATTTTTTTGAAAAAATCCCTAAGCCCCGGGGTCACAATTTCAGCAAAAATCTGACTTTTGGCAATTCACTCAAAAATGGTGCCAAAAGCTTGAAAATGCTCTCCTGAAAGGTTTGGCGATGGAAACAGAAGGCTTTTTATCACAGGACAAGAAATCAGCCCTCAAAAACTTAACCGGCAGAAAACATTTTTTTGAAAAAATCCCTAAGCCCCGGGGTCACAATTTCAGCAAAAATCTGAGTTTTGGCAATTCACTCAAAAATGGTGCCAAAAGCTTGAAAATGCTCTCCTGAAAGGTTTGGCACTTGAAACAGAAGACTTTTTATCACAGGACAAGAAATCATCCCTCAAAAACTTAACCGGCAGAAAATATTTTTTTGAAAAAATCCCTAAGCCCCGGGGTCACAATTTCAGCAAAAATCTGAGTTTTGGCAATTCACTCAAAAATGGTGCCAAAAGCTTGGAAATGCTCCCCTGAAAGCTTGGGCGATGGAACCAGAAGGCTTTTTATCACAGGACAAGAAATCAGCCCTCAAAAACTTAACCGGCAGAAAACATTTTTTTGAAAAAATCCCTAAGCCCCGGGGTCACAATTTCAGCAAAAATCTGACTTTTGGCAATTCACTCAAAAATGGTGCCAAAAGCTTGAAAATGCTCTCCTGAAAGGTTTGGCACTCGAAACAGAAGGCTTTTTATCACAGGACAAGAAATCAGCCCTCAAAAACTTAACCGGCAGAAAACATTTTTTTGAAAAAATCCCTAAGCCCCGGGGTCACAATTTCAGCAAAAATCTGACTTTTGGCAATTCACTCAAAAATGGTGCCAAAAGCTTGAAAATGCTCCCCTGAAAGCTTTGGCACTTGAAACAGAAGACTTTTTATCACAGGACAAGAAATCAGCCCTCAAAAACTTAACCGGCAGAAAACATTTTTTTGAAAAAATCCCTAAGCCCCGGGGTCACAATTTCAGCAAAAATCTGACTTTTGGCAATTCACTCAAAAATGGTGCCAAAAGCTTGGAAATGCTCCCCTGAAAGGTTTGGCACTTCAAACAGAAGGCTTTTTATCACAGGACAAGAAATCAGCCCTCAAAAACTTAACCGGCAGAAAACATTTTTTTGAAAAAATCCCTAAGCCCCGGGGTCACAATTTCAGCAAAAATCTGACTTTTGGCAATTCACTCAAAAATGGTGCCAAAAGCTTGAAAATGCTCTCCTGAAAGGTGTGGCACTTGAAACAGAAGACTTTTTATCACAGGACAAGAAATCAGCCCTCAAAAACTTAACCGGCAGAAAACATTTTTTTGAAAAAATCCCTAAGCCCCGGGGTCACAATTTCAGCAAAAATCTGACTTTTGGCAATTCACTCAAAAATGGTGCCAAAAGCTTGAAAATGCTCTCCTGAAAGCTTTGGCACTTGAAACAGAAGACTTTTTATCACAGGACAAGAAATCAGCCCTCAAAAAGTTAACCGGCAGAAAATATTTTTTTGGCAAAATCCCTAAGGCCCGGGGTCACAATTTCACCAAAAATCTGACTTTTGGCAATTCACTCAAAAATGGTGCCAAAAGCTTGAAAATGCTCCCCTGAAAGGTTTGGCACTTCAAACAGAAGGCTTTTTATCACAGGACAAGAAATCAGCCCTCAAAAACTTAACCGGCAGAAAACATTTTTTTGAAAAAATCCCTAAGCCCCGGGGTCACAATTTCAGCAAAAATCTGACTTTTGGCAATTCACTCAAAAATGGTGCCAAAAGCTTGGAAATGCTCTCCTGAAAGGTTTGGCACTTGAAACAGAAGGCTTTTTATCACAGGACAAGAAATCAGGCCTCAAAAAGTTAACCGGCAGAAATTTTTTTTTGAAAAAATCCCTAAGCCCCGGGGTCACAATTTCAGCAAAAATCTGACTTTTGGCAATTCACTTAAAAATGGTGCCAACTGGTTGCAAATGCTCCCCTGAAAGCTTTGGCGATGGAAACAGAAGGCTTTTTATCACAGGACAAGAAATCAGCCCTCAAAAACTTAACCGGCAGAAAATATTTTTTTGAAAAAATCCCTAAGCCCCGGGGTCACAATTTCAGCAAAAATCTGACTTTTGGCAATTCACTCAAAAATGTTGCCAAAAGCTTGGAAATGCTCCCCTGAAAGCTTGGGCGATGGAACCAGAAGGCTTTTTATCACAGGACAAGAAATCAGCCCTCAAAATCTTAAAGGGCAGAAAACATTTTTTTGAAAAAATCCCTAAGCCCCGGGGTCACAATTTCAGCAAAAATCTGAGTTTTGGCAATTCACTCAAAAATGGTGCCAAAAGCTTGGAAATGCTCCCCTGAAAGGTTTGGCACTTGAAACAGAAGGCTTTTAATCACAGGACAAGAAATCAGCCCTCAAAAACTTAACCGGCAGAAAATATTTTTTTGAAAAATTCTCCAAGCCCCGGGGTCACAATTTCAGCAAAAATCTGACTTTTGGCAATTCACTCAAAAATGGTGCCAAAAGCTTGGAAATGCTCCCCTGAAAGCTTGGGCGATGGAAGCAGAAGGCTTTTTATCACAGGACAAGAAATCAGCCCTCAAAATCTTAACCGGCAGAAAACATTTTTTTGAAAAAATCCCTAAACCCCGGGGTCACAATTTCAGCAAAAATCTGAGTTTTGGCAATTCACTCAAAAATGGTGCCAAAAGCTAGGAAATGCTCCCCTGAAAGGTTTGGCACTTGAAACAGAAGGCTTTTAATCACAGGGCAAGAATTCAGCCCTCAAAAACTTAACCGGCAGAAAATATTTTTTTGAAAAATTCTCTAAGCCCCGGGATCACAATTTCAGCAAAAATCTGACTTTTGGCAATTCACTCAAAAATGGTGCCGAAAGCTTGGAAATGCTCCCCTGAAAGCTTGGGCGATGGAAACAGAAGGCTTTTTATCACAGGACAAGAAATCAGCCCTCAAAAACTTAACCGGCAGAAAACATTTTTTTGAAAAAATCCCTAAGCCAGGGCGTCACAATTTCAGCAAAAATCTGACTTTTGGCAATTCACTCAAAAATGGTGCCAACCCGTTGCAAATGCTCCCCTGAAAGCTTTGGCGATGAAAACAGAAGGCTTTTTATCACAGGACAAGAAATCAGCCCTCAAAAACTTAACCGGCAGAAAACATTTTTTTGAAAAAATCCCTAAGCCCCGGGGTCACAATTTCAGCAAAAATCTGACTTTTGGCAATTCACTCAAAAATGGTGCCAAAAGCTTGAAAATGCTCCCCTGAAAGGTTTGGCACTCGAAACAGAAGGCTTTTTATCACAGGACAAGAAATCAGCCCTCAAAAAGTTAACCGGCAGAAAATATTTTTTTGAAAAAATCCCTAAGCCCCAGGGTCACAATTTCAGCAAAAATATGACTTTTGGAAATTCACTCAAAAATGTTGCCAACCGGTTGCAAATGCTCCCCTGAAAGCTTTGGCGATGGAAACAGAAGGCTTTTTATCACAGGACAAGAAATCAGCCCTCAAAAACTTAACCGAAAGAAAATATTTTATTGAAAAAATCCCTAAGCCCCGGGGTCACAATTTCAGCAAAAATCTGACTTTTGGCAATTCACTCAAAAATGGTGCCAAAAGCTTGAAAATGCTCTCCTGAAAGGTTTGGCACTCGAAACAGAAGGCTTTTTATCACAGGACAAGAAATCAGCCCTCAAAAAGTTAACCGGCAGAAAATATTTTTTTGAAAAAATCCCTAAGCCCCGGGGTCACAATTTCAGCAAAAATCTGACTTTTGGCAATTCACTCAAAAATGGTGCCAAAAGCTTGGAAATGCTCCCCTGAAAGCTTTGGCGATGGAACCAGAAGGCTTTTTATCACAGGACAAGAAATCAGCCCTCAAAAACTTAACCGGCAGAAAACATTTTTTTGAAAAAATCCCTAAGCCCCGGGGTCACAATTTCAGCAAAAATCTGACTTTTGGCAATTCACTCAAAAATTGTGCCAAAAGCTTGGAAATGCTCCCCTGAAAGCTTTGGCGATGGAAACAGAAGGCTTTGTATCACAGGACAAGAAATCAGCCCTCAAAAACTTAACCGGCAGAAAATATTTTTTTGAAAAAATCCCTAAGCCCCGGGGTCACAATTTCAGCAAAAATCTGACTTTTGGCAATTCACTCAAAAATGGTGCCAAAAGCTTGGAAATGCTCCCCCGAAAGGTTTGACACTCGAAACAGAAGGCTTTTTATCACAGGACAAGAAATCGGCCCTCAAAAACTTAACCGGCAGAAAATATTTTTTTGAAAAATTCTCTAAGCCCCGAGGTCACAATTTCAGCAAAAATCTGACTTTTGGCAATTCACTCAAAAATGGTGCCAAAAGCTTGGAAATGCTCCCCTGAAAGGTTTGGCACTCGAAACAGAAGGCTTTTTATCACAGGACAAGAAATCAGCCCTCAAAATGTTAACCGGCAGAAAATATTTTTTTGAAAAAATCCCTAAGCCCCAGGGTCACAATTTCAGCAAAAATCTGACTTTTGGAAATTCACTCAAAAATGTTGCCAACCGATTGCAAATGCTCCCCTGAAAGCTTTGGCGATGGAAACAGAAGGCTTTTTATCACAGGACAAGAAATCAGCCCTCAAAAACTTAACCGGCAGAAAACATTTTTTTGAAAAAATCCCTAAGCCCCGGGGTCACAATTTCAGCAAAAATTTGACTTTTGGCAATTCACTTAAAAATGGTGCCAACTGGTTGCAAATGCTCAACTGAAAGCTTTGGCGATGGAACCAGAAGGCTTTTTATCACAGGACAAGAAATCAGTCCTCAAAAACTTAACCGGCAGAAAACATTTTTTTGAAAAAATCCCTAAGCCCCGGGGTCACAATTTCAGCAAAAATCTGACTTTTGGCAATTCACTCAAAAATGGTGCCAAAACCTTGAAAATGCTCTCCTGAAAGGTTTGGCACTTGAAACAGAAGGCTTTTTATCACAGGACAAGAAATCAGCCCTCAAAAACTTAACCGGCAGAAAATATTTTTTTGAAAAAATCCCTAAGCCCCGGGGTCACAATTTCAGCAAAAATCTGACTTTTGGCAATTCACTCAAAAATGGTGCCAAAAGCTTGAAAATGCTCTCTTGAAAGGTTTGGCACTTGAACCAGAAGGCTTTTTATCACAGGACAAGAAATCAGCCCTCAAAAAGTTAACCGGCAGAAAATATTTTTTTGAAAAAATGCCTATGCCCCGGGGTCACAATTTCAGCAAAAATCTGACTTTTGGCAATTCACTTAAAAATGCTGCCTACCGGTTGGAAATGCTCCCCTGAAAGCTTTGGCGATGGAACCAGAAGGCTTTTTATCACAGGACAAGAAATCAGCCCTCAAAAACTTAACCGGCAGAAAATATTTTTTTGAAAAAATCCCTAAGCCCCGGGGTCACAATTTCAGCAAAAATCTGACTTTTGGCAATTCACTCAAAAATGGTGCCAAAAGCTTGGAAATGCTCCCCTGAAAGCTTGGGCGATGGAACCAGAAGGCTTTTTATCACAGGACAAGAAATCAGCCCTCAAAATCTTAACCGGCAGAAAACATTTTTTTGAAAAAATCCCTAAGCCCCGGGGTCACAATTTCAGCAAAAATCTGAGTTTTGGCAATTCACTCAAAAATGGTGCCAAAAGCTTGGAAATGCTCTCCTGAAAGGTTTGGCACTTGAAACAGAAGGCTTTTTCTCACAGGACAAGAAATCAGCCCTCAAAAACTTAACCGGAAGAAAATATTTTTTTGAAAAAATCCCTAAGCCCCGGGGTCACAATTTCAGCAAAAATCTGACTTTTGGCAATTCACTTAAAAATGGTGCCAACTGGTTGCAAATGCTCCCCTGAAAGCTTTGGCGATGGAAACAGAAGGCTTTTTATCACAGGACAAGAAATCAGCCCTCAAAAACTTAACCGGCAGAAAACATTTTTTTGAAAAAATCCCTAAGCCCCGGGGTCACAATTTCAGCAAAAATCTGACTTTTGGCAATTCACTCAAAAATGGTGCCAAAAGCTTGAAAATGCTCCCCTGAAAGGTTTGGCACTCGAAACAGAAGGCTTTTTATCACAGGACAAGAAATCAGCCCTCAAAAAGTTAACCGGCAGAAAATATTTTTTTGAAAAAATCCCTAAGCCCCAGGGTCACAATTTCAGCAAAAATATGACTTTTGGAAATTCACTCAAAAATGTTGCCAACCGGTTGCAAATGCTCCCCTGAAAGCTTTGGCGATGGAAACAGAAGGCTTTTTATCACAGGACAAGAAATCAGCCCTCAAAAACTTAACCGAAAGAAAATATTTTATTGAAAAAATCCCTAAGCCCCGGGGTCACAATTTCAGCAAAAATCTGACTTTTGGCAATTCACTCAAAAATGGTGCCAAAAGCTTGAAAATGCTCTCCTGAAAGGTTTGGCACTCGAAACAGAAGGCTTTTTATCACAGGACAAGAAATCAGCCCTCAAAAAGTTAACCGGCAGAAAATATTTTTTTGAAAAAATCCCTAAGCCCCGGGGTCACAATTTCAGCAAAAATCTGACTTTTGGCAATTCACTCAAAAATGGTGCCAAAAGCTTGGAAATGCTCCCCTGAAAGCTTGGGCGATGGAACCAGAAGGCTTTTTATCACAGGACAAGAAATCAGCCCTCAAAAACTTAACCGGCAGAAAACATTTTTTTGAAAAAATCCCTAAGCCCCGGGGTCACAATTTCAGCAAAAATCTGACTTTTGGCAATTCACTCAAAAATTGTGCCAAAAGCTTGGAAATGCTCCCCTGAAAGCTTTGGCGATGGAAACAGAAGGCTTTGTATCACAGGACAAGAAATCAGCCCTCAAAAACTTAACCGGCAGAAAATATTTTTTTGAAAAAATCCCTAAGCCCCGGGGTCACAATTTCAGCAAAAATCTGACTTTTGGCAATTCACTCAAAAATGGTGCCAAAAGCTTGGAAATGCTCCCCCGAAAGGTTTGACACTCGAAACAGAAGGCTTTTTATCACAGGACAAGAAATCGGCCCTCAAAAACTTAACCGGCAGAAAATATTTTTTTGAAAAAATCCCTAAGCCCCGGGGTCACAATTTCAGCAAATATCTGAATTTTTCAATTCACTCAAAAATGTTGCCAAAAGCTTGGAAATGCTCCCCTGAAAGGTTTCGCACTTGAAACAGAAGGCTTTTAATAACAGGGCAGGAATTCAGCCCTCAAAAACTTAACCGGCAGAAAATATTTTTTTGAAAAATTCTCTAAGCCCCGAGGTCACAATTTCAGCAAAAATCTGACTTTTGGCAATTCACTCAAAAATGGTGCCAAAAGCTTGGAAATGCTCCCCTGAAAGGTTTGGCACTCGAAACAGAAGGCTTTTTATCACAGGACAAGAAATCAGCCCTCAAAATGTTAACCGGCAGAAAATATTTTTTTGAAAAAATCCCTAAGCCCCAGGGTCACAATTTCAGCAAAAATCTGACTTTTGGCAATTCACTCAAAAATGGTGCCAACCGATTGCAAATGCTCCCCTGAAAGCTTTGGCGATGGAAACAGAAGGCTTTTTATCACAGGACAAGAAATCAGCCCTCAAAAACTTAACCGGCAGAAAACATTTTTTTGAAAAAATCCCTAAGCCCCGGGGTCACAATTTCAGCAAAAATTTGACTTTTGGCAATTCACTTAAAAATGGTGCCAACTGGTTGCAAATGCTCAACTGAAAGCTTTGGTGATGGAACCAGAAGGCTTTTTATCACAGGACAAGAAATCAGCCCTCAAAAACTTAACCGGCAGAAAACATTTTTTTGAAAAAATCCCTAAGCCCCGGGGTCACAATTTCAGCAAAAATCTGACTTTTGGCAATTCACTCAAAAATGGTGCCAAAAGCTTGAAAATGCTCTCCTGAAAGGTTTGGCACTTGAAACAGAAGGCTTTTTATCACAGGACAAGAAATCAGCCCTCAAAAACTTAACCGGCAGAAAATATTTTTTTGAAAAAATCCCTAAGCCCCGGGGTCACAATTTCAGCAAAAATCTGACTTTTGGCAATTCACTCAAAAATGGTGCCAAAAGCTTGAAAATGCTCTCTTGAAAGGTTTGGCACTTGAAACAGAAGGCTTTTTATCACAGGACAAGAAATCAGCCCTCAAAAAGTTAACCGGCAGAAAATATTTTTTTGAAAAAATCCCTATGCCCCGGGGTCACAATTTCAGCAAAAATCTGACTTTTGGCAATTCACTTTAAAATGCTGCCTACCGGTTGGAAATGCTCCCCTGAAAGCTTTGGCGATGGAACCAGAAGGCTTTTTATCACAGGACAAGAAATCAGCCCTCAAAAACTTAACCGGCAGAAAATATTTTTTTGAAAAAATCCCTAAGCCCCGGGGTCACAATTTCAGCAAAAATCTGACATTTGGCAATTCACTCAAAAATGGTGCCAAAAGATTGGAAATGCTCCCCTGAAAGCTTGGGCGATGGAACCAGAAGGCTTTTTATCACAGGACAAGAAATCAGCCCTCAAAAACTTAACCGGCAGAAAACATTTTTTTGAAAAAATCCCTAAGCCCCGGGGTCACAATTTCAGCAAAAATCTGAGTTTTGGCAATTCACTCAAAAATTGTGCCAAAAGCTTGGAAATGCTCCCCTGAAAGCTTTGGCGATGGAAACAGAAGGCTTTGTATCACAGGACAAGAAATCAGCCCTCAAAAACTTAACCGGCAGAAAATATTTTTTTGAAAAAATCCCTAAGCCCCGGGGTCACAATTTCAGCAAAAATCTGACTTTTGGCAATTCACTCAAAAATGGTGCCAAAAGCTTGGAAATGCTCTCCTGAAAGGTTTGGCACTTGAAACAGAAGGCTTTTTATCACAGGACAAGAAATCAGCCCTAAAAAACTTAACCGGCAGAAAATATTTTTATGAAAAAATCCCTAAGCCCCGGGGTCACAATTTCAGCAAAAATCTGACTTTTGGCAATTCACTTAAAAATGGTGCCAACTGGTTGCAAATGCTCCCCTGAAAGCTTTGGCGATGGAAACAGAAGGCTTTTTATCACAGGACAAGAAATCAGCCCTCAAAAACTTAACCGGCAGAAAATATTTTTTTGAAAAAATCTCTAAGCCCCGGGGTCACAATTTCAGCAAAAATCTGACTTTTGGCAATTCACTCAAAAATGGTGCCAAAAGCTTGAAAATGCTCCCCTGAAAGGTTTGACACTCGAAACAGAAGGCTTTTTATCACAGGACAAGAAATCAGCCCTCAAAAACTTAACCGGCAGAAAATATTTTTTTGAAAAAATCCCTAAGCCCCGGGGTCACGATTTCAGCAAAAATCTGACTTTTGGCAATTGACTCGAAAATGGTGCCTACCGGTTGGAAATGCTCCCCTCAAAGCTTTGGCGATGGAAACAAAGGCTTTTTGTCACAGGACAAGAAATCAGTCCTCAAAAAGTTAACCGGCAGAAAATATTTTTTTGAAAAAATCCCTAAGCCCCGGGGTCACGATTTCAGCAAAAATCTGACTTTTGGCAATTCACTCAAAAATGGTGCCAAAAGCTTGAAAATGCTCAACTGAAAGCTTTGGCGATGGAACCAGAAGGCTTTTTATCAAAGGACAAGAAATCAGCCCTCAAAAACTTAACCGGCAGAAAATATTTTTTTGAAAAAATCCCTAAGCCCCGGGGTCACAATTTCAGCAAAAATCTGACTTTTGGCAATTCACTCAAAAATGGTGCCAAAAGCTTGAAAATGCTCTCTTGAAAGGTTTGGCACTTGAAACAGAAGGCTTTTTATCACAGGACAAGAAATCAGCCCTCAAAAAGTTAACCGGCAGAAAATATTTTTTTGAAAAAATCCCTATGCCCCGGGGTCACAATTTCAGCAAAAATCTGACTTTTGGCAATTCACTTAAAAATGCTGCCTACCGGTTGGAAATGCTCCCCTGAAACTTTGGCGATGGAACCAGAAGGCTTTTTATGACAGGACAAGAAATCAGCCCTCAAAAACTTAACCGGCAGAAAATATTTTTTTGAAAAAATCCCTAAGCCCCGGGGTCACAATTTCAGCAAAAATCTGACTTTTGGCAATTCACTCAAAAATGGTGCCAAAAGCTTGGAAATGCTCCCCTGAAAGCTTGGGCGATGGAACCAGAAGGCTTTTTATCACAGGACAAGAAATCAGCTCTCAAAATCTTAACCGGCAGAAAACATTTTTTTGAAAAAATCCCTAAGCCCCGGGGTCACAATTTCAGCAAAAATCTGAGTTTTGGCAATTCACTCAAAAATGGTGCCAAAAGCTTGAAAATGCTCTCCTGAAATGTTTGGCACTTGAAACAGAAGACTTTTTATCACAGGACAAGAAATCAGCCCTCAAAAACTTAACCGGCAGAAAATATTTTTTTGAAAAAATCCCTAAGCCCCGGGGTCACAATTTCAGCAAAAATCTGACTTTTGGCAATTCACTCAAAAATGGTCCCAAAAGCTTGGAAATGCTCTCCTGAAAGGTTTGGCACTTGAAACAGAAGGCTTTTTATCACAGGACAAGAAATCAGCCCTCAAAATCTTAACCGGCAGAAAACATTTTTTTGAAAAAATCCCTAAGCCCCGGGGTCACAATTTCAGCAAAAATCTGAGTTTTGGCAATTCACTCAAAAATGGTGCCAAAAGCTTGAAAATGCTCTCCTGAAATGTTTGGCACTTGAAACAGAAGACTTTTTATCACAGGACAAGAAATCAGCCCTCAAAAACTTAACCGGCAGAAAATATTTTTTTGAAAAAATCCCTAAGCCCCGGGGTCACAATTTCAGCAAAAATCTGACTTTTGGCAATTCACTCAAAAATGGTCCCAAAAGCTTGGAAATGCTCTCCTGAAAGGTTTGGCACTTGAAACAGAAGGCTTTTTATCACAGGACAAGAAATCAGCCCTCAAAAACTTAACCGGCAGAAAAGATTTTTTTGAAAAAATTCCTAAGCCCCGGGGTCACAATTTCAGCAAAAATCTGACTTTTGGCAATTCACTTAAAAATGGTGCCAACTGGTTGCAAATGCTCCCCTGAAAGCTTTGGCGATGGAAACAGAAGGCTTTTTTATCACAGGACAAGAAATCAGCCCTCAAAAACTTAACCAGCAGAAAATATTTTTTTGAAAAAATCTCTAAGCCCCGGGGTCACAATTTCAGCAAAAATCTGACTTTTGGCAATTCACTCAAAAATGGTGCCAAAAGCTTGGAAATGCTCCCCTGAAAGGTTTGGCACTCGAAACAGAAGGCTTTTTATCACAGGACAAGAAATCAGCCCTCAAAAACTTAACCGGCAGAAAATATTTTTTTGAAAAAATCCCTAAGCCCCGGGGTCACGATTTCAGCAAAAATCTGACTTTTGGCAATTGACTCGAAAATGGTGCCTACCGGTTGGAAATGCTCCCCTCAAAGCTTTGGCGATGGAAACAAAGGCTTTTTATCACAGGACAAGAAATCAGTCCTCAAAAAGTTAACCGGCAGAAAATATTTTTTTGAAAAAATCCCTAATTTCAGGAAAAATCTGACTTTTGGCAATTCACTCAAAAATGGTGCCAAAAGCTTGGAAATGCTCCCCTGAAAGCTTGGGCGATGGAACCAGAAGGCTTTGTATCACAGGATAAGAAATCAGCCCTCAAAAACTTAACCGGCAGAAAATATTTTTTTGAAAAAATCCCTAAGCCCCGGGGTCACAATTTCAGCAAAAATCTGACTTTTGGCAATTCACTCAAAAATGGTGCCAAAAGCTTGAAAATGCTCTCCTGAAAGGTTTGGCACTTGAAATCGAAGGCTTTGTATCACAGGACAAGAAATCAGCCCTCAAAAACTTAACCGGCAGAAAATATTTTTTTGAAAAAATCCCTAAGCCCCGGGGTCACAATTACAGCAAAAATCTGAGTTTTGGCAGTTCACTAAAAATGGAGCCAGAAGCTTCCAAATGCTCCCCGGAAACATTTGGTGATGGAAACAGAAGGCTTTTTATCACAGGACAAGAAATCAGCCCTCAACAACTTACCCGGCGGAAAAGACTTTTTTGAAAAAATCCCTAAGGCCCGGGCTCACAATTACAGTAAAAATCTGACTTTTGGCAATTCCCTCAAAAATCGTGCCAACCGTTTGCAAAACTCACCTCAAAGGTTTGGCAGTCGAAACAGAAGGCTTTTTATAGCAGGACAAGAAATCAGCCCTCGACAACTTAACCGGCGGAAAATATATTTTTTGAAAATATCCCTAAGCCCTGGGGTCACAATTACAGCAGAAATCTGACTTTTGGCAATTCACTCAAAAATGGTGCCAAAAGCTTGAAAATGCGCTCCTGAAAGGTTTGGCAGTCGAAGGAGAAGGCTTTTTATCACAGAACAAGAAATCAGCCCTCGACAATTTAACCGGCAGAAAATATTTTTTTTAAAAAAATCTCTAAGTCCCTGGGGTCCCAATTTCATCAAAAATCTGACTTTTGGCAATTCACTCAAAAATGTTGCCAACCGGTTGCAAATGCTCCCCTGAAAGCTTTGGCGATGGAAACAGAACGTTTTTTATAACAGGACAAGAAATCAGCCCTCAAATAATTAAGCAACGGAAAAGAATTTTGAAAAAATCCCTAAGCCCCGGGATCACAATTTCAGAAAAAAATCAGACTTTTGGCAATTCACTCAAAAATGGTGCCAACCGTTTGCAAATGCTCACCTGAAAGCTTTGGCGATGGAAACATAAGTCTTTTTATCACAGGAAAATCAATCAGCCTTCAAAAACTTAACCGGCGGAAAAGACTTTTTTGAAAAAATCCCTAAGGCCCGGGATCACAATTACAGCAAAAACCTGACTTTTGGCAATTCACTCAAAAATGGTGCCAGAAGCTTGCAAATGATCCCCAGAAAGCTTTGGCGATGGAAACAGAAGGCCTTTTATCACAGGACAAGAAATCAGCCCTCAACAACTTAACCGTCGGAAAATACTTTTTTGAAAAAATCCCTAAGTCACAATTTCAGCAAAAATCTGACTTTTGGCAATTCACTCAAAAATGGTGCCAACCGTTTACAAATGATCACCTGAAAACTTTGGCGATGGAAACATAAATCTTTTTATCACAGGAAAATAAATCAGCCTTCAAAAACTTAACGGCAGAAAAGACATTTTTGAAAAAATCCCTAAGGCCCGGGATCACAATTACAGCAGAAATCTGACTTTTGGCAATTCACTCAAAAATGGTGCCGAAAGCTTGAAAATGCAATCCTGAAAGGTTTGGCAGTCGAAGCAGAAGGCTTTTTATCACAGAACAAGAAATCAGCCCTCGACAATTTAACCGGCAGAAAATATTTTTTTAAAAAAAATCTCTAAGTCCCCGGGGTCACAATTTCAGCAAAAATCTGACTTTTGGAAATTCACTCAAAAATGGTGCCAGAAGCTTGCAAATGATCCCCTGAAAGCTTTGGCGATGGAAAAAGAAGGCCTTTTATCAAGAAATCAGCCCTCAACAACTTAACCGGCAGAAAATATTTTTTTGAAAAAATCCCTAAGCCCCGGGGTCACAATTTCAGCAAAAATCTGACTTTTGGCAATTCACTCAAAAATGGTGCCAACCGTTTGCAAATGCTCACCTCAAAGGTCTGGCAGTGGAAACAGAAGGCTTTTTATTACAGGACAAGAAATCAGCCCTCCACAACTTAACCGGCGGCAAATATATTTTTGGAAAAAATCCATAAGCCCTGGGGTCACAATTACAGCAAAAATCTGACTTTTGGCAATTCACTCAAAAATGGTGCCAACCAGTTGCAAATGCTCCCCTGAAACCTTTGGCGATGGAAACAGAAGGCTTTTTATCACAGGACAAAAAAACAGCCCTCAATAACTTAACCGGCGGAAAAGACTTTTTTGAAAAAATCCCTAAACCCTGGGGTCACAATTTCAGCCAAAATCTGACTTTTGGCAATTCACTCAAAAATGGTGCCAAAAGCTTGAAAATGCGCTCCTGAAAGGTTTGGCAGTCGAAGCAGAAGGCTTTTTATCACAGAACAAGAAATCAGCCCTCGACAATTTAACCGGCAGAAAATATTTTTTTGAAAAAAACTCTACGCCCCGGGTTCACAATTTCGGCACAAATCTGACTTTTGGCAATTCACTCAAAAATGGTGCCAAAAGCTTGAAAATGCTCTCCTGAAAGGTTTGGCATTCGAAACAGAACGTTTTTTTATCACAGGACAAGAAATCAGTCCTCGACAACTTAACCGGCGGAAAAGATTTTTTTGAAAAAATCCCTAAGCCCCGGGGTCACAATTTCAGCAAAAATCTGACTTTTGGCAATTCACTCAAAAATGGTGCCAACCGTTTGCAAATGCTCACCTGAAAGCTTTGGCGATGGAAACATAAGTCTTTTTATCACAGGACAAGAAATCAGCCCTCAAAAACTTAACCGGCGGATTATTTTTTTTTAAAAAAATCCCTAAACCCGGGGGTCACAATTTCAGCAAAAATCTGACGTTTGGCATTTCACTAAAAATGGTGACAATCGGTTGCAAATGCTCCCCTGAAAGCTTTGGCGATGGAAACAGAAGGCTTTTTATCACAGGAAAATAAATCAGCCTTCAAAAACTTAACCGGCAGAAAACATTTTTTTGAAAAAATCCCTCAGCCCGGGGTCACAATTTCAGCAAAAATCTGACATTTGGCAATTCACTCAAAAATGGTGCCAGAAGCTTGCAAATGATCCCCTGAAAGCTTTGGCGATGGAAACAGAAGGCCTTTTATCACAGGACAAGAAATCAGCCCTCAACAACTTAACCGGCGGAAAAGATTTTTTTGAAAAAATCCCTCAGCCCGGGGTCACAATTTTAGCAAAAATCTGACTTTTGGCAATTCACTCAAAAATGGTGCCAACCAGTTGCAAATGCTCCCCTGAAACCTTTGGCGATGGAAACAGAAGGCTTTTTATCACAGGACAAAAAAACAGCCCTCAATAACTTAACCGGCGGAAAAGACTTTTTTGAAAAAATCCCTAAACCCTGGGGTCACAATTTCAGCCAAAATCTGACTTTTGGAAATTCACTCAAAAATGGTGCCAAAAGCTTGAAAATGCGCTCCTGAAAGGTTTGGCAGTCGAAGCAGAAGGCTTTTTATCACAGAACAAGAAATCAGCCCTCGACAATTTAACCGGCAGAAAATATTTTTTTTAAAAAAAATATCTAAGTCCCCGGGGTCACAATTTCAGCAAAAATCTGACTTTTGGCAATTCCCTCAAAAATGTTGCCAACCGGTTGCAAATACTCCCCTGAAAACTTTGGCGATAGAAACAGAACGTTTTTTATCACAGGACAAGAAATCAGCCCTCAACAACTTAAGCAACGGAAAAGAATTTTGAAAAAATCCCTAAGCCCCGGGATCACAATTTCAGCAAAAATCTGACTTTTGGCAATTCACTCAAAAATGGTGGCAACCGGTTGCAAATGCTCACCTCAAAGGTTTGGCAGTCGAAACAGAAGGCTTTTTATAGCAGGACAAGAAATCAGCCCTCGACAACTTAACCGGCGGAAAATATATTTTTTGAAAAAATCCCTAAGCCCTGGGGTCACAATTACAGTTGAAATCTGACTTTTGGCAATTCACTCAAAAATGGTGCCACAAGCTTGCAAATGATCCCATGAAAGCTTTGGCGATGGAAACAGAAGGCTTTTTATAGCAGGACAAGAAATCAGCCCTCGACAACTTAACCGGCGGAAAAGACTTTTTTGAAAAAATCCCTCAGGCCCGGGATCACAATTACAGCAAAATTCTGACTTTTGGCAAATCACTCAAAAATGGTGCCAAAAGCTTGAAAATGCGCTCCTGAAAGGTTTGGCAGTCGAAACAGAAGGCTTTTTATCACAGGAAAATAAATCAGCCTTCAAAAACTTAACCAGCAGAAAACATTTTTTTTGAAAAAATCCCTAAGCCCCGGGGTCACAATTTCAGCAAAAATCTGACTTTTGGCAATTCACTCAAAAATGGTGGCAACCGGTTGCAAATGCTCACCTCAAAGGTTTGGCAGTCGAAACAGAAGGCTTTTTATAGCAGGACAAGAAATCAGCCCTCGACAACTTAACCGGCGGCAAATATATTTTTGGAAAAAATCCCAAAGCCCCGGGGTCACAATTTCAGCAAAAATCTGACTTTTGGCAATTCACTCAAAAATGGTGCCAACCAGTTGCAAATGCTCCCCTGAAACCTTTGGCGATGGAAACAGAAGGCTTTTTATCACAGGACAAGAAATCAGCCCTCAATAACTTAACCGGCGGAAAAGACTTTTTTGAAAAAATCCCTAAACCCTGGGGTCACAATTTCAGCCAAAATCTGACTTTTGGCAATTCACTCAAAAATGGTGCCAAAAGCTTGAAAATGCTATCCTGAAAGGTTTGGCAGTCGAAACAGAAGGCTTTTTATCACAGAACAAGAAATCAGCCCTTGACAATTTAACCGGCAGAAAATATTTTTTTGAAAAAAAACTCTACGCCCCGGGTTCACAATTTCGGCACAAATCTGACTTTTGGCAATTCACTCAAAAATGGTGCCAAAAGCTTGAAAATGCTCTCCTGAATGGTTTGGCATTCGAAACAGAACGTTTTTTTATCACAGGACAAGAAATCAGTCCTCGACAACTTAACCGGCGGAAAAGATTTTTTTGAAAAAATCCCTAAGCCCCGGGGTCACAATTTCAGCAAAAATCTGACTTTTGGCAATTCACTCAAAAATGGTGCCAACCGTTTGCAAATGCTCCCCTGAAAGCTTTGGCGATGGAAACAGAAGGCTTTTTATCACAGGACAAGAAATCAGCCCTCAAAAACTTAACCAGCGGAATTTTTTTTTTGAAAAAATCCCTAAACCCGGGGGTCACAATTTCAGCAAAAATCTGACGTTTGGCAATTCACTAAAAATGGTGACAATCGGTTGCAAATGCTCCCCTGAAAGCTTTGGCGATGGAAACAGAAGGCCTTTTATCACAGGACAAGAAATCAGCCCTCAACAACTTAACCGGCGGAAAAGATTTTTTTGAAAAAATCCATAAGCCCTGGGGTCACAATTACAGCAAAAATCTGACTTTTGGCAATTCACTCAAAAATGGTGCCAACCAGTTGCAAATGCTCCCCTGAAACCTTTGGCGATGGAAACAGAAGGCTTTTTATCACAGGACAAAAAAACAGCCCTCAATAACTTAACCGGCGGAAAAGACTTTTTTGAAAAAATCCCTAAACCCTGGGGTCACAATTTCAGCCAAAATCTGACTTTTGGCAATTCACTCAAAAATGGTGCCAAAAGCTTGAAAATGCGCTCCTGAAAGGTTTGGCAGTCGAAGCAGAAGGCTTTTTATCACAGAACAAGAAATCAGCCCTCGACAATTTAACCGGCAGAAAATATTTTTTTGAAAAAAACTCTACGCCCCGGGTTCACAATTTCGGCACAAATCTGACTTTTGGCAATTCACTCAAAAATGGTGCCAAAAGCTTGAAAATGCTCTCCTGAAAGGTTTGGCATTCGAAACAGAACGTTTTTTTATCACAGGACAAGAAATCAGTCCTCGACAACTTAACCGGCGGAAAAGATTTTTTTGAAAAAATCCCTAAGCCCCGGGGTCACAATTTCAGCAAAAATCTGACTTTTGGCAATTCACTCAAAAATGGTGCCAACCGTTTGCAAATGCTCACCTGAAAGCTTTGGCGATGGAAACATAAGTCTTTTTATCACAGGACAAGAAATCAGCCCTCAAAAACTTAACCGGCGGATTTTTTTAAAAAAAAAAATCCCTAAACCCGGGGGTCACAATTTCAGCAAAAATCTGACGTTTGGCAATTCACTAAAAATGGTGACAATCGGTTGCAAATGCTCCCCTGAAAGCTTTGGCGATGGAAACAGAAGGCTTTTTATCACAGGAAAATAAATCAGCCTTCAAAAACTTAACCGGCAGAAAACATTTTTTTGAAAAAATCCCTCAGCCCGGGGTCACAATTTCAGCAAAAATCTGACATTTGGCAATTCACTCAAAAATGGTGCCAGAAGCTTGCAAATGATCCCCTGAAAGCTTTGGCGATGGAAACAGAAGGCCTTTTATCACAGGACAAGAAATCAGCCCTCAACAACTTAACCGGCGGAAAAGATTTTTTTGAAAAAATCCCTCAGCCCGGGGTCACAATTTTAGCAAAAATCTGACTTTTGGCAATTCACTCAAAAATGGTGCCAACCAGTTGCAAATGCTCCCCTGAAACCTTTGGCGATGGAAACAGAAGGCTTTTTATCACAGGACAAGAAATCAGCCCTCGACAATTTAACCTGCAGAAAATATATTTTTTGAAAGAATCCCTAAGCCCCGGGATCACAATTTCAGCAGAAATCTGACTTTTGGCAATTCTCTCAAAAATGGTGCCAACCGTTTGCAAATGCTCACCTGAAAACTTTGGCGATGGAAACATAAATCTTTTTATCACAGGAAAATAAATCAGCCTCCAAAACCTAAACGGCAGAAAAGACATTTTTGAAAAAATCCCTAAGGCCCGGGATCACAATTATAGCAAAATTCTGACTTTTGGCAATTCACTCAAAAATGGTGCCAGAAGCTTAAAAATGCTCACCTCAAAGGTTTGGCAGTCGAAACAGAAGGCTTTTTATCACAGGACATGAAATCAGCCCTCAACAACTTAAGCGGCAGAAAATATTTTTTTGAAAAAATCCCTAAGCCCCGGGGTCACAATTTCAGCAAAAATCTGACTTTTGGCAATTCACTCAAAAATGGTGCCAACCGTTTGCAAATGCTCACCTCAAAGGTCTGGCAGTCGAAACAGAAGGCTTTTTATTACAGGACAAGAAATCAGCCCTCCACAACTTAACCGGCGGCAAATATATTTTTGGAAAAAATCCATAAGCCCTGGGGTCACAATTACAGCAAAAATCTGACTTTTGGCAATTCACTCAAAAATGGTGCCAACCAGTTGCAAATGCTCCCCTGAAACCTTTGGCGATGGAAACAGAAGGCTTTTTATCACAGGACAAAAAAACAGCCCTCAATAACTTAACCGGCGGAAAAGACTTTTTTGAAAAAATCCCTAAACCCTGGGGTCACAATTTCAGCCAAAATCTGACTTTTGGCAATTCACTCAAAAATGGTGCCAAAAGCTTGAAAATGCGCTCCTGAAAGGTTTGGCAGTCGAAGCAGAAGGCTTTTTATCACAGAACAAGAAATCAGCCCTCGACAATTTAACCGGCAGAAAATATTTTTTTGAAAAAAACTCTACGCCCCGGGTTCACAATTTCGGCACAAATCTGACTTTTGGCAATTCACTCAAAAATGGTGCCAAAAGCTTGAAAATGCTCTCCTGAAAGGTTTGGCATTCGAAACAGAACGTTTTTTTATCACAGGACAAGAAATCAGTCCTCGACAACTTAACCGGCGGAAAAGATTTTTTTGAAAAAATCCCTAAGCCCCGGGGTCACAATTTCAGCAAAAATCTGACTTTTGGCAATTCACTCAAAAATGGTGCCAACCGTTTGCAAATGCTCACCTGAAAGCTTTGGCGATGGAAACATAAGTCTTTTTATCACAGGACAAGAAATCAGCCCTCAAAAACTTAACCGGCGGATTTTTTTTTTAAAAAAAAATCCCTAAACCCGGGGGTCACAATTTCAGCAAAAATCTGACGTTTGGCATTTCACTAAAAATGGTGACAATCGGTTGCAAATGCTCCCCTGAAAGCTTTGGCGATGGAAACAGAAGGCTTTTTATCACAGGAAAATAAATCAGCCTTCAAAAACTTAACCGGCAGAAAACATTTTTTTGAAAAAATCCCTCAGCCCGGGGTCACAATTTCAGCAAAAATCTGACATTTGGCAATTCACTCAAAAATGGTGCCAGAAGCTTGCAAATGATCCCCTGAAAGCTTTGGCGATGGAAACAGAAGGCCTTTTATCACAGGACAAGAAATCAGCCCTCAACAACTTAACCGGCGGAAAAGATTTTTTTGAAAAAATCCCTCAGCCCGGGGTCACAATTTTAGCAAAAATCTGACTTTTGGCAATTCACTCAAAAATGGTGCCAACCAGTTGCAAATGCTCCCCTGAAACCTTTGGCGATGGAAACAGAAGGCTTTTTATCACAGGACAAAAAAACAGCCCTCAATAACTTAACCGGCGGAAAAGACTTTTTTGAAAAAATCCCTAAACCCTGGGGTCACAATTTCAGCCAAAATCTGACTTTTGGAAATTCACTCAAAAATGGTGCCAAAAGCTTGAAAATGCACTCCTGAAAGGTTTGGCAGTCGAAGCAGAAGGCTTTTTATCACAGAACAAGAAATCAGCCCTCGACAATTTAACCGGCAGAAAATATTTTTTTTAAAAAAAATATCTAAGTCCCCGGGGTCACAATTTCAGCAAAAATCTGACTTTTGGCAATTCCCTCAAAAATGTTGCCAACCGGTTGCAAATACTCCCCTGAAAACTTTGGCGATAGAAACAGAACGTTTTTTATCACAGGACAAGAAATCAGCCCTCAACAACTTAAGCAACGGAAAAGAATTTTGAAAAAATCCCTAAGCCCTGGGATCACAATTTCAGCAAAAATCTGACTTTTGGCAATTCACTCAAAAATGGTGGCAACCGGTTGCAAATGCTCACCTCAAAGGTTTGGCAGTCGAAACAGAAGGCTTTTTATAGCAGGACAAGAAATCAGCCCTCGACAACTTAACCGGCGGAAAATATATTTTTTGAAAAAATCCCTAAGCCCTGGGGTCACAATTACAGTTGAAATCTGACTTTTGGCAATTCACTCAAAAATGGTGCCACAAGCTTGCAAATGATCCCATGAAAGCTTTGGCGATGGAAACAGAAGGCTTTTTATAGCAGGACAAGAAATCAGCCCTCGACAACTTAACCGGCGGAAAAGACTTTTTTGAAAAAATCCCTCAGGCCCGGGATCACAATTACAGCAAAATTCTGACTTTTGGCAAATCACTCAAAAATGGTGCCAAAAGCTTGAAAATGCGCTCCTGAAAGGTTTGGCAGTCGAAACAGAAGGCTTTTTATCACAGGAAAATAAATCAGCCTTCAAAAACTTAACCAGCAGAAAACATTTTTTTTGAAAAAATCCCTAAGCCCCGGGGTCACAATTTCAGCAAAAATCTGACTTTTGGCAATTCACTCAAAAATGGTGGCAACCGGTTGCAAATGCTCACCTCAAAGGTTTGGCAGTCGAAACAGAAGGCTTTTTATAGCAGGACAAGAAATCAGCCCTCGACAACTTAACCGGCGGCAAATATATTTTTGGAAAAAATCCCAAAGCCCCGGGGTCACAATTTCAGCAAAAATCTGACTTTTGGCAATTCACTCAAAAATGGTGCCAACCAGTTGCAAATGCTCCCCTGAAACCTTTGGCGATGGAAACAGAAGGCTTTTTATCACAGGACAAGAAATCAGCCCTCAATAACTTAACCGGCGGAAAAGACTTTTTTGAAAAAATCCCTAAACCCTGGGGTCACAATTTCAGCCAAAATCTGACTTTTGGCAATTCACTCAAAAATGGTGCCAAAAGCTTGAAAATGCTATCCTGAAAGGTTTGGCAGTCGAAACAGAAGGCTTTTTATCACAGAACAAGAAATCAGCCCTTGACAATTTAACCGGCAGAAAATATTTTTTTGAAAAAAAAACTCTACGCCCCGGGTTCACAATTTCGGCACAAATCTGACTTTTGGCAATTCACTCAAAAATGGTGCCAAAAGCTTGAAAATGCTCTCCTGAATGGTTTGGCATTCGAAACAGAACGTTTTTTTATCACAGGACAAGAAATCAGTCCTCGACAACTTAACCGGCGGAAAAGATTTTTTTGAAAAAATCCCTAAGCCCCGGGGTCACAATTTCAGCAAAAATCTGACTTTTGGCAATTCACTCAAAAATGGTGCCAACCGTTTGCAAATGCTCCCCTGAAAGCTTTGGCGATGGAAACAGAAGGCTTTTTATCACAGGACAAGAAATCAGCCCTCAAAAACTTAACCGGCGGAATTTTTTTTTTGAAAAAATCCCTAAACCCGGGGGTCACAATTTCAGCAAAAATCTGACGTTTGGCAATTCACTAAAAATGGTGACAATCGGTTGCAAATGCT
Source organism: Podarcis bocagei (assembly GCF_964188305.1). Classification (NCBI taxonomy): domain Eukaryota; kingdom Metazoa; phylum Chordata; class Lepidosauria; order Squamata; family Lacertidae; genus Podarcis; species Podarcis bocagei. The sequence goes on along the minus strand of NC_138132.1, from coordinate 79,408,674 downwards.
CCCCTGAAAGCTTTGGCGATGGAAACAGAAGGCCTTTTATCACAGGACAAGAAATCAGCCCTCAACAACTTAACCGGCGGAAAAGATTTTTTTGAAAAAATCCATAAGCCCTGGGGTCACAATTACAGCAAAAATCTGACTTTTGGCAATTCACTCAAAAATGGTGCCAACCAGTTGCAAATGCTCCCCTGAAACCTTTGGCGATGGAAACAGAAGGCTTTTTATCACAGGACAAAAAAACAGCCCTCAATAACTTAACCGGCGGAAAAGACTTTTTTGAAAAAATCCCTAAACCCTGGGGTCACAATTTCAGCCAAAATCTGACTTTTGGCAATTCACTCAAAAATGGTGCCAAAAGCATAAAAATGCTCTCCTAAAAGGTTTGGCAGTCGAAACAGAAGGCTTTTTATCACAGGACATGAAATCATCCCTCGACAACTTAAGCGGCAGAAAATATATTTTTGAAAAAATCCCTCAGCCCGGGATCACAATTTCAGCAAAAATCTGACTTTTGACAATTCACTCAAAAATGGTGCCAACCACTTGCAAGTGCTCCCCTGAAAGCTTTGGCGATGGAAACAGAAGGCTTTTTATCACAGGACAAGAAGTCAGCCCTCGACAACTTAACAGGTGGAAAAGACTTTTTTGAAAAAATCAATAAGGCCCGGGGTCACAATTTCAGCAAAAATCTGACATTTGGCAATTCACTCAAAAATGGTGCCAGAAGCTTGCAAATGATCCCCTGAAATCTTTGGCGATGGAAACAGAAGTCCTTTTATCACAGGACAAGAAATTAGCCCTCAACAACTTAACCGGCGGAAAATATTTTTTGGGAAAAATCCCCAAGCCCCGGGGTCACAATTACAGCAAAAATCTGCCAAAAGCTTTAATATGCGCTCCTGAAAGGTTTGGCAGTCGACGCAGAAGGCTTTTTATCACAGGACAAGAAGTCAGCCCTCGACAACTTAACAGGTGGAAAAGACTTTTTTGAAAAAATCAATAAGGCCCGGGGTCACAATTTCAGCAAAAATCTGACATTTGGCAATTCACTCAAAAATGGTGCCAGAAGCTTGCAAATGATCCCCTGAAATCTTTGGCGATGGAAACAGAAGTCCTTTTATCACAGGACAAGAAATTAGCCCTCAACAACTTAACCGGCGGAAAATATTTTTTGGGAAAAATCCCCAAGCCCCGGGGTCACAATTACAGCAAAAATCTGCCAAAAGCTTTAATATGCGCTCCTGAAAGGTTTGGCAGTCGACGCAGAAGGCTTTTTATCACAGAACAAGAAATCAGCCCTCGACAATTTAACCGGCAGAAATTTTTTTTTTGAAAAAAATCTCTATGTCCCGGGGTCACAATTTCAGCAAAAATCTGACTTTTGGCAATTCACTCAAAAATGTTGCCAACCGGTTGCAAATGCTCCCCTGAAAACTTTGGCAATGGAAACAGAATGTTTTTTATCACAGGACAAGAAATCAGCACTCAACAACTTAAGCAGCGGAAAAGAATTTTGAAAAAATCCCTAAGCCCCGGGATCACAATTTCAGCAAAAATCTGACTTTTGGCAATTCACTCAAAAATGGTGCCAACCGTTTGCAAATGCTCACCTGAAAACTTTGGCGATGGAAACATATGTCTTTTTATCACAGGAAAATAAATCAGCCTTCAAAAACAACCTGCAGAAAATATTTTTTTGAAAATCACAATTTCAGCAAAAATCTGACATTTGGCAATTCACTCAAAAATGGTTCCAGAAGCTTGCAAATGATCCCCTGAAAGCTTTGGTGATGGAAACAGAAGGCCTTTTAACACAGGAAAATAAATCAGCCTTCAAAAACTTAACCGGCAGAAAATATTTTTTTGAAAAAATCCCGAAGCCCCGGGGTCACAATTTCAGCAAAAATCTGACTTTTGGCAATTCACTCAAAAATGGTGCCAACCGGCTGCAATTGCTCCCCTGAAAGCTTTGGCAATGGAAACAGAAGGCTTTTTTATCACAGGACAAGAAATCAGCCCTCAACAACTTAACCGGCAGAAAATATTTTTTTGAAAAAATCCCTAAGCCCCGGGGTCACAATTTCAGCAAAAATCTGACTTTTGGCAATTCACTCAAAAATGGTTCCAAACGGTTGCAAATGCTCCCCTGAAAGGTTTGGCGGTCGAAAAAGAAGGCTTTTTATCACAGGACAATAAATCAGACCTCGCCAACTTAACCCGCAGAAGAAGAATTCTTTGTAAAAATCCCTAAGCCCCGGGGTCACACTTTCAAAAATATGTGACTTTCGGCAATTCACTCAAAAATGTTTCCCAGCGGTTGCAAATGCTCCCCTGCATTTGGTGGTCGAAACAGAAGGCTTTTTATCATAGGACAAGAAATCAGACCTCGACAACTTAACTTGTGGAACAAGATTTTTTTGAAAAAATCCCTAAGCCCCGGCGTCACAATTTCAGAAAAAAGCTCACGTTCTCCAATTCACTCAAAAATTGTGCAAAAAAAGAGTTGCAAATGCTCCGCTGAAAGGTTTAGCGGTCGAAACAGAAGGCTTTTTTTTAAAGTAATATTAGCTAGCTTGACTGGTGTCATGTACCACCTATGACTGGTGTCATGTACCACCTATATATCATTTTCATAATATTCTCTCTTAAGGCATTACATGCCATAAATTTTATACCTGTGGTCCACAACTGTTCCCAGTCAGCAAACATAATGTTATGGCCAACATCTTGTGCCCATTTAATCATAGCAGATTTAACCATTTCATCCTGAGTGTTCCATTTTAACAGCAAGTTATAGAAGGCTTTTTTTAAAAGTAATATTTATTGAAATTTTACAAACAATAAAAAGTTACAAAGTTTAAACATAAAAACTAAGAACAAAGAATAACCCTAATAAAAGAAAAAGAGATACAAAAATAGAAAAACAAAACACATGAAAAGTACAAAATAGTAAACAGTTAAGAAAGAAGAAAAAAAGAAAGAAATCAATATTTTCATGTCTTATACTTCATTTACTTGTTTCCTGACCTCCTCACACCTCCCTTTTTGTATTCCAGTTCACATATTTAATTCAGCAAGTCCTTACCCTCTATCATTTGTCCTTACTCAACATCTTAACCTATTATAAATATATATTTTCAACCATTATCAATCCATATTTACATATTCTTATTGATCTTTTTACCAATACCGATTGTTTTCAATCCAACATCCCTTTAACATTCATTAATTTTACAGTATTTCTGCAAGTAGTCTTTAAATTTTTTCCAATCTTCTTCCACCGCCTCTTCTCCCTGATCTCGGATTCTGCCAGTCATTTCTGCCAATTCCATGTAGTCCATCACCTTCATCTGCCATTCTTCCAGTGTGGGTAAATCTTGTGTCTTCCAATACTTTGCAATCAATATTCTTGCTGCTGTTGTTGCATACATAAAGAAAGTCCTATCCTTCTTTGGCACCAATTGGCCGACTATGCCCAAGAGAAAGGCCTCTGGTTTCTTCAGGAAGGTATATTTAAATACCTTTTTCATTTCATTATAGATCGTCTCCCAGAAAGCCTTAATCTTTGGGCACGTCCACCAAAGGTGAAAGAATGTACCTTCAGTTTCTCTACATTTCCAGCATTAGTTATCGGGCAAATGATAGATTTTTGCTAGCTTGACTGGTGTCATGTACCACCTATATATCATTTTCATAATATTCTCTCTTAAGGCATTACATGCCATAAATTTTATACCTGTGGTCCACAACTGTTCCCAGTCAGCAAACATAATGTTATGGCCAACATCTTGTGCCCATTTAATCATAGCAGATTTAACCATTTCATCCTGAGTGTTCCATTTTAACAGCAAGTTATACATCTTTGACAAAATCTTAGTTTTGGGTTCTAACAGTTCTGTTTCCAACTTTGATTTTTCCACCTGGAAGCCAATTTTTTTATCCAAATTGTATGCCTCTCTTATTTGGTAATAATGAAGCCAATCTCGCACTCTGTCTTTTAGTTTCTCAAAGCTCTGCAGTTTCAATTTGTCTCCTTCTTGCTCCAAAATCTCCCAATATTTTGGCCATTTGGCCTCCATATTGGGCCTTTTATGAGTCTTTGCCTCAATTGATCACAACCACCTTGGGGTTTTATTTTCAAGTAAGTCCTTATACCTTATCCTGACAATATGGTTTTTAAATGCTTTATGCGCTTTAACCTTGCCGTACCACAAGTATGCATGCCACCCAAAAACATTATTAAAACCTTCTAGATCCAAAATGTTAGTGTTCTCAAGAAGCAGCCAATCTTTCAACCAGCAGAAAGCTGCTGATTCATAGTAGAGTTTAAGGTCTACTCTTTCTTTTGCATCAGTTAGTATTTTAAATTTTATTCTGGGCTTCTTGCCCTGCCAGACGAATCTAGAGATGTCTCTCTGCCACTTCTTGAAACAATCCATCTTGTCTAAAATTTGTAATGATTGGAACAAAAATGACATTCTTGGCAATACATTCATCTTTATAACAGCAATTCGACCCAACAAGGAAAGCTTCAGATTTGACCATATTTCTAAATCCTTTTTAACCTCCGTCCAGCATTTTTCATAATTGTCTTTAAATAAGTTCCCATTTTTAGCTGTCATATTAATCCCCAAATATTTCACCTTCTTAACCACTGTTAAACCTGTCTCATTCCGAAACCTCTCTTTCTCAATCATTGTTAAGTTTTTCTCAAGGACTTTAGTTTTTAACTTATTCAATTTAAATCCTGCCACATGACCAAATTCATGGATCAGTTCTAATACTCTTTTAGTACTAGATTCTGGCTCCTGTGATGTCAATACTAGGTCATCTGCAAAGGCAGATTGTTTAGCTCCAACCATTATGCCTTTAATCAAACGGTCCCTTCTAATCATATTTAACAGAACCTCCAGGGCCGAAATAAAAAGTAATGGGGAAACTGGGCAGCCTTGTCGTGTCCCTTTCTCTATCTTAAATTCCTCTGTCACCACATTATTAACTATTAATTTAGCCTTTTGTTCTGAATAAATTGCACTTATACCATTTTCGAACTCTTGACCAACCTCCATCCCCTGAAGATTTTTCTTCATAAAACTCCAAGAAATATTGTCAAAGGCTTTCTTGGCGTCCACAAAGATTAAAACTGCTTTGGTGTTAATATCTTCTTGCAACTTCTCCAAAATGTTAATTATATTCCTCGTATTGTCAGACAAGTGTCTACCTGGGAGAAAACCGGCTTGGTCCTTGTGTATCTCTTCCCCTAGTACTTTTTTTAGCCTTTTAGCCAAAATGTCAGCAAATATTTTGTAATCCACATTTAACAGGGATATGGGTCGGTAGTTCTTACGTTCTGTCTTTTCAGACTCAGTTTTCGGTATAAGTGTAATATATGCTTCTTTCCACGACTCTGGCGCTTTTCCCCCCTCCAAAATTTCATTACAAACCTCCTTTAGTGGTTGAATTATCCAGTCCTTCAAAGTTCTATAGTATTTTGAGGTTAAACCAGCCGGCCCTGGAGATTTTCCCAGCTGCATATTCTGAATGGCACCTTCTACGTTCTGTTCCGTAATTTTGTAATTCAACATTATCTTATTTTCTTGAGAGATTTTTTGCAATCCGTTTGTTTTCAAGAACTGGTCTATATCAAACTCTTTCTGGGGCCCTTGTGTATATAATTGTTTAAAATACCTCTGGAAGCATTTTCTAATCTCCACTGGATTCTGGATATTTTTCCCTTCCACTTCCAAGTTGGTAATAGTGTTAAGTTTTTGTCTTTTCTTCATCTGCCAAGCTAACAGTTTCCCACATTTATTTGCCGATTCAAAAGTCCTTTGTCTCATTTGTTTAATTTTCCATTCAATTTCCTGATTTAGCATCTTCATATATTGCACTTGATATAACTTTATTTCTCTCAAAATCTCTTGTGAGTTGGGTCTCACTCTCAATTTCTTCTCGCCCTCTTTTATTTTTTCCAGGATTTTTTCTTTTTTCTCATTTTGAGCTCTCTTCTTTAGTGAATTCTGTTGAATCAGAAACCCCCTCATAACTGCTTTATTTGCGTCCCAGATTACTCTTTTTTCCACATTAGTTTTCAAATTTATCTCAAAATAGTCTCTCAAAGTTTTTTGGGCCTTCTTTATCACCTCTTGATCTCTAAACAAGGTGTCATTCACCCTCCATCTGAAGGAACCAGTTGGTGTTAATTTCATCTCCATTTTCACAGCATTGTGGTCGGAGCACGTCTTAGGGCAGATCTCAACCTTCCTAATCTTTGGTGCCAATCCTCTAGTTATCCAGATTTGGTCAATTCTTGTCCATGTCTTTTGGGCTTCAGAAAAGAAGGTTCCCTCTCTAGCCAAGGGATTCCTAGTACTCCAAATGTCAGTCAAGTCCATATTGTCAGTCAATTCAAAAAGGTTTGTGGTAGTCTCCATCTTTAGTAACTACCTGTCTCTGCGACTTGTCCATATTTGTGGATACCACTCCATTCATATCTCCCATCAAAATAATGTTATAGTCCATATAATCCAGCAAAGTCTCATGCAACTTTTTATAAAATTCAGATTTCCCCTCATTCGGTGCATATACTCCAATTATCAAAAAAAATTCTCTTTGTGTTTGAATTTCAATTGCAATAAATCTTCCTTGATCATCTTTAAAAACAAATTTCGGTGATAGGCTCTCTTTTGCATAGATAACTACTCCTCGCTTTTTAACCTTGTCTGGTGAAATAAATTCTTGGCCCAGTCTCTTATTAATCAATACTTTCCTATGTAGCCTTATCACAGGTGTTTCCTGCAAGCAAATCAGGTCCAATTGTTCCTTTTTCAATAAATGAAAAACTTTCTTCCTTTTCTCCGGGGAATTAAATCCGTGAATATTCCAGCTTAATAGTTGCAGAGACATGATGTATTTAAATTATTTTCCTCCAACTGCTCCCAATAAGTCCTCTTGTTCTGACGGTGGTATCACTTTCTGTAGTTTGTCCAATCCCAAAGGTGGTAATGCTTTGTCTAGTATTCCTAGTCGTAAGGCTCCTGGCTCTCCTTCCACTCCTTTTTGCAGGTCTTCTTCGTGATCTCTCAGAAATTTTTCTTTCTCCTCCACTGATCTTATTTTAAACTTTTTACCTTTAAAGGTAAAAGATAGGCCTTGAGGGAATTCCCACCTAAAGATGGTTCTATTTCCTTTCAGCAAGGTCACCAGGTCTGTATAATTGGACCTGAGGTCCAAAAGTTGTTTCGGAATGTCCTTAAATATCTCCACTCTTGAGTCCTGAATTGTCAAGGTATTCTGGTAATGCAGGTTCAATATTTTGTCTCTCTCCTCTTTTGATCGAAGGGTGATCAAACAGTCTCTCACCCTGTTCTTTCTCCCTTCTCTTCCAAGTCTGAAAGCCTTTAGTATCTTAAAGTCTTGCTTATCATCCAGTTTCCAAAATCCTGCAAATTCCTGTGTCAAAAAGTCACTTAAATTATCTTTCTCAAGTTCAGGTACCGCCCTGACCCTCAAGTTGGTCTGCTTCTCCTTCAATTCAATCATAGACAAAAGTGTCTGGTGGGCCCCAAGCTGTGACTGATGGTCCCCAAGCTGTTTACTTATCGGAATTATGTTTTCTTCTATTGCCACTGCTTTTTCTTTTGCTTCCTGAGCTGTCTTTTGATTTGATGCTGATTATTGCAGCAGTTTTTCAATTGATTCTGTATTCGAATTCACCTTCTGGCTCAAATTGTTAATACTTGTAGTATTTTGGTCAATTTTATTTGCTGCTTCTGTAACTTGTTTACTTAATTTATCCAAAGTCTCATAAATCTTACTTAGAACTGAAGTGAATCCCTCTTCTGATATCATCCCTTCCCCTTGTGGTGCAGGAGGACCAGATGCAGATGCTCTACGTTGCTGCGGTATTGCACTGGTCTGTTGGTCTCTAACCTTGCCAGATCTTGTTGTCTTTTCATCCATAACAGTTTATCTACAAGTCAAGGTCACTCCCACAGTCAGACTTGTTTTGCAGTGGAGCTTTCACAGGCTAGTTGTAAATGGAAAATTCCGCAACCAGCTGTAACAGTTTCAGTAAGCCTCTAGGGGGACAGAGTAACAGTCAATAATGTGGGATGTAAACACAGGAGCAGTCAATGACAACATTCCTAGAGTGTACATGTTAGAACATAGGGAGGGATGTCTGTCCAGCAAGCAGGTAAACTTCCTGGGGACGGACTTCCTCCGCATGTGACCAGAGGTGGGTGTGGCCTCACCTGTGCAGGTAATGACAAAAGCACAGGGCAGGCAGCCATCTCTCTCTCTCTGCCATTTTCCTTCGATGAGGAAGCATCAAAAGATGCCCTCTTGGTTCTCAGCCAAGAGAGGAGATAAGGTCTATCTTGCAACAAGATAGATTCTAAATATATGTAACCTTTTTAAGCCTGTCTGCCGTCTGGGATCATATTGTGAACAGATCGTGAGTAAACTCTTTTATACTTTTATAAAGACTGTGTTGTGTCTTGTATTTTAAGAGGGAACAAAGGGGAAATTACCAGAGTAATTATTATAGAGGTTCTAGCGAACCTGTGCACACGTTGCCGTTGCGAACTATAAACTCTGCTGATATTTTGGGAACTTGTTAGCACAAGTTGGATAAGGATATAATTAGTCAATATATCCTCTCCTGCACCCCAGAACATTCCCACAAATAATAATGCAACAAAATGTCTTGCCAAAAGCCCCCTTCAGCAGAATAGATAACAGCTTCAACAGTTTCACTTCCAAAATATCTCACTTGCTGAGTTAACTATCAGCAAGATATATTGTCCATAAAAAATGCGACTCACAATACAACAGTTCAATTTAATCTTGGCAGTCCGTTCTCAGGATTGGAGTGGTGGTCTTATATCTCTTAACCCTTCTCTTCTTTTTCCTTTCAATTTTTAAATAAGCAGAAAATACTTTCCCTACTTCCCTCTCTCTCCTTCAGTTCAGGGAGGGAATTCCTTTAGCTTGACGTTTGGATTTTGAGTCTTTTAAACACACCTCACCCGGTCTTAGCTTAAACAGTCTTTGCTTTGATCTTTATACAGAACGGAAGGTGGACTTCCTGTTTACACCTTTCCGTTTCAGTGCCAAATTTAATCTTATTTTCTCTTTAGTTTCCAGTCTTTAATCTTGACCTACTCACTGATTGTTGTTTAGTAGCCGAATTATCACAGGAAAAAAGGTCAGCGCTCTCCGGCAACAGCTGCGCGGCTTCACTCCACGGAAGTAGCGATTGACTCTCAGCATCGTGCCATCCCCCATTCCGCTCCGGAGCCCCTCGCGGGATTCCCTTGCTAGTTGGGGGGGGCGCTTTAGGTGCCCGCCGATTCCCACGGTCACAGGCTTCGCCCACCTGTGGTTTTCGACAGGGTCCCCGATTCGCCGTAGCAGTAAGACCCGATTTCCACGGAGCTTCTCCCTCTAAGCTAGAGGGAATCCGCCATTGCCGATGGCGCCACCTCCGGAAGTCTCCGAAACAGAAGGCTTTTTATCACAGCACAAGATATCAGACCTCCACAACTTAACCGGCGGGAAAAGATTTTTTTGAAAAAAAAAAATCCCTCAGCCCCGGGGTCACAATTTCAGCAAAAATCTCACATCCTCCAATTGCAAATGCTCCCCTGAAAGGTTAGGCGGAGGAAACAGAAGGGTTTTTATCCTAGGTTAAGAAATCAGGCCTCGGCACTTTAAGATGTGGAAAATCTTTTTTTGAAAAAATCCTTATCTAGCGGGGTCAGAATTTCACAATTCTCATTCTCTTTTTTTATATATAATATTTTTTATTGCTTTTTTCCAGGTTCAAAAACATAGACAGTCTCTCATCAAAAGCGACTTTACAGAAAAAAGAAAAAAGAAAAATAAAAAAAGAAAATGTTCATGTTTTCCATACAATTTTTCATAGTCTATTGGACTTCCCCACATCCTCCACACCCTGCATTCATTTCAATAAAAATAACAGCAAATTGTTACCTTGTTTCATGCGTTTTTTGTATTTTCATCTAATTGTATTTTAGATTTAGGGTACTTATTGTTAAATCACTTTTCCCCTAAAAGAAAGACATTACTCTAAACTTTGATTTTTTCATGGTTATAACTTAGTTTCCACCATTTTCAAATTTGATTACTGAAGCTAATTTCACCAGAACTTAGCAAATTCTCAACATTCATATAACTTATAATGTTTTTGTAAATAGTCCTTAAATTTTTTCCAGTCCTCTTCTATTGTTTCTTCTCCCCACAATTCTCATTCTCCACCCCCATCATTCAGCCTCACTGAGGTCCACCTCCAAAGGTCTTCTGGCAGTTCCCTCCCTGCGAGAATTGAGGTTGCAGGGAACCAGGCAGAGGGCCTTCTCGGTGGTGGCGCCCACCCTGTGGAACACCCTCCCTTCAGATGTCAAGGAAATAAATAACTATCTGACTTTTAGAAGACATCTGAAGGCAGCCCTGTTTAGGGAAGTTTTTAAAACTTGATGTTTGATTGTGGTTTTAATATTCTGTTGGGAGCCATCCAGAGTGGCTGGGGAAACCCCGCCAGATGGGCGAGATATTATTATGATTATTACTATTACTATTACTATTATTATATCTGCTTCTCCTATCAGGCTTCTCTCCCCCCCCCCCCACCAAGGGAACAAAACCTTCTTCACAGTCTATTTAATCCCTCTGGATTTTTTAAACAGGGTGGGAAATAGTGCCAGTCTGGGGATTTTTCTCTTCCGAGGGGGGGGGAAGAATCTGATTCTTCTGTCTATAAGCGAGGCTCAGGGCTCCCTCCGTTGTGGGCTTATCGCCTGGAACTGCGCAATAAGAGCTTGAGCGAGGTGTGGGGGAGGAGTGGGCGGAGAGGGGAGAAAAAAAGATTTAAAACTCTTAAAGAATCAAAGGATTAAAATCTTAAAGGGTTCACGTGCCTGGCACTCTTCAGTCGGCTCTGCCAGAATCCTCAGAGAGACACAACGTGCATCTCTTTATTACCAGTGACTGGGAGAGGGGTTTGGGGAAGTGGGGAAGAAGTATCTTTATTACAAAGGCTCAGTAATGGAATTGTGAGGCTGCAGGGGTAGGCAGACAGCTTTGGCAGATCTCTCCTTTCTTAAAACCCTCCATTTCACCTTGTAACTGCCGATCCAGCACTGGTGAAATGCCAGGCATTCCACACCCTATCTGCCTGGGCACAATAGCACTGCCACCATGCTGTGGACAGACTCGGTGCATTAAGGCAGCCTTGGGGAAGCTCAGGTTTATGGGCTGAATGAGGTCGTCTAGCCCTCAGGAAGCTCCCCAGGCCACATCGCCTCCTCCTATCCACCCCTTTCCCCCCATGCCATGCCCCCTTGCCAGCTTTGCATCCTGAGAATGTGTAGAAACCAGCCGACCATCCAGAAAGATAAAGTTTGTGCTCTTTGCTCCACCGACTTTTGCCTCTGGCTTCCCCTCCCATCCACTTAGATTGACTAGAAAGGGTTAGGAAAGTGTTCCCCCACCCACTTCAGGGCAGGTGTAAAGAGGAGGGAGTTTGTCGCCTCTCGGCAGGAGTGCCTGCTCGCTTTTGCCACTTCCTATTCAGCCTTGGCAACTCTGCTCCCTCTCTCTACCTGCTTCTCCCTTCCTTCTCCCTTTTGTATCAGGCTGATTACCGTATTTTTCGCCCTATAGGATGCACTTTTTCCCCTCCAAAAATGAAGGGGAAATGTGTGTGCAAATGCAGGCTTTCACTGAAGCCTGGAGAGCGAGAGTGGTCAGTGCGCACTGACCCGTCTCGCTCTGCAGGCTTCAGGAAGCTATCCGCAAGCCGTGGGAGAGCTGCGCGACTTCACGCAGCTCTCCCACGGCTTGTGGAGAGCTGCCTGCACCCCAAAGCCTGGGGGCACGCTGAGCTCAGCGCCCCCAGGCTTCGGGCTTCACACAGCTCTCCCACGGCTTGTGGAGAGCTGCCTGTTCTGGGGGCTGGGGTCGGGGGAAGCTCGGGCTGGGGAAAAAATAAATATTTTTTTCTTTATTTCCCCCCAAAAAAACTAGGTGCGCCCTATGGGGCGAAAAATATAGTACATTGTAAACCAGGCATGTCCATGATTTATGGTGCAACTTGTCTGGGAAAATTAATGAGCAGACGCTTAGATTTTATTTCCTCGGAACTGAGAAAGATGGCGCCTGCCGCCCGAGCAGGACTTTTGGATCAGCATGTCAAGATTTATTGCAAACAAAAGACTTACCAGCTTTTAAAAAGGGAGAGCATTACAAAGTTTACACAGAAACATAATAATGTTTACTTTTACTCGCCTGTGGAAACAACTCAGAGGCCATTAAGAAGGAAAAAGATAACAACAAGAAGAGCGAAAGATGGGATTGGTGAATACTAAAAGCAGCAGAAATATGAGATGACTGGACCCTTACTGAACTTGAAGCGTTTGAACCCCCAACAAAAATTTATAATTTGGCAAAATATTTGTACTTTATGATATGTATTGGTACAATTTGGAATAATTAATGTGATATGATTGGATTGTTAAATGGAAAACTTAATAAAAATTAATTTTTTTAAAAAAATAAACCAGGCATGTCCAAAGTCCTTTTCGGGGGCCTAACCCGGCCCGCCAGTTGGTTTAATCTGAGCCTTGTGGCAGTTTATTTCCTAGGAGTAAAATCCTAAAAAACAACTCCAATCTTTAAAAAAGCTCAACTACTTCAATACAATAAAAAGCTCAACAACTTTGGTCGGCCCTCATGCATGTACACTTCATCAAATCTAGCCCTCTTTGAAAAAAGTTTAGACACCCCTGTTGTAAACTTACAGGTAGGAACACCTGTTTTAAAAAAGAGAAAACTTCTCCCCTGTTTCCCAACCTTTAATTAAAGTCCCAGAGAAGATGATGTCATGGGTTAAGTCCTCCCATAGCACTGTTTACCCCCAGATCGGCTGCTGGGAAGCTGCAGAGCCACAGGGCTGGAGCAGAGGTCACCTGTACGGACTTACAGTACAGACTTATTTTATTCTAAACAGATGCTGTTCCAAAGCACCCAACTCGCATCTTTTGACGAAGGATTCATAGGACAGTTTGCTAGGTTTCCATAGGATTCCAGGGGTTCCAGGCACTTACCCAGGGTTCATGTTTCCTTTTAGAAATGAGACACAGCAAAGACTTTGGTGCCTTTAGGAGATCTTCTTCTTTGGAGATCACTTGTTGCCAAGTAAGATTGTCTTCCATGAACACGGTTTTAACAGTGAGGCTGTAAGTGACCGTGGAGGCCAATTCCGGATCCACACGTCCTTCCACAGTGGGGACATAGGTTTCCAGGCAGGAGTTGATCATGGTGAGGGTTTGCCAAGCGTGCCTTCCTCCTAGCACATTTCTCCCTTTCGTCCTGAGTTTGAGCGTCTTCAAAGTCCATGAGGCCTTTGGTCAAGGCTGTTCTCCAACTGGAGCACTCGCAGGCCAGTGTTTCCCAGTTGTCGGTGTTTATACTACATTTTTTAAAAAGATTTGCCTGTAGAGAGTCTTTAAACCTCTTTTGTTGACCACCAGCATTACGCTTTCCATTTTTAAGTTGGGAATAGAGTAGTTGCTTTGGAAGACGATAATCAGGCATCCACACAACATGACCAGTCCAAAGAATCATGGCTTCAACACTGGTGATCTTTGCTACTTAGGATATATGGTTTATTTGTACATATACGCAACCTGCACTGGAGGGATTCACAGCATTAACACCTCAAAAGGGTATTGCTTCTCCCATCGCCACAGCCTTGGATTCAAACAGAAATCAAACATTGCTCTCAAGCATTGCTCTGACTCTCTCCAGTTTACTGCTTTGCTTCTAGGACATATCACTCCCCTTTCAACTCTAAACTCAGTCTCTGCCCTCAACCCATTTGCTGTCCTGCATACACAGCCCTTTCCTTTGTTATTTTAATGAACTGTCACGCAGGTGATCATCTCAACACTGGAAGTTAGCCTGACTTATATCGGAACTCTTGCTGGATCCAGGGGTTAGGAATATCTCACATGCTGCCTACTTCCTCCCTGCTAAACTCATAACAATATCTATTTCTCTCAACTGTCAAAGATAATGCCGAAGTGTGTGTAATGGGAATTGGGGTTGCTTGTGCGTAAACTGCAAACTGCTCCAAGCTGGTTGTATAGCTAAACCTTTCCCTGGTTTGACAGCCCTTACAACGCGACTGTCTCAGTCACTGGCAGAATCCGTCAGTGGGCGTTTCCTAAATTTCCTCCAACATAAAAATTCCTTGACTCCAAGTCTCCTCCTAGATTCTCTGCGCGGAAGCTTTCTGCGCAGCGTGGGCATGCCAAGCGGAGGTCCTGTGCTCTCTCCGCTGATTTCACTGGAAGAGTCTCGGAGCCTCCCCTCCGCCGTACTCTCAGCCTCCCCTTTCTCCCTGGTGTCCCCTGGATTTCCTTCCCCAGTGGAAGCTCTCTCTCTCTCCTTGCTAGTTCCCTCCCCTGCATCATTGGAGCGTCTTACCTCTCCTCTCGCCTCTGATGGCAGTTCCCTGACAGTTTGTATTCTTTGTTTTGCATCTTTCTCTGTTTCTCTCTCTGTCTGTGCTGATGCATTTGACACATCAGTGGTAGCTTTAATTTTCCATGGCTGATATGCAAACAGACCACAACAGGAGTGGGGAGAGCCATCTCAACCAAGAAAGCAGACGAGATGTTACTGCTAAGAAAGGCTGGACTCACAGGGTTCAGCAAACGTTTTCAGCAGGGGGCTGGTCCACTGTCCCTCAGACCTTGTGGGGTGCCGGACTATATTTTGGAGGGAAAAAATGAACAAATTCCATGGCCCACAAATAACCCAGAGATGCATTTTAAATAAAAGCACACATTCTACTCATGCAAAAACACCAGGCAGGCTCCACAAGTAACCCAGAGATGCATTTTAAATAAAAGCACACATTCTACTCATGTAAAAACACACTGATTCCCGGACCGTCAGCAGGCTGGATTTAGAAGGCAATTGGGCTGGATCCGGTCCCCGGGCCTTAGTTTGCCTACCCATGGGCTGGAGAATGCTTATTGTTAGCATCTCAGGAATGGCAAAACAGTTCAGCAACTCATAGACCTCTTGTTAACTTTGTGGTGTCAATGAGCGAGGACAGTCCTCTCCTGTGCGTAGGGATGTCAGAGGATTCTGGCAGAAAAGGAAGTAGAAATTGCTGCAGTTCATTTGCCTTTGGTCAAGCGAGTATGGCCAGTATCCATTCACATCATCGTTGCTGGTTTCACAAAGTCCACAAATGATATGTACGGTAATTGATGGCTTTTCGAAAACATGCTTTTGGCATTTCCTTTACATTGAAATGAATGTAAGTGGTGTAATTTGTGTAAATACGGTAGTTATGTCAAGCTCCGTAACTTAAATAGTAGAGAGTGAGACAAATAATGTAGTGTTTGGTGCAAACCAAACTGCAGCGGAACAGAAATGGGAATTGTGATGAATATAGATCAGAATGGAAATCCCTGCCCTCCTGCATCCCTACATCCCTGAGAGCCAGTGTGGTGTAGTGCTTAAGAGCGATAGACTCGTAATCTGGTGAACCGGGTTCGCGTCTCCGCTCCTCCAAATGCAGCTGCTGGGTGACCTTGGGCTAGTAACACTTCTCTGAAGTCTCTCAGCCCCACTCACCTCACAGAGTGTTTGTTGTGGGGAAGGAAGGGAAAGGAGAATGTTAGCCGCTTTGAGACTCCTTCAGGTAGTGATAAAGCGGGATATCAAATCCAAACTCCTCCTCCTCCTCCTCTTCCTCCTCTTCCTCCTCCTCTTCCTCCTCCTCTTCTATGGTGGTAATCTTGCAGATCTCTCGATCTCTCCCCCCCCCCCGCTGCCCTGTTCTGGTTTTATTGGGAATGTCCCCATGCAATTTTCCGTGTCAGTCATTAACGTCATAGGGAAAGGTACAAAATGTGGGTTATTTTCCTTCCGTGGAGACTATGGAACATTTTGCCTCTCCACCTTGGCAGGCACAGTGACAGGGCAGGAGAGCGCGTGAGTTTGGAAATGAAACGATTTATTGCAGCCACGGCTCCTTGATTGCTGTAGAGGAGGTAAATGAAAGTACACTTTGGTTTATTAGGAACACACCACAGTAAATACTCAAATTGGTGCCAGCCTCTGGCTTGGCAGATGGTCAGGCAAAGCATCCGAGTGGAATTTTAATGGGTCTGTTTTGCTCAGAGTACATTATCCTGCCAGTGTCTGGATGGCGACCAGAAGCACGAGGACTGAGGACACCTGACTTTGAAACCCTTTGAAACCTCTTGCGGAAAAGCAGCAAAGGGTCTTGTGGCACTTCCAAGACAAGAGTCCTGCAGCACCTTGAGGATTGTGAGGTGTATTCAAATAAGTTATGCTCAAAGTAGACCCATTAAAAATGAACCTGTTAGTCAGGTTGTTAAGCATCAATGTGTCTGTTCTGAGCTTTGGATGCAATTCATAGGGACTGTGGACAGGACCTCCAGTAGGACATATTCAAGCAAAGGGCTGTCGAACCCGCATCCCTCCAGCTCCCATCAGCCCCAGTAAGCATGGCCAATGGTCAGGGATGATGACGGGAGTTGGGGGCTGTTATGTACTGAAGTTCTCACCCTGGGTCAGCAGGGGGATACTGTAGATAGTTCAGGTCCACATATGCAAATAAGGGATCGAAAGTGACGTTCAGTGATTGGATAGTTACAGAAAGTTGTTACAGTTACGTTGTTCTGGAGCTCTATATAAGCAGGCTGGCTGAACCCTTCAGTTCAGTTCTGATCTAGCCTGTGAATAGACAAGAGCTGTTTGAAGAATCGCTGTGTCGTCTGATATGTTCACCCACAACTTAACAAGGGCAAACAACATCTGGAGGGCCAAAGGCTCCAGGAAAGCTCAGAGGTTCACTATGTTCCTTTAGAATGAGCTTAGCCAGTGGCATAGCATGGGGTGTGTGGCCCCGGGCACAAATTTGTGAGGGGGCACAGCCAGGCACCCCCACGTCAGGCTCCCTTACTGAGGCCAGAGCTGCAGCGAGGCAAACTGTGCCCAAGCTGGGACTCTGGGGCTGAGGTGGTGACGACAGCGCCTCCTTCTCTTTGTGACTGGCAAAGGGATGCCCCATGATCCACACTCCTGGGCCAGCTGAGAGGCAGGGAGGGAGGGGGAGGGCTCTGCCACCACCCACCAAGGAGGGAGGGAGGGAGGAAGAGAAAGATGGAGAGGGGCAGGCCAGCAAAGGGACAGACTGCCACCAGGGGGGCGCAAAACCTGCCCCACCCCAGTCCGGGCGCCAGCAACCCACGTTATGCCCCTGGTCTCAGTCACTTGCAAAATGAACCAGCAGAGAGAGAAAGAGAGGCCGAAAGAGGAACACATAAAAAGGGGAACTGCCACCACTCAGACTAGTGGGAAGCAGTTATTTGGTCTGACATCCTTAGGAACGTAGGAAATGTGTGGTATTATTAAATCAGACCACTGGCAACAGCTCTCCAGGGTTTCAGACAGGGAGTCTCTCTCAGCCCTACCTGGAGAGGTTGAACCTGGGACCTTCTGCATGCCAAGCAGGTGCTCCACCACTGAACAATCACCTTACCCTGAAGACAATGAGAAGACAGGAAGCTGCCTTCTGCTGAGCCAGGCCCATTGCTCCATCTAGCTCAGTGTGGTCCGCACTGACTGGCAGCACCACTCCAGAGTTTCGGGCAGGGAGCATTCCCAGTCCTACCTGAAGATGCCAGAGATCCAGAAGCCTCCCTAGTCCAACATCCTATCCACTGCACCACTCCTGCTCATGCTACTATGATGACATGTTCTCGCTTCAGGTTTACAGGGTTGGCTGGTGTCACCATGGCTGGCAAAACGTCCTCTCTCGCACACCTTTTGTGTGTGCGCACACATGCGCACCTGCCTCTGGAACAGTCAGAATGCTGTAATTGCAATGCCATGGTGCACCTGGAGACAATTTTATCACCCTCGGTAAAATGTGTAAATACCATTAAGTTAGACAGATTTTCTCATTAATTTTCTCTCCCACCGACAGGCCAGGAATTAACACCATTGATTTCCCAGGCCCTGCTCATTATCAATCATTCTGGAACTTAGTCACATTTCATCTGTTCCACCTGCTCCCTGGCATCCATTTGAAGCCCTCAACATATATTAAACTAATAAAGCACAATGGGTACCACAACCCTCAGTGTTCGGAAAGCCGGGGAAAGAATAAATGAGTTAATTCTCAAGCCTCTGTGCTTCTAGGCTCCAGTGTATGTGGCCTTTACAAAGAGAAAATGGGCACCAGGGCTGGGAATTGCTACGCCAGGCCTGATTTTTTCGCTGGTCTTTTCCCAGACACTGTCAGGTAAATAAGTCTCAGGGAATATACAGCATCTAGCTAGAACCAGAGAGTATGAAGGGACATTAAGCATCACCATGCAATGCAGGAATCACACACAAAGCATTCCTGATAGACAGGCTTAAAATGTACCATATTTTTCACTCTATAAGACGCACCAGACCATAAGATGCACCTAGTTTTTGGAGGAGGAAAACAAGAAAAAAAAATATTCTGAATCTCAGAAGCCAGAACAACAAGAGGGATCGCTGCACAGCAATCCCTCTTGCTGTTCTGGCTTCTGGGATAGCTGTGCAGCCTGCATTCGCTCCATAAGACGCACACGCATTTCCCTTTACTTTTTAGGAGGGGAAAAAGTGAGTCTTATAGAGCAAAAAATACGGTAGTTATACAGAATGGGGAGAGGAGCCGTGTTGTTGTTGTTGTTGTTTGGGGGCAGAGTGATGCGTAAGGGAGGTTAAAGAACTTAGAGCCAGACCCCTTTGCTGATGCAAGTAAGGGTGATGATTTACTTCCTGCTGGGACTGAGGATTACATCCATATAAGGATCCAGCAGAGAAATGAAGAAAAACCCTCACCACAGTCTAGGGCATTGCCAATGGTTATGATAAAAAGAAACTGGTAAAGGCCTTCAAGGAGAAATTTGCCTGCAATGGTGCTGTGATTGAGCACCCAGAGTACGGAAAGGTGATTCAGCTTCAAGGGGGTCAGCAGAAGAACATAGGCCAGTTCCTGTTATGTACTGAGTTGAATAGGATCCAAAAGGCAGCAGTCTGATTGGTCCTAGAACAATAGGGTCCAGAATGCAGCAGTCTGATTGGTCCACAGGAGCCACCCAATCCAGCTCCAGGTGGAAGTGAATCCGCAACCTGATTGGCCTACAGGAGAATCCCGGAATTAACCAATCACGTGGGGCCCATTGTGTAAATAATGTATATAAGGCAGACATTCTGGGGGAGCTTCCATTCCTCCTCACCACTATGAGCTGAATAAAGAGCATGAAATCCACTCTCGACTCCAAGTATATTGCAGTTCCTCATTGAGATTGGACTGGCTAAAGACGACCAGCTGAAAGCCCATGGGTTTTAAGTGCCCATGGCTTGCCAAAGTCTCAAGGGGGAAGACTTCCCTGAGATGGGAAATTCCTTGTGCCCCGCATCACTAGTTTAAAAACAAGCCAGCTTGCATAATGTTCCCCTTAGTCTAGACTAGTGTAACTCAGCAATGTAATAAACTGACAAGAGCCACCCCCCTCCAAATGTAGTTACAGTGGTACCTCGGGTTACATACGCTTCAGGTTACATATGCTTCAGGTTACAGACTCCACTAACCCAGAAATAGTACGTCGGGTTAAGAACTTTGCTTCAGGATGAGAACAGAAATTGCGCGGCAGCGGGAGGCCCCATTAGCTAAAGTGGTGCTTCAGGTTAAGAACAGTTTCAGGTTAAGAACGGAACTCAGGAACGAATTAAGTACGTAACCAGAGGTACCACTGTATATGGTTTAGATTAGAAGTGAAGTCTGAGCTGCGACTCAGACTCAGCACATGTCCTACATCCCTAGTCACGGATGAAGCAGCAAAGGGAAGAGATCAGATAGCAGGGGGAAGAAAGATAACAGACTGGGGACCTGACCAGCTTATATAGGCTGAGCCCCTTTAACTGACTGGACACAGGGGGAGAAGCTCTCACAGAGAGGATTTCCTGCAGATCGCGTGAAATCCAACTTCCTCTGGGTGTGCCTTTCTGGCAATCATAAGTACAGTGGTACCTCGGGTTAAGTACAGTGGTACTTCAGGTTAAGTACTTAATTTGTTCCAGAGGTCTGTTCTTAACCTGAAGCACCACTTTAGCTAATGGGGCCTCCTGCTGCTGCCGCGCCGCCGGAGCACAATTTCTGTTCTCATCTTGAAGCAAAGTTCTTAACCCGAGATACTATTTCTGGGTTAGCGGAGTCTGTAACCTGAAGCATATGTAACCTGAGGTACCACTGTAGTTGGTTTTGACTATCTTGTTTTAGTTATCCCTTCACTTACATGCCCCCAGTTTCTAGTACAGTGGTACCTCGGGTTACAAATGCTTCAGGTTACATACGCTTCAGGTTGCAGACTCCACTAACCCAGAAATATTACCTCGAGTTAAGAACTTTGCTTCAGGATGAGAACAGAAATCATGCGGTGGCGGTGGCGGCGCGGCAGCAACAGGAGGCCCCATTAGCTAAAGTGGTGCTTCAGGTTAAGAACAGTTTCAGGTTAAGAACGGGCCTCCAGAACAAATTAAGTTCTTAACCCGAGGTACCACTGTATTAAACAACCATCCCTCATTTGATCCGCTGTATAATCTTATTGTGCCCCTTCTTCACAGCAACCCCCCCCCCCCAAAAAAAAACCCTTAGAAGCCAAGGAGTCATAACTATATACACCCACACATGGGATTCGCTCCAGCTCCTTGATCGTTTCAGTCCCCCTTTCCTGCAACTTTTCTCCAGCTCGACAATCCTCCCTGCCTTTATTTTTCAAGGACAGGCGAGGAATGACAGCCTGTCTGACTTTCTGTCCCTGCACTTAAATCCAGAGCGCATCTGGGAGGCTTTGTTTACCAGAAGCTCCGTGAGGCTGAACAAAGCAGCACTTAGAATTTGCATGACAATTCGGACCTGATGTATGCAAAGGCGCTGATAATCCCAAACTCATCGTCTCCGAAGGGAGGTGGGCAGCAGACAATGATGGGGGGGGACCCTCACAGGTAATTTGGCCCACAAATGAGCCGAGGAGAAGGGAATTGGCGGGGGGTCTCACCAGTGGCGTAGCGTGGGGGGTGCAGGGGGGGCCGGCTGCACCGGGCGCAACATCTTGGGGGGGGCGCGCTCACACTCGCAGCTCTCTGCCCCTACCTGGCTCACTCTCTCTCTCTCACTGCAGTGCTGGCTGTGTGAATCCGATCCGAGCCGCTGGGTCTCCGCCCACTGTGGAGGGGGTGGGTGCCAGGCGTGTGGTGCGCTTAGAGAGCGAGGGACTGTCTGGTGGAGGGACAGTGCAGCGGCCGCCCAGCGCAGCGCTGAGCGCGGGAGAGAACCACACCAGACCAGACCAGGCAGCAGCAAGAAGAAGCTGGCAGCGGCGGCAGGTTAGGGGTTAGGGGGCGCCAATTACTTGCCTTGCCCCGGGTGCTGACAACCCACGCTACGCCACTGGGTCTCACCTGTCATACATTTCAATCCCCTCCCCCTTTCCCTGAATCACCTGCTTTGCAACCCAGCCTCAATTGCATGAAACTCTACTAATTGGACGCCCTTTCTCATTCCCATCCCAGGAAAGCTGCTGTCTCAACCCTACAGGGATTAGGTGTCCAATTAAGGGGGAGAAGCAGCCACTAGATTGCAGATTTCTCTCTCCCTCCCTCCCTCCCTCACTCACTCACGCACACACACCCCTCCCTGCCTCTTAATATTCCTCTCCTGTCCCCATCGCCTAGCACTGAAAGTTTCAAAAGTCACCTCATAAAAACAGATTAGGCTCCCCTCTTAAATGGCTTCCATAAAGATTATCATTATGTAGTGATAATTCCGGTTTAGGCGCCCCGTCTGGAATATGGAGAAAATCCTACACGGAGGTACGAAGCTGTCTTATGCTGAGTCACAGCCACAGTCCACATCTAGTTCGATATTTCCTACACTGGCCGGCAGCAGCCATTCAGGGTTTCAGAGAAGGGGCATATGCAGCCCTACCTCAAGATGCCATCGGGGATTGAACCTGGGACCTTCTGTCTGTGATGCACGTACTGTACTCTGCTAATGAGTTATAGGTAAAGGTAAAGGGACCCCTGACCATTAGGTCCAGTCGTGACCGACTCTGGGGTTGCGGCGCTCATCTCGCTTTATTGGCAAAGGGAGCCGGTGTACAGCTTCCAGGTCATGTGGCCAGCAAGACTAAGCCACTTCTGGCGAACCAGAGCAGCGCACGGAAACACCGTTTACCTTCTCACCGGAGCGGTACCTATTTATCTACTTGCACTTTGACGTGCTTTCGAACTGCTAGGTTGGCAGGAGCTGGGACCGAGCAACGGGAGCTCACCCCATTGCGGGGATTTGAACCACCGACCTTCTGATCGGCAAGTCCCAGGCTCTGTGGTTTAACCCACAGCGCATCCCCCTAGCTCCACCAATCTGGCTTCAATGAATGTTTGGCTCCCTGCCTTCTGCCCACTCATCCCATTGCTCACCTGTCACTGCTGGATAAAATGTGATCGAAGACAGCAAATATTATAATTTAACGACCCAATATTAACACCATTTAAAGTCATCTCTGACCACTGCCCATGTTTGATGGGGCTGACAAGAGTTGGAACATTTGAAGCCCACAGCCTAGCTGGCCATCCTAGTCTGCTAACTTAAGAACCTTTCCTCCAATGGCTGCAATTATTCAGTAGTGAGAGAAAGGCACTTTGAACATGCTCACAGATGCTCATTTTCCTCCCTACATGCTTACTGCCTGGACCCAATGAACAGTCTCCCTTAAAAAAAAAAAAAAGACTCCTGGGCACTTCAATATTTCAACCCTCCATACCAGTCTCATGCTACTCGTTCCCCCCACCTTAACACCATATTTCACCCTCTTCCCATGGAATATGACTGTGCTCTTCCTCCGTGTTCAGGGGCAGTAATGCTTCTGAATTCTAGATGCTGGGGATTGCAGGAGGGGAGAGCAGCTCTGGCTGACGGCTGCGAGACGAGGGTGCCGGAATAGATGGGTCCCTGGCCTGATGCAGCTTCAGGGCTCCTTTTATGCTCTTGCCAGTGACATGTTTCCCTCGCCTTGGTGCGCTTGGATTGGCAGCTGTGATTATATCCATGAGGCTGGCACCGAGCCAAGGGGATCTCTCTTTGCTGTCACACATTTGCCAGAGAGTAGAGCAATTTATAGCAGATTGAAGTGGAGAGGCTGGACAAGCCAAGGCAAAAAAGGGAGAGCGAAAGCCTCATTCATTGCCATCCGTACTTCCACCTGCAAAACATGCTTTTGAGAGGGAAAGGGCACTGGAAATGAGCCTGAACGTACATTGAGATCTGGCAGATTTTATGTGTGTGTGTATATATATGCGCACATGTCAGTGAGTGCACACACAGGACACAATGGAGTTTGCCTCCAAGGGTGAATCACAGCGCCTGCTGTGGCTGCAGTAACTGGTAACTCACAACTGCTGCTTCCTACGTTATTTTTGCTGCATTAGCAGCACCCAATTATCTTTCCCGGGTTGCAAGATTGGGCAGTGTGTATGGAGGTCCTGGGCTGTCCAGATGCCCAGACCCCCCTCTAAGCCTCGCTGATGTGGTCCGATGGAAAGCAGAGCAATATGTTGATAAGACAGTGTGGCATAATGGTTAGAGTGTTGGGCTATGACCTGGGAGATCAGTGTTCGAATCACTACTCAGCCATGAAGCTCACTGGGTGACCTTGGGCCAGTCACCATCTCTTAGCCTAACCTACCTCACAGGGTTGTTGTGAGGATGAAATGGGGGGCAATGTACACCACCTTGAGCTGCTTGGAAGATAAAGGGGGTATAAAGGTAAAGGGTAAAGGGACCCATGACCATTAGGTCCAGTCGTGGACGACTCTGGGGTTGCAGTGCTCATCTCGCATTATTGGCCGAGGGAGCCAGAGTACAGCTTCCAGGTCATGTGGCCAGCATGATTAAGCCACTTCTGGCGAACCAGAGCAGCGTACGGAAACACCGTTTACCTTCCCGCTGGAGCGGTACCTATTTATCTACTTGCACTTTGACGTGCTTTTGAATGGCTAGGTTGGCAGGAGCAGGGACCAAACAACGGGAGCTCACCCCATCACGGGGATTCGAACCACCAACCTTCTGATCGGCAAGTCCTAGGCTCTGTGGTTTAACCCACAGCGCCACCCACATCCCATAAAGGGGGTATATAAATGCAATAAATAAATAACTATTTGGCACCAGCTTAGCTGCAGGAGTGGCAGGAAGGAGGCGTACAAGGCACCATCCAAACATCTTAGGGACTTCACTCCAGATTTGTGTGGGGTTTACTTGGAAGTTTCACTGCATGACATAAAAGCGTGCACACCGTTCTCTTGGAACCTTGCATTTTCAGTGCTCCTAAATGCTTAGCTTTGAAGGATACGGAACAGCTCGTTTCCTGCATGCCTTCTCCAGGGTGATTGGGTGAATTTAGGATGCAGCAGACAGGAACCCTGCTGCAGAAATAGCAGTGGGTCTTTTGCAAGGTACAAAGAGGCCCGCGCCTCTCAGAACTGGAGGAACTGTTCCTCCTTGCTGGTGTTCCTTTTCAAGCCCATTTCTCTGCAAAACAAAAAAACAAAACCACCAACTCAATGATTTCCTCCACTGGTTCATTCATCTCTGCAAGTTATTGACAACACCGGCTGATTAACTACCAGGGAATCTCCCTCCGATAGATCTGTGGGCGGCAACCACCTTGCTGCACAAAGGATTGCAAAATTAGGGCTGGGTTGGAAGGCGGCTGCTTTTTGATTAATCATCTATTTTTTCATCAATTAATTAGCTCATTGATTGTGTCTAAATACGTTTCTGTATTACACAAACTTTTAGCCTGCTTTTAGGATGAGGAGAGAGGAAACCACAAAGAAGGGCAGGTAAAAGCTGAGTTCAAAGTGTTTTTTAAACACTTGGATAGCCAATTGTCGGGGATTCTCGGTTTCTGCATTGCACGAGGTTGGAGTAGATGACTCGTGGGGTCCCTTCCGACTCTACCATTCTATGATGGCGCAAAGCACCATTTTTCAGGGCTCACCTTTACTCACGTGGAAGTGGATGGATCTGTTTTAGGAACACAAGAAGCTGCCTTGCGTGGCGAGTCCCCCTCCCCCCTTGTGAAATAAAGACAATGGACACGTTATTTAAGGTTAATGGGCATAAAAGGCCACAACTTTATTGATTGCAGGAATTGAGTGGTATTGGTATTGGCTTAGGCATTGGTTCCTATCAACTAACCGGCTTCCGCCCAATTGCATGAAAACGGGTAAGGGTTAACCACCAATGGGGGGAGTCCTGCTGAAGTACGTCAACTAGGATCCCCTCGGGGTCACTGCTCGGGGGCGTGCCTTAGGCCCACACCTCCATAGGCTTCGGACAGGGCAACACCCCCCAGAATCCTTTACCGGACTACCCTTTTACCTTGGGGAAAGGTGATGGCGCTCCCCCCCCCATCATCTACATAACAATACCACTGCCAATGCCTAACTGCCAATACCAGGAAAGTTGTGGCGTTTGCTACGAGGTAGGCGAAAAAACCAAATGGCTGGTGCCAATTTGCCAAGTGGAAAAATTCCTACCAGGCCCCTTGACGGCGACCAACCGTAGTCCATAGCAAGGTCAAAGGACTAATCCTAAGGGAGGGCGGGGTGGGAAACCGGAGCAGCTGGCACGGGAAACAGAGGAAAGTCCTCAGGCGTGCTAGCCTTAAATGGGCCAGGCCATGCCTCCCCGGCCAGCCGATTGGTGACGTGCCCGAGGATTCCCTTACTCTCCCGGGAGCTGTAAGCCAGCCCCTCCGTGCGTGGGGAGAGTGTGGGCCCACAACCCCACCTCCTCTCCAGCTTGGAAGTGGCTTTATAAGAAATTGGAACCATTGGCCTATCGGGCTCAGTACTGACTGGCAGAAGCTGTCCGGGATTTCAGGCAGAAGTCTTTGACCCAGTCCTACTGAGAGATGCTCTGCCACTAAGTGCCTTATATGAAATCAGAGCATTGGTTCATCGAGCCTGTTAACATTGGCACTTATTGGCAGTGGTTCTCCAAGGATTCATGCAGGGGATATTCCCAGGCCTACCTGAAGATCCTGGAGAGTGAACCTGGACCCTTCTGAATGAAAAGCAAATGCTCCACTACTGAGCGATGGCCCTTCCCTGTCAACTTTTCTCCCATTGCTACACACACACACACACACACACACACACACTTTAAAGGGAAAACTCATTGCTCAGCGGTGGAGCACAGGCATTGCAGGTTCAAATTCTGGCATCTCCGGGTGGGTCTGGGAAAGAATCATGTCTGAAATCCTTGGGGAATGCTCTCAGGCATCATAGACACTGCTGAGCTAGTTGGACCAAGCAGAAATTGGACGCGGTCGTCTGTCATGGATGCTGGAGTTGCAAGGTTCCTGCACTGAGAAGGAAGGGGGCTGGGATGGAGGACCTCAAAGGACCCGCTGTACAAATAACGTTGGCATTTCAACCAGGCTGTTTCAGGCAAACCTTTGGTACTCCAGATATTTGCCAAACTACAGCTCCCATCAGCCGCAGTCAGTCTGGCCAATGGACAAGGATAATGGGAGTTCACCAAAATCTAGAGGGCCAATTGCCCTCCCATACCTGGGCTATTGGAAGAGGGAATGAATTCAACAGGTGCAGCAGTAGCTTCAGCCTGGATTTAAGCTTAGTTTAGGGTCCTGCCAGCTCCCAAGCTGGCTGGATCAGCACACGGGTGTGGGTGGGTGTGAGTCCGACTTACCGTACTTTTCACTCTATAAGACGCACCTGACCACAAGACGCACCTAGTTTTTGGAGGAGGAAAACAAGAAAAAAAATATTCTGAATCTCAGAAGCCAGAACAGCAAGAGGGGTCTCTGCTTTCACTGTGCAGCAATCCCTCTTGCTGTTCTGGCTTCTGGGATAGCTCAGCAGCCTGCATTCGCTCCATAAGACGCACACACATTTCCCCTTACTTTTTAGGAGGGGAAAAGTGAGTCTTATAGAGCAAAAAATACGGTAATTCTTGCAGAAGCCTTGACTCTCCTTGTTACCACCCACTTCCTTCCTTCCTTCCTTCCTACACACCCACATACACAGAAGGCCCTGGGTGCTTTGTGGTGTTTAGTTTAATCTTCTGCACCAAGGGTGACTGACTCTAGCGCAGAAACTGGGACAGGTGGCCACATGTGCGGCAGTTTCCAAGGCAACAGATGCAGCCAGCTTGTGGCGCTCATGATGCTTTGTGCTGTTCAACAAGGCCTCTGGGCGCCTGGCAGAGTCCTTCTCACAAGGAACTTCCTGCAGTCTCTGAAGCGGAGAAAGGGAAGAAAAGAGGGAGATGAAAGACCGCATCTCTGTTGGCAGAGCAACTGCTCTGCATGCAGAAGGCCCTGGGTTCCGTCTCCAACGGCATCTTCCAGGTGGGGCTGTGAGTGACTCGTGCCTGCCAGTCAGTGTAGGCAGTATGGAGCTAGATGAACCCAATGATCTGACTCCGTATAAGGCAGATCTCTACATTCCTTTCGAAAACTTCTATATGCAGGGCATGTGTCCACATTTCCTGGACCTGCTGAAAACATGGGTGGGCCACCTCACTCCAGCAATTGGATTTCTTCCTTGACTTGTCCTCCCCCTGTGGAAATGATAGCAAATGTTTCCCTATGACTAGAATGCCCCAAGGACACAGAGTGCAATGAGATTGATTGATTATTTATTTATTTATTTATTTATTTATTTATACCTTGCCCATCTGGCTGGGCTTCCCTAGCCACTCTGGGCGGCTTCCAAAAAAATATTAAAATACTGTAATACATTAAACATTAAAAGCTTCCCTAAACAGGGCTGCCTTCAGATGTCTTCTAAAAGTCTGGTAGTTGTTGTTCTCTTTGACATCTGGTGGGAGGGCGTTCCACAGGGAGGGCGCCACTACCGAGAAGGCCCTCTGCATGGTTCCCTGTAACTTGGCTTCTCGCAGTGAGGGAACCGCCAGAAGGCCCTCAGCGCTGGACCTCAGTGTCCGGGCAGAACGATGGGGGTGGAGACGTTCCTTCAGATATACTGGACCGAGGCTGTTTAGGGCTTTAAAGGTCAGCACCAACACTTTGAATTGTGCTCGGAAACGTACTGGGAGCCAATGTAGGTCTTTCAAGACCGGTGTTATGTGGTCTCGGCTGCTCCCAGTCACCAGTCTAGCTGCCGCATTCTGGATTAGTTGTAGTTTCCGGGTCACCTTCAAAGGTAGCCCTACATAGAGCACGTTGCAGTAGTCCAAGCGGGAGATAACCAGAGCATGCACCACTCTGGTGAGACAGTCCGCGGGCAGGTAGGGTCTCAGCCTGCGTACCAGATGGAGCTGGTAAACGGATTGAGTGTTTTGGGGGGGGGAGGCTTGGTTAATTTCATTGTACACAGGTTGTACATTGACAATAAAGGTATTATTATTACTGTTGTTGTTGTTTTTGTTGTTGTTGTTATTTTGAAGGTCTCAGTGCCAGAAACCCTGCAGAGGTCCTGCTAACCCGTGCTAGATGTGCCATAGCTATCCTTTGTTCCTACGATGGAATGGAAGTTTGATGGGCGTTGGAAGATTCAGGACAGATAAAAGAAAGTCCACATGGCACCTGCTGAACCTATGGAACTCCCTGCCACATGAGGCAGTGGTGGACACCAACTAAGAGGATTAGATGAATTCATGGAAGAGGATTAGACAAATCCATAGAAGAGAAGGCTGCTGATAGCTAAAAGCCATGATGGCCAACTACACTCTGCCTCCACTGTTGGGAGGCAGCAATGCTTCTGAATAACAATTGCCGGAAACCACACGAGGGGAGAGGGCTCTTGAGGTCGAATCCTGCTTTCTGGTTTCCCACAGGATGCCCAAGCAGAGAAGCCATTGGCCAGTTCCTGCCTGCTCTTCTTACCATCCTACGAGACAGAGGAAGAGATTTCTCCTCTTCCTCAAATTATAAGTTGGAGGCACCAAAATGTCCTCTTTCCAAAACGGTGGCGGGTTGCCCAAGACTTCAAGAAGAAGCTGGGCTGTTCCTGCTTCTCCATTCTCCACACACACTCCACCCCGTCCCCAGCCCCTCTGCTGCAATAACACAGAGTTTTATTAAGCCTTATGAATTTTTTAGCAGTGCTGGGAGCTATAGATTTTTTAACTCAGGCAGATATTTCGCTCCACCTTAAAGTGAAAAACAGCCTCCTGAAAACTAGAGCAGCAATTCACCACTTAAGGAGGAAATCCCAACAGAGAGAGGGCAGAGGCAAAGAAAAAGACCTCTCCAGGCAAGGCCAGAGAAGGCCACTTACTGTCAAATGCTTTGGGGGAAGATTCAGTGAGCAGGACAGTTTGGGTCCAAGTGGGACCAATAGTTCTGTTTTGTTATCACCAAGGCCTACATGAGAAGGGTTTGTTGTCTGTGGATGACCTGTCCCAAACCTATCTCCTCTGCCCAGCCACTGGCTGAGCTTCCGTGATGTCATGGAATGTTCAGAAACACACTGGAGCGGCCAGTCTCAAATATTAAAAAAAAACTAAAGTCAACAGGGCCTGTAACCATGCGAAAAATAATAGATGTTACCCAGTAGACATAACAATTCAATATATAGTGACAGTAATGTATTATAAAACAGATATGCACTAGACTAATATTAGAACACATTGTGGTACATAGAATCACATATGAGACAGATGAATATGGTAGGCAACATAAAAATAAAGGCATTGAATGAGCTAAGAAAAATTCCATTGGGAAGGTCGATATCGGAAACGTATGTTGGGTTGTTGGTGACATCTCAGATTCTATCTCGTTTTTTTCCATCCAAGCCAATTTAGAAGTAATGGAAGGTGCAGAATCCTGACAACTCTGGTTTGTTTTCTTCTTTTGCCTCTCTTCTTTTTCTTTCTAAAAAAAAAGAAGCTACGAGTCCTCATTGAAATAAAATTTAAAATGTGGCAATGAGGTCGACAAAGGTTTTAGAGGATGAGGTCCCAGAGTCCTCATAGCCCATCTGCATGAAGGAAGTGTTGGAGAGAGAGGTTTGGAAAAGAGAGCCCTACTCTCCATAGCAGAGTTAAGTACAATGGTGATTGCTCCAAGCACATTAAAACTTGGTTAGATTTACATCAGCCCTCACCAACCCTTAAACAAATGTTCCCCACAAAAATACTTAGGCTAGAATAAATCACAGACACTTCGCTTTGCAGGTAAGAGAATATTTTACTCACAAAGTTTCCAGAACATACAACAGACAAATCTCCATCTCCTGGCAGTGAAACGAAGAAGAAAGCTTCCAAACGACTTAAAAAGTACTTAGTTTCCTTACAAAAATGATAATGCAATATTTGGGATAGCAGGCTGTAAAATCTCCCTTTTGGAGAGATTCGGTTTCTTTGGTTTTTCTTGGAGCTGGGAGCCACTGGCCGCATGGCTCCTTTTTCCCTTCTTCCACCAAGCATAAAGAGAAAAAGATTGAGAAGTGGGGAAGCAGAGCCTGCCAAGAGCCTGCTAAGCCACACTCACTTGCAAAGTTTACCCTTTCATGCTAACAAGTGTGCATCAGTAACTTTCTATTACAACAGTAAGGTGGTCTTCTCCTAGGGAATTCTGGGTTCTGATCCTGCTTGGGACCCAACAAAACAGACCAGTCCTTCCTCCAGATCCCCCTTCCCCCACTCGTCCCAACTTTGAAAGGTAAGGTGTGGGTGCCTAGTTTGTTTCCCTCAAGCCTTCTTCATTTATTTTATTTATTACATTTATCTCACTTTGCCCTCAAGGTGGTATACATGCTTCTCCTCATCCTGAACCCCATTTTACCCTCACAACACCCCTGAGAAGTGGAGACACTGGCCCACGGTCATTATGGCTTTATGGCCGAGTCAGGATATGAACCCAGGTCTCCCCAGGTTTCTTCATCCCAACCACTACGCCAAACTGCCTTTCTGCATCTTTCTGTGCACTCCTAAACCTCCGTCCTCTCCCTTTCCCAAGGCGAGAAGGCCTGGAATGAGGGCAGCAAAGCAGCCAAGCCGGGGCTTTTTATCTTCTCGAGTCACCGGTCCTCCTCATTACACTAATGTCATTAAGGCTTTTCAATTACATGCAATTTCCCCAACCATTATTTCCGAGAGAAGAAGTCTCCCTGGTGTGGTGTACGGCTGAGATGTTCCACACATTTGCTCGCCCCGGATAAATTAGCTCTTTAAGGAAAGACTTGACAAGAGGGGGAGGGCAGCGGAGAGAGATAAGAGAGGACTCTGGCTCCAATACAAACCAGATGAATCATCCTCCATGACCTTGCTCAAAACACTGGCCTGAACCAGCAGACCCGTTTGAAATGGATTCATATTTTTGTTATGCTCACAATTTCGGTGGGGGGGGGGCACATAGAATAATAAAATCATAGAACTGTCAAGTTGAAAAAGACCCCAAGGGTCGTCTAGCTCAGGCACAGGCAAATTTGGCTCTCCAGATGTTTTGGGACTACAGTTCATGGGAGTTGTAGACCAAAAACATCTGGAGGGCCAAGTTTGCCTATGCCTAGTCTAGCTCTGTGGGTTAAACCACAGAGCCTAGGACTTGCTGATCAGAAGGTCGGCGGTTCGAATCCCCGCAACAGGGTGAGCTCCCGTTGCTCGGTCCCTGCTCCTGCCAACCTAGCAGTTCGAAAGCACGTCAAAGTGCTAGTAGATAAATAGGAACCGCTCCGGCGGGAAGGTAAATGGTGTTTCCGTGTGCTGCTCTGGTTCACCAGAAGCGGCTTAGTCATGCTGGCCACATGACCTGGAAGCTGTCTGTGGACAAACGCCGGCTCCCTCGGCCCATAGAGCGAGATGAGCGCCGCAACCCCAGAGTCGGTCATGACTGGACCTAATGGTCAGGGGTCCCCTTTACCTTTACCTTTTAGTCTAGCTCTAGAGATGCGGGTGGCGCTGTGGGTTAAACCACAGAGCCTAGGACTTGCCGATCAGGTCAGCGGTTTGAATCCCCGCAATGGGGCGAGCTCCCGTTGCTCAGTCCCTGCTCCTGCCAACCTAGCAGTTTGAAAGCACGTCAAAGTGCAAGTAGATAAATAGGAACCGCTCCGGCGGGAAGGTAAATGGCGTTTCCGTGCGCTGCTCTGGTTTGCCAGAAGCGGCTTAGTCATGCTGGCCACATAATCCAGAAGCTGTACGCCGGCTCCCTCGGCCAATAAAGCGAGATGAGCGCCGCAACCCCAGAGTCGGTCACGACTGGACCTAATGGTCAGGGGTCCCTTTACCTTTAGTCTAGCTCAACCCCCTGAATTTCAGGTGTCACAAGCAAAGAATTCCTGACACGTGGCCATCCAACTTCTGTTTACAAAACCTCCAGTGAAGGAGCTGTTTGACAGCGGAACAGGCTTCCTCAGATGGTGACCTCTCCTTCATTGGGGGTTTTGAAACAGACATTGGATGGCTATCCGTCCAGGATCCTTTAGCTCTGATACCTGCATTGCAGCAGGTCAGGCCAGATGCCCCACTCAGAATTGTCTCCACTGACCAGCCATAACTCTCAGTGGTTTCAAGCGAGGGTCTTGCCCAGCCTTAGCCAGAGAAGCCACAGACTGAACCTGCTGCACAGAGTGGGTCTAGCCTCTGAGATATTGAATTGCGATCTGAACAAACCAAGTCTCAGGTAGGTGGTGAAATGCTACCACCTGCAGGATACCCAGAGGCATAGCCGCGTGTCCCTGAAAATTTTTACACACCACCTGGAAAGACAGGCAAACTAATGCCCGTTTACTGGAAGAAGCAAAGATCTCCAGTGTCGAAGTGATGATTCTTCAACATCAACTTCGTCGGACTGGTCATGTTGTGCAGATGCCTGGTTATCGTCTTCCAAAGCAACTACTCTGTTCCCAGCTTTAAAATGGAAAGCGTAATACTGGTGGTCAACAAGAGAGGTTTAAAGACTTTCTCCAGGCAACTCTAAAACAGAGTAGGATAAATGCTGACAACTGGGAAACACTGGCTTGCGTGCGCTCTAGTTGGAGAACAGCCTTTCCCAAAGGTGTCATGGGCTTTGAAGACGCTCAAACTCAGGATGAAAGGCAGAAACGTGCTAAGAGGAAGGCACGCTTGGCAAACCCTCACCATGATCAACTCCCGCCCGGAAACCGATGTCCCCACTGTGGAAGGACGTGTGGATCCAGAATTGGACTCCACGGTCACTTATGGACTCACTGTTAAAACCGTGTTTGTGGAAGACAATCTTACCTGGCTATGAGGGATCGCCAAAGGTGAGTAGTCAGTCTTTGCTCATCACTTCTTGCTATAATGCAGTGTTTCTCAACCTGAGGGTTTCCAGATGGTGTTGGACTACAACTCCCATCATTCCTAGCCAGCATGACCAGTGGTCAGGGATGATGGGAGTTGTAGTCCAACAACATCTGGGGACCCACAGGTTGAGAACTGCTGCTATAACGTGATCAAAATTTCACCACAGGCAGCAGAACATGGATAGTAGTATCCTGGAGTTGTAGAGTTGTAAGGGACCCCCAGGGTCATCTAGTCCAACCCCCAGCAACGCAGAAACCACAGCTAAAGAATTCCTGATATATGGCCACCCAACCTCTGCTTGTAAAGGTAAAGGGACCCCTGACCATTGGGTCCAGTCATGGCCGACTCTGGGGTTGCGGCGCTCATCTCGTTTTATTGGCCGAGGGAGCCGGCGTACAGCTTCTGGGTCATGTGGCCAGCATGACTAAGCCGCTTCTGGCAAACCAGAGCAGCGCACGGAAACGCTGTTTGCCTTCCCGCCGGAGCGGTACCTATTTATCTACTTGCACTTTGACGTGCTTTTGAACTGCTAGGTTGGCAGGAGCAGGGACCGAGCAATGGGAGCTCACCCCGTCGTGGGGATTCGAACCACTGACCTTCTGATCGGCAAGCCCTAGGCTCAGTGGTTTAGACCACAGCACCACCCGTGTCCCCAACCTCTGCTTACATACCTCAAATGAAGGCAAGTCCACCACTTTCCAAGTGAGTTTGTTCCTCTGTCACTTTCCAAGTGAGTTTGTTCCTCTGTCAAACAGCTCTTATCACCAGAAGGTCCTTCCTGATGTTTGGTCAGAATCTTCTTTGTCATTTGAACCCTGCATTGCATGGGGTTGGACTAGATGACCCTTGGAGTCCCTTCCAACTCTACAAGTCTATGACTTCATTAGTCCAAGCGCTATCAGAGTTGCCATCTTCTCTAGTTGACGGAAGGGGCCCGACATAACATCCTGAAGTTGCACACATGGCATCACAACGAGTCAGGGGGGAGGAAACCCACTCTCTTTGAACATTGAAGGGACCCGGGGGAGGGGGCTCAAAAAAATACATGGGGGGAGGGCAAAACTGCCCAAGCACAAGAGGGTTTTCCCCTCCCGCAGTTTCTTAAGCAACTGGTATTGAGAAGCACTGACGCCTCCAAGTGCATTCTCTACTCCCTTCTTATAACCATCCGTTAGCGGCCATCGCCAAATCCTGTGGCAGTGAGTTCCATAGTTTAGCCATGCTCTTTGTGTAAAGAAGTCCTTCCTTTTGTGTATCCTGAATCCAGCCTCGCTGGATGCCTATGGGTTCTGATGTTACGAAAGAGTGAAAGGTACCTCTCTGGCTTTCTCACCCTGACGCCCCACATGCACAGATGCCTCACGCACCTGGTTCAGCCCAAGAGTCACCTTTAATAGCCCTCCTACTTGTGCTGTCAGCACAGCCTCTAAGCCTGCCTTAATCTGATTTAATAGCCGGCAACATTTATATAGCGAGGGCTTCCTAAAAGTTGTGCAAGTGGCGTTCTCTCTTTCACATAACATTAGCTGAACATTGGATGACTCAAGACAGATAAAAACGAACTATTTCTTCATGCAGTACATAGTGAAAGTTTGAAACTTGATTCCCCCAGGAGGCAGGGATGGCCGCCAACCTAGATGGTTTTAAAAGGATCGGACAAATTCAGGGAGGAGAGGGCTGTTGATGGCAGCGATGCTTCTGAATACCATTTCCAGGAAACGGCAGGAGGGGTTTTGTGCTCAGATCCTGTTTGTGTGTTTTCCACATGCATCTGGCTGGCCACTGTGGAAGCAATGCTCTTATGTTCTTACGAACTTGGGTCCATTAATTCCAATGGGTCAACACTCTTGATGATGCTACAGTGGTACCTTGGGTTACATATGCTTCAGGTTACAGACTCCGCTAACCCAGAAATAGTACCTTGGGTTAAGAACTTTGCTTCAAGATGAGAACAGAAATCGTGCTCCGGCGGCGCGGCAGCAGCGGGAGGCCCCATTAGCTAAAGTGGTGCTTCAGGTTAAGAACAGTTTCAGATTAAGAACAGGTTAAGAACCACTGTACTAGTACAGTGGTACCTCATGTTACATACACTTCAGGTTACATATGCGTCAGGTTACAGACTCCGCTAAACCAGAAATAGTGCTTCAGGTTAAGAACTTTGCTTCGGGATGAGAACAGAAATCGTGCTCTGGCAGCGCGGCAGCAGCAGGAGGCCCCATTAGCTAAAGTGGTCTTCAGGTTAAGAACAGTTTCAGGTTAAGAACAGACCTCCAGAATGAATTAAGTTCTTAACCCAAGGTACCACTGTACTAGTATTCGACTTCCACTAGGAAGGCTAGCAAATCGAATCCCTCATCAAGAGGCAAGACTTGGGTGCTTTGGAATGCCATCTCTTGGAAACGAAACACTACGCAGCTGGTGGTGTGGCATTTGAGGGTGTGAGAAAACCAAGCAGGATTGAACGCCCAGAACCTAGCAGGATTGAACTCACCCTGCACCAGCTGGTGGGAGGAGGGTATGATGGGTAGGGTTTGGGCTCATGCAAGAGTTCCACGCGCAGGAAACACTCGCACACCTGGGCCAGAGAGGATTGAACTCCCTGGGCATCAGCTCTTGGCATGTCTGCGTGCTCCTCAGAGGATGTTGCATATGGTAAGGTAAAGGACCCCGTCATGGTGTCCTACTGTGCCAGAAGCAGTTTAGTCCTGCTGGCCACATGAGCCGGAAAGCTGTCTGTGGCAAACGCTGGCTGCCTCGATCTGAAGAGTGCCACAACCCCATAGTTGCCTTTGACTGAGCGTAACCATCCAGGGGGACGCAGGTGGCGCTGTGGGTTAAACCACAGAGTCTAGGACTTGCCGATCAGAAGGTTGGCGGTTCGAATCCCTGCGACGGGGTGAGCTCCCGTACCTCGGTCCCTGCTCCTGCCAACCTAGCAGTTCGAAAGCACATCAAAAGTGCAAGTAAATAAATAGGCACCGCTCCGGTGGGAAGGTAAACGGCATTTCCGTGAGCTGCTCTGGTTTGCCAGAAGTGGTTTAGTCATGCTGGCCACATGACCTGGAAGCTGTACGCCGGCTCCCTCAGCCAATAAAGCGAGATGAGCACCGCAACCCCAGAGTCGGTCAAGACTGGACCTAATGGTCAGGGGTCCGTTTACCTTTAACCATCCAGGGGTCCTTTCCCTTTACATTATGGGGTGCTGCAGTGCACGGCCTTATTCTCAGTGCTACTTAATATCTACACAAAGCAGTGGCCATTGGCAGTTTCAGGGCAAGATGTCAACAGTATGCTGATGACACTCAGCTCTATTTCTCCATAGGATCTGAAATCAGGAGAGGCTTTGCAGTCTCCTTTTATTAATTAATTTTATTTTAATTAATTAATTTTATAATGAATGATTTTAGAGTGTTGTTTGTGCTGTACTTTTGTACTGTTTTATTGTTGTTAGCCGCCCTGAGCCCGGCTGGGGAGGGCGGGATGTAAATTATTATTATTATTATTATTATTATTATTATTATTATTATTAATCCACTGCCTGAATGCAGTGGTGAAATGGACGAGGGAAAACAAGCTGAACTTGAATCCTGGAGGCACTCATGTGTTGGAGAAATTGATCAGCTGCGTACCATGGATGGGGTTGCACTGCCCCTGAAGGAGGAGGTTTGCAGTCTGGGGGTGTTTCTCTGTCACCAGAGGCTCAGGGGCTGGAAGTGCCTTTTAGCAACTGAGACGGGTTCTACTGCAAGCACTTAGCAATCATTTGCCATTATTTCTATGCAATTTCCCCCCATGCTTTGTTTACCAAGCAAAACTAAATTATACTGACTTAACCAAAATACCTTTTGAATTCCCAAGTCATGCTACGACATTTTATCACAAATGTGGAATTCGAAAGCTGAAAAATTCAATGTGCCCCAATACGAGCTCGGCACCGGAAGAGCTGTAGAAAACGCCCAGGAAGAAAATATCCCGTGCAGTCGGCCCATAAAGCAGAGGCGTAAATAATTCCTCTGTTTCATACACGTAATTTGTGTTGACACAGGGAGTGTGGAAACCCCAGCCATTATGGCACTCATTACAGCGGGGTTAACTGAGCTGGTTTGCTGCAAAACCAGCAGGCCTGGTTGGAGCTCCCTTCTGGTTACGACAACTAAACCGCAGAGGCTTCCAGGCAGCTAACAGCTTCCCCGCGTGGAGTCACCATCCCTCTTGCCAAGGGTGAGGCAGGCTCAATTTGTGACATACCTGCCCTCCTGCTCTGGAACAAGAGCGAGCCAGCAGGACCCAGTAGGAGGAAGACTTGACTCAGCTTGCCCAACCCTGAATCCGTGGGATGGGAACCCAAGGCTTGAGCTGAAAGTGATCACTGATGAAATAGGGCAACGTAAGAAAGGAGCAGGGAAAGGAAAGGAGGGACAACCTTCAGCAGGAGGAGAGATGAAAGGAGAAAGCCCTCGACATATCAGGCCACAGCATGGTTCTGCAACAAACCACCCTAAACACCAGGACTTTTTTTTTCAGCTGGAACGAATATTCCAGCCCCTCTCAGGTGGGTGCCATTGCTAGTATAAGAGAATGAGGGAGGCGTTCATGGCAAGTTCTGGCACCTTTTTTTCTAGAAAAATAGAATTGCAAAACACCACCCACAATCTGCCTCTGGTAGCTGTTAAGGTGAACACATCACAAGGGAAAGGCCGTCACTAGGCCGAGACACCAGTGGCTTTCCAAACATACATGGAAGATCACCTACTAACCGCTCCCAAAATTTCCTAATAATGCAAATTCGTCATTTCGGGCTGCCAGCGGCCCCTCACCACTCCTTGTCAGCTGACATATTTTGGGTGTCTGCAGGCATGAACAATCCAAGTGCACCTTTTCCCTCTCAGCCACCTCTTTTCAGGCAGGGGATGGGAAATTTGCAGCTCTCCAGATTTGGTGGGACTACAAATCCCACTATCCGTGACTATTGCGGCTGATGGGAATTGGGAGTCCCAACAAGTCCGGCTGGACTACAGGTGAGCCATCCCTGCTTTAATCAGTCTTAATTAAAAAACAAACAAACGGAGCAGCCACTCATACAGAGGCACAACAGGGAGTTTTCTTTGATGTTCCCAGCTCCCAGGGGCCTTTAGTTCAGGGATGAGAAATGGGTGGTTCTCCAGATGTTGCTCCCATCATCCCTGATCTGGCTGGGGCTTATGCGAGATGTAGTCCAAAAACGTCTGGAAGGGGTTGCAGGGTTCCCTTTAGGGAGTGCTGTAAAAAGGAGGGGAGTGGAGAACTCAGCTGCTGTTCAACTAAAGCTCTAACAAGCACCATTAGGAAGCATAACACTCCAGTAATTTTTGCAGCCTGGTATTTAAGGGGCCGTTTCTCCACCAGAGAGCACAAAAGAAAAAGGGACCCTGGTTCTCTTTTTTTAGGACCGTTTGTGATCCACCCTCAATACAAAACCGGTTGCCATTTCAAGCCTCATCACCTGGAGACACGGCAAAACAGCCAGATTTGCCCGTTCTGCTCACCTTTCAAACTCTCTGGCAAACAACATTTTTCTTAAGCCACAGGACGCCCAGTCTATGGCTTTAAACTAAGATAAAAGTTTTGCTTTATTTTTCAAGAACAAACTCTTCCCAGGAAACATACAGGAAGGAGGGGAGGAAGATCTTTCGGGGGCCCTATTCCCAAGAGGCCCAACCTACTGACCACCCCCACCAACCTCAATAGGCTCAGCACATCACTAAAATTAGAAACATTGCAACCGTCAACACCTGGGCTTCCAAGCGCCGCTGTCGCCACCACTGGTCCCTTGAGCTTTTTGGCAGTGGTTAAAGTGGGGTACCTGTTAAATAAGGAGGATGCCTATTATAGAACCATATGGAGGATTTAATAACCATCATCAATATCCAAAGGGTAGATCCGTCTTGGCACCCATTTCTCTGGAGAAGAGAGAAAATGAACCAAGGATTTCTGTGTCATGGCGTCTGGAAGTCCTTCCGATTAGAGGTCTGGTGGAGCTCCACCTACAGGGATGCTAAGAGGATGGGGAAGACACTTCTTTCTTGATTCAGGCTGTGCATTTAAATATTTGTTTTCTATGCCGTTATATGCTTAATTGGCCTTCCCCAAACAATTCTGAATCCAAACTGTTACTGAATTCCAACTAGGGCTGGGCGATATATATCATCCAAAACCAGTTTGAAGTCCATATTGTGCGATCCGTTTCATAAATTTTGACCTGGCAATATATCGCGAATTATGATGCGTGTGTGCTATGTAAAAATCTGTGTGGGGAAAACTGTGAAGTCAGCCAATGCCTTTACATAGCTCCATCCTTATTTCAGACATTGTGATATATCAGTAATATCGCAATGTTTAGCTGGTGATATGACACTGAAAACCAGATATCGCCAAAAATAATTTGGAGTAAAAATGATATGCAGCTGAAAATAAAATTTAAGGAACCAGGGGTGGGGGGAGAGGGAAGTCACAGGATTTGGAGAATCCCATTTTATGAATTTGATATTGTTTTTGTGTATATTTTTCTTTGTATTTCTTATTGTATTTGTTATTGTGCGTGTTTTGTTTTTGTTATTTTTGTTGAAAATTATATATGTGTGTGTGTGTGTGTGTGTGTGTGTGAGAGAGAGAGAGAGAGAGAGAGAGAGAGAGAGAGAGAGAGAGAGAACCAGATACCGCCCAGCCCTAATTCCAACTTGCTGGGCTGATAAGAGTTGGGAGTCCAACAGTTTTTGGATGGTCACTTGCCCTTACTACCCCCTAACTAACTCCTGACGTGTCTCTACCACGCCCAGATACCTCCGTCATAACTCAGCATTCTTTTAATGCAGCAATGGGCAACCTATTGATGACCTGATGCTGATGGACCACAACTCCCATCATCAATTGGACCACACTGGCTGGGGCTGATGGGAGTTGCAGTTCAGTGACATTTGGGCACCTGCTTGGCAAAGGCTGCCTATCCTTCAGGGTTCCTTGAATTCCTTGCTCAGCTTACTTTCAGTTTCCACTAGCTCTGCAAAGTACGGCACATCCTTCCCTAGAAAGCCGGACAGTTTCTTTAAACATTTATTTTCCAACTTTTCGGGAGTGGTGGGAGAACAAACAAAACATTGGGGGTTAAGCTTTAATATCTCTTTCCACAACCCCCCCCACTTAAAAGAAAATACTTTTGCAGCATCTTTACAGAGGGATCCCATGAGCAGGACTGCTGCAACTCCAGGTCACGGCCTGGCCACCTAAACCATTAAGACAAAAAAAATTAAAAAGCTCAATTGAGAGACCTCTTATTCTTGTTCTCTGAGAAAAATAACCCCACAAGCACTGCCCAGGCAGTGGAGGCTTGTGCCCACCGATACAGGTGTGGCAGAAGGCAGAGAGGCCCCCGAGAAGGTGGGGCCAGAGAGAACGACAGGTAGAACCAGCCAATCCCAGCTTTGCCCCCATCCTCCTCCTCTTCCTCCATACTGAGTTCTATAATGGCAATACTGAGACTAAGGAGGAGGAGGAAGCCGATAGCCAAGACCACCACCCTGGACTGGATGCAAGCCGAAGTTGGTGGGGCAGTGACCTCCACTGCACCCAGTTCTCAAGGGAAAACCCAGAGTTCCCAGCCACAGTCACCTCCATAGAACTTGCCCCCCAACTAGAGCTTCGGAAGGGCCCCCGGGGGCGCCGAGAGGATGGCGAAGACGTAGAAGAGTCCCAGCAAGAGGTTGAGCTTGGCTGTCCTTTGCGGAAGCTTGACGAAGCTCCGGCTGCGGAACTGCCTCTCCAGGGAGAAGGCCATGGGGATTGTGAGGAGCGGGAGGGCCATCGTGATGGTGTAGCGGGTAGCCAGGACGCAGAAGGCCAGGTAGGGCAGGAAGAGGAGGGCGTTGTACAGGAAGTAGGAGAACGTCGGTCCAATGAGGATGGCCAGGGTGACAATGCCGGCCTGCCGGTCCGACTCCATGTCCCGGGTGTTGTTGCTGTGCAGGATGGCCTCGGTGCTCAGGGCCAGCGGGACGGCGTAGAGCAAGGGCGAGACCGACAGGTAGCCCACCTGCACGGCATAGGCGAACATCACGGCCAGCGGCCCAAAGGTGATGAGGATCACCACGTCGCCCAGTGCCACGTACTTGAAGCCAATGCCTGCAGTCACGACAGAACAGAATGACAGAGGAGGCAGCGAAGGTGTAGTGGTTAGAGCGGCAGGCCGGGACCAGGGTTCGAATCCCTTCCCTTCTCCCCTCCCCATGCCATTAAGCTCTTTGGGTGAGCAAAGGCCAGGCACTGCCTCTCTCAACGTAGCCTAACTCACAGAGTGGTTGTGGGGATTAAATGAGAAGAACCACATGCACCACCTTGATCTCCTGGGTGGGGGGGAGGGATATAAATGCAATAAATAATACTATCATAATGAGAGCCCGACAGGATCAGGGCGAAGGCAACCTGATCTCATGGTGGCCAATCAGGTGGTCCCATCATGGGAACGCCACAAGCCAGACCCATGTGCAACAGCGCTCTCCCTGCTACTGATTCCTAGAAACTGTTGCTTGCAGGCCTGTGGCCTTCAATAGTGGAAGCAGAGCATAGCCGTTGTGGCTAGTGAGCACCGACAGCTTTATCACCCCTGAACTGAAGACCAGGAGGGTGGAAGTCTTAAACTTACAAAAGACCTTCTGCGGCTCAGAGACCCCAGATATTAAAAGAGTCGATTAACTCTTATGTAACAAACATACAAACAAACAAACAAAAACACCACCCCACAATTATCATATATAAATGTTCCTTAGCAGCAAACCAGTTGGATACGCAGTTATGAAAGGAGGAATGGAAAAAAGAATTGGGGATCTCAATCACAACCAAGCAATTGTGTTAAGTTCTATAACAAGGGTGTCTCTGGACCTCAAATTAAGACTCATAGAACAAAAAATAATTTTTAGAACTCCATTGCACTCATTTATGAAAGGATTATCTAAGACATCTAGCTGCTGGGGATGTAACAGGGATAATGCTTCTCTAAAACCTATGTTTGCAAAATGCCCTATATTGATAATTTTTTGGCAGAAGGCAACATAGATGATCAACGGCAAAAATCACAATGCAGGGAAAACTGTGAAGCCGATGCCTCTGCGTAACTCCATGCTTATTTCGGTCACAGTGATATATTGGTATCTCGCCATGTTCAGCTGGTGATATATCGCAATATTGAAAACGAGTTATCGCCCAGCCCTAAACCCAAAACAGAATTCTGGCGCAGAACCCCTGTTGCCTCAGCTACTGAACCTGGCTAGGGCTGGACGATATACTGATATATTGTCCAAAACCAGTTTGAAGTCCATATTGTGAAATCAATTTCATAACTTTTTACCTGGCAATATATCACGAATTGTGGGTGTGGGTGCTATGCAAAAATCACAATGTGGGGAAAACTGTGAAGGCAGCCAATGCTTCTCTCGATTGCTGCAGCCACTGTTAACTCTGCCGGCTGAGCTCTCCCCTGCATCATGCATGGGGCAGCGAATCAAAGAAGCAGATGCCAGCAAAAACCACGATGCAGGAAAAACCATGAAGCCAGCCAATGCTCCATCCTTATTTCAGACATTGTGAAACATGAAGATTCCACCTAAACATTAGGAAGAACTTCCTGACAGTAAGAGCTGTTCGACAGTGGAATTTGCTGCCAAGGAGTGTGGTGGAGTCTTCTTCTTTGGAGGTCTTTAAGCAGAGGCTTGACAACCATATGTCAGGAGTGCTCTGAGGGGGTTTCCTGCTTGGCAGGGGGTTGGACTCGATGGCCCTTGTGGTCTCTTCCAACTCTATGATTCTATGATTCTATGATACAGTGGTGCCTCGCAAGACGAAAAGAATCCGTTCTGTGATTCTCTTCGTCTAGCGGTTTCTTCGTCTTGCGAAGCAAGCCCATTGAAGGATTAGCGGATTAGCGCTATTAGCAGCTTTTAGCAGCTTATCTGCTGATCGGATCAGCTGATAAGCGGCTTAGCGGCTTAGAAAAAGGGGGGAAAGGAAAAAAAACCAGCAGGAACTCGCAAGACATTGTCGTCTTGCGAAGCAAGCCCATAGGAAATTCGTTTTGTGAAGCACCACCAAAACGGAAAACTCTTTCGTCTAGCGAGTTTTCCGTCTTGCGAGGCATTCGTCTTGCGGGGCACCACTGTATATTGGTATATCACCATGTTTAGCTTGTGATATATAACAATGTTGAAAACCAGATATTGCCCAGCTCTTCTTAAACAGCCTACACCTTACGTTTGGTGCCCTTCAAAAGCTTTGGACTCTCGCATCCCAGGGATTTGGGAGCCCCACACACCTGGAGGGCCCCACGTCGGGGAAAGATGCTCTGCAACAAGAAAAGGTCTGCAGGTGTTGGTGAGGATTCCTTACCTCCAGTATAGAGAAAGGAGCTAGAGAGCCCTCCGAAGTAGATCAGGGCTAGATGCTCCAGCTTGAGGGTAGAGAGGCAATAGAGGCAGGCCGCAGATATGCAGCCGAGGGTGTACAAGAAGACCCCAAATCTGACCACGTCCTGGGGCTCCAATATCTGGTCCACCAGGGTCCGGTCGTCGCTCTTCTTGTGATCGATCCCCTTGGAGAAGTCGTAGTAGGTGTTCACGAGGTTCCCGGCCCCGTGGACAGCCAAGACGGTCACTGCGCTGCCGACCAGGAGCCCAGGGTCCAAAGTCCCCAGGGAGCGGTAGGCGAGAGCGCTGCCTAGGGCCACCGGGGTGAGGGAAGCGCTGAAGCTCCAGGGGCGGAGGGCCAGGACATAAGAGGCGCACTTGTGCTGCCAGGTGCTGGGCAGGCTCTTCGGGCTGCCCAGCAGCGCCGCCCCTTGATCTTCCGGCTCGCTCTCCTGGTTGTTTTCACTGACAATGTTGATCTTTTCCATCTCATCCTCCGCCTCCATTGTTCAAACAGGCTGATGCAACGCCAGGTGTCAGAAGTGAACCTGAAAAGGGGAAAGGAAGAAGAGAAATTAGTGTGGTGGTCCATTAAATCTGAGGAAAACCTGGACCTTACCCCTTTCACAATAGCCTTCGCCTCCTCTTTAGGGGAGTTATTTCCTTGACGGAGAGAAGTGGGCACCTCTCTAGAACTGTGTAACACAGGGGTGGGGAGGCCTCAGGACCCAGGGAACTAATTTGTCCACTCCTCTCTTGCCCCTGGGACTCTCTACCCATCCCCAACATTTCCCGTTTTAAAAAATGTAGCTAAGTTGGGGAAAGAGCTCCGGCTTGAGATTTTGCAGAATGATCCAGCAACAGGCTGACTCACAATGCTGAATCAGGTCTTTATAGTCCTTTTATGGGACT
The DNA here is from genome assembly GCF_964188305.1 of Podarcis bocagei. Lineage (NCBI taxonomy): Eukaryota > Metazoa > Chordata > Lepidosauria > Squamata > Lacertidae > Podarcis > Podarcis bocagei. The sequence continues at coordinate 79,363,899 of NC_138132.1, read as the reverse complement.
CCTATGACTTAGTTCAGCCATCTGATGCCCTTCGGATGCTTTTGGTTACTGGCTGGGATTATTATTTATTAAATCTGTATGCCGCCCTTCATCCGAAGACCACAGAGCGGTTCACAACACAAAATGGGACTGGTGGGAGTTGTAGTCCAAAATATCTGGAGGGTTGCAGGTTTATCTAATAAAATTTCAACAGGTGCACCCCCCCATACCCTCTCAAGGACATTGAATTACAGAATCATAGGACTGTAAAGTTGGAAAGGCCCCAAAGGGGCTTTGACTCCAATCCCCTGCAACTCAGGGGCCATCTAACCTCTGTTTAAAAACCTCCAACGAAGGAGAGCCTGACACTTTCAAAGGTTTCAGGTTTGATTTAGTTTACTGATTAAAAGATTTTCACAATAGCCATTGCTTAAACCACCTTCCAGCCATTTTTTAAAAAAAAAAAAAATCCACATTTTCCACTGTGCTCCAAGCTTCAGAGAAGGCAAACGTTCTGCAATAGCACAGGGCACACTGGTCCCTGACAAAACCACATAGGACACGCCATAACAGAACATAAATCTAGTCAAAAAAAACACCCAAATTGAAACCAAGGAACAAAGCCTCCCTTCCCTTCACCAGCGTAGTGTAGCCAAAAACATTTGGAGGTCATAAGGCTGATGAAACTTGCCTTTAAAATGAGCACTGAATTAAAGCACGGGGATTAATCAGGAGCGGACTGAAATAAAACAATGTGATGGGCATTTGAAGCATTTCTTGCCCAACTTCCACCTGTCACCTTGTTGTTTTCCTTGAAAGTCTGCCTTAAGCCTTTACAAGCCAAGGAAGTCCCTGTGATCTGTCGGAGAGTTTCTGAGGTCTCTAAAATGTCAGAAGCGCACAATAATTCATAGCAGGCATTTCAGCAATAAGTTTTAAAGCAACACTTTTTAATGACCTCTCTTTAGTGGTTTTTGTATTGTTTTTAAACTTATTTTAAGTTATTTTAAAATGCATGATTGTAGAACTTACTGAGATTAATTTAATCTAATATTTTTACATACCCCCTTAACAACAAGACATTCTCCAAGTGGTTTACAAAAATAACAAACAGAATATGTACTAGACAGATAAGTAATGAAAGCATCAACCAGCAATTCAGACAAGTTTGATCCGGAACTGGTTAAACATTCAAACCATATATTTATTAAAGGTGACTAACAGAAAAGACATTTTACACCCTTATGGCAATATGGAAGCTAGAACAGTTTGCCTGTTCAACATTCAACATTCCTGTTTCATTAACCCCTGTAATAAATACAAAAGCAAACCAAAAACAAGCAAACCAAAAACTGGATAAACACAATGTACTATAATAGACTTCTTATTCTTTTTTGCTATTCTAAAGCTGTTTTAAACAGCTTTCAATATTGAACTCCGATGTTAAATGCTGGGTGCTAATAATAGCAATAACAATAATTATGCCAGAGTGGTTGCAGATTCAGACTATGACTTGGGTTCGAATCCCTATGATGAAGCTCACAAATGTAGACCGTGGGCTCTCGGCCGAACCTACCTCACAGGGTTGTTGTGAGGATGAAATGGGAGAGGGGGAGTGGGGGGGGGGAAGAAAGGTGGCATATAAATGTAATTGTTTTTGGCGTCTACCTGCCTCAAGAGACAATAGGGTCCGACTCTAGTCGGTGGAGGGTGGGGAGTTAAGTCAAATCCCTGGGTGAAATGATCTCCCCGGCAGACCCATAGCTATGTCTTTGTGTGTTTGTGTGTGTGAGCCAGGTGTTTTTTTTTTGCCCCAAATGAAGCCTCCAGAGGGGCACCATTGAGGTGGGGGTACGCAATTTTTTTTTTGTGTGTGTGTGTGTGTCAAACTGGGTCTTTGAGTATGGTTCTGCCCCTGCTCTCCAGACAGAAAAATCTAAATATACAATCTGTTACTACATTGGGAAACAAAAGACGAGCTTCTCAAAGCCTCTATGACACACTGGGCAATAGATAAAGGACATAATATAGATTTAATCTCTGGGAAAAGCTTTGGAAGAGCAATCTGAAGTTTACAGTTTGTTATTCCTTGGAGGAGAACTACCTGAAAATGATTCACAGATGGTGTGTAATTCCGAGTGGGCTTGCTAAGATGTATAAGACTGAATCAGATAAGTGCTGGAGGTGCAATGAGACTGAGGGTATGTTCTGTCATATGTGGTGGATCGGTAAAAGGTTAAAAGAGTATTGGGAAATAATTTATAATGAATTGAAAAAAATGTTTAAAAGTTCCCAAAAACCCCAGAGTCCTTTCTGTTTGGGATAATTCTGACGGAAATTCCCAGGTGTCAAAAAAGGTTATTTATGTATGCCACTACGGCAGCCCGTGTTTTGTTAGCCCAAAAATGGAAAATGAGCAAAGTCCCAACTAAAAAAGAATAGCAACTTAAACTGATGGAATATGCACAGCTTGCGGACCTAACATATAGAATAAGAGAACAAGAACATGCGTTTAAAAAAGACTGGAAAATGTTAATTGAATATATGGGGGGAAATGGTGTACACTGAAAATGTGGGCGGTATTAAGATAAATTCAACAGTGTAAATAAGTTTTGATGGATGTAATAATGGAATATTGAATGGTTTGGTTTATATGAAATATGCAGGGATTTATGTTATGCAAAATGTACCACGCAAAGAGAAGGGGGGAAGTCATTGACATTTTAAGGTTGTTTAAATGAATATTCTAAAATGCAAAACATAACATTTAATAGAAAAAATGTGGGGGGGGGGGACAAAATATAGGATATATAAAAGTAACATATATAGCCAAACTGGGTCATTGAGTCTGGTTCCGCTCCTGCTCTCTGGACAGAAAAATCAAAATACAGGATATATAAAAGTAACATATACAGTGGTACCTTAGGTTAAGTACTTAATTCGTTCCAGAGGTCCGTACTTAACCTGAAACTGTTCTTAACCTGAAGCACCACTTTAGCTAATGGGGCCTCCTGCTGCTGCCACGCCGCTGGAGCACGATTTCTGTTCTCATCCTGAAGCAAAGTTCTTAACCTGAGGTACTATTTCTGGGTTAGCGGAGTCTGTAACCTGAAGCTTTTGTAACCTGAAGCATCTGTAACCCAAGGTACCACTGTATAGCCAAACTGGGTCATTGAGCCCGGTTCCGCCCCTGCTCTCCAGAGAGAAAAATCAAAATACTGCACAGGATATATAAAAGTAACATATATAGCCAAAGTGGGTCACTGAGTCTGGTTCTGCCCCTGCTCTCTGGACAGAAAAATCAAAATGCAGGATATATAAAAGTAACATATGTAGTCAAACTGGTTTTTTTGAGCCCCTGCTCTCCAGATAGATAAGTCAAAATGTCGGATATATAAAAGTAAGCTATACATTACAACCAAGGGAATGAATTCCATACCGGTCACGCAAGCCCTACCCCGCCTTGTCCCCTTCTGCCGTCCGAGGAGGTGGAGAGACGCCGAAGCCCCGCTTGCCCGCCGCCTCCTCCTCCCGCGAGCCTTGAGGAAGCCGGGCCACTTCGAGCCCAGAAGAAAGGCGAGGCCCTCGGCCCGGCCCCTCCCCAGTCTCCTGCCTCCGCGGGGCGGCAGCCTCCGCAGCAGCGTCCTACCCTGCAGGGGTGGCGGGGCGCAGGCGAAGTCCGGGCGGGAGGAAGCCGGAAGGGGGGAACCTCTCCCCGCTCAGGACTCACCCTCCGCCCAGAGAAGGCGGCTCCCGAGCAGCCCCAGCTCCCCCGACGCCTCCGCCGACTCCGGCTCGCCTCTGCCATCGGCCGGTCCACTCCCTTCTCCTCGCCCCCGCCAACGGGCGCCCGAAGCGCGTGCGCTTCCGAAAGCGGCCCGGCCGGAAACAGAACTCCCTCGGAGTCAAAGGTTCCGACCTGGGAAGGCCGGCGAGCTGAACGCCCGCGTGTCGGGTCTGCTTGCTTGCTTATTTGGTCTTCCGGGGGGGGGGGTTATTCACGCCAGATTCTTCCTGGAACCCGGCCTTTCATTCATATATATATATATATATATATATATATATATATATATATATATATATATATATATTATAATATAATATATATATGTATATATATAATATAATGTTTGTGTGTGTGTGTGTGTGTGTGTATACTCACATATACATACACACACATTCACTATAAATACATTCACTATATTCACACACACACATATAGTATATATATATATACATACATACATACTATGTATTTATATATATATACACACACACACGTCCTATACACACACACACACACAGTATATACATACACTACACACACAGACACACACAAACACACTATACACACTATATATCATAGCTGTCAACTTTTTCCTTTTTTAAAGGGAAATTCCCTTATTCCGAATAGGATTCTTTGCAAGAAAAGGGGAAAGTTGACAGCTATGCTATATATATACAGTCATACCTCGGGTTACAGACGCTTAAGGTTGTGTTTTTTGAGGTTACAGACCCGCCGAAACCCGGAAATACTGGAACGGGTTACTTCTGGGTTTCGGCTGTCGCGCATGCGCAGAAGCACTAAATCGTGCTTTGCGCATGTGCAGAAGCACTGAATCACAACCTGCACATGTGCAGACGCAGTGCTGCGGGTTGCAAACGTGCCTCCCGCACGGATCACGTTCGCAACCCGAGGTCTGACTACACCAAACTGGGTGTGTCATCCTGGCTTCAGATTGCGTTTTCATTGACGACTGTGTGGCATTTGTAGTGGGGAGACACTGCACACCCCTCGCTTGTTCATACGTTGCAATGGCAAGGTGGTACAGCCCTGCCACAAGGGACTGTACCAGCTCAGTTGAAACTTAGGAGTCATTTTAAAAAATTATTAAAAATTTCTGAGTTTGCAAAAATCAGTCTCTTTTTTAAAGATGTATTTTCTACAGATCAGTTTCATTCATTGTGAGACATTGGCGTTGCATACAGTGTTAGGTTAGGAAGAAAAGAGGGATAAAGAAGGGGAGGGGGGGCTTAGGAGTCATTTACTGGAAAGCACACATTTATGGGCTATACCTCCCATACATGGAAAATCACACCCCCACACCAAAAAAACCAACAGGCTGGAAAGAAGGCTTGGGATCACCCTTTTCACGGAGGGTGCAATTTGCCGACAATTCTCTTCCCACCCCCAAAAAGGAGGCAGTGTACTTTTATTCATTCATGTTATTTATTAGTTTACAGTGTTTAGGGGCCAGACTGCATAGCAGAGAGATCTCCAGGACTGGGTCACCTCACTTATGCTCTCTCTTCCACGAATATCTCTTGCAATAGTCAGGTGAAAAGTCTCTGCAAGGCAAGGATGCTGACCTTGCGGCACTGCAGAGATTGCTCCCATCTCATCCATGGACTTTGGCTGTGCTGGTTGGGACTGACGGGCGTTGTACACCAGCAGGATCTGGAGGGCGACAGATGTTCCTCTGACTCGAGAGATGTCAAAAAGAAAAGTCATATAGGGATCCTGGCGCTATCCTTGGCACATGTGACAATAAATGTCAACTGTGTAAAACAGGGGTCAGCAAACTTTTTCAGCAGGGGGCCGGTCCACTGTCCCTCAAACTTTGTGGGTGGGCAAACTATAATTTGGAAAGAAAAAAAAATAACCCAGAGATGCATTTTAAATAAAAGCACACATTCTACTCATGTAAAAACACGCTGATTCCCAGACCATCCGTGGGCCGGATTTAGAAGGCGATCTGGCCCCCAGGCCTTAGTTTACCTACCCATGGTGTAAAACAATCCTTGATCATTGGTCACACTGGCGTCCAACAACCACTTTGTTGTTTAGTCGTTTAGTCGTGTCCTTCTCTTTGTGACCCCATGGACCAGAGCACGCCAGGCACTCCTGTCTTCCACTGCCTCCCGCAGTTTGGTCAAACTCATGCTGGTAGCTTCGAGAACACTATCCAACCATCTCGTCCTCTGTCGTCCCCTTCTCCTTGTGCCCTCCATCTTTCCCAACATCAGGGCCTTTTCCAGGGAGTCTTCTCTTCTCTTCTCATGAGGTGGCCAAAGTATTGGAGTGAATCTCAGCTTCAGGATCTGTCCTTCCAGTGAGCACTCAGGGCTGATTTCCTTCCAACAACCACTAGAGGGGGGCAATTCCCCAATCCTGTTTTATCTGGGATGAGGCGCAAAGGAATGTGGCAGTAGAGAGATGCTCGCTCTCTGCCTCCAGGGGTCGCTGTCCCCATTGGCCGCTTCCATGCATTTCCTTACTATTCAGAAATGTGGTTTTCCTCCTTTGTTTCATCGTGGAATTCAGCACACACACCCCTTAATGATGGCTGCCTGGGTGAATAAGAATAGAAAGCGATAGGCTGAGTAAACTGGCGTAGCCTCCACCTGCCTGCCACAATCCATCTTGTGCATTTGGGCTGTTCAAATGTTATAAGAATTTTAAGCTCTTTTATATTTAAAATAGGTAACGGTAAAGGGACCCTTGACCATTAGGTCCAGTCGCGGACGACTCTGGGGTTGCAGTGCTCATCTCGCTTTATTGGCTGAGGAAGCCGGCGTACAGCTTCCGGGTCATGTGGCTAGCATGACTAAGCCACTTCCGGCGAACCAGAGCAGTGGACGGAAACACCATTTACCTTCCCGCCGGAGCGGAAACTATCTACTTGCACTTTGACGTATTTTCGAACTGCTAGGTTGGCAGGAGCAGGGACCGAGCAATGGCAGCTCACCCCGTCGCGGGGATGTGAATCGCCGACCTTCTGATCGGCAAGTCCTAGGCTTTGTAGTTTAACCCACAGCGCCACCCACATCCCATATATAAAATAGATGTTCATAAATGTACCAAGGAAACACGTACAAATATGTAAACCACATGTCTGAAACCCACAGAAAAGTACTGAAACCATTTTCTCTCTCCCAAAATGACCTCAAATATTCCTTTGCAAGGTCGAAGGAAATAGGAACTCTCCCCATTGTCTCTTTCACAAATCCTGTCTTAAGGGCACATTTAAAAGGTGTGAGCCTGTGCCCTGGATTCAGGAACTGAATAACAAAAGAGTGGCTAGGATTCCCAAGTAATCCAATCAAGCAACCTAGCAGACAAGAGGAAAAAACCAACGCACTCAGATTTCTGTTGTAGTCCGCCCTTTCTGTGATGTACGTATGATGTTTCTGGAAGTGGTCTTGAGCTCCAGGGTGGGCAATTTCAAAGTCTATTTAAGGGCTTGCACACCTTTGTCCTGGGTCCTCCTCCTCCTGCGTGTGGGGGGAACACCCTGTTGCAACAGCTTTAATAAAGACCAGGCATATAGCAGCTTTGCTTTTGTATATCCTGGTCTGGTCTCTGTTCATTTCCCGACCGGTTTGAGCCTTAAAAGGTACGCTCTCTCCGAAGGTCCAGTCTTCCTTAAGAAGCTGAACCCCTTGAAGGGACCCCATTTTTATTCTTATTTCATCAAACATCCTTGGAGAGAGGAGGAAAGAGAGTTAATGGAAGGCCAGCAGCACCGTTACTTGGAAGCAAGCCCCACTGACTTCCGTGAGACTTACTTGAGATTAAACGGAAGGCAGCTCAGCGCAGGGAATCATTTGAAAGCTTGCAATGGAGAACTTTAAATGTGCAGTGCTATGCAGCTGGTCCCATCACCTCCTGGCAAACAGAAGGGGAAGAAATGGAGGCAGTGAGAGATTTTACTTTCTTGGGCTCCATGATCACTGCAGATGGTGACAGCAGTCACGAAATTAAAAGACGCCTGCTTCTTGGGAGGAAAGCAATGACAAACCTAGATAGCATATTAAAAAGCAGAGACATCACCTTGCCAACAAAGGTCCGTATAGTTAAAGCTATGGTTTTCCCAGTAGTGATGTATGGAAGTGAGAGCTGGACCATAAAGAAGACTGATCGCCGAAGAATTGATTCTTTTGAATTATGGTGCTGGAGGAGACTCCTGAGAGTCCCATGGAAGAAGAAGATAAAATAAGAAGAAGATCAAACCTATCCATTCTTAAGGAAATCAGCCCTGAATGCTCACTGGAAGGACAGATCCTGAAGCTGAGGCTCCAATACTTTGGCCACCTCATGAGAAGAGAAGACTCCCTGGAAAAGACCCTGATACTGGGAATGATGGAGGGCACAAGGAGAAGGGGACGACAGAGGACGAGATGGTTGGACAGTGTTCTCGAAGCTACAAACATGAGTCTGACCAAACTGCAGGAGGCAGTGGAAGACAGGAGTGCCTGGCGTGCTCTGGTCCATGGGGTCACGAAAAGACGGACACAACTAAACGACTAAACAAACATGCAGTTGTGCTGGACCCAACACAGTCCTTCTCAGAGTTGATCCACCGAAATTATTTAACCCAAGTTACTCTTGTCCACGAATGTCAATGGGCCTACTCTGAGTAGGACTTGCACTGCAGACAGCCCACTGCCTACTACTCAGAAGTAAGCCCTGACGATTTCAGTCTGAGTTACTCTTGGGTAAGCAAACCCAGGATACCCCCCAGAAAATGATTAAGAGGATAAAGAGCAAAGCCACAGCAGCTGTGCGTAAGGCCCTCTAAATCGTATGCAAATGAGCCTTGCCCAGGATTTCTATAAAGGGAGGGGCTATGGGAGGAGGAGGGGGACACGCCCAACTTCCATCTTGCTCCTCCCTTTCCTGCTGGTTGCTCAGCGGGGCAGAGACTCGACTTCAATTTGGAGCCTACACGGTTTTGTTTCCTGCACCCTTCCCAAGTCAGTATTATTTATTTTGTTTTATTGCCTTTAAATCCCACCTTTTTCTCTAAGAAGCTCAAGGTGTTGTACATGGCTCTGCCCCCTCCTCATTGAATCTCTACAACAACCCTGTGAGGTAGGTTTGGCTGAGAGATAGTGAGTCACCCAGTGAGCTTCATGGCTAATTGGGATATTTGAACCCTGGTTTCTCAAGGCCCTAGTCCGACACTCTAACCATCGCACCACACTGCCCCTAGAAGTTTTTAGGCAAATGAGGAGCCTCTTAGCTTTGGGCTGTTAACAGAGAACTCTGTCCCTTGGACAAAAAACAAGGACACCAGCCAGGAATACCAGAGCAAAACAGCAGCCAGTAGGCTTGGTCTTTATTGAAGACTTTCGCGACAGGACTCCCACCTGCCGCAAGGTGGAACAAGATGGAAGCCCCGAACAAAAAAGCCCCCAAACTTTTATTAGCTGCTTATCCCCATGTTACACCCCGCCCAAACTACATCACTAATACATCATGGTTACATCATGAAAGGAGTTCTGGAGGCAGTAATCTGAGCATCCTAGACCCTGCCCCATGGTTCTCCTTGCCCTCCACCAAACACCCATCAAGTGTAACAAAATAGATATTTACATTTCCCTGTTTCCCAGCCAAGTTAATCACACCCTTTTGTCTTCATCTGGGTTTGTTATTTCTGGAATGGCTACCTGTCTGGCACTCGGGTATCAGGATGCCAGGAGTCACTCAGGCAGAGAGGGCTGCTGAGTAGCTGAGCTCACATGTCTATATGAATTTCCGGTGTTTTCCCTGTGAGCCAGTACATAGATAAATTTATCAGTGAATTGTTACATTTGGCATCATGCAGCAAAGGCCCTTTGAATAGACAGGAAGAAACTGCGATGAAGTGTTTTGTGGGGATAAATCACAAAAGTCACAAAAGTGATTGTGCTGATTTTGGTAGTGGGCTCCATGTGCATATCTGCTGGAGGGGCAACCCCCCCAACCTATACATAAATTCCTGCAACTGGGCAGGACCCAAAGAATGAGAGAATTGAGCAGTTAAGCATCTTTAAGTCTCTCTAGCTAGTTTCCAACTCAGAGTAGACCCAGTGGAGTTAATGGACATAACTAGCAGGTTCATTCATTGCTATGGGCCCGCTCCTGAGAATAATTTAGCTGGCTACAACCCTTGGAATGAGAGGTTTTGCAAACTCCTCTCCCTCTTGGTGGTTCAGGGTGCCTTGGTGCATGTTAAGAGAGCTGGTGGAGTGGACCAGCCCCATCCCTGTTGCCAGTGTGCTCCCACTCACCCCCAAAAAACTCCTGTGTAGTGTGTATAATGGGAGAAAGTTACTCTTTACCCCCCACCCTGCCTCAATGAATTCAATATACCTCACAATCTATTTTAACCCAGATCGAAAAAATAAAAGGCATTTGGTTCCCCAGCCTTCTAAAAATGCAGCTGCAGAGTTCAGGAATTTTATACACAATGGACCAGGGATGGAATTTAGAGTTGTCTGGCCTGTCCACTTAATTTTAAAGGATGGGCCTAGCCTGCAAGGTGTGGCATCATGGTTAAGAGTGTTGGAGTAAGACTTGGGTTCAAATTTCACACTGGGCTTTGAAACTCACCGGGTGTGACTTTGGGCTAGTCACTGCCTCTCAGCAAAATGCACTTCGCAGGGTTGTTGTGGGGGGTTAAATAATGCGGGGGCAGAGCTGGGGTGCATCACCTTGAGCTTATGGAGAAAGGCGGGATATATCATCATCAACATTACAGTATCTGTTTATTTGTATGCCACTTTCCCACAAAATTGTGCCCAAAGCAGCTCACAACATCTCATGTCATCAACTAAGTACAACAGTTTTAAAAAATGCATGTTAGAAACAATTAGAAATAATAATATCGACCAATTAATAGATATAAATAATCATGCACATTTTATTTGAATGCATAATAATCGCAACGAAGGTCTGCCCCATGAACCTTAGCCAGCCCCTGCCTGCCTGCTTTTTTTTTTTACAACCAGCCCAGGGATTAGTACTGATTGATGGCACCTTCCTCCTTAAGACTGCAGAACTCAGCAGGGAAGAAACCAGACTTAGATGGCTCTCTTTGTCATTGGCGCCACCTACTGCTGGTCTCCCTGCATTCCAGCCTATGGGCAGCCTCCGTCACTGGGTGGCCCTGACACAGCAACATTGTGTTGCAAGGGCCTTCCTTGGCGTTGTCTATTTCCATGCATGCAGGTGGTATCCCAGCTCAAGTCCCTGTCATCATTAGGTAAGGCTGGGGGACAGTCTTGTCTAAAATCCTGCCAGTGGGTGCAGACAAGACTGATAGATCAATGGTTTGACTTAGTGCAAGGCAGTTTCTGGTATCTGCTATTTATGAGAACATCAGAAGAGACCTTCTGCATCAGGCCAAACACCCATTTGTCCAGCTTGTAGGAATCCCACAAGCAGGGCATGAGCACAAGTCTGACCCTCTTTTAAAGCCATCCATGCTTGTGCTTCAAATGGGAGAGAGTTCCACAGTTTAACTCTGCATTGCATGAAGAAGTATTTTCTGTTATATGTCCTGAATCTTCCTATAATAATAATAATAATAATTGTACTCCATCTATCTGACTGAGTTGCCCCTGCCTCTCTGGGTGGCTTCCAACGTATAGAAAAACATATTATAACATGTTTAAAACTTGCCTTTACAGGGCTAGGGACGCGGGTGGCACTGTAGTCTAAACCACTGAGCCTCTTGGGCTTACCGATTGGAAGGTTAGTGGTTCAAATCCCTGTGACAGAATGAGCTCCTGTTGCTCTGTCCCAGCTCCTGCTAACCTAGCAGTTTGAAAGCAAACCGGTACAAGTAGATAAATAGGTACTGCTGCGGAGGGAAGGTAAACAACGTTTCCATGCACTCTGGTTTCTGTCACAGTGTTTCTGTTGTGCCAGATGTGGTTTAGTCCTGCTGGCCACATGATCCAGAAAGCTGTCTGTGGACAAACGCCATCTCCCTCGGCCTGAAAGCGAGATGAGTGCCGCAACCCCATAGTCGCCTTTGACTGGACTTAGCCATCCAGTGGTCCTTTACCTTTACATACAGGGCTGCTTTCAGATGTCTTCTAAAGGTTATAGAGTTACTCATCTCCTTGACATCTGATGGGAGGGCTTTCCACAGGGTGGATGCCACTACCGAGAAGTCCCTCTGCCTGGTTTAGTTTCAGTGGATTTAGTTTCAATGGATGCCCACTTCACTGGATGTCCCCAAGTTCCAATGTTGGGAGAGAAGGAGAAAAACACTTCTTTATCCACTTTCTCAATGGCAAGCATAATTTTTATAAACTTTTATCATGTCGACTCTTACTCAGCTTTCCTCTAACCTTATACAGTGGTACCTCAGGTTAATAATAATAATAATAATAATAATAATAATAATAATAATAATAATATTTTATTTATACCCCACCCTCCCCAGCCAAGACCAGGCTCAGGGCGGCTAACAACCAATAATAAAAACAAGTTGATTAAAATACAACTTAAAGAGCAAGATTAAAATACAACATTAAAACATTAACAGGAGGAGAAAGGAAAAAAGAAAGAGGGGAAGGGAATCAAATTGATTCTAAGCCAAAGGCCAGGCAGAACAACTCTGTCTTACAGGCCCTGCGGAAAGAAATCATATCGCACAGGGCCCTGGTCTCATGAGACAGAGCGTTCCACCAGGCCGGAGCCAGTGTTGAAAAGGCCCTGGGTCTGGCTGAGGCTAATCTAACTAACAAAAGAGGGCCCAGGACCTCTAGGGTGTTGCTATTTATGGACCTTAAGGTCCTCTGTGGGGCATACCAGGAGAGGCGGTCCTGTAGGTACGAGGGTTAAGTACGGTGGTACCTCAGGTTAAGTACTTAATTCGTTCCTGAGGTCCGTACTTAACCTGAAACTGTTCTTAACCTGAAGCACCACTTTAGCTAATGGGGCCTCCCACTGCTGCCGTGCCGCCGGAGCACAATTTCTGTTCTCATCCTGAAGCAAAGTTCTTAACCCGAGGTAATATTTCTGGGTTAGCGGAGTCTGTAACCTGAAGCGTATGTAACCTGAAGTGTATGTAACCTGAGTTACCACTGTACAGTGGTACCTCGGTTTTCCAACATAATTCATTCCGGAAGACCATTTGAGTTCCGAAACGTTCGAAAACCGCAAAGGGCGGCCTGCAGAGGCATGTTCAAAAATGGAAGTGTTTACTTCCGGGTTTTCGGCGTTCGGAAACTGAAACGTTCATCAACGGAGACGTTTGAAAACCGAGGTACCACTGTACGTCCCAAACGTTTCAATCTTTCTTCATAGGGGAATCGTTCCATCCCCTTGATCATTTGGATTGCCCTTTCCTGTGTAGAAGATTTAGTGTGATTACATCCTTCTTGTGTGCTTTTCTCCCTCCCTCTCCCAGTTCTCCTCTCCAGGTGGAGTGAACCTCTTTGAAGGGCGATGGCAAGCCTCTGCGTTTTGCCCGATCACCTCCTGTTGGATATCTTGTCTCTTGTCCCTATGGGTGACCTGATTCGAAACTGCCGTCCAGTCTGCTCCCGCTGGCGGGACCTGGTGGACTTGCCAGTTCTCTGGAAGCGGCTTTTCCGGCGGAAGGACAGCAACAAACGTGTGCCAGTTGTGCCACGTGATATAAAGGCCTACTACATTTTGGGCCGCCTGGAGAAGAATTTGATCAAGAACCCCTTTGGAGAAGGCAAGTCCCTGCTTATTCAGGAGAAATACGAACCAGCCTGCCTTGAGCAGAGAGGGAACTGATTTGCACAGTCCTTTCCGAAAGCCTCTGCTTATAGTCCTTAAAAAAAACACTCAGTGTTGGGACATCTGGTCTGCGTGCAGCAGGTCCCAGGTACTACTACAACTACTATTACTACAATGGTACCTCTGGTTAAGAACTTACCGGTAATTCGTTCCGGAGGTCCGTTCTTAACCTGAAACTGTTCTTAACCTGAAGCACCACTTTAGCTAATGGAGCCTCCCGCTGCTGCTGCCACACAATTTCTGTTCTCATCCTGAAGCAAAGTTCTTAATCCGAGGTATTATTTCTGGGTTAGCGGAGTCTTTAACCTGAAGCGTCTGTAGCCTGAACCATCTGTAACCCGAGGTACCACTGTACTACTACTAAATTATTATTTATACCCCGCCCATCTGCCCTCCCATCAGATGTCAAGAAAATAAACAACTACCTGATTTTTAAAAACATCTGAAGGCAGCCCTGTATAGGGATGTTTTTAATGTTTGGTGTTGTATTCTGTTTTCAGTCTGCTGAGAGCCACCCAGAGTGGCTGGGTAAACCCCGCCAGATGGGTAGGGTATAAATAATAAATTATAATTATAATTATTATTAGTAGTAGTAGTACAGTGGTACCTCGGGTTACAGATGGTTCAGGTTACAGACTCCGCTAACCCAGAAATAGTACCTCAGGTTAAGAACTTTGCTTCAGGATGAGAACAGAAATCGCGCGGTGGCAGCAGGAGGCCCCATTAGCTAAAGTGGTGCTTCAGGTTAAGAACAGTTTCAGGTTAAGAATGGACCTCCGGAATGAATTAAGTTCTTAATCCGAGGTACCACTCTATCTACACCACTCAATGCCACAAGTATTTAAATTATGTTATTTAACATGCCCTTTCATAAATTTCCCAGTAATTTATAGGTTGTGTGAATAGCATGCTGGACTAGATGGACCTTGGGCCTGATCCATCAGGGCTCTTCTTATGTTGTTAACCCTTCCCTATCACTTGTCTCCTTTTCCTACAGATGGCTTGGACTATTGGACAACCAAGACTGTTGGAGAGGCCCAATGGAAAATTCAGGAAGTGTCTGAAAAGGCCTCACTGCAACTTGGAATGAGGGACTTTCTTCTGCGGAACCGCCCTGTGGATGATGGGCCCTGTCTTCAGGTTAAAAAATGCTTTGCTGCTTGTGATGGGTAAGGATAATACCGTTTGATCTGGGATTCAGCTGGAGATGGGGAGAGCGATTCACTGTTTTCCTGCGGGGAATCTTGGGCAGGCATGGAAGCCTGCCTTTAGATACCCTCTCCTCAATCCTGGACCAGTTTCTTATAATATTAATAATAATCACGACTTACCTCAACAACTTCAATCTAATGAGTTCTTTTTAATATCCAATAAATTGGTATAGGGTCAGACATACCTGCATGAAACTACAACCATTCCCCCCCACCAAAAGAAACCCCAGGGACAGTGGTACCTTGGTTTTCGAACTTAATCTGTTCCTGGAATCCGTCCGACTCCTGAAACCATTCGGAAACCTATTGGTGTTTTGCAACGTTGACCTGTTGCAGGACCTTAGCCAGACCTTAGCAGTGCATATGCAGAGTTCTAGAAAGCAATCAGTTGCAGGCAGAATGGACGAAGCAGGAACAAAATGCTGCTAAAGGTAAAGGGACCCCTGACCGTTAGGTCCAGTCATGGCCGACTCTGGGGTTGCGGCGCTCATCTCGCTTTATTGGCCGAGGGAGCCGGCGTACAGCTTCCGGGTCATGTGGCCAGCATGATTAAGCCGCTTCTGGCGAACCAGAGCAGCGCACGGAGCGGTACCTATTTGTCTACTTGCACTTTGACATGCTTTCGAACTGCTAGGTTGGCAGGAGCAGGGACCGAGGAATGGGAGCTCACCCCATCGTGGGGATTCAAACTGCCGACCTTCTGATCGGCAAGTCCTAGGCCGTGTGGTTTAACCCACAGCGCCACCCATGGTACCCGGGTACACCTGCTACTAGTAACTTAATTACTTATAAGGTGTTTACAAGTTACTGTATACATGAACAGATACACGGATCTTAACTAGCTCTCTCTTAACAAACTCCAAATGACTCTCAGAACACCACACTGACCAACCAACACATTCCAGTCAGTAAGGTCATAAATCATCATGCCTGTGTGAGACTTCAACCAATGGTAGAGCTGTTTCCAAGTCTTCATATCTCTAGGCAGATAACTCCTCTGCTCAGTCTTCTTGGCCTTTGGCCAACTCCTAATTGACTCTGTGTGAAGCTGCACAGAATAGCACGTAGTCAAAAAACCCAACAGGCGCGGCTTCTGATCGGTTGCAAGGAGCTTCCTGCACTCAAGCGGAAGCTGTGTCGAACATTTGGCTTCTGAAAAGCGCCTGCAGACCGGAACACTTACTTCCAGGTTTGCGGCGTTCAGGAGCCAATTTGTTCAAGTGCCAAGGCTTTTGAGAACCAAGGTACCACTGTATTAACTTCTCAGCCCAGAATGTAGGAAGGGCCACAGCTCACCTGCTCTGAATGCAGAAAGTCCTGGGTCCAATCCCTAGGATCTTCAGGTAGGGTCAGGAGAGATTTCTGCGTGAAACCCTGGAGAGCCACTGCCAGTCAGTGTAGGTAATGCTGAGCTAGATGGAACAATGGTATAAGGCAGCTTTGTATGTTTTATATGCTGATCAGAACACCATGCTGCCTCTCAGGAGGCTAACAGACTCCATTATTATTATTATTATTATTATTATTATTATTATTATTATTATTATTATTATATTATTATTATTATTATTATTATTATTATTATTATTATTATTATTATTATTATTATTATTTATACCCCGCCCTCCCCAGCCAAGGCCAGGCTCAGGGCGGCTAACAAGCAATAATAAAAACAAGTTGAATGATTACAACTTAAAAACAAAATTAAAATACAACATTAAAATATTGAAACATTAAAATATTAAAATATAGCCTCATCGCAGGAGGAGAAAGGAAAAGAAAAAAGAAAGAGGGGGAGGGAATCAAATTGGCTCCAAGCCAAAGGCCAGGCGGAACAACTCTGTCTTACAGGCCCTGTGGAAAGAAATCAGATCCTGCAGGGCCCTGGTCTCGTGAGGCAGAGCGTTCCACCAGGCCGGAGCCAGAGTTGAAAAGGCCCTGGCTCTGGTTGAAGCTAATCTAACTTCCTTAGGGCCCGGGACCACTTAGCAGACCACTATGAAGAGCATTCCCACAACCTCTGTTTTCTGGCCTCCTTTCAGCTTTGTGGGTCGTGTGTTCCACAGGACTTTTTCAAAGCCCTGCCACAGGGAGTGGATTTCAGGTTTGCAACTTTCTCCTTGCACACTAAACCAGGCAGGATCCAGTACCAACCAACCAACGTCCCCAAAACAGAGGCCAGGATTTCCCTAGAGCACCCCGTTAATAAGTGGCCAAGCCCCAGTGCCCTTCTGCAGTGAGGCTTGCTAGCCATCTCCACGGGTGGGTTGATGAGCCTCCTTCAATGGGCTGCATTTGGTTTGGCGCTTCTGGCGGCCGACTTCCCCCGTCCCCAAATGCTTGGAGCAAAAGGCAGGATAGTGATGGTGTTACTTTGTGGTTTTCACTTAGGCTCTGCGCCAAGTCTCAGTTCATCATCTTGAAGGACGAAGGCTACTGGGATGAGCTGATAGACAGGGTCAAACCCACCGTTGTGGTGACTGACTGGTGAGTGCAGTGTATGCCATTGTGGCTGTTGGTGAGTTTGTGTGGCAAGAAGACATCTCAAAGGTTCCAGTAGATCGAAAGGATAGAAGTGGCCAATGGGTTGGCCATGTCATGGAAATTCTACTCCATATTGATCCAGAGTAGATTCCAATGTACAGTGGTATCATGGGTTAAGTACTTAATTCGTTCCGGAGGTCCGTTCTTAACCTGAAACTGTTCTTAACCTGAAGCACCACTTTAGCTAATGGGGCCTCCTGCTGCCGCCGCACTGTCGGAGCACGATTTCTGTTCTCATCTTGAAGCAAAGTTCTTAACCTGAAGCAGTATTTCTGGGTTAGCGGAGTCTGTAACCTGAAGCGTATGTAACCCGAGGTACCGCTGTATAGTTAGTAGAGTAAAAACTCAAACATGTTGCAGGATTCCCAAAAATAGATCAGAGGCAATTATATTTCATCCAGCAGAGCTTTACTGCTGCTGAAGGCAAATGAGCATTATGGTCGCAAATCCAATACATTCAGGATTGGCACCGTCCATAAGAAATCCAGTTGCAGCAGAATTAACTTAAACTTATAATAAGTTTAAATCTTAACACTAAACATACTATGTACAGAACACCACACCCAAAGGAAGAGAGATAGAAAGAGAAAGTGAAACCCAGGCTCCTTCTGGCCTTACTTTTATAGTCTGCATGACCTTGACTGAAAGAGATAACAGAACCAATTTAAACCAGCTGTACTCGGCTTCTCTGAAGGAATAACCCAAACATCACAAACCTTCTGCTTGTTTCTTTCACATAGAGAAGCTTCCAGAACCCTCTTGAATTAATTAGGTTAGGAAAGATCTCTACACATCAGATCAATGTTTTCTGGACTAAGAAATGCAAATGGACAGGACAATGGGGCAGATCTGATAGGACCTGGACTTCAGGACCACGGACAGTTCCAATGTTGGCAATAGGCTGCAACAGTGGTCCAACTTTTTTGGACCTGTGCAGGCAAAGCTAAGCCCAGCTTTGGTGGCGTGACAGCTTCCTTAAAAGATACACATTGCTTTCCTAAGGTGGACAGTGACTGACTGCCAGTTACCCTGGCCAACAAAACTCTGTCATCATGGCTTCTAACAACATGGGTGGGGTGGGCTCCTGCAGGGGTCTCTGGCTAGTAGCTGGAGTGACCAGCCACAGGGTCATCCGCCACTAACTGCCCAGCGGTGATTGGCAGGAGAGGGGCCAAGATGATATATGTTACAACTTTGACAATTATTAGAGGAAGAGAAGAGGATTCTGGGCTAAGATGGGCCATTGTCCTGATCCACCAGCCAGGCTCTTATTAGATTTTAGCTCCTTGTGAGAGTGAGGATTCAGTACGATATTTTTTAAAAAAATATTTATTAAGGTTTTACAAATTATAACAAACATATCGATACATACAAACACAAACAAAAATAAAATAAGGGGGGAAAAACTAGTATAATTTCAATACCTTATTTTCTTAAAACTTATTTCACCGACCTCCTCATACCTCCCCTTTCTGCATTCCCATTTCAAAAATTTAGTTCAGCAAATCCTCTCCCTTAATTTTATCTTGTTATTATCCTCACTTTCCTTTCACTTAATCTTTACAGCTGTACTCCATTTAATTTTAAAAACCACATCATTCTAAATTTCATAAATTTTACAATATTTCTTAAGATAGTTCTTAAATTTCTTCCAATCTTCTTCCGCCGTCTCCTTTCCCTGGTCTCAGTACGATTTTTATGATGTGGCATATTCTCTGTTTCTCTGACTCTCAATATAGTTTTTACTGCACCAAAGGCACCCAATACCAGCTGCGGGTACAGCTGTTATCAGCAGACTTCAGGGTCCTAAGAGAGCGGTGTTCTGAAGACTTGTTCATGAATGGATCTAAACATGGAAGGTGGCGAGAGGTAAGAAGGAAGACGGTTCGGAAGCTTCAGCTGGTGCAGAATTTGGCAGCCAGGTTGCTCACCAAGGCAAGATGGTTTGAGCATATTACACCTGGCACCAATTGCACCGGCTTCCAATTAGTTTCTGGACCCAATTAATTCAAAAGTGCTGGTTTTGACCTATAAAGCCTTAAACGGCTCAGGACCGTAATACCTCAAGGACTGCCCCATCCCATATAAACTGACCCGGATCCTGCAATCACCATCTGAGACCCACCGTGTGCCCCTTCCAGAAGGTGGCAACCCAAGAGCCGGGGCCTTTTCTGCAGTGGCTCCTTGTTTGTGGAATGCTCTCCCCAGGGAGGTTCACCTGGTGCCTCATTATATATCTTTAGGTGCCAGATGAAAACGTTTCTCTTCAACCAGGCCTTATGCTGATTAATATTCTACAGCCTTTTAAATATGTTTGTGGAAGGGAGGTTACTGTTTTGTTGTTTTTGTTTTGACTACGTGCTTTCACCTTGCATTTTCACCTTGTGAACTGCTCTGAGATCCTGAGATGAAGAGTACAGTGGTGCCCCGCAAGATGAATGCCTCGCAAGACGGAAAACTCGCTAGACGAAAGAGTTTTCCGTTTTGGAGGTGCTTCGCAAAACAAATTTCCTATGGGCTTGCTTCGCAAGATGACAATGTCTTGCGAGTTCCTGCTGGTTTTTTTTTCCTTCCCCCCCTTTTTCTAAGCCACTAAGCCGCTTATCGGCTGATCCGATCAGCAGATAAGCCGCTAAAAGCCGCTAAAAGCCGCTAAAAGCCGCTAAAAGCCGCTAATCCTTCAATGGGCTTGCTTCGCAAGACGAAAAAACCGCTAGACGAAGAGAATCACAGAACGGATTCTTTTCGTCTTGCGAGGCACCACTGTATATAAGTCGAATAAATAAATAAAACTTAACTGTAAGCAATCCAGAGTGGCTGGGGAAACCCAGCCAGATGGGCAGGGTATAAGTAATAATAAATTATTACAGTGGTTCCTGAACGCCTTGGTACTCGTACGTTTTGGCTTCTGAACGATCGAAACCTGGAAGTGAGTGTTCCGGTTTTCTAATGCTTTTGGAAATCAAACATCCTTGGTTTTGGAAGTCAAATGGACTTCTGGAACGCAGACTGTTCAGGAACCAAGATACCGCTGTTTGGTTTTATTTATTTATTTATTTATTAATAACCCAGATGGAAGTTTGGGGCCAAGGAGTCGCAATCTGCAGCAAATGGGTCCTAAAAGAGATCTCTGCCTTGCCCCCTATCTTTGTGGGGTTCACCTCTGTTGCACAATTTCTACTGTGCTCTTCCATTTTGGAACAGTTGTGTGTATTCCATAACTGTCTCGATATATTCATTCCTTTTACAGCTTTTAAAAGATTACTGTTGCGTTTTTGTTCCTCTTGCATTTATGGCTGTTTTTATTACGTACTCTAAAGGTAAAGGTAAAGGTAAAGGTAAAGGTAAAGGTAAAGGACCCCTGACAGTTAAGGCCAGTCATGAACGACTCTGGGGTTGCGGCGCTCATCTCGCTTTACTGGTTGAGGGAGCCAATGTTTGCACCCTGACAGTTTTTCCAGGTCATGTGGCCAGCATGACTAAGCTGCTTCTGGCGAAACCAGAGCAGTGCACGGAAACACTGTTTACCTTCCCACCAGAGTGGTACCTATTTATCTACTTGCACGTTGACGTGCTTTTGAACTGCTAGGTTGGCAGGAGCTGGGACTGAGCAACGGGAGCTCACCCCGTCGTGGGGATTCGAACCACCAACCTTCTGATCAGCAAGCCCTAGGCTCAGTGGTTTAGACCACAGTGCCACCCTCGTCCCTTATTATGTACTCTAGACGAATTTTATTTTTGCATTTGCAAATCTTATTTTGAAAATTACAGTGGTACCTTGGTTTCTGAACGTCTCTGTTGACAAACCTTTTCGGTTTTTGAACGCTGTAAACCCCGAAAGTAAATGCTTCAGTTTTTGAACATGCCTCGGAAGTCGAACATGCCGAGGTACCACTGTATGTTATTTTTCTCAATTTTGTTTATTAAATTTGCAGACTTTCCTTTGCGCCTCTGTTTTCAAACGTTTCAGAACTCGAACGGTCTTCCGGAATGGATTATGTTTGGAAGCTGAGGTACAACTGTACTTTGAAATAAATGCTGCAACAGCCTTCCCTATGGGACATTTTGGTGAAGGGACAGGCAAGGAATAATAATGCATAAATGAAACTTTACCCAAATCACCACCCATCTTTCTCTCTCTCCCCCCCCCCCAATCCTGTAGGTTTGTTACTCCATCTTTGGCTGCCCTCCTGGTGTCCGCTACATCTACTTTGAACACCGAGGCCAAAATGTCAACGAACGTAACCATAAAGGTGTGCGCATAACTAACACCAGCATCACCCTTAAGTTTACTTACACTGTTGGTCAACGGAACTGATTTGCTGAATTCCCTTTGAAGCTGGAGAGAAAAGAAAGCACACCCCTTCTTTGGCTGGGCCAATTGTTTTTTTACTTGTTCTTGTGCGGGTGAGACTCTTACAAGGTATTTTTTGGTACCGCAGAATAAATGCATTTTAAATTATTTTTGTGATCTGTTGCTGTTGCCACATGTCTGTACAGCCTCCCGCTTTCTGAGGTAGGACACATATCAATATATATATTGAAATGTGGCAAAATGGTCAGAGTGTCGGACTAGGACCTTGGGAGATGCCGGGTTCAAATCTTGCCCCCCCCCCACTTGGCCATGAGGCTCACTGGGTGATTTGGGGCCAGTCATGGCCTCCTGGCCTAACCTACCTTGCAGGGTTCTTAGTGGGGATTAAATGAGGAGGGGAAGAACCATGCAAGGCATCTGGAACTCCTTGGAGAAAAAGGTGGGATATCGAATTCAATAAATAGACATTAAAATACAGGAAGGGAAGGCAACAGGGGAATGTTGTTGGCATCCGTCTGCCTCGGAAACGTCTGCGCTTTTGGGAGTGAAGTCAAACTGTTGGGAGGTTGCAGCGTATCCTGTGGCTGCAGAGACCAATGCCAAATGAGGGAAGGTGAAGGAATAATAATAATAAATAAATTTATTTATTTATTCATTCATACATACATACATACATACATACATACCCCGCCCATCTGGCTGGATTTCTTCAGCCACTCTGGGTGGCTCCCAACAGAATATTAAACAGAACAAAACATCAAACATTAAAAACTTCCCTAAACAGGACCGCCTTCAGATGTCTTCTAAAAGTCAGATAGTTGTTTATTTCCTTGACATCTGGAGGGCGTTCCACAGGGCGGGCGCCACTATCAAGAAGGCCCTCTGCCTGGTTCCCTGTAACCTCACATCTCGCAGTGAGGGAACCACCAGAAGGGCCTCGGTGCTGGACCTCAGTGTCTGGGCTGAACGATGGGGGTGGAGACGCTCCTTCAGGTATACTGGGCCAAGGCTGTTTAGGGCTTTAAAGGTCGGCACCTGGTTGTGCTGCTGCAGATGCGCCATGGCTGTTTCTTTTTTCTGCTTTCTGCTTTCTGAACCAACACCATCTTTCCGGACTTGATGAGGCCCTAAGCTACTGAAGGTAATGGGCCCCTTTATATGTCCAGCTGTCCTTTGTCAACAACAAATGGTCGCTGGTTTTTTCTGTTGAATACATGCTATATGGTAATTTATGGACCTAATAGGTATCTAAAGCCATTTTTTGTTTTTTATCTTATATTTTGGAAATGTACATCCAGTCCCCCCCCTTTAAATTCTTTGGGGCCCCCAAGAGAGTGGGGCCCTAAGGCAGGGGTCTGCAACCCGCGGCTCTGGAGCAGCATGTTGCTCTTTTACACCTTTGCCGCGGCTCCGGGGCAGATACTAGCGAGGGGAGGAGGAGCGTTGTGCGCCCCGACACTCCCCACTGTGGCGGGCGCTGTACTGGCTGTGACGTCGCATGGGGGCGGTGCGTGCGTTAGTCACGCACCATCCTGACGTCACCTTCCCGCCCACCTGCCCGCTACATTGTAAGGGGCATGTACGCTGGTCACTGCATTGAAAGGGGGCATGTATGCTGGTCACTGTTTTGAAGGGGAGTGAAGAACACACACACAAAAAAGGTAACTTGTTAATTTAACGTTTATTTCTATGAGGAGGAGTAATTCTGAGGGGTCAAACAAAGAAATAATAAAAAAGTGACAAAAAAGTTATTTTTATAATGACAGGTTTTGCGGCTCCCAGGTTTTTTTTCTTTGAAAACAGGTCCAAGTGGCTCTTTTTGTCTTAAAGGTTGCAGACCCCTGCCCTAAGGTATAGCTTGTTTAGCTTATACGTAAATCCGGCACTGGGTTGGCAGAAATGTCCAAATGTTTCTTTGAGTTGTCCTTGGATCTTCCTGCCCCACTTGCCATCCTCCTCCCCACGCCACATTCCTTGAGAACCTTTCGTAATTTAAAACATAAAAGCAAGAAGATGTCCACCTCTCTCCCCCTTTTCTTTCTAATGTCTCAACAAACAAAACTGATCTGTTAAAAATATTACTTGGGGGGGAAAAGGAGAGAGAGAGAGAGAGAGACATTGCACATACTTTTGTAAACCAAGAAAATCTGTAATAAAAATACATTAAAAAAAAGAGCAAGAAGATCAAGAAGCTGCGCTCTTCTGACACGAGGCTAAGACCCGAAGTCCGTCGTGGGATTTAACTTCCTAGTTAACGTCACACCTCACGCGTTGGACTGCAGGAGGACCGTATCTGCAAGGAGCTGCGTGAGGACAGCAGACGCGCGTCATCGCCTTGCCCGGGATTCCCATCTCCGGACCGCCCACGGAGGGGGAGGCGCCGCCTGCGTAGTCCGCCCCGCCCCTCCCCGGAGGAGGCAAAGCAGCAGCGGGGTGAAGGGGGAACGGTTCCTGGTTCTTCTTCCCACTTGTCCTGCCTGCCTGCCTTCGGAAGCTGGAAGCCGAGCGGGGCAGAGACTGCTCATCTTTCCCAGCTGGATCCTGCTCGCTTCCTAGCCCAGGTAAACGCCCCCAAAGGCGGTCCTTTGAAAGTAAGGTGCGCCTGGCTGGGGTGGGGGGACGTCTTAAGTCTTGGGTAAAGGTAAAAGGTAAAGGGACCCCTGACCATTGGGTCCAGTCATGGCCGACTCTGGGGTTGCGGCGCTCATCTCGCTTTATTGGCCGAGGGAGCCGGCGTACAGCTTCCGGGTCATGTGGCTAGCATGACTAAGCCGCTTCTGGTGAACCAGAGCAGCGCACAGAAACGCCGTTTACCTTCCCGTTGGAGCGGTACCTATTTATCTACTTGCATTTTGACGTGCTTTCGAACTGCTAGGTTGGCAGGAGCTGGGACCGAGCAACGGGCGCTCACTCCGTCTCGGGGATTTGAACCGCCGACCTTCTGATCGGCAAGTCCTAGACTCTGTGGTTTAACCCACCAAAGTCTTGGGTAGGATCAGCAAAAAGGGAGTTAGTTGGGCAGTGGTCCCAAGAAGGCTCAGGAGCCGTTCGGTAGCAGGGGGTGGTGAAAGAGGATGCCCCTGAACATGTGCAGAGTGCCACTCTTCCAACATGCTCATGGCCTCAGGTCAATGCGAGAGAGCAGGAACTGAAACTGGAGAATTGTCTTGCTCATAAAATCTTAGGGTTCTGAAGACCCTCTCTAGTCCAACCCCTGCAATGCAGGAATAAACTGTCCCACATGGGGATTGAACCTGCGACCTTGGCGTTATCAGTGCCACACTTCTAACCAACTGAGCTACCCATAATGTATCATGCTTATTAGGGTTTGCACGGAATGTTCTTTTATGCCCCCGGCGACAACCCTGCGAGGCAGCCCAGTTCCTATATGCAACCTCTGGATTTCGGGATCTGAGAATACCACTCAGGGAGTGGAGTGGGGGCTGCTGGCATCATGCCCTGTTGTGGGCTTCCTGGAGGGACCTGGTTTGCCTGCCCCCCCCCCCCGAAGGGGCACAGGATGCTGCATAAGATGGCCCTTTGTGGTCTGATCCAGAAAGGCCCTTCTTGTCTCCCCCTAAACCTCCCCATCGCAAAGGGCCGTAGCTCAGAGATCTGCCTTGCATACAAAAGTCCCCAGCATCTCCAGTTACAATTGGGAGACTTCTGCCCAAAATCTTGCCAGTCAGTGTAGACAATACTAAGCCAGGTGGGCCACTGTTCTGGCTCAGTATAATAAAGTTCCTATTTAATGTAGCCGTAATTTGGAACCATGAGGACTAGACTCTTACTTTGTTTTTAGGGAAAAGACCGCAGTAGTAGAGTGTACAGAAAGTGCTAGGTTCAGTTCCCAGCATCTCCAGGTTGGGTTGGGACTATCCTCTGCCTGAAGCACTGGAGAGCTGCTGCCAGTCAGTGTAGGCAATACTGAGCCAGATGGACCAGCTGGCCTGACTCTGTATAAGGCAGTTTCCTGTGCTCCTATAAGAAGCAGAGAGGGATAGGGATGGGGAACCCGCAGGCAAATCCTCTCTTCCCAGGCTTTGCCCATCACCAGCCTTATTTCATACCTTCCTTAAGAGTTTTTGCCTGGCCTGAATGTGTTCTTGAACTCAGATCCTGCATCTGGCTTGCCTGGATGGAGGACAAAGAAGTGTGTGAGCTCCTCTGCTGTACAAAAAGTTCCAAATTAATATTTGCTGCTCTGCCCTATTTTGCTTCTGGCCCCACCCACCATTGGCCCCCGGGAGACTCCCTAGAAAGGAATGTGGCCCTCATGCTGCAGAAGATTCACCACGCAGATCTATGGCCCACCTATGCAGCAGAGGCAAAAAAGTCTGAACCGGGGACCACCTGAACCTGCTCTTCTCCTTTTGCTTCTGAAGGCCTCTGACGCTTGGAGACAGCTTCCACGTCAAGGATGCTCATGAGACTGGCATCTGCTTCCTGCAAATGGACTTCATGTGACCCTCTTCCCTTTTATGGTTCTGTTTTGTTTTTCTTCTTCGCAGGCCCTTGAAGGGAGATGACGAACATTGGCAACTTGCCAGACCACATCATGCTGGACATCTTGTCGCTGATTCCTATGAACGAGCTGATTCTCAGCTGCCGGCTGGTCTGCTCCCGGTGGAGAGACCTGGTGGACTTGCCCATCCTCTGGAGGAGCAAATACCGCCATAAAAATGAGATCTTGAAGAAGACCAAAGAGTTCTATGTTTTTTCTCACCTGGAGAGGAACTTGATCAAGAATCCTTGTGGAGAAGGTGTGGCCCTTTTGACCTTTTCTTTCTTTTTTCTGAAATGTCTTTCTCAAAGAATCTGGTATTGGGAAAGCTTTGACCCTGCAGGTGTTGCTGAACTACAACTCCCACCAGCCCCAACAAGCATAGCCAGTGGTTCTGCAATGTCTGGAAGGCCAAAGCTTGCCTATACCTGGCCTGCTGGTTGGTGGGAGACCACATGTTTGGATTCTCCCCTCCATCAGATAATCTCCTTGCCTGTGGAAAGGAGGCATCTAAGACCACTGGAGTCTGGTTCATTAGGGTAGACTCCCAGTCTCAGTCTGCCCTCAGGTAGCCCTTGCTTGTCCTGCCTTCTTACTTGTGCCCAGTCCATGGGGTAGCACTGCCTGTTAATTTCCTCCACCTTAATCCCTGCAGAATTCAGCAAGGTGGGGGATGGGGACAAAACTGGAATCAGTTGGCTCTGCCTGCCATTGGGTCTAGCGCCACCTACTGTTGGGCTCCCTGCCTTCCACCCTATCAGTCCCAGTGGGCACCAGTCAGCAGTGGACTAGTATGCGGGTGGCGCTGTGGTCTAAACCACTGAGCCTCTTGGGCTTGCTGATCAGAAGGTCAGTGGTTTGAATCCCCGCGATGGGGTAAACTCCCATTGCTCTGTCCCAGCTCCTGCCAACCTAGCACTTTGAAAGCATGCCAGTGCAAGTAGATAAGTAGATACTGCTGTGGGAAGATAAACACTTACTGCGCTCTGGTTTCTGTCACAGTGTCCCGTTGCACCAGAAGTAGTTTAGTCAGGCTGGCCCCAAGATCTGGAAAGCTGTTTGTGGACAAACACCGGCTCCCTTGGCCTGAAGCGAGATGAGCATCACACCCCATAGTTGCCTTTGACTGGACTTAACTGTCCAGGGGTCTTTTATCTTTTACCTTTATGTCCACAGTTGTTATTATTACATAGTGGAATATTGAAATGTCTGTGTTCAAAATAAGGTTAGCTGGACCGCATTATATTTCTGAATGAGAAATTTTGGGGCTTCTAGATAATGGCCACTGGGCCCATCACCTCCTGGCAAATAGAAGGGGAAGAAATTGAGGCAGTGAGAGATTTCACTTTCTTGGGCTCCATGATCACTGCAGATGGTGACAGCAGCCATGAAATTAAAAGACGCCTGCTTCTTGGGAGAAAAGCAATGACAAACTTAGACAGCATCTTAAAAAGTAGAGACATCACCTTGCCAACAAAGGCCCGTATAGTAAAAGCTATGGTTTTCCCAGTAGTGATGTATGGAAGTGAGAGCTGGACCATCAAGAAGGCTGATTGCCAAAGAATTGATGCTTTTGAATTATGGTGCTGGAGGTGACTCTTGAGAGTCCCATGGACTGCAAGAAGATCAAACCTATCCATTCTTAAGGAAATCAGCCCTGCGTGCTCACTGGAAGGATAAGATCGTGACGCTGAGGCTCCAATACTTTGGCCACCTCATGAGAAGAGAAGACTCCCTGGAAAAGGCCCTGATGTTGGGAAAGATAGAGGGCACAAGGAGAAGGGGACGACAGAAGACGAGATGGTTGGACAGTGTTCTTGAAGCTACCAGCATGAGTTTGACTAAACTGCGGGAGGCAGTGGAAGACAGAAGTGCCTGGCTTGCTCTGGTCCAT
This sequence comes from Podarcis bocagei, assembly GCF_964188305.1. Classification (NCBI taxonomy): domain Eukaryota; kingdom Metazoa; phylum Chordata; class Lepidosauria; order Squamata; family Lacertidae; genus Podarcis; species Podarcis bocagei. The sequence goes on along the minus strand of NC_138132.1, from coordinate 79,335,903 downwards.
GGGGTCACGAAGTGTCGGACACGACTAAACGACTAAACAACAACAACAAAGACATGGTTGGGGGGGGGGGAGTTTAGGCTGGTAGCAAGATTGGAGATTAGTAAAATCTTATGAATAGGCAGTAGAGAGAATGCAGCTATAAGTTCCCATTTCCCCCCAAATATTCAGATACGGACACATTTGAGTGGATTTGAATGGAGACAGAAAAAGGGCAATTTAAAAGGACACAAAGTTAGCAAATATACATAGCAGTGGGCAGAAACCCCAGACCTGGGGCAACTGTAGAGCTCCACATCTCTCTTAAAGGTAAAGGTAAAGGACCCCTGGATGGTTAAGTCCAGTCTAAGGAGACTATGGGATTGTGGCGAGAACAGGATATTGGACTAGATGGGCCATTGGACCCATCTTATTGCTCTTACGTTCTCATTTTTTTCTCCCAGAGGGCTTGGACTTCTGGGAAACCCAAACATCTCCAAGGGGCCAGTGGAAAACTAAAGAAATGTCAGAAGCGGATTCCTCAAAACTCCAGAAGTGGGATTTCCTTCAGAGGCATTTCTATGTGAAAGATGACGCCATCCCTTATCAAGAGGTTAACAAATGCTTCGCTGCCTACGGTCGGTGAGGATCACAGCGGTGGCTGAGCCATAATTCATGCATGTAGATCATAAGAGCTGGAAGGCACCCTGAGCATCATCTAGTCCAACCCCCCTGCAATACAGGAATATGCAGCTGACCCACTGAAATGAATGCTCATTACTAACTTAGATTGGCTTCAACCTTTGTGTTACCACACTCTAACCAACTGGGCTATCCAGGAGATAGTACCTCCTTTTCAAATGCAATACAGTGGTACCTTGGTTTTAGAACAGCTTAGTTTATGAACAACTTGGAAATAGAACGCTGCAAGCCGAGAAGTAGGTGTTCTGGTTTGTGAACGTTGTTCTGGTTTGTGAACGTTGCCTTGGAAGAGGAACATGTTCTGCTTCCTGTTGAGTGTGTTCCATTTGTAAATTGAGTCCCCTGCTGCTAATCAGAGGCTTCCTGTTGAGTCTACTGGCTGTTGAGTTCCGAGCACCAATGCAACACAGAGGTGATATTCGGAGCTTTTGTTTTTGCTATTTTTTGCTCTTTTGTTTGTGTGGCTTTTTTGGTTTTTTGACTGCGACTTGTTCTTCGTTTTATGGGACTGACTTGTGGCTGTGGCTTATGACTTCATTTTTGTGATTGTGTGGAACCCAGTTCAGCTACTGACTGATTGTGTGACTGCAGAAATGGATAAAAGCCCCGCATCCAAACAATGACTATTATCAGTGCACGTAAGGTGTTTTTTTTAGTTTTTTTATTACCTACAATACTGTCTTATTTATTTTATAGTACAGTACATTGATACTTTCATTTTATGGATCAGTGGTCTTTTTGATAGTAAAATGCATGATAAATTGCTGTTTTAGGAGTTGTTTTTAAAAGTTTGGAACAGATTAATCCATTTTGCATTACTATCTGTGGGAAAGCATGTCTTGGTTTTAGAACGCTTTGGTTTTGGAACAGACTTCTGAAACAGATTATGTTTGGGAACCAAGGTACCACTGTAATCACAGAAGGGGATAACTCTACACCAGGGTTTTAATTTTTTGGGGGGGAACTCCTCAGATGTTGTTGGGCTCCATTTTTCCTCTGCCCCAGCCAGCATGCCCAGTGGTCAGGAATGTTGGGAGTTGGATGTGTGTGTGTCAAGCAATAACTAAAAGGCCAAAAGTTGTCCATCCCCTCTTTAAAGCTTACAACTGTAGGAACCTTGCAGGATTAGGGTAAAGCCCCATATAAGCCGCTACACTCTGATGTCACTTCAGTAAGTCATGGCTTCCCCCAAAGAATTCTGGGAGCTGTAGTTTAAGGGAGCTGAGAGTTGTGAGGAGACCCCCTATTCCCCAAACAGAGCTACAATTCCCACAGTGGCTTAACCGTCAACCCCTTTTTTCCCAGGGAGCTCTGGACATGGTAGTTCTGTGAGGGGAACAGGGGTCTGGTAACAACTCTCAGCACCTTTAACAAACTACATCTCCCAGAATTCTTTGGGGGAAGAAGCCATGACTGGCTAAAGTGGCATCAGAGTGTTTATAATGGTGTGAATGTGGGTATCATCTGACATTCTGCTTCCTGCAACAGCCAACCCAATAGGTGTGCGAAGCATGTATTGAAAGCAGTGTTGTCCAAACTCTCAGGGTGGTTTTTGATGGCTTTCCCATTTTGTGCCTTAGGCTCTGCGTCAAGTCTCAGCTCATCACTTTAAAGGACGAAGGCTACTGGGATGAGCTGATGGATGAGGGCAGGCCCACGATTGTGGTGAAGGATTGGTGAGTGACTGAGCAACTTGTCCTGGCTGGGGGTGCGATCAGACCAGGAAGTACACAGTGAGACAAAGTTCTAAGGTATCTATGAGTTCCACACAACAGGAGGGGCCAGTGGGTTGCAGACAGAGGAACAGGTTTTGGTGGACCATGGACAAATCCAGAAGTGGCCAGTGGTTTGGACACAGAATAGTGAGTCTGGCTAGAGGTTGGTAAACCATGAGACTCATAATCTCAGGGTCATGCACTACGCTGGGCAAAAGGATTCCTACATAGACTACATGAGGAGGAGGAGGAGTTAGGATTTGATATCCCGCTTTATCACTACCCTAAGGAGTCTCAAAGCAGCTCACAATCTCCTTTCCCTTCCTCCCCCACAACAAACACTCTGTGAGGTGAGTGAGGTTGAGAGACTTCAAGAAGTGTGACTAGCCCAAGGTCACCCAGCAGCTGCATGTGGAGGAGCGGGGAATCGAACCCAGTTCACCAGATTACGAGTCCACCGCTCTGAACCACTACACCACACTGGCTCACAGTGACCCTCATGGTCCCTTCCAACTCTACAGTTCTGTGATTTTATGCCAAGGCATCCTAGCCACGGGTGGGTGGGGACATGCTGTCTACTCTCACTCAGCATGGCATGCGGATTCAGTTGAGTTTTTCACAATATGGGATATGTCGTTTTCTCTTACTTCTCAGAGCTAGGTAAGGTAAAGGTACCCCTGCCCGTACGGGCCAGTCGTGTCTGACTCTGGGGTTGCGCGCCCATCTCGCTTAAGAGGCCGGGGGCCAGCGCTGTCCGAAGACACTTCCAGGTCATGTGGCCAGCGTGACAAGCTGCATCTGGCGAGCCAGCGCAGCACACGGAAATGCCGTTTACCTTCCCGCTAGTAAGCGGTCCCTATTTATCTACTTGCACCCGGGGGTGCTTTCGAACTGCTAGGTTGGCAGGCGCTGGGACCGAGCAACGGGAGCGCACCCCGCCGCAGGGATTCGAACCGCTGACCTGACGATCGGCAAGTCCTAGGCGCTGAGGTTTTACCCACAGCGCCACCCGCGTCCCTCAGAGCTAGCAGAAATGAAATGAAACACTACGGCTGGGACTGTTTGGGTGTGCTGACTTTACAAGGAAGCAGCCTGTGTTATCGGAAGCTGTATTTTGTGCACATCTGAAGGAGCAAAGGCTCGTTCCCGGGCCCCCTTTGCTGACTGTAAGGCAAAGGGATGGGGAACCTTTGGCCATCCTGATGTTGTTGAACTCCCAGCTCCCATCACGGCCAACTGCAAGGAGTGATGGGAGTTGGCATCTAGCAACACTTGGAGGGCCACAGATTCCCCGGACTAAAGGAGATGTCCAAGTAGTAGCCATTCAGAAAAAGCTGCACACGTTGATTATACCCGTGAACATCCAAATGTGTCAACTGATAAGGGAAAGGAAGGGCCTGGTGGCAGCCCAAAATGACATATTTGTGCTAGTGAACTTCAGTAGTGGTTATTAGGTCACACAAACACACCACTTCTCTGCTGTGTAGCGATATGCGTGAAGGCCACCATTGTGCCTTCATGAAGGAGAAGGGGACATTGCTGCATCCCAGGTTCTCTGTGGAACATAACTCACCTTGGCAATTTCGAGTGGTACCCAGTTCAAATTTGATAGCAGAAGTGCCCATTAGGGCTTCATTGATTTCTTCATTTTTAATACCTCGTGAGCCAGTTCTCTGCCAGAAGGCTCCTGACAGAACAAGCTCAGCAATGTGATGGTCTTTGCTCTTCCTCTCTCCATCCTGGGGCCAGGGAGATGCTTACATAGGAAGCTGTCTTACACTGAGTCAGGAGATGCAGCGAATCTAACTCTTGGTGTTCTTTTTCCTTGGTCTGCTCTGCCCCTAAAATAAATAGGTTCTATGGTGTTCTTGGCCGCTGCTACCAGCTCTCTGTAAAGCTCTTGTCTGCAGACTTCACTGTGATCAGAGAATATTGTTCCAAAGGCCGGTACACGTGCTATTCAGAAGATGAGGAATGGCGCGAGGTAAAGTCAGCTCGGTTCGAAGAGTGGGGTTGGCTGTGGCACTTGGGTGCATCCAGTGGTAAATGGTTCCTTGCGTATTGGGGGGGGGGGTAAGTGCCTTCTTCCCCTGCCCAAGTGGCCAATCTGTCCTAAACCCAAGCAACTCTGCCATCACCCCCTCTCTCCCCCCAACTGCTCATCACATTCAGGTTTCGCACACATTTCACAACTTCCCTCCTGGAGTCCGCCACATCTTCTTCCAACACCAAAGCCAAAATCTGAACTGGCAGGAATCCGGCCTTCTGATGAGAATAGCCAAGCTCTTCAGAATAGCCAGATGCATGAAAACAGACCGAAGGATGAGGATCACCAAAAGCAGCGTCACCATTGGCCCGTTTTCCTTGGACAAAACCATGTACTATAAGGACGGCAGAGAGTTGAGCAGCTGTAGCTTTATTTATTACCGCGGCATCCAGTGTCCCTGCCGTGGCAACTATCTCCACTGGTAACAAGTACTTTTGTTCTCTCCCGTGAGTCCTGCTTGGAGTTCTTCCCCTTGTCCTCCTCTAAAATTTGCACTGGTCTCTATGCAGATTTCAGATGTTCTGAGCTTCTGTCACGTTGTATGCCTGCACCTGCTCACTCTCTCTATAATGGGCATTTCTGGAATTAAAGAACGCAGGCTCTTTCTCGGTGGGCTATGCAGGAGGAGGATGGAAGCTAGCTCTGAAACTGAGATAGTTTTCAGGCAGCAGATGGTCTTCCGTTTTCACAGCACAAGGTGCAGGGACATGGAACAGGGAATTGACCCATTGAGTGGATAAAACAATCCGTCCGTGCTCTGTCTAGTTAAAAGGGCATTGGCTATTGCCAATTATTTGACTTTGTAGCTCTTGCATTGTTTGACTTTGTGGCTATACTTTTTTGGGGGGAAGAACAGTCCTGTAATTCTCTGTGGACTCAGTGTGTTTTTCTATCTGACTACTTAGTGACCATGCCATTCCTGTGACTTGTGTGTGGCCTATGCCTCAGGCAAGCTTCTGCAGAAGTAACTCTATTAATCTGTAAGGTTACTATCCGACTGCTGGTTAGGTTTGCTCACTTGAAATTCATGTCTTTTTTGCTGGCAGGCTCCATGTAGAATTGTTACAGAATGAATTTCATTGCCATTTGACCCTGCTGTTTACATTCTCCCATATACCTCTGTCATATGTGTGTGTTTATACAGAGGACAGCACTTTATGCATCTGATGAAGGCAACTCTAGCCCACAAAAGCATCTGCCATAAAAAATGATCCAGATTTTAAAGATACCACAAGGCTCTTGATTTTGTTGTTGTTGCAGCAGACATGCAAGGCTACCTGCCTGGCTTTTTGAAGGATCTATAAGGGAATGACAAAGGTTCCCCCATCCCTGCTCTACAGAAAATATTAGGTGGATGGACTAAATGCAGTATCAATGTGTTAAACTCAATGTAAAGCTTTACTGGGAATGTTGATAGCAGACGGGCATTAATTATCGGGGGGGGGGATTGAAGATTAAAATGGGATAGCTCTAAACAGACTTGAAGCAATCACCCATTTGGTTTATCCCTGTGTGAACTTGTTACCTGAATTGTATAGATGGGTCAGAAAGTGACGTGAAATGGTAACAGTCCTAAGTGCAGAGACTACGATGGTGTGAACTGCTGGGGGTGCTTTACATAATATAAGTGCTGAAATAAATAAATGAAAAGACCATGCCACTTCCTTTCTGCATGTGGGGGAACTACGTGAACATTGCACCCCAGGTGAAGGAGACAAGTTTGGAGACCATCTAGGTTTCCCATCTGGTGGTGTAAGTTTCATCACTGGGGGCAATATGCCCATGTGTTTTCAATGGACGGATCTGAAAGTGAAACCAAGGTGATCCATTCCCCCTCTGCAAGGACTGCACTGTCCCTTTTCATTACAATATGTGAACTGGCATAGGAATGTTTCCCTGCTCATTTGCTCCCCACTGTCCCGAGTCATGCAGTCATGGATGAAAACATTCAGAATCCAGCTTCACACAGTTTGGTGTACTTTTTATTGGCACAAAAATTATCCAACTACAACATGGCATCTAAATATCAGTACACTTCTTTGTGCATTTTACTTTATATTTGTTTCATTAATGAAGTCATGACATTATGGGTTCACTCCAGGCTTTCCAAGCACCCATTTTTATACCCTTCCAGGCCCGTCATCACTGGCTTTATGCTCAACATTAATGCTCCCCCCCACCCCCATTTCTCTCTTTGCTCTGTGCGAGTATGGAAGACTTCCCAGAGGCACAAGCTTGTCTCTTGCAATCCCCAACCCAATTATGATGTTCAGCTCTTACAGAGTCTCTGGTGATTTCTTTGGGCTCTTCCATGCACATTTAGCCAGAAACATGCTTACAACTGCGTTTTCCAACACAAGTGTCAGTCACAATCTGCTTGGGGCAATGTCAAGCAACGAGCAACAGGCTGCAGTTCTAAAGAGGCCTCTGTGCCTTTCCAAAACCTGATCAAGGTCACTTGGGTCATGGAAGTGAATTCACTACTGCTTGGCCACGTTACTGACTTCCTGTATCTTGAAAATACAGTCTCGCTCCTAATTTTTTTCTTGCCAAGTCATCCCCCAGTGACCACATTAGTCAACGTCTGGTCAGTATCAGTTCCTTTTTAAAGCACTCTGGAAACTCTGTTGTGTTTCATTACTGCCCAGCGTGCATCAGCAGTTGCAAATCAGCTCAAAACAAACTTTTAATACACAGTTCTCATTTACAGTTCAAAGTATTTGATGAAAGGCAATTCTCACCCTGCCCACACAGTCCTTGTTCCCCTCTCAGCTTCTGAGAAGAAACATGCTGGGAGCGGAGAAGCCTTGAGAAGGAAAGGCTAAGGATGTTCCATCATGTGTCTTCTGTTACCAAAAAGGGCACCTAAGGGAATAAAGGGACAAATGTGATAGACTGGCTCATGATTTGGCCAGGATGTCCCATACAACAGGGGTGGGGAACCTTGGCTCTGCGGGCCAAACTTGGCCCGCAGGTTTTGGGCTAGGCATGCCCACCCACTCCACCCCTGACATCAGGTTTGTGTGTCTGCTTGTTGCATTTACAGTGGTACCTCGGGTTATATACGCTTCAGGTTACATATGCTTCAGGTTACAGACTCCGCTAACCCAGAAATATTACCTCAGGTTAAGAACTTTGCTTCAGGATGAGAACAGAAATTGTGCTCCGGCGGCCCAGTGGCCGCAGGAGGCCCCATTAGCTAAAGTGGTGCTTCAGGTTAAGAACAGTTTCAGCTTAAGAATGGACCTCCGGAACGAATTAAGTACTTAACCCGAGGTACCACTGTATATCCCACCTTTTCTCTAAGGAGTTCAAGGTGGCATATACTACTCTCTTCCTCTCCATTTTATCCTCACAACAACCCTGTAAGGTAGGTTAGGCTGAAAGACTGACTGGCCCAAGTCCACTCAGTGAGTTTCACACTTGAGCAGGGATTTGAACCCTGGTCTGACACTCCAACCATGACACCACTGGAGTTGCTTCATATTACAAAGAAGAAACAAGCATACAGAAGTAAGACATGAGTCCACATCCAGAACAGATTTATTTTATTATCTGAACCTCAGCACACCTACCGTATTTTTTGCACCATAACACTCACTTTTTTCCTCCTAGAAAGTAAGGGGAAATGTCTGTGCGTGTTATGGAGGGAATGCCTACAGGTGGTGGTGGGGATCTGCTGCAGTCGTGAGGATCCTTGGTTCCCCTTCCTTTCCTCTTCCGTGGCTCGCTTTGAGACAGCAAAGCGGGAGAGGAGAGGAGCCTTCTCCTCTTGTACCCCTCTTCTGCATTATGAATAGCATCCTTCTCCACCCAACCCACGCGTGTTCCTTGTCCCTTGAGTGCTTTTCCTTCCCTCCCCACTTAAAACGTGGTTACAAAGCATGGATCCACATGGATCCTCAGGATTTTTGCACTGGGCTACTCCAAACTCACCGTCAGATCACATGTCTGTGGCCACAGCCACAAAAATCATACACCCACTGTTTCGTTTAGAATATTTTTTTTCTTGTTTTCCTCCTCTAAAAACTATGTGCGTGTTATGGTTGGGTGCGTGTTATAGAGCGAAAAATACGGTAATACCCCATCCTATAGATGATTTGTCAGCTGCCAGCATTTTGGACTATAAGCTGATTGGGACAAGGACCTGGATTTTTCTGTTTATATCAGGTATGGAACAGATAAGGGCTTGAAAGGAGCGCCTGATTATTCTTTTGCTGATTACTTCTGTTCCTATTGAATGGAAATTGCCTCTCCTTCCCAACACTGCTCCTTGAGCCTCCTTGGCTAGTAAGGCGAACAAACCAGTCATTCTGTTTGCTTCCTACTTAGGGCATCTCATGAGGAAAGAGTGAAGTTTGTGAAGTTACAAAACTTACCATCCGATGTAGCACTGGCAAAGGTTCTCGTGGGAGGTAGCCTGCTTAATTAGAAGTTCTACTTGTGTGGGCACATCCAGTGTTTCGTCGTGAGAGAAGTCCCGTCCTTTGCAGCAAGAAAGAGAAAGAGAGAACAATTAGGAGTGTCGCAAGCTCACCTGCGCATTTCTGTTGCTCTGGAACAAAACCAAATACAAAAGAAACAGGTTGAATGGTGTATACCGTAGTTAGGACCAGGTGTGAGGAAAAACCTTTGGCCCTCCTGATCTCACTAAACTACAACTCCCAGGACCCCTGGCCCTGCTTGCTGGGGCCGATGGGTTGCAGTTCAGGGAAATCAGGAGGGGCAAAGGTTCCCCACACTCGATAAAGACAAAGGGTCATATCCAACTAAGTCCTCCTCACAGCAAACCCACTGAAATTAATGCTCATGACTAACTTAGATCCATTAGTTTCAAGGGTCTACTCTGAGTAGGACTAACCTTGGCAGCAACCCAAATAAAGTATATAAGCATCTACAGTGGATTCTCTATGAGTTTTTCCTCCTCCCAATAAGTGGCTTTTCTTTTTCTTCCAAGAGGAAAGGGACTCTGCTTCAGTTTAGTGGCCCTCCTCCATCCCATGGTTCAGCATCTTGCCCCCCACTTCCCTCCTCTCCCCTACACAGTTGCACTGAATTTTAAGACTGTAAGCTACAGCACCATCCACACACGGTTATGATTCTATCTAAATAAATAGGTAAGTAATAAGCACCAACAAAGCACCTGGATTCAAATATAATATAAGTGTTTATATTCATCTTTTGTGTTTTGCAGAATATGGCATTACTTACCAGTGAGTTTATCACGGACCCTGTTGATAATCTGTATAGCCTTTTTATTTAGAGCCTCTGGTTTCACAAGACCATCCCCTACTAAAAGGCAAACACACAAAAGAGAAAGGGATAACCTTAAGACCTGAAACCTAAAATAAATGTGTAGCGGTGGCATAAAACCCTCGGCCCCTGACACTGGTTGGAAGGGAGAATCAAGCGAGTTACAGGTATTTTTTTGTACAGTTCTGGCCACCCCCTTCTTCAGAGAACTAAACTGATCAGAGGTTGGTAAACCTGCCCTGTAATAAAAAAGTTATAGCACTTGGGGCTTCTCAGTTTAATGGGAGGGAAATATGACTGAAAGGAGAATATGACAGGGGTCTATAGTATTATGAGTGACAGGAATATTTGGCCTCTCTCCTGATACTGGGACTTTGGGTCACACATTGAAAACCAATGAATGGCAGACACAGGATGTTTTTCACACAACACGGAATTAGGAACTGGCTGCCCCAAGGTGTTGAGATGACCACTAGCTTAGATGGATCTGAAAAAAGAAGTGTAGACAAATTCAGAGGACAGGCCTATGCAACGGTTATTAGATAAGACATTGCTTTAAATTAAAAAAAAAATGGAAATAAAATTTCAGAGGCAAGTTAGCTCTGAACAAACTTGGTGCTATGAATATCCAGTGGGGGAGAGCTGCAGCCTTCATGCCTTGCTTACAGGCTCCTTGGAAGGCGTCTGGTTGGGAGATGGGAAGCTGGACTAGACAGACCTTTAGGTCTTGATTCCACAGGGCTCTTTTTATGCCCACTCTACCCCATCAGAGGCAGTTTGGAGTCCACATTTCGGGCCCTTAACACCAACAGGAGCAGAACAGAAGACCCAAGTGCTCCCTCAAGGAGTCCAAACTTACTGAAGGAATGGATGGATTCAGGCACCGTGGTCCCAGCTTTCTTGTGGGCCGTTTCACCCAGCTCCACACTGTCCAGCATTTCTAAGAGGGAAGGAGGGAGGGATGATCAGACCAAAAGACAAATATGCAATTCCTTCCATGACTTTGCTGCTTGGAGCTGCCTCACTTTAGGATGCTGGATGTGTTGGGAAACTGTGTACGTGCAGCTACTCACACAGAGTCAATTAAGTTTTGGCAGACAGCCAGAAGGCAATCTGAATGAGTAAGTCTGCCTGGTGATAACAGAGGCATGGAGACAGCTTCCTGATTGGTCAAGCTCTCTCAAGGGAGTGATAATTAATGGCCTACTAACTGGAATGTGTTAGTTCGTGAGTTCAGAAGTTCAGTAGTTCAGTGTGGGAGTTGAGAGTTGTGTCAGAGAGAGCTAGCAAAAGATCCGTGTTCTATTCCTCTAAGTAGTCCACTGTATATAATAAACACCTAACTACAAATTCCTGGTTCCTGCTTTGTCTATCCTGTCTGCAGCCAAGTCGCCGATTGCTTCTGTGGATTCTGCGTGTACTTTGCTAGGTCTGGCTAAGGTCCTGCAACTAGTCAGAAAGTTGCGAAACACCAAATAGGTTTTACCAAAGGCTGTTGGTAAGAGCTGGGCTTTGCTTACTGGCCACTGTGTTCCCATAGAGCAAGACAGGGAAATCTCTGACCTGGGGGCCAAATACAGCCCCTCCCAAGCTTCTCCGCCCCTCACTATCCCTGCTGGTACAAAAGTTAAGAGTCACTGACTGTTGCCCCATCCACTACCAAAAAATGGCTCCTGGAAGGTTTCCCCCTCAAGGAAACACTGCCTTTGGGTTAAAAAAGGTTCCCCACCTCTGCCACCCAGCAGCTTTATAAGGGCTAACTAGTTTGGATTGTGGGAATTGCATCAGCCTTAGCTGAAAAGCTGCTTCACTGCAGCACACTTAGGTGCAACAAAGCAGCCTCTGTTTTAGCACCTGCCTGGTGCTCTCATCTCGCCACCCCTGCCTGAGTTTAAGCATATTTCCCATGAGGAAGGGGGAAAGAGAAAACTGTTCAATGCCCCATTTCAGAAACCAGAAGGACTTTGGCCATGGAATCCTGGGCCCACCAAGCTCCCTTCTTGTTGCAGTTTAATTAGGGAAAGGGAAACTATTCTGGCGCTACCTAAATGAAGGATATGCCACACAAAAGGACAACAACAAAAAGCACTGTTTGGGCCAATACTCACCTACTGACTGGCCAGCAGAGTAGGAGTCCGTCCGTGTCCGTGATCGCTTGTTGCCTTTTGTGTTTGCTGCAAAAGAGACAGAAAAAGAAAGGTTCAATGCATTGCAGGTTTTCCTTATGGGCCTTAATTTGTTCAGCTGCTGTTCCAGACAACTAAGTCTGGGGACAGGCTTCCTCCATAAGACCAACTTTGGTGGATCAGACTAGTAAGTTTGTCTAGTTCAACATTCTGCTTCTTACAGCAGCTAGCCAGTTGCCACTATTTATCCCAGGGCATGAAGGCCACCACTCTCCCTCCACAGTAGTTCCACAACCACGGGCAGTCAGCAGCAGGCCACACTGCTCAGAAGACAAGTTGGCCAGGGCAACTGGATGCCTAAACTGGTCGTCTTCTGCCTCACTTCTCTCTTATTCTCCAGGCAAACTTACTATCCATCAGCCTCCAGTTCAGCAAGGGGTCATAGACAAAGGCTTCCAGCACAGCCATGACACTGTCTTTGTGTTCTCGCAAGACTTCCATGACAGTGTGGCAAGTGATTCTGTAGTTTCCATCTAAGCCAGTCACCTGCAGGGGGAGAGAGAAGAGAGGAATCATTTATTTATGATTTGCTTCCGAAAACATACACAACACTCTGCTGCAGCCTTACATTACAGGGAAAATCTATAGCAGGTAAGTAACAGGAAAGCTTGGCACAAGACTGGCCCTTCTCGTTCAAGAGCCCCTGATAAGCCTCCAAACCAAGGATGGGGAACCTGTGGCCCTCCATGTGTTAGAACCCCTGAACTCCCATCAGCCCCAGTCAGCATGGCCAGTGGTCAGGGATGATGGGAACTGTAGTCCAGGATGAGAGTCACAGGCTCCCCATCCCGGCTCCAAATGAAAGCAAACGACTGAACTAATTGTCTGTTGAAGAAGAAGGGGAAATGTCTATTGCCTTTTGATGGCATCCTTATGTTTCTCATATTGTAGCTCCACAGTTAAGAGGCATTTCTCCTCCTGCTTACCTCCATGGCGTTTGTCAGCATCCTTGTCAGCCTGAAAGGAATCTTCTCAGGGAACTTTTCCCTGGTCATCGCCACCTAGAACCAAGATGGAAGAAAGGCAATTAAATTAAGACATATGTTGTAAGCCGCCCAGAGTGGCTGGGGAAACACAGCCAGATGGGTGGGGTATAAATAATAAAATTATTATTATTATTACACTGATGGGGCAGGATTCTTAAGGCCAAAAGAAATTAGTGCAGGGGGCAGTGGCAACTGAATTCCCTGACAATTTAATTTTAACTTAAATTAACTGGGGCTTCCTCCATCCCACCTGAGTAGGGTCAGGGCAGCAATGCTAGGAAAAGAGGAGGGTGGGAGAGAGAAGTCCAATCTTTTTCCTCGTGCCATTTCATAGATCTTTATGATATTCCTGCAGCAGCTGCTATTAGCCCTGCCGCAAAACACACACGGATCTCTGCTTTCAAGGGCAAATTAAAACATCCATATTGTTTCAGTTTTGGCTCCCAGTGCATTATGGAAGTCTTTCTTCAGGAACTGGGAATACAAAGGTTGTAAGACTCCAACTTCCAGCAACCCAAACAGCCAGCATGCCTGGTGGTCAACGATGATGGGAGCTGTACTCCAGCAGCATCTGGAGGGATGTACATTTCTCAGCTTCCTTCCTTCCCACCCGCTGTGCCTTCACACTTCTAACTTCCATCCCGCTTTCTGAAAACAGAATCGTTTTACCTCAAAACAGTCTCCAAAATCAATGTGCAGAATCTTGCCACTCAGCCTGTCGAGCATAAGGTTGGAGGGATGCCTGTCGAAGCAACAGAACAATGAATAATTAGTGAACAATTCTCCACAAACTGCTTTGGTCCTCTATGTCCTGTCGGAACAGATCCTTGATTGTGGCCCAAGAACACTGTAAATGCACGTTCTTCCCATGTTTTATCACTATTTCATCTTCCTCTTGCAGGGCAAATTTTAGATAGTTCTTACTTATTTTGTTGGCACATGTTATTCCTTGAGATATTGTTTTAAACCAGGGGCGAATAATCTCTGCCCCCGTCTCCCAATGTTGTTAGATTTCAACTCCAGCCTGCAAAGGAAGATGATGGGAGTTGGGGAGCCCAACAACATGTGGAGGGCTGCAGGTCTGGTCCCCTGTTTTAAACAGTTGCAAGCCACCTTTGGTCAAAAGGGTAGAAATACTTTATACCAAGAAAAGCACTGGCAGCTGATCCAGGAGACAAAGGCACGGATATGAACTTAAGATGAGTCTGCTGGATCAAGCCAAAGGCCCATCTAGCCTGGTCTCACAGTGGCCGCCAACCAGATGCCTCTGCTGGGAAGCCCACAAGCAGGGCCTGAGCACAACAGGACTCTGCCCACCTGCAGTTTCAAGCAACTGGCATTCATAGGCATAATGCCTTTGAAAGTAGAGGGAGAACACAGTCATCATGTCTAGTAGCCTGAGATTTCATTGCCTGCTTCTCCTGCTCCAGGTGCAATGATTGCTTTGATTACTGAATGCATTTTTTTTAAAGGGAAAAAGAGTTCAGTTCTGCTTGCCTGTCACCAAGGCCCAAAATGTAGCCAACCATCGACATCACTGCTAACGACCGAGTGTAATTTGTTCTTCTGTCGAACCACACCTAAAGAGGAACACGGATCATAGACGTGCTTGAAACGTATTTGCCAGAGAAATGGTTTGAGATAGGGCAGCATTAAGGAACAAATTCTCCAACTGTTAAATTTATGCAAGGGAATGCCAACCGGAGATTGGGCTGGATATTTTAAAATCCATGGACTAGACCCAGGGTAGACTCAGTGAAATTAATGGACACGACAAACTTGGGTCTACTCTGAGTAGGACTTAGTTGGATACAACCTAAAGTGAAATCGAGCCAGAGCTTTCCCTGCTCTCTTGCACAACTATTTGCACGCCCCATATATTCCTTCCAAACCCACACAGGTATGAATCTCAAGTGTCCACTGGAATGCTCCTTTCCTTTCAGAACCACCAACCATCTATAAAAGGCCCTTCCCTGCAATGAGGTTTGTGAACATTTCATGCACAGTCAGGTTAACAGGCACTGTTCAGCCTTTTCTATTCACAGAAACACAAGTTGTGGCTGTTATGACTGTGGCTTTTGTTCTTCAAGTCGTAGGTAGGCGTTACTTTTTATTTTTTGCTAGCAGCAAGCTCAAAGTGATTTTGCCTGGCACATATTTTTAAATCTGAGGCCTTTGTATTTTCTATCAGACTTGGACAGTTTAGAGGGCTGGAAACTAGTCTCATATTTGTCCTTCTTCTCATTACCCTTCCTGTGTTCTACCCCCCCTTTCATTTCCTGGGTTGTGCAAACCAAAGTTTACCTAGTGCAAATGTCACAGTAAGCATTGGCTTGCTTAAACCAGGAAGCAAAGGGAGTAAAATTGGAGTGTGTGAGCCTGAGACTTGCTTCCAATTCTCCAAACCATGGTTTGAGATTGACCCAACCTACCACAGAACACGCAATATCTAGCGCTAGGGAATATAAAGTAGCAACTTTGATAACTAGAAGTTGTATTCTATCATTCTTCATTCACTGATTGAAATATGCCTGATCGAAGTCTGCAAGTACTTCAGAAAGCATTCAGAGCCTGTTGTACCTCTGAGCTGGGACTCTTCAGCCAAAGAAGCTTGGCGAGATCATCCCCGGCTGTATTATTAACAGCATGTTCAAACACCTCCACCTTCTGCATCAGAGTGAGGTGATCGTAATCAGGAGCCATCTGAAAATAATTGGAGAAAGACAACATTTAACAGCTACCATGTTTCTCAAGGAGACACAAGAAGATACATTTTTACGAAGTACAGGAAGGGAACATAAGAAGCTGCCGTATACCAAGCTAGACCATTGGGTCCATCCAGCTCTGTAATGTCTACACTGACAGGCAGCAGTTCTCCATGGTTTCAGTCTGAAGTCTCTTATAGACCTAACATGGGTTGTCAAAGATTAAAACATGTGCTTTACCACTGAGCTATGGTTCTTTTCTACGTAAGAGCTCCAAAGGCAACCTTAACTCTTCCCCCCTGTGAAGAACTTAGAATCTTCTATTGCAGGCCCAGCCTTACCCTCAGCATGATGCGGTGTTCAATGTTGAGCAGAATCTTCTTCTTTTCTCGGTAGTCTCGGATGAGTGCGTGCAGAGTGTCACAGTGGGGCACCCAGCCAATAAGCCCTGAGTTTGTAGAAAGTGGAATAACTGCATATCTTTGGATGCTGGAAGCAGAGGGAGAAGGATATTCAACTTTTGAAAAAATTGCCTGCCCCAGCTTTATTGAAAATACACTCATTCCAACAACCGGGTTTCCTGCAACACACCTGAGATTTTTACGCAGGGATGTTGGGTCGTTGGCTAGCAGAGTGTTCACAAGGCCAAAAAGCTGCATCACTCTTTCATCCTGACGCAGATCTTCATGGCCCTTCAGAAGGAAGACGAATTCGTGCCCGTTGCTACCTGTGTGGGAAAAGGAGAAGGTTTCTTAAGTTGTGTAAACTCAGATGAAGGTTTGGAGGGAGCTGGGTATGAATATGCCCCCTAGTCAAAATTGAGGGTTTCTCTCTCTCAACAATCAAATAGTATATACATTTTATGACATAAAATAAAGTTTTGTGCTCTCTTTCTCTTGTACCGTGTTTTGCATGACATTGCTTTCCATTCCAGTTCTTTCAGTATTCTTCTGGTCAAACAAAAACTCAAATAATTCTGCTCTTGTTAAGCTACTTCTGGTCAGTTCAAAAAGTGCTAGCAAGCTTGCCTTAAAGAATCACAGAGCTGGAAGGAACCCCAAGGGTCATCTTGTCCAACCCCCTGAAATGCAGGAATCTCAACTAAAGCATCCATAACAATTTGCCTGTCTTATCACTCATAAGCCAGCTGCACTTTTTTTTTTTAAATACACAATAAAAAGTAAAGAGAGACTTAATGAACAATGATTAAGAACAAGTTGCCCACACATCAGAGAAAAACCAGGGCACTTTGGATGGATATGTGATCATCAGCAAGCCTAAGAGAGGAAAATCTTTAAAGGGTTTTGGGGACAAAGCCATCAACCACTTCTGCATACTGGGGGGAAACTGACAGAGGCCTCACACCCCCCTTCTGGCCAACCCTCTGGAGGGGCCATATCCCAGTGGTAGGAGAGGCCAGAGGCAAAAGTGGGTGGAGCAATGAATGCATTTTTTTACCTTGAATAGTGTACAGTAGGCTGGTTTCTACACAAACTCACACAACCGTCTCTATCTACCCATGCAAGCAAAAGGCATTACTGGGGCTCAAGGGCACATTACAGTCAGCAAAAAAACTTGGGGAAAGTAGGCCGGTGAGGGACACCTGGGGAGAGTCCCAAGAGGCTGGAAGACTGCACTTGGTCCCAGGACCAGAAGTTCCTCACCCCTTCTTTACCTACTTTGGCTACTGACAAACCTATGTATTGTACAGTTTATGAGTACATCTATTCCCCCTCCCTGGGATGTGGGTGGCACTGTGGGTTAAACCACAGAGCCTAGGACTTGCCGATCAGAAGGCTAGCAGTTCGAATCCCCATGATGGGGTGAGCTCCCGTTGCTCAGTCCCTGCTCCTGCCAACCTAGCAGTTCGAAAGCACGTCAAAGTGCAAGTAGATAAATAGGTACCACTCCAGTGGGAAGGTAAATGGCATTTCCGTGTGCTGTTCTGGTTCGCCAGAAGCGGCTTAGTCATGCTAGCCACATGACCCGGAAGCTGTACGCCGGCTCCCTTAGCCAGTAAAGTGAGATGAGCGCCGCAACCCCAGAGTTGGCCACGACTGGACCTAATGGTCAGGGGTCCCTTTACCTTTTATTCCCCCTCCCATCCTCCCCCCTCTAAATCAGTGATCATCAGAACACCAGAGAGAAAGACAGACAGAGAGACTGAAAACTAAAGCTGGGAAGAAAGTATGTGTGCTTCTTCACCCATTGAAAAAAAAAGTCAATTTCTTACCCATTAAGGTTAATTTCCTAGGCCTCTGTTTGGACGTGATGACTTGCAATGATGGCGCAATAGACTGGATGCGGATGACTTGCTGGTTAGGGTCGTATGTCCCTGGGACTGCTAGCTCCAAATCTCGGCACATCAGGAGTTTGGGCGAGACGTACTGGAGCTCCAAGGAAGTCAGCTGCCAGCAAAAAGGCAAAGCGGGTAGACAAAAGTATGGCATTTTAGTACAGGCAGTTTGAAGTGCCTGTTGAATGGTTGTCAATGGTAGATCCCACCCCTACCCCCAAGGGGAAAAACCCTGTGCCTCTCAGTCTACCTGTGGCAGCTGCTTAGAGATGCGCCTGAACACGTGATAATAGAGATCCCAGGCTTGGGTGAGGTCCTTCACATTTCCTGATTTCATGTATTTCCTGCACCATTCCTGGGCCTCCATCAGATCTCTGCCATAAGCCTGCCGAGCAAGGAGAAAAATTAGCCCATCACTCTATGGTTGCTGACCACTGCGGAGACTGCTGAGGGGTTGTACTGCCACATAGTACTCAACTGTGCTAATTTTTTTCAGAAAAGGTGGGCAAATCTGCCTCAACATATAGGGTTTTTTGTTTTTCTTTCTTTCCCCTAAGCTTCAATCTTGGCCAAGTTCTTATAACTTGCTACTTCCAAAAGACCGACCCATGAAGCAAAGAGCCTGAAACACCTTGTGATTAGTTGTTTGTGTACTGCAGGTTTTGCTGGGACCAGCCAGCAGGGTCAATGGTCAGGGCTGATGGTGTTGTAGCATCCAAAACACCTGGAGTAGCCACGTATGTGATTATTCAATGGGGCTGCTCATTTCAGGATTAAAACATTCCTAATGTGAACCACTCGCAATTCTTGCTTTGTGGACCTGGACTAGGAATTGCAGCAGATGTTGGCAGTCCTCGACTCTCATTTTCATACCTGGTTGAAGGAAGTTTCCTTAAGAGTCTGAGGCCCACGCTCCATCATGGCATGAAGGGGCTCCAGCACTTCAAACATCCCTTTGACGTTCCTCTCTCCAAAATAGAGACGCGATGCCTCCTCCAGCCCCTCGTGCCACATCTCATGCCAGAGGATGGCCACACGGATCAGTTCTTCACTCACCTGAATGGAACACATGATGGAAATCACTGCCTTGTATATATACAAGGGCCCACCTGAACCTTTGGCAGCAGCAGTTTTCAGGTTGGGGTGTCTCTGTGTGTGTTCCCCAGCCCTGTTATCTCGGGACAACCTGGGGTGGGGAACCTGATTTTAGCCAGAGGGACGCACCCTTCAGAGCCACTTCCTGGGGTCTACGTAACGCAGCGGGCAGGGCCAGTGGCACAACTGATGTGACTCTTACCTTTGCACACAAGGCAACTTTCCAAACACACAAGTCACGTTCTCTGTACCACACAGAGACAGACACAACTCTCTGTGTCCCATATCAAAACCTCCGGGTATAGAGAGGTATATAAATTCTATAAATAATAATAATAATAATAATAATAATAATAATAATAATAATAATAAGAAGAAGAAGAAGAAGAAGAAGAAGAAGAAGGAGAAGGCTAGCAAGAGGTATTATCTGTTGCAGGGGTTAATAGTACTTCTGACTGACCACAAGAGGGAGCTTAAGGAGCGTCTTAAAACACTGTGGTGCTACGTTGTGCAATCCCAACATCAGCATGTGAGCATATGAGCCTACTGTACCAAATTACAGGATACAGTTCTATTTATTTAACGCATTTTGCTCCCACTCTCCATCCAAGAAAGTCTCCCAGAGCAGAATTCAATGAAGAAACATTTCTCTCTCACTTTCTGCCTCCCCCTGATGTTCCTGCACCTGTGAGCTCATGAGAGATTTAAACATGCCCCCCCCCGTGTTTTCGTTAACCATTTGACTTTGAAAGTGGGGTTCAGGGAGAGGAGAAGGACAGGGGCTTTCAGTGGGGAGAGCTAAGAACAGGCTTCCTCAACCTCGGCCCTCCAGATGTTTTTGGCCTACAACTCCCATGATCCCTAGCTAGCAGGACCAGTGGTCAGGGATGATGGAAATGGTAGTCTCAAAACATCTGGAGGGCCGAGGTTGAGGAAGCCTGGATAAGAATGTAAAAAGAGCCTGGCTGCTGGATCAGGCCACAAGCCCATCTAGTCCAGCACTCCATTTCCCACCGTGACCAATCAGTTGACTCTTGCCATTGTGATCCAGGCACCAGCAATTCAGAGGCACTCTGCCACTGTTTCCGGAGGCAGCAAATGACCACCACGACCGTAGCCACTGGTTGCCTTACCCTTCACAAATGTGCCTTTTAAAGCCATCTAAGCTGGTGGCCGTTGCCACATTTTTATGGCAGCGAGTTCCACAAGTTCACTACTATGCGGGGGGGGGGGGAGAACACACGGTGAGGCGGAAGGAAATGAAAGATGCCTGGTTTTCCGCAACTGTTGCTGGAAGCACATGGCATGGTTGTAGCTCGGGTCGGGTGGAAGGAGGGAGCAGCCTCCACTTTGAATCATAGGCCTGGAAGGTGCCCCAAGGGTCATCTGGTTCAACTTCCTGCAATCAGTGGCAGACGTTAGGCTCTCAAATTTCAGCAGTTCCCTGTGCAACGCTTAACTTCTGCACCCGCACTGCCTCTAATGCTCCATTCCACAGAACTGCACCAGTTGTGCTACTCTAAAACCGCCTTTGCTGAAATGCAGGAATCACAGTCCTGACAAATGGCCATCCAATCTCTGTTTAATAACTTGATGGAAGGGAGGGGGTGCTGGGTGCATTCTAGAGATTGCTGCTTCCGTTGCAGAAGAGATAGCATCCTGTTCTCACAGTAGCTTCCCAGATCCTTTTGGGGGAGCTTGCAACAGAGTTCTCCCCACCTGTGTCTCCCAGCAGCTGATATCCGCAGTGATATGGCCTCTGATCATGGAGGCAGAACATACAGTAGATAGCTATTGTAGCTAGTAGCAACTAGCCTCACCCACCATGATTTTACTTAATTCTGTTTTAAAGGCATTCAGGCTGGTGGCAACCACTACATCCTATGCAATCGAATCCCAAAATTCAACTATAAGCAAATAAAGAAGTACCAGCCCACTGGTTCCGGCCCCCAATCACCCTCTTTGAAATTCTGTATGCTAGCATTAAAGAAAAAGATCACACACATTCTCAGACAGAAGAGTCAAGTGGATCAATCCTTGCTGAAACTGTAATTAGAATCGTTTCAGAATACAAAGGGAAGAGTGTTAAAATAAATAGCACACACAACTCCCTAAGAGTCAGGCAGATCAATCCTTGCAAAACCATAATTAGGAATGTTTTTGAGTACAAAGGGGAAGACAAAGAGAAGCTCATAATGGTTACTCTTGTCGACCAAATTGCAAAGCAGAGGGATATATTAATTAAAACAATACAACCCACCACTGAGGTTATAGACAAGGAGGGGTAAAAACCTAAATGAATGCCCCAACCTGGAATGTTGCACAGGGTGGAAGGAGAAGCAAAATGTGTGCATGCATGCAACACTCACCATCACGGCCTGCTGGACTAGTGTGTTGCTGTGTTCGCACATATTCTTCAAGATTTTGTTGGCGGCATTGTGACGGGCCGTTGTGGTTGACTTTGAAGCGACAGTCAGTGGGTAGATCAAAGCCTAAAGTATCAGAAAGCAGCAATTTACAAAACCGGAGTTTGTTTACAGTCTGGAGCCTCAACGAGGGTTTTTTTTGGGGGGGGGGGTGCTGGTGGGAAAAGAAAGCAGGAGTGCTTACCTGTGGGTGGTACCTGCCAATATCTGTGAGAAGCTGGTAAATAAGTCGGCCCACCAAAGGACGAGGGGTGTCGATTCTAGCAATGAGCTGGGGGATAACCTGATTTTAGAGGACAAGAGAGGTAAGGGGTGGGGGTGGGGAATGAACTCAGACATTTCTCAAAAGATGCTCTTATTTCATACAAAGCTAAGACAAGCAAAGGAAAAATGGCAGAATAACAAATTCAGGTTTTGAATGATGGGGCTTGGGAAATCCAGACATGACCATGGATTATTTTCTTTAGTTCGCTGTTGTACTTAGGTCTAAATAATACAAGGGATGCTCACAAGAAACCAGTCCCTTACCTGTAACCAGGTATCAATCTGGATGGCCTTCACCCCTTCCACCAATGCCTCATTGACTTCTGGCCAGTGGCCGTAGTCGAACCATAGAGTAAGGACTCTAAGGAAAGAAGATCAAAACACGTCAGGCTCATAAGAATGCAAGAAGAGTCCTGCAGCTGGATCAGGGCAGTGCCCCACTTAGTCCAGCATCCTGTTCTTACAGTGCCCAACCAGATGCCCTAGTGGGAAGCCAGCAAGCAGGACCTGAGTGCAAGAGCAGTTCTCTCCCCACGTGTGCTTTCTAGCAATTCAGAGGTGCACTGCCTCTGGTGGTGGAGAGTCTCCATCAAAATAAACAGGGCAAGGGCAGCATTGATTCACTGCCACTGCACAAGGGCCCATTTTTTTTGGGGGGGGGGGAATCCTCACCTGAGGGTATCCTGTAAATTGTTTCCTCGTGACAAAGAGATGGACCGGAAGAAACCCTGCACTGCTGGAACAGTGTACATCAGGAGTGTTTTGGACAAGTCCTGCCAGGGAACAAACGTTTTGCAGGTCACTCCGCATGAAAGCAAGTGACAGCCAAGCCAAGGATGGGGAACCTGTGTCCCCGCAGATGTTGCTGTGCTACAATGCCCACCATCCCCGACCCTGGGCTGGCGGGTGTTTTGCCAACATCTAGAGTGCCACAGCTTCCCCACTCTTGGTGCATATCAATTGGAAGGGTGAAAGGAAGGGGAACCAGCTGGACACATAGCCCACTGGGTCTGGAGAGCCAAAGGGGAGACAATTGGATTGTACCTCCATGACTTTCTTCTGCACGGGAGATGGGACGGGGCTGTTTTCGGTGCTCTCTGTCTCGCTCTCGCTGTTGCTGCCCTCCGTGTTGGCACTGGTGACACTGGCTCCGCTGGCATGGCGAAGTTTCTTCTTCTCGTCCCTGGCCTGGTTCTGATGCTTGTAGTGGAGGACGGCCTCAAAATTCATGACTGCCCATGCGTGCCAAGCCTGCCGGGTGTGGGTGCATGCACATTAGAATAGCCAATAAACAACGCCCCTGCTGATCCCCAAGCCAACACTCTGCTGCAAAAGGTGGCGGGCAGAGGTGCTTAAGTGTTTTGTATCCTGAACTGACAGGCGCCACCAGAAGCGCTGCTGCTACTCTGGGCGACATGGGAACCTTTTGCTTACCTTGTACCAATTGCGGTCATGCTCTGTGGAGGCACTGTAGTACTGCAGGACCTTGGGGATAGTGCTCTCATTGATACCTTGCAGGTTCAGCTGCCACTCGCCCAGTTTCAGGAAACACCTGAGAGCATATGCCAGGAGTAGTTTGGTCAGAATTGAGTATACACTTCCAGAGTTAACACGAAATACATTACTTCTGGTAAATGAGCCACCATAGCTGCTAGAGGACCATGACAATTTGGGTCCCAGGCTTTTCAGATCCGTCTACCCATGTGCTAACTGAACTGAACCCCTGTACTAACTAACTAACCTGAAACCAAAGGGACACATGGGTTGCTAGATGTGATGTGAAATATATTGGCATTCTTTTCATCTCTCCTACCCCACTAATTCTCTATTAAAGAATCCAAGTTGGTGGTCATCGCTGCTCATGGGAGCATTGTTCCACAGTTTAACTATGCGCTGTGTGAAGAAGTGCTTTCTTCTGCCTGCCCTGAATCTTCCAGCATTCAGCCTCACACTTGTTTACACTGAAATGCATTTGCTGTTTTACTGCCCATTCACTTGGTTTGTGGAAACCCTCTCAGAATTCTTTTACCATCTCTTTTCATTTTAAGCACCCTGAAAATCATGCCTCATCTTATTAGCGGAGGCTTCAGGAGGTCGGTGCACATAACTCAGGTGAAGGAACCCTACAGATATTTCTTGGGCAACAATTCCCAGCATCTTTGAAGGCTGGTCATGCTGGTGGGATGGCTAGATGGGAGTCCGACAAAAGCTGAAGAACCACAGCTTCCCCATCCTTGCAGTAAGGAATCAACCCAGCTTACATAATGCGGAAAACACAGCAAACTGGTCTCTGCTGTGCAGCTGGCACAATGATGTTATCAAACGAAAGCAGAATAAATGGTGCTAACAGTGCTGGAATGGTAGAGCTTTGGGAATAGCAAGCTTCTTGTAGCTACTAGCACAGGTTACCGATGTCGAAAGAGCTGTTTCAGAGTGTGCATGGTTTCAGCTGGTCAGGCCATCGGCCGACACTTGTGTTATCTGCAGCCTTCAGCATGTCACTGCTTCTGGCCTGGTTGCTGAGCCTCGGGGGAAGGAAGGTACTGACCGTGCCATGAGCTTGTGGAGCTCCTGCCTGTGCTGCTGATCCTCAGTTGCGATGGCATGCTGAGCCTGCTGCTGCATGGTCTGAACAAAGTGTTGCATGTGCTGGAACGCGTCAATCTGCAAAATGAATGCATGTGTGCTTTGAAGTGCATTGCTAGGCTGTTATCAAGCATTGACAAAGGGGGGACTTTGCAGCTAATACACATACCAGGAATCATTGGGTTGTATCCAATGTGGGCCCTACTCAGAGCAGACCCATCTAAATAGGCATGGCTAACTTAGGTCCATTGATTTCAGTGGATTTCCTCTGAGTAGGTCATAGTTTGACACAACCCAAGGCGTTTTCTCTCTTTCCTCTTCCATCTCAAGCCTGATTTCCAGCCATTTGTCAGATGTCCTAGCCAGTCAATGATAAAGTGATTCAAGGTCTCACTTTCCTTCATACAAGCTGTCAGCTTGTTTCTTTAAAAAAAAAAGTGGATTTTTTTTTAAAGCCTTGGAAACAATAGGGGAAAACGAGCTAGCAATCACACACCAAGCTGGTAATTCATCTGTGCCATGCAGAGCAGCTTTTGCACTAAAGAGGAAGATGAACATCACCATTTTCTTCCCGTCTCTCCTCTCATGGGTACACTTCTGTACCCAAGCCAGAAAGAGAAGGGAAAGATTCTTTGGACATGCCGTAACAATTCATTAAAACTACATAACGAAAGTGGATTTCCTCCTGCACTTCTGTGGAAGTGTAAAGGAATCATTCTCAGCCTGAGGGCTGCCGTGTTCCCTCATGGGCAAACCCTCTGGGGGTGACATTCCATTGGTAAGTGTGGCCAGAGGCAAACATGGGCGGAGCAGCATTCGGCTACATTCCAGTCATGTAAAAGACAGGAGTTTCTGTGTGTGTGTGTGTGTGTGTGTGTGTGTGTGCGCACACACACACACACACACACACACACACACCCTCCATCCAGGCAAGCAAGCATTATCATCGCAGTACAAGAACACATTCCAGGCCAGGCAAAGGCACTTGAGGAGGGCTCTGAGCAGGACTGGTAACAAGGGTGCCCTGGGAAGAATCTTAATGCCAGATATAGTGTCTTCTGGTTCTCAGCACCCATCCCTAGTGCAAAGGGCACGCACGCACGCACGCACCCACCCACCCACAACTCCATAACTACACCATAGGTGAGGCACAAGACCCTTTCAGCAATGCCACCTACCCCCTCTTCCCTCTCAATGAGCTTAGCTTGTACAAATTTACAACTTCTTCTGAAAATTCAAGGATTACTAGATTATTATTATTTCTTAAGGTGTTACATTAATACTTGATGTGGTTTACACACACACACACACACACACACACACACACACACACACATGCAAGGTTGCTTCAATTTCCCCCCACTGTGAGTTGAGCTGGCTACAAGAAAAGCACGGATGTAAACCTGTCCAATTCAAAAATAGTCAAAAGATTAGCCGCTGGTGGGGTGGCCCTTTCTGCATTTCAGAAGGTGTGCAGCTGAGCCACACAATTATAAGAGCTTTAGCCTCCACAGTCAGCAAAAACCAAGATGGGTTTGGGGTGGGGGCACTGAATAGAAGGAATGACGTGGCAGCACATTCAGGACTAAAAGAGAGACTTTACCATATATTAAACAGGAATAAGAAGGGATCCAGACTGAGGTTTATTGGATTTGATTATGTAAATTCCCCTCACATGGCTGTGCCAAAGAGACTCGGCCGTGCCCCTGCAAAGCCAAGTGATTTGGCCTTACATAGCCCTGTGCATTCTCCAGCTGTTTGTTGGCTGGGTATCTAAGTCTGCAGAGATGTTTTGTCTGTGCAAAAAAGCCCCACCCCTAAACCCTTTTCCGGTTTGCCTGGTGTGTTTGCTTGTTTCTTTACTGACCACTGACACAACACACACAAGGGTATAGAAAATGCTGGGACACGGTGGAGAGTCATCCACTTCGAAACCAGAAAAGGTGGCTGGGCAAGGAAGGGAGAAGAACCTTGTGCATTTTGCTCCTTGCACTGCAGCAGTCCTAGGAAGCAGGAGTTATCAGCAAGAGGGAGAAAAGCATTTTCGAAATTCTTTCCAACATTTTTACCTTGCGGGCACTTTTCCACATGTGCTTCATGTATGCGTAGGTCACCTGAGGATGAACAGTTGGCAACGGGTGATCCAACTGCCGGGACGGGTCAACCCCAAGAAGCAACACGAGGGTCTTATGAGCCAAAGCCTTGAATAAACAGAAAAGAGGAGGGGTGGGGGAAGGTTACTGTGGATTTTGGCGTCCAACTCTTTTTCCTGTTCTCATACCTGCTGGAGTTGCAAGACACACTCACCAGCCGCCCACTCTTGCCGCACAAACTGGCGTACTTGAGCCAAGTCCTCATGTCCTCGTGGGGGTTAACGACAAGGGACCGGACCATAAGTATCCTTTGCCAGTCCTCAACAATCCGCTGGCAGCCCTAGAAAAAGAGAAGCACAGGCAGAGACCTCTTAAGACCATGTATCTGTTGGTTAATTTCTTATTCCTGCCGTCCTTGGAAATTAAAATAGGGAATAGGCTTAAGGCAAACAAGAAGCAGCTGCACATGTTGCACCAGCAGCCTACGCAAGTCATTTCCACCTGGTGTGATGGTAGCTATCTACACAAAGGGTCGTGGCTCAGTGGTAGAGCATCTGCTTTGCATGCAAAAGGTCCTGGGTTCAATCCTCAATGGCATCTCCAGGTTAAGGCTGGGAAAGACTTCCTGCCTGATAGGCTGGAGAGGGTCTGCCAGTCAGAACAGGGAATACTGAACAAGATGAGCCAAAGCCCTGGCTCAGTACAAGGAAGCTTCCTCTGCTCCTAAACCTTTGCATAAGAGGATAAGTCAACTGGTAGCCACTAGCTGTAACAGGCAGTGGAGCCATGTCCATGAACAACATCATCTTATAAGATTTGCTGAACTCTCTAGGTCAGAGGACGTTTTGCCCTGTTTCTGCTAACATCAGGCATTGGCCCTGCTTCCCTTTCTAGGTCTTTAAAAAGGGCTCACTCTGTTGCTACTATCTAGCAGGGAATCTACAATCTTGCAGATGTAGCTGGACTACAAATTCTCATCACCCCGACCAGTGGCCATGCTGACTGGGGCTGATGGGAGTCTGAGTACAACAACATCCGGCCAAATCTTCCCCATCCCTGCTGAAAGGATAGGAGGTTGTCTTATTCCAAGGCACGCCACTGGTCCATCTAGCTCAGTCTTGTCAACACTGACTGGCAGCAGCTCTCCAGGGCTGTTGGGTGGGGGACATTCCCAGGCCAACATGGGGGTGCTGGGATTGAACAGGGGGCCTTCTGTATCCAAAGCAGAGGCTCTGCCACTGAAGCTATAGCCCTTGCCTTGTTAGGTGACAACAGAAGCAGACATACTTCATTCCCGCTTTGTTCTTGCTGTTCAGTGAGTTACTAATTTTCATAACTTGAAATGGAAATTATTTCATATTGTGCATTTTTGTTATTATGTTGGACTGTTTTTATGTGGATAGTGGTATTGAGTGGTCTTTTGTAATGATTTTGGTTTTTTGTCATGCTTTGAGCATAACGTATAGAGGAAAGTGATAAAGAAAACCATAACCATGGCACGATGGAAGAAGAAAAATGGATCGGGAGGTGGAAATACACAAAGGCAGGTACAAATTCTTAGCTACCAGTTGTTCTAATGACCAGCTGGAAATGCAAAAGGGGACACAGAGGGAGAGACCAATGTGTTTTCCTTGAACCATTACTCTTGTGGCCCTCAACAGAAAAAAGGCTGTCTTAGGGGAGACAGGGATGGAAGGAGAAGAAAATAAAGACTGCTGTATGTTGCAGTTAGTAGAGAATATCTAACCTATCTTGGGTCCAAACAAGCAGCTAGTGCTCCTGCTAATGCTGAACACAGACAACTTCTCCTAAAGAGAAAATGTCACTGCTTTATTACATCAAGCAATATGCATTTAATTTTCGCAGTTTGCACACCACTCTATCCTGCACACACTGCTAAACTTCAGTCCTTGGGGACTGTAAACAGAAGTCAGATCCAGGAGCCGGCCAGGTTCTCCAGTGTTAACTATGTTCGTTAATGGAAAAAGGGGGGGGGGCAATTCGGAGAGGAGGAACGATCAACCCCCAGTAAAAGGAACAGACTTGAAAACATAAAGCAGTAACGTCTGTGTCCTTCTAAATCCCTTTCAAAACAAGAAGACAGGGGTCTGACTCAATTTCCGAAAAAGAACATGTTATTTTGAGTTCCAACGACAATTTGTTCCTGCATCAAAAAGGAAGAAAAACAAGGAGAAAGAGAAGGGTTTTTTGGGGGCGGCGGCGGCGCTGAGCGAATACATTCCCCACACAGATATTTTTGCATTTCTGCTTTGGCTGTTGTTCTCCCTGCCTAGTGTTGGTGTTTTCCTGCTGCCTCGCTGACCTGGCCATCCCTTTGAATTAGGCTGCCTTGTAGGCAGGCAGGCTGAGCCAGGAGAGGCATCTCTCTCTCACCTACCTGTGCTGAGTGCCACAATAGCTCAATGCCCACTGCCATGGCGGAGACAGAAGGAAAGCCTGAGTCAAATTGGAGAAGGCCATGCCAGCTTTGAACAACAGTTGGAGGGGTGGGATGGGAAAAGACCCTTTAGTGGCACAGCATCAGCCTTGCATGTAGAAGCTCCCAGGTTCAATCCCCAGTACCTACAAGTTTAGGGCTAGGAATGTCTTCTGTCTGAAATGTTGGGGAGCCACTGCCAGTCAGTGTAGACAGCACTAAGGTACATGGACCAATGGTCTGGCTCAGTATAGGCAGCTTCCTATGGAACCAATGAGAAATTCAGAGAGACCCAGAGCCCACCTGGGCTTTTCCCATCTTCCACAAATGGTGGCAATTTGCACCAAATGAAAACAAGAGTTTACATCTCCAAGAGTTTACTTCTGCTGTAGACCTTGCATTCAAAACAGAATATTAAACATTGGTTAGAAAGACTGAAGAGGTTTTCCTGCTCTGGAGAAACAGAGAGAGTATGGTGCCTTTATTAGATAGCCAGGTATGCCATCCCACATCCAAATTAGGTAGGAAATCTAAAGCTCCCTGAGGTCCATATAAGGTAGGCCTTTTTGTATTTGTTAGGAAGATGCTGTAAAAACACACAAGAACTCGGTGTCCTGTTTTTTTCTTTCTCCCTTCCTTTTCAAGGTCTATAAACAGTTGCAGTTGCAGACTTCACCCACCCCGTTGCTCCGGGCTATTCCTCCTGGGCGGAATGTTCTCTGAGACTTTCCAGACAGGAATGCAATCTTGGAGGCAAAGAGCTTTGTCACAGCTTCCCAAATGGCACAAAGAGAGAGAGGGGGGGGGGCAAAAAGCAAGCCGTTGGCAGCAACAGGTAAACAGCTTCTTGTGCCGCACGGAAGCACACGCAGGAACAACAGGAAGGAGAGCGCCACGGTGGAAAAAATTCTTCCTCTGGGTGGGTGCTGGAGTTAATATGGGTCAGCAGCCACTGGCTATCAAGCTGCAAGCCCGCATCTGCTCCAAGGTAGGGAGGTAGAAAGGATGGATGGATGGAAGGAAGCTAAGATTCAGGGGAGCTAGAGAGTTTGGTGTCTGCTGACATGGCTACTGCTCTAGGTACTCTACCTATCTCCAACTTTCCTCCAAGAGACAAAGGGTGGTTTACACGATTCCACATTTTATTCTCACAACAACCCTGTGAAGTAGGTTAGGTAAGAGAGTGACTGGCTCAAGGTCAGTCAGTGAACTTCATGCCTGAGTGTGGATTTGAACCCTGGTCTCCTAGATCCAAGCCCAGCACTCAATTATCACTGCACCATACTGGTGTTATAAACTTTCCACAGTGTCTTTACCTGGAGTCTCTCCCACCAGATCTGGCGAATAATCTCCCGTCGCTCCGGTACAAGTTTATATTGGATGACTTCTTCCAGCTCCGAAAGCATCTGGCAGGATACCATCGCCTAAAGGAAACAGCCAATCACATTCCATCCCAATCACCACTGCGCCGGAACAATTCCCAAACAGAGGGTCATCACCCGAGGCCAGGAGCAAAGTACTCACCCCGTAGGCACGGCTGTAACTCTCTCCTGCCATAGCTGTCAGCTCAGCATCTAACAGATCTCGGGCTTTGTCAATGCACTGATTGAGGAAAAGAAAGGAAGGGTCTACTAAGGCGATGGAGACATTGAAAACATAGTACAAGAAGCTTAAAAGTAAAGACAAAAAAGGAAGTCAACAATGGAGAGGTGAAGAGAGGCTGCTGCACTTTAGCAAAAAATGACCATGTACATCTAGAACTTTGTTTCCTTCACTTGTTCGGGATAGTGGCACTTTTTCAAGATCTTGTGGACTGGCCAGGGTCTTTCTTGGGTTGTCCATTATTACTGGCTTCTTCCTGTTCCTGCCTGTTGCTCTAGAACAGATACCTTGCCCTGCTTTGTACACAGACCCCACTCTTGCATTTCCTTCAAAGTACTGACAGTGACTCCATATGCCCAGGAACATACAAGCTGAGTCAGGCTTGCAGAGGGGCTGTAGCTCAGTAGCAGAGCACCTGTCTTGCATGCAGAATCCTCAACATTTCCAATTCAACGTTCTCAGACCCTCTGCTTGAGACCCTGGAGACACACCAACTATCAAGAGGTGTACCAGCTGAAAAGCTTCCCAGAATGTCATCCAGGATCTGGTCAAGGTGCATCTACAAGGACCAATCCTCGACAGCAGTGGTGGAGAACCTGTGGTCCTCCAGATGCTGCTGGAATACACCTCCCATATTCCCTGATTATTGGCCTTGCCAGCTGAGGCTGATGGGAGCTGGAGTCCCAACAACAACAGCTGGATGGCCAGAGTCCCACCCTGCTTATGTAATTTATATATCGGGATTTTTTTCATGTTGTAAGCTGCCTTGAGCCTGGCTTTAGCTATGAAAAGGTGGCATACGAATATTATGGTGCCTGTATGACGTATGCTTGAAAGCGCACTGCCTACTATGACCTAGGCACATCCCATAGTTTTTCTCCAATAGGTTTTGAGGTTTTATGTGTGCCAGAGCTTCCTTTTCACATTTTACAGGCTCTGCACAAAGAGAAGTCCAAAACATTGGGTGTTGTGCCATATATTATATAATCTTTCCTCCAGAGTTTTCCCTCTTCCCCCACCCCCTTCCCAGAATGCGAAAAAGGTTAATTACAGAGGCCTTAGCTCTTTCAAATGCCTGGCTGAATTTTCTTGTGCACATCAATAGACACAGACAGATTCTGACAGGGCTTATTTGGATTTTTTTCTTTCTTTCTTAAAGAGGAATTCATTCTACAACTTCAGCTCTTAATACAGGGTGCGGCAGGATGGATGTAGCCCCCTCCACCCCCCCAAAAAAAATAATACAAGATCCCGCCCCTTAAAATTAACAATGTATTTCACATTCACAAAACATCATAAGTTGAATCCTCAACAGAAGCATAGGAATATCCATGCAGGATTAGACCAAAGACCAGTTTGCGAATTGCTGCTTGCCTGGATGGTGGGTAAGACTTGCCATATAGGGACACTTTACAAAAGTGCCTGATCAACAGCCATTTGAGTCTGTTACAGCATAGTCCTGTGGCACCATAAAGGCTGAAGAAGATTTATTGTGTCCTAGAGCAGCCTCCCCCAACTTGGTGCCCTTCAGATGTTTTGAGCTACAACTCCCATCAACCCCAGCCAGCATAGCGTGAATTACCATGGTCAGATCCCAACATGGGTTGCCGAGGGAGGGCCCCCTTGTGTAGGAGGCCCACCAGAGGGCATTTTGCCAGGGGTCCCCTCAAGCAGGAGCCTTCCCTGCCATACGGGAAAGCAATACCCAGTTGCTGCTCTTTAAACCACAGCGGGTGATGGCAAAAAGGTTCACACTGTACCTGCTGAGCCAATGAAAAGAGGTCCTGATGCAAAGCCAGCACAGCCCGATAGAAGGCGCCATCATGGGTATCCCTTGGGATCATACAGGTGTACTCCTCCATGCTATCCCACTGACCTGCAGAGACAGACATGACCTGCATAAGCCAGAAGAGTTGGGAGGCATCCAGTGGGACATACTCATCTATCCCCTCTAATCTACCTGAAGAAAGGGATTAATCCCTGTACCGGAGGTAGCCAACATGGCGCCCTCCAGATGTCCCTGGACCACAACTCCCATCATCCCTGGCAAAAGTCTGTGGCTGTTGGGAGTTGTAGTTGAAAACGTTTGAAGGGCTACGTCTGTAGAGATATAGCTGCCCCATAGCGCCCCTGAAAGAAATGAGCTTAAACCTACTCAATGGAAGAAAATTTGATGACCTCCCTATATCTACTGCAGAACTGCTTCTCCTATGTGGCAAATGCACCCCCAGCGTTCAACAAATCATTTGCCATCCCATGTCTACCTGTGCTATACATCCTTCTCTGTGAAACAGCATTTTAGAGGGACTGTCTGTTTCAGTGCTTAGATTAGGCACTTGGCAAAACTCCCCACCCCACCCCCAATATATATGTGTGTGTGTGCATGCAGGGAAGAGAAGGACAGTCCTAAGGCCGGGACTTACCTAAACCCCATGCAGCTGCTGCCGCCATTCTTGCCATTTTCGCCTGGGTTTCATCATTCACCAAGGTCCATTTCTCACAACACTGCTGGTGAAGTTGTCCCCTAGGAAGAAGAAAAAAGCAAAGATGCAAAAGTTACAGTTTGATGAAAATCCTCTTCCCTGCTTTTATTTAAAATGTACATTTTATACAGCCTTTCCATTAAGGAAACAGTATTCAGTATTTGTGAAAAAATAAACCCAAAACTGCAGTTTGCTGATGATACTGGAATACTATTCATACTCACACAGAAGCCCCATTGAGATCAGTTGGATTTACTGGGTTATAGCCAGCCAAATTTTACTCAGAAGACCCATTAAAATTAATTGACCACAGTTAGTCATGTTCATGAATTTGAAAGGGTCTATCCTGTATGGGACTAATGCTGGAGACAACTCACTCCAAGGGAATTGTAATTGTAACCTAAGGTTGTAACCTAAAATACAGTGTCATTAAACACACCCACCCCTGAAACCAGTCTTTAAACGCATACACACACACACACACACACACACACACACTCCAACAAGACAGTGTTAAAAGGCAAATAAAACCACATGCAGAAAAGTTGGCAGCTAATGAGCAACAACACTGATTGAAAGTGAAAACTGATCAAAACAGCAGCAACATGAAACAAAATATTTAAGGTTGTCAAAAGGGCTGGAAGGACACAAGAGACTTCACTGGGAGTCTTAAAAGACAATAAAGGCAAGGGTGGCAGGCAGGTGATTCTCAGAAGGAAATGCCACAGGTGGGTGAAACTACACAAATTCTGCTGCAGTACTTTGCCACTGTTTGTTTTTTAAAAAGTTGGTATTTAAATTTCCATGGGTTTACCCTATGTATGACTTAGCTGGATACAGACTCCCTTCAGGTATTTGGGTCTTAAGCTGCTCTGTTTAGCACTAGCATTAAGTACTAATGCTATTTCCTCCTCTTTACTGATTTCATTTGTCAGATTTGTACTCGTTTTAATTGAATCTGATGGTTCTTTTAATATGATGTTAGCTGACCTTTAGGCACCAAAGCCGCATTCCACAATGGCAAGTGGGGAGACTGCTCTTGTGCTCGAATCCTGTTTCCAGGCTCTCCAGAGGCATCTGGTTTGCCCCTGTGAGAACCAAATGCTGGACTAGAATGCGTCAATGACCTGATTCAGCTGGCAGAGCTTCTTTTGTTCTTAAACGTTGCGTATTCAGCTGAAGACTTGGCAAAGCCAATGCAGCCTATCTTCTCACTCCCCACAAAGTCACCTGGCTCCCCCCCCCCCCCGTTCTGCCACCCAGGATGCAAAAAGATGGGAACATCAGGTACAGGTTGTGGTGCTTCAGGTAATTCTGTGCAGCCCCCTTGGTCTGCGGAGTGACTTCAATCGACAGGCATCTTCCCCTCCCCTCTCCCACTCCCCTTGTGCCATCAACCTGGGTTCACGTCAGGACCCATCGAAACAGAGAGGCTCAATGACATGAGGCGTGCAGCAATTTAGGCAGGACTGGCTTGGATTTGCTGAACCCTCCAGGTTGAACTGCACAGTACGTTATGCAGGTTCTGTCTTTTCCAATTAGGCTCCAAAAAAAGCACATTCCCTTTCTCATACACACATATGCACACTCAGTGTGCATGCTGCAGATCCCTGCTAGGGATAAAGACTCCTCACTTCACAAAGGGTCTTGATCCACGCAAGCCTGCAAAAAGCAAACTACCCACATCTCCCACCCTCCTTCGGAAGGGAAGTCATTTTGCAAACTCTTATATGGGCTAATGGGCAGTTACCTTATTTTAATATACTCCCACTTTCCAGCAAATTTTTTTGAAGTAGTTTAAACAAGGAGAGGGGGAATCAAAATATATATTTCTAAGTCATTAATCAGAACCATGGAAAGGGTTGTAACTCGGTGGCAGAGCACATGTTTCATATACCAAATGTCTGTTTTTGTTTCCCATAGGAGTTTAGGAAGCTGGCTTATTCTGAGGCGGACAACTGGGTCCCTCTAGCTCAGAACTGCCTACTCTGACTGGCAGTAGCTCTCCAGGCCTTTAGACAGATGTCTCCTGCAGCTCTGCCTGGAGATACCTGAGGATTGAACATGGGACCTTCTGCACGCCAAGCAGATGTTCTACAACTCAGCATGGTTCTGAATAAAGTTACAGATTAATAGGAAGCTGCCTTGTACCAAATCAGATAATTGGTCCGCTTAGCTCAGCTTTGTCTATGCTGACCGGCAGCAGCTCTCCAGGCTTCTGACAGAGGACAAATACCACTCCTTCCTGGAGATGCCATGGATTGAACGTGTGGCCTTTAGCATGCTAATAAGATGCTCTTTATTTATGTATTATTGGATCTATAACTGACTTTCCCCTTACATTGCTCAAAGTGCCATACACAGGTTACCCCTTCTTCATTTTATCCTCACAATAACCCTGTGAAGTAGGCTAGTTTGAGAGACAGCCCCCCCCCAATGTGCATCTGAAAGTAGGGATTTTAACACAGCTCCTTGTCTGACACTCTTAACCACACCACGCTGGCTCTTCTTACCATTCCCCCAGGGCTTCCAGGCAGCGCATGCGCCCCAGCATCAGTTCTGGGTCATCCTTGTTTGTATCCATCTTTTTGTCATAGGCCACCAGAGCATCTTCCCATTCATGCAGTTTCTCATACCAGGTTGCTTGAATTTCCTATAAAAGGGGGGAAGAGGCAGGAAGAGAGGGTTAACAAAATAGCAAATTTTAGTGTGGGAAAGTGGCAGGAGTAAAGAAGAAGACCCAAGAGAGGCAAGTCTCATATGCTTTCATGTCCCATCTCACACGAAGTCTATAGTTATGCCATTAGCATGATGGGAGGGAACGCTATGTGTAAGCAGCACTGGGAAGATGTTTGCAGAAAGGAAGGGGGGAAATAAAAACCTAGGAATTATATCCAATGCTAGTCTGCCTCAAAGTAGGCCCACTGAAGTGAATGGACATGACTACCTTGGGTTCATTAATTTCAATAGGTCTACTCTTTTTAAAATGTTGTTATATGTTTATTTTTTAATAAGACACGACATACAACAAGAGATGCCAAAAAGTAAAGGGGGTACCTAGAACTGAACATGGTAGAATAAATATCCATACCAAAATCAAGTACAGTGGTACCTCGGGTTAAGTGCTTAATTCGTTCCGGAGGTCTGTACTTAACCTGAAACTGTTCTTAACCTGAAGCACCACTTTAGCTAATGGGGCCTCCTGCTGCTGCTGTACCGAAGCATATGTAACCTGAAGCGTATGTAAACTGAGGTACCACTGTATAACAGACCACTATTACAAGGTTCCAACTAACACAAATTAGTTTACATTACCCTGCACCAGTCAATCTACTCTGAGCAGGGCTCAGCTGGATTTAAAGGTAAAGGCAAAAGGTAAAGAACCCCTGGACGGTTAAGTCCAGTCAAAGGAGATTATAGGGTCGCGGCGCTCATCTCGTTTTCAGGCCAAGAGAGCCAAGCATTTGTCGACAGACAGCTTTCCAGGTCATGTGGCCAGCAGGACTAAACCACTACTGGCGCAACGGAACACTGTGATGGAAACCAGAGCGCATGGAAATGCCATTTACCTTCCCGCCGCAGCAGTACCTATTTATCTGCTTGCACCGGTGTGCTTTCGAACTGCTAGGTTGGCAGGAGCTGGGACAGAGTAAAGGGAGCTCACTCGTCACAAGGATTCAAACTGCCGACCTTCTGATCAGCAAGCCCAAGAGGCTCAGTCGTTTAGACCACAGCACCACCCATGCCCCTAATCAGTTGGATATAGCCCTAGGTAAATGGATGAAAAATAAAGGGATGGATAATAATCAGTCTATTGGTCCATCTAGGCTAGTATGACTGGCTGGTTTGCCTGGTCACGTGAGAAAGGGCAGCTGTGTGCCTGTGTGTGTGTGTGTGTGTGTGTGTGTGTTTCCACATGAGAGTCACTGCTGGCATGTGGCCCCCAGAAGGCTAGCGAAAGATGAATGTGGCTCTTGGCTCCCTCCCCTTAAAATCTATCCATCCCTTTTCAGCATCAGCAAACACCACTGGGAGACCCAAGGACAAAAGTAGAGCCTCCCTTGCAAACACTGATGGCTGGTGCCCACTGCGGGCAGTAGGGCAGAAGGCAGAGACACCAGCAGGTGGTGAAGCCAGAGCCAATGGCAGGCAG
Organism: Podarcis bocagei; assembly: GCF_964188305.1. Lineage (NCBI taxonomy): Eukaryota > Metazoa > Chordata > Lepidosauria > Squamata > Lacertidae > Podarcis > Podarcis bocagei. The sequence continues at coordinate 79,298,898 of NC_138132.1, read as the reverse complement.
AGTCAACTCATTCTAGTTTTGCCCACCCCCTTCTCCTGCCTGCTGAGTACTGCAAGGGCAACACAGAGACTAAGGAAGAGGAGGAAGCTGACAGGCAGGTCTGGATGTACGGTAAGTAAGAAGGCAGGCAGGTGGGGGCTGGCTGAGGTTGGTGTGGCAACATCCCCTTTGCCCTAACAGAGCCAGTCTCCACTGCCTGCTGTGCCATCAGCTCCAAGTCTAAGTAGCACCAACACATATAAACAAGAGCAGCAGGGGATGAAGTTTGGAACAGCCCAGCAGACAGACAGCCTACAAGCACGTGGGGCATTGTACAGCAACAAGGGAAAGGATACTAAGGCCTTATTACTGGCCTTAGCAGTCCAGATTTTCTGAAGGTGAGCAGTAAAAAAGAACAGAAGTGCCGACCAATGACAGTTTTCAAATTCCCAACACTTTCACCAGCCTCTCATTTCTTTAAGGATTTTCATTTTCAAGGGATTAAAAGGGGGGGGGGGAGAGGGGGAGGGGACAAGCTACCACTTGGATTTCTTTGGGATTTTTTTTGCTTCCCGCAACCCCCTCCTGCCCGCCCGCCCCGACATGGGCTCTAGGCCAATGTTCTTTTCTGCTCAGCCCTTGGCAGTTCTTGCTGCGACGTTATGCCAAGCAGCGGATTCTTTGAGGGCCCTGCAGGCAGGATAAAGCTGCACACACACACACACAACACATGCCACACTTCAGTGCCCCTCCACGTGAGACGTTGCAGGTCTGGCCTCTGGGGCTCCAAAGGCAGATCATTTCAAAAGAGGCGAGGATGCAGAGCTTGCTGATGTGATCAGGGGATTATGGGTTCCACTCATAGGCAGATAGAAAGCTGTCTCATACCAAAGTCAGACTATGAATCTGGCTGCGCTGACTGGCAGTGGGTCTTCAGCATTTCAGGCAAAGGTCTCCCCCGCCCCCAGCCCTATTTGAAGATGCTAGGGGACCTTTTGCATGTAAAGAAGATGCTCTAGTCTGAACCCTCCTCTAAAACAGTGGCTCTTAACCTTTTTTGGGTGATAGACCTTGTTGGAAATCTAATGGAAGCTCTCCCCAGAATTTTTTTTCACAAAGACAATTTTCAAAGAAACAGGAAGGAAATGGGGTGTGTGTGTCATATTTTTACACTCTCTAAAGTTCATGGACCTCCAAAGCCCGTGATCCTCAGAATCCAAGGATCACAGGTAAAGGACCTCTGCTCTAAAAGTAAAGTAAGATTCTGGTCCTCAAGGTTACGGATGAAGGGCTAGCATAGGAAGCTGCCTTATACTAAGCTGGAAAAAAATGCGTCCCTATCGCTCAGTATGGTCTACATGGACTGGTAGCAGCTCTTTCAAATTTCATGCAGGAATCCTTCTCAGTCCTGCCTGGGGATTGAACCTGGATCTTCTGCAAGCTGAACAGATCTTCTACCATGGAGCTGTGGCCCTCCTTCTCAAAATGAAAACAGGGAGATGGGGAATTAAGAGGCTACTCACCAGCTCCCCAAAGTGTTTCATGGCATATTCCAGAACCCCGGCTGCTGCCTCTGGTTGCTGCAGTTTATTGTTAATACTGGAAAGAGGTAAGTGGGAATAAAAAGTCATTTAGGGCAGATCCTAGTGTTTTATTTATTTATATTTCACTTTTCCAGCTTCCACAAACAATATTTTTTGGGGAACAAGTTCAAACCAAACTAGTATAAATACATTTTTAAAAAGCACCATAAACAATCATAAAATGGCAGTTTCCCCACTGCTACCAATCTTCCCCTGCTATATGTGCAATGACAGGAGAATATAGAGCAGCCTTAGTCAACCTGGTACCCTTCATATATGGCTGGACTCCATCGCCCACCAGCCCCAGTCGGCATGGTCAATGGTCAGAGATGATGGGAGTTGTAGTCCAGCAACATCTGAAGGGCCACAGTCTCCCCATCCCTGCATCAAAAGATGGCAGGTGTGTGATGGGAGGTAGCATGCAGCAGTAAAGGCAAGTGACAGTCTAGTTCAGGGATGGGAGACCTGTGGCCCTCAGGATGTTGTGGGACTTGAGTTCCTATCAGCCCCAACCAGCATGGTCAATGATCAGGGTTGATGGGAGTTGTAGACCCACAACACCTGGATGGCACAATTGTCATAGTGCAAGTCACATCAGTAATGTATGCGGACAACTGATGCAGTTGCTAATCTGGTACAAAGTGGATACTGAAGATGAGAAGCCATCTGTAAAAAAAGAAGACCAGCATTGCCCATTTCATAGGCAGGATTCTTCCACACACCTTTGCTGTAGTTACTGTTCTCAGCCACCAAGCCTTCCATTCCCCCAAACAGCTGCTGCCGCGGCCGCCACATGATTTTAGGCTTTGAACAAGATTTAGCAGAGTTGGCAGCAGGGGACTTCAGCTGAGGCTCACATGTCTATTGCATGTCATTGTTTTAATTTCCTCTAGGCTGCGTTCCCTTAAGCTAGGACTTCCTACCCGCGGCCTATTCCTCCTCTTGAACATCCACATATTCAAGGGCTTTAGGGGCATCCAGTCATAACAGGGTTTTTTTTATAAAAAAAAAATATTGGAGGAAGTCCCCCTCCCCGCTCCCTTTAGAAAGACTACTAATCCCTCAAAAGAATTAGAGGTTTTAAGCGCCCTTAAGAAAGATCTCATAAGGACTGAAGAAGAAATAAACATTTTATATTAAACAGCTGCCTCTCCCACTTCAGCCCTGCAGTTTGCTACTCTCTTGAAGAAGCATCAACTGTCCCCTTTCTGCAAAAGGTGGGGCAGAAACGCCCAGCAAATTTAGGGGGCAGGATCAGGAAGCAAAGCGGCAGCAGTAAAAGTGAATGTCCAATGAATTTTGGACCTCTCAGGTCCTTCATTGGGGAGTTTCAAATACAGAAGTTCAATCTATGTATTATACTGTTTTCTTCTACTGAGAGAGACCAAGAGACTGAACTTCTGTATATGAAAAGCCTTGATGAAGGGCCTGCACGCATTGGACATTCACTTTTTCTCTTGTCCTTTTGTTTCCAGTTCCCCCAACAGTTGGGAGGCAGAAGCAGTGCTTCTGAATACCAGCTGCTGGAAACCACAGGAGGGGAGAATGCTCTTGTGCTTGAACCCTGCTTGTTGGCTTCCCATTTGGGGTATATGGATGGCCACCGTGAGAATAGGATGTTGGACTAGAAGGGCCACTGGCCTGATCCAGCAGTTTCTTTTTAGGTTCTTAGTGGTGAATAAAGGTAAAGGGACCCCTGACCTTTAGGTCCAGTCGTGGCCAACTCTGGGGTTGCGGCGCTCATCTCACTTTATTGGTCGAGGGAGCCGACGTACAGCTTCTGGGTCATGTGGCCAGCATGGCGAACCAGAGCAGTGCACAGAAACACCGTTTACCTTCCCGCCGGAGCGGTACCTATTTATCTACTTGCACTCTGATGTGCTTTCAAACTGCTAGGTTGGCAGGAGCAGGGACCGAGCAACGGGAGCTCACCCTGTCGCAGGGATTCGAACCTTCCGATTCGCCAACCTTCTGATCGGCAAGTCCTAGGCTCTTTAGTTTAACCCACAGCACCACCTGCGTCCCTTTAGTGGTGAATAGCTTCACTTTATTTCCCTGGCTGGTGCATTCTTCTCCTCACCCTGCTTTACCCACTCCCCTTCCGCTATCTGAGTTCACCAGTTTCTGGTACGGATGGCTCGATGCTCACATTCTTGCAGTTGATGCAGCAAACCAACAAAATAGCAAAGAGTTAACAACTACTGACACTGAGGCTGATGGGAATTACAGTCTGTGGGGCACCAGGCTGGCAAAGAACCATATGCAAGGATGGAGTCGTCCACAATTCTTGCATTGGAGTCTGTCAAATAAGAAAACCCACCCCAAAACAAGCCAGCACAAGATGTGCCGATGAGCTTCTCTTTTGGCAATGCTTTGAGAACACTGCATTAACGTGGTAGAACAGCAACACCTCGTTGTCCTGTCTCCTGTCTGGAGAAAGCGTAGGCCAGGCCGGTACCCTCTGAGCCTAGCAGACCTACCCAGCTGAGTCCAGCGCTGCAATCCCTATGAAAGGATTCAAATTCATGCCGGGTTTTATGGGCTTCTGGAGAAAACCTGGCCGACTTATAAAAGGGCAGGCAACGACACTCTGGCCACACACACTCGCTTTGCGTTGTGACTTTCTAGTTTTATAGGGTTGGCTGGGATTTCATGAAGCCCGCTTGATGGCAACCTTTTGCCTACGCACTCCCCTTCATTGTAAGAGCAAATCGTAAGTGCTCAGAGTAAGTTTACCACTAGGATATTGCACAAGGAAAAGAGAGGACCTTTTTTTAGAGCCCTGCTAATACGTTCCCATTTAGACAAACTGCAGGCAATAGTCAGACAGAACTGCAAATGCTTATCACTCCTCTGGATAATAAGAATGTACAGAACTGTAGCACAGCTCTTAAGAGGAACAGCAAGGAAGTCCTGGCTCAATTTTTTTATCTTAGTCATGAACCTCTTTCTAGAGCATCCTCTCTCAGGCTTCTCAGCACGTGCGCACACACATTTACAATATGGGAGATGTTTACATTTACATTGGAACACAGGAAGCATTACATGTCAGTATATTTGTCAATGAAGCCCTGCTCTGGCTTCCCAGTGTCTCAGGCAGGGTTTTGTCTGTCACTTTGTACCTGATACTTCTAACTGGAGTTAGAAGACTGAAACTAGGACCTTCTCCAAACAAGGTACGGGGGCACCTTCTCTGAGCTATATCCCTTCACTCAAGATATAGGGTGTTGCCTTATACCAATACAGGCCTCTGGCCCAGCTAGCTCAATCCTGTCAACTCTGACAGACAGCAGGGTCTCTTTCACTACTTGTTACACAATCCTATTTGTGACTGCGATCTTTTGTGAGAGCCACCACTGAATCACAACTCTTCTCCTAAGCCATTGCCTCATGTACAGTGCTTAAAAACAGACAAGTTCATAGTCTGTTGACAGAATCAAGCCAAGAATGCAGGCATACACCAATGGTCTAGGTGCCAAACAGGAATTCCTCATCCCTATATTCTGGGACCAACCCATAAGCAGGGATCAGAGCTACTGCAAAATAGCATCCTTTGGTTCTGTCCCTGGCAGGAAGTCCAGAAGCACACCATGCCTCCTGACAGTACTGAACGTCACCAAGAGACTCACAGAACCAACAAGGTTAGATCCTGGCGAAGGTCAAGCCCCAATTATGAGAAGCTATGCAGAGTTTTAAGCACTGGTGTAATAAAACCCTGGTTATCCATCCCCTGCAGCAGGCTGCAAGCTTCCAAATCGTCACCCAATTACTTGCTAGCACCAACATTATCCTTATCGACAAAACAGCAAGCCAGGGTTCTTTCACCTCTGAGACAATAGATGGACTTGGGAGATAAATTTCTGATGTTCTAGGAAGGGAATTAAGGACGCCCATGTCTTTCCTGCTCCTTGAGCAAGAGTGATTCATTTTAGTACACTGTAAAAGTGATAAATGGCCGTCACAGTCCCATTGGCAGGCAGAAACATCACTCCCTGTATGTCAGGCAGTTAATTACTTCCAACTTTATCTCTCTTGTCAACACCTACTGACAAATTGGCCATTATCCTTTCCCACCCTCTATCATAATTATGGCTGCTCTGTTACTGCCACTTTCTAGCACTAACTTCTCTCTCCTTTCCACAGCTTGTCAAAAGGGAGAACGAGACAAGATGTTTTATACTTCAAAACAAAAGGCTGAGCGGGACCACACATATTCTTAAATCTTGGAAGAAGCACAAACGTTTCTTTTTTGAAAAACACACACATCATTTTCAATTCCCTCTCCTCAAGAGAGCCGAATCCACTTGACAATAATGTTGATCCTTAAAATTTATCAGCTTGCAGATGGAGACTCAGATATACAACCTGCTGGGATCTTCTGTTTGAAATACAAACAGGAGCTGCGTAAGAGCATTTTGAAAGCGTTTGTGCTTGTGTGTGCACCCCAGACTTTATACTGGAAAAAAATCAAGACTTTGGGGAAGATGCTGACCCCAAGATGAACAGACCCTGCCCTCCTGGCCTGGACATTGTCACTTGCTCTGCTCCTGGATCTAATCTTGGGCAGGTGGAATGGGGGGAATAGTGCTTTCAGAGAAAGAAAGACAGAAGGAATCACCACTGACAAGGAGTTGCTGGTCTTCTGGATAGCCAGAATCTGCATAGCCAGAACTATCTAACTGTGTTACAACAACTGTGATTTTATACACATGAGCTTGTTTTCCCCTCCCTCCTTCCCTCCTGTCTCTTTTTCCTCATGTGCTGTATCTTTGTACCGTGAACCTCGAGAGCAGAGATTATCTATTTAAATCAAACTAATGAAAAAATAATAAACAAATCAGTTTTGACCATTGGATAATATAACAGGGCTTGAAACTGGGTTGAAATAGAACATCAAGTTAGCCTTTGGGGCCTAGCCAACATCTGGGCAACTTGAGTTCTGCATAATAAAAAAAAAGGTTATAAAACTACTTGCACGTTACATATACCAGGGCAGGGGTGGAAAACAATCTGGCTGGTGGGCAAGATTCTAATCTCCTCCCTGCCCTCATGGGGCCACTTACCTGTCAAATACCTGGGCTCATAATTACACCAGGTGACCCATTTTTTGCCCGTACAGATGTCATATATGATGTCTGGTTTAGAGCAGGTAGGTGTGACTTGGCTCAGATGGTCCCGCAGGCCAAACAGAGCCGTCTGGTAGGCCTAATTGGGCCTACAGGTCCAAGGTCCCCCACCAAAGACAACAATAATTTCTTCCAAGTATGAAAAATTTGTCGCGTGTCTTTGAGTGTGTGTGTGTGTGTGTGTGTGCGTGCGTGCATGTGTGAAAGCAGCTGTTATTAGTGGCTTATTGACAGATTATGGAAGTTGTTTTATCATCAGTAACTGGAATGTGTGTTTTTGTAAGGAAGAGAGTCACTTAAAACAGATGGAAGTTCTCTTTTGAGGCTGGAAAAGAGCAGGGTCAGATGGGATGTGAAAGAATATAGACTTTCCTAGAAGCTTGTGACTAACTGTTTAGACAACCAGCTTCCAAGAAGAACTGTGACAGCACCTTTAAAAAAACATACATTTTTTTAAAAGCTCAAGGGTAGCTTTTGCCACCTCCACAGGCAACTGGCAAAACACACTCTGGCCCCAAACCATCAAATTGGACACTCAGGCATCAACTTTTGAAATTCTTTAACATTCTTAAGGAATTACAAGACTGTTTTCCAGTTACTGTTCAACAAACGGGAAGCATCAGAGAAAGAGAAAAATATTTTTAAGCTCATGCATATCACCCCAAGGGGCTAATATTCCTCTCAGACAGAACTGCCACATGCTGTTGCTGCGATTCCCAACATTTGTTGGTAAGAAACAGGTGGATGTTTTTCCTCACTGACTGGCTGGCTCTGGAGAAATAATTCTCTCTGTTGATCATCTCAACAGAGCAATCCTAAGAGCGTTTACTCAAGAGGTAAATCCCACTGTGTTTAATATGGTTTATACTCTGCAATTATTTGGTTTAGGGTTGCAGCATAAGTCCTTGGGACTTTAAAATGGTTTTGGTAGATTGGCTACCAAAAGGTTGAAGTCCACAGAGATGTAGAGGAGGCATGGGGAACCACAAGCTGCATTAACCTGCCATTTTCCCCAGACACCTGATGTCTAGAGCTAGGTTTCTCTCTTGCATATGGCAGCAGGAGGCTGAATAATGCATGTGTCCATTTGGGGGCTGAATCTCCAAAGCCTCAGCTTTTGACATATCAATACCACCATGTGAAGTCTAAGAGTGTATACACCAACCCAGCATTCCCAGTCTCAGGGTTTGTGAATGTGAATTTTAGCTTTGTAGTATAGGCCAGTTTTTACACCCTTCCCTCTCTCTATTCTCCATCCAGGCAAGCAAGAGGGACACATTCTAGCCAGGCATAAAAATCTGGGGATGGTGAGGGTGCAGCTGAGGAAGGGCTGTAACCTGGGGAAGAGTCCAGAGGGCCAAATAGAGAGGCCTGGAGAGCCATATTTGGCTCCTTCACACCCCTGCATAAGGGTTTCATGGCCAATTCAGTTTGCAAGCATGCCCTCCATGCACATTTAACCCAGCATCCCATCTGAAAAATAGGCCCTGCTTAAATGGTCTTCAGAGACAAGTCAGAAAACTGCTCAAAGGAGTCATACCAACGATAGCAACTGTCAGACTCCAGAACTTAGTTGGATACAGCCATGGTGAGGTTTTGGTGTTCCTGCATGGTTTAGAGCAGGCACAGATTCAGTTTCATAAGTGGCATTGAAAAATCAGAAGATAAGAAGCAACTTAGACCAAAATGGGAAAGCCAAGGATGAGCTGGGGATGAGAGTGGGAGCCTCTGAGGTCTTCTATTGTGAGAAAAACATGTCAGACAGAGGAGAGGTGCCAGAGGCTGAAGCTTCATAGGGCAGAGATGTAGAATCTGTGGTCCTCCAGTTATTTTTGGACTGCAATTCCCATCATGCAACTCCCCTGATCACTAGCCATGCTGGCTAGAGCTGATGGCAGCTGGAGTCCAACAAAATCCGGAGGACTACAGGTTTGCCATGCCTGATCTTGTGCATAGGCACTGGTCTTTGGGGGTCAGCTACTTAGCCAGTGCTGTACTTAGCCACTTGCTGTACTGAGATCAGTCTGCAATGCTAGTAGCTGGCATAGTGTGGGTGGAGCTTAAAACCAGTCTTGAGTTTTAAAACATTTGCGCAGTGGCCATGCAGAGGAATGAGAACAGCTGGCAGAGGAAGAACAGAGCAGAGACACAAAGGGTTTTATCTAATACTAGTCCTACTCACAGTAGACCCACTGAAGTTAATGGACACAAGCAACTTAGATTCATTTCAATGGGTTCAAGCTGGGAGAGACTCCCTGCCTGAAACCCCAGACAGCTGCTGCCAGTCAGTGTTGATAACACTGAGTTAGATAGGCCAATGGCATACACAGCATAAGGCAGACTCCTATGTTTCTAGGGATGGAGCTTTCTGTCAGACTCTAGTAAAGCTAGCAAAATTTATTTCAGGCTTGTAATTTTTGTAGGTTTATTTAAAAGGCTGGTTAAGTTGGCTTGAGAAAAAGACACACACCACATGTGCTTTATAGCAACAGGATACCATTTGTTACTGGAGATTTCCCACCTTGGCCCTGGAATGTCACTCTGCCTGTCCAGCCAAGACCTGCAGAACTTTATGCAGCTAAGGCATTGTACAAAATAATCCAAGACAAGGGTTCTCAACCTTTTGGGGCACATTGGTATCAGGTGCAACCCCAAGAAGCTGTCATAGTCACTACAGGCATATCACAACTCTCTACTCCCTAGCTGTAAGCACCTCTACCCTGAAATGGCACCTGTGCTACAATTTAGGCTAAAGCTATTGGCTAAAGAAGGCTTCCCGCTTAATTTCAATGAGAAGACAAGCAAACTAAGGACTGCGGGCCGGATCAGGTCCAATTGCCTTCTGGATCCGGCCCACAAACTGTTTGGGAATCGCCACGTGGATCGCCAGCGCACACATTCTTTCCCTCTCCCTCACAAGGTGTTGGCGGCGACAGCGCCTCCTCCCTCCCTCCTCCTGGCTTCTCCCTGCCCTGCCTAGAGGAGGAAGGGGGCTGGAATTTGTTGGTGCCAGCAGCAGCAGCAGCGCTCAAAGCAGCCGCCATTTTAAGCATGCCGCTCATTGTCCCTCTGCTGCCGCCAGCTCCTGCCGCTCGCAAGACACAGGTAAGCAGCCACCAGGGCTCATGGTGCTCTTGAATCATTCCCCCCCCCAAATATAGTCCGACCCTCCACAAGGTCTGAGGGACAGTGGACCAGCCCCCCGCTGAAAAATTTTGCTGACCCCTGATCTAAATGATAGTCCACCTGCATCATTAAATTGAGCACACACATTCTAAGAAACACTGGCATAGAAGCGACAAAACAAAACACCCTGCTGAAATCCTAGCAGAGGGATACCAGGGCACAAAGGCGACAAATGCAAAAGGAAGAAGGACAACTAGGGGAGGCAACAACTGACACACAGAGCATCACGCTTGTCTCCTTGGCCTTCAGTTTGACAAATATGTTTCTCATCACAAGAGGCCCAAATAAGAATTTGCCCCTAGGAACAAGCGAAACTGTGGCTGGGAGGAGACTCAGATGGGATTAGAGAGAGAATGAAAAAGGTCAAGGGTCAGGACTGTGTGGAGAGGGGTCAACGCCCCATGTATTTCTTTAAAAGCAATTCCATTCAAGAAACTTTTGTACAAAACAATCTGCGTCAACATGAGCAAAACGTGGATCTTTCATCCCCGTTGTTTCCGAGTGCAGAAATTTGGTGGCATCTCAGGTCACAGAAAGCATGGGAGCCAGGGACCACGGGTGCGTGCAAGTGAGCAGTGCTGCTTGGGACAGGAGGATGAAATTCCAGAAATTCTTCTCCCTCCCTCCTACAGGGAATATGTGAAGCTATTAGCATGTTGATATCCTGCCTTCCTTCCAAAATGGAAGTCAAGGTGGCATGCATGGAGCACCCATAGGCATTCTACTACGGGGACAATGACCAAACTAAAGACCTTCTTAGTTACAGCAAAGTGGCTGGCTTGTGTGGCTTTGCAGCATTCCTGGGAAAAATCTGCTTTATTCTTCTTAGCTGGGGGTGCTACAAAATTTGTGGAATGGTTTTACTTTTTCAAAAATGGGCTTTTTTGTGTTTTTGACTGCAGAGGCAACTACTGATCTTGCTTAAGTTCCTTAATGAGAAGGATAGTAATAATCAACAAGATTCCATGAGAGGCAGCTGGCCCACTTCAACTGATCTTTCTCAGTAAAATGCAGACTTGGAAGAGCACTGATTGCAGCATGTAGGTTTCCCTGGACTAGCTGTGTGCTTTAGACACACCGTATTGGCCTGAATATAAGCTGCACCTGAATGTAAGATGCACCTTAAAAATTGGAGGGGGGAAAAGAAAAGAAAATATCTGAATATAAGCCACACCCTTCCTCACTGTAGTGTAGTGGTTAAGAGCGGTAGTCTCGTAATCTGGGGAACCGGGTTCGCGTCTCCGCTCCTCCACATGCAGCTGCTGGGTGACCTTGGGCCAGTCACACTTCTTTGAAGTCTCTCAGCCCCACTCACCTCACAGAGTGTTTGTTGTGGGGGAGGAAGGGAAAGGAGAATGTTAGCCGCTTTGAGACTCCTTAAAGGGAGTGAAAGGTGGGATATCAAATCCAAACTCTTCTTCTCTTCTCTTCTTCTTCTTCTTCACTGCTCCTAGCTGCATAAGGGGGGGGGGGAGAGCCAACCTGTACTGCTGGCGCCCTTTCCCCTTCCTCGCTTTCTCCCCCTTCCTGGCCTTGGGGGAGAAGACGGGGGACTACGCACGGGACGAGCACTGCTTCACCGTGCTCCTGGCACTGATTGTCCCACACTCCTAGCTGCATACTGTAAGGTCGTGAATATAAGCCACATTTTAACTTTTCACGGTTGGAATTTGGGGAAAAAGTGAGGCTTATATTCAGGCCAATACGGTATAATTCACAGATGTTTGTGTGGCAGACATGAAGGTGCTCCTCGGTAGACTGGTCAATGTGGAAAGGGTGGTTCCTTAAAAGGTAGGACCATAGGAAGTTACTTTATATCATAAAACAAAGATTGTAATGAAATCAAGTCAAGCCAGACCATTGGTCCATCCAGCTGAGGATTATCTACACTGACAGGCAGTGGCTCTCCAGGGCTTCAGACATTAAATCTAGGACTTTCTGCATGCAAAGAAGATGCTCTACTTGCTACAGCTCTACCCCACCCCTTTTAAGAGAACACTACCCACCAAAAAGGAAAAAAAAGCAAAGGAAATAAACTGATCCAGGAAGACCTAAAAAAAAAAATCTACTGGAGGTTTCGTGTTTTATTTATATCAGGTTTCATCCATGCATGAGCCATTTCATGCAGAAATGCAATTGCAGAACAAGAATCTGGCTCCATGGCAGTAGTTGAGATGACAGCATAAGAACAAAAAGCAGACTTGCTGGATCAAACCAAAAGGGGTCCATCTAGTTCATCATCTTATTGTCACAGTGGTCAATCAGATGCCCCAATGGGAAGTCCGCAAGCAAGACCTAAATGCAATAGCAACTCTCTGTACTTGCGATTCCCAGCAAAGTATTCAAAGGTTTGCTACTTTTGACAGTGGAGGGACAACCCCGGTTTATCCTTGACTGTTTCCAATTCTAAAGAGTTGTAAACACATTACCACAGCTAGTCTCTACGTATTAGGTATCTGGGAGCTAAAAGAGATGCACTGAATCCCCTTTGGACATGCATCTGCCAGCAGAGTAGTTTCCACCCTGGGGTCCCCCTTCTCACTATGTCTATGACGTGAGTGACTGTACCTATCAGTGTTCAAATCTCCCATTGTTCTAATCTACGTGCATTTTGCGACAGGAAATTTCATTAGCGCAAGCAGTTTCTGCGCTTTGGGTGCACTGCTGGGCGTAAGATTTCAGATTAAAGCTGCCCAGGGGAAAGAAAGGACTTTTATCTGCCTCCCCAATTCCACCTACTCTCTGAAGACTGGAGAAGAGACCCTCTTAAGAATATTAGGGGGGTGGGCAGGAGAAGGACTAGACCATGTGAAAAATGAAGATAATATTTTAGCTGCAGTTCATTCATTTTCAGCTTTGTTATTAAAAAAGCGTGCATAGACATTCTGTTGCTGCATCCATAACCTGGGTTGAAAGTAGGGTTACCAGATGTCCCCTGTTCCCGGGGACAGTCCCCGGATTTGCAAATCTGTCCCCGGACAAATTCCATCCCCAGAATGTCCCCAGGTTTACAAATCTGCCCCCAGAAAATGTGGCAGTGGCAGCCTCAGCAGCCCGGAGCCAGCCTGGTAGCACAGTTGGCTCTGGCTAGCTTCAGGAGCTGCTCGCTGCCGCCACCACTGCCAAAGGGGAACCAGGGACATCCAGCGGTACAGATCTCCTGCCCCCTTCCTCCTTTGTTTTGACAGATCAGGGGAGGGCTTGGGTGGGTGTTGCCCAGTTTTTTAAAAAAACTTTGCACATTTATGTTTCACAGGGTGTGAAAGAAGGGCTTTGCACCTTGCCTGGCAGAGAAACCGTGCTCCTTGTGCTCCTCCAGGGCAACGGCTGGCTGCCTGCCCACGACTCCCAAGCCTCCCCTGATCTGTCAAAACAAAGGGGGAAGGGGGAAGAAGATTGGGGAAGGCTCAGGAGTCACGGGCGGCCACGCGCCATTGCCCAGTTTTTTAAAAACTCTGCGCATTTTTGTTTCACAGGGTGTGAAAGAAGGGCTTTGCACCTTTATACAATATGCATGTGTGCTTGGGCCCAGGGTCTTTTGCCTCGCCATCCCCACTCCTGACTCACTGTTGCTACTCTGCTTAAAAAAAAAAATGGTCCTCAGATTCATTGGGAAAAAAAATCTGGTAACCATAGTTTAAGGTGCCATTTAGCTCCTAGCTTTCATATCTTAGTTTCTCACACTGTTACTTACTGTATTATAATGTGAGAACTGTACCTACTGAAATTTCCCCTAGGGAATGGGGTTTGCTCGTGTTCACTGCTTGATGGATCAGGACAGACTCTGGACCAGTTCAGATTTGCTACTTGTTATATCACCTGCACCTGGCAGTGCTGAGGTTGGGCTCGCTTGCTTGAGTCACAAGACTTTGCAGGCACTTTCTCCCTGCATGCTGGGCATCTGATAGGTGGCATGACACAGCCCTTTCCCTCCCAGTTCCAAACCAGTTGACTTTTGGGTCCCTTCCTCTGAGGCAGTCAGAAAAACATACCAGAAATCCAAGTCACCCTTGCTTTCTTAATAAAGGGCTGCTAGAAGTGGGATCAGCCCCCCCCAACCTCTTATATAATCTTTTGACCTGCAGAACCCCCTTCCATTTACCAAACTTGAACTCCTGCTTTGTCCCTTAACATGCTGCCAGAGGATTAGTCACCAGAAAGGCTAAAATCCAGTAGGAGGCATTTACTGGCAACTCCCATGCCTTCCCTGCACTCCCCCCACTCCCAAATCTGAGAGAATGACAAAGTTGAACAGAAAAAGCCTCCAAGCTGCCCACCCTTAACCCCCCCCCACATTCACGCAAACAAGCCCTAAAAAGTATTTGTTTCCACCTGATATGAGCAGATGAGTGGGGAGTGGCTTAGCAGGCTGTGTATGGGCTGCAAGGGGGGGGGGGAGGTACCCAGAAGCAATAGATATTTAAGATGCAGTGTGCGAGGGAGAGGCACACACATTTCTCGAGAGCAGAGACTCCGACAGGAGCGATCCACCTTTGAGAGACTTGATTCATTGAGAAAGAGAAAGAGGGAAACAATAGCTTTGGCTTTACAGAAAACATCTGTACAAATACAGTTCAACTACAAAAGCAACTCCTCCTCCTCCTGGGACAGGAGATAAGAATTTCTGAAGCAACCCCTAGGACCAAGTGAGTGGGGGAGCAGAGAAGAAGAAAAATCCCTAGACACAGCATGCAGACCACATTCAGCACTCAGCTGGCTTGGTTATGTGCAGTAACCATCTCTTTGGCCGTGTACCCAGCCTGGCTGCAGAAACCTCCAAAGAGGAAGGTGATCAATGGGAACCCCAAGAACCTAGGCTGCTGTGAGGAGCTGAAGGAGCTGAAGATGCATGTGGCCAACCTGTCCACCTTGATACAGGAGCTGAGCAAGAAGCAGGAGGATGAATTGGGAAACGCCATCATGCAGGTGATGGAGCTGGAAGGAAGCTTCAAGCAGATGGACCTGCGCCTCAATGACGTGGAAGGGAAGTACTCGGAGATGAACAACCAGCTGGGCATCGTGCAGCTTCAGGCAGCTCAGACTGTCACGCAAACATCCGCAGGTAAGGAGGACCAGCGGTATGGCAAATAAATGCATGGAAAAATAGAACCTCACGAGGCTGCTACCCTCAGTTAGGACCCCCAATACTGCAAGCAAACTCTGCTGGGCAAAATGTACCCCAGGAGAGGTGCTTTTAAACAGTTGAAAGGGACCACAATCTTGTGCATTTGCTTTTGAGTCGTTCAACTATTTCATTTACAAGAGAGCTTCAGTGTTTTAAATAATAATAGCTTAGTTCTGCATGTAAGACCTGCAGACACTCAAAACACAATCGCTCTTTAGAATATCAGCAGAAAAGTGAGGAGAGACAGTCCTACATTGAGATTATGGTCTCTCTGTCTTTGTATGTGCTTAAAGATAGGAAAGTGCAGCCAGATCCCATTCATGCTTTTTTCCAGAAGCGGTCTGTGAGGAAAGAGGGAAGGTTGTGAGCACATGTGTGATTTCGCACAAAGAACTCTGTGTGAGAATATGAGCAGTCATATCCTGAGATGCACGGATGCTAGGATTGCCATCTTTAACAAACGCTGGTTGGATTAAATAGTTTTAAAACCTCAGTAAATCAAACTGAAAGGCATTTCAGCTCAATGACAAAACACTTAAAAAAGAAAAAAGCCTGCATGAAAACTGTGGATGGCATCTTCTTCCAAGAGGCACCCCACCTTTATGCTCACTCAAGAGGGAATGTTGTGAGATATTTTACATATATTATCTGCACCATTCAAAATTAAAGAACCAAGTCACTATCTAGCTCGATACTGCCCACACTGACCAACAGCAGCTCTTCAAGATTTCAGGCAAGACTAATTTCCAGCCTTGCCTGGAGACCCCCAGAATTGAACCTGCTGCCCTCTGCATGCAAAGCAGTTGTTCTGCTACTGATCCGCAGGCCTTCCCTAAAAGAAAATATGAATTTTCCTTCAACACTATATGTATAGCTATATTTTTAAAAACTCCACCCCAATAATCAATTAAAACTCATCCGATTTAATTGAGTAACATGATCTTGGTTACCACCTAGTCACCTTTTCCCACAGGGGCCACCCTTGGCTATATAGCCATACACACTTTTAATAACACACCTTTTAACTAGCCGGTTCATCATTTGAGGTTTACAGTGAAATAAATAATCAACTCAACTTAGCTTCTAGGCATGGTCACCTGGAAGCAGCTCTTTCCCTCAATTGTGAGCAACCAAGCTACATACAAGTGTGACCTGGGGTGGGCAGGGAATCCTCACACTGAGGTATTCGCAGTATTCACATAAATAGCCCAGAGTGTGCCTTCAAGGTAAAAAATTATTAAACCACATGTCTTATTACAGGCATGGTAAGGCCACACTGCATGTGGAAGACAGCCACGTAGGGACTTGAATTGCTGGCTGCAAGGAAGCCCCAGTTGGCACCTAATCTTTCCTAATAGGTGGAAATCATTCACCTTGCACTCTGTTACACCTGTCAGGATGGATAAAAGTTAACCTCGGGAAGGGTCTCTCCCTTCCCCTTGAAGCAGCTGGATGTTCAGTTCTTAACATGGAAAGGGAAGCAACCATTTCCAAAAAGGCTGATAAGCTCGCCGGAGCGGGAATGTAATTTCCAAGTGGGAGCAGGCCATGATGGAGAAAACAGACCGTGCACAGTCCAAACATGTCAGATGTGCTGATTTGGCTCATCTGCCTGAGAGCACAACTGCAAACTGGGGAAGCTGTCCCAGGCATGGCCATCTTATCAGATCAAGAGGTTGGGCTTTGCGGAATGGCAGCAAACTGTATTTGCCTAGCTATTCCCCATTGCTTCAGTCTGGGGGCTTTTGCAATAAGATAAGTTTTTGGAGGAGAAACTGGTTCTCTCTCACTCAGAAGTAGTAACACTACTGCTTCGCATCTGTGAAATGCTGTTTCTGAGTGTTCAGGTCACTTTACACAATCTTGCTATAGTAAATTATTGTGAGGCAGGCTGGTATGGGTGCGATATGCCCCTATTGCAGGACAAAGCATGCAGCAGAGAATGCCTGCCCTGAGGCTACCTAGAAAATTCAAAGTGAGATTCAAACATGAAGTTTCTAGATTTGCAGCATAGTCTGTTGGTTATACCAGCTCTTGCACTTGCCATTTCTGAACAGATAAGTACTTCTGCTACACTGCTAAAACAATTTCTCTTTCACCTTTAAAAGACCATGGTGAGATATGTTGCTATTACGTCAACTTTACAGCTGCAGTCAAGGCTAAGGGTTTGTAAACTGCCCAAACTCACCCAGCCGAGCTGGGATTAGAACCTTAAGTCCCCAAAGTTCAATACTATGGTTACTGGTTCTTTGTTCTTTACTAATCAGGATAATGTTTGATTAATTTTAGAATGTTTTTTTGTTAGGCGCACATGCCAAAGCCATCAAATCCCCCTTGTGCCACTGAGCCTCCCTTTCTGCTAGCCTGATCCCGCTCCAAGTCCTTGCTGCTCAATGGTTGTGTTTTTGAAGGGTTACAGAAGGAGCTGGAGAAGTTAGCGCCCAAAATCTGCACTTATATATGGACAAGAGAAAAATAACTTGAGCAGTCTCTCTGTAAGCAGGATCGCCCTCCTGATTCCATGTGTGCCAATCAATTGCTGAAACAGCCTACTAGGTTTGGGAAATGCTTCTAGACTGCAGCCACCATCATGCAGATCTGAAGGCAACCCTGTATCGTGAAATTTTAAATGTTTAAACTTTTACAGTTTTTTATGTGCTGTAAGCCACCCAGAGTGGCTGGGGAAACCCAGCCAGATGGGCAGGGTATAAATAAGAAAATTATTATTATTAGCTCTCCCAAACTGGGCAATGGCTTCATTCACCAGTAGAACACAGTTTGGCTCACTTGCTTGAGGAAAGCATCAGCTGCAAGCATCCTGAAGACATACACAGCTGTCCTCTTATTTGTGGAGCACATGGCTGTCTCAGTCACATAGGTTAATGTTGGAGGTGGTTGAGGCTTCATGGTCTCAGGGTTCCCCTTCTGGGTTTGAAATTCTAGGGAGGCTTTACTAAATATTGCAACGTACGTTTAAAACTAACATGCTGTTTTTGGAGGAACTGTAACATAAGCAAGGTTACATTTAATAAAAATGTGTCAAAAGTACAGTGGTACCTCGGGTTAAGTACTTAATTCGTTCCGGAGGTCTGTACTTAACCTGAAACTGTTCTTAACCTGAAGCACCACTTTAGCTAATGGTGCCTCCCACTGCTGCCGCGCCACCGGAGCATGATTTCTGTTCTCATCCTGAAGCAAAGTTCTTAACCTGAAGCACTATTTCTAGGTTAGCCGAGTCTGTAACCTGAAGTGTATGTAACCTGAAGCATATGTAACCCGAGGTACCGCTGTACTTAAGAACTTATCACAATTTGTGGGTTGGGGGTGTTGAATACTCGTCAGTCATTGCTAAACATTTGTTGCTTCCCATTCCACCCCCTCCATTGACACAGATGCTGTGTACGACTGCTCGTCGCTTTATCAGAGAAATTACAGAACTTCAGGGGTCTACAGACTTCTCCCTGATGAATTCCTGGGAACGCCAGAAATGCAAGTAAGACGTCTTAATACAAATGCTATGACTTACTTATGCCCCAGTTATAGTCCAGATGGGCAGCTTTGGGCAGTTTTCAGGACAGGTTCCTACGGAAGGAGCACACATTTACTCTCTCTGAGCCTCCATGACCCACAGAAGGTGACCCTCTAGGGGTGTTGGTAAGAGCTTCTCTACAATGGTCCAATCTACGTGGCTGAATGGCAGCAGTAGGGAAAACTGCCCAGGATTCCAGGACTGATAGAATGACACTTAGGATTATTATTATTTTTTAAAAAAACATTTTGATGTTCATGGATTTCCCTTTCTTGGTACTCAAAATGGCTTTCTGAGAAAGTAGCTTCATTCCACCTGTAGCATCACAGAGAACATCTCTCCTAAACTAAAAAGCAGCTGACCTCATGGTAAATGCTGCTACCCAGTGCCTAAAATCCCTTATTCTGCCATTACTAATAATACATGTTTTCACTTATATTCATACTAATATGGTTTGTGGGGTGAGAGGAGGGGAAGAACAGATATTCAAATTAACTGAACTATTCAGTCCATTTGGCAACAACAAATACATGCCCCCTCCCCAAAAGGGGCCTAGACAGTCCCTAGTCTCCATGAATGACTGGAATCAACACTCTTTCCCATCGCTCCAGGTATACTGTGACATGGAGACTGATGGAGGAGGCTGGACAGTCATCCAGAGGCGTAAAGTTGGCCTGACTTCCTTCAGCCGGGACTGGAAGCAGTACAAGCAAGGGTTTGGCAGCATCCAGGGAGACTTTTGGCTGGGAAATGAGCACATCCATAGGCTTTCCCGGCGCCCGACAGTGCTGCGTGTGGAGCTCGAGGTAAGGGAATGATTTCCAAAAACCAGGCTAACTTTTGGTAATTTATCTACATTGAACAGCTGAGGAATTTAGAAGGACGAGCAGTCTCCAGCAGCAATTTAAGATACAGTCAAACCTTGGAAGTCAAATGGAATCCATTCCGGAAGTCCGTTCGACTTCCAAAACTTTCGAAAAACCAAATTGTGGCTTCTGATTGGCTGCCATGTTGGACGTTCGGGTTCTAAAAGAACATTAGCAAACTGGAACACTCACTTCTGGTTTTGCAGCGTTTGGGAGCCAAAACGTTTGAGTTCCAGGGCATTCGGGATCCAAGGTACGACTGTATTGCAATTTCTAGGTACTGCTTTACACAGGCATCAGTATCTGGGGTTGGCACGTAAGATATCTCCCCCACCCTCCATTATGCCCTCTTAACAGTGCCCTTAAACTCAAAAAGCAAGGGCACATACCCAGATGTCCTCAGCGGCTGCTCCACAACTACAGAGGTATTTTCCTTTGGAAGTCTTGCCAAACTGCAGGCAGAGCATGAGGTTTTGCTGAAGGGAGTCAGCTATGAGAAGTAGTTTCAGTGGAGCTAGCAGACAAGTTGCCCTGTGGTTGAACACATGAATGAAATGCAAAAGGTTGAGGAAACGGCCGTATCGTTTCCTACGCAGGAATCCATCACATCCATTTGAAAGAGCAATGGATGCCTGAAGATATGGCACTCCTTGCAAGGAGGGATAGGTGCATACATTCCTGGAAACGGTTTTCCTAGATAAATTTGAAGATGTTTCCTCTTCACCTTCATCCACCTCCTGTTTACCCTTGCAGGACTGGAATGGCAACATCCGCTACGCTCTGTACAACCACTTCGCTCTGGGCAACGAGCTAAACAGCTACCGCCTCTTCTTGGCCAACTACAGTGGCAACATTCCACATGACTCCCTGAGGTACCACAACAACACAGCCTTCAGCACTAAGGACAAGGACAATGACAAGTGCGTGGATCACTGTGCACTGTTACGCAAAGGTAAGCATGTAGATGGGATCCTCCTCCTACCCTAAGTTTTAGCTGAACAGGGCTGAATGCCATTTTGCAATTTAGAAACATTTCCAAAACCTGTATTCGCTTTGATATGTGAAGCACTTTCTGGAGCAAATAGGAACACAGGAGGCTGCCTTATAAAAGGTTAGACTATTTGTCCATCAAATTCAGGGGAACCTTTGGGCCTCTAGATGTTGCCGAACTACAACTCCCAGTAGCCCCAGCAAGCATAGCCAATGGCTGGGGTGATTGGAAGGGCAGTTCAGCAATGTACCGGGTGGGGGGCAAGGTTCCCTATACCTAGTCTAGGCCAGCTGGCAATGGCTCTCTTAGATCGTGGGCAGAGAAAGCTATTTCCCATTGCCTGCTACCTGACCCTTTGGCTCAGGGGTAGGCCAATGCATTAATGAAACTGTGTGTGCCCCAGAATGCCTTGCAATTTGCTTGGTCCCATGATGGCAGATGTCAGTGCAAAAGGAGGTTCCCTGAAGGCGAAAAGTTTCAAAACCCACTGCTTTCGAAGACAGATCAAAAGATTTTCTCCGCTTTTGTTTCTCAACAGGCGGCTACTGGTACAACTGCTGTACAGACTCCAACCTGAACGGGGTTTACTACCGCAATGGAGAGCACAACAAGAGCACAGATGGGATTACTTGGTACGGATGGCATGGTAAAACATATTCCCTGAAGAGGGTCGAGATGAAGATTCGGCCGGTAGACTTCAAAGCCCAGAGGGATACCAATAAAGTTGAGTAAGGCAGCAGAGACACAACTTCATGGGGGACAGGGAGAAAGATACACACAAATGCTAACCAAAAAATAAACCACAACCACTGGTCTGAAATACAAGGGCTGTACTTCTGCATCTTTCTCATCACAATGCTCTCTTCCAGTAGGATGTTCAAATGTCCCAGGACATGTAGCCCCTGGCAAGCAGCATCCTCATAAGAGAAGGATTTTGTTCCATTCACAAATATCACAGAGTTGCTATAGCATTCCCCCCCGGAGTACAGGGTTGCAAAGTGTGGTATTAACTTTCCCAGCTTTTTAAAAATGTCCACCTTGCAATCACTCCCTGTTTTAGGTTGACTCAAGTGCACAGATACAACAACGGCCAAAATGAAGTAAGGGAATGGGGGAGGGAGGGAAGTGCTGAGTTAGGAAGTTGACTGCAAGCGAGGTGATCCTTTTTTCAAAAGCATAGGCCCACAGCCCACAATTTAAAAGAGAAAAAAGAATCAGATTGGGACGTTGGATGAATCGTAATTGGAGTTCCCCACAGATCTTCCTATTGATGAATGGACATCAAAGACATTCCAGATTTAAAAGCCTACTATTTATGCCTTGAGCTTTTGTGTGTGTGTGTGTGGGGGGGGTGTTACTACAAAAGGAAGGTGCCAACAACAATAAAAAATATACATTAATATTCTGAGATTTTATAAGCCAGGGATGAGGAATCTCTTGCAACCCAAGGGCTACATTCTATCACAGGCAACTCTAAAGGGGCCTCAAGACAGTGGTGGGTGTGGCCATAGGAAAAAGTGGATTGAGCAATGGATGCAACTTTTAATCTTTCTACAGCAGGGTCCATTCCAGTCACACTAAAACCAGAGGTTTCTGCACACCAACACACATCTCCCACCCACAGACACTACCACAGCTCAAAGGCACATACCACAGCCACCCAAAAGCACCCAACTAGGCTGCAGAGCAGGACCAAATAGAGATGCCACAAGGATCACATGCAACCACCAGGCCTGAGATTCCTCGGTCCTGTTAATATACTGTGCAGTGTTCAATACAAATAAAGAGATGTGAGGAATAATATTATGCACACATTGCAATGCATCACAACTGGGGAAACGATTTGTTTTAAAAAACCACAAGTTACCAAGGACTCCTCTCACAGCTCAGTTCCCTGCTTAACTTCGTTGCCAGAGTGGGTTCATAGTTAATATATCTATTTTTTATTCACTTTTTATTATTTACAAGAGGAATCTAGCATAATTTAAAGTTGCTATCTTGGCACCAGAAGACATTGGTTTCCTGGAAAGTGTCTTGTACATGTTAACTGGCCAAAACTTGGGACCATCCCTCCAGGAACATATTGTTGTTAAAGATGGTTGCTGAGTGGGTGATGCTCCAGGTGGATCTGTGTGTGCTGTAAATTGAAAGAGCGCTCTGTACAAAATCTGCCATGCCTCCACAATGGATTTTTTTGTTTTGTTTTTTTCAGATTCTATAATAAACTCTCTTGTTTTTAAACTGGGTCTTGAGTCTTTTGTCAAAATACCTAACAAGCAGGCAGATTAAAATCAGAAGTCCTTGAAGAAAAGAACAAGCAAGGCTCCAGGAGAGGTGACAGTATGTGTTGTGTGGCAGACACAGCGTCTGAAAATAGCTCAGCAGGCAAGAGAAAAGAGCAATGGATGGATATGATATGGAAAATGAGAGACACGCAGAAGATAACAGGAACATGGCAGAGATAAATTGGGCAATGCACACAGGGACAGCCACACACAATTAATAAAACGCTGAGCTGCCAAGCAGGTTTACTAGAGAGTGAGCACCACTAGGGACTTGCAATTCTATGCACAGTGACCTAATGCTGCCCAGGATTGGTCCGTAGGCATGCTAAAGCTACATGTCCCATTTCCTTCAGAGACTCAAGCATGCCTGGTTTTCCATAGATAGAGTGAAGGAAAGGGACAGGAGCTGCTTGGAACATTTCAGGAAGAGCTATTGATGGGGCTTGGGGTCCATGGGGGATGTAATAATGACTGCCAGTCACAGCAGACAAAACCCTGGGCAGCTCCCAGTGGGATCTGCTTGCCTTATTAGAAAAGGTGCTGCCTCACCCAGAGACTAGCCAGCCCTCCAGATGTTTTGGGTCTACAACTCCCATCATCCCTAGCTAACAGGACCAGTGGTCAGGGATGATGGGAATTGTAGTCTCAAAACATCTGGAGGGCCGAGTTTGCCTATGCCTCGACTAGCGTCACCTGGGGGCTTTTAAAGAAGCCTGGAAAGGCTTCCCCCTCCAGTGGCTCCACTCCCATGCCCCTCCTTGACAGCAACTGCCTGTCATTGTAGTCAATAATGAGCTAGAAGACTCAGAACTAGGCAATTTTGTATGTTTAAAGCATGGGCAGTAGCAGTTCAGAAGCATGTTATAAACATCATTAGGTTGTGCACCAGTCCAAAAAGCAGTTTAAGCATGACAATATAGAAGCTGCTATCCCTTCTCTCTCTCTCTCTCTCTCTCTCTCTCTCTCTCACACACACACACACACACACACACACACACACACACACACACGTACATTTTGTTTGCTTGGGAAGAGGAAGAAAGTAATTGCAGCCTGTGATTGATTAACAGATCTGTCAGAAGCAGGCAGGCAAAAGGCACATGGCTTAACCCAAGAGGAATTATGCATCTCCAGGGACAGAAAATTCTACAAGAAGTCCACAGTTTGAATTAAGCCAAGACTACTGGCTGGGAGCAGAACAGAGACTGATTAACAGCAACAAAATGCTTAGTTCCAGAAGTGAAGTAACATAATGAAGTCAATACACCAGACTGGAAAAAGCCCTAAATAAACAAGGAAGCAAACAGTAAAATAGGCTAATAAAAAATAAGACGTTCAGGCACAATTCCAGTTGCTTGCGACAACTGAGCTTGTAAAGACATTTCTATTTAAACTGAATCCATTTCAATTTAAGATGGACTGAAACTAGGGTACCAGAGAGCACACTTCAAGAGCTAATTAACACCAGGATAATTATTCTGCAGATATAAGTGGCCCTTCAGGAAAGGTCCTTGAGGAAGTCAAGCTTTGATTCCAGCCTCTACTGGCTGGGGCTGATGGGAGTTGTAGTTCAGCAACATCTGGGAGGGACAAATCTTCCCCAACACATGCACTAATGAGAAAGCCCCCTCTGGATTTATTTATTTTTTAACAGTTGAAAGCGAGTCACATTTCAATCTCCTTTCTTGTTGCACAAATGGTTATTAAGTCATCCTAGCTTCATGAAGCTTCCATGTTCCAAGGCAATATACCAACAAATAGCAGCTGTTCCTGTGCAGCAAGAGCAGGGGAAGGACTGTGGCTTTCAGAGTGGCATATAGTTCGCCACTCTAGGCTAGGCTAGCCGGGTTTTAATTTAAAACTGTTTTAGGGTTTATGCTATTTGTATAGCCTCCCAAGTAGAAAGAATGGGAACATAACTGAAAATAGTTAGCTCTGCCTGTAATTAATCCACCTACTTTCTACCTCACCAATCCAAAGGGACACCAGGCACCTCTGAGACAGACCATTGGTCCATCAGTCCCAGCACTGTCTGCTCTGCCCAGCAGTTTTTCTCAGGCAGTGGAACTGCAACCTCAAGGTCCTTTTAACTGAGGCTGCTCAGGGATTTCAACCTGAACACCTTTGCATGCAGAGCACATGCTCTGCAAGATTCCTTCTCCTCCTCCCTGTTGAATTCTACAAGGGCAACACTCAGTCGGAAGAGGAGGAATCTGACAGGCAGTGCCACCCCCTGGACTGGATGCAAGTAAGAAGACAGGGCTGGCTGAGGGCAGAGTGAGGTTGATTGGGCACTGCTCCATTTGCCCTAATGGACTAGCCTCTGCTGGTCTGTCTCTTTGATAGGGCAGCTTCATATGCTCCCGTATTCATAGGCACATTGCAAGAAGAGGAAGCGCAGACATGGCCCTTTCAAAGAGCTATTCTTTCCCCCTGCCATTAAATCATCATCATTTAAAAGCAGCTGCTCTTGTTCTTTCATTAGATTCAAGCACACCTCTTGCCTGATCTCCAAGCTGACAATCTGTCATCAGCTGGGAATGACTACCATGCAACTCAGGAGAATTTCTGGGAACGCCAGCTGAGAAAAGTTGCCTCACTAATATCACTCTGACCATGGTATGGGAATTTACAAAGAGATCACTTTGTGGCTGGCTGACAGCAATAATAAACCCCAAATCCAGAGACCCCAACTGGACAAAACTGTGTGGAAGTTATTGCTGGTTTGCTGGCTCAGAAACAAGGAAAGGGGGAACACAACACACACACACACACGCACACACACACACACACACACACACAGAGGGAGAGAGAGAGAGAAGCGTTTCTCAAAAACTGTATGTCCCACACAAGCCAATGGACAAGCCAAACACAAACAGCCTGCCATTGCTTTAGCCAGGTATATCAGATTCCTGCCTCCACAGGCTCAGAGGCAGACACGGTAGCTGCAGAAAGGGTGCCCAAGGATGCCCGGAATATTTCTGCACCTTGCCCTCGCCACACCATTGAAATGGACATCAGAAGCAGGCAAAAATGTTGGCTTGTAATTTGTTTGGAGGTGAGAGGGAAGAGGACATTTGAGATGGGGAGAGGAGCCAGGAAGGGAGGAAAGACAGTGTGGTCTATAGGAAACTGCAAATGAGTATTGTACTAAGTGGATGGAAATAAATCTCTCTCTCTCTCAGAATGGATTAGCCCATGAAGTGCAAGATCCAAACAAATAGGACAGGGAGAAAAGGTCAGAGTTGCTCACAGAGGCACCCAGCCTAGGCCCAGGCAGGAGCACAGAAAAGAGGAAAGTCTGCAGAATTTCTGGCAGTGAGTTGTACCATTTCTATTGTACTTGGCCCCAGGCATTTAAATACCAATGATGGTATTTTAAGAAACAGGGAGGGTCAATTCCCGGAGTTTTTATGAGCTTATATTGTGCTGAAGTGCTTCTGCTGCTGTTGCCAGGCCAATCGATACTGAAATCTCTACTGATCCCCCCAAGCCACTGTGATGTGGGAGTCCAAGCACTTTATAAACTGCACAGCTATTTAGGGTATTTCTGTGTGTTCTAAAAAGGCAACAGCCAAATGTCTTCAAAATGTCCTTTATATAAAGTCTCTTGAAAGTCACTTAAATTTTTTGGCCGGGGATGATACGCAGAGGGGAGACCTTCCTAGTGCCAAGATTTGCCTTAAAATGCTTTTGCCTAAGTGGAAAAAGGAATAGTTTTAGAGATACATGCCCCATCCTCCTAATAAAGTTTATGAAGCAACCACATTTTATGCCCTGAACCAGCTTTCACCAATGTGGCACCCTCCTGTGGTATAGACTACAAATCCCATCAGCCCCATCCAGCACAGGCATTGGCTGTGGCTGATGGGAGCTGTAGTCCCAAACTTCTGGAAGGGTTGTATGCAAGTTCTGCACTAATGCAGCACAACATCTCATAATGCTAGCTTCATTCTCCATTTTTGTCATTGCACCCAAGCACCAATTTGAAAAAATAGCAAGGAAACATAGATTCACACTTCAATACATAGACAAACACTATGATAGTGTGCTACATAGGTAGAAGCTTACTATGTAGAGAAACACGTTTGTTGAATGCTTTTTTTTCAGCTGCCAGGAACAGCTTTTCTGACAAAGGAAGTTCAAAAGAAATGGCCCTACCTGATGAGAGACTCCAGGATTGCTGGGGTTGGACCCTTCTGGAACTCCAGCTCCTTGTAGTGCAGTGCCTTAGCATATGCCCGGCATTTGGCTGCCCGCTCCCCCAGCAAGACAATGCCATTATCATCCCCCAAAGGCAGCGGCCCCTGCAAATACAGAAAGGAAGGCCAAAGAAAGTTCAGGAGTCTGGCCTATAGACAGTAGGTGCGCCCAGGGGCAAGAACAAGGTTGGAATATGGACCTTTGGGAGATGGAGGGGCCATAGCTCAGTGGTAGAGCATCTGCTTTGCATGCAGAAGGTTCCAGGCTCAATCCCTGGCATCTCCAGATAGGGATCAGAATGTCCCCTGGAGAGCGGCTGCCAAACTGTGTAGAGTCATAGACAGTTATGAGCTATATGGACCCAGTGGTCTGACTCAGTATATGGCAGCTTTCTGTGACTGGGTCCCATCAAGCACCAGAGGCAAGGCGAGGTGAGATATAAGCAGTCCACAGCAAAAGCAGCAAGAGGCAAACAAGGGAATGGAAGCAGGACTGAAAGACATAAAAGCTATCCTCCTCACTGGTTGGTTTTCAAGGCTGATGTAAGTAGATAATCTCTTTCCCCATCCCCTCTGCTTCCCCAAAGGGTTCCTTCAATGGCATCTTTACCTTGTCACTGTGCTCCATGAACTCTGCCAAGTTCAGAAGGGTCTGGGTGACCTCTGCTATATCTTGAGAAGTCAATGCCAACTCAATGCTGCGGATCAGCTCATCCTGCTGGTCTTCGTTGAGTTCAGACCAGCATGAAACAAATGCGGCATTAAAAAGATCTCTGGGAAGGGAGAAGAAGAGGGAAAGAGTGATGTGGCATTAAGCAAGCAAGTCATTAGTCTCCTTATACTAAGTTAAGGAGTAAAGAACGGGGTAAGCCCCCCTGTTCCACAGGCCTAGAGTTGCAAATGTCAACAAACCCCGTTCACTAGAAAGGCCACCCAAAACAATGGAATGTTACTCAGGGTTTTTTGTTTTTAAAAAACATAAAGCAGGATATCTGGACTGAGTCACAGCACCTGCTGCTTCAGCAGTCTATCCGAAATTGATATTGGTCTCAGAGATCCAATGAAAGAGCCTATGTATTTCTTGGAGCAGGGTTAGCTTGAAAAGGCTAGAAAGGGATCTTGATGAATTACTAGAGAAATTAGGATCCAAACCCACAAGAGACAACAGGATTACAGCCTTAACAGATGCAGAATCAGCTGTGGATACAACTGTGGCATGGGTCTGAGGTTATCTGGGGACAAAATTTGGAGTATAATGAGACTTCTAAAGCAGAGATGGGGAATCTGTGGCTCTCTAGGATACAGCTGCACTCACATTCCCATAATCTCTAACCACCTGCAATGCTGACTCGGGCTGATGGACTCCAACTCCCTTTTGGAAAGGCTGCAGGGGTTCCACCCCTGGTCTAAAAATGCAGCCTCGAATTTGCTGTGAGGGAAGCCTCTTGCTGCTGAAGCACATAGCTAACCTATGTAGCTCACTCACACAGGAGGCAGTGATGGCCACCAACTAAGATGGGTTTAAAAGAGGATTAGACAAATTCATAGATGCCAAGGCTATTTGATGGCTACTAGCTATGATGGCTGTGCTCTGCCCCAACAACTGGTAGCAATAAGGCTTCTGAATACCAGTTTCTGGAAACCACGAGGGGAGCAAGTGGGTAGAGTGCTCTTGTTCTCATGTCCCACTTGTGCGTTTCCCACAGGCCTCTGGTTTGTCACAGTCAAAAAAAGATGCTGGACTAGAAGGGCTTGATCTAGTATGCTCTTCCTATGTTCTTATATTCTACAGCTCCGGGTACATGCAGGATCAAATGATTGAATTTTACCATTTGCATACATAAGAAACAGGACATCTAAAACAGATATAAACAATTTCATGCTTTGCCTCTGGCCTGATCACCAGCAACTCCACCTTAAAGGTGATCAGGCTGAGAACGGGCTTTGCCCGAGACCTAAAGAGAATGACAATCCAAGTCGGCAACTTCGTGTCTGTTCTGAGCTCTCATTTGTACCCGTAGTAGCCACCATAAAATATTTTTCACTGCACCTAACCTGTTTGCCATCTAAGTAGATGTTCTCCCACAACAGCATGGAGTTGAAACTAACAATTGCCAGTCGCAAGGGCTGCGTATGCTACCTGCAGGATCAGAAGCAGCAGAATCTTTGAATACCAGCCGCCCTCACTGTGGGCTGGCTTCCCATTAAGTGATCTGGTTGGTCACTGTGAAAAACAGGCTGTTGGACTAGATGAGCCTTTGGCCTGATCCAGCAGCTAGGTTCTTCTAATGTTCTTACAGTGAAGGGAGTGTTTCTGGGGTGAAGGGCCAACAACCTCACAGCTATTTGTAAGGCAATCTGCCCAGAAATATATGAAACTGGTCACCCAATGGGACCTTATGCCAAGAAACAGATGCCTGTGGGAAAGACGGCTGGCAGGGAAGGAGGCCTCCATTCTGAAGGTCAGAGGTGAGAGGCGCCAACATGACTAATTGTTTCCATTTCCCTTTTAGGTAACAGGCTGGCTCTGTGCTTATGGCTCTTGAGATTCCTGTTCCCAATGTGCAGCATCTCTGCTTGATCCCTCCTGGCTGTCCCCTCCACACCACTCTTTTTCAGCTTCTCTGGTTATCCAGAAACCACAAAGAAGTCAATAGTTTTCTGTGTTCAGAGACAGGACACCCTTGCATAGCAGATGCTGAGAACTAAAGCAAAAGAGCGCTATTGCTTTCACCCTGCTTGGTCACAGTGAGAAACAGGCTGCTGAAGTAGAAAGACCCTTGGCCCAAATCAGCGAGACTCTCCTTACTTTATTCTCGAACCCATCCCCTGAGAGGGAGTCCCATCCTGCTGCTACTTCTCATTCCCTGTCTCGGGATTGAACAACAGGACCAGACTAACTGGTGCCCTCCAGGGTGAAAGTGGGCCAACTTGTCTGCATTAGAACGCTGAATGGGACACACAGAGAATAGCTTCCTTCTCAAACATGGGCAAACTTCTTCACTTCTCTTAAGATGGCTAAAGGCGGCTTCATCTGGATTTGAACAATCCAATAAATGTTGGAACTCCTTAATTCTGTGAACCACAAGGCAGCTTAGAGGTTAAAGTGAGACTTTGGGGGAGGTCTATCTCTTCCTCCTCCATCCAATCCTGCCTGCCACACACATGCAGTTACAGCATTGATTGTGGCAACAGTTCTCGAGTTCCTTCTGCTAGAAATATGTATAGAAACCTCCAACTCTCTCAAAGCAATTAAATTAGTGAGAGAAGTCCACCAGTTGTTACACACACACACACACACACACACACACACCAGTGTGATCCAGAGCATTGGGAAAGATTAGGGCAACTTTGATAGCAGAAGTCGCAGAAGCATGGAAGTACCTTTATTGGAGACATCATGCCCTCAAACTAATTTCACTGCGTTTTACAGCACCTTTTCTGTTTACTATTATATGCTGGAAATAGCAGAAGACGTATTAAAAAAAGAAAGCAGCCGGCGGGGGGCAGGGTTTCCTGTCTGTGATCTCTTTAAAAAACCCAGAACACCTTAAGGAGCTGCCAGTCCAGGGGGACGGTGGGGAAGTTGGCTATGAAATCAGATTCCCAAATGGTTTTATTTGCCCCTGGACAGCAGTTAAAAGCTCTTTCCATGAATGCCTTTGCCCTTCTATTTCCACCTCTTTTATGGCACTTGGCTTCAGCGGACGCACAGTTAGGAGAGGCAGGAAATGCCAGTACCTGGCCATAGGGTTGTAGGCCTGGGCCAAGGCCCAGCATGAGCGCAGGGATGGCGATGAGGAATCCTTCAGCAGCTCCAAGCTCAGTCGTCGCAGCCACTCCAGCCAGTCATCTTTGGAAACTCTCCGTGCTGCTCCCCAGGCCTGATGGAACGCACACAAAGGTCACTTTCATTGCACCGTGTTAAAAAATGAACACAAAAAGCCCCAGATCAAATCAGCTACGGAGTGGGCCACAACTCCATTGTTTTCTCCCCCTCCAGCTATTAAAATTCCAAAACAATTTAGCTAAGTGCAAAGCGTAAACAGCTAAATGCATGTCTTGGCTCAGAAGTATAATGAACTTATCATGTTTTTAAGTAAGGTTAAACAGACAGCTTAGTGGTATAGCACTTGCTTTCCATCCAACAGGCCTCAGGTTCAATGCATGGTCTACCTCCAGTCTGGGAAAGACCCTCCTCTGCCTGAGATCCTGGGAAGCCACTGTCCACCAGGACAGAAAGTACTAGGCTAGATGGCCAGATAGTCTGACCTAGCAGAAGGCAGCACCCAATACATTTCTCCTACATTAAGCAAGAAAAAAGGAGAGAGAAATATATCCCAAGCAACAGTTTTGGAAGCAATTTGATTTTTTTTTTTTTGAATAATCAAACATGTTATGCTTAATTGGCTATCACTGCTTTCTGAGAATTTAAAAGCAACCAAGTGACTAGGATGCCAACTACAGGTTTTTGTTCCATGTGATACTTTATACAGAACAAGCAGGTCATAGATCTTTTAAAGCCATCCTATTATTACACAGCGGGAGCCATTCCATCAGGCTGCTAAGCAGGTGAAGGACAGAAATGAAGCAGGCTATTCCATCAGCTCTGCTGAGGGAACAGCTGCCTTTGGCCCTCCCTTGACTGCCACTAGCAGACATTCCATCAGGCCACCACAAGCATCGCCAACCCAGCTGGTCATTATAAGTATACTGGTATCTGAACTTGCTTGATTTCCTCCTCCCTTCCCATCCGTTTTTCCTTGTGTGTCATGTCTTTTAGGCTGCAGATCTACGGGTGGGAACTGCCATACTACTGATCTTTGTATGCCACACTGGGAGTCTTAAGAGAGGCGTAAAAATGCTTCCAAAAATAAATAGTTCCCTTCTGCTTCCCCATTAAGCTGCCACCTAGAGTTCAGTTCTCTTCATGTACCCTTCCCTCTTACACCCAAAAATGTTCTCTCCAAGTACTTAAGAACTAACATACATGTTTGTTTTTCTTTTTAGTGTTTATATTATTAACTTGTAAGATATGGATTTGGGGTTTTTTGTATGTTGGTTTTTGTGTTTTGTGTATCCTTATTTTTTGATATTTTTTGTGTTGTTGTTGTTGTGTGGAAAATACTAATAAAATTTAAATTAACTGGGGGGAAAAGACTTAAGAACTAGCCACCTAAAAAAGGAGGCCCATGCACAGTGTGTCTGCATGAAGCACAGTTCTGGGCATGACTCCACATGAAAAGGCAAGCCCAGAACAGGGATTGGTGCAGAGATCAAACATAAAGCATCCTCTGAAAGCAGGTGATTTTGTGGCATCGCTACATCAGTAGTGAGTAGATGACCCAATCACATCCGATGCACATTTGGCAAAATTGCCTAATCTACCAGCAGAGATGTGGTGCCCACTTCCCCCAAATCATGCAGAGATACAGCAGGTGGCTTCTATGGCTGCCACTTTTGGCTCATAACTTGTTTTTCTTCTTGGTACAAACACATGCACACAAATATGGGCGATGGTAACATAATTTTAAAAACTAATTATGTACGCCTTGCATGCCACACATGGGAAAAATTCAGGGTTTATTTTGTAAGGTACAACAATCACAGGGTTGCCCTACTAATTTCATAAAAAGGCATCCATTCCACAGGTGATGTTTCTATACTTTTAATAGCTCGAGAGAGCACCGCAAACACAGGCACTTCCTTTTAGATCTGGCCAAGGGCTACACTTTGATCATACCCATTCAATGTAATTGCATTAATGCCCAACTGGGAACAGCTGGAGGGGGAAACGTTATGATGAAATAAAACTCCTGCAAAGCTACTAATTTTCCTGGCAGGAGCCTGGGAGTGGGGTTGCACAGTGGTTTGCTGTAAAGGAAGGGGCAAAAGGACCTCTGGACTTAAACATGGTTCTCAGGGTCATGGGGCCACTTTCCACAAAGCAGGAGGCTCAGAGTTTGAAAAGCATTTTAAATACATATGGGTACATCACCCACCTTGTGCAACGATAACAGTGCAGGAAGAATTTTGACCAGTGAATACGTGAAAAGAATTCACAAGATAACATAACATAATGCAAGCTCTGACCCAGAGGCAATGCAAAAGCTTGTCCCTTTCGTGTTTGCTCTGCAATGGTCCATTCACAAGTCGCCACTTCGTGCCACTGTAATTGATCAGGAAGTGTGTGTGTGTGTGTGTGTGTGTGTGTGTGTGTGAGAGAGAGAGAGAGAGAGAGAGAGAGAGAGAGAGAGAGAGAGAGAACCAGCTGCTAACTGTGTACTCTCCAGTGGAAGGTTAGCCTCTAAGAAAATGCTAGGTTTCCTTCTTGGTCCTTCTCAATATATGCACTTCATAAATTTCCCTAACACTCTGTTGTAGGAGGAATACTCATACTTTGCTTACACACATCCCAAGCAACATGCTCTGACCTGGAAAAAGCGAAGGTTCTGAAATGGACCTCACCATGCCTAGGGAAGCCTCACTTAAAAAACAAAAAACCCCACAAAAAACACAACTTTTTTTTAATTTTGGAGATTCAATGTGGACAAATTTGAGGGTCACTGAAGCAATTCCTGAAGCTTGATGGAAAATGGAAAACTGGCCCTGGAGGCATTTCTAAATCATCATCATCTTCTTCTTCTTTAATAATAAAAGCACCCATTAACCTCAACTAATGAATCTCTGCAGCATGCAGTGCCCCCCCCCCATGTCTACCTTTTGCAAGTTGATGGTGCTGACGTGCAGCTTCTTCATAGGGCCTGTTTCCACAGGACCACTGGCTAAAGCCTCTCCTTGGTTGCTCCTTTGCATGCGGTGCTGGTAGATCAAGGGATCTTCTTCTTCATCAGCAAGGGTGTAGCCCTAATTTGAGAGCAGATCTGTCATTAAACCGTGCTGCGCCTGACATTGCTGATTTCAATTAGCTTATTGCTCCACCAAGAGCCACCACTGAATGGCTTAACACCTCAACACGAATTCATCCGCCTCCCCTCCGCCCTCCATGTGACTACTTTAAAGAAGTCTGACCTTCACAATCCTGCAGATGAGGACATCGTACCGCTGGTGGTTTATCCTGTGGCGCACCAACACCTTGTTGACCATCGGGATGAAAATTTGGTACTGCAAACGAAAGGAAATGGTCACCAAGAGACTGTGGGCTGGTCCACTCAGAATGCGGAACTGTGATTTAAGCACTACATGGGAGAGTTGAAATGAGTCGAAGCAAAGTGGCAGGCTCATGCACATCCCTTTGTCCACAGCCAGGAGTTGATGTTTTAAAGCAAGCTATTGGTTTGTTAAAACAAGTCAGCTTCCTAATCCAATTGCTGAAGCAGGCTTGGCTTGAAACTGACTAGTTTGCTATAAACCACTTATCCCTGGTTCATATGTGGTAACAAGCCAGGATTCTTTGAAACTGGAAAATAAATGCTAGCAAACTCCATCTCCTTCCTGCAATAAATTAATGCCCCATTTGAAGTATGTGGGTGTACACAGCTGTGTACACTAATAGGGACAACATTCCAGCCAAGCAAAGGACTATTTGAGAAGCCACACACCACTTTAGGGGGAAAGTATTTTTCCATCTATAAGACTCCCGCATGTATAAGATGCCCCCTATTTTTGGGGACTCCAATTTAAGAAAATGGGGGGGGAATCTATGAGTGTACAAGACACCCCCAAATTTTGGACATTTTTTTAAGGGGGAAAACTTACGTCTTATACACAGAAAAATATGGTAAATTAGAAGACAAAAGGTTTCAAGTCAAATACCACCCACTGCTCCAAAAAGCTCTATCTCTTGAAAAATGACCTTTCTTACCTTCTTCCCTAGCTGGAAGACCAATGATGACAGCGTGTCCATGGCAGTCGTCCGAAGCTCTGGGCTCTGGTCTAGGGTCCGCACTATGGGGTGGATGATCCGTGAGGCGTAATCAGTGAAATCTAGGGACTCTGTCAAGCGATCCACAGTTTCTAAGGCAGCTCTGAAGAGGGGTGGGGGGTTTTTTTGGGGGGGGGAGGTAGCAGCAGAAAAGAAGCATTGTGATTATTATCTAAAACGAACTGAACACTTGTGGTAAAGATACACATTGTAAATTCTTTGTAAATTCTTTGCATATGTGTGTAATTTAAATTAATAAAGATTATTTTTTAAAAAAGATACGCATGGTCTATGTAAAAAAACAACCTACAAACTCAAGTTGATAAAGCTTTGGGAAAATATACAAGCAGTACTAACTGCATCCTTTATTCCCTCTGAGAAAGAGGGAGGGACTGTGGAATTGGCTTAATATTCACATCAGGTAAAGAGGTATTAAAAAGGGGGGAGGAAGATATGATCTTCTCTTTGAACAAAAGCATATTCTTCTGCCTTTCTTTGTCCAACAGTAATCATATCAGTGAGCAGAGAGAAAGGTTGGTGTTGACTTCTGAACACCCCCTGACTATCAGCTTCTTTTTCCTTGGAGTGACAGCAACTTTGAGTCAAGGAGGTTACAGTTTTTCTGTTTCGTGAGAGGGAAGAGAAAATGGATAGTGGGAAGACAAGGCATAAAAGAAAGCCACAAACTGATTTTATGCATGTGCTGTTTTTTCAAAGCTTTTTCAAATTCTTAAAAAACCCAAAAACATTATTGTATTGTTTATTGTATCGCCACAGTGGGCTCCCTAGAGGAAAGTGCAGGGTGAAAATCTAATGAATAAATAAAAAACATATGCATTTGTTTTTAACTGTGTTTATATACGTAAAACCACACCACAGAGCCTAGGACTTGCCGATCTGAAGGTCGGCGGTTCGAATCCCCGCGACAGGGTGAGCTCGTGTTGCTCGGTCCCTGCTTCTGCCAACCTAGCAGTGCGAAAGCACGTCAAAGTGCAAGTAGATAAATAGGTACCGCTCTGGCGGGAAGGTAAACGGCGTTTCCGTGCGCTGCTCTGGTTTGCCAGAAGTGGCTTAGTCATGCTGGCCACATGACTCGGAAGCTGTACACCGGCTCCCTCAGCCAATAAAGCGAGATGAGCGCCACAACCCCAGAGTCGGTCACGACTGGACCTAATGGTCAGGGGTCCCCTTTACCTTTTTATATATGTAACTGTCATATATAAGCTATTATATTACAAATTGTTTATGGATGCCTCACTGACAGGGATTCATAACTGAAACAACAACTGGTTGTAGGCAATGTTTGCCCCACTCAAAGTAGAGCCATTCAAGTTAATGAAGATGACTAACTTAGGTCCATTAATTTGAATGAGTCTACTCTAAGAAAGTTTTATTTGGATAAAACCCAATAATAATAGTAATAATAAATGTGGCATCACCAAGGAACATACTTAGGGATTACCCTGCAGAGAGCAGTATACAGGAGAGACCAGCACTTACTTGCGAGCTGACAGTGGGGCATCTGGGGCATCAAAAAGCTTTACAATGGGAGGTAGTAATAAATGTAGGTAATCGTCCAGATTGGCTCCAAATAGCTGGATGGCATTCAACAGCTGGAAAGGAGAGAAAGCTCAATAGGAATGACATTCAAACAGTCACTGTAAGATTAACCACAGGGATGCTTTAAAGTGGAAAACTAGGGATGGGGAGCCTGGGACCTTCCAGATGTTGTTGGACTACAACTCCCATTAGCTTTGACCAGCACTTCCAATGGCTAGGAAAGAAGGGAGCTATCATCAAATAATATGTGGGAGGGCCACAGGTTCTCTGCCACCTAACCAAAAGCATCAAGTGAATGTTAGAGAATGATCAGTTCCCTGCTCAAGCCACGCACCTCCCTGTGCTTTTCCCAGGGTACCTCCACTTGGTAGAGAGGACTGGGATAATTTCACACCACTGAACAAAATACCTCCCTTGTAGAAAATGTATTGCAGCTAATCATGTTTGCCTGAATACGAAGGCAAGTCATGCCATTCATTTAAAGAACATGGCTTCCCCCAAAGAATCCTGGGTAGTTTACCCATACAGAGCAACAATTCCCAGCACCCTTAACAAACTACAGTTCCCAGGATCCTTTGGGGGAAGCTGGAGAGAGAGAGAGAGAGATTGATTTAATTCTATTAATGTTTAATTGGTTTTTAACCCCCCCCCCCAATGTTTTTATCTGTAATCCATCAAGGAGAAAAGGTAGAGAATGAATGAATGAATGAATGAATGAATGAATAAATGAAGTGCTTTAAATATATGAGGCGTATGCACCCTAATGGTATTACATATTCATCTGAATGCAAGAGCAAAGGGGCATTTTTAAATTAACGAGGTTTCCGGGGAAATGCTAAATGCCAGCTGAACCACACTCAATCCACATTTAAAAACTGTCCTGAAATATATTAGTGGAGACACCCAGGTGCCATCCAGGACCGCTGCCCCAATACAGCATTGTGCTCACCTTGGTGGAGACGCTGCGGCTGCTGCTGCTGTCATGCATGAAGACTCGCAGCATGTGAGGGATGAGCTGGGGAAGGTAGAGCTTGAACTCCCCACCCAAGGCCACCACGATTTGCTCAATGAGGAGGATAATGGTGCTCTGTATCGAGTTGTTCACAACCCAGAAGTCCTGGAGGGAGAAAGGAGAGTTAGGGGTGGGGACACTTTGAAAAATACAAATTAGGGAGGCTTCAGGGTGACTCTCAAGTCCTCCAAAACTTAAGATCCCACACAAACTGCATCTATTGCCCAGTCCAGCAGGCTGTTCTCACCGTGGCGAACCAGATGCCTATGGGATGTGCATAAGCAGCACATGTGCGCAACAGTATTCTCACATGCATGATCCCCAGCAGCTAGTATGCAAAGGCAGAACATCGTGGCTAGTGGGTATTGATAGCCTTACCCTACATGAATTTGTCCAATCTCCTTTTGAAGTGGTTCAAGCTGGCAGCCATCACTATGCCTTGCAGTGGTGCATTTTAGTTTTAACTATGTGCAGTAGGCCTCTGCACCATGCTGAAATACAATCCTCCTGCCTCTCACCTGGCTTCATAAATGGGTCTGCCTGTTCTGCAGCCCACCAGGCAGGCTGCCAGAAGAACCTGAAAGCATTATTACCTCCAACCCAAAGAGAAGGAAATGATTTTCTTGTAAGCAAAGCAAACTTAGCACACATGACCTGGAACAAAATAAACACCAGGGTATGGACCACCACAACCACCACCAACTCAATTTCCCTTTCCAGTGCAGAGCAAATAAAACCAAGCCAGGCTTGACTTCAATAAAGAGTTAAATCTTCACCACCTGATGCCTCTTAATAGGATCAAAGGGAATCTGGGCCCAGTAAAGCACAAAATTTTGCCTTAATACATCTGTGCCATATAAAATGCTTCTAATAAATTTTCAAGGTATATATCAGAACTCTTTAATGCCCAGCTGTACTTTTGGGAAGCCTCTTGCCAAAATTAAGGTGCCGAAGCTGGTGGCTCTCAAGCCTCCACAGTGCCTTAGCTGCAGGACTTTTCTGATGTTCTCAGCTGCTGCTGCCAGTCAAGGCAGATAACTAGATGGGCTAATAGCATGAAGTTGCTCCTTGTGCCCTTATAGAGTCCATGTTTTCTGCAAGGAGTCTTTTAGAAGAAGCACTGAGCTAAAAGGCCGCTATACTTACTCTCATAAGGGTGACAATTTCATCCATGTAAGGTCGGATGTGGCTTCTCACAAAGGACACCAACATCCCCAGCTGCTGGAACAGGAACTGAAAGGAGCAGGGAAAGGGGTTATAGAAACGTAGGTCAGGCTTGGGACAGAGCAGTTCTCAGGAACTCTTGCTCACAAGCTCTTTACAAGAACAGCCACCCACCATGCTGCTATGGCATGCTGCAAACACAGGGCTCAATTTTGCTTTGGAACCGTTTCTGTGAAGTTCACAGGCACTCCTGTGCACAATTCAAAACCTTGGGTGCGCACGCACAAGAGGCATTCAGACAAGCCACAAAGCATCAAGACATGCAAGCGCTGACGCCATGACTGGGGCGCCACGGAACTTCGCCAACTCATCCCGCCCCAACTTGTCCCACCAGCCAAACTCACCCAGGGTTTTCATGATATCCAAGCCATGCCCCCCTCTTGTACCCCACTTCCCTCTCTCTCAAACTCTTTTGCTCTCATGTGCCTAGATGCATTTGTAAGCACATGACACACAGCAAGAGAATCCACATCCTTTTCAGAAGAAAAGATGGCCGAGCTCTATGCTGAAAGTTCACCTTTTACTATCTAGTCAATATGTTTGGTGGTTCAGCCGAACAATGCAACAGAAAAGGTGGGGGGGGGGGACTAGCTCTGTAAATTTATTAGGAGGCTGTTACAGAAAAGTGTGGGAAAATAGTTGTCTGTGTTGAAAACTATTTTGTGAAAAACAGGTTCATTCACTGTTTCTATGACCGTATTAAATATAGGTATATTCACAAAAAATAATGAGTAAAATGGCTACTATTGTGACAGGGTAGGTTACATTTTGAGCAGGGAGACTACAGTGGTACCTCGGGTTACATACGCTTCAGGTTACAGATTCCACTAACCCAGAAATAGTGCCTCAAGTTAAGAACTTTGCTTCAGGATGAGAACAGAAATCATGCTCTGGTGGCACGGTGGCAGCAGGAGGCCCCATTAGCTAAAGTGGTGCTTCAGGTTAAGAACAGTTTCAGGTTAAGAATGGACCTCCAGAACGAATTAAGTACTTAACCCGAGGTACCCCTGTACTTGCATTTTGCAAGGACTTAACAGGAATGTGTTTCCTTTCCTGGGGCCCTTGTTAGCTTAGTTCTCGCCAGGGTAAGTTGTCCCCAAATGAAGCCTGCTTCTTTTTGCTTAGTTCCCATGCTGGGTGTTGCTTCGTGACATAGTGCCTTTGGGGAGAGGAGAACCATGTGCTGAAATAGGCTTAAAGCCTTTTGCCTGGCTGGCATGCCATCAGCTGAACAGTTTTGATGCCATGGTATGTTCATAAACTTTCCAAATTTGGGGTTGGGGGAAAGGGGTACAAGCAACAGAATCTGAGCAGCAAAGCTTTCATGAGGGAAGCAAAAGGTAAGTTTGGATGGGGTTCTGTGGGTTTGCCAGAAAGGGGAGCAGCGACAAGGGGTACAGAGTCAGGCGGGGTGGGGGATGAGGCCTGAAAAGGTACAGGCCAATAAGTCTATAGGGACTCCTAGGTAATGGAAAAACTGTGTGGTGTATACAGGAAGGGAGAAGTGAGCAGGCAAGGGAGCAGGGAGGACAAAGAGGTGAATTTCACATATTGCCTACAACTAAAACATCTATATTTGGGTCTGCAGGTTTCTTTTGTACAGTACTTCCATTTATTTTAATTTATTTTTATTAAAGATTTTCTCGGTTTACAAAAGTACATGCCTTGCCTCTTTTTTCAGGTTGTACAGTCTTTCTTACAAATCAGTTACGTTTGTTGTGAGACATTAGTGTTGAGTACAGTATAAGGTTGGGGAAGAAGAGCGGGGAGAGGAGGGGTTAGGTGGTGAGGCTTATATTCTTTTGTATAGTGTATGTGTGAGGTTTTGGGTCAGCGTCAACTGGGTAGGTTCTCTTTCTATTCATTTATTGCATTATTACCTTTCCTTGGCATTGCTAGGTATTGGGGGGCAGGGTGTGGTTGGTTGTGTGTGGTTGGTTGCAGTGGGGTTTGTTTGCATTTGTGACGGGAGAGGGGAGGGCTTGTTGGGTAAGCTAAGCTAGATAGATTCATATGCTGTCGGTAGATTCTTGTTGTCATCTTCATTACTTCCATTTATCAAAGATGTGTAACACCGAGCTTGACATAAAGCTGCCTTTGCTTGGGAATACGAAGATGCTTTATACACATCACACGAAGTGCCCTGTTTAGGTGTTTAAATGCCGTATGTACCCACCTCAGCTCTTCTCCCCAGCACACTTTCACCATCTTCTTTTACCTGAAAATTTGTAAAAAGAGTAGGCAAAAGTATGTAGCTTTCAAGGAAGTCAGATCAAGTCTGGTCCAGGCACCCAGAGCACCAGAATTTGGCCTTGAAATCCACAAGTTGTTTTGTTGTGGGAGAGAACCAGCCGGTGGCGGCTGCAGTCCTACAAAGGTAACTTTAACAGCAGCGCATGCCGGGAAAGCTCATCCCACATACAACACACAGCTCTAACCAAACATACGTTCCCAGCTTGTCCACTCTACATACATGGAGCTCAATCCAGGGAACAACCTGAGCCCTGTTCCCTCTTCAATGTTTTGAATATGTGCTAACGTTTTAAAATATTTTGACAGGACTTGCACAGGCCCTAACTTCCTCCAAATTGCGCTCCATTTGGGAAGCAAAATCAAGCAAAAAGCAGTTGAGGCCTTTGTGGGTCCCAGTGCAATTTCAATAGTTGTTTTCAGTTTGGCAGACAAACTGAAAACTCATGTCTCCCAGCCCACTGGGTATGCCAATGACAAAGCAAACACCCCTTTCTTTGTTTCAGATCCTTACCATCCATTATTATAATTATTTTAAAATGAATGATAAGAGCCTTGCAGCTTGCTTGAAGCAGAACATAAATTTAGGTGGCGGTTTAGTTCTTTGGTAGCAAGCGGAAGTGTATCCAAAATCAACCACAAGAGTTTCTCAAATCTGATATAAACACTATAGGTTATATCCAATCTTAGTCCTCTTCAGAGCAAGTCCATTGAAATTAATAAGAGCATAGGAAGAGCTTGCTGGATCAAGCCATGGCCTATGTAGTCCACAATGCCTGTGGGAAACCCTTAAGCAGGATCTGAGCACAAGAGCAACTCTCCCCTCCTGTGGTTTCCAGCAACAGGTATCCGGAAGCATTACTGCCTCCACTGTGGTGGCAGAGCACAGCCATCATGGCTGGTAGCCATGGATAGCCTCCTCCTCTAGGAATTTATCCAATCCTCTTTTAAAGCCATCCATGTTGGTGGCCATTACTGCCTCCCTGTGGGAGTGAGTTCCACAGTTTAACTATGCACTGGATAAAGACTTTTTTATTTGTCCCGAATCTTCCAACATTCAACTTCAGTGGATGACCTTGAGCTCTAGCGTTATGAGAGAGGGAGAAAGACTTTTCTATACAGTGGTGCCTCGCAAGACGAAAATAATCCGTTCCGCGAGTCTCTTCGTCTAGCGGTTTTTTCGTCTTGCGAAGCAACCCTATTAGCGGCTTAGCGGATTAGCGCTATTAGCGGTTTAGCGGCTATTAAAGGCTTAGCGGATTAGCGACTAAAAGGCTATTAGCGGCTTAGAAAAAGGGGGGGAAAGCGAAAAAAATCGCAAGACTCGCAAGACGTTTTCGTCTTGCGAAGCAAGCCCATAGGGAATTTCTCTTGCAAAGCGCATCGAACGGAAAACCCTTTCGTCTAGCGGGTTTTTCGTCTTGCGAGGCATTTGTCTTGCGGGGCACCACTGTATCTACTTTCTATGTGGGATGCATCAGTTTATAAACTTCTATCATGCCACCTCTTCCTCACCTTGTCTCTGAACTTAAAAAGTCCGAAACACTGCAACTTTTCTGCACAGAGGAGTTGTTCAACCCCCTTGATTATTTTGCTGGCTCTTTTCTGAACCTTTACAAACTCTACGACATCCTTTTAGAGGTGAGGCAACCAGAACTATACACCGTGTTCCAAATGGAGTAATGGGGATGACTAGCTTAGGTCCATAAATTCCAATGGATCTACCCTTATAAACTTAATTGGATACAACTCTATAGTTTTGGAATTAGAATTGAAACTTGCTCAGAGCAACCCAGCACCTGCCAGAACTGTGATGGGGACCAAGGTGGGGGAGTCTGGCCAGCTGCGGCATCACACATGTGCTTCCCCTGCTGACGGTAGTGAGGGCAGCAGCCACAACCACAACAAAAAGCAGCAGACGACTGGTATAGAGGTCTGAAGGTTACAACAGGCAGAAGGGCAAGGGAGACCAGCAAAAGCTAGCTCAGAGCAAAAGAGACTTCACAAAAGCGGAAGCCACTAAATAGCAGGTCTTCTAAGGCAGCAGCGAAGAATGGTTAGTAACAGACGATATTCCAAAAAAGATTGAAACAGAGACGGGAAGCGGTCACTCACTTTTGCAGCATGCCTGCAGACACGGACAACTCAGCAACGCCCCATATTTCAGGAATCGGCCTTCTTGGTTTTGTTTTCTCAAAGCCGATTCTGGTTTCAGGGGAGGGTGGAGGAAGACAGACAAGCGGGCACTCACCTCGCGGATGGCACCATCACAAACCCGAATGACGTTGAGAAAGGTCGGCATGACCTGAGGCAGGAACTGCACACACTTGAGCCCGAGAGACTTGAAAATGAACGTGATGGCTTGGACCACCATTGTGTGGTGGTGGGACAAGGACTGGTCCCGGAAGATCCTCATGAGGGCCACCATGGAGACGGCAGGGTAGAACTCATCCAGGGGGAGGTTGCCCATGTTGACCAGCATCTCGCTGGTGCTATAATCAGCTGAAAAGGGAGGAAGGATTAACTGCAGATATGGGGGAGGGGGGTAATTATGTGATCACTATAGAATATTGAGTCACTAACCCTAGCCACTGTGAAGACTCTTTGGAGCTCCTAGGCTGGGGCCTTAAGACTCTGAGCTTTTATTTAAAGAAGAAAAAGAAGAAGGAAGAAGTGGCTAGCCCTTTCAGAAAGAAAACTTTCTAAGTGATTTCTGTGAAATGTGCCAGCCAAGCTGCTCCTGCCTGTCAAGTGTTTTTGGCCAACAAGTGAAGTTAGAGCTGCGACTGATAAATGATAAATCAGAAATCCCTAGGGTCCTAAAATGCTACTGGTTCCACTTTAGTGCACTTTTCCTGCTTCTATCTTATCCTTGGAATCTCAATAATTTGCCCTTAGCTTCTTCCATGTGGTGGGTTCACCTGAGATCAGGTAGTCCCTGAAAATTATTTTCTGCAGCTACTATTACACAGTAAGCATGGGTGGATGTTAAAGAATTCCCCCCTCCCCACAAAGGCAAATGTGAAAACTTTGCAAGGAGGCTTAAGAATGCCTCCTGTTGTGCAGGTGCTAAGGATCAGGTACTCGTTAAAAATGCACTGTATAGTTAATTTATAGTACAATTGCATATGTGTCTCCTCAGAAGTAAGTCTCTGTGTTCAGCAGGGCTTACTCCCACAGACCCAGGATGGCAGCCTAGGTTTTGGTTTAGCATTGGGAGGAAACCAGGTTCATGTACCTTTAACATAAAATATTCAACAGATTAAATATTCTTTAGTATGGAAATATACCGTATTTTTCGCCCTATAGGACGCACTCAAAAAATGAAGGGGAAATGTGTGTGCGTCCTATGGGGCGAATGCAGGCTTTCGCTGAAGCCTGGAGAGCAAGAGGGGGCGGTGCGCACCGACCCCTCTCGCTCTCCAGGCTTCAGGAAGCTATCAGCAAGCCTTGCAAGCCCGGCGGGAGTTCCCGTGGGCTCGCAAGGCTTGCGGATAGCAGCCTGTTCTGGGGGCTGGGGTGGGGAAATAAATTTTTTTTTATTCATTCCCCGCCCCCCCCCAAAAGGCGGTGCGTCCTATGGGCCAGTGTGCCCTATAGGGCGAAAAATACAGTAATTATGGGAAAATCTATGCCATGACCACACTCTCTAATTTTGTGCTATGCCACTTCCTACACTTTGTGTCTGGTGCCCCCCGCACTCTCTCTGCAAATTTGAAATGTGCCCATTGCCCCCAAAAGGTTGGTGACTGTTGCTATAAATGACATATATCCAGCCTTAGTTTGCCTAATTTATTCTGCAGTTGTAAACCGTTTTGTTGAATCTATACTTCTGCCACAGAGCATAGGGAGAGCAAAGGGCTGAATGAAGCACAGTCGCCCCCTGGCCCAAAGGAAAGCTTATTCAGCCATTAATCTCTTGCTTCTGAGAACTGCCAGGCACTGC
This sequence comes from Podarcis bocagei, assembly GCF_964188305.1. NCBI lineage: Eukaryota > Metazoa > Chordata > Lepidosauria > Squamata > Lacertidae > Podarcis > Podarcis bocagei. The sequence continues at coordinate 79,254,149 of NC_138132.1, read as the reverse complement.
CCACACCCTTTCAAACCAATCATAATGTTGGTTTCTCAATCCTGGGCATTTCAGGAAGCTGAATTTGGTGCCTTTCCTGTACTTGTAGATTTGCAGCCATAACCCACCGGGGTATCTAGCATGCAAACACTGTGTTTAAACTCAACTGACTGTGGATAGTGCTTGTTTCAGCTCTATCATTACAATGGAGCAAGTATTTGAGGTATTACATGGTGCAGGGGAGTTGAAGAGAACCTCCATGAAACACTAACTCCTCTTTGCCAGGAACTTTCCAGATCCCATCTCTGGCCAAACAAGCATCTCCGTCAAACAATTTCCTTAATAAATGTTGATCATAAGTCACAGTATTAAGTGGCTTTTCAGTTCTCAGGAAAGCTTACAAGCTAATCAGTTATAGTCACAGCTGGAGAGAGGGAGATTTATAATATCCTCTACTTATTTTTGGCTTTCTTCTCTCCATTTGGCTCTCCATGCCAGAATCCTGGTTTTCCATCAAACCCTAAAAGAGCTCCAGCTCCAAATAGTGCAAAATTGGTGGGTGCTTCATTATAGCTGCTTGCAAGTTTAATTCTGTGGGTTCAGGACTTGGCCAGCAGGCATATCATGCCCAATTTTGTAAATCCAGATTGCTACATTTGGGTGCAGGGAGGGGACTCTTTGAACCAAAGGAGAGCAGACTGAGGCAAACATCTGGCAGGCAGCTGCATGGTTCCACCCCATCAAGTAGTTTAGCACCTTTAAACTTTCTAATTCAGGAAACAGCTACACAAACAGGCAGAAAGAGACAGGAAATGAGAAAAACTGAGCTGACGTGTGAGGTTTTCATGGGCAGCTTCTCCTCAAAAAGGGAGCCACAATTTTTGTGGATGTGGAGACAGTTTCACCATTTAAAACCAGGCTTCTATTGGGGGCTAAACTGCACATCAACTTCCTTTCTTTTAAGAAGAAGGCTGGGTAGATCATTATGTCTAAATAAATAAACTGAGTGGTTATTTGCAGGAAAGGTTACAAACAGAAAAGTCTATGATTGCCGCTTCTAGCCCATAGCTTGACTGAAATATAAAGGGAATGGAAGCAGCTTGGTGGGAGAGCACAGTTTTTTCATGTTCAATCCCCAGCATCTCCAGGGAGGGCTGGGAAAGATGTCCCGTCTGGAGATCTTTAATTCGGATAAAAAAACAGGTTTCCAGGTGGAAAAATCGAAACTAGAAACAGAATTGTTAGAACCTAAGACTAAGGTACTTTCAAAAATGTACAACTTGCTGTTAAAATGGAATACTCAAGATGAAACAGTTAAATCAGCCATGATAAAATGGGCACAGGACATTGGGTACAACATTATGTTTGCTGACTGGGAAAGGTTATGGACCACCGGAGTGAGGTTCACGGCATGTAATGCCTTGAAAGAAAACATTATGAAAATGATATATAGGTGGTACATGACCCCAGTCAAGCTTGCAAAAATATACCATTTGCACGACAATAAATGTTGGAAATGTAAGGAGACTGAAGGAACATTCTTTCACCTTTGGTGGACTTGCCCGAGGGTTAAGGCCTTTTGGGAAATGATCTATAATGAGTTAAAAAAGGTATTTAAGTATACCTTCCCTAAGAAACCAGAGGCCTTCCTTTTAGGTATTGTTGGCCAGAAGGTGTTAAAGAAGGACTGAACTTTCTTTATGTATGCAACAACAGCAGCAAGAATACTCATCGCAAAGCACTGGAAGACCCAAGATTTACCCACACTGGAAGAATGGCAGATGCAACTGATAGACTACATGGAGTTGGCTGAAATGACTGGCAGAATTCGAGACCTGGGAGAAGAGGCAGTGGAAGAGGACTGGAAAAAGTTTAAAGACTACTTACAAAAACACTACAAGCTGCATGAAGGTTGAGAAAATGCACGATAGAAAACAACATGGCATCAGTAATTTAGTTGAAAGATATATGAGAATAAAGAAAAGAATAAAGAAGGAATACATTTGATAAAATTAAGTTTAGGATTTGCTGAAATAATTTTGGAAATTGGGATGTAGAAAGGGGAGGTTTGGGGGAGTCAGAGAAGTGAGGGATATGAAAAGAAAGGACATGAAATTATACATGTTTGTTTGTTTCTTTTATTGTTTGTATTGTCTATAAAAATTTTGTAAAACCAATTAAAAAAATTTTTTTTAAAAAAGAAAGATATATGAGAATAAGTGATGTTTAAGAAAAATGAAATTTGAAGTAATATTATGTTTAAACTAAGCAGTTCAGTATTTTGATAAAAATATCTAAAGTTGGGGACATAATATTTGAGAATTACAAAATAAGAATTGAAATAAGGTAATAAATTGCTGCTTATAATTTTATTATTGAGAACGCAGGAAAGGGAGATGTGAGGAAGTCCAAAGCTTATGGAAATATGATTTATGAATTACTGTTTTTGTTATATTTTTCTTCTATTCTATGTCTATTTTCTTGTTTTTCTTTGCCTTCTTTTGTTTGTTATATTGTGGTGATGGTTTTTTATATGTTTGGTGATTTTGTGTTTAAAATTTGCAATAAATATCTTATAAAAAAAAAAAGGAAAGATGTCCCGTCTGAAACTCTGTGGAGCTACTGCTGGTCAGCATCAACAATTCTGAGACTTAGATAAACCAGACTCTGTATAAGGCAGCTTCCTATGTTTCAGCTCCCACCAGCTTCAACCCAGCACGGCCAGGGGTTAGAGATGATGGGAGCAATAGTTCAACAACATCTGGAGGACTACAGGTTCCCCATCCCTGCCATTTAACATGCAGGCTAGGGGGCCTGTGGATTACATTTCCCAGAATGCTGCTATCACAGAGAAAGAAGGTGCATGTGCTTCATTGAGAAAGGCTGATCTACAAACAACAATGTACATTTCTTTCTTCACATGTAAATAGATTGAATCAACCTGATCAATCAATCACATTCCATATAACTAGTCTATTAAATTGCAGGGTTTTTTGTGTTGTTGGTTTTTTTAAAGAAGGTACCTAACATCCCTATATATCACCCATGTACCCATGTCTTCTGAGGAGAATCAAGGAAGATCACTGCTTATCAACACTGCTGAGCTATTAATGTAATGTTGGGGGGGGGGGTTGGCAGAGGAGTGGTGGTAGAAACCATCCAGCCCATCCGCATGGCAGCCCTCTGAACAAGGTCTCCACCTATTTCCATTTTATCGATTCAAGCATGATGCACAAGTATTCCAACTCATGTATACATTTGCGGGTGGAACTGCAGGTTTAAAAAATCCACGCACCCCACACCTCATCCACCAGCCAGAGGTCGCCAATGGGATCCAGATGTTGCTTGAATTCCAACTCCCAGGAGCCAGAATGTACAACAGTTCAGGGGATGGTGCCAGGAGGTGGAGTCCATCAACATCTGGAGGGAAGCCACATTCTATATCTTGGTCATAAGAATTTTGGGGGACAGGAGACCCAGCCCCAAGGCTAAGAGCTCTTCCTTGAAGCAGACTGAACCCCTGGACCCTTTCTGAGTCTACTTACAAGAATCTTGGCTTGATTTAGACTCTGACAGGCTGACAGCAGAGGCATCCCGCGACTGGTCTATCATGCCAATGTTCACTTTGTGCTTGTATGGATCCAGAGCCCCCAGGAGGCCAAGGACACGGATAGCCTAACAGGAACAAAAGATTGGGGGGAGGGTAAGACTCATCATGCTTCAAAGGAAAGCATCATCAAAAGAAGCATCACCAACACAAAAGGCAGACAATAACTGTGAAAATAGGACTTCAAGCCAGCAATTCCAAGGACCAAATTGTGGCTTTTGGTGTACAGCCGGACAATCCTAAGAGTCTCAGATCTGGCTTAAATATAGATAGAGAGACAACAGTGACTGATTCAAAGCTGAGAATTTACCAGATGGGATGATTCTGCCAGCCAGCCATCAGCTAGAAGGCACTTTGTGTCACTGCGCAGCTCCCTGATTACTTCATCAAGCATTCTCCACCTATTTATTTAATTTGCATGTTATATAGCCTACAAATATGGTATAAAACCTCAAAGCGGTTTACAAAAAGCCCTATCATAAGCTTTGGGGATCTTTAAAAAATACACCACACATTTTTTTAAGAAAAAGTATTGATTTAAGTAATTCCCCCCCACAACCTGTGGAGCACAATTTTTCACAGTAAGAAATCAAAACTTCTCATATCTCACCATGGACACCTGTAATCATTCAACACACGATTGTGTGTGTTGGTCAAATTGGTCAAAGCACAAGAGAACATACTTCCATTCATCCCCTTTAGCACGAATTCAAGAGAATTTTTACTAAGCCTGCCCTTGTTTCTCAGCCCATAGATGCCTACCTCTCTCCGGGTACCCTGGTTCTGCTCCGTCTTCAGGAAGTTCAGCAACACCTCCAAGAGAGTTGGATATTTCCTATAGGGTTCCACCACATAGCCAGTGCTGGCCACCAGCTGACCCAGGGTCCAGAGAGCCACCTGGAACAGATCCGCCGTAAAAAAGAATGCTTTTTGTTTTTGTTTATGAGACATAAGTTAGGATTGTGGCTAATAACCATTGATATCATTCTACAGGTCACCAGATTGGAGAAGGTGGCCTTAGACATGAAAAAGAAAAAGACCGAGAGATATAGGGGCAAGGAATGGCAATTTGGCTTAAACGTCAAAGGTAGGCACTAAGTCCTTTGCTGATTTTTTAACATTGTGCCTCCCAGTCTTCCTGGCTTGGGGAATTACCAGTGTGGCAGTGAGCTCCTGTTTTGTGTAAGTTCAGTTCATTCAATTTATACATGGCTTCCTACTAAAAAATGTCCTAAATCAAAACTAAAGAAAATGCAATACTAAAATCAAAGAAATATTTTTACGAACAGTATAGTATTACATCATTGCTGCTGCCCCAAACACCTAGGAAAACAAATGTCAAGGTGGGCACCAGGTAAGTCTCCCTGAAGAGAGCATTCCATACATGTGTGGCTATCACTGAGAAGGTTGTAATTTCTGAATAAATAAAGGGAGGAGACGGCTTCCTGAATGAGCACTTTGCGGGGGTTTTTGTCCTATTTTTGTTCTTCTAAATTTGGTATTAATGTCTGTTATGCTATTTGTATTTTAAGAATTGCAAGTAGCTTAGAGGCATCTTTTGTGAAAAGTGATTCTTATTATGAAGTTTGCTTTGTGCAATATTCTAAGATTAGAGAGGAAAATAAAAAAGGCTTTCGTGAAAGCAGGCCACGCTGCTCACCTGTCTCTTAGCAAGTAGGGAGGAGTCCTGGAGCATGTCCATGATAATGATGAAAAGCTCATCCACCCATTTCCTCATCTCCAGCCCGCTAACCTGTTGAGGGAGGAAAAAGAGGATTTGGCGGGGGAGCAGAAGGAACAGAAAGTTTACAGGCATGAAGTGACCATGGCAGCGCTCACACTGCCATGAAAAGTGTGGCTCTGTCAAGCAAAATAAAATTCCATACTTCTAGAGGTTTACCTGTGCCAATTCACCAATGGTAGCCAGGACATTATTGATTACTCCAGGGTTCGGATCAGGGTCAGGGTCTTTCAGTTTCACAATCAGTGCCTGTTGAATGACATGCAGAAGGAGGAATTTTGATAAGGGAGGAAAATAAGTCTGCGTTTGTGGCCCATTTCAGCCAAGCATTCATGCCCCATTCAGAAAAGCACAGCGGATGTAAATCATTAAATTAACGGCGTAATGTATAAATGAATTCAGAAAAAACAAACCATCATCCTACATGTGCTATGAAAGGCCTACCTTGAGAATGGGTTCCATATAGGGGCGGATAAGTCTCGGGGCATTGGAGACTAGGTGCCCCAACATCCTTGCACTCTGCTCTTTGATCCTGCCAACACCACTGTGCTCCAGCTCTGTCAGGATCTGAAGGGGGGAAAAGATGCCATGGAGGTGAGAGCTACTATTTCCCCAGTGAGAAGAAGATTAGGAAGTAAATAACAGGCCTACAACTCCCATTCTCAAGCAGCAAAATATTATCTTTCTCCATCTGGTCCTTATCTGTATGGAATGGAACAGTGGACTTTAGCCTCCAATGGAAGAAGCAAAGATAATGAAGAAAAGACCTGCTTGTAACATCAGGCCAAGTCAGGGGTGGTTTCAGTTTTGGTCAGGACATGAGGCTGCTGGTTGGCTAGGAAGCTTCATCCAAGAACACACAATGAAGTCTTGACTCTCCACACCAAAGTTCTTCAACTTGAGTCCCCAGATGTTGCTGGACTGCAACTCCAGTCATCTGCAGCCAGCTTAGCCAATTGCCAGGGATTATGGGAGCTGTATTCCAACATCATCTAGGGACTGAAGAATGAAGAAGGCCAACTCAAGCATTCATATTCTCTCCATCAATTGTACAAACCCACCTTTTCCTCCTTAGTTGGGGCCTATGCAGGGAAAAGTCCAAGAAGAAAACTAAGAATGCAAAGGGGGACCTTTTAGGTCCTCCTCATCTGCCCTCAGGAAGCCCCCCCCCTTGTATGAGTGCGCAAACACATCCCCATCTCCAAGGGAAAGGTTATAGTTTAGTTGCAGAGCACTTGCTTTGCATGCAGAAGGCCCCAGGTTCAAACCACAGCATCTCCAGGTAAGGCTAGGAATGCCCCCCTGTCGGAAACCCTGGAAAGCTGCTGCTGGTTATTGTGCTAGATGGGCCAAGGATCTGTGTGAGAAGGCACCATAATGTTGTACCCTGGGTCCTATGCCATGTGGGGAAAGAGATCCAGCCAAGCAGAGTGTACACCTCTGTTTGTCCACACTTTCCTTTAGACCAGGGGTCAGCAAACTTTTTCAGCAGGGGGCCAGTCCACTATCCCTCAGACCTTGTGGGGGGCCGGACTATATTTTGGGGGGAAATGAACAAATTCCTATGCCCCACAAATAACCCAGAGATGCATTTTAAATAAAAGCACACATTCTACTCATGTAAAAACACACTGATTCCCGGACCGTCCATGGGCTGGATTTAGAAGGGAACTGGGCCGGATCCAGCCCCCAGACCTTAGTTTGCCTACCCATGCTTTAGACCTTTTCACTGCTACCAGGTGAATGAGTGGTTTGACCCTGGCTGCCTTTCACAAAACAGCCCTTGTGTCTGCTCAAGGACAACTCAAGGTCAGCATGGAACTTGGCTCCAGATGTAGGGATGTATAAACCAAGATGACAAGTGTTAATGAAATCAAGTTAACTATTAACTAAAAAGGGAAGGAGGGAAGTTCTTACAAAAATTGGTTTACATAGAAAAACCTATAGAAAACAGCATATCTCACCAATGGAGCAAAAGAACTAAATAAATGGTTAGCCACAAAACCAGCTCTCCCCCGCAGTCATATTCCCTAAGACCACAGACTTACCAGGCAGTTCTTCACATAAGACTTTTCTATGATCCTTCTCACTGGTATATATCCTTTGTGAGAGACCCTCCTTGATCTGAATACTAAAGAAGAACTGTGGGTATGGTCTGGGGCTAGGTGACTCACAAGCCTAGCAATCAACAAGGTTCAAGGAAGCTTATAGGTTTTAAATCTCAACCCAAGACAGGCTACGTGAGATCCCTCACATCTTCAATGGTTTTCCCACCTTCCAATCTGAGCGCCCAGGCGGGTCAGGCTTAACAAGTTAACTCCATTTCCCCAAGCAACGTTACTAGACATGACAGTTCAATTCATTTCCTTCCCCATGTGACACAGTACAAGGCAGATTCTTCTGTCGCTATGACAAGGTCCCTTAAACAAAACCTAGAGAAGTGCACCTGGAACGTGGCCAAAACAAGGGTGTAGCGAAAGAGTTGTATTCAACTCAGGCCACATTTACTCCATATGCTTAAACTTGCCATGACCTCCACCCAAAGAATTCTGGGAGCTGTAGTTGATTAAGGGTGCAGAGAGTTGTTAGACCTTCCTATTCCCCTCACAGAGCTACACATCCCAGAGTGGTTTAACAGTCAATCCCTTTTCTCAGGGAACTCTGAGAATTGTAGGTCCGCAAGGGGAATAGATATGTCTCCTAACAACTTTCAGCACCCTTAACAAACTACAGCTCCCAGAATTCTCTAGGGGAGGTCATGACTGGCTAGTGGTACCATACCACAGTACTTTAAATGTATGTTGCAAATGTGGCCTCAGAGTAGACCCACTGAAATTAATAAACTTAAGTGAGTCATGTCCATTAACTTCAATGAGCCAATTCTAGCATTGGATAAAACCTGATCACCTCTGAACTGGAGCAGGGCTCCCTCTGCTTGCAGGGCCAGACAGTTTCACTTTCTTGGTGCCTCTCCGAAATCATCCAACTCCCATTACCTGAATCAGCATCTTGCGTAGGAACGGCATGACGAAAGCCGGGTTCATGCTGCTCAGCCGGCCCACGGTGCAGATGCCGAGCTCGCGGATTTCAAACACCTGGTCATTTAGGGCTACAAAAAGAGCCTGCAAGTTCTCCGCTTGGGCCAGGTGTGCGTCAAATCGCTCATCCAGGGAGGCCAGCACGCAGTATCGGATGTCAGGGTCTGAAAGAGCACATTTGAGCAGCGGTGCTTGAGTGCAGTCTGGTTTAACAGTGCTGAATGATATAGTCAAATCACAGGGAGGGCATTGCTTCTGTGCCTGTTCTCTTGCTAGAGGGAGACTTAGAAATGCCAGAAGCTGCCTCATACTGGGTCCGTCCAGTCCAGTAATGTCTGTTCTGATTGGCAGTGGCTCTCTAGGGGAAGGGTGCCTAATTTCCAAAGACCCCACTGATTTTGGCAGCAATAACAGGGGAATACAAAGTAGACACCCCAGTGAGCCCAGCATCCCAATGACCCACTCTGATCCATCAACTGATGAGTGGGGAGAGGTCAAGAAACCCCTTCCACAGCCGAACTGAGAAGGTGTGCCTGGGCATGTATATTTAAGATTATGAGAACATATGTGGTGACCACACTTCTGACCACTAGCATGCATCCTCCAGCCCCTCAGAAAGTTGGCCAAAGGCGAATGTAGCCTTTTAGCCAAAAAAGGTTAGGCACCCCTGCTCTGTGTCTCAGGGAAAGAGAAATATTGCCCATCATTTACTACTTATTTTCACCAGAGATGCCAGGAATTGGATCTGGGACCTTCCAAAGAAGGTGCTCTGTTACTAAAGTAGTGTTGTTCTCCAGGAGTTGGCATATCACAGCACCCTGAAAAACTGATTATTGGGAGTTAAACTGCTGGCCTTCCCAATGATCAGAACAGCAAGATTAAAGCAGAAGGGGGTAGGCACTTCATATCCTTTGCTGGTAACCTGATAAAAGCACCATAGAAGTGACAAGCCTACCCCTGGCCTCTGCACTCACCTGGGTCTGTGATACCGACCACCAACAGTTTGCTGAGGACATCCGCCACCACCTGCACAGCAGTCTGGCTGACGACATGGGTGTGCCCGCTAATCAAGTGAATGGACGGCGTGAGCAGGCGCGAACATGTGCGAGCCGCCTCCATCCGGACCTCCTTGTGCTCGCTGTTGAGGAAGTGGTCCGCACAGTGCCGGACAAACTGAGTCAGTGAATGCCCTAACAAGGAAGAGGGGTGGAACAGATGGAGAAAATATTTTGCTGCCACTCTCATGCATGAGACGCACTTGCAGGGGTGACCCTGCTGCCCCTCTCATTTAGGATTTCAGCTTGTTTCCTCCCACTGCCGTCGCTCACCTTCAAACTCAAAGCTGCCCAGGGTGCGGAGCGCAAGTGTGGTACTGCCCACATCATTGGTCTCCGGGATATTGGTGAGGCTGGGAGAAGCCAGCTGGTGGGCCAAGCCTTTTGGCATGCCTGGGTGGCGCAGGGGCCTGTGCATCAGAACCATGGAGAGCATCTTCAGCAGCCCATCCTGGATCTCCTTCTTCAACTGGGGGATCTGGCGACTCAAGTCGTACAGCACGGCTGTCAGGGCAGGGCTAAGGGCAAGACAGAGGCCCACACAGGTCCTTTAGCTTGGCAAGCCATTAAGCATGGGTTCAAATCCTTTTGCAGTTCTCTCCACATCCTCTAGGCTGGGAATGGAGAACTTGTACCCCTCCAGATGTTACCAGGGTACAACTCCCATCAGCCACTGCCAACACAGCCTATGGTTAGGAATGATTGGAGTTGTAGTCCAGCAACACCTGGAGTTACAGGCTCCCCACTTCTGCTCCAGTCCAATAGTCCAGTCTTATTGGGCAAACTCTTTTGCAGGCTTTGGTGATGTCAAAGCCCACAAAAGATTTTTTTAAAAAAATCAAAGTCATTTGGGTCTATTAGGAAAAGTCTCTCTATCTTTCTGACACACAAATTAAAAAATCATCAGAAATGTCTTGGCAGAGTCCTTCCAGGCCTGAAAACAATTCCGGCCTCAAACTAGTTGCCTGGATATAATTCCCAAAAGTTGCCAGACTCCTACCAAGAGGGTTGTGGAAGGTCAAGAGACAAAAGAATTCAGCTCTCAAACTTGCCCCACCGGTAATAACGATTAATAAAAATTGCTTGCTTGTTTGCTTGGGCATTTGCCTCACAGGAGATATTTAAAATGACAGAAGTGGACATTGAGGCCTTCAGAGGAATTCATGTGGAATTCTGGAAATACTTTAAATACCAGCACACACTCCATTCTGGAGAGACACATGGAGAACTTGACATTTCACTGAAAAACATAAGCTTCTTCAGAGCTAACAACACATGCTGCACTCTGCATACCCCCTACACCTGACAGAGGTGCACAAGACAATTAACAGCACAATCCTAAACTTGCATGACGCTGGGATCGGAAATACCACCTCTGCTATGCCAGCAGAATGCTCACTGCATCCAATGCAAGGACAGCTCAAGGGGGGGGGGGGGAGAAAAACACAGGGGTTGAAAAGACAAAAACTTTGTCAGTGCCCACCAATTGGGAACTGTGCCAGCAGCAACACCCATGTACCAACAACACAGGAAGGTGAGCCAATGGATTCATGATGATGGGGAAACATGTGCTCCCAGCAAACACCCCTGCATCATTATTCATTATTATTAAATTTATTTCTGGTCCTTCCTCTCAGATGAGCCCAAGGTCCATGTCAGTAATACAACAATGCAATTAATACTTTGATGTATGGGCCTATGGCCGTAATAAATATCTATTCTATTAATACTTTGAAAAAGAGTCAGAACTTCTGGAATGCCTCAGCACAGATATGCACACATAGCCCAACACTCTACTGGCAGGTTAGCTGAAATAGGGTGAAGGAATGGGTGGCATATTTAAACTGTATCTTATATCCCTTCAATTCCATTCTTCAGAGGTGCTTTCCTGCATGGGCAATGCATGCCAATGTGGGATAGGGGCCAGAGGCAAAAGAACACAAATGGCTGGGGCAATGGATGCTGCTCACACCTTTGTATAGTAAGCGACCTTCCAAGTCAGGTGTTAAGACATCACAACACCCACATCCCTCCATCCCGGCAAGTGGGAGCAACTGTCACAGTTCAGGGACACATTCCAGCCAGGCAAAAGCACTCAAGGAGGAAAGTCATAGGGAGAGTCCAGAGGGCCAGATCAAGATGCCTCAAGAGCCCCATTGTTTCCCAGCCCTGTAGGGAACACTGCTGCACTTAAACATGAGGCATGTGTCTGCAACCATGAAGTGGGTATGCAACAAGGAGAAGCCACCAAGTGCAACAGCTCCGTGGCATAAGCCCACTTGATGTTTCAGATGTATGTGGGGTAGTACTAAGTTTTACCCAGGGAAGACCCACTGGGGCTAAGTTAATCATGGCCATTAATTTCAGTGCATCCGCTCTGAGTAGAACTAGAACTAGAGATAAACCCTGCCCCCTCCAGGGTTGCTGTGGTGTTTGCAGCAGGACCCAAAGAGAACATGCTGGAAATGTGGGTGGTGCTTAAAGCCTGAAGCGGAGCCCTAGCCAGTTGTATCTTTTGAAAAAAGGCTAGTGGTTAGCAGAGGGAAATGCAAACCCACAAGTGCCACATAGTGGCCGGCAGAGGTAACGGACAATCCCTACCTCAGTCCTACAGCCAGCATGGGTTCCAGAAGCTCCTTGATGTCTTGCTGGATGGAGGGCCCCATCGCACGTGCCAGCATACTGATACAGGTAAAGACGGTGGCATCCACCTGCACCGACTTCTGCCTCCTGCTGAAGTGCATCAGAATTACAGTTTCAAGATGAAGGAAGTGTCATCCTGAATATCATCCCATTTCTCCTGCCCCCTGCTGCCCCCAAGACAAAGGTTAACAGGATGCAAACACCACCTAAGGACGAGCCAGAAGAAACCCCAGTGGGCGTGTTATTATTATTACTATTACCATTATCAATTTGTAAGATCCCAGGGCAGGTTACCACAATTAAAATATAGGTTTTGTGTTTGTGTGTGTGTGTGCACGCGTGCGTGTGCGTAACATGTGTGCGTTCTATTTGTGTGTGTACATGTCTCTATATATGTATGTGTATAAATTATATCAATGAATCATAGGAGGTTTGTGTGAATTTGTTAACACTTTGTGTGAATGCATTAATGGAATAATGTAATTACACTTAAGCTTTTAAATATGTTCTGAGTAGCTTGGAAATCATATTAATTATAATTTTGGCACAAGCCCAATTCTTGGCAGCTTCTGTATGTTTCAAAAGAAACACCAGGCAAAAAATCATTCCCTCCCACAGATCACAGTTTGGAGATTATCATTTAAAAGGGAAACCCGTGAACACTTTAAAAGACATCACAGCAGTCTCCTGGCCTTTGCATGCAGCACACTCACTTATGGGTAAGATCCTTTGGTGGGAGGGCCGCCTTGATAATTTCAAGGACTTTGGGAAGGTACACCTGGAATTCTGACCGCACAGCCACCGAGAGCAAGCCCAAGGCCTGGAAAGCGGCAGTTCGCTCCTTCTCTTTTTTGACGCAGCTCAGCACGTGATTCATGGTGTCTGGAAGGTAGTGGTCAGCTGGCCACACATTCACATGAAAAGAGGAGAGAGGAAGCACAAGCAACATTATTTCAGGGCTGCATTTGTTCAGTGAGAAAGAGGTTACTGGCCAAATCTGCTCACAAACTTGTTTACCACAAGCCCGGCTTTCAAATGTAGGTGGGCAATTTTTGATTAAAAGTTGCTGGAAACAGCAAGAGGGGAGAGTGCTCTTGCACTTGAGTCCTGCTTGTGCGTTTCCCAAAGGCCTCTGGTTGGCCACTGTGAGAATGGGATGCTGGACTTGATGGGTCAATGGCCTGATCCAGCAAGGCTTTTATTATGTTGGGTCCTGCTTGTTGGTCCTTACCTAGCGAGTAAGGAAGGAAAGGCAGTTTGCTTATGCTCAGAGGTCATTCACAACCACCAGCCAGTATGCACAGAGAAATAACAGCTGTGGCTAAGGCATGGCTTTGGTTCCAGGTCACCAAGAAACACTCAGTTGAAAGTAAGCACAGAATCTGCAAGTTCTGTCCCAGCCTTTCCCAAGCTGGAGCACTTCAAATATTTTGGACTACCACTTCCATCAGCCTCAGCCAGCATAGTTGTAGCAGTAGGATATATTCTACCCAGTCATCATCAGTCTGTAGTGGAATAAGTATATTCCATTCTGTACAGGAATAGCAAATGGTTTTGCTCCTGCAGTCCCATCTCCTCCACCTGTTGCCTCCTGCAAAATGAAATTTTTACATCCCATCTCTAAAAAGCAGCATGCAAGAGTGCTTTTACCTGTGAAAGCAGAAGGACGAAAAGCTGCCAGGCGTGGCAGTAAGCTGAGGACAGTCATTTGGATCAGAGAGTTCTTGCTGCTTCGGCACTTCAGAACCCAGTAGCACACCTGAGAGACAGACAAAAGGTAAAAGGGTGTTATGGCAACAGAACAGAAAACGAGGCTTGAGGTGTATGGTTGGGCCATACCACTTCAGACTGCAGATGTGTGGGTTAAGAGATGTGAAGGGCTGAGACAGCAACCAGAGGGTCCTTTCCCTCCTGCAATTTTTCCAGTGGGGTAAAAAATGGAGATCTGGGGGTAAATGGGGGCAAAACCTCTCATGAACAATTTTCTTTTGTAGAATAATGAGAAAAATGCACTTTAAGGGATAGTTTTAAAACATTGTTTGAGATACACTTCAGTCCCTCTAAAATGGTTTAAAATCTGCAGTACACAGTAAGTTCAATGGCTGTCTACTGTAGAAAGACTGATATTATTTATCAGTAATGTTCTATATTATTGGTTGTTGTTGTTATTATTATTATTATTTTCAATTTATATATTGCCCTTTATCAAAAGATCATAGGACAGTGTACAACATTAAGAACACTTTATGGAGCATAGTTGTAAAAACATAATAAAAAGTATAGCATAATAAAGAAAATCACAGTAACTGTAACTTTAGTATTAGACACATACATTGGTTTGTATCCCACTCAAGTCTCACCGAAAGCAGACCCACTGAAATTGATAGACCCAAGTTAGCTATGTCCATTCATTTCAAGGGGATGTATAGCCTATACAGAGTAGGCCCACCAACATTAATGGACATGGCTAACTAAGGCCTGTTAATTTCAATAGGTACATTCTGAGTAAGACCAGTACAGTATTGGATATATCCCACCAGACCTACTCTGAATAAGACAAATTCTGGCTATCTGAATGGGAGCCGGAGTCAACTCATATAGAACCAGCAGAGAATCAGAACCAAATGGGAGGGATCTCATTACCTTTTTCTGGGAAGTTGGGACTGCTGCATTCAATGTAAGACTGTCTGTGGGAGCTGGCAAAGAAGGGAAGAGGTCCCTGAAAGTTGTGGCTAGTAGCTCTGAAATGAGCATGGTGAGGTTATTCCAGTCCTTCTCTGTTCCTTTCCAAGATGGAAAGGATAGAAGGTTTGTATGGAGAGGTTCTCCGTCCATCAAACCTCATCTAAACAAATGTCCTTTGCTCCTTGTATTTTTGTATTGATCAATGGTTTCTAACAAATAGCTCTGACTGTCATCTACCCACAAAACAATGTTTTATTTAAACACTACTGATTTTCACATTTGAACCCATGTCAGATCATAAGCTGGGATATGAAACTATGGATGAAGTTAATCTACAAAACCATCTGCACTGACTTGAAGTTATGTCTGATTTCACAAACTATACTATGGGTCTTTGCTCTGCCTTAAGAGGCTGGTGCACCGCAGAAAGAAGGACCTTACAAGCTGAGCAGACGAAAAAGCAGTGCGGTATCATGGTTGGTCTGTTGCATGCATGGAACAGATTGCCGTAATGGCTGAACTGAGCCACATTCACTGCTGCACTCATCAACAAATAAGTATAACTGCAGAGTTTGTTCAGAGGGAAATTTTGAACTGGGCGCATAAATGATCTCTCTTCAGCAACAGGTGAAAAGATGAACAGAGGGATTCCATAACTCCAAGGGATGCTGTTCAAGCTGTGCCTGTTTTGTTGCAGTTTGAAGGGTAAAATGGGGGGGGGGGGAGGTTTCAAACTCACCTGGTCAAACTTCTCTTCCATGAGTTCTCTGCAGCACCGACTTTCTACCAAGGTTGACTTGGGTGGGACAGGTGATGCGCCAAAACCCATTATTGGGTGGGGGCTATAGCCCAGTAGCCCCACCAAGGCATTGGACTGTTGAGGCTGTATAGACTGGAAGCTGGAAAACGGGGTGATGTGGCGAGGTTTGGTCCCAAAGCCCAGCAGGTCTTTGCAGTATTTGTCGTGCACCATCTGCTGCTGTGTAATCTCCTCCATCTCTTCTCTAAGACGCTGTGGGGAAGGGAAGGAAGAGGATGTTTAATGCTGCTTGTCCTGGCTACCCACCCCAGCATGGAAGGCAACAGAACATCAGCCCACTTGGGCTTCTCTTACCAGATGCCCTCCAGGTTTTTTGGGCTACAGTTACATGTCTACACCTGAGCTCCCATGCAGCCTCCTCCACTAAATACACACAGAACTATCATTCCCAAGAACCCCTAAGGCAGGCACGGCCCAACTTGGCCCTCCAGCTGTTTTGGGACTTCAATTCCCATCATCCCAGACCACTGGTCCTGTTAGCTAGGGATGATGGGAGGTGTAGTCCCAAAACAGCTAGAGGGCCAAGTTTGGCCATGCCTGCCCAAAGGAGATGGAATCAGAGATAAATCCAGTTCATCCGCTGTGCAGCTATGTCCTAAGAAAATGAGCAAGAAGAGTAAGGGGAGAAGGATATATTTTAAAAAATCAAAACAAGATCCTTTGTTTCAGGTTAGCATTGAAGATGGGGACTCAAGCCTGGGAACGTTGATGAACCCAACCCGAGAACATGCTCCTAAATTGTCTGGAACACTCAAGAGAGTCATTGGGTTCTATGCAAAATCTGGACACATAATTTCTTTGGCCTTTTACAGTCTTGGCATATTTTGGTTGCTTTTCTGCCATTTAATGTAGAGGAGGAGGAGGAGGAGTTTCAAGAGGTTGTTGGCACCTGGGCACTGCAGGCAAGTAACAGCTCACAAATATTTGCAATGCAAGCTGACTCTAAAAGGTCATCATTGGCCCAACCAGTCCAACCTCAATATACTTGTGGGCTCTGATTCAAATCAGCAACCTTAAACTAGCTGACAGAAGAACCCTGCTGGATCAGGCCAGCGGTGCATCTAAGTCCGGCATTGTGTTCTCACAGTGGCCAACCCGATCCCTGTGATGCTCACAAGCAGAACCTGAAGACAATAGTACTTTCCCTTCCTGCCGTTTCCAGCAACTAATACTTTGAAGCATTGCTGACTCCAACTGTGGAGGTGAAGCAAGGCTAGCAGTCACTTATAGCTATATTGTCTCATGAATTTTGTCTAATCCTCCTTTAAAGCCGTACAAGTTGGTGACGATTGCTGCCTCCTATGGGAGCTAGTTTCATAGCTCAACATCCAGAGTAGTGCAGCCCAGCTGTGCCCCCCTCCTTATCAACTCACCTCTCCTTCCATGCTGCTGATCCTCACCAGCTCATTAAGAATGAGCAAGGCCCCATGGATGCGGTCATCGCGGTTCATACCCTTCTCCTTGGCCACAGTTTCATCAAAACCCTTCTCAGCTTCCTCGTATGTTTGCTAAAATGACATTATTATTATTACTTGGCATTTATATAGCTGTTTTTCTTACTGCTCAAACACTTGTATCTTATTCCTTCACACTGTCAAGCAAGTCAATGTTTTATCTTCATTAACACAGAGTTGGGCAGCGAGGCTGAGAGACATGCTAGCAGATTTATGGCTGAACTGAGATTTCCACCAAGAATGCCAAGGCTTACAATGCTGAGAGCCAGTGTGGCATTGGATGATCTTGGGTCAGTCACCACTTCTCAGACTAACCTTACAGGGTTGTTGTGGGGATTAAATGAGGAGGGGGAGCACTATTTACAATAGTATGGCATAGATAGGAGCTTCTTCCACCCACATCAGCCCCAAAAGCTTTCTCCTTACTCGATACCACTGCGGCTTCTGCATCTCTTTTGACTCTCGCTGGGTAGTCAGGATGAGGCAGGCTCGTAAGGCAGAAACGGCTCCCTCACGGATGGCCTGCTTTGGGTCCCACACGGCCACAAAGATGTTGTCAAAAAACGGTTGCACTTGCTGGAAGAAGAAGGTGGGGACGCTGATTGCCAGCTCTCGCAGAACCAAGACCTGGAGGGGAGGTAAGAGTGAAACGATAGGAGTCAGGAGGCAGAAACAAGAAATCAGATGCTTACTAACAGTGCTGGCAGGCACACGCATGATGGTCATGTCTTCTGTCTGAAGCTCATACAAAGAGCAAGGTGGAGATTTGTTCATACCCAACTTCTAACTCACGAGGCCAAACTAGATACAACAGTAAATGCGGCTCTGCATTTAACACACAGCATCTGCTGGGGGAGGAAGTTTAATAATTATCAAGGTCACAACAGGAGTGGATGGAGAGTTTAATTGTTTCCTCCCCTGCTGTGGTCCTAAGGAGAAACATATCTGAATCTGGTGCTTGCTTGGGGGGTGGGAATCCCCCATTGAGCAGGGTTGAGCATCATCAACAGGTTACAATTCCAAAAGTTAATCTGGGGAAAGCAGAGAGTCTTAAGCTGGTATAAACCCAAACACATGTTTCATAGCACAATATGCCCTTAGAGCAGTTAACTTCCTGGACAACCCTGCCTTATGTTATGGTGCAAAGTTTGGTGTTTCAAAACTGCACTGGTTAATTGTATGGTGGGTAGGGAAGACACTGAGATGAGGAAGGAAAAACAGCGGAGGACATGGCTAAGGCTCAGGCATTTGCTCACAGCTCCGGATCTCCCCTTGAAGTACCACTCCTGAAATCCTCAAAAGCCCTGCAAGCTGTTTGCATCCAATGAATGGACTCTTACCGCCGCGTGCCTCCGTCCTTCATTCCTGTCGGCTCCCAGCCACTCCAGAGCCCGCTTGACTTCAAACTCCACATATTCCGCTGTGAAGGTGTCACCCGCCATGGCCAGGCGCCCAATGGCCTTGGAGGCCATCTCCATAACAACGGGGTCATTCGAGGGAAGGAGATTCCTTAGGTAATTGGCAAACCTGCCAATGCGGGTGACATTGCCTCCCTCAACGCCAATAAGGCTCGCTGGGGGAAAAAAAAGAAAAATGCCAGGGGGTGTTTCAAAGGTGCCATAGCTGGGTAAGACATTGGAAGAAAGCGAATATCCCCACAATTCACTAATTTAAACATATCCCTGCTACCTCTTCCTATACCGCAAACCACCCTAGAGAAAGACAACCCACCATTTTTGAAAATCGTATTTCATAGGCAGGGGACCTTTATCAGCTCAAGGGCCACACTTCCACCTGGGCAGCCTTCTGAGGGGCCACATGCTGTGGCCGGATAGGCGAAAGGGGTCGAAGCAATTAATGTAAACATTAGCCTACTGTACTACACACACTCACATGTCACTCCTTATCCTTCTTCCAGACAAACAAGAGGCACTGTCAGAGTTCAAGGGCACATTCCAGCCAGGCAAAAACATTCCAGGGGGATATGAAGTAGGTCTGAGGAGGGACGCTCTGGCCTGGGGAGAGGCCAGAGATCCAGATAGAGAGGCCCAGAGGGCTTCATTTGGCCCCAGCCCTGAGGTTCTCCATCCCTGGCTTAATTGGTAAGGTATATACAATTATCATCCTGCACAGTAAGAGTGAACTCCAAGAGCAGATTCTTACACAGCAAAACATAAGAGAGGTAACAACAGGCTTGAGGGAACCCCGGGGTTTGCAGAAGGGGGAAAAAAATGAAAAGAAAGAAAAAAATATTTAGATTTTAAAAACCCAAAGGATGGAGGGAACACACCCACACCAACAGTCTAATGATGGCTTAGCATGCTGAAGGCTGCTGAACTTCTATTAGGAAAGTGGAACAGAATAGAGTATCTTGGGAAAGGAAAGGCTGGCTAGAACCCAAACAGGAATATTTGACGCTGCCATATACTGAGTCGCAGGTCCCACTTGCCCAGCAGATTCTGCAGGCTTCTGCTGCTTACAGAACTCTGCTCTGCCGTTTCCATTCCCAATACGCAAATATCCATCTTTTTGACAAGCTTTTTCCTAAATAGGCCCAGCTAAGTGGAGATGAAAAATGGACAATGGGTTCACTCACTCACCCCCTCTCCAGGTAAACTGGAGGTTTAGGCACTCTGGCAGGAGAGGAGACAGCATTTCAGTTATTTACAATATTGTTTGAAGTTGTGTTTTTATGGACCGTAAGCCACTTTAAACGTTGCAAAAAAGAAAAAGAGGCTAATAATAATAATACTGCATGGTATAAGGCAGGAGTGAGGAATATCAGGCCTGAGGGCCAAATGTGCCCCCTGTCAAGTCTCTCTATCTGGCCCTTGAGACTCCATCCAGTTCCCCACCCCTAGAATAAGGGGAGGCTGTAAGGCAGAAGAACAAGCTGTTACACAGGCTTTTTTAAAATGTCGGGAATAAAATAATTGTTTTTTAAATGTTTTTTAATTGTTCTTTTTGCATTTTGAATGGCTTTCTTGTCAAAACATTGGGTTACACTGGGTTATTTGTTAAACAAAAGAACTATTTATAAATTTTGTGTGTGTGTGTGTGTGAGAGAGAGAGAGAGAGAGAGAGAGAGAGAGAATGAATATACTATAACCCAATGTGGCAAAAAATAAAGGAACTATTAGGGTATCAAGATTTTTGTTAGACAAAATATGCAGGCACTTACCTATGGCCAAAATACCCCCTTTCCTCTCATTTGCATCTGAACTAGAGACAAGCTCAAAGATATGATGATTCAGCTGGTCGTAAAAACGGGTAGATTCCTCTTGGCTCATCTGTGCAGGAGAAAACAAACAAAAATGTTTGAAAAGCAGTTCTTGGCCATGAATAAGGAAAGGCTTTTCCAGGCTCTATAAATTGTATGGGGGAACAGGGGAGGAAGAATTGAATAAAAAGTGTTAAGAACATATGACTGATCCTAACTCAAAGAAATCTCTTAGGCTTTCTCGTTTGTGCCTTGGTGGAAAGGTGTTGGATGTTGGAGAGGAACCAAAGTTGGGTATTGCAGCATGTGCTTTGCATGCAGGAGGTTCCACGTCCAATCCCAGGCTCTCCAATTAAAAGGGTTCAGGTATGGACAGAATGGCCTGGTGGAGGACAGTTGCCTATGAAATTTGAAAATGTTTTTAAATAGCCTGTGGGTCAAATTACAGTGGTGCCTCGCAAGACGAAATTAATTCGTTCCGCAAGTTTTGTCGTCTTGCGATTTTTCCGTCTTGCGAAACACGGTTTCCCATAGGAATGCATTGAAAATCAATTAATGCGTTCCTATGGAAACCGACTTCAGACCAGGTCCGGGGACAGTCTGTCCCCCGACCTCTTCTGAAGGCTGGGGGGGGACCAAGGGCTTTTCTTCCCACCCCCAGCATTTTAAAAAACCCCGGGACAGCGGGGGACTTCTCCGCTGTCCGGGGCGATCTTAAAATGCTGGCAGGCGGGAGCGAAGCCTCCGCTGTTGCCCGCCAGCATTTTAAAAAACCCCGGGACAGCGGGGGACTTCTCCGCTGTCCGGGGCGATCTTAAAATGCTGGCGGGCGGGAGCGATGCCTCCGCTGTCGCCCGCCAGCATTTTAAAAAGCCCCGGGACAGCGGGGGACTTCTCCGCTGTCCGGGGCGATCTTAAAATGTTGGCGGGCGGGAGCGATGCCTCGGCTGTCGCCCGCCAGCATTTTAAAAAGCCCCGGGGCAGCGAGGGACTTCTCCGCTGTCCGGGGCGATCTTAAAATGCTGGCGGGCGGGAGCGAAGCCTCCGCTGCTGCCCGCCAGCATTTTAAAAAGCCCCGGGACAGCGGGGGACTTCTCCGCTGTCCGGGGCGATCTTAAAATGCTGGCGGGCGGGAGCAAAGCCTCCACTGCCACCTGCCAGCATTTTAAAAAGCCCCGGGACAGCGGGGGACTTCTCCGCTGTCCCAGGGCGATTTAAAAGCCCCCGGGAAGGCAGGCAGGGGGGACAAAGACTTTTGCCCCCCGCTGGCCTTCAGAAGAGGTCCAGGACCTCTTCTGAAGGCGGGTGGGGTGCGAAAGTCTTTGCTCCCCCCTGCCTGCCTTCAAAAGCCCTCCGGGACAGCGGAGAAAGGCGCTGCGTTTCTCCGCTCTCCCGGGAAGGCAGGAAGGGGGGAGCAAAGATTTTTGCCCCTGCCGGCCTTCAGAAGAGGTCCTGGACCTCTTCTGAAGGCGGGCGGGGGGCGAAAGTCTATGCTCCCCCCCCCGCCTGCCTTCAAAAGCCCTCCGGGACAGCGGAGAAAGGCGCTGCGTTTCTCCGCTCTCCCGGGAAGGCAGGCAGGGGGGAGCAAAGACTTTTGCCCCCGCCGGCCTTCAGAAGAGGTCCTGGACCTCTTCTGAAGGCGGGCGGGGGGTGAAAGTCTTTGCTCCCCCCCCCTGCCTGCCTTCAAAAGCCATCTGGGATAGCGGAGAAACGAAGGCTGGCGGCGGGAGGAGGTCTCTCCGCCCGCCGCCAGCCTTCGGAGGAGGTCCGAGGACAGTGGGGAAGACGCGCTGCGCTTCCCCGCTGTCCCGGAGATTTCCCTATGGGCTTTCGTCTTGCGAAGGAAGCCCATAGGGAAATTCGTTTTGCGAAGCGCCTCCAAAACGGAAAAACCTTTCGTCTAGCGGGTTTTCCGTCTTGCGAGGCGTTCGTCTTGCGAGGTACCACTGTATTATTTAAACAGCACCCGTTTACATGATGTACACGTCAAACAAAATCCAAAGAAAGGTATCTGCCCCCAGGAAGATTACAATCTAAGTCTGACAGCAAGGACATGCTTCCACTCCCAGGAAGAACATATATGGAGCTCTGCCCAGCTCTCCTCCCATCTCACTCACCTCACGGAGCTCCATGGTGACATAATGCTGCAAATCTTTGGCAGCTTTTGCCCTGGCCTCTTCGTTTCGGCTCTTGAGGCCACCAGCAAACTGCTGAAGGATAATGACCGTCCCCGACATGGTGGCAGCAAGTCAGAGTGAGGAGCATCAAGTCCTCTGGGCCCTTAAGGAGACAGAATGGCAGAAAGGGGCCATTATGAACTGGTGAAAAAAGAGAAGGCTGCAGGTCACTTCATCCCAAGCCTCTGTCATGGGGGTTATGTTTCCGGTTTACTTTGGAGATTCTGCAAAAATGGGACAGCTTCAAAAGAGAGGCATACATCATTCATCTCTATTGTCTTTTCAGCACGTATGGAAGTTTTTCCTTTTTCAACAAGCTGTTGCAATATTTATTTAATTTCTATACCACTTTATATTTTTTAAAAAAATCGCAAAGCGGATTACAGCATATCAAATCAACAAAGCATAAATAAAACAGTAGAATTCTTTAGCCCACTGTTGGATAGTTCACAAGTAGTTCATGCACTGGTTGCTTCTAGACTGGATTACTGCAATGAGCGCTATGTGAGGCTTCCCCAACGCTTGATCTGGAAGCTGCAGTTAGTGCAGAATGCTGCAGGACGATTGCTGATGAGAGTGAGACTTTGTCAGCATATATCACCTGTACCCAGAGATCTGCACTGGTTACTGATCCGCTACCATTTCAAAAACCGAGGCGCAAAGGGCAGTCTGCAATTTCAATGGAGAAAATTGGGGAAAAACTCAGAGAAAGCCGGTAGACTTCCGAGGCATATCCGAAAACAGAAGCATTTACTTCTGGGTTTTCGGCATTCCAAAACCGAAATGTTCAGCTTCCGAGACACTTGAAAACCGAGGTACCACTGTGTGTGTGCACACACATACATATAGAGGTGTGTGTGTGTGTGTGTATATATATATATACATATTCTAATTAGCAAGGACTAAATAATAATGCTAATACCAATGACAAGCAATAAAGCCAGTGCCATCCTTCACAGGAAGCCTAATCGAAGAGATGCAACCCTTGCAAGACCAAGTCCATCATGTTACAGGTCTCTGATCTGATGCTACCCACTTGGATTAATGGGCACAACTAAGTTAGGCTCATCATTTGTTGTTGTTGTGTTGTTTATTTAAGTCCCGCCTTTTACCCTGACAGGGACTCCAGACTGTCTAATGGATAAAGAACAGCTGAAAATAAAGCTATGATGGGACTACTCTGAGTAGGACTAGCATTGAGTTGGATACCACCTAGAAGAATCTCTCTCTATATATATATGTACAGTGGTACCTCGGGTTACATACGCTTCAGGTTACAGACTCTGCTAATCCAGAAATTGTACCTCGGGTTAAGAACTTTGCTTCAGGATGAGAACAGAAATTGTGCTCCGGCGGCGGAAGGCCCCATTAGCTAAAGTGGTGCTTCAGTTTAAGAACAGTTTCAGGTTAAGAACAGCCCTCCAGAACGAATTAAGTACTTAACCCGAGGTACCACTGTATGTGTGTGTACATATACATGCAAATGCATATATACATATATACATACAAACACGTGTGTGTGTGTGTGTGTGTGTGTGTACACACACACACACACACACACACACACACACAGTGGTACCTGAGGTATCACTGTATGTATGTGTACATGCACATACATATATACATATATACATACATGTGTGTATACACACACACGTGTGTATATACTGTGTATGTGTGTGTGTATGTATGTGTATATATATATATATATATATATATATATATATATGTATATGTATATAAATATGCATATATATGCATATGGCTACTACCTCTTAAGAACCTATACATATGTGTGTTTACACACACACACACACACACAAAAGCTGTTACGTTAAAACGTATTATTAATAAGGAAAAAGGCAATAAACAGTAATTGGAACGTAACTGAGATGCGGACGGCCCTAACTGGGAGTAAGCTCCACTGGCGAAGTTTACTCACGAGTAGACACAAATCCTGAGGTAAAAATTGAAATGCAAACCCCGAGGTAATTCCTCCAACCCCTTTGCCTCCCATATCCCCGAGTGTCACCTTTCCCTTTCCTTCCTCTTCTTCTCTCACCGCCTTCTCGGCCTCATTCTCTCCTTCGCGGCCCGGCAGAGCGCTCGCCTTCTTTCCCCGCTTCTGCGCCCGCCCTCAGTGTCAGCACCGCCCCCTAACCGGCTAAGCTAACCAACCAGAAGCCTCCTAGCTGTTGACGGATAGGGGCCCTGCTAGTAGAAATAGAGAAGAGGAGGGAGTGACAGGGTGTTGTCCCCGCCCTCTTTAAAAAATAAATAAAAAGAAAGCCACCTTCCTCTTTTCCCCGCCCTCTCAGGGAGGTACGGAGAAACCGTCTAATCAGAAGAGAAAAATTGGGAGATTGACATTCGCAGGGACCAGTAGGACGCTAGTTAAGAGGGACGGTGGGGATGTCGCGCAGTCGCTTCCGCCCAGGACCGAGCAGTAGTCGCAAGTGCGCGTGCGCCAGGCTTATCATGAACCATAGAGAGTTCAAGGCTTCAGCCTTCTGAAGGCTCTATGGTTGGGGTGGGGTGGGAAGCAGCTCTCTCTTTTGCCTTCACAGAGCCGAAGACTCTCTGACCTTCCCTACCATAATTACAAGACTTAATTTGATGGACCCCACTGCGCAGGAATTTTTAAATTTCATAGCTAATATTGAAAAAATAAATTTTAATGGTTGAATTATTTTTGTCCTATGGTATGCTTCATTTATATATTGCTTCAACCTAAGGTTTCCAATGCAGTGAATATATAATCAAAGTGCAATGCAGTACATAAATCAGTCCAAATTCAGTCAGCAATACAAGATCGGACATTTTCCTATCCCTCAATAATACAGAATAGGATTATTACTAGGTGCATTGCACCGGGGAGGGTTGCAAAAAGCTTCCATTCTACTTTGCAATATATGTGTATTTTCATCTATCTCCACACACACACACACACACACACACACACACACATATATATATATATATACACACAAACACACATATGTATATACACACATATATATACACATACAGTACACACACATATATATATATACACATATTTATATACACACACACACACACACACACATATGTATACACACATATATGTATACAAGCACATATATATATACAAATATACATATTTGCTTTCCTAGATTTTCACGGGTACAGGAATGCAGGTTTTGGTGTCTTCGGGTGTCTTCCCGTGTAAGAGTTGGGGTGTCTAGGCGACGTTTCGACGAGGTCTCACTCGTCATCTTCAGGCTGGTGCTTTCGGCTTCTTGTACAATGCATATACATTCAGGCTGGTGCTTTTCGGCTTCTTGTACAATGCATATACATTCAGGCTGGTGCTTTCGGCTTCTTGTACAATGCATATACATTGAAAATATACATATATATATACACACACATATATCATGGAACTTTGGAGTGTCAGGCATAGCCCTACTGGCTTTAGCCCAAACGTAGCAGAGTTTTCCTGCACAGTGAAGAAGCTAGTTGCGGCAGTAATGACTACTCAGCTAGACTCAGAATAACTATTTACAGGATTTATTAAAAGGAAAAATAAAACCAGCAGAGTTTCTGCATACAAATAAAAGCAAAATAAATCCTTCCTTCCTTTCTCTCTCTCATAACCATACACAGCACTTCTAACTCCTAACACACCTCACACCAAACTGTGCTAGCAATCCCTAGATAACAGAGTTGAGTGCTGCTCGTTAACCAATCAGAGTGAGTAGTTTCTAGGTCAAGCAGACCTGGGCTTTCTGCCAAGAGTAAATTGACTCCAGCTTGAGTTAATTGGTGAAGCTAGAATCTGCAAGTTTCCCACGAGAACCAATTAACAGAAACTGAACACCCCCTCACAGATTCTGCTGAACAATTAACACCAAATACACCTATGTAGGAGATCATTTTTCCAGCAAACCTAAACCCTTGCACATTCGCTTGTTCTTTATCTTTGCCAATGGTTTAGTTAACACATCTGCTACATTTTCTTCACTTGACACATAAGTACAGGTGATTACATTGTCTTGTACACAGCAACGTACATTTTGGTATTTTACAGAGATATGTTTAGAACGTGATTTGAAACCCTCTGTTTTACTTAAGGTTATACAAGCCTGATTATCAATGTAAACTTGTACTGGTTCTCCACAATTCACATTTAAATCTGTTAACAAATGCTTGAAATAAATCACCTCGTTGCACAATTCACTCAATGCGGCGTACTCTGATTCCGTTGATGACACACTTACAACGTCTTGTTTGCGTGACCGCCAGCTGATTAAAGCTCCACCGACCATTATGACTAGTCCTGTGACAGATTTTCTATCTGGCAAATTTCCCCAGTCACTATCACAGTAGCAACTCAACATTTCATCCTTTGAAGAATTTAATTGTAACATATAGCCAATTGTCTGTTTGAGATACCTCAGAACTTGTTTTACCCCTTTCCAGGCATTTAGTGTGGGTTTTGAGACCAATCTACTTAATATGCCTACTGCATAGCTAATATCAGGTCTGGACCACTGTGCTATATACAATAAACTTCCAATTACAGAGTGATATACATCAGGGTGTTCAAATTCAGGACTCTCATCTGTATGAAGTGTTTTTATGAAACCTGGATCCATAGGCACCACTGCCCCTTTGCAATCCTGCATCCTGTATGTAGTCAGTAGTTGCTTAACTTTGTTCTGCTGACTAATTAGGCAGCTGCCATCTTGGGCCCAGCACACTTCCAACCCTAGATATGTCCTAACCGGGCCTAAGTCTTTTGTACACCCACCTGCAGCCTACAACCTTTGCCCCCTCAGGCGCTGCTACTGGTGAAAAAACCTTGTGCTCATTCAGAGAGGACATCTCTTCCTCCATTGCCTGTTTCCAGCGCTCTGCCTCCTCTTTTGGTAACTTTAACACCTCCTGAAAACTCTTGGGTTCTGCAATTACACTAAACACATTTGCAGTATCAGGAGAAAAACGCACCGGAGGCACTCCTTTGTTTTGTCTTTTAGATCTTCTGGGAGAAAATTTTTCTTCTGACCCACTTTCCTCCTCAGAACTACGACCTCTCTTTTGTTGCTTAGCAACTGGTCTCTGGCTAACTTCACTTTCCTGAGAGCTCTTATCTGAACTTTCCTCCCCCTCAGACTCTGACTCCCTGTGTCTACCTTCAGAGTCATGAAGCTCCTGGGAAGGTTCAAACCAAACCTCAGTATTGGCATGTAGTCTCTCCCAGCCACTATGTTCACAAAAACTGGCATTCCTGGAGATCACAATGCCATTTGTCCCTTCAGCAAAGCGGAAACCTTTTCCCAGCTCCTGGTAACCCACAAACACTAACTGTTTGGTCTTAGGATCTCCCTTCTTTCTCATTTGTTTCGGAATTAATACCCAGGCTTTTGATCCAAACACATGCAAGTGGTCAATTTTAGGTTTTTTCTGAAACAATTTAAAGTACGGGGTTGTACCTATTGTTTGATGGAAGAGCCTATTTTGGAGATAACACGCGGTGAGCATGCTCTCCCCCCAATAAGACATGGGTAAATCAGCATCATCAAGCATGGCAAACATCATATCTTGTAAAGATCTGTTTTTTCGCTCTGCAACGCCATTCTCCTCTGGGGAAAAAACGTTCGTTTTTCTATGCCCAATGCCCCGCTTTTGTAACCAATCTTTAAAGGCATTTGACATAAATTCGCCACCTCTGTCTGTCTGAATCCTTTTGAGTTTAACAGACAGAAATCTTTCCACGGATGCCACCCAGCCTTTAAACTTAGTGAACACGTCACCCTTATTCTTCATGGGAAAAACCCAGGAGTAACGTGTGGCGTCATCCACAATTGTTAGTGAAAAACGCGATCCACCCCTGCTTACAGCAAATGGACCAATTACGTCCATGTGAACCAGCTGTAGCGGTGACTCACTAACTCTGTCACTTCTGGGGTAAGAGACTCTGTGGGTTTTAACCTTTTTACACACATTACAATCAAGGTACTTGTTACAACTCTTTAAATTACCCCCATCAGCCAATTCAGACATTTTTAGTACACTTTTCCAGCAAGCATGCCCCATTTTCCTATGCAATAAGTGCACACAGTTGTCATGTATAGCTTTGTTATTCACTGCAGGCTGAGATTTACTGACTACTGCTGCAACTTGAGATCCTGCTTTAAGCCAAAACAAGCCTCCCTCTGACTTAGCAGTGCCTAAAATCTCACCAGCCTTCTTAATAATGCAACTGTTTCCTTCAAAATACACTTTAAACCCAGCTTTTAGCAAACAATCTACAGACATCAGATTGCTCCTTAATGAAGGCACACAAAGTACATTTTGCAGGCATTCACGAAGACAAGGGACAAAAACTGCACCCCCCGAAATCACTTCGGATGTACTTCCGTCTGCTAGAGCCACCTGGCTGCGCTGTGCTGAGTTCTTGGAAACAAACAATTCATCTGAGTTCACGATGTGGCGAGACGCTCCCGAATCGACCACCCAGACCGCTTGTTTCTCATCAGCAATCTTGACCTCGCCGGTCACCAGCTGAGCCGACTGTTTTCGTTTGAAGAATTTCTTTTTACGCTGCTGCTGCTGCTGCTGCTGCTGCTGATCTCGTCTCTGCTCCTGCACCGGCAACTGAGACTTGACCAACTCCGGACATTGTCGTTTTAGATGCGCTGAAGACCCACATCGGAAACAACGCCTAACAGCAAACGCTGACTCCTCACCAGTACGCTGCTTTTGCTTCACCTCTGGCACGGCATGAGAACTCCTTCCAAACCGTCCACCTGTAGAAGCCTCTGCAGCCACCGACCTTTCTTCCCTCTTCTGCCATTCTTCAATCAAACGCCCAGTAACGTAACTGACTGATAAATCATGCTCCTGCATACCTTCTAGAGACAAAACTAAATTATCCCAGCTTTCCGGGAGAGAACTCAAAATAATAGCCACCTTCTCCTGCTGGTCTAATGCACAGTCTCTTTCCTGTAGCGCAGTAAACTTTAACTGTAAACTGTGTAGGTGTTCCTGCATTGTAACCCCAGGCTGTAACATTGCCTTGTACAATGCCTTGCGAATGAACAGCTTGGAAACCGCTGTCTCACGCACATGGAGTTCTTTAAGTGCTTGCCACACACCTCTAGCTGTCTTGATTCCCCTCACATACGGCAACTGGGAATCTTCCAGCCCCAAGACAATTGTGGCCCTTGCTCTTTGGTCTTTATCGAGGTCTTCATCATCAGGCTTCGTAGGAAACTTACTCACCACTTGCCAGAGACGATCCCTCTGCAGCACTGCCTGCATGCGTTCCGACCACAGCAAGTAATTGGAGTCATTCAGACGCTCAAAAGCCATCTGAACTGGTTGTGAGGCCATCTTGAGAGCGATGTCCCTGGAACCCGGAACCAGCTACTCACGACCACCGAGAGAGAAAACAGGAACCACAGCACCCAGCACTCACACGCTGCAGCTGTTGTCCTTGTGTCCACTGCGTCACCAGCTCACCACGGTCAGGAACCAGCCAGAGAACAACAACTTCTGGAACTACTGGAACCAACGCCGTTGATGCTGACACCACCGCAACTCAGGCTGGCAGCACAATGCCCATAACCTCATGGAACTTTGGAGTGTCAGGCATAGCCCTACTGGCTTTAGCCCAAACGTAGCAGAGTTTTCCTGCACAGTGAAGAAGCTAGTTGCGGCAGTAATGACTACTCAGCTAGACTCAGAATAACTATTTACAGGATTTATTAAAAGGAAAAATAAAACCAGCAGAGTTTCTGCATACAAATAAAAGCAAAATAAATCCTTCCTTCCTTTCTCTCTCTCATAACCATACACAGCACTTCTAACTCCTAACACACCTCACACCAAACTGTGCTAGCAATCCCTAGATAACAGAGTTGAGTGCTGCTCGTTAACCAATCAGAGTGAGTAGTTTCTAGGTCAAGCAGACCTGGGCTTTCTGCCAAGAGTAAATTGACTCCAGCTTGAGTTAATTGGTGAAGCTAGAATCTGCAAGTTTCCCACGAGAACCAATTAACAGAAACTGAACAATATATATATATACACACACACATATTCAAGATATCCCTCAAGTAATTAATGAACAAAAGAAGAAAAGGCACATTAACCTAGGAACTTCCTCTCTGCCCAGAACGTTGGAGGCTATACACCACACCCCCTCAACAGTATTTATAGGAACTCAAACACTGAGATCCTGCTCTGTTCTAGTAACAAGAAGCCGAAAGCACCAGCCTGAAGATGACGAGTGAGACCTCGTCGAAACGTCGCCTAGACACCCCAACTCTTACACGGGAAGACACCCGAAGACACCAAAACCTACACACACACATATATATATACACACACATATATATATACACACACACATATATATGTACAGTACACATACACACACATATATATATATGTGTGTGTGTATATATACACACACACACACACACACACACACACACACACGTGCACACACGCGCGCGCAGATAGATGCACAAAAACACGCACTCAAAAAACTCTCCCTAAGTGAACTCGGAAATTTAACCTCCGAAGATTCAGTCACCTCTACTTCATTACGTCTGTGGTTCGTTTTTCTCGCGAGAGAAAAACGAGATGAGCTCTCTCCTGCGGGAAGTGTGATCCCAATATGGCGGCGGCCCACTGAGTGGCGAAGCGGCCGCAGCTGGTAACGGGAAAGGAAAATGGCGGCCAAGGAGCGCGGCGGTGGCTCAGACAACAACGCCGAGCCGCCGGGGGCAGAGAGCGACACGGCAGCGGACGCCGTGCTGCCTGGGTTCAAAGACGCCGATTCCTTCGTAAAGGTATAGGAGGTGAAAACTCGGGAAAAGTCGTTACGGGTGCCGCTTGGCTTGCCGGGAAGAGCAAAGCATGGCGGGATTTGTAGTCTCTTGGGGGACCCAGCAGCGTGGGGAAAGATATAGGAAAATGCATCTAATTTTGGGCTGCCGCTGTTTCTGCGAGTCATTGCAAAATATATAATAAGCCTTATTTATTTAGTCCTTCATTCGCCATATTCTGCCAAAGCAGCTTACAGGGGTTTTTTTTTAGTTATTTATTTCATGAAAGTTATTCACCGCTTCACTGTAAAAAAGGGAAAGCAAAAACCCACCGTCAAAGCAGTTTACAAAAGAAGTTTTTTTATAGTATTAATCCTCCAACATTCAGCTTTATTGGAAGACCATGAGTTCTACTGCTGAGAAGGAGAGAGAAACTATTCTATTTATCCCTGCCGTTCATAATTTTACATGCCCCTATCATGTTGCCTCTTAACTCTAAAGTAGAAAGGCACAAACGCTGCACCTTTCCTCGTAACAGGAGTCCCTCCATTCCCTTGATCGTTTTGGATGTCCTTTTCTCAACCTTTTCCAACAATATCCTTTTTGAGTTGAGGCGACCGGAACTGTACACGGTATTCCAATGTGCCCACACAATGTCCCCCTCTCCCTTTGGAAATTAGGCTTGAAAAGAGTTTTTTTATTGTAGCTTTGTATTTGAGGGTCGTAGCTTAGTCGTCAAGCATCTGCCTTGCTTCAGTGGTGAAATAAATAGATAAAACTGTTCGGCAATGACCACTGCACTGTCCTTTTCCCCACTGTCCAGCATGCCCTTGGCACAGTGGTGTCAGCCACCAAGGCTTCTGGTGGCCTTCCTCAGCCTGGAGACGAATACGATTTCTACCGCAGTTTTCCTGGTTTCCAGACCTTCTGCGAAATGCAAGGGGATCGGTTGCTGCACTGGTGAGTCTTGCTGCTCTCTTGCAAGCTGGTTGTGATACCAAAATTGACTTTTCTTTTTTTTTGAAGCTGGGGCACTTTGCACATTGCTTTTGCCCCGTGTTCCCAAGTTGTGAACCAACCACCCTGAGATCTATGGGCGCTATACAAATTTAGTTAATAATAATAATGAACTCCCCATCAGTCTTGTTTTGTCAGGGACTGGTTGGGTCTGGAAAAGGAGATCCAGGAAAGCTCAGGGTTGGGACAACAGGAGGAAGATCCCAGGGGTTGCCACTGTGGGTGAAGACCCTGAGAAATGGTGACACAGGCAGTGGGGGAGGGAGCTGTTCCCTCGCTGATGCCCTCCCCCAAGTGAGAGCTGCTTGTCCCTCCCAAAAACCCCATCAGCTCCCCCACCCGGGGGGGGGGGGGAGGAGGAGGTTCCTGGGAATGAGTGGGTTCCCACACAGTTGGAGACAGAAGGTGGGTTAGGAGACCAGCCAAGGGAGAGGCAGCTGCTGGAGACACCACCACTGTCTCTTAGGTCTAGCAGGAGCCAGAAAAGGCAGCAGCAGGGACAGAACTTGTACCACAGCTTTCTCAAACTGCCAGATGACGTAAGGTAGGAACCCCAGGTCACTTCAGCCTAGCATTTCGGAGGGCAAAGGAAATTGGCATCAAGTAAAGCTGGATACTGGGACGCGGGTGGCGCTGTGGTTTAAACCACAGAGCCTAGGACTTGCCGATCAGAAGGTTGGTGGTTCGAATCCCCGCGACAGGGTGAGCTCCCGTTGCTCGGTCCCTGCTCCTGCTAACCTAGCAGTTCGAAAGCACGTCAAAATGCAAGTAGATAAATAGGTACCGCTCCGGCGGGAAGGTAAACGGCGTTTCCGTGTGCTGTTCTGGTTCGCAAGAAGTGGCTTAGTCCTGCTGGTCACATGACCCGGAAGCTGTACACCGGCTCCCCTGGCCAATAAAGTGAGATGAGCGCCACAGCCCCAGAGTCGGCCACGACTGGACCTAATGGTCAGGGGTTCCTTTACCTTTACATAAAGCTGGATAGGTGATTAGTATGAACTGTGGAGCCATGAGGGGCTGATGTACCAAAGTCCTTGTATCAATAGAGATCGTAGGACTAAGATTGCAGGTTCCGGTCACAGCTTGATTTCGAGGAGCCGAGACATGCTGCTAAGGATTGTGTGACACACTCCAACACCCTGTTTTTTTCTCTTCCAAGCATGAGCAGAGTGATGCAGTACCATGGCTGCCGCAGCCACCTCCGGGACAAGGTCACGGAACTGGAAGACAAGTTTGACCTGCTGGTCGATGCCAATGATGCCATCCTGGAAAGAGTGGTGAGCATCGTTGGGCCTTGTGCACTGCTTCTCACTCCCCACCCCTGAATACCTAGGTGTTGCCGCTCCATGAAGATCTCATGTTGGGTGTGCTAATAATAATAACAGTAGCAGCAGCAGTAGTAGTAGTAGTAGTAGCAGTAGTAGTAGTAGTACCCCGCTCATCTGACTGGGTTGCCCCAGTCACTCTGGGCAGCTTTCAGCAAATATAAAAGCATAATAAGATATCATACATTAAAAACTTCCCTAAACAGGGCTGTTTTCAGATGTCTTCTAAAAATCAGATAGTTGTTTATTTCCTTGACATCTGGTAGGAGGGTGTTCTACAGGGCAGGCACCACTACCGAGAAGGCCCTCTCCCTGGTTCCATGTAACTTCACTACTTGGAGTGAGGCAACCACCAGAAGGCCTTCAGAGGAGGACCTCGGTGTCCGGACTGAATGATGGGGGTGGAGACACTCCTTCAGGTAGGGCTTTTTAGGGCTTTAAAGATCAGCAACAACACTTTGAATTGTGCTCAGAAACGTGCTGGGAGCCAGTGTAGGTACTTTAGGACCAGTGTTATATGGTCCTGGTGGCTGATCCCAGTCACCAGTCTTGTTGCTGCATTCTGGATTAATTATAATTTCCGAGTCACCTTCATAGATAGCCCCAGGTCCTTCCCCCAAAATTGCATCCTCTGCCTGCCACCCCTGGTCTCACACTGTGACCTGCAATTTCAGGGCATGCTATTGGATGAAGCAGCAGGTGTCAACAAGAACCAGCAGCCTATCCTGCCCTCGGGCTTGCAGCCTCCTAAGACCATTGTCTCCAGCTGGAACCGCAAGGTGAGAAGCTTCCATTCTTCCTTTGTCCTTTAAGGGGTTCTTTCTCTTTAAGCCAGGGGTGGGGAAACCTGTGGCCGTCCAGACGGTGTCAGACTACATTTCCCATCAGCCCCCACCCCAACAGTCAGGGCTGAAGGGGGTTGTCTGATTTTTCTTTTCCAGCAGACGGGGGAAGCCAACAAGCGAACAAAGTCAGAAACCTTCCGCCTGCTGCACGCCAAGAACATCGTCCGCCCTCAGCTCAAGTTCCGTGAGAAGGTGGACAACTCCAACACCCCCTTCGTCCCAAAGCTCTTTGTCAAGCCCAATGCTCTGAAGCCACTGCCAGAAGGTAAGGGCATGCCATCTCCAAGGCAAGGCTGGGAGAGACTCCCTGCCTGAAACCCTGGAGAGCTGCTGTCAGTCAGTGTAGACCAGTGTTTCCCAACCTTGGGTCTCTAGCTGTTTTCGGACTACAGTTCCCATCATCTCTGACCACTGGTCTTTCCTAGCTAGTGATGATGGGAGTTGTAGTTGAGGCGTTCTCAAAGTAAAGGAAGGATTGAACTCTGATTAATAAGAGTACACACAGAGGCTTGAACCAGCAAGACTCTGGGAAGGGTGCATATAATAATCTCTGCCTTTCTCTCCACCCCTTGGCCTAGGTCGTTTTATTCACAGAAGAACTTTTACAGAGTGTTCGTAAGAACCAATCAGATTTCTTCTGAGCATTTCAACAAACCCCACGTGGGGACAAAGTTAAACTACCAAAACTAATGAAGCACACATACTTTTGGGGTAAACAAAACAGAACTACAAAGGAATGCATTTGGCAACCCCGAGCAAGCAACATACATGATAAGAAGGATGGCCAGGAGGACAGCGATCATTATCACCTTTATGTGAGACCTGTTTCCTGGCCCTAAGATTAACAGTCTAAGATTAACATATCAGAAAAGCTACAACAAAGAAACTGGCCCAGAAACTGGGCTGTGTACGTGAGTTGTCAAGCAAAAGAAATGTGCAGTAGAGGAAATGGCCAGAGATGCAGAGGGTTGTGGGATTTGGTCAGAAATTATTGTCAATGCATTCACCGTGGACACAATGGCTTGATGCATATTTTATAATTCCTCATAGTAATCCCACCTGACCCCACACTCTGGATATTTGCACTCCTACAGTAGTCAAAAAAAAAAGCAGCTGGATACCCGTGGTTGGGAAACACTGGTGTAGACAACACTGAGGAAGATGGACAAAAGGTCCCTAGCAGCTTGCTGTGTTCCTATGCTCAGAGTGCAAAGGTTATTATTGCAGAGGGAAAGCAGCAGGCTGCCAATTAAAAAATAAATAAGTCCTAGAAAGTAGATCCATCACCTCTAACCCTTTTTTCCCTCTCCGGACATCCAGTGCTCTCAAAAAGCAGGCGGGAACGGAAGGAGCGCCCAGAGGATTTGGATGTGCCGGCTGCCTTGGCCGACTTCCTGTATCAGCAGAGGACCCAACAGACTGAGCAGGACATGTAAGAGAGCGATTGGTCAAGCAGGTCGGGGCCTTTCAGTTCCCCCGAGTTTGACAGGTGGCCGGGGGTGGGGGCAGGCACCCACTTGTCAAAATGCCTGGCAGCACGACCAGCACAAAGCTTTGCAGGACCCAGGGATCAGCTTGATTGTGGAGGCTCACACACCCTGTAGTGGCCCAACCATGTCCTTTGTTGGCTACTAGCCAAGAAGGTTACATTCTCCCGCCTCTGTCCAAAGCAGTATGCCTTTGAATGCCAGTTATTGGGAATCGCAGGTAAGGAGAGAACTGCTGTTGCGCTTAAGTCCTGCTCTTAAGCTTTGGGGCATCTGTCTGGCCACTGCGAGAACAGGAGGCTGGACTAAACAGGCCCCCTTTGGCCTGATCCAGTTTCGGGGCTCTTCCTGAGTTCTTATGTACCTGCCCCCACACCTGCGATGCCATGTTTGACGTCAGGTATACAGCAGGTGTGTGAGGTTTGTCCCTAAATGGCCTGGCAGGCCTAAATATCTCCCTAGGCAATTGATTCTGCATCTGGAGCTTGATCAGAGCTCTCTAACTTTCCCTTCTCCTTCCTCTCATCCTAAAAGGTTTGCTCACCCTTACCAGTACGAATTGGC
This sequence comes from Podarcis bocagei, assembly GCF_964188305.1. Classification (NCBI taxonomy): domain Eukaryota; kingdom Metazoa; phylum Chordata; class Lepidosauria; order Squamata; family Lacertidae; genus Podarcis; species Podarcis bocagei. The sequence continues at coordinate 79,217,673 of NC_138132.1, read as the reverse complement.
ACATTTTTCACCACCAGCCGAACTTCTTGAAAAGCCACAAGTTCAGGTAAGCTTTCTTTCTTTCTTTCTTTCTTTCTTTCTTTCTTTCTTTCTTTCTTTCTTTCTTTCTCAAATAATGTTTCATTGAGTAGGTCACGCACAAAAGTTAAAGCCTTCTGGCTTCGTGCCTGCCGAGCCATAATGCCTTGCTACACCTTGTGGTTTAGTGGTTAAGAGCGGTAGACTCATAATCTGGGGAACTGGGTCTCCGCTTCTCCACATGCAGCTGCTGGGTGACCTTGGGCTAGTCACACTTCTCTGAAGTCTCTCAGCCCCAATCATCTCACAGAGTATTTGTTGTGGGGGAGGAAGGAAAAGGAGAATTTTAGCCGCTTTGAGACTCCTTCGGGTAGTGATAAAGCGGGATATCAAATACAAACCCTTCTCCCCTCCCAGATGTTCAGGCCCCTGGAGGAGACACCCTGCCACTTCATCTCCACCTTGGACGAGCTGGTGGAGTTGAACGAGAAGCTAGTGGGCTGCAAAGAGTTCGCCCTGGACTTAGAGGTAAGAATTTGTCCTTGGGTTTTTGTTTTGTATCCTGCAGCAAAACTTTTGCAACCGGCTGACAAGATCCAGGTGTGAAGTGCTCATAGCTTGGGTGCGAAATCTAAAGGTTTAACATTCAGCTTGGATCTTATGTTAATTCCACAATCTTTCAAATCGTTTATTTGATTCATGAGCCCAGGAAGCTGCTTTTTATACAAAACCAGACGATCGGGTCCATCTAGCTTGGTATTGTCTACACTGACTGGCAGCTGCCCACCTGGCTTTCAGACAAGGATTATCTCCCAGCCCTACCTGGAGATGCTGCCGGGTAATTTATTTATTTCATTAAAAAAATTACACCGCTGGATTGTAAAAAAACAAAAACAAGCAGTTTACAAAGGCAATGAAACAATGACACAATCAGTAAAAGCAGTAAAAATAACTATTAAACGTTCAAAAAATTAAAACCAGCCGTAAACTAAAAAACTGATTAAAACATACATCAACATTCTGCATGCCTGGGTAAAGGTAAAGGGACCCCTGACCATTAGGTCCAGTCATGACCGACTCTGGGATTGCGGCGCTCATCTTGCTTAATTGGCCGAGGGAGCCGGCTTACAGCTTCTGGGTCATGTGGCCAGCATGACTAAGCCGCTTCTGGCGAACCAGAGCAGCGCATGGAAACGCCGTTTACCTTCCCGCCGGATTGGTACCTATTTATCTACCTGCACTTTGACGTGCTTTCGAATTGCTTTCGAGCAGGGACCGAGCAACGGGAGCTCACCCCGTCACGGGGATTCGAACCGCCGACCTTCTGATCAGTAAGTCCTAGGCTCTGTGGTTTAACCCACAGGGCCACCCGCGTCCCTGCATGCCTGGGTAGGCTTGTCTAAACAAAAAATGTTTTTAGCAGGCTCTGAAAACAGTGCTTCCAGTTACCCACCCAGGGAAGGCGAGCTGTTGCGTTTGCTGTGAATTGATGGACCCCTTTCCTTTATTTCTCTCCCTCTCTCATGCTGCCCTCCACAGCACCATTCCTACCGGAGTTTCCTGGGCTTGACATGCCTTATGCAGATTTCCACCCGGACAGAAGATTTCATCATCGACGCGTTGGAGCTGCGGAGTGACTTGTACATCTTGAATGAGACCTTCACAGACCCTGCAGTGGTCAAGGTGAAGTCCTTTTTTTTTTTTTTACTATTTTTATTTTACAAACGGCAGAAGGGTCAGGTTTGGGTTTGCCCTTCACCCCGCTCTTCCAGTCAAGCTTAAAACAACAAGCCGATGCAAATAAAATCTAGCAGGGTTGTCCAGGTGTTTCTTCTAAGGACAGATTCCTCAAGCTGAGGAACTGAGCCTGGAGGAGCAGCCGGGCTCCTCTTGGTTCCTCAAGTCACCTGGCCAGGCTGGGCCGATGAGGTTCAGTGCCCTTTTTGGCCATTTGCACTAACGGCTCTGTAGAGCAGCAGACACTAAGCCCGTAAGCCTAAGGATGGGCAGGCTGTGGCCCTCCAGATGTTCTGGGGCTCCCAGCTCCTATCTGGCATCTTCTCTTGTGTCTAGGGACAACAGTAATTGTAGAAACACTGGGGGGGGGGACCCTTGCAAAAAGCTGTGAACTGCCCCATGGGTGCAGGAATTCAAGTGCTTAGGGTGGAGTTTCCCAAACTTGGGTCTCCCTGTTTTTGGACTACAGTCCCCATCATCCCTGGCCACTGGTCCTGCTAGCTAGCGATGGTGGGAGTTGTTGTTGTTTTTAAGTTGTTATTTATACTTCTCAAGTTTATACATTTCATTAGTTGTACAATCAATTTAACATTTCAAAGTTTGACTTCCTTCCCCCCTTTCTGCTGTTCCTTAAATTTATTTTTTAATAACTTCTTCATATCCAAATTAACTTAATTTGCTCATTTATTTGTTTTCTTTAAATATATACTCTTATGAAATGCAGGTTATTACAGTAATCCTGCCAATGTTTTTATCTGTTTGCAATTTATCTGTAAGTGTTCAATGAACCATTTCCATTCTTTTTATAAAAAGTTTGTTATATTGATTTCTTATTCTTCCGGTAAGTTTTGCCATTTCTGCATATTCCATAAGTTTTTGTATCCATTCTTCCTTTGCTGGGACTTCTGCTTCTTTTCACTTTTGAGCTAGTAGCATTCTTGCTGCTGTAAATAAATAAATTTCTATACAATTTAGTTAGTTCTGTCCCTATAATTCTCCAAAGAAAAGCTTCTGGGTTTGTTTGTTTTTACAAAAGTTTATTATTATTATTATTATTATTATTATTATTATTATTATTAATACCCCACCCACTCTGGGCGGCTTCCAACAAAATATTAAAATACAGTTATTTTGAACATCCTTTTCAATTCATTATATGTCATTTTCCAGTAAGCTTAAACCAGGTGTAGGCAAACTTGGGCCTCCAGATGTTTTGGGACTACAGCTCCCATCATTCCTAGCTAACAGGACCAGTGGTCAGGGATGATGGGAGTTGTAGTTCCAAAATGTCTGGAGGGCCGAGTTTGCCTATGCCTGCCTTAAACCTTACTACAAGACCACCAGGAATGATGAGAGTTGTAGTCCAAAAACAGCCGAAGACCCACGTTTTGGAAACCCTGGCCCAGGCAATGCCATCCTGAAATGACCAGAAGGATACATACACGGGTGTGTGGGAAGACAGGGAACCTTCTTGACATTTCCCCCGCTATTTATGGCTCTGGTGCTTCACAGGTCCTGCACGGCGCCGACTCGGACGTGGAGTGGCTCCAGCGAGACTTTGGCCTCTATTTGGTGAACGTCTTCGACACCCACCAGGCGGCTCGGCTCCTCAATCTCGGCCGGCACTCCTTGGACCACTTGCTCATGCTCTACTGCAAGGTGGATGCCAACAAACAGTACCAGCTGGCGGACTGGAGGATACGGTATGGAGGGGTGGGGGTAGATTTGGGATGTTCCAATCCCATCTTGAGGTTATAGCAATGTGAGTCTGTACAACAAGCTTCCACCCGCCCTGGTCTCCCAGAACCAGAAGAGGCATGAAGTGGGAGGGGCAAAGATAGGCACGCAGGCGCAGTCTTTGATTGCTTGGGGGAAACCCTAGAGAGGAGAAGACATAGATGGCTGTAGGGAGGTGGGGACCTTTAGTCTTGGCAAGTGATCCATTAGGGAAGACCTGCTGGGGGTGAGCTGCTGTCCTCATTAGGCCCTATCCTCCACCAAGTTTGTGCAGATCCTGTTCTTTTATTATTATTTTATTTATACTTTTGAAATTCATACATTTCATTAGTTTTACAATCATTTAACATTTCAAAATTTGACTTCCTTCCCCCTCTTTCTGCGGTTCCTTAAATTTATTTTTAATGCCGTCTGCATATCCAAGTTCATTTAACTTGCTCATTTAATGATCTACTGTAAATATACACTCTTTTAAAACTCTAATCCTGCTAATGTTTTTATCTGTTTACAATCTATCTGTAAATATTCAATAAACCATTTCCATTCTTTTATAAAAAAAGTTTGTTATCTCAATTCCGTATTCTTCTGGTAAGTTTCACCTTTTCTGCATATTCCATAAGCTTTTGTATCTATTCTTCCTTTACTGGGACTTCTGCTTCTTTCCACTTTGGGGCAAGTAGCATTCTTGCTTGCTGTAGTAGCATACATAAATAAATTTCTATACAATTTAGCTAGTTCTGTCCCTATAATTCCTAAAAGAAAAGTTTCTGGGTTTTTTAAAAAATAAAAGTTATTTTGAACATCCTTTTCAATTCATTATATATCATTTCCCAAGGAGATGATAAAGAGTTAACTCCGCTTCGTGTGATTTACTGGCCAGTGTGGTGTAGTGGTTAAGAGCGGTAGTCTCGTAATCTGGTGAACCGGGTTTGCTACTCTGTTCCTCCACATGCAGCTGCTGGGTGACCTTGGGCCAGTGACACTTCTTTGAAGTCTCTCAGCCCCACTCAACTCACAGAGTGTTTGCTGTGGGGGAGGAAGGGAGAGGAGAAAGTTAGCCGCTTTGAGACTCCTTCGGGTAGTGATAAAGCGGGATATCAAATCCAAACCCTTCTCTTCTACTGCTGGCTCCCTCCTGACCACCACGCCTGAGATTCCCCCGCTCCTTGCGTAACCCATGTTTCTCTGTCTCTCCTCTAGACCCCTCCCAGAAGAGATGCTCAATTACGCCCGCGACGACACGCATTACTTGCTGTACATCTACGACCGGGTCAGGGAGGAGCTTTGGGAGAAGGCCAACGGGCAGCCTACTCAGCTCCAAGTGGTGTGGCAGCGGAGCAAGGACATCTGCTTGAAGGTGAGCTCCCTGTGTTGGGCAGAGGCATGCAAGGCAAGGAGGAGCGCGTGCGCGCGCGCACACACACACACACACACACACACACCCTCCACCCCCAGATAGGAAGATGCAGCACACTAGACAAGAGTTTCAAAAAGCATGGTGGAAATGCAGAGAATACTTCACAAAACAGTGCCCTAAAATACATACCTGGGCTTGTTTTGATTAATGTCTACAGGAGACTTTGTGGATATTTAAGTTATAATTAGAAAAATCTTAATCATTATTCATAAAGGAAACAGTTTATAAGAAGTAAATAAGGAGGCCAGATACAGGATAAAGGAAGTCTTTCATTTGGTTGTTTGTATTGTTGTATGTTATTGTATGTTATGTTCACGTTTAATGAGGGTGGATTTGTGTTTTTTTTTGGGGGGGGGCTTATGTTATGTTGTAAATAAAATTCCAAGAAAAAGAGAAAATGCAGCATGGAAGGTTTTGAGTGGGTGCTGGGAAACTAGAGTTTAGCACAGGGGCAGCCAACCTGTTGCCCTCCCAGCCGTTGCTGGACTCCCACCTGCGCCAGGTAGCTGGGGGTCAGGGATTCCCCCTGCCAGCAGCAGCACACAAGTCCTTGCAGGTCGCTCATGCCGCTTCCACCTGCCTCTTCTCCCTTAGAAATACATCAAGCCCATCTTCACCGAAGACTCCTACCTGGAGCTCTACCGGAAGCAGAAGAAGCACCTCAACAGCCAGCAGCTGGCGGCCTTCCGGCTCCTCTTTGCCTGGAGGGACAAGATGGGGCGGCAGGAAGATGAGAGCACGGGGTGAGTTCTTTTACAGGGGACTGCCAGAGCGGGCTATAGGACCCAGTGTGGTGTAGTGGTTAGAGTGTCTGACTAGGACCTGGGAGAGACAGGTTCTGGTCCCCACTTGGTCCTGGAGCTCTCACTGACCCAGTCACTTCCTTGCTCAATCCAGCCTATCTCGCAGGGCCATCGTTGGTATTAAATGAGTGGCGAGCCGTCCACTTGGGCTCCTTGGGGGAGAAACGTGGGGTATAAATGCTATAAATAAAAGGGGAGCTGTTAGAATTGGAAGGGAACAGAGCCCTTGCTCGGCAAAGGAATCCTTTCAAAGCTGCCTGGACCACTGAGCCTCTTGAGCTTGCTGATCGTAAGGTCGGCAGTTCGAATCTGCGCAATGGTGGAGAGCTCCTGTTGCTTTGTCCCAGCTCCTGCCAAACTGTTGTTTGAAAGCACGCCAGTGCAAGTAGATAAATAGGGATCGCTGTGGGAGGAAGGTAAACGGCATTTCCGTGCGCTCTGGTTTCCATCATGGTGTCCCATTGCGCCAGAAGTGGTTTAGTCCTGGTGGCCACATGGCCCAGAAAGCTGCTTGTGGACAAACACCGGCTCCCTCGGCCTGAAAGCTAGATGAACGCCACAACCTCATAGTTGCCTTTGACTACATTTAACCATCCAGGGGTCCTTTACCTTTACCTTTACCAGTAGTGGAAAACTGAATCTGGCCAGGGGGCCGATATTTCACCCACCCACCCACCTCTTCCTCCGCAGGCCACACTTGACAGGTGGGCAGAGTCATGGTAGGAATTGAGGTTTCTATCTGTCCCCTACAGGCTTGTTTCCCTTTCTCTTCCTCTCTAAAAGGGGAAGGAGAAAGAGACCTAAAGCTAGTAATATATTTGGCAGGTCTCTTTACAAGACTGATCTCAATGTACAGCGAAAGTAGTGGCATTTAACATTTAGTTAGTAATTGATTCACTGAAGGTTTTGCAACAGAGGTTGGATGGCCATCTGCCTGTGATCCTCTAGCTGTGATCCATTGTGGGGGGTTGGACTTGATCACATTTGGGGGACCCCTTCGAAATATATGACTCTACCATTCATTTCTCCCCTTGTCCCGCAGGTACGTGCTGCCGAACCATATGCTACTCAAGATAGCGGAGGAGCTGCCCAAGTAAGTGTGCCTTTTGCTTTGCAAGGGGAAGAACAGGTGTTTATTTGCAGCAGCAGCAACAAAAATACACGCATGTGCTGCCAACACTTGAGAAAAAATATACATCATGGCCACGAACAGAATAAACTCCCCAAAGCCAAATGACATCCCCATTAAACAAATGCACGGAACACATCACTAATCAGTAGATCCAATTAATAGTATTTGAAACATTAGCTGGGTCACCTCTTTGGGGAAAGCATGGGGTGAACAGGTGAATTTTGAAATCAGGTGCCCAAATAGTAATTTTCCTTTCCCGCAAACTGGCGGGTTTTCCATGAGAAAATTTGATCAGAAGCTAGGAAGGAAAAACGCTCCTCCTATCGGAATTCTTTCTGCTTTCCTTCTTCATCCTCTCCCAACCTTTACATCTCTGTTGGGGATAGGCATTGCAGACACCCCTGAGGCTTTTCTTCCTTCTTCTCCTGTGATTGATGTGTGGCTCCGTCATTCTGCTGTGCCCCACCCACATTTCTTTAAGGACCAGCTCTGGGACAGGAAGTGGCTAAGATAATCCCGGTCCTATAGCATCTCAGGGTCAACACCCTGTTGTTGCTGCTGCTGCTGTAGTTGTTATATTGCAGGGGGTTGACCTGATAACCCTTTTTGTCCCTTCCAGATCCACAATGCTATGATTTTCATTGGCTAGCGTTTTTTTATCTCTTTTAAAATGTCCTCTTCCTTTTGTTGATTTGCAGGGAGCCCCAGGGCATCATCGCCTGCTGCAACCCAGTTCCTCCCCTCGTTCGCCAGCAGATCAACGAAATGCACGTCTTCATCCAGCAGGCCAGAGAGATGCCTCTGTTGAAGGTATGGGGGGGGGACAGTTTTAAGTACAGGACAGCTGTGTTTCAAAGCAACTGAACAGGTTAATCCCAGGCATCTCTATGGTGTTGAAGAAGAAGAAGAAGAAGAAGAAGAAGAAGAAGAAGAAGAAGAAGAATTCTATTATTTATACTCCACCCATCTGGCTAGGTTTCCCCAGCCATTCTGGGCGACTTACAGCACATAAAAAATTGTAAAACATTGGACATTAAAAATTTCCCAATACAGGGTTGCTTTCAGATGTATTCTAAAAGTCAGATAGCTGTTTATTTCCTTGACATCTGATGACAGGGCGGGTGCCACTACCGAGAAGGCCCTCTACCTGGTTCCCTGTGACCACTTCTCACAGTGAGGGAACTGCCAGAAGGCCCTCGGAGCTGGACCTCAGTGTCCGGGCTGAACGATGGGGGTGGAGATGCTCCTTCAGGAGAGACTCCCGTCTCTGAATTCTTGGAGAGCTGCTGCCAGTCAATATAGACAATACTGAGGTAGGTGGGCAACAGTCTGACTTGATAGAAGGAAGCTTCCCATGTTCCTGGGTTCATACCAACTCTCTTCCCTAAAATCAGCCTGCTCCTATGCCAAGTTAGCACCAGTTACGCAATAAGAATAAAATTTTGCACTAACTGGCAGCCTTCTAGCACATGTTTTCTTGAGCAGTTAGAATTTTTATGGGCATTCCTTGACTGCTGATATCATTGCTGTTCAGCCAGTGACTGGGAAGTAGACTTGGAGGTGTCAGGATGGAGTGTTTGTGTGTGTGTCTGTCTGCAAGAGATCTTTAATGTGATCTTAATTTTATCCTTATAATTATTTTTCCTTGCCCCTCTTAGTCTGAAATTGCAGTTGGAATGAAAAAGAGAGGACCACTTCGAAACACAGAGGTAAGCTTTTTTTCTCATGCCAATCTTGCATTTGTTTTACTTTTTCATGTACCGAATTTACAGTACATACCACTTGACTGGAGTGAGACATCTAAGCGGCTTATAGGGAAATATTTAAAATTATCGATAGAAAAACAGCTTGAAATAATTTAACCTGAAGTGTAAGAGATTGAGACACATTGATGTGTGTGTATTTGGATAGGCTTGCCTAAACAAAAATGTTTTAAGCGGGGGGCTAAAAAGAGTGCAGCGGCAGCTCCTGCCCGGTGTCAATAGGGAGGAAGTTCAGATTCAGCCACACTAAGAGGTCAGTTAATAATAATAATAATAATAATAATAATAATAATAATAATAATTATTATTATTATTATTATTATTATTATTATTATTATTATTATTATTATTTATTATTTATACCCTGCCCATCTGGCCACTCTGGGCAGCTTCCAACAGAATATTAAAATACAATAACCTATTAAACATTAAAAGCTTCCCTAAACCGGGCTGCCTTCAGATGTCTTCTAAAAGTCTGGTATTTGTTTCTCTCTTTGACATCTGGTGGGAGGGCGTTCCACAGGACGGGTGCCACTACCGAGAAGGCCCTCTGCCTGGTTCCCTGTACCTTGGCTTCTCACAGCGAGAGAACTGCCAGAAGGTCCTCGAACCAGGATCTCAGTGTCCGGCAGAATGATGGGGGTGGAGACACTCCTTCATGTATACTGGGCTGAGACCATTTAGGGCTTTAAAGGTCAGCACCAACACTTAGTTTCTTCCAACTAAGGAACAAGTATTATGTGGCATCGGCAGATCAATGCAGCTGGGTGGGCACAATAGTGAGTACAGCGATCCTGCAAGTACTGCTTGCAAGAGGTTAAAGGCTTTACCTGCCAACAGTAAGTAAGTAAATAAAAAGTTTAAGGGTTCTGGGTGTTGTAGCTTTGCATGCAGAAGGTCACAGGTTCAATCTCCAGCTAGGTCTGAAAGCCTGGAGAGTTTCTGCCAGTCAGTGTAGGTAAACCTAAGGGAGAAGGGCCAATGGTTTGACCCGATATCAAGCAGTGCCCTATGTGACCAGCCCTTCCTTCAGAATCACGATGACTAGGATATCTTTAATTTCCTTTGGCAGAAGCCGGAGAATAATTTGTTTGGACCTCACGACAACTCGCACTTGCCTCAGGACGAGAAGCCGAACCACATCGATCCAGGTGGGTCTGGAAAGAGGGGTGAAGAGGGACCCCCACCCCTGGGTTCTAAGTGCACAAACCCCTGTAACCGGTTCACTTTGTTGGCAGGCTCCCATGATTCCATGGGGGAAGCCATGAAAGTTTAAAGTGGTATAAAAGTAAAGGGTAAAGGGACCCCTGACCATTAGGTCCGGCCGTGGCAGATTCTGGGGTTGCGGCGCTCATCTTGCTTTATTGGCCGAGGGAGCCGGCGTACAGTCATGTGGCCAGCAGGACTAAGCCGCTTCTGGTGAACCAGAGCAGCGCACAGAAACGCTGTTTACCTTCCCGCCAGAGCAGTACCTATTTATCTACTTGCACTTTGGTGCTTTCGAACTGCTAGGTTGGCAGGAGCAGGGACCGAGCAATGAGAGCTCACCCCATCGCAGGGATTCAAACCGCCGACCTTCTGATCAGCAAATCCTAGGCTCTGTCGTTTAACCCACAGCGCCACCCGCGTCCCTCTTAAGTAAATGTTATTATTTGTTTAAAAAAGGTTTATTTATACTTTTCAAGTTTATACATTTCATTAGTTTTACAACCAATTTAACATTTCAAAGTTTGACTTCCTTCCCCCTCTTTCTGCAGTTCCTTACATTTATTTTTTTAGTATCTTCTGCATATTCAAATTAACTTAATTTACTCATTTATTCATCTTCTTTAAATATATACTCGTATGAAACTGCAGGTTATTACAGTAATCCTGCCAATGTTTTTATCGGTTTGCAATTTATCTGTAAGTATTCAATGAACCATTTCCATTCTTTTTATAAAAATGTTTGTTATCTTGATTTCTTACTCTCCCGGATAAGTTTCACCATTTCTGCATATTCCATAAGTTTTTGTATCTATTCTTCCTTTGCTGGGACTTCTGCTTCTTTCCACTTTGAGACAAGTAGCACTCTTGCTGCTGCTGCTGTAGTAGCATGCATAAATAAATTTCTATGCAATTTAAAGTAAATGGTAGTCTTAATTCCCTGTGCTTTTGTTTCCTTCCCCCTCCTCTTGTCATTCAGCACCTGGGCTGAGCCGGGAGCAGGCACGTCTCTTTTCAGAAGCAGAGGAGGAGACGGAAAGGTTGGATGAGTCGCCAAGTCTGTCCTGCCTCCTGCCGAGAGCCAGCATTAACATCTTTAATGTAGGTTATGTTTCAGAGAACATGGCAGGGGACCAAATGAGCTAGAACAGGGGTAGGGAACAGTATTCAGCTGTTGGCCCACAATCCTGGTCTTTCCCCCAGCCACTTGGGAGCGGGGACACAATCTCTCTCTCTCTTCGCTCCCCTGCTCCACTGAATGGGGCATGATCCTTGTCTCTGCCCATGTTTGACACCTAGCTTGGGTTGCCCACCTATCAGTCACCTGACCTCACAACAGATTAAAAAGCAAGTACAGTCGTACCTTGGCTGTCAAACGGAATCCGTTCCGGAAGTCCGTTCCACTTCTAAAACATTTGGAAACCAAGGCGCGGCTTCCGATTGGCTGCAGGAGCTTCCTGCACGCAATCGGAAGCCACAGAAGTTCGGCTTCCAAAGAACGTCCGCAAACCGGAACACTCACTTCTGGGTTTGCAGCGTTCGGGAGTCAAAATGTTCAAGTTGCAAGGCAGGGCGTTCGGAATCAAAAGTACGACTGTACTAAAGTCTCTAGGTTACAGTGGAACCTTGGTTCTCGAACGGCTTAGTTGACAAATCAGCTGCTGAATGCCGAAAACCCGAAAGTGAGTGTTCCGGTTTCCGAACGTTTTTCGGATCCTAAACATCGGACTTGACTTTCACTTGAGTGCAGGAAGCTCCTGCAGCCAATCGGAAGCTGCGCCTTGGTTTTCGAACGGTTTCAGGAGTTGAACAGACTTCTGGAACGGATTAAGTTTGAGAACCAAGGTTCCATTATATTTATTAATTAAAGCAACAGTGGACCAAAATGCTATAAACAGCCAGCCAAACCAGAAGTACAATTCAGCAACTGTTTGCTTCTACATACTCTTCTTTTAAAGCAAATGGGAGGGTGGGGAACCTCCTGATATTTAAAATGCAATCTTAACCCATTCAGGAGATTTCCAGGCAGGCCTCTCCAGTTCTGTACTTTGTCCCACTAATCCATATTTCTGCCTCCCCAAAGGAGCCTGAAGTGAGTGAAGAAGAGGACAAGAGTTTGACAGTCACCCAACGGAAAGCCCGCCAGATCATGGAATCCTTCGAAAACCCATTCCGGATGGTAAAAAGTCCTTGTTTTCCTACCCAGTGGTTTGGCTCGTATGGAACACAACCATGGTTTGCTTAACAACTGTGAGCTAACCACAGATGATCAAGCAAACCACAACTCATTTATTCCAAAGTCTGTTCTGTCTTCCAGCTTCTTGTTGCTCATGCCTTTGTGTTTTGGGGTGCGGCGGCCAAACAAACCGTGGTTGATAAAGGGTACTGAGTTCACACATAATGCCAAGCTATAATTAAGACAAGCCAAGGTTGGTAAGACAGCAACAAACCATGTCTTCAGATCATGGTTTGCTAACATTCGAACAAGCCATTGGGCAGGATTTGCACCACACTAAACCCTGGGTTAGTAAACCATAGCTTAACATTATGTGTGAACCTAGCCAGTGTTAATAAGCAAACGACAACTCCCATCATCTCTAACTTATTGGCTGTGCAAATTTTTAATCATAATGTTTTCCTGCCATTCTGCTTGTAGGGAGAAGGAAAACATTTCCAAGTTTTAAAAAAACAATTAAAAAAGGAAACCCAGAGATTTTTCATGTTGCCCTTCTTTCTCTCTTTTTGTCTTGGCAATGTGTTTATATATGTAAATGGATATATTGCTTGTTAATGCATCATCTGAATTGCACAAACTCCACAGCTGGGAAGCTGTTGCTTCTAGGGGGCTTTGTGAGTCTCCCCACTCCTTGGGAGTTGCAGAATTCATACTGCAAGATAGATTCTTGCTGCACAAATCCTGTTGGGGGAGTGAAGTGGTCCCTTGGAATTCTGATTTTTTTTTAACTAACATGCGGTGCACCCCACTTTTAATCCAGGATTAGTTCTCCCAAACAGCTTACAGTTGCAAGCTGTAGTCAAGCTCAGAAGTGGGAAATCTGGCCAGGACAGCAAGCAGGATGTGGCCCTCCAGACCTCTCTGTGCGGCCCTCTGGCCTCTCCCCAAGCCACACCTCTTCACTGTTCCTGCTTCAAACCCTCCTTGAACGCTTTTGTCTGGCTGGAATATGTCTTTGAACTCTGAGTATGTCTTTGAATTCTTGCTTGTCTGGGAAGAAGATAAAGAGAGCTGTATGTGTGAGAGAGGCAGGCAGATAGAGACAGAGAAGAAACTAGTTAGGCGAAGGCAAAATTCACAGTAATTGCTCTGCTTGCTTTTGCCACATGGCCCCTGGAAGGTTACTCGGAAGGGAAATGTGATCCTCGGGCTGAAGAGGGTTCCCCAGCCCTAATCTAGATATTAGGGGATATCTATATACCTACGGGATCGCCTCTCCCGGTATGCCCCACGGAGGACCTTAAGGTCCATAAATAGCAACACCCTAGAGGTCCCGAGCCCTAAGAAAGTTAGATTAGCCTCAACCAGAGCCAGGGCCTTCTCAACACTGGCTCCGGCCTGGTGGAACGCTCTGTCTCATGAAACCAGGGCCCTGCGGGATCTGATGTCTTTCCACCTGGCCTTTGGCTTAGAATCAGTTTGATTCCCTCCACCTCTTTCTTTTTCCTTTCTCCTCCTGTGAAGAGGCTGCATCCTAATGTTTTAATGTTGTTTTTTAAATTGTATTTTAATCAGCTTGTTTTTATTATTGGTTGTTAGCTGCCCTGAGCCCGGTCTTGGCTGGGGAGGGCAGGGTATAAATATTATTATTATTATTATTATTATTATTATTATTATTATTATTATTATTATTCCCACAGTCATGTTTTTCCTTCCCTCCAGTATTTGCCAGCGGACCAGAACCCCGCTCATATCTCCCAGTTGGCAAAGTTTGACCCGTCATCGAAAATCTACGAGGTAAGAACGGTTATTTCACAAAACTGCCCCCTGCTCTGGTTATAAGCCGGAGTCGTCCACGCTGGCTGCCATGGGCCTTTGGGCTGCGGTCCCCTCCAATGCTGCCGCCTGATCCCGTTAACTGGAGAGCAACAGGAGCATGGGTGGCAATCTGCCTCACACCACGTCTGACCATTGCTTCAGCTAGCTCAGTGCTGTCAACACTGACAGGCAGCGGCTCCACAGAGTTTCAGATGGGTCTCCCTGCCATACCTGGATCTGCCAGGGATCGAACATGAGACCTTCTGCACACAATGCAGGTTCCTCAACCACTGTGCTACTGCCTACACCCTCCCTGGAGATTGGGCTGGCTTGGCCACATGCACCAGAATACGGTGTAAGATTGGCAGAGTTGCAATTTGTGTGTGTTTCCTCCTCCCAGATCAGTAATCGGTGGAAGCTCCTAAGCCAGGCCCAGCTTCAAGCAGGGACAAAGAAAGAATCTGCTAAGAAGAAGATCCAGGAGACAGGTGTGATGCTGGCCTGTTTGTTTTTGTTTTGTTTTTATTATATTTTTATTAAAGATTTCTTAGTTTACAAAAAAATACATGCATCATCTCTTTTTTTTCAAGTTGCGTTTTCTACAGATCAAAGGTTTTTTATTAATAGCTTTAATTAAATTTGACATGGGCTGCCACACGTCCTGATTTTCTGAGACATTTCAGCTATTATGAGGACTGAATACCGGCTACATCCGGGAAATCCCGGACGTATGGCAACCCTAGGCTTGGGTGTCCTGGATTCTCAAAGCTCTGATTGACCACAATGCATTGCTAGTTGTCTGCCAGCATGGCAGTCCTTGTGCTAACTTTGCCCTTTCCATCCTTCCCCAACCAGCAGCTCATGAAGTCCCCAAGAAGGAAAGCAAAGGCAAAGCAGAAAACGCAGTCTCTGTCCGCCAGCTGGTTGCGGTAAGTGGGGTCCCTCAACCCAGCAAACGTTTGCAGATCTAGGGCCCATCTTTTAGCCCATGGGTAGGCAAACGAAGGCCCAGGGGCCAGATCTGGCCCAATCGCCTTCTAAATCTGACCCGTGGACTGTCCGGGAATCAGCGTGTTTTTACATGAGTAGAATGTGTCCTTTTATTTAAAATGCATCTCTGGGTTATTTGTAGGGCATAGGAATTTGTTCATATTTTCCCCAAAAAAATATAGTCTGGCCCCCCACAAGGTCTAAGGGACAGTGGACTGGCCCCCTGCTGAAAAAGGTTGCTGACCTCTGTTTTAGCCCAAACATACATTTGGGGACCCACCCCCAGCCACACTCATTTGTAAAAATAATATCCCAATTTTTAAAAAAACGGAGTGTCGACTTGCATGTAAAATATTGTAGCTGAGGACCAGTGATCTAGATCTAGATTTAGGGGGCCCTGCTTCCTTGGCTCCATAAACCCATCCACAGTGTGTCCTACCCTATAAAAAGCATAATTCAGAATAGTGGTTATCTGCGGCCATACTATCCTGAACACACCCAGTCCCGTCTGATCTCAGAAGCTAAGCAGGATCAGGCCTGGTTAGTACTTGGATGGGAGGCAGCTCAGGAATACCGGGTGCCGTACCCTTGAAACTATGGATTTGTCATGGCTTTTGGCTAGTACAATAAATTTATTAGTGATGGTGAACAACCCACCAAGGTAGACAATAATCCAAGGAAGTTTAAACCAGCAACACTTAATTTTACACTCATTCAAAATCTAGTTAAAACTATTTACATTCTTTACATGGAGGTCAACCTATAGATTTCTAGGAACATGCATGTTTGTTTTGTGTTTATTTACTCCATCTTCTTTGCCACATTTCCCCCAAGGGAGGCTGTAGGTTACTGGTTCGCTAACTTTTTTCTCTGGGACACACTTCCAGAATAAAAAATTGTTCGTTCAGTAATGTATTTCTTTATTGATAAATAAAAAAACATCACAACTGGGATTGCCCTCAGTATCATTGATGCTCTTGCTCTAATTTTGAAAAGATATCTACCCAGATTCAGCAATTATTATTATTTTTAAATTGATACTATACTAGACTAGACTAGACTAGTATACATGTTTAAATGTTTCCTTGATTGACCCTGGATCTTATCTTCCCAACTCTCTTGCCATCTTCTCCTGCCAAACCCTTTGAGAACCACTGCTCTAGGTGGTGTACATGATTCTCCTCCACCTCCCCATTTTATCCTCAAAACAACCCTGCTTAAGTAGGTTAGGCTGAGGGATGGCGACTGGCCCAAGGTCGCACCCAGTGAGCTTCATGGCTGAGTGGGGATTCGAACCCTGATCTCCCAGGTCATATAATCCAACATTCTAATAACTTTTAAACTACAATACAGATAAAAGCAGCGGCCGGATTACTGGCTGGTGTTCCCTTTGGGTCCCATATAACCCCTGCTCTAAAGTAGCAGCACTGGCTTCCAGTTTGTTTAGTTCAAAGGGCAATAATAATAATAATAATAATAATAATAATAATAATAATAATAATAATAATAATAATAATAATTTATTATTTATACCCCACCCATCTGGCTGGGTTTCCCCAGCCACTCTGGGCAGCTTCCAACAGAATATTAAAATACAATAGTCTATTAAACATTAAAAGCTTCCCTAAACAGGGCTGCCTTCAGATGTCTTCTAGCACTGATAGCCCTAAATTAACTCAGGCCTTGAATACCTGAAAGGCCGTCTCCTTCCCTACAGACCCTCTGGGGTGCTGAGATCAAACAAGGGGGCTCCCTTGGTAGTTTCCCTGACCTCAGGGGTGCCAGGGGGTAGCCTGGATGAGGGCATTCTCTGTGGGAGTACAGGCGCAGCCCCACCTGGAAAAAAATGTCAGGGTTTAACCTGGGACCTTCTGCATGCAAAGCAGATGTTCCTCTGCTGAGCTGCAGCCCTTCCCTGCTCTCTTCTTCCAGGCTATGTTTTGAAACTTCTTCCTTCCTCCCTCCTTTGGTTTTACAGCAGGAACAAGCAGGCCACAAGCGGGAGAGAGTGGAAAGCGATCCGGGTACCGAGACTCCCCGGGCCGAGAAGAAGAAGCCCAAAGCTTCCCCGCAGCCGGAAGAGCCAGAGGCCGCTCCAAAGCCCTTCACCCCCTTTGATTACAGCAAATCCGACCTCCAAGTGTTTGCCGGTGAGGCTGCTGTCGGCCACTGTGAGCTCAGCAGGCTGGACTCAGGATCCACTAGGGCTCTCCTTATGTAATAGTCATGTGTGGGGAAGGTGCCTAACTCAGTGGTCCCAGGTTAGATCCCCAATGGACTCTCCAGCTACAGCTGGGAGAGATGGAAATGCCAGAGGGCTGCTGCCAGTCGGTGCAGACAGTACTGAGCTGGATGGACCAACAGTCTGTGTACAGCAGCTTCCTAACCTTTTTATCACCAACATTGTTACCATATTTTTTGCTCTATAAGACTCACTTTTTCCTTCCTAAAAAAGTAAGGGGAAATGTGTGTGCGTCTTATGGAGCAAATGCAGGCTGCACAGCTATCCCAGAAGCCAGAACAGCAAGAGGGATTGCTGCTTTCACTGTGCAGCGATCCCTCTTGCTGTTCTGGCTTCTGAGATTCAGAATTTTTTTTTTCTTGTTTTCTTCCTCCAAAAACTAGGTGCGTCTTGTGGTCTGGTGCGTCTTATAGAGCGAAAAATACTGTATTTATTTTATTGCTATTACTACTGCTGTTTAGTTTTGTTTCCGCCCTCTGCTTTGTTTCGACGCCAAGGCAAAATAAGACGCTGCCTAGTTCCTTTTTTAGAAGTCTTGTCTGTTTGAATTCTTCCACTGCATGTCTGTTTCACAGCCGGCGCTTTTTATTCATGCCTAAACTTTGCTGGTCTTGATGGCTCTTGAAATGATCTATTCTCTGCAAGAGCGATCTCCTTTGCTAAGATTTGCTTTCTGCCCCCATCTTTCTCCCTCTCTCTCTTTCTCAGGAAGCAGCAGGCCTAAACCCTCAGCACAGTTTGATCCCTCCAAGCAAGCTGGCAAGGTAAGGTTGTTTTCTGCACACAGGAATTTTGATCAATCTCTTGAGGCAGGGGAGCCCATGAAGGCTAGTGGCAGAGGATGGCTCAGTTCTGCCTCCATGCTCAATAACGCTTTTGAATATCAGCTGCTGGAAAACACAGGAGGGGAAGAGTGCTCAGGTTCTGGGCTTCCCTTGGGGGCATCGTGAGGACAGGATGCTCAGCTAGATGGGCCAGTGGGGTAGTGGTTAGAGGCTGGACTAGGATCTGGGAGACCAGCTTTGAAATCCCCACTTGGCTATAAAGCTCACTGGGTGATCTTGGGCCAAGAACTGCTGTTTTGACATGACTACCTTCTTTCCCCCTTTTTCTCTCTCAAAAATAAAAACCAAACATAGAAGTTTCCCGGAGCCGGCAAAGTCCAGCAACCAGCCGGAACGAAAAGCATGTCGTACATGGCTGGGAAATCCAACAGGTATGTCCGGAGAGTTGTTTGCTAGAACATTCGAGCTGCCTTGCAAATACGACTTTAAAGCTTCCTAGTCCTCAACGTTGTTTGTTCGGGGGACGGGACGCTTTTTTCCAAGTACATTCTGCATCAAGAGAGCATTTGCCGTATTTTTCGCTCTATAGGACGCACCTTGTTCTAGAGGGGGAGAACAAGGGAAAAGAATTCTCCCCCTCTCTGCTCAGCACCCCTTCAGCGAAGCGGCAGGAGAAACAGAAACGGAGCCCCTTCCATTTCTCCTCCCGCTTGGCTGAAGGGGCGCTGCACAGTCTTGCTCTCCTAGCTTCAGCGAAAGGAACCTGAAGTCTGCGGAGTGCAGCGGGAACTCGCGCTGTGCTCCGCAGGCTTCAGGTGGCTATCCCTGAAGCCTGGAGAGCAAGAGGGGTCAGTGCGCACCAACCCCTCTCGCTCTCCAGGCTTCAGCGAAAGCAACGCGAAGCCAAGGCGCTCCCTCTGCGCTTTGGAGGCTTCTCGTTGCTATCGCTGAAGCCAAGGAGCCTGCATTCGCTCCATAGGATGCACACACATTTCCCCTTAATTTTTGGAGGGGAAAAAATGTGTCCTATAGAGCGAAAAATACGGTAAGCTTCAGCTGATGGTTGGAACGTCCCCTGCTAAACTTTATTCTGAAATAAGAATTTATAATACAATTCTCTTTGCAGAGGCTTCAGGCATAACTGGCCGAAAAGATAGTACGAATCCTGGAAGCTTTTGGAAGGAGCCGTGGAATGGAGAGTTGGAATGGCTTTTAAACGAAAGGGGATGCTGTTTGCCACTGCCATTTTTTGTACGGATACCTGCTGTTGCTCTTTTTTAAAAAATAAAAAAGATATATATTAATCTGCTTTTCTTTCCCCCACAAATGATGGAGGAAAGGGAGCATCTTAATAGATTCGAGTGGCTGTTTGTTTGTTTGTTTCTTCTCCCCTTTTCCTTCATTCATTCAGAAAAGCCTGTGGAGAGAATCAGAACCTGCAGGGTTAAGAGGTTCTGTGTGACGTCTTACATTCTGAGGCGTGGTTGAGTTTACTGAGGGGAGTGTTTCCTGAGTTCAGTTCTGTTTCGCTTTTGCGGAGGGAGGATGCAAGATGTGTGTGTTGTCGCCTGGAAAGATTTAAGAGTTGTTTTTCTACATGAATAAAGACTTTTAGAAGATAAGGAAGACACCGTGCGTGCAGCCTGATTTATTATTTATTATACACACCCGCACAGCAACAGTTTCACGCTGTGTGCACTCTGCCCCCCTGCCTGGGTCAGCTTCCAGCTTCCGAGCAGAGCTGTGCAGGGGAAGCGCTGGCTGGACGGCAGGGCAATTTGCCAAGAAAGCCACATCCCACTTCATGCAGCCCCGAGAGGCTCTCAAAGCATCTTTATATAAGATCCTCAAGATTTAAAATTGCACATTTGAGTCTGGTAGTGTAGCCTTATTAGACTTTACCGACTGATGGGGTCTGCGTTGCTCCTGGGAGGGAGAAAGGAAGTCAAATGACACTGAGGTTGATTAAGAGAAAGAGTTTATTCTGCTCTCCGGATAGCAGAAGGCATTTGCGTGGTCAGCTCACAGCAAGTCCAAAGAAATGAGAAATTTCATGCAGTATATATATCCTCCAGGCACCCTCTCCCCCCTTCCCCAGGAATTCAAGCATGTCATGTCCATAAACAGTTATTCCTGTTCTGGCACTTGACCATAAAAGGTTGTTCCTGTTCCTATACTCTTATCTTGGGGCAGGAGGTCACCAACTCCTGGCGTCGTTCCCGGGTCTCTTGTCAGACTTGACAAGGTCTGTGCGTCTTTGTGGTCAGGATGTAAGATAAGACCCAGACGCGTCATCCCTGCTCTACTGGAACTGGCAAGGCCACTCATTGCCGTCACGGACTGATAAGGGATAAAGCTTTGAGCACTTGCTTATACAGCAGGGTTTTGGCTCAAGAGCTCAAGTTAGAGCATTTTAGAAATGCTCCCTTGGAAGAGGAAAAATGGGGATTTTGGGTCAGTTTCAAACATACTGCACAGAAACCCATTCCTTCAGTAGAGCGAGAATTCACAGCTCACCTGATCGTCGTCCTTCCCCTCCCTGCCACTAAAGGAGAAATGATGCTTGTTCCATTTAGCTCAGTACTGTCTGCACTGACAGGCAGCGGCTCTGCAGGATACCAGTGTGGATCTCAGCTGCCTTAACTTGAGCTGACCACTGGTCCATCTAGTGCAGTATTGCCTATCATCATCATCATCTCACCTTTTCCCTAGTCCCAGACTCAAGGCAGTTTACACAGATAAAACAGAGCTAGCTAAAAAACATAGAAAAGACCATTGTCAAAATGTAATTAAGCACTAATAGAATTAAAATTATATAAAGGAGGATCCTTTGAAAACACAGACAATAACAAGAAAAGCGCCACAGCACCAGCCCTTTCCTCTGAAACAGTCCGTTCCTAAAGGCCTGTTGGAAGGAAAAGTCTTCACCTGCGGGCGGAAGAAGGCCAGCAAAGGAGGAGTCTGGCTTCTCCAGGGAGGGAGTTCCAAAGACGGGGGGGGGGGGGCAGTCACTGTTCCCATCTGGGCAAGTTTGCATGGGAGAATATGGCCTTTCAAATAGCCCAGGCCTAAGCCATACAGGTCTTTATAGGTGATAATCAACATTTTGAATTATGCCTGGAAACAAGAATAGTAGCCAGTGGAGCTGTTGTAACAGGAAGAGTTGTCTGCTTCCTATTATCGGCCGTGGTCCACATTAAGATAAATTTAACAGTGTAAATAAGTTTTGATGGAAGTAATAATGGAATACTGAATGGTTTGGTTTATATAAAATATGCAGAGATTTATGCTATGCAAAGTGAACCATGGAAAGAGAAGAAGGGGAAATTGATATTTTAAGGTTTAAATTAATACTCTAAATTGTAAAACAGAATTTAAATTTTATTTATTTATTTACAACATAAATCCACCACAACTCAAATAAACATATCCACCACCATTAGACATAGACATAACATAGCATAAACATAACATAAAATATAGCAAACAATAAAATAAAAGACTTACTTTATCCTGTACATGGCCTCCTTGTTTACTTCTTATGACTTAAAAAACCCCAACACCCCCCCCCCCAGTCTCCTGCAGACATTAATCGAAACAAGTCCAGGTATGTATTTTAGGGCACTGTTTTGTAAAGTATTCTTTACATTTTCCCCATTCTTTTTGAAATTCTTGTCTGGGGAGTCCCCTAATTGCCTCTGTTAATCTAGCCAATTCAATATAGTTTAATAATTTCTCCTGCCATTCTGCTTTTGTCGGCACAAATTCTTTTTTCCAATTTCTGGCAATTAAGGTCTTTGCCGCACCTGTGGCATAGAGGAATGTTTTCTGATCCTCTCTTTTTATACCTGTGTCCGTTATCCCTAATAGGAAATCTTCTGTATTTTTCATAAAGTTATTGTAGTAACGCGCCTCTCGCCCCCTACTGCTCCTCCATCACCTGACTTTGCTCTCCGGCCAGACCAGGTTTCTTGAGCAGGTTGGCGAGGGGTTACTTTTCACAAACACAGGCCGAAATAACACCGGTAGGGCTGCCACCACTCCCTTTGTTCAGGGGAACCCAGAGCCACATCCCCGGGAGAAAGGTGTGTCCCATTAACCTGGCAATTCCCCCCTCCACAAGCTGAATCCACAGACTTGCAGACAGAAATTCTACGGTAGAGCGTAACTAAGCGGAAGGCTTGGATTTAGCTATTCCCTCGGAAAAGGCACAAATACCAAACAGTTTCTTCTTTAAAAATTTATTTTAAAAGAATAACAGAAAACATGTTGAAAATCAACAGGCACTTCTTTTGAGTCTTACAAACAAAAAATAAAAACGCTGTATAATCTAACTAGCTTAACATACTCACAAAAGATACTCAGTTAGAATAGTTAAGAGTCCTTTCAGGCATCTGCTTACAGAAGGTGTTTGAAGATTTCCATTTCAAAGGACTAAACGACGGCTATCGATGTTACAGCCGGGCATCTTTGCAAGTTGCAGAGCAATGGCAGAGAGCAATTCACAAACAAAACCTTGATCCTTTTATTTACAATTCTTACTTGGCGTCATAACTTTTTAGCCAATCAAGAGTCCTAATTTGATCAGCTCACTCTTTTGCAGCTGGGTCAATTTTAGGTTTGAACCCTAATCAAAGAATCTTCCTCCCACCTGTGGAAATTAACCAGATCCCCAATTCTCAGCAGTTTGAAAAACAAATAACCTCCGGGAGGGGGAAGAGGTTCACACCCCCAACCCAGGTGTCAAGCCTTTCATTAAATCAAGGACTCCTTTCCTCCCATAAACCTCTCACAGCACAGAGCCGAAAAGTCTTGGTTTAAAGATACACAGCTCCCTTTCCCAGGGTCCTTGTGGCTGATAAAATACCCACAAGGCCACATTCTTTTACTTGACCAAGGAATGATTTTCTAACAGTTATAACTTTACTACAGTTATACTTTAATATTTTTTTAAGTTCATCACACACTATGTCCCAGAAGCTTTTGGTTTTTTCACAGGTCCACCAGACATGTATGAATGTCCCCTCTGCTTTACCGCACCTCCATCACAGATTTGTTTTTGTTTTATACATTCTAGCTATTTTGGCAGGTGTTAAATACCATCTATAAACCATCGATTAAATTTCCCTTCAATGCTTCACAGGCTGTACATTTCCAGTTCTTTTTCCATAGTTCTTCCCATGCTGTTGATAGTTTCCCCTATATCTAAAGCCCACTTGATAGTTACCTCCTTGACCTGTTCGTCTTTGACCTCCCACTCCAATAATGTATCCTACATTTTAGATATTACTTGTAAAACAGAAAATTTAATAAAAATGATAAAAAAGGTAAACCCTACACAAATCCAGAGTGGGGTCCCTAAGAGGTTGACTCGATCTTACAAATAATAATTTTTTATTGTTATTCTCTTCTGGCAGCCCTTGCACTCCAGCAGTCACTTTGGTGCTGTCTATCACAGAGGTTTGTTTTAACCCCTGAAAGGCACACTCCGTTGTTTCTTGAGACAGATGCCAACAAAATAGGCAATGTGCTTCCCCGACCCCAACTTTAAGCTTTTATGTTGTTTAGTTGTGTCCAACTCTTCGTGACCCCATGGACCAGAGCACGCCAGGCACTCCTGTCTTCCACTGCCTCCTGCAGTTTGGTCAAACTCATGCTGGTAGCTTCAAGAACACTGTCCAACCATCTCATCCTCTGTCTTCCCCTTCTCCTTGTGCCCTCCATCTTTCCCAACATCAGGGTCTTTTCCAGGGAGTCTTCTCTTCTCATGAGGGGGCCAAAGTATTGGAGCCTCAGCTTCAGGATCAGTCCTTCCAGTGAGCACTCAGGGCTGATTTCCTTCAGAATGGATCGGTTTGATCTTCTTGCAGTCCATGGGACTCTCAAGGGTGTCCTCCAGACCAGAATTCAAAAGCATCAATTCAGCCTCCTTTATGGTCCAGCTCTCACTTCCATACATGACTACTGGGAAAACCACAGCTTTAACTATATGGACCTTTGTTGGCAAGGTGATGTCTCTGCTTTTTAAGATGCTGTCTAGGTTTGTCATTGCTTTTCTTTTAAGTTTTTAATACTCGACTGAGAATATCAGGCTATGCATGGCACTTAAAGAACCTTGGAAGAAGCCCCGCCGAGTTTAATGGACTTGCTCCATTGGCAAAAAAAACCAAAAAAAAAACCCACCCCGTGCACATGGGTTGAAGATGCAACGTGGCCTCACTTGCCCTTGCTGAAGAGCCACGTGGAGAGAGGCTTCAGCCTTCCCCTCCTTCCAGCCAATCAGGAGCGCGCATCGCCCTCCCTACCGCAGCTGCTCCGCGACGTCTCTATCTCGCTCTCACGCGCAAGGAACGCCCAGCGCCCCACGTGGCCCGCCCGCCCCGCGAGCGCACCGTACCCTGCTCGCTCGCCTCGCCTCCATGTCGAACCCTCTCCGCCTGCAGCCAACCAGAGGCCGGCGCTGCCTCCGCCGGCCCCGCGGCCGCGGCTCCTCATTGGTTGGCGCCGCGCTGGGGCGCGCCTCCCTTGAAGCCGCCGCTGCGCCGGTTTGGCTGAGGCGTGCACAGGTGGCCTGCGCTTGCGGAGGCGAGGCGGAGCGGAGGGGCAGCCGCTTCGCCTTGCCCAGTTCGGCCGGCCATGGAGCTTGGCCTGGGAGGAAGAGAAGGAGGAGGAAGGAGGGCGGCAGCAGCGGGAGGGGAGGCGGAGGAGGAGGCGGCAGCCCCAGCAGCCGTCATCCAAGAGGGCTGGTTCCGCGAGACGTGCAGCCTCTGGCCCGGGCAGGCCCTCTCTCTGCAAGTCCAGGAGGTCCTGCATCACCAGCGGTCGCCCTTCCAGGAGATCCTGGTCTTCAGGAGGTAAGGTGCGGGAGAAAGGCCAGGATGCGGGTACTGAGCACGTGAGGATGGCGTGCACGGGTGCACTGCCCCGATCCTGTCAAAAGCACAGGGCGGGGCTGCCCTTTGGTGGCGTTCATACCGCCCACCTTTTTGTCCAAGGAGTCTTCCCACCCATCCAAGCACCCCCAGAAAAAGATCTCATTGTTTCACTCCCCATAACAACCCCATTGAGCTTTTGTGGCCAAGTGGAGCATTTGAACCTGGGTCTCAGTGGGACATCCTCCGCCCTTGTTTCTCAAACTCTGGTCCCCAGCTGTTGTTGGACTGCAACTGCCATCATCCTTCATCACTGGTCCTGCTACGGTAAGGATGATGGGAGTTGTAGATGGAGACCCAGGTTTGAGAAACGCTGCTCTAAGCTCTCCCTCTCACTCAAGGTGACTCCTTCCTGGCTGGTGGCAGCTGCTGCCTTGGAATTTGACAACTGGTCCATCTAGGTCAGCGTTATCTGCACTGACTGGCAGTGGCACTGTTGGGATTCCGAGGCAGGAGTCTTCCCCAGCCCTACTTGGGAGATCTTGGGGGGGGGGGTCTTTGTATGCAAGGCAGGTGCTATTGGGCTCTAGTCAACTATTAGGGATGATGGGATCTGTAGTTCAACAACATCTGGACAGCTGTATCTTCATGTGCCTCTGTATTAAAAAAAAAAGGCAGAGTTATTTCAGAGGTAGATAGGGGCAGTGAAGGCAAGTGGCAGTCTGGTTCAGGAACAGGGTCCTCACAAGCCCCAGACAGCAGTCCCTGTCCTTGCCTTAAAGGTAGCTTAGGGGCAGTGAAGGCAAGTGATGGTCAGATTTATGATGGAGGTAACTTGGGGCAGGAACGGCAAGTGATGGCCTAGTTCAGGAACAGAGACTCTTTGCACCTCTATACGTTGTTAGATTCCCAGTTCTCATCAACCTCAGCCAGCATGGCCAGAGGTCCCTGTCCTTGCATTAAGGGCACCTTAGGGGCAGGAAAGGCAAGTGATGGCCTAGTTCAGGAACAGAGACTGACAACTGATGGCCTACTTCAGGGATGGGGAACTTGTGGCCATCCAGGTATTGTCCCTGGAGCTCTGCAACGTTGGTGTTCAGGGACTTAAAGGGGCATATTTTGGAGACCGTACACCTTTGCCCTGCTATTCACACCCATCATTTCCCCTGCTCTCTTCTTCCTCTAGCAAAACATACGGGAACGTCTTGGTCCTCGATGGTGTCATCCAGTGCACAGAGAGGGATGAGTTTTCGTACCAGGAAATGATCGCTAACCTTCCCTTGTGCAGTCACCCAAACCCACAGAAGGTAAGCCTTGTCCTGTCGTCCTCCTGGGGGATCCATCTCTGGACATGATCCTATGAAGAACTTTGCTGCATCAGGTCCTCTAGGCCAGCACCCATTTTTTTTGGGGGGGGGTAACCTGCATATTTTGCCACATTTGATTCTTTGGACTGTCTCCAACTAAGTCCTACTGGAGAGCAGACCTGCTGAAATTAATGGGCCCAATTTAGTCACGTCCATTGACTTCATTGAGTCTGCTGTGCACAGGGCTAGCATTGGATCCAACCCTTTGTTAATTTTTATTGGGCGGCCATTAGCTTTTAGGGTTACATGTAAAGGTAAAAGGTAAAGGACCCCTGGACGGTTAAGCCCAGACAAAGGCGACTATGGAGTTGCGGCGCTCATCTCGCTTTCAGGCCGAGGGAGCCAGCGTTTGTCCACAGACAGCTTTCCGGGTCATGTGGCCAGCAGGACTAAACCGCTTCTGGTGCAACAGAATGCCGTGACGGAAACCAGAGCGCACAGAAACACCATTTACCTTTCCACCGGATTGGTACCTATTTATCTACTTGCACTGGCTTGCTTTCGAACTGCTAGGTTGGCAGGAGCTGCGACAGAGCAACAGGAGCTCACCCCATTATGGGGATTTGAACCGCTGACCTCCTGATCGGCAAGCCCAAGAGGCTCAGTGGTTTAGACCAGTGTTTCCCAACCGGTGTTCCGCGGCACACTAGTGTGCCGTGAGACACCGGCTGGTGTGCCGTGGGAGGGAGGCGGGCGAGAGGCGGCGGCGAGAGGCGGCAGGGAGGATCCGCGTCGAGCCGGGGCGGCTCCGCGGTGGTCGTGCCGAGCGGCGGGGCAGCGCGCGCAAAAGGGAGGAGCGCGAGACAGCGGAGGAGGAGGAGGCCGGCATGTCCGGGCAGCAGCAGCAACAGCAGCAGCAGCAACTCCCGGCGACGGCTCCTCCTCCGCCCGCTATCGCAGCCGCCGCCGCCTCAGCTGCCGCCGCCGCCTCAGCTGCCCTCGCTCTGCTGCCTCCTCCCACCCCGGCAAGGGGGAGGGAAAAAACTTTCATTTTTGTGCGTCCCTCCCGGCGTGACGCTGCGCGCTGACGTCACGGGGGCGGGGCTTTAATGGTGGTGTGCCGCGAGATTTTTTTCTGGTAAGCAGGTGTGCCGTTGCCCAAAAACGTTTGGGAAACACTGGTTTAGACCACAGTGCCTCCCGTGTCCTATAGTTACATGTATTCCTGGTTCAACTGTAAGTTGCTTTGGGTCATTCTTTGAGAGTGGGTGGTAGGTAATCTAACTTAAGAAGTAGAATATTGTAAAGTACAGAAAGGGGTGAGGGCAGGTTTAATTGCTTAGATTAATGACCATATAACTTGACAGAAGGGAAGGTTGCACTTGGCCAGGGGTGGGGATCCTAGATTCATTGAATTGTAGAGTTGGAAGGGACCCTGAGGGTCATCTGCTCCAACCCCCTGAAATGCAGGAATGTCAACTAAAAAATCTCTGACCACACACCCTCTCTGCTTTGCACCCTCCTTCCATGTTTTTGCCTAGCTGGAATTTGTCCCTGGGCCGTGACTATGCTTGCTTGTATGGATGGAGGGCAGAGAGGGGCGTGTGAGTGGAGTGGGGAAACTAGCCTACTGTCCAAAGGTAAAATTCGCATTCGTTGCTCCACCCACTTTTGCTTCTGGCATGTGGCCCCCGAAAGGGAACACGGCCCTCGTCTAGGGGGATAAATGGGTGGGTGTTCTCAGAGCAAAGTAACAGTGCCGTCTCCACTACACAGGTGCTCATCATCGGGGGTGGCGATGGAGGAGTCTTGCGGGAAGTGGTCAAGCACCCCTCCGTGGAGTCCGTAATACAGTGCGAAATTGACGAGGTAATAAAGCTAGTTCTGCTTTAAAATTGCACAGCGTCTCCCATGACACATTTATGATTGCTACAACAAGGGGGTCTGTTTGGTTGACCAGTAAATTGGTGGCCAGTGGTCCGCCAAGACCCCTGGCGGTTTCCAAGAGGTCCTCCGGCAGCGGGGTGGGGTGATGGGAAACCAGTAAGAGAAAATTTAGAAGGATTTGACCTCAAGAGCTCACAATGGGTGAGAGCCAAGGTTAGGCTTGATAGAGTTGTAGGTTGGAAGGGACCCTGGCGGTCATCTAGTCCAACCCCCTGCAAATGCAGGAATCTGCGCTAGAGCATCCATGTCAGATGGCCACCCAACCTCTGCTTAAAACCTCCAAGGAAGGAGGAGAGTCCACCACCTTCCCATGGAGCCAGTAGACCCGTTGAAATAAATAAATGAAGATGACTAACTTTGGTTCATAAATTTCAGTTGGCCTAGGGCTTCGCTGGCTGCAAGCCAAAGTTTCTGTGTTAGTATCCTAATTTCTTTCCTCTTGCCCAAGCTCTGAGGGCGTTGGCTGTCTTGTTGCCTGGTACATTTTGGAGCTCTTTGGCAGGATAAAAGCAATTATCAACCTATCCTTTCCCCGGGGCTATGATTTCTTAACCGCCTTCCTTATTAAAGACCTACTTCCTTGTCCTCTAGTTGTGAAGAATTATAGGACTGAAGGAAACTATGCAGCTTATCTTGTCAAACCACTTGCAGGGCAGGAATCTTTTTGCCCAGCGTGGGGCTCAGGCCCTCGACCCTGAGATTTAAGAGTCTCATTCATGCTCTACCGACTG
The DNA here is from genome assembly GCF_964188305.1 of Podarcis bocagei. Lineage (NCBI taxonomy): Eukaryota > Metazoa > Chordata > Lepidosauria > Squamata > Lacertidae > Podarcis > Podarcis bocagei. The sequence continues at coordinate 79,188,992 of NC_138132.1, read as the reverse complement.
AACTCAAAGAGGGGAGAGGCGGGTACCACATCCTCCTCCACCCAACCTTGGAAGTTTTTTTTTGGTTTTTTGCAAGATGAGGCAGAGAGAGAAAAATGCATTTTGCATCATGCTAATGAAATCTTGCCAGGGCAAAGTCAGGAGGAATCCAAATTGGGGTGGGGGGTGGGGATGGCAGGTTTGCACAGGTAGCAGCTGCAACAAAATGCTGCAGTGCAAATCAGAAATTAAGGTCACAATGGATATGGTTTGAAGAATATATGAGTAAACACTTCTCTGAAGATAGCATGCTGATATGTTTAGACTGAGTTGTAAAGTTGACCTAGAAAAAAACAACAGTTTAATAAGAGAAGTAAGGTAGAGATACATGAATTGCAATGCAAACAAGAACTTTAAAGTAATAAAGATGACGAGCGCTGGTGGGGGGAAGTCACATGGGTGTTTACCTATTTTATGTATTTTTCTTTTTCCTTTACCTTTTCTTTTTTTGTCTGTAAGTGTATGTACATTATTGTTATGTATGTATGTATGTATGTACAGTGGTACCTCGGGTTACAGACGCTTCAGGTTACAGATGCTTCAGGTTACAGACTCTGCTAACCCAGAAATAGTACCTTGGGTTAAGAACTTTGCTTCAGGATGAGAACAGAAATCAGGTGGCAGTGGAAGGCCCCATTAGCTAAAGTGGTACCTCAGGTTAAGAACAGTTTCAGGTTAAGAACAGACCTCCAGAACGAATTAAGTTCTTAACCCGAGGTACCACTGTATGTATGCCTAAATAATAATAATAAAAAAAATGCTGCAGTGCCGCCTTTCAGTCCCTAACAGGAGCGTTTGTGTTCAGAGTTCCTCCAAAAATGCAAAGCAGACCAGCTGAGCCTTTCCTCCCCATCCCAGGGCTGGTTACTTCTACAGCCAACATTCCTTAGAGATGCAAGGCACATTGCCTCAATGGGAGGAGATAAGCTGAACCACTTTGGTTTGGGATTTCTTTAAATCCCCAAACTTCTCTACGTGCTTCTGGATTCTCCCGAGCATCCCTGAAACCTCCCTCTCTGTTCCCCGTGGTCCTGATTTGGCTCTCCGAGCCGAATAGGGGTCTCCTAACAACTCTCTGCACCTTTCACAAACTACAGTTCCCAGGATTCTTTGGGAGAAGCCATGACTGTTTAAAGTGGTATGATGCGGCCTAGAATGTATCGTGCGGACAGGACCCAAGTGTGGTTTCCAGTGATTTATTTATTCCAGTGGTTTTAGTGATTTATTACTGTTGCTTATTTAAAGCAATTTCCCTGCCTAAAATCCTGTTCTTCATCCAACCCAAGCTCATGGAATCTCAGCTTGGAGTCTTAGCACAAAAGGAAAAGGGGATAGGGAAGGAGGAGGAAGAAAGCAAACTCGGGCGCATTTATTAATTTATGATTTTGTTTGTTTTTCTTACTGTACACCTAGGACTTGGTGGGAGGTTTGCCATCTAAATGTGTGGTTTATCAATTGGGCAAGTAAATAGACAAAACTATTCTCTTTCTTTTTTTGGGGGGGGCAGGATGTGATCCAAGCATCTAAGAAGTACCTCCCAGGAATGGCTGTGGGATATTCCAGCCCGAAACTCACCTTGCATGTTGGGGACGGCTTTGAATTCATGAAGCAGAACCAGGAGGCTTTTGATGTGATAATCACAGACTCTTCCGACCCCATGGGTGAGTGTGGAGGGCGGAGGGGATCTTGACCAGCGACTGTGATTGGATCATGAATCTTGTGTACATGCTGGGGCATGCACTCTTGGGGTTGACCTGGAGGCTGCAGCTTGTACAGATCGCACACCTAAGTGGCTTGTGGGGGCAAAGGACTTCTGGGATTAGCACCATTGGCCAGTCCACTTCCAGGTCAGTTTCAAGGTGTTGGAAGTCCTTATACAGCTCAGGAGCAGGTGACATGGGAGACCGCCTTATGCACCCAGCAAATCACTGCAGTCTGTGGGAAAGCTTTCTCTGCCAGTTCCAAAAATCCCTGAATCCTGCTTTGTGGGAACTCCTAGGCCACACAATGACCATATACATACGTACAGTGGTACCCCGCAAGACGAATGCCTCGCAAGACGGAAAACCCGCAAGACGAAAGGGTTTTCTGTTTTGGAGGCGCTTCGCAAGACGAATTTCCCTATGGGCTTGCTTCGCTTTTGGCTTTTGAAGGCAGGCAGGGGGGGGGGAAAGACTTTCGCCCCCCGCCGGCCTTCAGAAGAGATCCTGGACCTCTTCTGAAGGCCGGCGGGGGGCGAAAGTCTTTGCTCCCCCCGCCTGCCTTCCCGGGAGAGCAGAGAAAGGCAGCGCCTTTCTCCGCTGTCGCCGACGGCTTTTGAAGGCAGGCGGGGGGGGGGGGGAAGACTTTCGCCCCCCGCCCGCCTTCAGAAGAGGTCCTGAAGGCTGGCGGGGGGGCAAAAGTCTTTGTCCCCCCTGCCTGCCTTCCCAGGGGCTTTTAAATCGCCCCGGACAGCGGAGAAGTCCTCCGCTGTCCCGGGGCGATTTTAAAATGCCGCCCGCCAGCATTTTAAGATCGCCCCGGACAGCGGAGAAGTCCTCCGCTGTCCCGGGGTTTTTTAAAATGCTGGGGGTGGGAAGAAAAGCCCTTGTCCCCCCCCCCCAGCCTTCAGAAGAGGTCGGGGACAGACTGTCCCCGGACCTGGTCTGAAGGCGGTTTCCCTAGGAACGCATTAATTGATTTTCAATGCATTCCTATGGGAAACCGTGCATCGCAAGACGAAAAACTCGCAAGACGAAGAGACTTGCAGAACGAATTAATTTCGTCTTGCGAGGCACCACTGTAATAGACAATCTTTATAGAATTCTTACAAACCGTAACAAATTCAAAATGAAATATTTACCGTATTTTTCGCCCCATAAGACGCACCGGCCCATAAGACGCACCTAGATTTTAGGGGGGGAAATAAAGGAAAAAAATTTTATTTCCCCCCCAGGTGCGCTGCGCTACACCAGGAGCTTGGGGCGTGCGGAGCTCAGCGCGCGCCAAGCTTCTGCATCCCGGCAAGCAGTCCGCTGCCGCCCCAAGCCTCCCGCACCCAGCAGGAGGTCCCGCTGGGTGCGCAAGGCTTGGGGCAGCAGCGGACTGCTTGCGCGCCCCTAGAAGCTTGGGGCGTGCTGAGCTCAGCGCGCGCCAAGCTTCTGCATCCCGGCAAGCAGTCCGCTGCCGCCCCAAGCCTCCCGCACCCGGCAGGAGGTCCCGCTGGGTGCGCAAGGCTTGGGGCGGCAGCGGACTGCTTGCGCGCCCCTAGAAGCTTGGGGCGTGCTGAGCTCAGCGCGCGCCAAGCTTCTGCATCCCGGCAAGCAGTCCGCTGCCGCCCCAAGCCTCCCGCACCCGGCAGGAGGTCCCGCTGGGTGCGCAAGGCTTGGGGCGGCAGCGGACTGCTTGCGCGCCCCTAGAAGCTTGGGGCGTGCTGAGCTCAGCGCGCGCCAAGCTTCTGCATCCCGGCAAGCAGTCCGCTGCCGCCCCAAGCCTCCCGCACCCGGCAGGAGGTCCCGCTGGGTGCGCAAGGCTTGGGGCAGCAGCGGACTGCTTGCGCGCCCCTAGAAGCTTGGGGCGTGCTGAGCTCAGCGCGCGCCAAGCTTCTGCATCCCGGCAAGCAGTCCGCTGCCGCCCCAAGCCTCCCGCACCCGGCAGGAGGTCCCGCTGGGTGCGCAAGGCTTGGGGCGGCAGCGGACTGCTTGCGCGCCCCTAGAAGCTTGGGGCGTGCTGAGCTCAGCGCGCGCCAAGCTTCTGCATCCCGGCAAGCAGTCCGCTGCCGCCCCAAGCCTCCCGCACCCGGCAGGAGGTCCCGCTGGGTGCGCAAGGCTTGGGGCGGCAGCGGACTGCTTGCGCGCCCCTAGAAGCTTGGGGCGTGCTGAGCTCAGCGCGCGCCAAGCTTCTGCATCCCGGCAAGCAGTCCGCTGCCGCCCCAAGCCTCCCGCACCCGGCAGGAGGTCCCGCTGGGTGCGCGAGGCTTGGGGCGGCAGCGGACTGCTTGCCCGCACCTAGAAGCTTGGGGCGTGCTGAGCTCAGCGCGCCCCAAGCTTCTAGGTGCGGGCAAGCAGTCCGCTGCCGCCCCAAGCCTCGCGCACCCGGTGGGACCTCCTGCCGGGTGCGCGAGGCTTGCAGACACTCGCCGGAAGCAGGGGGAGCCCTCCAGAGGGCTCCCCGTGCTTCGGGCGACAGGCTGCCGCCCCAAGCCTCGCGCACCCGATGGGACCTCCTGCCGGGCGCGCGAGGCTTGCAGGCATTCGCCCCATAAGACGCACCCCGATTTCCCCTTCATTTTTGGAGGGGAAAAAGTGCGTCTTATGGGGCGAAAAATACGGTAGTCTCAAAGTCTCTGAAAGATTGTCTATTATGTAGGTATATATGGTCATCGTGTTGCCTAGACATTGTTGACATTCTCTTTGCAACACGGGTTTGTTTGGTTACTTGTGGGAACTGCCTATGTCTCTGCCCCTGTTATCTTTCAGGTGGTTTTTGTTTTTTTGGTAATATTAAGCAGTACAGTGGTACCTCGGGTTACATACGCTTCAGGTTACAGACTCCACTAACCCAGAAATCATACCTCGGGTTAAGTACTTTGCTTCAAGATGAGAACAGAAATCGTGCTCCGGCGGCACGGCGGCAGCAGGAGGCCCCATTAGCTAAAGTGGTGCTTCAGGTTAAGAACAGTTTCATATTAAGAACGGACCTCCGGAACGAATTAAGTCCGTAACCAGAGGTACCACTGTATGTAAATACTTTTAAACACTTTGGACCTTTTGGGTCAAAAGGAAAAGAGAAGAGGCGGACGACTCTGGGGTCGTGGTGCTCATCTCGCTTTACTGGCCAAGGGAGTTGACATTTGTCTGCAGACAGTTTTTCCAGGTCATGTGGCCAGCATGACTAAGCCGCTTCTGGCGAACCAGAGCAGCGCACAGAAACACTGTTTACCTTCCCGCCGGAGCGGCACCTATTATCTACTTGCACTTTGACGTGCTTTCGAACTGCTAGGTTGGCAGGAGCAGGGACCGAGCAATGGGAGCTCACCCCGTCACGAGGATTGGAACTGCCAACCTTCTGATCGGCAAGTCCTAGGCTCTATGGTTTAACCCACAGCGCCACCTGCGTCCCTTGCTAGGTGGGATTAGCATAGAATAAATGCTCTTTTTCTTTGTTAGGTGGGAGGTTTGCCCTCAAAGGTGTGGCTTGCAGACTGGGTGAATAAATGGATGAATGCAATTTTGCAGGGTGTGATCCAAGTGATCCCAGAAATACCTCCCAGGTATTTTCATACTGAACCCTCCCTGGTGCTGTTCCTTCTCCTCCAGGTCCTGCAGAAAGCCTCTTCAAAGAATCCTACTACCAGCTGATGAAGACAGCTCTGCGGGAAGACGGCATTCTCTGCTGCCAAGGTGAGGGACAGCTGAAATAGCCTGTGTGCTAATGACCAGTTGGAGGCACTGAGCAAGTGTTGGGTTCCCCCCACACACACCAGATTTTTTTTTAAAAAAGCAGGGATGGAAAGTCTGGTGCCCCCTAGATCAGGGGTCCCCTTACTCAGGTCCATGAGCTTCATTCAGGTGGTCCGCAGCACACCCACAGTAAATATTCGTATTGGGTTTTGTCTTTGTATTTCTTCCTGTATTATTTTTCATTCTATTTCAGTTCAAAATAACGCAGCAATTTTAATCAGTAATGGGGGAAATTTATAATTTATCTTAAAAACCATTGTACACAGTTAAAATCGTTAGTAGGGTTGGAATAACATAGTTTAATGGTGAATTTTGGACACAATGGAGAGGTAAAAGATTTGGATTGTCGTAAAAGATGCTGGAGGAAATGATTAACAACAGGACCCACAAAGGGGAGATTCTTTGGAATCTTGTTTTTATGTTGTATGTTGGATATGTGACTGTAAAATTTTAATTTGAAAACCAACGAAATATATATATATACACAGCAAAAAAGCAATATGTAAGAAATGAAGCAAGGTATAAAAGTACAAATTGAAATACCATGCTGCATTTAACACAGCATATCAGGGTTGCTGCAACAGCCTAAAAATTATGTAGGGCCTTCTCAGTGGTGGCACACGTACACTGGAACTCCCTTTCAGGTTTCTGCGTGGTCCAGCTCAGATTTAGTTCTTTGGAAGCCTGCCCCCTAGTGCCTGGGAGGTGGAAGGGCCGCAGATTCTTGGCTAACCAAATACCAGCTCTTCTTTCCCCCAGCTACCCAGGAAGGCTTTGATAACGCCCCCCTCCACATTTGTCTCTCGGCCAGGTGAATGTCAGTGGCTGCACCTGGACCTCATTAAGGAGATGCGCCAGTTCTGCAAGTCGCTGTTCCCCGTGGTCGAGTACGCCTACTGCACCATCCCGACCTACCCCAGCGGACAGATCGGCTTCATGCTCTGCAGCAAGAATTCAGTAAGGGATATTGCCGCCTCTTTCCATTGATCAGGGCTTGGGGAGCAGAGGCTTGCATGCCAGAGCAAGCCCTATGCAGAGCATTGAAACTTACGGGTGTGAATCAGTCCGGTCCGTTAATGTCACTGGGCCCGCTCTAAGTAGAGTGGTACCTTGGTTCTCAAACTTAATCCTTTGCGGAAGTCTGTTCCAAAACCAAAGCATTCCAAAACCAAGGCGTGCTTTCCCATAGAAAGTAATGCAAAACGGATTAATCCGTTCCAGGCTTTTAAAAAGAACCCCTAAAACAGCAATTTAATGTGAATTTTACTATCTAACGAGACCATCGATCCATAAAATGAAAGCAGTAAACAATGTACTGCAGCCACACAATCAATCAGTAGCTGAACTGGGTTCCACGCAGTCACAAAAACGAAACAAAAAGAGCGCAAAAACAAAAACACAAAATGAATAGCAAAAACAGGCAGACCACAGCATAACACTCAAAACTTAAGTGTGTCACTTAAATTGGAAGTGTAATACTCAAAACGGAGCACGTTCAGCTTCTGAAAAATGTTCGCAAACTGGAACACTTATTTCCGGGTTTGCAGTTTTTGGTTCCAGGTTGTTTGAGTACCAAGACGATTGAGAACCAAGGTACTACTGTAAATGTGGGTTGCATTCAGTCCCCCAGGGACTTCTGGTTGGCTACCTCACAGGGTCATTGTGAAGGGGGTGGAGGAGATGCATGTACGCTGCCTTGAGCTTATTGGACTATAAATGCAATAAATAAGGATAAAACAGGGAGATGGAGAACCTTGAGCTCCTTTGGCAAGAAAGAGTAGGGTGGGTGTAATACAGGCAACATGCCATTGATGCGGGGATTACGTTACTTATGCATCAGTAAGCCCCCCCATTTCTGCCCCTTTGTGGACGCAAACAGGGATGTTCCTGCAAATAAATCCAATTTTTATTCTTCCTGCAGAACACTAATTTCAGGGACCCTGTCCAACAGTTGTCCCAGAAGGAAGTGGAAGCAATGAATCTTAAGTATTACAACTCGGATGTCCACCGGGCAGCCTTTGTCCTGCCTGAATTTGCACGAAAGGTAAACCACCGGGGCTGAGATGCTGTCCTTTCAAAGTGAAGTTTTCTTTTCCAAAGCTGGGATGGGGTGAAGCAACTGGTATTCAGAAGCATTGCTGCCTTCAATTTGCTATTTCTCCAGGAAAAGCCACAATCACACCATACAGTGGTACCTCGGGTTACATACGCTTCAGGTTACAGACTCCGCTAACCCAGAAATAGTACCTCGGGTTAAGAACTTTGCTTCAGAATGAGAACAGAAATTGTGCTCCGGCGGCAGCAGCGGGAGGCCCCGTTAGCTAAAGTGGTGCTTCAGGTTAAGAACAGTTTCAGGTTAAGAATGGCCCTCCAGAATGAATTAAGTACGTAACCAGACGTACCACTGTACATCTAAATTATTACTGTTAATAATGATGATAATTGTCATTCACCCAAGGTCCCAGGGCGGATCCCAACATTAAAACATAATATGAGAAACAGTTTTAAGGCTACTTGTCATCACAGAAAGAAGGCAAGTCCTAAAAATTACTGAACTGTGATACCACTTTTAAGTAGTCACATTTTCCCACCCCCCACCCCACCCCCCAAAGCATTCTGGGATCTGTAGTTCGTTAAGGATGCTGAGAGTTGGTAAAGGTAAAGGGACCCTTCTTGGCTCCATAGGTCATACTAATCGCCTATCCAGCCTTAGGTGAAGGTAAAGGGACCCCTGATCATTAGGTCCAGTCATGACCAACTCTGGGGTTGCAGCACTCATCTCGCTTTATTGGCCGAGGGAGCTGGCGTACAGCTTCCGGGTCATGTGGCCAGCATGACTAAGCCGCTTCTGGCGAACCAGAGCAGCGCACGGAAACGCCGTTTACCTTCCCGCCGGAGCAGTACCTATTTTTCTACTTGCACTTTGACGTGCTTTCAAACTGCTAGGTTGGCAGGAGCAGGGACTGAGCAACGGGAGCTCACCCCGTCGCAGGGATTCGAACTGCCAACCTTCTGATCGGCAAGTCCTAGGCTCTGTGGTTTAACCCACAGCGCCACCCGCGTTGTTAGGAGACTGCTATTCCCCTCCCAGAGCTACAATTCCCAGAGTTTCCTTTGAAGAAGGATTGGTTGTGAAACTCTGGGAACCGTAATTCCTGGAGGGGAACAGGGGGTCTCCTAACAGCTCCCAGGACCCTTAACAAACTACAGTTCCAGGAATTATGTGGGGGGAGCCATGGCTGCTTAAAGTGGTATCACAGTGTTGTGAATGCGGCCATGGAAAGCCCCGAATGAGGGTCGCCCCATCCTGTTGATTATCCTCGTTTCCCTTTTCCTTCCCACCAGGCTCTGAGCGCCGTGTGAGAACCCCGACGCACTTCTGGCCTCGGATACCCCGGCGGGACGGAAAACCCCGGAAGCCTCACTCACCTAGCGGATCGTCTCTGGTGGGCGGGCGGCCTGATGTGGTCCTCGCTTGCCTTGCGGCCTCTAGCCTGCCAGCTAAACATTCCTTCCAATTATGTATTTAAAAAAATGAAAGGACTCTGGGTTTGAACCCAACCGCAGGACCCAACTTCCAAACAACCCTGCCCCCATCCACCTAGTTCAGGCTAAGCTGTTGGCCTATTGCTTGAACTCGTGTCTCCAACATGTGGAGTATTAATGTAGAACCTTCATGCGCCTGCCTGCTTCCTTTTTAACATCCCCCCCCCACCCTGAAAATGCTGTATTTATAACTGACAATGTATCTCCCTTTAAAGTGGTTGCCATCTAGTTTGGAAGGACCAGGCACAATGGTTTGACGCTCTGCCTTTCAAGGGGGCATGGGGATTGGCATCAGGTGGGGTGGGAGGTGGCATAGTTGGATATGTTTTCCCTGCTCCCCCTCCCTTGCCTTGCTCCCCCTTGCCCCCCACCTCCACGGAATGCCCACACCTCTTTCCTCCTTGCTTGGTCAGGTGGTTTTGGTCACCTGCCCCGACTCCTGAGCCCATCAATGGGGTCTCTTCGCGGCGTTTTAATTGGCTGAGCGCAGAAAGACCAAAGTTGTCTGTAGAGAACCGTTAACCTCTTTGTATAGTAAACGGACTCAAATAAAATTTAAGTATCGTTTTCTTAAGGGTTGGGTGGGTGGGTGGGTGAGCTTTTGAGATAAGCCCCCCTCTCTGTACGATCAGGGTGCCTTGCTCATTACGATCTTGCCGGGCCCTAACATCAGCCGGCGCCTCGAGCGAAACATTTCCAACGGCTGGTCATCACCTCGGCGCCCAAATTGCGGCTCTAAATCATGTTTATTTTTGGGGGGTGGACCTAGAAATTAATTGGGCCTCTTCTCCTCTCCCCAGTTACTAAAAGACCTACTCCCATCAGCATTCAAGGCCTCAGCAGTAGCACCTGCTTTTGTGGGAAGAGTTAATGGAATTTCTTAAGACTCACAGAATTGTTGGTCCTTGAGATCGTTCGGTACGACAACTTCCATCATCACTGGCAGTGCCTGCTGAGGCTGATGGGAGTTCAGCTGCAGCTGGGGTGGGGGGCATTCAGCTTACCCACACGTGTCTTAAGAACTGCTGGGTTGGGATCCGAGGATCTTTTTATCTTTAGTCTTGTTGTTTTAGAGCAGGTTTTCCCAAACTTGGGTCTCCAGCTGTTTGGGGACCTCAGTTCCCATCATCCCTGACCACTGGTCCTGCTAGGTAGGGATGGTGGGCGTTGCAGTCCCAAAACAGCTGGAGGAAGTTTGGGTAAGCCTGTTTTAGAGCTCTGCTCATGCATCTGGTTCCCTCCCTCTTAGCAATATGTATTATTGTCAGGTAACTGTGGCCTTCCAGCTGTTGTGAGGTGCTCAGCAGCGAACATGACTGTCACCTCTCCAAGAATTCTAGACCATCTTGGACCATTTATATGTGATTGCAAAATGTCTGTTTCCAAAGGTGATCTTGGGTTGGGAGGGGGGGATCCGTTAATATCAGCCTGTGCTTGAAAATCACCTGAACTTTGCCCTGTGATACAAGAAAGGTTTGCCCAAAGTATTGAGTTGGCTTTGTTCTCTCCCTTTTTAAAAAATGTCATGAAGGTGGAACAGTGCATGTACAGTGGTACCTCGGGTTACATAGCTTCAGGTTACATACGCTTCAGGTTACAGACTCCGTTAACCCAGAAATATTGCTTCAGGTTAAGAACTTTGCTTCAGGATGAGAACAGAAATTGTGCTCCGGCTGCGCGGCAGCAGCAGGAGGCCCCATTAGCTAAAGTGGTGCTTCAGGTTAAGAACAGTTTCAGGTTAAGAACGGACCTCCGGAACGAATTAAGTACTTAACCTGAGGTACCACTGTATAGAACGAGGCACAGAGAGGCATTTATTTCCCCTTTAGGGCATTTGCTCTGCCTAAAGCAGAGGAGAGGGAGGCTGTGGCCTTCCACATGCTGTTGAACTCCCATCCCTGTCATTCACAGCCAGCGAGGGCCAACAATCAGTTGGGTGATGGCATTTGTAGTCCAGCAACATCTCGAGGGCCGCAAGTTCCTCCTCCCTGCCTTGTATACCCGAAGGAGCGTCTCCACCACCATCGTTCAGCCCGGACACTGAGGTCCAGTGCCGAGGGCCTTCTGGCGGTTCCCTCCCTGTGAGAAGTGAGGTTACAGGGAATCAGGCATAGGGCCTTCTCAGTAGTGGCGCCTGCCCTGTAGAATGCCCTCCCACCAGATGTCAAGGCAATAAGCAACTATCTCACTTTTAAAAGACATCCGAAGGCAGCCCTCTTTCGGGAAGTTTTTAATGTGTAATGCTGTGTTGTGTTTTAATATTCTGTTGGGAGCTGCCCAGAGTCGCTGGGGAAACCCAGCCAGATGGGTGGGGAATAAATAATAAATTATTATTATTATTATTGCAAGTTGCCTTGAATGGAGGACTTGTGGCCTTCCTGTTATTCCTGGACTCTAGCTCCCATCATTCCCAGAAACCTGGGCCCAGTGGTCATGGATGATGGGAGTTGTAGTCCATCAACATCTGAGAGGCTCACAGGGCCAGCAGCAGGAGAAGCTTCCCCTCCTCCCCAAAAAACCAGCCTTTTTTCTATTCTGTTTACACGAGAACTTGATAGTACATGTAGAGCTTAACTTAATAAGAATCTCATTACTTGCATGGCTCTTGTTTTGTTTTTAAATCTAGGAATTTAGGCAGCCTCTAAATAACCCAGTCAAACTATTGGACCACCTAAGCCAGTATTGTCCACACTGACCTGCAGTGGCTCTCCAAGGCTTCAGAGAGAGAGGGCAGTTTTCCAAACCTACCTGGGGATTGAACTTGGGACCTTCTGCATGCAAAACTGGTGCTTTTCCAGTGAGCTACTGCCCCCTTGGAGCCATAAGAGATGCTTCTAACGTTTTAGCTGCATCTTCAGTTTTATTACGTTCACTGGTTAGAGAGCTCTAACCTGCTTCCACTGTCTGACAGCAGTCCAAGCAGGGAGTCTCTCTCCCAGCCCTTCCTGGACTTGAACCTGGGACCTTCTGCTTGCAAGGCAGGTGCTCTGTTACTGAGCCACAGCCCTTCTCTAGTTTCTGCCTGGCAGTTCTTGCCAGGAGAGAGAGAGAGAGAGGCAGGTGGGATGATATGCCATGAAATCTCAGTATCAGCTCAGCATGTTTCCGGTGGCGTGGGAGAGCTTGGGTACATGGGCACTAGTAGGGCAATGGCAAATTCAGGGGAGCAGGCTTTCTTTATGACACAGCCACACTCACTTCTAAGATTATACAACTAAGATTATACAACCATCTTATACAATAATAAGAATTCAGGATGCATTGCAACTATCAATGCACATCTCCCATGTGTTGCCTTTCAGCTAGATCTGCCGTTTTCTGGAAATGTAGATGGGCAAGTGATTTGGAGGGCTCCAATATCTGCTTTCGGAGCGGCTTAAGCTGTGTTTTCCTATTGTATGCAGCAGAACGTGCTACTGAAGCACCTTGAGTTTTCAAAGTTACCAAAGGCTTAGCTTTAGAGCAGTGTTCCCCAAACGTAGGTCTCCAGCTGCTTTTGGACTGCAATACCATCACCCCTGACCACTGATCTTGCTAGCTAGTGATGATGGGAGTTGTAGTCCAAAAGCAGCTGGAGACTCAAGTTTGGGAAACACTGCTTTAGAGCAGTACACAAACAGCTCCATGTTATTCCCACGCACCTTCTCCAAAGTGACCCTAGGAGCCGATCACCAGTGACCGACTCGCCTCTTTTCACTCAGATTGGCTCCAATCAGCACAAAGGGCGAGAGGACTTAATCAGCTGCTAAATAGTTCCCATTTTGTGCTGACTGGGCAGCCCTAAGACCCTAGAGACAGGGATCCTGCTACAAAATTAAAAATGGGTCTTTGGCCCCCTGCAACCCCAGATTTCCCCCCTCAACACTGGTGGGTACTACTCTGTTTTAGGGATACAGGTGGCGCTGTGGTCTAAACCACCGAGCCTTGGGCTTGCTGATCAGAAGGTTGGCGGTTCAAATCCACATGACGGGGTGAGCTCCTGTTGCTCTGTCCCAGCTCCTGCCAACCTAGCAGTTTGAAAGCACACCAGTGCAAGTAGATAAATAGGTACTGCTGTGGCGGGAAGGTAAACGGTGTTTCCATGCACTCTGGCTTCCGTCACAGTGTCCTGTTGTGCCAGAAGCAGTTTAATCATGCTGGCCACATGACCCAGAAAGCTAACACCGCAACTCCCTCGGCCTGAAAGCTGTAACTCCATGGTCGCCTTTGACTGGACAACTGTCCAGGGGCCTTTTACCTTTACCTTTTAATCTGTACATGCTGTGAGCCTCTGGAACAGAAGCTGCAGAGGCTGTTCTCAGGGCTGTACGAAGCTGCAGTCTTCTGTGCCAAACCATTGCCCCACCAGGTTCAATATTGTCTACACAGATGAGCCATGATTCTGCATGGTTTCAGACAGGAGACATCGCCAGCCCCTACCTGGAGATGCCAGGAATTGAACGTGGGACCTTCTGCATGCAAAGCAATTGCTTGGCCACTGAGCTACAGGCATAGAGGTGTTTTAAGCAGGTGCTGAAAAGAACACAGCAAAGGTACCTCCCTGCTATCAACAGGCAGGGAGTTCCGAAGTGTAGGTGCTGCCACGCTTTGTAAAACGGTATCTTGCAAGTGTGGAATAAGTAAGATGTGGCGCCTGTAGGAGTGCCGGTTTTGATGATTGAAGCAGTCAAAGTGGGTGCTTATGGGGGAAGGCGATCCCACAAGTAAACTAGTCCCAAGCAGTTTAGGGCCTTACAGTAACGCGTTGGTCTGGTAGCAAATTGGCAGACAGTGCAGAGCTTCTGGGCAGAGGTGCCAACAGAATCTCACTCCTACCAGCAATTGTGCATTCTGAACACAAGCTGCAGTTTTTGGATAAAGTGCAAGGGAAGCTCCACATATTGTGCATTCTCCCATTTTTTTAGGGTTTCTGTTCCTAAAAAGAGACCATGTATGACATGCTCCAGGCCCGAGTCACTGACGAAGGCCTTGCTAAAGTGCATCAAGGAACAAGTCATGCCACGGTCCAAGGAGGCTTTGCAAGTGAGGAGGTGTGTGGCTCGAATTGTGTGGGGAAGAGCTAACGGATGCAACACAACAGGCTCCAAATCCCTCTCTGCTGGCTGATGGCAGAATTGTTTTGCATTTGTGCTGCTTTTCTAATTAGAAAAAGGACATTACGACCCATAAAGTTAGGCTTAGCACAGAACCACTGCTGTCCTGTCCCTATTAAGAGGAGGAAATGTAAAAAGAGGCTATTAAAAAGATGGAGGCCCCCAATAATCATATTTTCAAAAAGGAGTGTAGGAATCTGCCTTGCCCTGAGTCAGAGAATTGAATGTTGGGCCCATCTAGCTCTGTACTATCAACACGTGGCTGGCAGCGATTCTCCAGGGTTATGCAGAGCAGATAAACCTGGTCTCTTGAGGGCCCTGGGACCCATCCAACTTATTCTGAGAGCCAGTGTGGTGTAGTGGTTAAGAGTGGTGGACACGTAATCTGGTGAACCAGGTTCGCCTCTCCACTCCTCCACATGCAGCTGCTGGGTGACCTTGGGCAGTCACACTTCTCTGAAGTCTCTCAGCCCCACTCACCTCACAGAGTGTTTGTTGTGGGAGCGGAAGGGAAAGGAGAATGTTAGCCGCTTTGAGACTCCTTAAGGGGAGTGAAAGGCGGGATATCAAATCCAAACTCCTCCTCCTCCTCCTCCTCCTCCTCCTCCTCCTCCTCCTCCTCCTCCTCCTCTTCTTCTTCTTCTTCTTCTTCTTCTTCTTTGGTGATCACTCGTAGTTGAGTAAGATTGTCTTCCATAAACTAAGGTTACCGTATGTCCCCTTTTCCCGGGGACAGTCCCTGGATTTACAAATCAGTCCCCTGACAAAATCCATCTATTTATTAGGAAATTGAAAAGTGTCCCCGGATTCATTGAAAAAAATCTGGTAACCTTACCATAAACACGGTCTTAATAGTGAGCCCGTAAGTTACAGTGGAGGCCCATTCTGGATCCACACGTCCTTCCACAGTGGGGACATAGGTTTCTGGGTGGAAGTTGATCATGGTGAGGGTTTGCCAAGCATGCCTTCCTCTTAGCAGGCTTCTTCCTTTCGTCCTGACTTCAAACGTCTTCAAAGTCCATGACGCCTTTGGTAAAAGTTGTTCTCCAATTGGAGCTCTCGCAGGTCAGTGTTTCCCAATTGTCTGTGTTTATACTACATTTTTTAGATTGAGAGAGTCTTTGAACCTCTTTTGTTGTCCACCAGCATTACGCTTTCCATTTTTAAGTTTGGAATAGAGCAGTTGCTTTGGAAGACGATAACCAGGCATCTGCACAACATGACCAGTCCAACAAAGTGGATGTTGAAGAATCATCGCTTCGACACTGGTGATCTTTGCTTCTTTCCAGTACACTGGCATTAGTTCACCGGTCTTCCCAAGTGATGTGTAAACTTTTTGGGAGACACTGTTGATGGAATCTTTCAAGGAGTTGGAGATGGTGTTTATGAGTGGTCCATGTTTCACAAGCATACTGTGAGGCCTGTAAGCACCTTTGCAAACTGGAGGGACTGCTCAAGTCATGCATGTGGACTGTGGACACACACAGAGAGAGGCATGCATGCAGCTGCACACAGTGACAGACCTTGGTGCTTGAAATTTCAGTGGTGCCCCGTGCCATGCCAAAATCTGGCGCCCCTGCCCCTTGCCTTCCATTGAATTTCATAGCTGCAGCACCCCATAAACTCCCCCTCTCATTACACTACAATTCATGTACTTCCAAAGAGGACGAACATTGGAAGCGTCAAGGCAAAAGCTGCAATCTTTCCTTGTAGGGAAGTTTCCCAACTCCCCCAAACCAACTCAAAGGTTCTCCTGCACTTTCCTGTTGTGCAGATCCAGAATTGAACCCAGTATCAGTTGTGCATGTGTTCATCAGACAGAGATTGCTTCAAGCTCCATAAAGACCAGTGCTATACACTGAAATTCAGTTGTATCCAATATTACTTCTGTTCAGAGGAGAGCTGTTGAAATTAACAGATAAGCGTACTTCATGACTTGCTTGGCTTCTAAATCAGTGGTGAGGAGGTGCTGTTGCAAAGTCAATGAACACAACCTGAAAAATGGACTAGAACCATTTTTCCTCTTTACATTTATGGATTATTGATCACAAGTGCCACGGGCAAGTAATAGCACCATCACGAAAAGTTAGAGGCATCCAGTAGTCGTAACCTGCTGGGAACAAAACAAACCCTGAAATACTCAGCAAAGCCTCCTCTTGTCGCACACACCCCTCTCATAGATCACTTGGCATAAATGGTTTGAGAAAAGGACCCCCCTATACCATGCTTAGGACTGCGCAGTAGGTAGATAAAACTGGGCTGTCTTTTCAATAGAAAATCAAGGTTTATCTCAGAGCTTGAAGGCAAGCTTGTGGCCTTGTTCCTGATTGTTTGAAGTGGGTCTGAGACAGTGCCGGATTTACAAGCTATAGCTTAGGGCCCCACTCTCTTGGGGGCCTTCAAAAAAATTAAAGGAAAAAAAACCCCGGATGTCCATTTCCAAAATCTAAGATAAAAAACAAAATAAAACCTACATACAGCAACAGTGTTTTGTGTTGTGTAGGCTCCTATTTGTTATGTGCAAATGGCTTTAGATACCTATTAGGATCCTTAAATTACCATATAGCATATATTCAACAACAAAAACAGTGACAATTTGTTGTTGACAAAGGTCAGCTGGACATATAAAGTGCCCCGGTACCTTCAGTAGCTTAGGGCCTCATCAAACCTAAATCTGGCCCTGGTCTGAGACCCTCAAAATAAAATCTGAACAAAATTGGTGAAGCAGCAAAGAAATTATTGATTACAAAACGTTATTGCAAGAGCGGGTGTCCAAAGTAGGCACACCCAAAATTGACAAAGCATAAACATATATTCCCTATTACTCGAAGTGCAGGTTCCCTCCCTTCTCTCCCCATCGGCTGGGGTACCACAAGGTTTACAGCCCATCATGACTGCCTAATTACCCTGCCTTTATTTGGTCTATAGGTAAAGGTAAAGGGACAACTGACCATTAGGTCCAGTCGTGGCCGACTCTGGGGTTGTGGTGCTCATCTCGCTTTTATTGGCTGAGGGAGCTGGCGTACAGCTTCCGGGTCATGTGGCCAGAATGACTAAGCTGCTTCTGGTGAACCAGAGCAGTGCATGGAAACGCCTCTTACCTTCCCGCCAGAGCAGTACCAATTTATCTACTTGCAGTTTGATGTGCTTTCGAACTGCTAGGTTGGCAGGAGCTGGGACCGAGCAAGGGAACTCACCCCATCAAGGGGATTCGAACCGCCGACCTTCTGATCGTCAAGTCCTAGGCTCTGTGGTTTAATCCACAGCACCACCTGTGTCCCTTTATTTGGTCTATAAAAAGGTAAAGGGACCCCTGGCCATTAGGTCCAGTCGTGTCCGACTCTGGGGTTGCCGTGCTCATCTCGCTTTACTGGCTGAGGGAGCCGGCATACAGCTTCCGGGTCATGTGACCAGCAGGACTAAGCTGGTTCTGGCGAACCAGAGCAGTGCATAGAAACGCCGTTTACCTTCCCGCCGGAGCGGTACCTATTTATCTACTTGTACTTTGATGTGTTTTCGAACTGCTAGGTTGGCAGGAGCAGGGACCGAGCAACTGGAGCTCACCCCGTCGCGGGGATTCGAACTGCCGACCTTCTGATCAGTAAGTCCTAGGCTCTGTGGTTTAACCCACAGCGCCCCCCGCGTATCCCTATGCAATTCTTTGCTAAGCCAAGCAAAAATACCTGGAGACAAGTGTGAATTGAACTCTCTGCTTTGCTGTTGCTTATCTGCTTATCACACCCACATTCTGACCACCAGCAGGTGTCAGAAAGTTCTATATTTGCTGACCCCTGTTAATCTACTGTCTAAAGTTATCTAGAGCTACGGCCTTGTAGCCCATGTGAAGAAAAGTAACGTTCTATCTGAGGTTGTTTTTAGCAGCTGCAGCCTTGAATGAAAAAGCAACATGAATGAAAAAGCAAAATGTTTCATCATTTCTCACACTGATGAAACAAACCAGCTGAATGGCTGGGCACAAACCCAGATTCTTCCTTTCTCAGGGAGGAAAGGCTATATAAAGAGAGCTAATGACATCACCCAAGACAGAACAGACCGAAGGAGAAGCCCTTCATCTCCATTGACCAACGTGGAGCCATTGCGATGGGAATTTTGAGGTCTTAGATCTATGGAAATGTTCATAAATGTACTAACCAAGCACGTACATAGATCAGCACAGGAAGATGACCTGTTGATGACCTGGTTAGTGGGGTAGAAGTGGAAGGATCATTAGGCGCGAGTGATCATGCTCTTCTGAAGTTTACTATACAGCGGAAAGGAGCAGCCAAGCATACTAGGACTCAATTTCTTGACTTTAAGAAAGCCGACTTCATAAAACTTAGGGAAGTGCTGGGTGAGATCCCATGGACAGTAATACTAAAAGGAAAGGGAGTTCATGATGGCTGGGAGTTTGTTAAGAGGGAGATACTAAAAGCACAACATCAGGCAATACCAATGAGAGGGAAACATGGAAGGTGCCTAAAGAAGCCAGGGTGGCTATCTAAAGAACTTTTAACTGAGTTAAGATTAAAAAAGGATGTGTACAAAAAATGGAAAAGGGGGGAAACCACCAAAGAGGAATTCAAACAAATAGCCAGCACGTGTAGACACAAAGTCAGAAAAGCTAAAGCACAGAATGAACTCAGGCTTGCTAGAGAGGTTAAAAGCAACAAAAAAGGCTTCTATGGGTATGTTCGTAGCAAAAGGAAGAACAAAGAAACAGTGGGGTCACTCAGAGGAGAAGATGGTGAAATGCAAACAGGGGACACAGAAAGGGCTGAACTCCTCAATGCCTTCTTTGCCTCAGTCTTCTCCGATAAGGAAAACAATGCCCGACCTGAAGAATTTGGAGGAAATGATTCAGCAAAGGAAACACAGCCCAGAATAACTAAGGAGATAGTACAAGAATACTTGGCCAGTTTAGATGTATTCAAGTCTCCAGGGCCAGATGAACTGCATCCAAGGGTATTAAAAGAACTGGCAGATGTGATCTCAGAACCACTGGCAGTCATCTTTGAGAATTCCTGGAGAACAGGCGAAGTCCCGGCAGACTGGAGGAGGGCAAATGTTGTCCCTATTTTCAAAAAGGGGAAAAGAGAGGACCCAAATAATTACCGCCCAGTCAGTCTGACATCAATACCAGGGAAGATTCTGGAGCAGATCATTAAGCAAACAGTCTGTGCGCACCTAGAAAGGAATGCTGTGATCACCAATAGTCAGCATGGATTTCTGAAAAATAAGTCATGTCAGACTAACCTGATCTCGTTTTTTGACAGAATTACAAGCCTGGTAGATGAAGGGAACGCAGTGGATGTAGCCTACCTTGATTTCAGCAAGGCATTTGACAAGGTGCCCCATGATATTCTTGTAAAGAAACTGGTAAAATGTGGTCTTGACTATGCTACCACTCAGTGGATTTGTAACTGGATGACTGACCGAACCCAAAGAGTGCTCATCAATGGTTCCTCTTCATCCTGGAGAAGAGTGACTAGTGGGGTGCCACAGGGTTCTGTCTTGGGCCCGGTCTTATTCAACATCTTTATCAACGACTTGGATGATGGACTCAAGGGCATCCTGATCAAATTTGCAGATGACACCAAACTGGGAGGGGTGGCTAACACCCCAGAGGACAGGATCACACTTCAAAACGACCTTGACAGATTAGAGAACTGGGCAAAAACAAACAAGATGAATTTTAACAGGGAGAAATGTAAAGTATTGCACTTGGGCAAAAAAAATGAGAGGCACAAATACAAGATGGGGGACACCTGGCTTGAGAGCAGTACATGTGAAAAGGATCTAGGAGTCTTGGTTGACCACAAACTTGACATGAGCCAACAGTGTGACGCGGCAGCTAAAAAAGCCAATGCAATTCTGGGCTGCATCAATAGGTGTATAGCATCTAGATCAAGGGAAGTAATAGTGCCACTGTATTCTGCTCTGGTCAGACCTCACCTGGAGTACTGTGTCCAGTTCTGGGCACCACAGTTCAAGAAGGACACTGACAAACTGGAACGTGTCCAGAGGAGGGCAACCAAAATGGTCAAAGGCCTGGAAACGATGCCTTATGAGGAACGGCTAAGGGAGCTGGGCATGTTTAGCCTGGAGAAGAGGAGGTTAAGGGGTGATATGATAGCCATGTTCAAATATATAAAAGGATGTCACATAGAGGAGGGAGAAAGGTTGTTTTCTGCTGCTCCAGAGAAGCGGACACGGAGCAATGGATCCAAACTACAAGAAAGAACTCGATGGCCCTTGTGGTCTCTTCCAACTCTAGGATTCTAGGATTCTATGATTCTATGATTCTAAGACCAACCTGGAACCATTTTGATTCCTAAACTGACCAAATGTTTTCTCTGCAAGGTCAAAGTGGGAAACCTCCCCATTGTCTCTTTCCTCACAAATCCTGTCTTAAGGACACATTTAAGATATGAATAGGGTGTGAGCCTGTGACCTGGCCCAGGAACTAAGTATTTATCATTACAAAAGACTGGCCAGGCTACCCAGGCAATCCAATCAAATAACCTGCCAGACAGGAGATAAACAAGACAGGAGAAAAACAACATTCAAATTTCTGTTTACACCATCTTTTCTGTGATATAGGTGTGATGTATCTGAGGGGTGGTCTTAGGTTACACTCCTTCTGTGATGTATGTATGATGTTTCTGGGGATGGTCTTGATCTAGGGTAGCAATTTCAAAAGTCTTTATAAGGCCTTGTGCACCATTTTTCTGGGTTCCTCCTCTCTCCTGCGGGTGAGGGGAGCACCCTGTTGCAACAGATCAATAAAGATCAAGCTTACTAGCTGCTTTGGTTCTCAATATTCCCTGGTTGGCTTCTGTTATTCTCTCCTACCAATAGGGAACCTATGTAAGGACTCTATATGGGCTCTTGGATACCCCAAAGGGGAAAAGAGCAATTTTTGTTTACAACACCATCATGAAGTTCTTGGCTGGCCTCTTCGCTGTGGTGCTGCTGATCTGGTCCGTGATGCCAGAATTTTTGGATGCTTTTGGACCACAGGGATGTATTGGATTTAGAAGGTATTAATAACACATTCAACTGGCACGCTTATTTGTGGCATGACAAGGTACATAGAGGTTTCTTAAACCACATTATAAGAAAATTAATTTATGAGGTCTGGAACAGATATAAAACATTATTAGAATGGAAAACTCCATGGTGGCTTTAGTGATTGGGCTACATACAAAGACTTGGTAATGGAAGTTGATAAATTGAAGCTAAAGTCATTTGAAGAGATAAGAGGTGAGCTATCAGATTGGTTGCAGTACCATCAATTTCAAGATGTATTTAAGGAAGATAGTATGAAAAATGGTTTTGGTAACACTAAATCAAAACTAGAGACAGAGTTGCTAAACAGCAAAAAGAAAAACACTGTCAAAAATGTACAGTGGTACCTCTGGTTAAGTACTTAATTCGTTCTGGAGGTCCTTACTTAACCTGAAACTGTTCTCAACCTGAAGCACCACTTTAGCTAATGGGGCTTCCTGCTGCTGCTGCGCCGCTGGAGCACGATTTCTGTTCTCATCCTGAAGCAAAGTTCTTAACCTGAAGCACTATTTCTGGGTTAGCGGAGTCTGTAACCTGAAGCGTATGTAACCTGAAGCGTATGTAACCCGAGGTTATTATTAGAATGGCATACAAAGGATGAAGAAGTTAAGTCGGTTATGATTAAATGGGCTCAAGATTTGGGTCATAATATTGAATTAGATAAGTGGGAAAGATTATGGACAAAAACAATTAAATTTACTGCATATATGGCACTTAAGGAAGATGATGTATAGATAACTGATGCCAACTAAACTTGCTAAAACGTACAGAGCTCAAAATAAGGCATGTTGGAAATGCAAGGAGAAGGAAGGGAACTTCTACCATATGTGGTGGGCATGCAGTAAAGTTAAAGCCTACTGGGACATGATATACAACGAATTGAAAAAGATCTTTAAATATACTTTTATTTTAAAAAGGAGGCTTTTCTATTGGATATTGTGGGAGAAGAAATTCCAAAAGTAGACTTAAATATGTTTATGTATGCTACCACGGCTGCAAGGACACTTTTAGCCCAGAAATGGAAGCAGAAGGAACTTCCAACTTTGGAAGAATGGCAGATAAAAATGACTGAATATGCAGAACTGGCAAAGCTGACACGGAAAATCCGAAACCATCATGAAGAACTGTTTGAAAAGGACTGGAGTAAATTTATACAATATATGAAAGAACATTGTAAAAATTTGAGAACGTTTGCAGGTTTGATTTAAAATATTTTGTAACAATAATTTTTGAAACTGATTTACAAATACTAAAGTAATTTTTTTAAGTATAGTAGGAAGGTAAATAGGGTGATATAGAGATGCTAAGAGGATTGTGATTGCTTAAGAAAGCCAGGGAGTGGTGGTGGGGGGGAGGTTGATGCACAGTATGAGCAAAGTTGTATGTGATGATATCATTTGATATGAATGTGACAAAGGAAAAATATGAAAACTTGATAAAAAATTATATGTGTGTGTGAGTGTGTGTGTGTAAAGGAAAATGTCCACACTGCCCAGATAGGGACACAATAATGGCTTCTAAGAGCCGTGCTACATCTGAGCTTCAGCAATCAGCTCAGACCTCTTTACTGAGACTGAGAGAAGAACCATAGGCCTGATTCCCTAGCTCCTCCCAAGGTGAGCTAAGCCTGGCAGGACAGCTTACTCAATGGTCTTAACCCCTTTATGCCTTAAGTAGACTTAAGCATGTTTGTTATATGAGGCTGGTTAGTCCACAGAACTTCGCAGCCAAGAGGGAGTGTAAGAAAGGGGACTATCTTTCAGATATTTCGAGCATGACTCCTTTAGGGCTTTAAACACAAATAGAAGTACACTGAATTGAGCCTGGAATCAAAGGGGCAACCGATGCATCTGGTTTATATGTGATGAAAATGGAACTCCTGCTAGTAATCTGGCTGATGCATTATGAACCAAAGGAAGTTTCTGAGTTGTCTTCAAACCAGCCCCATTTTGCAGAGGTCCACCTGGAAGTTACCAGAACATGGAGCACAGAGGTCAAGTCATCTGTGTCCAAAAGGGGCCATAGCTGGTGAACCAGTTGGAGCTGGAAAAAAGCACTCCTTGCCAAGGCCACCTGAGCCTCCAATGACAATCACAGCTCAGTGGGGCAGCCCTAGTGATAAACCTCTGTTGCTTGAAACTCAACTGACATGACATTAATCCCAGTTAAAAACAGACACAGAGAAATGCTGGATGACCTTTATTTTGTGAGAGAGTGAGAGAAACCAGCAGTGATGGGCCGATGTTTGAAGACCATGTGCTGAACCTCTGAGCATCTTTCGGGGGGAGGGAGGGGTTGGAGGTTAGATCAAAATGAACCGGAGCATCGCAGGGTCTGGTTGCAGAAGTGCAGCAGGCAGGAAGTCGTATTCGACAAGTTGTCAATTTATACCTAAATCGTTGTCTGGTCCAGGACGATTTACGCCCCCCTTAGGCCCTTTAACCGGTCCGTTATTGCCATTCCTTGCCTTTGGGGCACGTTTCCTGATGGCATGAATCCCATCGTTCAATGCCCCCTGTTGGCAGGAAAGAGAAGACAGCTGGTATCATGACCCAACATCTGCAGACACCCTTCCTCCCGTGACAAGTGTGGACTGGAACCTTTGTCCCTCTGGTCAAGCATGGAAGAGCCTGTCCTACAGCAAACTGTAGCTCAGTGTTAGAGAATCTGCCTTGTGTGACAAAGGTCCCAGCTTCAAGCCCCAGTGGCTTCTCCTGGTGGGGATAGAAACCCTTGCAGCCCTGGGGAGCTACAACGCTTCAATCCATAGACAATACTGACAAACCAATTGTCTGACTTGATTAAAGGCAGCTTTCTCCAGGTTGCTGCAATTAATATTACTTTCGTTATTGTTACTATTACCACAATAATTTATATCCTGAAACCGTCAACAGTACAGTGGTGCCTCGCAAGACGAAATTAATCCGTTCCGCGAGTCTCTTCGTCTAGCGGTTTTTTCGTCTTGCGAAGCAACCCTATTAGCGGCTTAGCGGACTAGCGCTATTAGCGGTTTAGCGGCTATTAAAGGCTTAGCGGCTATTAAAGGCTTAGCGGCTATTAAAGGCTTAGCGGCTTAGCGGCTAAAAGGCTTAGCGGTTTAGAAAAAGGGGGGGAGCGGGGGGGAAACGGAACACTCGCAAGACGTTTTTGTCTTGCAAAGCAAGCCCATAGGGAAAATTGTCTTGCGAAGCAGCTCAAAAACGGAAAACCCTTTCGTCTAGCGGGTTTTCCGTCTTGTGAGGCATTCGTCTTGCGGGGCACCACTGTACTGTACAGAAACATGTTACATTTACAGAGCAGAATATCCTCTTGAATTATATACCCAGTACATGGAACCTTAAAAAAGGACCATACAAGTGGACTTTCTGTGTCCTTACCCAGCAAAAAGACTGATGCTGAGGAATGGGAAAAATAAAAAGGTGGCTCCCTTCTATGATTGGATTGAAGACTTTTACAGACTCGCAACATATGAACAACTTGCATATAAATGCAGACTTGCTATGGACAAATTCAATGATATTTGGAATCCATTCTTGCAAATACTGTAATAGGTTAAGATATGGTGAAGTACAATAAAAACCTTGCAAAATATACACTTTTGGGTTTCCCCCCTTTGTTTCCCCTTCTGCACGGGTTCCGTTCCTCTTTCTCTTTTTCTCTTTTTCATTTGCATCTCACCATGGCTGGTGCACATATAGTTACGTACTTTTTGAACTTTCAATGAAGACGTTTTAAAAATTAAAAACAAAATAATCCCCCCCTCAATAATTTATATCCTGCCCTTCCTCCAGAAGGAACCCAGGATAGTACACACAAAAGAGATAAACCTATTAACAACCGAAAGAGTCCACAAGTCCTAGAGATCATAGAATCATAACATTGTAGAGTTGGAAGGGACCCTGAGGATCAATCCACTGCAAGGCAGGAATATGGCCACATTCCATTTGAAACAAGTGGCAAATCCTTGGCAACAGGATGGAGACCCCTTGCTTGAGCCGCCTCCTTTGATATCCAGCTTTTCCTACAGAAATCAGGGCACCCCTGAATGGCGGTTCCTGGAAATTCCAAGTAGCAAGGAGAGTGGCTGTTGTATCCAGGGCCTGCTTGTGGGCTTCCCCTTCAGTTGACTACTGTGAGAAGAGAATGCTGGACTAGATGGACCCCTGGGCTGATCCGGCTTCAGGGCTCTCCTTATATTCTTCTACTTACCGTCTTGCCCTGGGCTGAATCCTCAGCCTGGACCTCATCCAGAGCTATCACGGACCAGATCAGCAACACAGCAACAAAGAGGGTGGTGGAGAACTTCATGATGGCTCCACGCTGGTCAGTGAAGTGGAAGAGTTTCTCCTTTGGTCTGTTCTGTTCCAGGTGATGACACCAGCTCTCTTTATATATCCTTTGCTCCATGAGCAAGGAAGAATCTGGGTTTGTGCCCAGCCACTCAGCTGGTATGTTTTATCTGGCGTGGCTTGGGTCGTAAGGCATTGTTCGCTATGGAGCAGGAAGAAGATTAATGGGGACACCATCTACCTTTGGTCTTGGCAGACATCTCTTTTCCACGTGGCCAGTTTCCGAGTTTGCTGTGTCAGCATTGCCCCTGAGCCAGTGCCACCAACTGGACTCATCCACTTCAGCCCCGACTGGGCTAGGTGAGCTGGGTAGCACTTCAGAGACCACCTTCTGCACAGGAACAGGTCAAAGTGCTGTGGACTCACAGCTTAGAGTTGTGAGCACTGGATTCACTTCCACAAGAAGACAGTCGTCGCCCACAGCAGAGTATAGCAGAGTATAGCAGAGCATAAACAACTCGGAGAGCAGCTCTGTAGAATATCTTCTTTATTCTATTTACAACTATAATACAAAACTATATACAGAGCTAAACGAGGTCTAAACTAAAATGAATGAACTGCACTGAGTGTCTGCAGCTGCTCTTAGCAGCAACCTTATCTATACACACAATCTCTCTCTAACACTCAGTCTCTGTCTCTCTCCGACACTGACTGACACTTTGATGTGGTGCTGGAGCGGAATAAGTAGAGAGCAGAAATCCGCCCCTACTCTCTGGAGAATCAGCAGAGAACATCAGCAGATTCTTGAATATGGGAGGGGTGAAATATCCTCATCCTCTCCCATTTCATCCAACCATTCCAGAATCTAAACATGACTGCAATTTACGCACACTCAAAAGTTGTTCTCTGCTTACAACCTTTGTTAACATATCTGCAGGTATCTCTCTCCCCCTTTATCTAAGACACTAATCACATCATTGAACAGTTACTGTAATCACTCTGTGTTCATTAGGGAAAGAGTTAAAACATAAACATCAATCTGTAACCCACACAAAATACACACTGTGAATATACAAATGAATAAGCAGCTTCTAGAAAAATCTTCATACAAGTTTCTTCCTCTCAGATGCAAATTAATATTACTAATTAGAACAAACCACTTTTGTACTCAAACACACGCTTGCTCCTTCAATCCTGATCCTTTAAATCAGTGGCGTAGCATGGGTTGTCAGCACCCAGGGCAAGGCAAGTAATTTGTGCCCCCTAACCCGTGGATTTGCGCCCCCTAACCCGTGGATTTGCACCCCCTAACCCTAACCCCCAGATGTTGCGCCCGGTGCAGCCGGCCCCCCCTGCACCCCCACGCTACGCCACTGCTTTAAATATATTACACATGAACCACTTAAGGTCAGGTAAGGAAATAAATGAAGCGTTTTGTGCTATTACTGTCAGCACACTTTATGCCTGGTTAAAAAACTCCACCAGAGTTGCTCGTGACCACAGCCTTAGCGAACTCTTCAGAAAACCTTTTCGGTGGTACACCTTTGGTTGTTCTTTCGGATCTGCGCAAAACTCTCTGATCCTCTTGTTCTGGTGCTTCCTCCTCTTTGGGAGAATGGGGAGCTAAAGTATACGAAGCTGCTAAGTTTGAATCAGCGTCAGACTCTCCTGAGGCTTTTGGGCTCTGATAATCTGTGCCACCATCCGGAACTACATTGGCATCAGAATTATCATTAGCTACAACACTTGCCTCCCTCTTAACTGTCTTTGCCCCTTTTGCACCATCAAAAAACCTTGAATTGCCTCTAGAGAGCGCTAGAGGCCCCACTAAATCTGCATGAATGACTTCATATGGTTTCTTGGCCTCTCTCCCAGACTCTGTACCTTTGGGAGCTTGCCTTGCCTTACTCTCAGCACAAGAAACACATTTCATGTGATAGGGACATTCTTTCAACTTCATTTTTTTGTTAATATAATAATATTTATTAATTTTCCAACAAATTGAAGACAACACTACAAAAAAACCAAAAAAGAAAAAACATACAATAATACAATACAATAATAATAGAAAAAAATGCAAAACATTAACATACAACTAACAAAACAAAACAAAAACCATTTAAAACACAGTCCAATTTCAATATTTTATCCTTCTTTCACTAATTTCCATGACCTCCTCACACCTCCCTTTTTGTATTCCACTTCTATTGATTGCTTCAGCAATTCCTTTCCATCTTCCTCTATTTTCTATCCTATAATTGTCTTAACACACTCTATATAATAATAATAATATAATAATTTATCATTTATACCCCGCCCATCTGGCTGGGTTTCCCCAGCCACTCTGGGCGGCTTCCAAAAGAATATTAAAATACTAAACATTAAACATTAAAAGCTTCCCTAAACAGGGCTGCCTTCAGATGTCTTCTAAAAGTCTGGTAGTTGTTGTTCTCTTTGACATCTGGTGGGAGGGCGTTCCACAGGGAGGGCGCCACTACCGAGAAGGCCCTCTGCCTGGTTCCCTGTAACTTGGCTTCTCGCAGTGAGGGAACCGCCAAAAGGCCCTCGGTGCTGGACCTCAGTGTCCGGGTAGAACGATGGAGGTGGAGACGCTCCTTCAGGTATACTGGACCGAGGCCGTTTAGGGCTTTAAAGGTCAGCACCAACACTTTGAATTGTGCTCGGAAACGTACTGGGAGCCAATGTAGGTCTTTCAAGACCGGTGTTATATGGTCTCGGCGGCCGTTCCCAGTCACCAGTCTGGCTGCTGCATTCTGGATTAGTTGTAGTTTCCGGGTCACCTTCAAAGGTAGCCCCACGTAGAGTGCATTGCAGTAGTCCAAGCGGGAGATAACCAGAGCATGCACCACTCTGGCGAGACAGTCCGCAGGCAGATAGGGTCTCAGCCTACGTACCAGATGGAGCTGGTACACAGCTGCCCTGGACACGGATTTAACCTGTGCCTCCATGGACAGCTGTGAGTCCAAAATGACTCCCAGGCTGCGCACCTGGTCCTTCAGGGGCACGGTTACCCCATTCAGGACCAGGGAATCCCCCACACCTGCCCGCCTCCTGTCCCCCAGAAACAGTACTTCTGTCTTGTCAGGATTCAATCTCAATCTGTTTGCCGCCATCCATCCTCCAACCGCCTCCAGACACTAACCTTATTTTTCCCTTTAATGCTCTAATAATCTATTTATACTTAATTCCTAATAACATTTCTACTAAAGCCATATAACTTCATTCCAACATTTTTCTAACATTCATTAATTTTACAGTATTTCTGTAAATAGTCTTTAAACTTTTTCCAGTCTTCTTCCACCAACTCTTCTCCCTGGTCTCGGATTCTGCCAGTCATTTCCGCCAATTCCATGTAGTCCATCAACTTCATCTGCCATTCTTCCCTGGTGGGTAAATACTGTGTCTTCCAATATTTCGCGATGAGTATTCTTGCTGCTGTTGTTGCATACATAAAAAAAGTTCTATCCTTCTTTAACACCAATTGGCTGACCATGCCCAGGAGAAAGGCCTCTGGTTTCTTCAGGAAGGTATATTTAAATACCTTCTTCATTTCATTATAAATCATTTCCCAGAATGTCTTAATTCTTGGGCATGTCCACCAAAGGTGAAAGAATGTACCTTCGGTCTCATTACATTTCCAACATTTATTATCGGGCAAATGGTAGATTTTTTGAAGCTTAACTGGTGTCATGTACCACCTATAAATCATTTTCATTAAATTTTCTCTTAAGGCATTACATGCCGTGAATTTCGTACCTGTGGTCCATAACCGTTCCCAGTCAGCCATCATTATGTTATGTCCAACATCTTGTGCCCATTTAATCATAGCTGATTTCACCGTTTCATCCTGAGTGTTCCATTTCAACAGCAAGTTATACATTCTTGACAAATTCTTAGTTTTTGGATCTAACAATTCTGTTTCCAATTTTGATTTTTCCACCTGGAAACCAACTTTTTAATCCAATTTATATGCCTCCATTATTTGATAGTAATGAAGTCAATCTCACACTTTGTGTTTCAATTTTTCAAAGCTCTGCAATCTTATTCTCTCTCCATCTTGTTCCAGAATTTCCCAACATTTCGGCCATTTGGCCTCCATATTGAGTTTTTTCTGTGCC
Organism: Podarcis bocagei; assembly: GCF_964188305.1. Taxonomy (NCBI): domain Eukaryota; kingdom Metazoa; phylum Chordata; class Lepidosauria; order Squamata; family Lacertidae; genus Podarcis; species Podarcis bocagei. Next base: position 79,159,377 of record NC_138132.1, on the reverse strand, counting down.
TTTGCTTCCATTGGTGACAACCATCTTGGGTTCCCCCCCCTAACAAATCCTTATATCTTATCCAAACATTAAACAATGCTTTTCTAACAATATGATTTTTAAATGCTTTATGTGCTTTTACCTTATCATACCACAAATATGCATGCCATCCGAATACATTGTTAAAACCTTCTAAATCCAACACTTCAGTACTTTCAAGAAGCAGCCATTCTCTCAGCCAACAAAAAGCAGCTGATTCATAATAAAGTTTAAGGTCTGGCAAGGCAAATCCACCTCTTTCTTTAGCATCCGTTAATATCTTAAATTTTAATCGAGGCTTCTTGCCCTGCCAAACAAATCTAGAAATATCCTTCTGCCACTTCTTGAAACAATCCATCTTATCCAATATTTGCAATGTTTGGAACAAAAATAACATCCTTGGCAGCACATTCATTTTTATCACAGCAATTCGGCCTAACAATGATAACTTCAAATTTGTCCATACTTCTAAGTCCTTTTTCACTTCAGTCCAACATTTTTCATAATTATCCTTGAATAGGTTCACATTTTTAGCAGTCATCATTCTTTCAACTTCATACCCTCAACCATATCAGGCATTTTTGCCACAGCCTGAAAATTCAAATGACCATAAACGCGGTGGTAATAATGAATACATTGGTCATGCAACTTCTTATTCTTTTCAACAGATAAATTGCAACACTCTTTCTTAGTTGCTTCTGCAGTACCTGTACCTGTAACAAAAGGCAATTGGTACAAACCATTAACACATTTTGCATATAGAATGAGCTTGCCATCTCGACGAATTTCATAACGAGATTTAGCAAACACCACCTTAAACCATAGCTGTCAACTTACAGATTTGAAAATAAGGGACCAGCAGCCTTGAAAATAAGGGACCAACAGCCAAAATAAGGGACCTGCAGCCTCACCTGTTCCAGGCACTCCAGTCTTCCTGTCCTCCTGCAGTCTGGTCAAACTCACGCTGGTAGCTTCGAGAACACTGTCCAACCAACTTTGTAATCAGAGGTTCAACTGAATAGAATCTGAATCACATGCACCACAAGGCCTGTGCAGCCTCAACTTAAGATGGCTCCCCGGCCTGGCTTTGCACTGCAAAGTTTGCAGCAGCACGTGCAACAAAATGGCATCCAGCATTCAAAACCTCCCTCAGCTTGCATTAACTAGCCCCACACAAGGCTTGCAAGCTCCACCCCCCCAGTCGTTCTTAGACTTCTTATTGGGTGAGCAACACAGCCAAGCAACACAGTTGGAGCCTTCCTCCTCCCTGGCCGGCAGGGAGGGAGGGAGATGAGCTGCTTCCTTTGAAATTTAAGGGACATTTAAGGGACATCCATCAATAAGGGACAGCAGTGGGACATGGCACTGGAATAAGGGACTGTCCCTTCAAATAAGGGACACTTGACAGCTATACCTTAAACCCCTGATGATCAAGCTGGGACACACTTAACAAATTGTCCTGAATATCAGGCGCATACAGGACATTCTTAATTGTTGCATTCAGGCTCTTTAAAAACACAGTTCCCTGAGCCAAACTCGTGAGAACAGTCCCATCTGCTTGATGAATTTCTTTCTCTTGCTTCTCAAGCTGAACAAAGAAACTTTCATCGTTGGTCACGTGGTTGGAACAGTCAGAGTCGATCACGAAGAAACTCCACCCACGTTGATTGGAGCAGCGAGAGATCAAAGCCTTTGAAGTAGCAGGTGATCCTTGCTCCGACCCTTTTTAATCTATTTATAAGTGATATGAGGGCGCCTCTGATAGAGTCTCAAGAAACGATCCACGCCCCCCGTCTTGCCCAATATCGTTGCCCCCTTCTACTCTATGCAGACGACGCAGTGATCCTATCCTTCTCAAGAGTCGGCCTCAGGAGGGCATTAAAATTTTTTGATGTTTACTGCAAATCAAATTTTCTTACAATTAATCATGTTAAGTCCAAAGTCCTAATTTTCACCAAGAGTCGAAAAACCTATAATTGGAGAATAGACGGAAAAGCTATTGACCAAGTCTTTAAATTTCAGTACTTGGGAGTCTTTCTCCAACACAACATGGGCTGGAAGGTCCATTTTGCATATGTAATAAACAGAGCTAAAGCCCTTTCCTATGCGTTATTGCGTTTCTTCTTTTCAGATGGGGCTTTCCATATTCCATCAGTGTTAAAAGTTTTCAAGGCAAAGGTGATTGCAACAATAGCATATGCAATCCCATTATGGGGGTCCTTTGTTAACCTAACCCAGTTGGAGGTAATCCAAAACTAGCTTCTAAGAAGGTTGCTAAAATTTTCCAGGTGTGTAAGCAATACTGCTATACGACTGGAACTAAATGTTACATCTCTAGAAACCACATTATGGAAATGCATCCTCTGTTACTGGTTGGCATTATGGCATAAACTTCCAAATCTCCACTTGATACAGTGTCTCTGGAGAGATGACTTCCCTAGCCCCTGGGCAAAAATAATACATGGGAAACTTGTGTCCCTAGGACTATCTCCATCTGAACTATTAAAATTAGATTTAATTTCTGCCAAAAGAATTATAACTCACAAATTAGAGGAGATGGATTTACAATTTAATATTGCGACAGGTGGTGGCACCTGTTCGCCGATAAACCTTGGCTTAACACCACCAACAAAACTTCCATCTTACTTAACTACCTTATCTGTGGTGACGCACAGGTATGCCTTTATAAAGGCTAGATTCAATGTTTTCCCATCAAACGTGTTGGGTAACAGACTCTCCAACGGACAGAACTCACTCCTCTGTGACTGTAAAAGTGGATCTATAGAATCGTTATATCATATAATCTTCTGTTGTCCATTACATTCAGCTGCACGGTCCAAGTTTCTGGCCCCATATTTATCGAGAATTGCTGACGGTCCTCAGGAAGCCCAAATAATATACTTATTAAACGACAAAGATACAAGTAGATACCTTGCAGTCACTAGATACCTGATTAATGTTTTATTTCAAAAGAGGAGAAATGGATCACTGTATGTCTCTGACAGCTTAGCTAAACTTAAGAACCATTAATAAGTGCCAGAACTAAGACGTATACCCCCCAAAATCTGATGGATCTGAATTGCGGTTTACATAGAGGGAGCTTATTGTGTATAGTGTTTACTTAACTGAAGTAAAATTGGTTCTATATGGGTGTTTTAACTTGGAACTGTTTAATTTGTATTGTTTATGGATAAATTCTGATGTATTGTTGTCGATATGGGCCAATGGCCGTAATAAATCTATCTGTAAGTAGCAGGTGCTTGGGGATTTCGTCCTCCTCCCCCTCTGCCTCTGAAGTTGAAATCTGCTCATGCTGGGGCCCTAATTGGTTATGAGGCTGTCATGGCTCAGATATTCAGCTCATGTAGCTCTATATGCAATTATATAGAACTTCTCAAAGACAAAAGAAAGTGTCTGTTTCTTTAAATATAGCCTTTACATAATGTATGCAATACCAAAATCATTTTCAAGTGGAATAGACCAGAGAAAACTGGATGATCCTTTAGCAAGAAGTAGACTTAACCTTTAGAATAAGAGAACAGGAAGAACATACCGTATATTTAAAGAACATTGGAAAACATTTATTGAATATATGGGAAATACCGTAATTGTGTCCAGCTGAAAATGCTGGCAGCATTAAGATAAATTCAACAGTCAATAAGTTTTGATGGATGCAGTAATCATGGAACACTGAATGGTATACTTTTTGTAAAATATGCATGGATTTATGTTATGTAAAATGAATCATGGAAAGAGAAAAAGGGAAGTCATTGATATCTTAAGGATGTAAAATGAGTATCTTAAACTGTAAAACAGGAAACTGAATAAGAACATTCTCTCTCTCTCTAAGCAACGAGTATACTTTTTGAGATTCTTTTCTATTTCTTAAATGAATGAACACTCAGACAGAACATTGGTTTTGAGATATCCTGTATTGCACTTGAACATGATTTTGATATTGCATACATTATGTAATGGCTATATTTAAAGAAACAGACGGAGGAATATAAATGTCTTATTATTTTGCCTTTGGGAAGTTTTGTATCATTGCAAACAGAGTTATATGAGCTGTGTTTCTTTATTTCTCTGTATTCCTTTCTGTTGGGTATGGTTTGGATATTCCCTGGCCAATGAGTGGAAGGGAGACCCACCCCTCAGCATTTTAGTGCCACAAGGAAGATAAGAAGCCCAGAAGAGCCAGTGGCCAATCTAGTCCAGCATCCCATTTTCACAGGAGTCAGCCTGTAGGAAACCTTCAAGCCAGACCTGAACATAAAAGCCTTTTCCCTTCCTACAAACCCCAACCCTTTAAGTCTGGGAGGTGGGCTCAATTTTCTTGATGTACAACAGCAAGGATAGTAGTGGGGAATCTTTGGAGTTGGTGTTGAGGATGGTTGAGAGACGGGCAACCAAGAGCAACTCCTCTTTGAGGAAAGGCATAGAGTAAGTGGACAGAGAAAGGTTCTTAGAATCATAGAATCATAGAATCATAGAATCATAGAATCATAGAGTTGGAAGAGACCACAAGGGCCATCGAGTCCAACCCCCTGCCAAGCAGGAAACACCATCAGAGCACTCCTGACATATGGTTGTCAAGCCTCTGCTTAAAGACCTCCAAAGAAGGAGACTCCACCACACTCCTTGGCAGCAAATTCCACTGTCAAACAGCTCTTACTGTCAGGAAGTTCTTCCTAATGTTTAGGTGGAATCTTCTTTCTTGTAGTTTGGATCCATTGCTCCGTGTCCGCTTCTCTGGAGCAGCAGAAAACAACCTTTCTCCCTCCTCTATGTGACATCCTTTTATATATTTGAACATGGCTATCATATCACCCCTTAACCTCCTCTTCTCCAAGCTAAACATGCCCAGCTCCCTTAGCCGTTCCTCATAAGGCATCGTTTCCAGGCCTTTGACCATTTTGGTTGCCCTCCTCTGGACACGTTCCAGTTTGTCAGTGTCCTTCTTGAATTGTGGTGCCCAGAACTGGACACAGTACTCCAGGTGTGGTCTGACCAGAGCAGAATACAGTGGCACTATTACTTCCCTTGATCTAGATGCTATACTCCTATTGATGCAGCCCAGAATTGCATTGGCTTTTTTAGCTGCCGCGTCACACTGTTGGCTCATGTCAAGTTTGTGGTCAACCAAGACTCCTAGATCCTTTTCACATGTACTGCTCTCAAGCCAGGTGTCACCCATCTTGTATTTGTGCCTCTCATTTTTTTTGCCCAAGTGTAATACTTTACATTTCTCCCTGTTAAAATTCATCTTGTTTGTTTTTGCCCAGTTCTCTAATCTGTCAAGGTCGTTTGAAGTGTGATCCTGTCCTCTGGGGTGTTAGCCACCCCTCCCAGTTTGGTGTCATCTGCAAATTTGATCAGGATGCCCTTGAGTCCATCATCCAAGTCGTTGATAAAGATGTTGAATAAGACCGGGCCCAAGACAGAACCCTGTGGCACCCCACTAGTCACTCTTCTCCAGGATGAAGAGGAACCATTGATGAGCACCCTTTGGGTTCGGTCAGTCAGCCAGTTACAAATCCACTGAGTGGTAGCATAGTCAAGACCGCATTTTACCAGCTTCTTTACAAGAATATCATGGGGCACCTTGTCAAATGCCTTGCTGAAATCAAGGTAGGCTACATCCACTGCGTTCCCTTCATCTACCAGGCTTGTAATTCTGTCAAAAAACGAGATCAGGTTAGTCTGACATGACTTATTTTTCAGAAATCCATGCTGACTATTGGTGATCACAGCATTCCTTTCTAGGTGCTCACAGACTGTTTGCTTAATGATCTGCTCCAGAATCTTCCCTGGTATTGATGTCAGACTGACTGGGCGGTAATTATTTGGGTCCTCTCTTTTCCCCTTTTTGAAAATAGGGACAACATTTGCCCTCCTCCAGTCTGCCGGGACTTCGCCTGTTCTCCAGGAATTCTCAAAGATGACTGCCAGTGGTTCTGAGATCACATCTGCCAGTTCTTTTAATACCCTTGGATGCAGTTCATCTGGCCCTGGAGACTTGAATACATCTAAACTAGCCAAGTATTCTTGTACTATCTCCTTAGTTATTCTGGGCTGTGTTTCCTTTGCTGAATCATTTGCTCCAAATTCTTCAGGTCGGGCATTGTTTTCTTTATCGGAGAAGACTGAGGCAAAGAAGGCATTGAGGAGTTCAGCCCTTTCTGTGTCCCCTGTTTGCATTTCACCATCTTCTCCTCTGAGTGACCCCACTGTTTCTTTGTTCTTCCTTTTGCTACGAACATACCCATAAAAGCCTTTTTTGTTGCTTTTAACCTCTCTAGCAAGCCTGAGTTCATTCTGTGCTTTAGCTTTTCTGACTTTGTGTCTACACGTGCTGGCTATTTGTTTGAATTCCTCTTTGGTGGTTTCCCCCCTTTTCCATTTTTTGTACACATCCTTTTTTAATCTTAATTCAGTTAAAAGTTCTTTAGATAGCCACCCTGGCTTCTTTAGGCACCTTCCATGTTTCCGTCTCAATGGTATTGCCTGACGTTGTGCTTTTACTATCTCCCTCTTAACAAACTCCCAGCCATCATGAACTCCCTTTCCTTTTAGTATTGCTGTCCATGGGATCTCACCCAGCACTTCCCTAGAAGGTTCTTCTCCTTCTCTCCCTTCTATCTTGCACTCTTTATAAAGCCTCTTTTATTGTCCATTCCAGGTTGCCCAACCACTGCCACAGTGTCCTTTCCCTTGGCAGATCAAGATGAGCAGGTGACAGCAAAGGTTGCAAGGTTTTTAGCTGGGGCAATCAGAATAAGAGCCACTATTGGACTATTGATTCAAAACCCTAAAATGTATTTTATATAATTGACTTTTTATTTCTATGGTTTATATATTGTATTGTTCTGTTATTGCTATGGCCGATGGCTGACGCCAATAAAAATTTACTCATTCATTCTTCTACCTCTTTCATAAGACTAGAATTCGTGGGCATCCAATGAAGCGGAATGTTAGGAGATCCAGGACAGATAAATTGAAGGGCTGAATCACACAGCACATAGTTAAACTATGGAGCTCCCTTCCCCAGGAGACAGTGGTGGCCACCAACCCAGATGGCTTTAAGACAGGATTCAACAGATTCATGGAGAAGGGTTATCAGTGGCTGCTAGTGATGGTGGCCATGCTCTGCCTCCACTATCCCTGAATACAGTGATGGTATCTAGGAAAGAGGTATGTGCCATTTCTAATATCTAATCTACAGACGCATGCAAAGCCTCTCTTCCTCCTGGAGGGCAGGGATTTTGATCAGGAACCGTTCCCATGCTTGTAGGGGGCGTGTCACCCCCTGCCGGATGTCACAGCTGATGTGCCACGTCCCCCGGTCAGTCTTCCAATCGGTGGGAAGCCCAGGGCGGGGTTTAGCTGCTCAAATGCGGCCGCGGCAGGTCTTCCCCTCATTGCGCTGCCGGATTTTCATCGAGTCACCCACCCAACCTTCCCTCTAATTGATCCTTTATGCTTGACCTTGCTATGGACCTGTGGTTGGTTGCCTTGGTTGCCCAAGGGGCCTGGTAGGAGTTTTTTCCCAATTGGCAAATTGGCACCGGCCTCTTGGTTTTTTCGCCTACCTCGTAGCAATTCGTCACAACTTTTCCAGTATTTGGCAGTTAGGCATTGGAATATGTTGTCGGTGTATGGAAGGGGGCAGGGTGTGGCCATCGCCTACCCCTTCACTTATGGGTATTCCATTAAAGCCACTTCCGACCCTAGGGAGGAGGTGGGGTTGCGGGCTTCACGCCCACCCCATGTGTGCAGGGGCTGGCTTCAGCCCCCACGTGACTGAGGGAATCCCGGCTGTGTTGCCCACCCAGCCAGCCAATTGGGTGGATGGGGGGCGTGGCCTGCCCTATTTAGGGCCGGTGCGGCCGGGGCTCGCCCTCTTTTCGCCGCACCAGCCAGCTGATTTTGGAGGTTATCTGCTGTAGTAAAGTTAGTGTTTGTTTAGAAGCTATTCCTTGGTCAAGCAACGAGAGTGAGGTCTTGTGGGTAACCAACAAGCCACAAGAACCATGGGAAATAAGTCCTGTCCCTTTAACCCCAGACTAACAGGCACCTAGGGTGTGAAAGGTTTAGTATGGGAAAGGAAACCCCTGATTTAATGGAAGGTTTGACACCTGGGTCCGAAGTTATGTGCATTCCCTCAGTGATGTTATCTGGCCTTGATTGCCTGGGAATGTGCATCTGCATAAGCTCCACGGAAGGGAGGAAATCCCTTTGATTTAGGCCCTGGGTTCTTAATTGGCCCAGCTGCCAGAAGTTAGATTGATTAGCCCGCAAGCCGGTCATTGGAGAATTTAAAAATAATCAGGAGTTATGATTGGTTTCGGGGGTTCCGACGCCACATGCAAATCGGGGATAAAAGATCTTCGGAATGGCTGAGAAAGCGCGCTCTGCAATCCGCAAATCGCCCGGCTGCTGATGTTCCATCTAAGTAGCTGTCCTTACGTCCTTTGTGATGGAGAATTGCGAAAGCCTCTGAATGCGGAACTTTGAAAGGACTCTATCTTCTTTGTGCTTTAGTTGTGAGTATGTAAGCCAGTTAGATTTTATAATGTCTTTATTTTCTTGCCTGTAACTTTCTAAAGAAGTGCCTGCTAATTTAGCATGTTTTCTTAAGTTCTTTTAAAATAAATTTTAAATAAGAAACTGTTTTGGTTTGTGTGCCTTTCCGGGGGAAAAGCTAATTCCTAGCCTTACGCTTGGTTACGCTCTACCGTAGAATTTCTGTCTGCAAGTCTGTGGATACAACTTGTGGAGTGGGGTAACCAGCAATAACGGGACACAGCCTTCTCCCTGGGTTGTGGCTCTGGGTTCCCCGGAACAGAGGGAGTGGTGGCAGCCTTACCGGTTCTATCTTGTCCTGTTTCTGTATAACATAGACTTGCCTGCCAGCCCTGCTCAAGAAACCTGATCTGGCCGGAGAGCAAAGACAGGTGAGGGAGGGGCGAGTGGCTGGGGGGCGGAAGTTTACCACATGTGCTTTGTGGTTTGTATTGGGTTTGTTTCGTCTCTTCCTCACCTTGCTTTTAGGTCTTGTTTTGTCCCAGGGCCGTGGAGCAGCATCGGACCCCTAACGCCTCTGTGTCTTCGGCGATCGTATTTCCTCTGTTGTGCCGGCGCTTCGCTAATCACATTTCCCTCCATTTGGATTCTTTGCTGCAAGCCCGCAGCTGTGTTCTGAGTGAAACCGCGGAAATAAAGCCTCATCAATAGGAGTTGTTTTCCCGGGTTTCCGGATCGCTTACTACAGAGGAGCCTTGTCGGTCGGCGGAGCCTTGCCGGGCACGGTTTGCAAGTCTCGGCCAGCTCAGCTCCAGCTTTGCCGCTAAGGAGCTTTGTCGTGCTCTTGCGCCCGCACGTTTCCGGGAGATCCCCACTTTCATCTTGCCTGGGGAGGATTCATCACCCTGAAGAACAGGTCGTGTGGGGTTTTATTACTTCGGGCCGCAGTTGCGGGTCTTTTGAGCTCCGTGTGGGCTTGGCTGGGGCTCAGTGGGGTCTGGGCGGCGCGAAAGGAGGGAGACTTGAGGCTGCTCCAGAGGGGGCTTGTCCGTCGACTTAATTCACCGCTATCTTAGCGTTCACAGCATTGCCTTTCCCAGGGGTGTGTGGGCTTATTTGCGGACCAGCTTGTGCTTTTGGAGGGAGCTTTATTTCCACGCTGAAGTTGAGAAATAAGTGGTGGCTCTGTTACCAGCCTGTCCCGGGTGCCATTTTAACAACCACGTGGCCTGGGAGCAGCCGCCATCTTAATATAGGCAACCCCACGTGGGAGGATGTCATTTTCTGTCTATTTCTATCGCAAATCGGCCGCGAAGGCAACGCCTTTTTCAGCGCAAATTAATTTTATTAGCAATATTACTGTAGGCAACATTAATTGGCGGATCCTGCTGCATTAGCCGCTTAGCATTGGGCCGCGTGAGTGCAATTAGATCTGCCGAGAGTTGTGGTGTGTTTCTGGTACAGGCGGCAGCCTTTTTCATTGTACAGTATCGGAAGCATTTCACTGGTAATTCCCTTTATTAGCGGATTCGCGGGAGGCCCCCCTGGGGTCACCTTTTGCCTTGCCCTGCCCTCTCTGGATCCATAAGCAGCTAATTCAGGCCTCAAGTTTTGTTACCTTTAAATTTATTTTGACTTTGTGGTGTGCTGTGAGAGTTATTTCCTTCAATACACTGGCTAAGCATTTTATTTAGGTTTAGTTAATCAATATTATTTGGCCAAATAATTCATTGGGTTAATTTTAATTAAGGTATGCAAGGGCTCTAGGGAGCTTCTCATTTGGGCTGAATAATTCATTAGAGGAATTTTAAGTAAAGTGCACAAGGGCTCTGGGGAGCTGTTTATTTTGTGGGATCAATTAGCCAATCTTAAAGTGCAAAAGGGGCTCCAGGGAGCTTCTCATCTTTGGTTCTCAGTTCATTTGGTTTATTGCAATTCACAGTGTTTCTCGGCCCCAGGATGCTTCTCCTCTTTAGCTAAGGTCATATAGATTTTGCTAAATATTTCATTTGTCTCATCTTAATTCCTAATTGTTTTGGCCTTTATCAACACACCTCTGCACCACTGGATCTCTGGGTTCTTATTCATTTTCCTCTGTAAGTTTTGCTCATAGCTGTCTACTTCTCAGAGGTACTCTTGTACTCATATTTATAGACCCAGGTCAGTGCTAAAGACTAGGCTTTTGCATCTAGATACCTTGGTTTGAGGTTTGGGTAGGCATCTTTGATTTCCTTTAAAACTTGCTAGTGCAGACACTGCTGAACTATTGCGGTAATACTTCCGACTTGCGTATTCAGGACAGGACCCGCCCTACTACTAGGCAATCCAAACCAGCCAGTGTAGATTTTACTGAACTATCTTATAAGGGTATTTGTCTCTAATTATGTCTGCTCAAGAGAACCAACAGACCCCTGGCGGATCTGGGTTGGCGCAGGGAAATCAGGAAGGGACCCAGGCCTTGGTAATGCCTTGTAACCTGCAGGCATTTGCCCAGTTCTTTTGAGGCGTTTTATAGACAATGCAAGCCTGCAGGCCAGTTGGCCTTGCCTCCTGTGCCGCTCTCGCAAGAATGCATCCCCGATACCCCCCTTTGCGATTTGGATCGCCCCAGCACTTCAGCTGCCAGCGCGGCCACACTGAGGTTGAGCAATGATTCAGCAAACTGTCCCAACACGCGGTTGCAATTGTCCAGTGCAGGCAAGACAAAAGGGGGTCAGAAGGGTGGTAAGGCTGGCAAGGCAAATGCTAGAGGCCCTAATACTACTAACCCCCACAAGGATGTAGGCATCCCTAGTCTTTTGCAGGATGCACCACCGCAAGCTGTCAGGTTCCTCTTCTGATGAGGAGGCGCAGGAGCACCAGGGCGACCAGGTGACCAGTGTTCCAACACTGGTCCCAGGTGAGGGCCAAGCTGGAAAGAGGAAGGAAAAAAGGAAGCATACCTCTAAGAAGAGCAAGAGAAGCAGACGGTTGGAGTCTGAGGAGGGATCAGGTACCTCATCATCAGATACTGATAGCGACACACCTATGGAGGAGTACTGGGGTTGGGGGAAGACAGCTCAGGGCTCCCCTTATGGGTGCATGAAAGAAAGGCTAATTCATACCACGAGTCCTTCAATGGTTCCCTGGAATGGAAGGATGGTGCTTTAGTCCAGGATGTAAAAACATCCACAAATTTATCTACTGATTTTTCAAATTCAAATTTTATTAAACAGTCACAGACCAGATTAACTCGTAGAACTAGTCAGTGAAGCTTAGCACTGGAAAAAACAAAGGACAATTTCAATACAGATTAGGCCAAAACAGCAATTTAAAATTAGACAACATACATAAAATTAAGTATTTGCCTTCGCCTGCATATTGACATTGGAAAGCTCTTGTTTCCTACGCCTAATAGCGGCTACACAAAATTTGGCCACATTGATCGTAATTTCAGGAACCTTATCTTCTATCAAGGCTCTCATACGTTGGAGTTCTGGTTCATTTTTACGCTTTTGTAGAACTGGGGCAATAAAGGTCAGGCGTAGATCCTCGTAGTAACTACAGTGTAGCAATACATGCATACTTGTTTCCACTTCCGATGAGCCACATGGGCAAACACGTGACGCATATGGTTTGCCCTCATATCTGCCTAGCAACAGGGCAGAGGGCAAAACGTTAAATCTGGCCAGGGTAAAGGAGTGTCTGTACTTAGATATTTGTAAATCAGCCAGATAATTTGCGGGTGAGAACCCACTCCCAAAGTCTCTAATTGTGGCATATTTATCCATTTTGTCCATGTGACATTGCAGCTCTATCTCCCTAATGCATTGGAGCACTTGACTTCTGGCTCTCATATCCTGCCGCTATCAAGATCTGCGGGGAGAATCCCAAGCTTCTTATCTTTTCAAACAGGGAAGCTTTCCAGGTGGAGTGAAAGGTTTCTAAGAGTGTTAAAGGAGCCAGACCGGCCGGGGAAAAAATAAGTTTTAGCCAGTAGTGTATCTTTAGAATCCAGAACCGCGTGTTAACGGGTGGTTGTCCAACTTCTAAGCGGACAGCTATATTAGATACACGGGGGGGATCCCCAATAAACACCGATATAATTTTGTTTGAAATGACTCCATAGGCGCAAAATTTTTAAAACTGCAAACCTGGGATCCATAAGTGAGTTGTGGAAGTATTTTTGCAGCAAAAACCTGGGAGGCCGCCAGAACGTATTTACCCCCTTTCCCGTGAAAATATATTGTAAGGGCTTTATTGGCCCTTCCTGCATTGGCAATGGTGTTTTCCATCTGTTGATGCCACGAGACCCTTTCCTGAAAAGTTATTCCTAGATATTTGAAAGTTACTACCTGGTCAATAGGTTGACCATTAATTCTCCATTTGTGTTTCCTTCTTTTTTTTGAAAACACCATAATTTTAGATTTGCTGTAATTTATTGCTAGTTGTTCCGCTTGACAATAGTCAGCAAGTGATCTCAGAAGCTTCCTCAAGCCGACGCAGGAAAAGGAGAGTAGGACTGCGTCGTCCGCATACAGAAGCACCGGGAGGGGCATACCTGCCAGTTTGGGAGGGTGGGCATTTTCTTTCGCCATATTTACTGCTAAAGAGTTGATATAAAAATTAAATAGCGTTGGCGCGAGGACACAACCTTGTTTAACCCCATAGTGCGTTTGAATTTCTTTAGTTAGATGGCCTGACCGATCGCATCTTACCCTCACCCTGGTGTTTTCATATAGTCCACGGATAAGGCGTAATAAGCGTTTATCTATGTTTGTAGCGCCAAGCTTTTCCCAGAGTCTGTCCCTTGGTATTAGATCAAAAGCCAATTTAAAATCCACAAATGCTGCATATAAAGACCCCCCTTTTCTGGAGTATTTGTCTGCCAGGTGTTGGAGGATAAGGGCCTGGTCTATAGTTGAGCGCTTTGCTCTAAAACCAGCTTGAGCTTCTGATAGAATATGCTCTCTTTCCATCCACTCCACTAATTTATCACATAAATGAGCAGCGTACAGTTTACTAATAATACTTAATAGACTGATTGGTCTATAGTTAGCTGGCTCAGTTCTGCTTCCTTTCTTGAATATTGGAATGATAATGGCTAAACCCCAATCCTCAGGGATAATAGCCGCTTGATTTATACTAGTGAACAAGGCGGCTAGCACAGGGGCCCACCATTCAACGTTTGCCTTAAGAATTTCTGGTGGGATATTGTCAGCACCCGGGGCTTTCCCTGATTTAAGAGATTGAATAAGGCCAGTAATTTCTTCTGTGGTTACAGGGGGCCATTCCTTGCCAGATTCACTTGAAGCAGGAAGCAGAACTGGGGCCAGTTGATTTGATGAATATAATGAAAGGAAATAGGCCTCCCATGCTCCAGCGGGTATAGAGTATTCGATTTCAATCGGGGAGTCTCTCCAGCTTTTTGCAATTGTTTTCCAAAACGTGGCAGAATCTTTCCTTTGGGAGGCCTCCACTAGGCACTGCCATTCCTCCCTTTGCGCCTGGAGCTTTTTCCTGTTAATCAAAGCTTTATAACTGTGTTTTAGCTCAAACCAGTCTAATGGAAGCGAAGGTAAGTTCGCTAATCTATAGTTCCTGTACTTATCCAGCAGGAGGCGTTTCATAGCCATGCATTCTTGGTCAAACCAAGGTTTGGACTTATTAGAGTATAGAGATTGCCGTGACTTTTTTTGTTGGTCAGATAAGGTTGTAGAGACGAAATCAGTTCCCGGAACATGTCTAATATAACCTCAGGAGTTGGTGAATTAACAAGGTTCTCCTTTCTAACAAGAAAAGTATCTGAGTGAAGTCTTTCCGATATTTCATCACTCAATTTGCTGGACCATTTAATGCGTGAGTATCTTAGTTCCATGTTTTCGAAACATGGGGCTGCAAGTTTATCAGAACATAATAAATCTTGTCTTACCTCCAGTATTAAACAAAGCGGTAGATGGTCGCTGTCAACCCTCTCCACCACTTTACATTCCCGTGCTCTGCTCAAAAGGTTAGATGACACTAGGACGTAATCGATAGTGGAGGCTCCCATGTTGGATATAAATGTAAATTCCCCACTGGGTTCTCTGTCAACACGACCATTTAATACAGTCAAATCCAGATTGTTGGAAAAACGTAGAAGGCATAGGCCTGCATAGTTGCAGGTCTTGTCTTTTGAGAGCCTTGGGGGAATAGAATGGGCTTCTTCAGAAATGGGAGGTACATCATGAAAATGAGCATATAACGCTTCGTCTGATTGGCCAATTCTGGCATTTAAATCCCCAGCCAGCAGCACTGCTGCTGCAGGAGTTTGATTCATTAGCTCATCGACATATGATTCTATTCTATGCCAGAGATTTTTGATAAGCTGCTTGCCTCTTTGGGGGGGGGGGCATATATATTAATCAATAGAAGTGTGCAATATCTGCATTTCATTAATAATGCCATGGCCACACTGCTCAGAGGCTCCAGCTCGACGAAAGATGCTCTCAGCCTTGTGGATATTAGAATGCCTAGCCCACCCTTAACTCGTCCCCCTTTGTTGCTCGGTGAACCTGCGAGCGAAAATGAGGCAAAACCATTTATATCTAAATCTCCTGTTAGCCATGTCTCTTGCAGGAAGACTATATCATGATCTTGAATAAAGGTGACAAATGATTGGTCAGTCGCCTTGTTGAGCCAACCAGCAATGTTCCATGATAAAAATTTAAGATTGGCTTTATCACAATCAAGTCTTTGTCAATTATTAGCTAACGTACTTTTAGGGTTTGTTGCTTTATGTATTGGTCGCCTATCGTCTTTGTGTGGCGGGCTATCCAGCCGCTCTATGGTTTCAATAGGTGGATGCAGAGTGCTCACATTTGTAAACACCGGATCTTTATTATGCATAAATTCCTTCTGTGGATATTCTGTTGCGGCCTGATTTTGGCTGAATTGTGTTTCATCTAGGTATCTCATTTTGTCCCATACGTCTGGTGGTGTCACCTTAGGGGTATTTCTCCTTCGGGGGGGGGTGATGGAGTGCTCTCCTTGAGGGGTGGCACTTTCTTTCTTGGTGGGAAGTTAATCTCCGCTTTAATCTGAAGGTTATGTGTTGTGGACTTTTTTTGGTCCCCCTTAATAACCTCAATGCCTGAAGCTCTCTCGGTCAGCTTATCTCTTAGCTTGTCTAGTCTTCCCAAGATGTCAGTTTGTATTAATGGTGGGAACATCCAGAATTGGTCAATTAGGGTATTTTCTTCCATAGTAAAGAAATCCTCGCCTTTGCTTGCAAGGCAATGCGGGTTCTGTTTGTCAGGCCAGAGTTGTTTCCCCTTTCTAAGATTTGCCTGCTTGATTTTCAAAAGGGGGCTCAAAGGGGCCTTGTTTTCAAAGAGCCTAAGTATTGTTATCTGTGCTTTTAAAAAGGCAGGTCTTGACCTAAAAATAAACTTGGCCAGGTTCTGATCCCTAAAAGTGGTCAGTACTCTCACTGAGTGACCATCATAATGTAGATATTCCACCGAGGTGATATCATTAGAATTAACCATTCCTGGCAGTATGTCATTTAGGCTAGATACAAAGTTCATTATTCGCTGTTTCCCTGTAAGGAAGCCCTTAGTCTTCGGGAAGTTCGTGAGTACCAATTTTTGAGGATTTAAGATCAAATTCCAATCTCTTTCCTGACTGGAGGCTTGCCAGGTCTGAAGAAGGGTATCATCTCTACTAAACGCTTCCTCTTCCCTGTTGTTCGATTTGCTAAGTGTTTTATTGCCTTCGTAGTTTGAGGCCTCTACTTCCGCAGCATCAGGTTTATTAAAAGGTTGGTTATCCAGGGACTGAATTGTTACTTCTGCCTTCTCTCTTGCTACTGGAGTCAGCCTTGGCGAGTCCTCCTTAGCCGGTTGCTGTGTAACTATCTTTGTTTCTCTCTTTTTACCCTTCTTTTTGCTGCTCCGTGTGGTCAATTTATTTGGGGCTACTGATTTTATCCTGGGGAATCATTTGTCTCAAAGAAAGAGGACCAAAATACTTAACGGTGATTTCATTGACATATTTACTTTGTTGCCCCCAGCTAAGATGACCGGGAAGGGGGAAAAGAAGCATAGCTACAGCAAGCGGCGTTATAGAACACCACGAGCCGAGCGTAACTTTGAAAATTGGCTGGACGGGTTCCAGGTGTTCATGGGTGTGGTCAGCGCAGCTTATCTGAAATGTGCGATGTATCTAATAGCTTACTTAGCACATGTCAGGAGGGCACAGGAATTAGCAGGGGAGACCATGGCTCTAAATTATGATGAGGATTTCCGTAGAAACGCTTCTCTGTTATCATCTACACGTTGGGATTTCAGGGACCAAAATTATTGGATGGAGCACGTCGGTCCCTACGTAGAGAAGTCCCAGGATTCATCCAAATTTGGAAAGGCCAACTCAAAGCAGAGGCGGCTGTGTTGGGAATTCAACAAAGGGGTTTGTACGAGGCCTATCTGTAAGTATAGCCACGAGTGTGAAAAATGTCTCGGCAACCACCCAGCCACTGCTTGCATCAAAGGAAGGCAGCCCTTTTGGGGCGGGAGAGGCTTCTCCAACTAGGGTGCTAGGGGCTCCCATGGTGCTTCCTTCAGACCACAGCGTAACCGATAATAACTTGGAACTCGGCCTGGCCTTTTCTCCCATTAAGCTGACCCCTTTAAAAACTCTTTTAGCCCTCTACCCCAACAGGACAGCAGCACTATATCTTTGGGAAAGTTTTAGTTTAGGCTTTGGGATTCCACTCGCCTTTTCCCCCAGTTCAGGTGACCCACCAAATCAGAAATCAGTCAGAGAAATGCCCGAAGTTGCGCGCAATAAAATTTTCTTTTTTTCTTTTTTAAAAAAATATTTATTAAAGGTTTTAAACAATACAACCAACCTCACATTCACAACCAACAAGGAGAAAAGAAAAGAAAAGAAAACACCATCACACTCAATACCCGATAAACATACAAAGCATACCAAAAAAAAAAAGAGAAAAAACATAAAAAGGCATGAAAAAAAAGAAAAAAGAAAAATTCAATTTCTTAGGTATTATTTCCATAGCCCTCTTTCTTGACTCCCTCACATCTCCCTTTTCTGTGTTCTCATTTACAAAATCTTACTCAGCAAAACTTCGCCTTCTTTCAAATCTTGTTTTATATTATACATTTCCCCTATTATGTCTCCAATTTCCCCCCTTTATTATCTATTATTTAAGCTTGACATAATATTGTTCAGTTTTCACCTTTGTTCTTACAAACCAATTTTGCATACATCTCTCAAATTTGTCACTAATGCCGTGTTATCTTCATATCCTGCATCATTCTAACATTCATACAGTTTACAATACTTTTGCAAATAGTCTTTATATTTCTTCCAGTCCTCTTCCACTGTCTCTTCTCCCAGGTCTCGGATTCTGCCAGTCATTTCTGCCAATTCCATGTAGTCTATCAGTTGAATCTGCCATTCTTCCAGAGTGGGCAAATCTTCTGTCTTCCAGTACTTTGCGATGAGTATTCTTGCAGCTGTTGTTGCATACATAAAGAAAGTTCTGTCCTTCTTTGGCACCATTTGGCCGACAATGCCCAAAAGGAAGGCCTCTGGTTTCTTAAGGAAGGTATATTTAAATACCTTTTTTAGTTCATTATAGATCATTTCCCAGAAAGCCTTAACCCTTGGGCACGTCCACCAAAGGTGAAAGAATGTTCCTTCAATTTCTTTACATTTCCAACACTTATTGTCTGGCAAATGATATATTTTTGCAAGCTTGACTGGGGTCATGTACCACCTGTAAATCATTTTCATAATATTTTCTTTCAAGGCATTACATGCCGTGAATTTCACACCGGTGGTCCATAACCGTTCCCAGTCAGCAAACATAATGTTATAGCCAATGTCTTGCGCCCATTTTATCATAGCTGATTTAACCGTTTCATCCTGCGTGTTCCATTTTAACAGCAAGTTATACATTCTTGAAAGTACCTTAGTTTTTGGTTCTAGCAGTTCTGTTTCTAGTTTCGATTTTTCCACCTGGAAGCCTGTTTTTTTGTCCTTATTAAAAACCTCCCTAATCTGACCATAGTGTAACCAACCCCGCACTTTATCCTTCAATTTCTCAAAACTCTGCAGTCTCCATGTATCTCCATCCTTTTCTAGTATCTCCCAATATTTTGGCCAGTTGGCCTCCATATTGAGTCTTTTCTGAGCCTTAGCTTCCATTGGTGACAACCACCTTGGGGTCTTACTTTCTAATAAATCTTTGTATCTTGTCCAGACATTAAACACTGCCTTCCTGACAATATGGTTCTTAAAAGCTTTGTGAGCTTTAACCTTGTCGTACCACAAATATGCATGCCACCCAAATCTATTGTTGAACCCTTCCAGATCCAGAATATCAGTGTTCTCTAGAAGTAGCCAATCTTTCAACCAGGGGAAAGCTGCTGATTCGTAGTACAGTTTCATGTCTGGCAGGGCAAACCCCCCTCTTTCTTTAGCATCAGTTAATATTTTAAATTTTATTCTGGGCTTTTTGCCCTGCCAGACAAACTAGAAATATCTCTCTGCCACCTCTTAAAACAATCCATCTTGTCCACAATCTGCAAAGTCTGAAACAAAAACAACATTTTTGGCAATACATTCATCTTTATAGCAGCAATTCGACCCAACAAGGAAAGCTTCAGTCTTGACCAAATTTCTAAATCCTTTTTGATTTCTGACCAACATTTTTCATAATTATCTTTAAATAAGTTCAGATTTTTAGCCGTCATATTAACCCCTAAATATTTCACCTTTTTGACCACATTTAACTCAGTCTCCTTCTGAAACCTTTCTTTTTCCAAAGTTGTCAAGTTTTTCCCCCAAAACCTTAGTTTTCTGCTTGTTTAATTTAAATCCTGCCACCCGACCAAATTCTTGAATCAGTTCTAACACCCTTTTTGAACTAGATTCTGGCTCCTGTAATGTCAAAACCAAGTCATCTGCAAAAGCCTTAAGTTTATACTGTTTGGCTCCGACCCGGATTCCTTCAACCAACCGGTCCCATCTGATCATGTTCAGGAGCACCTCCAGGACCGAAATAAATAGCAATGGGGAAATAGGGCAACCCTGTCGTGTTCCTTTCTCAATTTTAAACTCTTTGGTCACCACATTATTAACTATCAATTTTGCCTTTTCTGAATAGATTGCATCTATGCCATTTTCAAACCCCCGTCCCACTCCCATCCCTTTAAGGTTTTTCTTCATAAAGTTCCATGAGATATTGTCAAGGGCCTTCTCCGCATCAATAAAGATCAGCACTGCTTTTGTATTAGCATTCATTTGCAAAATTTCCAAAATGTCAATAATGTTCCTTCTATTATCAGACAAATGTCTACCTGGGAGAAAGCCTGTCTGGTCTTTTTGAATCACTTCATTTAACACTCTTTTAAATCTATTTGCTAAAATGTCTGCAAAAATTTTGTAATCCACATTTAAAAGGGAGATGGGACGGTAGTTCTTAAGTTGTGTCTTTTCAGTTTCAGATTTAGGTATAAGTGTGATGAAAGCTTCTTTCCACGATTCCGGTGCCTTCTTCCCCTCCATAATCTCATTACAAACCTCCTTCAATGGTTGAATCAGATAGTCTTTCAAAGTCTTATAATACTTGGAGGTAAGCCCATCCGGCCCTGGAGATTTGCCCAGTTGCATATTCTGAATGGCACCTTCAATCTCTTGTTCTGTTATTTTATAGTTCAGTTGTGTCTTATTTTCTTGAGATAGTTTTGGTAATCCGTTGTTTCTTAAAAATTGATCTATCTCAGTCTCTTTTTGCAGCCCTTGAGTATAAAGTTGTTTAAAGTATCTCTGGAAACATTTTCTAATCTTCACAGGGTTCTGAATATTTCTCCCTTCAATCTCTAAGTTGGTGACCGTATTCAATTTTTGTCACTTTTTCAACTGCCATGCTAGCAATTTTCCACATTTATTTGCCGATTCAAAAGTCCTTTCACTTCCGGAGGCGGCGCGAAACAGCAATGGCGGTCCTCTTCGGTCTCTGAAGAGGGGCTCTGCGGAAAAGGGACGTCAGCTGCGGCACAGCGACGACCCATTAAGAAAAACCACGGGTAGAGTGAGCCCGTGGCTGTGGGACTCGGCGGGCACCAGGAGCGACCCCAGAAGCGGGGAAGGAGCCTCGTAAGGGGTTCCGGAACGTGAAAGGGGAAGCGGTGCTGTGAGTGCATCGCTCTTTCTGCGGAAGCGAAGCTGCGCGGCTGCTGCTGATGAGCGCTGTCCTTTCTTCCTGGAACATTTGGCTACAGAACTTTCTACTCGTGAGTAAGGATTTACAAGTACCCATTTGAGTCTAAATTTTAATAAGAAATTCGGCTGAAAACGGGAGGTGAAAACAGGAAGTCCGCCTTCCGACTTTGCTAAGATCAAAGCAAAACCTTCGCAAGCTGAGAGCGCTGCGGAAAGGACCTTAAAAGGGAAGCTGTCAGAACTGTGCAAATTGGAACTTATTTACTTGAAAGGGGAAAAGATTAAGAGGTTGGGAAGTGACTGATTTGACTGGAAACCTCTCCTCTTCTTTACTAAGTGGACTACAAAATAACCAAATGCTGGGGCTGCCAGGACAGCAGGAACTGTCAATTTGCAGAAACTGTAACTAAAAGTGGATGTGCTACTGTTAAGCATGATTGGATACAAATAAGAAAGAAACTGTTTCTTGCACCTATTATTGAAAGTCTGTTGGCACTTTGGGAAAGCTCTTTAACTATAAAGGGACACTGAAGGCACCTTTTTAATTTTTTCACTTTGGTCTTCTGCTTAAGGGGAGGAAAAGTTTATTTGTTCATTGAACTACAGGGAAGCTCCCCCTAGTGGATTTAGGACTAACTAATCTCTGGGAACTGCCTATTATTTGGACTATCTTCTTGGTGGTTGTTTTCTTTTTCCTGGATTATTTTTCCCATGGGACTTACAATTTGACCTTGACGCATAGACAGCTGTGGAATGAGTGGCACAAGGAAAAGGGCAGCTAAAACAAAAGCAGAACAGCTACTGCTACAAACAACATTGCCTGTACAGCCTGTACAGTCATGTAGATCATCTGTCCCTACGGTTTTAACACTGAAAGAAGGACAAGGTGCTCAACCAGCCCAAGAGCCAGTTTCAAAAGATATGGCTTCAGGAGGGGTTGACCCAGTTTCGCAGAAAAATTTGGACCAGCTTGCTGCTTTAAACACAAAGTTTGATCAAGTTACAACTACTATCAACAAGCTGACTGACCAAGTTTCCCAAAATACACAAGTAATTGGGAACCTCCAAACAACAACTTTAGAAAATCGGAAACTGGCTGAACAAGCAAATCAGAAAGCAGAGGAAGCCAATAAGAAGGCAGAGGAAGTTAAAAGGGAAGTAAGGCCACTTTGCAGGCAAATCAGTGAACAGCAGGCCTATCTGTCTATGGTGGAACTGAAAAATCGGGAAAATAATCTTAGGCTTCGATCAATACCAGAACTTGAACAAGATAACTTGGTTGGCTTTCTGACATCAGAATTATCAAAGTTCTGGGCTATAGAAGAAGATAAGGACTTTAAAATTGTCACCGCTTTCAGATTGGGAAGAGTGGTGAAGAAGGACAGAGCTAGAGATTGCCTGATCATTTTGAGATCTAGGCAAGAAAGCGACAAAATACTTGGCCTACACTTCAAAAAAGCATTGGTGATTCAAGGCAAAAAAGCAGAAATCTACAGAGATATCCCGAAGCAACTATTGGACTTAAGATCTACATATAAAGATCTAACAGGACTATTGAGAAACAACGCAATTCCTTATAGGTGGGAATTCCCTCAAGGACTATCTTTCACTATCAAAGGGAAAAAAGTTAAAATTAGAACAGCAGAAGACCAACTAAAATTCTTGAATGACTACAGAGAGGACCTTCGGAAGGGAGTAGCAGGAGCTGGGCCAACACCTCTACCTGAACCAGCACCTGTTTTGCCTCCGGGCCAGGACGAAGAAGACACACCTCAAGAGGATTCTTAAATTGACCCAGGATGTCTCTGCAGCTTTTAAGTTGGAACATAAATGGCGGGAATTCTCCGGAAAAAAGAAGGAGGATCTTTCACATATTGAAAAAAGAAAAATTGGACATTATTTGTTTGCAGGAAACCCACGTGACTAGGCTCCATAGGAAAGTATTAATCAACAAAAGACTAGGCCAAGAATTTATTTCATCAGACAAGGTTAAGAAAAGAGGTGTAGTGATTTATGCAAAGGAGAACCTGTCACCGAAATTTCTATTTAAAGATGAGCATGGAAGAATTTTGGCAATTGAGATACAAACACAAGGAGAAAAGTTTTTGATAGTAGGAATTTATGCACCAAATGAAGGGAAGTCAGAATTTTACAAGAAGCTGCACGAGACATTGCTGGACTATTTGGACTATTCTAACATCATTTTGATGGGAGATATAAATGGGGTGGTCTCTACTTACATGGATAAGTCGCAAAATCAAAATCTTACCAAAGATGGCAGGCTACCGAAAACTTTATTTGAATTGACCGACAGTATGGATTTGATTGACATTTGGAGGACAAAGAACCCTCTAGGTAAAGAGGGAACATTCTTTTCTGAGGCTCATTTGTCATGGACAAGAATAGACCAAATTTGGACATCTAGAGGACTGGCACCTAAGACTATTAAAGTGGAAATCTGCCCAAAAACATGTTCCGACCACAATGCTTTGAAAGTGGAATTGAGACTTACTCCAGTCGGTTCCTTCAGATGGAGAATGAATGACACCTTGTTAAGAGATCAAGAGATTGTTAAAAAGGCTCCAAAAACTCTAAAAGACTACTTTGAAATAAACTTGAACACTTTGGTGGAAAAGAGAATAATCTGGGACGCAAGCAAAGCAGTAATGAGAGGGTTTCTGATACAACAGAATACGATCAAGAAAAAACTCTGGAATGGAAAAAAGGATAAGATATTAGAGAAGATAAGAGATGAAGAGAAAAAAATTGAGACTAAAACCAAAATCTAAAGAGATTCTAAGAGAAATTAAGTTTTATCAAGCACAATATGTGAAATTAATAAATCAAGAAGTGGAATGGAAAATTAAACAAATGAAACAAAGATCCTTTGAATCGGTGAATAAATGTGGGAAACTGCTAGCATGGCAGTTGAAAAGGAGACAAAAATTGAACTTTGTCACCAATCTGGAGGTGGAAGGGAAAAATATACAGAAACCGGAAGAAATAAGAAAGTGTTTCCAGAAATATTTCAAAAAACTTTATACGCAAGGGCCTCAGGAAGTGACGGAGATAGACCAATTTGTAAAAGCAAATGGATTACCAAAACTATCTCAAGAAAAGAGAACAATCTTAAATGATCGAATAACACAACAGGAGATTGAGAGTGCCATTCAGAATATGCAACTCGGCAAATCTCCAGGCCCAGATGGACTTACCTCCAAGTACTATAAGACTCTAAAAGACTACTTGATACAACCACTAATGGAGGTTTGTAACCAGATTATGGAGGGGAAGAAGACACCGGAAACGTGGAAAGAAGCTTTCATCACATTGATTCCTAAATTGGAAACTGAAAAGACTCAACAAAAGAACTACCGTCCCATCTCACTCCTAAATGTGGATTACAAAATTTTTGCAGACATTTTGGCAAGTAGGCTTAAAAGAGTGCTAAATGAAGTAATTCACAAGGACCAGGCGGGCTTTCTTCCAGGCCGACATTTGTTGGACAATACTAGGAATATTATTGATATTTTGGAACTTTTACAAACAAATATCAACACAAAAGCAGCGTTAATTTTTATCGACGCGGAGAAAGCCTTTGATAACATTTCTTGGAAGTTTATGAAGAAAAACTTGGAAGGGATGGGAGTGGGACAGGGGTTCGAAAATGGTATAGAAGCAATCTACTCAGAACAAAAAGCTAAACTGATAGTGAACAATGTGGTGACAGATGAGTTTAAAATTGAAAAAGGAACACGACAGGGGTGTCCTTTATCCCCTCTCTTATTCATTTCAGTCCTGGAGGTGCTTTTGAACATGATAAGGGAGGACCGGTTGATAAAGGGAATATTTGTCGGAGAGAAACAATATAAACTGAAAGCTTTTGCAGATGATTTGGTTTTAACACTACAGGAGCCAGAGTCTAGTATAAAAAGAGCTTTAGAGTTGATTCAAGAGTTTGGTCGGGTGGCGGGATTCAAGCTGAACAAGCAAAAAACCAAGGTTCTGGTTAAAAACCTGACACCTTTAGAAACAGATGAGTTACAGAAAGAAACAGAATTAATTGTGGTTAAAAAAGTGAAATACCTAGGGGTTAATTTGACTTCCAGAAACTTGAATTTGTTTAAGGATAATTATGAAAAATGTTGGCTTGAAGTTAAAAAGGACTTAGAAATTTGGTCAAGACTGAAACTTTCCTTGTTGGGTAGAATTGCAGCAGTAAAAATGAATGTATTGCCAAAGATGCTGTTTTTGTTTCAAACCCTTCAGATTGTGGACAGAGTTGAATGTTTTGGTAAATGGCAGAAGGATATTTCGAAGTTTGTTTGGCAGGGCAAAAAGCCCCGAATAAAATTTAAAATACTAACTGATGCAAAAGAAAGAGGGGGATTTGCCCTGCCAGACTTAAGGTTATACTATGAAGCAGCAGCCTTCTGCTGGATGAAAGATTGGTTTCTATTAGAAAACACCGATGTCCTAGATCTAGAAGGGTTCGACAATGCTTTTGGGTGGCATGCATATCTGTGGTACGACAAGGTTAAGATCCATAAAACATTCAAAAACCATATTGTCAGAAAAGCAATATTTATGGTCTGGACAAAATACAAAGACTTATTGGAAAGTAAGACCCCGAGGTGGCTATCACCAGTGGAGGCTAAGGCCCGAAAAAAACCCAATATGGAGACCGGTTGGTTGAAATATGGGGAAATGTTAGAAAAAATAGGAGACAATTGGAGGTTACAGAGCTATGAAAAAGTAAAGCATAAGTTGCAAGATTGGTTTCATTATGCTCAAATTCAAGAGATTTTTAAGTCGGACAAAAAAACAGGATTCCAGGTGGAAAAATCGAAACTAGAGACAGAACTGTTAGAACCTAAAACTAAGATTCCTTCGAGAATGTATAACTTGCTGCTTAAATGGAACACTCAGGATGAGACAGTCAAATCAGCCATGATAAAATGGGCTCAAGACATTGGGCACAACATTATGTTTGAAGACTGGGAAAGGTTATGGACCACTGGTATGAAATTTACGGCATGCACTGCCTTGAAAGAAAACATTATGAAAATGATATACAGGTGGTACATGACCCCAGTCAAGCTTGCTAAAATATACCATTTGTCTGACAATAAATGTTGGAAATGCAAGGAGGCTGAAGGGACATTCTTTCACCTCTGGTGGACCTGTCCAAAAGTGAAGGTCTTCTGGGAAATGATTTATAATGAGTTAAAAAAGGTATTTAAGTATACCTTTCCCAAGAAACCAGAGGCCTTCCTCTTGGGCATTGTCGGCCAGAAAGTGTTAAAGAAGGATAGAACTTTTTTTATGTATGCAACAACAGCAGCAAGGATACTTATCGCAAAATATTGGAAGACACAAGATTTACCCACACTGGAAGAGTGGCATATGCAATTGATGGACTATATGGAACTGGACGAAATGACTGGCAGAATCCGTGATTTGGGAGAAGAGACTGTGGAGGAGAACTGGAAAAAGTTTAAGGACTATCTACAAAAACACTATAAGCTTTATGAATGTTAACAATTTGCATGAATTGAAAAACCAAGCTCCAGCAATAAGATTTTGTATATTGGAAATTAAGATATGATTAGGAAAGGACTAAAGTTTAAAATAATATGTTGTTTTGTTTAAAGTAAAAGTAAATTGATAATAAGTATTTTGAACCCAAAAGAGAATTATTCGAAAGTATTAATAACACATGAAACAAGCCATTAATTTGCTGATATTTTATTGTTAAGAAAGCAGGGTGAGGGAGATGTGGGGAAGTTCAGTAAGATTTGGAAGGATGTAACTGAAAGTTGGATTTCTTTTGTTTTTCTTCTTTTCTTTCTTTCTTATTTTTCTTTTTTTCTGGTTGTTTGTTTTCTGTTATTTGATATGTTATCTGGAAAAAAGCAATAAAAAATTATTATAAAAAAACAAAACAAAAGTCCTTTGTTTGATTTGTTTGATTTTCCATTCGACTTCCTGGTTTATCAATTTTGTATATTGTGCTTGATAAAGTTTAATTTCTCTCAAAATCTCCTGTGACTTTGGTTTCAATCTTAATTTTTTCTCTCCTTCTTTTATTTTCTCCAAGATCTTATCTCTTTTCTCATTCTGAGCTCTTTTCTTTATCACATTCTGTTGTATCAGAAACCCCCTCATGACTGCTTTACTTGCATCCCAGATTACTCTTTTTTCAACTGTAGTTTTCAAATTTATTTCAAAATAATCACTCAAAGTCTTTTGGACCTTCTTAACAATCTCCTGATCTCTTAATAAGGCGTCATTCATCTTCCATCTAAAGGAACCAGTTGGAATTAGTTTCATTTCCATTTTTACTGCATTATGGTCGGAGCAAGTTTTTGGGCAGATTTCCACCTTTCTAGTCTTAGGTGCCAGTCCTCTAGTTATCCATATTTGGTCGATTCTTGTCCATGTCATTTTGGCTTCAGAGAAGAATGTCCCCTCTCTTCCCAAGGGGTTCTTCGTCCTCCAGATGTCAATCAGGTCCATATTGTCAGTTAGTTCAAAAAAGGTTTTTGGCAGTCTGCCGTCTTTTGTCATACTTTGACTTTGCGCTTTGTCCATATTCGTAGATACCACCCCATTCATATCACCCATCATAATGATGTTATTGTAGTCCATATAGTCCAGCATTGTCTCATGCAGCTTCTTATAAAATTTCGATTTCCCCTCATTTGGAGCATAAATCCCCAAAATCAGGAATTTTCCCCCTTGTGTTTGAATTTCAATTGCCAAAATTCTTCCTTGCTCATCTTTAAAAAGAAATTTTGGTGACAGGCTCTCTTTTGTATATATCACAATTCCTCTCTTCTTCACTCGGTCTGATGAAATAAATTCTTGGCCTAATCTCTTGTTAATTAGCACTTTTCTGTGGAGCCTGGTCACATGTGTTTCCTGCAAACAAATGATATCTAATTGTTCTTTTTTTAATAAATGAAAAATCCTCCTCCTTTTTTCCGGGGAATTACAGCCATTAATATTCCAACTTAAAAGCTGCAGAGACATCCCGAACAAGCTATTCTCCCTTTGGTAATGGTGATATCTCTCTCTCCTGGTCCTCAGGCCCCAAAGGTGTAGGTATAGGTCTTAATGGCCCTGATCCCGAGGCTTCTAAGAGCAGGGAGGGTTGCCGGTCCCTTTCTGGTCCCTCCCATAGAGGGTTTGCACATATCCCCATTAGGCACTGTCCCCCAAAAAACGCCCGGTGAGTTTCGCATGATTCACAACCTGTCCTACCCGAAAGGAGGGTCTGTCAATGATGCGATACCTCAAGAACTCTGCTCTGTGAGATATGCCTCCTTTGACCAAGCAGTCAAGAATTCCCAGGTGTCAGCAAAAGTTATTTATGTATGCCACTACAGTGGCCCATGTTTTGTTAGCCCAAAATGGAAAATGAGCAAGGTCCCAATGAAAGAAGAATGGCAACTTACATTAAAATTTTACATTAAATTTTCTGTTTTACAATTTAGAATATTCATTTAAACCACCTTGAAATATCAGTGACTTCCCTTCTTCTCTTTCCATGGTTAATTTTGCATAACACAAATCCCTGCATATTTTACATCAACCAAACCATTCAGTATTCCATTACATCCATCAAAACTTATTTACACTGTTGAATTTATCTTAATGCTGCCAACGTTTTCAAGTGTACACAATCTCCCCCCATATATTCAGTAAACATTCTCCAATCTTCTCTAAACATATGTTCTTCTGGTTCTCTTATTCGATGTGTTAGGTCTGCAAACTGCAGATATTCCATCCGTTTATATTTCCATTCTTCTTTAATTTGGACCTTGCTCGTTTTCCATTTTGGGCTAACAAAACACGGGACGCTGTAGTGGCATACAGTACATAAATAACCTTTTTTGACACCTGGAAATTTCCGTCTGAATTATCCCCAACAAAAAGAACCCCTTTTTTTTTGGAAAGTACTTTTAAACATTTTTTTAACTCATTATGGATTATTTCCCAATATTACAGCTCACCAACTCTAAAGTTAGATGACTCATTTCTTCTGTCTTGGTGGATGTGCCTCTCAATGGAACACGGTGCTGGTAATATCTGGTGTTGGCCATGTGGAAAGAACAGAGTTGATGAGGCTGAGGCATAACACCATGCCCTTGGTTTTTCTTCCTGCTCCATATTTAATGGCCAAAACCTTTCCCGATCAGATACGCCCTTGAATGGGTGTCCTTGATCCCAGCTCAGTCCTGTACACCAACAAGTGGGGATATCTGGCCTGCACTCCACATCTGGCCTGCCACCATTTCCAGGGGCAGAGAATTGCATGCATCTGTGGATTAGATACAGAGAGCAAGGACATTTTTATTGGCGACACTGCATATTGACTGGAAGATGTGCACAATGCCCAGAGAATGTGCAAAAATTTCCTCAAGTATTTCCGCAGGCTCAGTTAGATATTATCTATTATGGCTTGGTCTCAGATCAGGCTCCTGGCAGTTTCTGCTGCTGCCCATGTGGAACTAACACAGATGATGGAAAATGGTATGCTCATTAATTTTCTTTCTGCTTCATAGACACTAAACCTGAATGACCAAAATTCTTCCTGATTAGATATCCCCCTCACATTGGTGGACTTTGATCTAGGTCATTATGAGCTCTTTGTGGGTTATGAGCTCTTTGTAATGTGTGTGGGCATTATGGTCTTGGAAGATGTTTAGCAGGGCCAGTTCTGGGGTGACTTTTAATACTTGCTTGGTTATTTTGAGGAGGCTCGAAGCCATCATCTAAGACAGGGCATTCTTTAAGGTGGTTCTTCCCTGCATAACCATTCAGGAACACCTTCCTGTGTACAGCCATCATGGAAAGTATCAGCTGTCCTGCTTTCAAGCCTGGTGCTCTTCTGGTCTGTGATGAGAGCCACAAATGAAGCAGAAGCTCAGCCCAGGGGAATTTGAGTAGAAGGAGCAGCTGTTCTTCCAGGCACCAGAAATTTGGGGGAAAGAGCTGGAGGGCTGCACCCAATGTTCATGCTCCTCAGAGTAGATCCATTATAATGAATGCACGTCATGTGGAACCATTGATTATGCTGGTTGGAGCTCTTGGGAGGTGGAATCAAGCACAATCTGGAGGACCAATGGTTCCCATACTCTGGTGTAAAAGCTGCTGGGGTGGACATGATCGCTATCATGAGAATTGGGGTTGCTTGTGTGTAAACCTCCAGCTGTTCCAACTGCTTAGGGGTGGTTGTGTCTTTCCCTGGCTGAGCAGCCCTTTTGCGCGGCTGCCTCAGTCGCTGGTAGAATCCGTCAGTGGGTGTCTCCTAAATTTCCTCCAGCATAAGAATTCCTTAACGGACAACCTCCTCCTCGCCTCTCTGCGCGGAAGCCTTCTGCGCAGAGTGGGCGTGCCAAGCGGTGGTCCTCCACTCTCCTCACTGACTTCACTGGAAGAGTCTTGGAGCCTCCCCTCCGAAGTGCTCTCTGCCTCTCCCTTCTTCCTGGTTTCACCTGGACTTCTTTCCCCAGAGGATGTTCTCTCTCTTCCCTTACTAGTTCCCTCTCCGGCAGAATGTGGGAGCCTAACCTCTCCACTCTGCTCCGATGTCAGTTGCCTGACAATCGCCTATGGGTGTGGACCCAATAATTAGGTGGATGAAGGTGATCTCAGGGTGTCCCCCTCCTGAGTCAAAATGTGAGGTCAATTGTTTTGTTTCCTTGTACAATGCTTAGAGATTATCAAAATGATGCAGTCTACAAAGTATTCAAAACAACAACAACAAATTCCTCTTCAGTGTGACTAGGATCCTGCAAAGCCTCATGCCACTTTGTTTCTGAGCTTCACTGTGCTGCATAACACTATGCTCGGTGCTATTTTTCTAGAAAAAGAAGTGCCAGAACTCACAATGAAGTCACATTCTCTTAGAATGGCAATGGCACCAACCTGAGAGGTTTGGGAACCTTTCGGTTCCGGCTGAAAAAGAGCCCCATCTATGTTTGCCAAACTAAAATCTCTCTGTTCATCTAGATCCCTGGACTTTGCAAGAAGACAATGTGGTGCATTGGTTAGCGTGTTGGACTAGGTTCCTGGAAGACCAAGCTTCAAACCATGAAGCTCATTGGGTGACCCTGAGCCAGTCATTGCCTCTCAGGCTTACCTACCTCACAGGGTTGTTGTGGGGATTAAATGAGGAGTGGCAGAACCATGTACACCATCTTCAGCTCCTTGGAGAAAAAGGTGGGATAGAAATGCAATAAATAAAGAAAATAAAACAATCAGTACCCACGGATGGCCTTTTGGTGGTATCCACTGTGAGTCCTTCTCAGAATAGAACCACCAAAATGAATGAACATGAGCAATTGGGTCCATCACCTTCAGTGGATACACTTTGAGTAGAACATAATTAGGCAGAAACCCTATTATCAATGAATTAGACTAATCCACTTTTCTGTTTGTTTGTTTGTTTGTTTTAGATTTTTTTTATTTTCAATGCAGAATCATAACACAAATTACGAACATAGAATCCAAAATAATACTGTACAAACAAAAATCCCCGGAACATATAGAAAACAAAACAAAACAAAAAACAGAAAAGGGAAAGGGAAAGGGGAAAAAAAAACAAAGGAAACTAAACTAAACTAAACAAAAACGAAAAAGCACACATCTACAGAAAAAAAACATATCATTACATACATAAACACAAATTGACTTCCTTCCTTTGTTCTAAGACCTCAGAAAATTTACTCTTACTGTATTGTTGTGTCTAATTAGATTACA
Organism: Podarcis bocagei; assembly: GCF_964188305.1. Taxonomy (NCBI): domain Eukaryota; kingdom Metazoa; phylum Chordata; class Lepidosauria; order Squamata; family Lacertidae; genus Podarcis; species Podarcis bocagei. The sequence continues at coordinate 79,127,853 of NC_138132.1, read as the reverse complement.
TCCACCTTGGTACTTTTTATTTTTTTTACACCATTTTTCTTTTTCTTTAACCCTGTAAAGCATCATTCATTACATACCAATATACTAACTCCAGAACAATGTTTTTTCATATACTCTCTGGCACAACCCCATTCTTTTAATAATTTCTGGTCCGATTGTCCCCTTATGTAAGCTGTGAGTCTTGCCAGATTTATGTATTCACATAATTTAACTTGCCAATCTTTCACTGATGGAAATTTTCTGCCTTTCCAGTTTTTAGCTATAAGCATCCTGGCAGCTGTTGTTGCATAAAGGAATACTTTCCTTTGATTTTCGGGGATCTCATTTGTAATTAAACCTAAAAGGAATGCCTCCGGTTTTTTACTGAAAGATAATTTAAACATCTTTTTGAGTTCTTCATAGATTTCATTCCAGAATTGTTTAATAGGTCGGCATTCCCACCACATGTGAAACATTGTTCCTATTTCTTTTTTACATCTCCAACAGGTATTCGACTTTAATTTGTAAATTTTTGCCAATTTTACCGGAGTTAAGTACCATTGGTACACCATTTTCATAAAATTTTCTCTTATTGTTTTATCCGTGGCTTTTTACCTTGCCATATAAACTTTGTTAGGTCCGTTTTCCATTTTTTAAAACAATCATCTTTACCTATTATGGGAATCATTTGAAAAAGGAACAGAAGTTTTGGTAAGATATTCATTTTAATGGCCGAAATTCTACCCCAGAGTGTTAATTTCAATCTTGTCCAAGTTTCCATTTCTCTTTTTGTTTCTTCCCAATTTTTTTTATAATTATCTTCAAACAAATTTATATTTTTCATTGTTATTTGTATACCTAAATATTTCACTTTTTTACAATTTGTAATCCAAATTTTTCTACCAGTTCCTTTTTCTCTTGATCTCCCATGTTTTTTACCATTAATTTCGTTTTTTCTTTATTCAAAGCAAAACCTGATACCCTTCCAAAGTTTCCCATTTTTTCTAGAGCCTTTGCTAAGCTTTCCTTTGGGTTTTCCACCATTAAAACTAAATCATCTGCAAATGCCCTTATTTTGTATATTTTCTCTCCTAGGGATATTCCATTTATTTCTTGATCCAATCTGATTTCTTGATTTAATATTTCCAAAACCAAAATGAATAATAAAGGTGAAAGTGGGCACCCTTGTCTGGTGCCTTTCTGTATTTTAAAATAATCAGTCACATCATTATTTATTATTATATTTGCTTCTTGTTGTTCATAAATAGCTTTTAGCCCTCTTGTAATTTGGTCTCCCATGTCCATCTGGTCTAATAATAGTTTTAGAAATTTCTATGATACTTTGTCAAACGCCTTTTCCGCGTCCACAAAAACAAAGGCTACCTTCTTACTTGGTTTCATATCTAAATACTCGATCATATCAATCACTGTTCTTATATTATCACTCATTTTCCTGCCCGGCAAGAACCCTGCCTGCTCTTTATTTATACAATCCTGCAAAACTGTCTTTAATCTTGTTGCCGATATTTGTGCATAAATCTTGTAATCGTTATTTAATAATGATATTGGTCTATAATTAGTTATAAACTCTTTGTTTCGTCCTTGTTTTGGGATTACTACTATGTGCGCCTGTTTCCAGGTGTTGAGAATCTTCCCGTCTTCTAATATTCTATTTAAGAGTGTCTTCATAGGTGATAATAGTGGTTCCTCTAATTTTTTGTAATGTATTGCGGTAAGACCATCTGGGCCTGGGGATTTTCCCAGTTTCATCTTAATTATCGCTTGATGAAGCTCTGTCGTGGTTATTGGGGAGTTTAGCTCTTGAATCTTTTCTTTCTTAATTTTAGGTATATCCTTTCCACATAAATACTCTTTTATTTCAACCTCTGTCTCATTTCCTGCTTTATATAGCTTATTATAATATTTTGTAAAACACTTTTTAATTTCCTCAGGGTTATCTAAAGTTCTCTCCTCTTCCACTATTTTATCAATCAGTTTTTCCCTTTGTCTCTTTTTCAGTTGCCAGGCTAGCATCTTTCCGGGTTTATTTGCAAATTCGAACGACCTTTGTTTCATCCATTTGATATTGTCCTCAATTTCGCTATTTAATATTGCTGAAGCCTGGGTTTGTAATATTTTTAGTTTTTGGTTTATTAATTCATTTTTTGGTTGTTTTGCTAATAATTTTTCATTTATTCCTATTTCTTTCCTTATTTGTTCTAGTTTTTGCTCTCTGTTTCTTTTCCTTATTGCACTTTGTTGTATGTAAAAGCCTCTTATAAAAGCTTTACTTGCATCCCATATTGTCCTGAAGTCTGTATCCTGTTCTTTATTTAATTCAAAAAATTCTCTCAATAGTTCTTGCAATTTTTTCACAATCTTTTTGTCATTTAATAGTCTTTCATTAAGTCTCCATCTTTTATTAGTTTTCTTGTGTTCCTTTAATTCTAATGTGACTGGGTTGTGATCTGTAATAATTTTGGTCTGTATTTCTGCTTTTTAAATTTTAGTTGTTAAGTTATTTGATACCCATATGCTGTCAATTCTGTCGGCTGATTTTTTAACTTCCGAGAAATGTGTATACTGTCTTTCTCCTGGGTTTTTATATCTCCATGTATCAATCAAATTTAAGTTTTCTACCATCTGAAAGAAGGTGTCTGGGAGTCTGCCTTTTTTATTTTCTTTCTCTCTCTGTTCTATCTAATTCTATTGATGTGACACCATTTAGGTCTCCCATCAAAATAATTTCCTCTTCTATAAATTCCACTAAAATAGCTTCTACTTTTCTGAAAAATTCTGTTTTGTTACCATTCGGTGCATAAACTCCTACTATAATTAAATGTTCTTTACCTTTTGTTATTTTTACCCCTAGTAATCGACCCTCATCATCTTTAAAGATTTTTTTTGCATCTAGTTTAGGGAGAAAAAGGTGGGATAGAAATGCAATAAATAAAGAAAATAAAACAATCAGTAGCCATGGATGGCCTTTTGGTGGTATCCACTGTGAGTCCTTCTCAGAATAGAACCACCAAAATGAATGAACATGAGAAATTGGGTCCATCACCTTCAGTGGATACACTTTGAGTAGAACATAATTAGGCAGAAACCCTATTATCAATGAATTAGACTAATCCACTTTTCATGCCGTCCAAGCTGGTGACTATCAGTACCTTTTGTGGGACTGAGGGCCATAGTTGAACTATACAGTTTATTTCCTTTGTCCTGAATCTTCTGCCATTCAGCTTCATTGGACAGCCCTGACTCCGTTCTAGCATTATGAGAGAAGACTGTCCATAAAAATGGAAAGCTGAATGTCTGTATGTCATGATGAGGACATTGTCTCAATGTTCTGAACATAGTAGTAAATAATCTGTGGACACAAGAAGAGCCTGGCTGCTGGATCAGGTTCCTAAATTATTAGCATAGGGACACAATAATGGCCATGCTACATCTGAGCTTCAGCAATCAGCTCAGACCTCTTTACATGCTGAGCTTCTGAGGGAGACTGAGGGAAGAACCATAGGCCTGATTCCCTAGCTCCTCCCAAGGTGAGCTAAGCCTGGCAGGACAGCTTACTCAATGGTCTTAACCCCTTTATGCCTTAAGTAGACTTAAGCATATTGGTTATATGAGGCTGGTTAGCCCACAGAACTTCGCAGCCAAGAGGGAGTGTAAGGAAGGGGACTATCTTTCAGATATTTGGAGCCTGACTCCTTTAGGGCTTTAAACACAAATAGAAGTACACTGAATTGAGCCTGGAATCAAAGGGGCAACCGATGCATCTGGTTTATATGTGATGAAAATGGAACTCCTGCTAGTAATCTGGCTGATATATTATGAATCAACGGAAGTTTCTGAGTTGTCTTCAAGGGCAGCCCCATTTTGCAGAGGTCCACCTGGAAGTTACCAGAACATGGAGCACAGAGGTCAAGTCATCTGTGTCCAAAAGGGGCCATAGCTGGTGAACCAGTTGGAGCTGGAAAAAAGCACTCCTTGCCAAGGCCACCTGAGCCTCCAATGACAATCACAGCTCAGTGGGGCAGCCCTAGTGAATAAACCTCTTCTGCTTGAAACTCAACTGACGTGACATTAATCCAAGGTAAAAACAGACACAGAGAAATTTTGGATGACCTTTATTTTTTTGAGTGGGCCATTGCAATTGATGCCTCAGTGCTGGGTTCCTTCTGCATGGAGAGAAATTAGTGGTGATGGGCTGATGTTTGAAGACCTTGTGCTGAACCTCTGAGCATCTTTGGGAGGAGGGAGCAGTCGGAGGTTAGATCAAAATGAACTGGAGCATCGCAGGGTCTGGTTGCAGAAGTGGAGGTGCCTTGAGGAGGGCCAGCAGCAGGCAGGAAGGACATGTTGCTATGACTTAGCCACTGGGTGAAGGCTGACATGGCTTGTCACCATTTTTTATAGATTTAACTATATATCGCCAAAGAAGGATTACCAGAACTGCATGCCTCTTTGCCCTTGGGGCACGTTTCCTGATTGTATGAATCACATTGTTCGATGCCCCCTGTTGGTAGCAAAGAGAAGATAGTTGATATCACGACCCAGCATCTGCAGACACCCTTCCTCGCCTTACAAGTGTGGAGTGGAACCTTTGTCCCTCTGGTCAAGAGTGGAAGAGACTATCCTCTTCCACTGCAAACTGTACTCAGTGTTAGAGCATCTACCTTGCAGGCCAAAAGGCCCAAATTCAATCTACAATGGCATTCCCAGGTGTACTTGCCAGGTCTCCTGTCCTAAACCTTGGAGATGTTTTGTTCCTCAGAGTGGACAATACTGAGCTATATGGACTGTCTCAGTATAAGACAACTTCGTCTGTTTCTCTTTAAACCACCCCTTTATGAGAACCACAAAGACTAGGATTGTACTTGAGTTTGAGGGAAGGAATGTAGGCCTAGGTCGCTCATACCTACGGGACCGCCTCTCCTGGTATGCCCCACGGAGGACCTTACGTTCCACAAATAACAACATTTTGGAGGTCCCGAGCCTCAAGGAGATTAGACTGGCCTTGACAAGGACCAGGGCCTTTTTGGCCAGGGCCCCGGCCTGGTGGAACACTGTGTCACAAAACACCAGGGCCTTGCAGGATTTGACTTCTCTCTGCAGGGCCTGCAAGACGGAGCTGTTCTGCCAGGCCTTTGGTCAGGGTTCAGTCTGACTCCTCCTCCCCTTTCATAAGAACTTGCATGAAAGTGGCCTCCCAATTTTTCTCACAGACCCATATAAGTTCAGCAGAAACAGTTGGGCCTGGTGAGCATTTAAGGTCCCCAACCCTAATCTGTGGGTTGCCATCTGATTGGATTTTATTTTGATCCTGATCTGATTTTAGGATGTATTTCAATTGTTTGCCTGATTTAAGTTAATGTGTTATACGTTTGATGTAAGCCGCTCTGAGCCTGGATTTGGCCAGGGAGGGCGGGGTATAAATAATAATAATAATAATAATAATAATAATAATAATAATAATAATAACAATAATAATAACAACAACAATAATAATAATAAATCTCAGTGTTAGAACATCTGCTTTGCATGCAGAAGGTCCAAGGTACCAAAGACTGTGGTTTAAACGACTGAGCCTATTGGGCTTGCCAATCAGAAGGTTGGCATTTCAAATTCCTGTGACGGGATGAACTCCCGATGCTCTGTCCTGGCTCCTCCCAACCTAGCAGTTCGAAAGCACACCAGTGCAAGTAGATAAATAGGTACCACTGCAGAGGGAAGGTAAATGGCATTTCTGTGTGCTCTGGTTTCCATCACAGTGTTCCGTTGCACCAGAAGCAGTTTAGTCATGCTGGCCACATGACCCAGAAAGCTCTCTGTGGACAAATGCCAGTTCCCTTGGGCTGAAAAACGAGATGAGCCCCACAACCCCATAGTTGCCTTTGACTGGGCCTAACCATCCAGGGGTCCTTTACCTTTACCCTAATCCCTGGCATCTGCAGGTGGGGATAGAAAAGAGCCCTGACTGAACCCCTGGAGAGCTACAACCAGTCAATTCATAGATAACATTGAAGAACCAATTGTTTGACTTGGCAGAGGGCAGCTTTCTATGAGTTGTTGAGATTTAGTTGTTATTGCCATTACCATAATTATTATTAATTATATTTATATCCTGCCCTTCCTCTGGGGCACCAAGCAAAACAAGAGATAAATGAATTAACTCATCTAACAACATCTGAAAACAATTTCAGTTCAGATGCCACTGGTAGCAAGTGCTAGTCCTACTCAGAGAAGACCCTACTCAGAGTAGATTCCTTGCAGTTAATGGACCTAAGATAGCCATGCCTCTTAACTTCAATGAGTCTACTCTGAGGAAGACAAGCATTGGATACCACCCTGTGTCTTAGGAGATCTGAGAGGAGTCCCACTAGACAGCAAGCAAAGGCCCATCTGGTGCAGTATCCTGTTCCCAGTGTGGCCATCCAGAAGTCCACAAGAAGCCCACAAGCAGGACCTGAGCACATTGGAGGCCCCTTGGATGGCCATGTTCAGTTTGAAACAGCAAATGACAACTCCTTGGCAACAGGATGGAGACCCCTTGTTAATATCAGTTCCTGGGAATCCCAAGTGTCAGGGAGAGTGGCTGTTACCTTCAGGGCCTGCTTGTGGGCTTCTCCTTCAGTTGACTACTGTGAGAAGAGGATGCTGGACTTGATGGACCCCTGACCTGATTTCAGGGCTCTCCTTATATTCTTCTACTTACCGTATTGCTTTGGGCTGAATCCTCAGCCTGGACCTCATCCAGAGCTATAATGGACCAGATCAGCAGCACAGCAACAAAGAGGGTGATGGAGAACTTCATGATGGCTTCACGCTGGTCAATGGAGTGGAAGAGCTTCTCCTTTGGTCTCTTCTGTCCCAGGTGACGGCACCAGCTCTTTATATACCCTTTCCTTCATGAGCAAGGAAGAATCTGGGTTTGTGCCCGGCCACTCAGCTGGTTTATTGTTTTTAATCAGGAGTGGCTTGGGTTGTAAGGTATTGTTGGCTAGGGAGCAGGAACAAAGTTATTTGGAACACCATTTACCACTGGTCTTGGCAGACATCTGTTTTCCACGTGGCCAGTTTCAGAGTTTGCTGGGGCCCTAATGGGTTATGAGGCTGTCATGGCTCAGATATTCCCTGGCCAAGTAGGGGAAGAAAAACTGTACTGAACAGGGGGTTCCCTTCTATTTCCCCATCCCACAACATTTCCCCTGCCACTAGGGTGATAATAAACTAAGAAATGCTCTGCTGGATCAGGCCAGTGGCCCATGCAGCTCAGCATCCCATCTTCACAGGGGCCAAGCCAGACCTGAGCACAAGAGCATTCTCTCTTCCTGAAAACCCAACAACTTATGTTTGGATGGGGGCTCAATTTTGTTGATGTAGATCAGCAAGTTAAGTAGAGGAGAATCTTTGGAGTTGGTTTTCAGGATGGTTCAGAAAAGGGCAGCCAAAATGTGGAAGGGAATAAAGTGACTCCCCTACAAGCAAAGGTTGCCTCATTTGAGACTTTTGGGTCCATAGAAAAAGTGAGTAAGAGGTGATGTCAGGGACTGGACAGTGAAGGAGGAATGGTGGAGACCGCCTCCCCCTCCTCCTGAACTTTCCAGAGAAGAGGAAGTCAGTGGTCTGTGGGAGGGCATAGCTCAGAGGCAGAGGAGGAGAGAAGCTGGGAAATAATGGGAGAGGAGCAGGAAGAAGAAGAAGCACCAGGGGAGAGACAGCTGACAGACTCAGTATCTTTAGTAAGCATGCCAGACACCACCACCCCCAGAACCTGGAGGTCATTGAAAGTAGGAGAGCAGAGAGCTCAGAGGTAGAAGGCACAGATCAGCCACCGTAGGAATGACGTATAAGGGGAGAGATGGAGGGGTGGGGCTTAACTTGGAGAAACGCCATTATCTAAGAAAGATGGCATTGCTATCTCTCTCTCTGTGAATACAGTGGTAGCTCGGGTTACATACGCTCCAGGTTACATACGCTTCAGGTTACACACTCCGCTAACCCAAAACTAGTGCTTCAGGATGAGAACAGAAATCGTGCTCCGGCGGTGTGGCAGCAGAAGGAGGCCCCATTAGCTAAAGTGGTGCTTCAGGTTAAGAACAGTTTCAGTTTAAGAACGGATCTCCGGAATGAATTAAGTACTTAACCTGAGGTACCACTGTATTGTATAAAAGACTTGGTAAGAACTTTCCTTGTTTATCTACTACTTGGCTGCCTACTGTGGGAGGGATTGGATTCCCTGAAGCCTGACTGGTGACAATGATAGAAGCTTATAAAATTCCACATGGCATGGAGAAAGTGAACAGAAGAAAGCTTTTCTCCCTCTCTGATAATACTAGAACTCATGGGCCTCCACTGAAGCTGCATGTCAGAAGATTCAGGATGAGTAATAGGAAGAACTGCTTCATGCAGTGGATAGTTAAATTATGGCACTCACTCCCACAGGAGGCAGTGATAGCCACTGACCTAGGTAAAGGTAAAGGGACCCCTGACCATTAGGTCCAGTCATGGCCGACTCTGGGGTTGCGGCGCTCATCTCACTTTATTGGCCGAGGGAGCCGGCATACAGCTTCCGCGTCATGTGGCCAGCATGACTAAGCCGCTTCTGGCGAACCAGAGCAGCACACGGAAATGCCGTTTACCTTCCCGCCGGAGCGGTACCATTTATCTACTTGCACTTTGACGTGCTTTTGAACTGCTAGGTTAGCAGGAGCAGGGACTGAGCAATGGGAGCTCACCCTGTCGCGGGGATTCAAACCAACGACCTTCTGATCAGGAAACCCTAGGCTGAGTGGTTTAACCCACACCACCACCCGCATCCCCGTTTGTATAAGGTGCTCCAACATCAAATAAAAATCATTTCCCCATCAGAGAAGAGGCAATAGTTTTGGGGGCGGCAGGATTTTTCACATGATATATTACGGCTGTAATCTCTTTTTTTACAATGTTAACATTACAAATATTTCTTTGAGAGGTGGCTAACAACTTCCTTAAGCATCTCATCTGACTCCAAGTTTCAGAGATTACCTGGTGAGTCTTTTATTCCATTAGTCAGGAAGCCTAAAATTCTGTTCCAGTCCAAAAATGAATACTTAAGAGGTATATTTAAGAGGTACATTTCAACATGAAGGAGTACAGCAACTCTGTTGAGATATCTAAGGCTTATCACCTTGTTGCTGTTCCAATCTCCAGGTTGCGCAATGGCTTTTGCAGAGAAAGTACTGTACCTTTTGAGAATGTTTTGAACAGGTACATTAATTTTTCAAGAGTACAACAGCTCTGTTGCAGGAACAGTATGCAAGTTGTTTAATGAGCTTGGTAGGTTACTGGTGGGGAGTGACCTACACAATGAAACATGCTGTTAACCAAGCCTAACTTATATTGTCCATGTCATAAATATAGGGGTTGCTCGTGCGTAAGTTGCCGCCACTCCTGGCTAGGTTGCCTTGTTAAACCTTTTCTGTCTGGACAGCCCTTCCCTTCGTGGCTGCTTCAGTCGCTAGCAGAATCCGTCAGTGGGCGTTTCTTAAACCTTTTCCAGCATAAAAGCTGTTTGACTCCAAGTCTCCTCCTACTCTCCCTGCGCGGAAGTCTTCTGCGCAGGGAGGGTGTGGGTAGCGGAGGACCCGTGCTCTCCCCGCTGGTCTCCGGCGTGGAGTCCTGGAGCCCCCTCGCCGATTCCCCCATCTGCCCCCCTTTATCCCTGGTGTTACACTGATTTCCTTCCCCAGCTGATGAGCTGCCTCTCCCCCTGCTGGGCCCTTCTCCAGCATCGCTTGGGAGAAAGTGAACAGAGGAAAGCTTTTCTCCCTCTCTGATAATACTAGAACTCATGGGCCTCCACTGAAGCTTAATTTTAATTAAGGTATGCAAGGGCTCTAGGGAGCTTCTCATTTGGGCTGAATAATTCATTAGAGGAATTTTAAGTAAAGTGCACAAGGGTTCTGGGGAGCTTTTCATTTTGTGGGATTAATTGGCCAATCTTAATTAAAGTGCAAAAGGGGCTCCAGGGAGCTTTTCATCTTTGGTTCTCAGTTCATTTGGTTTATTGCAATTCAAAGTGCTTCTCGGCCCCAGGGTGCTTCTCCTCTTTGGCTAAGGTCATATAGATTTTGCTGAATATTTCATTTGTCTCATCTTAATTCCTAATTGTTTTGGCCTTTATCAACACACCTCTGCACCATTGGATCTCTGGGTTCTTATTCATTTTCCTCTGTAAGTTTTGCTCATAGCTGTCTACTTCTCGGAGGTACTCTTGTACTCATATTTATAGACCCAGGTCGGTGCTAAAGACTAGGCTTTTGCATCTAGATACCTTGGTTAGAGGTTTGGGTAGGCATCTTTGTTTTCCTTTAAAACTTGCTAGTGCAGACACTGCTGAACTATTTTGGTAATACTTCCGACTTACGTATTCAGGACAGGACCCGCCCTACTACTAGGCAATCCAAACCAGCCAGTGTAGACTTTACTGAACTATCTTATAAGGGTATTTGTCTCTAATTATGTCTGCTCAAGAGAACCAACAGACGCCCGCCGGATCTGGGTTGGCGCAGGGAAATCAGGAAGGGACCTAGGCCTTGGTAATGCCTTGTAACCTGCAGGCATTTGCCCAGTTCTTTTGAGGCGTTTTATAGACAATGCAAGTCTGCAGGCCAGTTGGCCTTGCCTCCTGTGCCGCCCTCGCAAGAATGCATCCCTGATACCCCCCTTTGCTATTTGGATCACCCCAGCACTTCAGCTGCCAGCGCGGCCACACTGAGGTTGAGCAATGATTCAGCAAACCATCCCAACACACGGTCACAATCGTCCAGTGCAGGCAAGTCAAAAGGGGGTCAGAAGGGTGGTAAGGCTGACAAGGCAAACGCTAGAGGCCCTAATACTACTAACCCCCACAAGGATGTAGGCATCCGTAGTCTTTTGCAGGATGCACCACCACAAGCTGCTGCAGCAGAAGGCGCGTCAGGTTCCTCTTCTGACAAGGAGGCGCAGGAGCACCAGGGCGACCAGGTGACCAGCGTTCCAACACCGGTCCCAGGCGAGGGCCAAGCTGGAAAGAGGAAGGAAAAAAGGAAGCATACCTCTAAGAAGAGCAAGAGAAGCAGACGGTTGGAGTCTGAGGAGGGATCAGGTACCTCATCATCAGATACTGATAGCGACACACCTATGGAGGAGTACTGGGGTTGGGGGGAAGACAGCTCAGGGCTCCCTTTATAGGTGTATGAAAGAAGGGCTAATTCATACCATGAGTCCTTCAATGGTCCCCTGGAATGGAAGGACGGTGCTTTAGTCCAGGATGTAAAAACATCCACAAATTTATCTACTGATTTTATCCTGGGGAATCATTTGTCTCAAAGAAAGAGGACCAAAATACTTAACGGTGATTTCATTGACATATTTACTTTGTTGCCCCTACCTAAGATGACCGGGAAGGGGGAAAAGAAGTGTAGCTACGGCAAGTGGCATTATAGAACACCACGAGCCGAGCATAACTTTGAAAATTGGCTGGACGGGTTCCAGGTGTTCATGGGTTTGGTCAGCGCAGCTTATCCTAAACGTGTGATGCATCTAATAGCTTACTTAGCACATGTCAGGAGGGCACGGGAATTAGCAGGGGAGACTGCTGCTCTAAATTATGATGAGGATTTTCATAGAAACGCTTCTCTGTTATCATCTACACGTTGGGATTGGAGGGACCAAAATTATTGGATGGAGCACGTCGGTCCCTACGTAGAGAAGAAGTCCCAGGATTCATCCAAATTTGGAAAGGCCAACTCAAAGCAGAGGTGGCAGTGCTGGGAATTCAACAAAGGGGTTTGTACGAGGCCTATCTGTAAGTATAGCCACGAGTGTGAAAAATGTCTCGGCAACCACCCAGCCACTGCTTGCATCAAAGGAAGGCAGCCCTTTTGGGGCGGGAGAGGCTTCTCCAACTAGGGTACTAGAGGCTCCCATGGTGCTTCCTTCGGACCACAGCGTAACCAATAATAACTTGGAACTCGGCCTGGCCTTTTCTCCCATTAAGCTGACCCCTTTAAAAACTCTTTTAGCCCTCTACCCCAACAGGACAGCAGCACTATATCTTTGGGAAAGTTTTAGTTTAGGCTTTAGGATTCCACTCGCCTTTCCCCCCAGTTCAGGTGACCCACCAAATCAGAAATCAGTCAGAGAAATGCCCGAAGTTGCGCACAATAAAATTTTCAATGAGATAAGAGCAGGGAGGGTCGCCGGTCCCTTTCTGGTCCCTCCCATAGAGGGTTCCCCCATTAGGCATTGTCCCCCAAAAAGCGCCCGGTGAGTTTCGCATGATTCACAACCTGTCCTACCCGAAAGGAGGGTCTGTCAATGAGGCGATACCTCAAGAACTCTGCTCTGTGAGATATGCCTCCTTTGACCAAGCAGTCAAACTTATTCGCAAATTTAGAAAAGGCGCGTTGCTGGCAAAATGCGATATCGAGTCTGCGTTTCGACTCTTGCCAGTCCACCCAGAGGATTTCCGGTGGCTGGGCTTTAAATTCGAGGGGGCATACTTCGTAGACAAGGCAATGCCCATGGGCTTCTCAGTAGCCTGCGCAGCCTTTGAGGCATTCAGTACCTTCTTGGACTGGACACTTTGTTATAGAACAGGCTCGGAGGGTGTGTCGCACTTCTTGGACGACTTTATCCTCATGGCTGATAATAGACAAAAGTGCTCGGCCCTTCTGGAAGCCTTCACGACTTTAGCAGCTGAGCTGGGGGTGCCATTGGCCGCAGACAAAACAGAGGGCCCAGCTACAATTATGGTTTACTTGGGTATTGAATTGGATACTGTCGCCCAAACCTCAAAGCTTCCCAGAGAAAAATTAATTGCACTCAGAGACCTTATTTGGCAACTTCTTCCCCTAAGGAAAGTAACCCTCAAGCAGATTCAGTCACTGCTTGGGCATTTAAACTTCGCTTGCCGTGTGGTTTCCCCTGGCCGCCCATTTTGCGGCCGCCTCGCGAGGCTATCAGCTGTCATGCGATCACCTCATCACAGGGTTCGCCTATCAAAAGAGGTAAAATCCGATCTGGAAGTCTGGTTGAAGTTTTTGGAAAGTTATAATGGAATTTCCCTGTGGCAGGATAACATGTCGCTGCAGGTTGAAGAGTTTGGATTTGGATTTGATATCCCGCCTTTCACTCCCTTTAAGGAGTCTCAAAGCGGCTAACATTCTCCTTTCCCTTCCTCCCCCACAACAAACACTCTGTGAGGTGAGTGGGGCTGAGAGACTTCAAAGAAGTGTGACTGGCCCAAGGTCACCCAGCAGCTGCATGTGGAGGAGCGGAGACTCAAACCCGGTTCCCCAGATTACGAGACTACCGCTCTTAACCACTACACCACACTGGCACACTTTCAGGTGCATTCAGATGCTTCAGGCTCTCTAGGGTTCGGTGTTTACTTCAGGGGACAATGGTGTGCACAGCACTGGCCCGCAGCCTGGAAGGGGGGGGGGTCCAATAACCAGAGATTTAACCTTCTTGGAATTCTTCCCGATCGTAGTGGCAGTGCACTTGTGGTCTAAAGAATTTAGTAACCATAGGGTATGCTTTCACACCGATAACCAGGCAGTAGTATCAGTCCTATCCAAGCAGGCCGCCCGGTCACCAAGGGTGGGGGCCCTTCTACGCTCCTTTGTCCTCTTGTGCTTAGAGCTCAATGTCCATTTTTCTGCCAAATTTGTGCCTGGTGTTAACAATGACATTGTGGATGCCCTATCTCGTTTTCAGATGGACCGCTTCCGCTCGTTAGCACCGGGCGCGCACCAGCTTCCACAGCCGTTCCCGGAGCACCTATGAAGCCTTGGGAACTAGAAGTGATGCAGGGAATATTAGCCTCGGTGGCGCCTTCCACTTTAAGATCTTACAAGAAAGCTTCATTGGATTTCCTAAAATTTCGCAGTAAATCCTACACCACTAGAATCAATTCCTTTCCTGTCAAGTCTGAGGTTCTTTCCTACTTAGTACATCTGAGACGCATGGGCCGCGACCCAAAAACCCTTAACATACAGACGGTGGCAATATCATTCTTTTGCAAGGCAGTTTATTCTTCTGACCCATGTGGCGACTTCATGGTGCAAAAGGCCTTGGAGGGCTGGCATAGATTGCAGCCCCCCAGCTGCGATAACAGAAGGCCAATATCGTTTGACATCCTTTACCAGATCCATAAAAAATTGAGAACTGTTTACTGGTCTAAGTACGAGGCCCGCTTATTCTCAGCAGCGTATTCCATTGCCTTTTTTGGCGCACTCCACATTGGGGAGGTAGTATATGAGGCTGGCCAACGCTGTTCTTCCCGAGGCTTACTGTTGAGCGATGTCACGCTATCGTGGCAGGATCTAGTCTTGCGGATACGCAGTTCTAAAACAGACCAGTACGGGAGGGGGGCTTTAATTCGGCTTTTGGCGACCGGTAAATCGGGTCCATGCCCGGTTAAGGAGACTAGGCGCTTCCTGTTTTTGAGAGCTAATATGGCAGGGCCACTCTTGATTCATGCGGATGGCTCACCCCTGACTCGGCACCAGTTCACTCGTGTCATGTGTTTAACAATTGCAGCATGCGGCTTACCCCCCGCTGATTTCGCTGCACACTCATTTTGCATAGGGGCGGCCACCACGGCAATGCACCTGGGCCTGACTGCAGGGAGGATTAAGGATCTAGGCTGTTGGAAATCGGATGCTTAAAAGTGTTATGTGAGAAAAAAAGTATGGCTGCTCACGGGGGGAACCTGACCTTGGCCTGTTGTTTCAATTCTTACAGGAACTATGAGGGCGCGCATCTGGATAATTGGGCACAGCACTGTGTATTGGGCCAAGGTCCGCACCATCAATGCCGGTCTCGGGCCGCACCTCAACTTACCTGCAGACATTACTATTTCCTGGATCTCCCGGAGGGGAATGAGCTGGGCAGAAATGCTGCCCACAGTTAGGGCCAAAGCGGCAGTGGAGGGTCCCCCAAATGCTTTAATAATTCAATTAGGTGAAAATGATTTAGCTTATCGAAAGGCAGTCGATTTGATGTGGCATATTTATGGCGACTTAAAGAACTGAAGGCCTCTTACCCAGACATAATCATTCTGTGGGCATCACAGATGAAGAGGCGGGTTTGGAGAGATAGCCGGTGCCCGATAGCCATAAATAGGGCTAGGAGAGCCTTGGATCGGGTGGTGGTGCGTAGAGTGGCAGTCTTGGGTGGTCGGGTCATTGACCACCATGGCATTCGTTTCAGCAATGAGGCCCTCTACTGGTCTGATGGCGTATATCTGTCGGATGCGGGACATGACATATGGCTGACTGATATAGCAAAGGGGATCAGGGATTGGTTGCAGGCATGAGGGTATGGTTCTTCCCTCAGTCTCCCTCAGAAGCCAGTACCTCTCACATGCTGTAATCAATAAAGTTGTGGCCTTTTCTAACCCATTAACCTAAAATACTGTGTCCATGTGTCTTTCTTATTCCCAAGCGAAGGGGGCGGGTCCTCAAATCATAATTCTCTGTCCCTGGAAATGGTGGCAGGCCAGATGTGGAATGCAGGCCAGATATCCCCACTTGCTGGTGTACAGGACTGAGCTGGGATCAAGGACACCCATTCAAGGGCGTATCTGATTGGGTAAAGTTTTGGCCATTAAATATGGAGCAGGAAGAAAAACCAAGGGCATGGCGTTATGCCTCAGCCTCATCAACTCTGTTCTTTCCACATGGCCAGCACCAGATATTGCCAGCGCCGTGTTCCGTTGAGAGGCACATCCACCAAGACAGAAGAAATGAGTCATATAACTTTAGAGTTGGTGAGCTGTAATATTGGGAAATAATCCATAATGAGTTGAAAAAAAAATGTTTAAAAGTACTTTTCAAACAACATACTCGTGAGTAAGAACCACAAGATTGGGGAACTAAATTACTGAATTCGGCTGAAAACGGGAGACGTCAAAAGGGAAGTCCGTCTTCCGATTCTGCTTAAGTTCAAAGCAAAGACCTCGATAAGCGGGAAGCGCTGAAAGAGGGACTTTAAAGGGAATTGGCTTTTACTGTGCAATTTTTGACTTCGCTATTTACAAGTAAAGAGGATTATTTTTTGTGTAAATGAACTGGACTTGGACTGGGATTGTGCCTTCTCTTGGTGGATTGCAAAATTTTAAGAAAAGATAGTCTGCGGACTGCCAGGATACAAAGGATCTGTCAATTTGCGGGAACTGTATCTAAAGTTTTAACGTGCTACATTTGAGCCTTACTGTGGGATACAAATAAGGAACTGTTGCATGCACCATTATTGAAACTTTCTTTTTGATTTGGGCAAAAGCTCTGCAAGTTTAAAGGGATGTTGAAGGTACTTCCTATTTTTTCCTTCTTTGTTGGTCCACTGGGAATTTAATGGTGGAAAGTTTCTACTTTTCTTTGACTACAGGGGAGCTCCCCCTAGAGGACTGTGGATTATTTAGTCTCTGAGAACTGCTTATTGTTTTATTCATCTTCTGCCTGGATGTTTTTATTCTGGACTGTTTTTCCCATGGGATTTACAATTTGACCTTGACACATAGACAGCTGTGGAATGAGTGGCACAGGGAGAACAAGGGCTGCTAAATCAAAACCAAAACAATCTGAACTGTTGCAAACAACTTTGACTGTGCAGACACGTAGATCATCTGTCCCAACTGTCTTAGGCTTGCAAGAAGGAGAAATCAAGCAGCCAGACCCAGGGGATATGGCTTCAGGAGGGCTTGACCCAGTCTCTAAAGAAATTTTGGAACAATTGGCAGCTTTAAACAGGAAAGCTGATGAACAGGCGGAAAAATTTGATCAAGTGACAGCAACTATCAACAAACTGACTGAGCAAGTTTCCCAAAATACACAAGCAATTGGGAATATCCAAACAATAACGGCAGAGAATCGCAAACTGGCTGAAGAAGCGAATCAAAAAGCAGAACAAGCCAATAAGAAAGTTGAGGAAGTAAGAAAGGAAGTAAGGCCACTGAGCAGGCAAATCAATGAACAACAGGCCTATCTGTCTATGGTGGAATTGAAAAATCGGGAGAACAATCTTAGATTGAGATCTATTCCAGAACTTGAAAAAGAAGATTTGATTGGCTTTTTGACAGCAGAATTCTCAAAGTTCTGGGGTATAGCGGAAGATAAGGACTTTAAAATTGTCACCACTTTCAGACTGGGAAGAGTGGTGAGGAAGGACAGATCTAGAGACTGCCTGATCATTTTAAGATCTAGGCAAGAAAGAGATAACATACTAGGCCTACATTTCAAAAATCCACTGGTGATTCAAGGCAAGAAAGCAGAAATCTTCAGAGACGTTCTGAAACAACTATTGGATTTAAGAACTACATATAAAGACTTAGCAGGATTGTTGAGAAACAACACAATTCCCTACAGGTGGGAATTCCCCCAAGGAATATCTTTTAACTTCAAAGGGAAAAAAGTAAAAATCAGATCAGCAGAGGACCAAGAGAAATTTCTGCACGACCACGGGGAGGACCTTCGGAAAGGAGTGGCAGGAGTCTGGCCACCACCTTCGCCGGAATCAACACCTGGGCCACCTGCAGGTCTGGACGAAAAGGAAGTCGACTCTCTATTAGGACTTACCAACTGATTCAGGATGTCTCTACAGCTACTTAGTTGGAACATTCATGGCGCAAATTCCCCGGAGAAAAGAAGAAGGATCTTTCATATATTGAAAAAAGAACAATTGGACATTATTTGCTTGCAGGAAACACATGTGACTAGGCTCCACAGGAAAGTGCTAATCAACAAAAGATTAGGTCAAGAATTTATTTCTTCAGACAAAGTTAAGAAAAGAGGCGTAGTGATTTATGCAAAGGAGAACCTGTCACCGAAATTTTTGTTTAAAGATGAGCAAGGAAGAATCATGGCAATAGAGATACAAACACAAGGAGAAAAATTTTTGATAGTAGGAATCTACGCACCAAATGAGGGGAAATCGGAATTTTACAAGAAGCTGCATGAGACAATGCTGGATTATATGGACTATACTAACATCATCATGATGGGAGGCATGAATGGAGTGGTCTCTACCTATATGGACAAGTGACAAAACCAAAATTTGACTAAAGATGGCAGACTACCTAAAACTTTTTTTGAACTAACTGACAGTATGGACCTGATTGACATTTGGAGGACAAAGAACCCCCTAGGGAAAGAAGGAACATTCTTCTCTGAGGCCCACCTATCATGGTCAAGAATCGACCAAATATGGACAACTAGAGGGCTGGCACCTAAGACTAAAAAAGTGGAAATCTGCCCAAAAACCTGCTCCGACCATAACGCCTTGAAAATGGAATTAAGACTTACTCCAGCCGGTTCCTTCAGATGGAAAATGAATGACACTCTGTTAAGAGATCAGGAGATCGTGAACAAGGCCCAAAAAACCCTGAAAGATTACTTTGAAATAAATTTAAATACTTCGGTTGAAAAGAGAACAATCTGGGACGCAAGTAAAGCCGTGATGAGAGGGTTTCTGATACAACAGAATACGATTAAGAAAAAACTCTGGAGTGGAAAAAAAGATAAGATACTAGAGAAGATAAGAGACGGAGAGAAAAAGCTGAGACTAAAACCAAAATCAAAAGAAATTCTAAGAGAGATTAAATTCCACCAAGCACAATATGTGAAATTGATAAACCAAGAAGTGGAATGGAAAATTAAGCAAATGAAACAAAGATCATTTGAATCGGCAAATAAATGTGGAAAGCTGCTAGCATGGCAGCTGAAAAAGAGACAAAAACTGAACTTTGTCACCAATCTGGAGGTTGAAGGGAGAAATATTCAGAAACTAGAAGAAATTAGAAAGTGTTTCCAGAGATATTTCAAAAAACTGTTCACGCAAGGGCCACAGGAAGAGACTGAGATAGACCAATTTTTAAAAAATAATGGATTACAAAAATTATCTCAAGAGAAGAGAACAACCCTGAATTATAGAATAACACAACAGGAAATCGAGAGTGCCATTCAGAATATGCAATTAGTGAAATCTCCAGGCCCAGGAGGACTTACCTCCAAGTACTATAAGACATTAAAAGACTTCTTGATTCAACCATTAATGGAGGTATGTAACCAGATCATGGAGGGGAAAAGGGCACCAGAATCGTGGAAAGAAGCATTCATCACATTGATACCTAAATTGGAATCTGAAAAGACTCAACTAAAGAATTACCGTCCCATCTCACTCCTTAATGTGGATTATAAAATTTTTGCCGATATTTTGGCTAATAGACTTAAAAAAGTGTTAAATGAAGTAATTCATAAAGACCAGGCTGGCTTTCTCCCAGGCAGACATTTGTCTGATAACACTAGGAACATTATTGACATTTTGGAATTATTGCAGACCAATATCAACACGAAAGCAGTTTTAATTTTCATAGATGCAGAGAAGGCCTTCGACAACGTTTCTTGGAAGTTCATGAAGAAAAACTTGGAAGGGATGGGAGTGGGACAGGCGTTTCAAAACAGTATAGAAGCAATCTATTCAGAGCAAAAGGCCAAACTGATAGTGAACAATGTGGTGACGGAAGAGTTCAAAATTGAAAAAGGGACACGACAGGGGTGCCCTCTCTCCCCTCTGTTATTTATTTCAGTCCTGGAGGTGCTTTTGAATTTACTTAGGGAGGACCGGTTGGTGCAAGGAATACAGGTCGGAGTGAAACAATATAAACTGAAAGCTTTTGCAGATGACTTGGTGTTAACACTACAGGAGCCAGAACCTAGTACCAAAAGAGCTTTAGAACTGATTCATGAGTTTGGTCGGGTGGCAGGATTTAAGTTGAATAAGCAAAAAACCAAGGTTCTGGGGAAAAATCTGACACCTTCAGAAATAGATGGGTTTCAGAAGGAGACAGAGTTAAATGTGGTTAAAAAAGTGAAATACCTAGGGATTAATTTGTCTGCTAAAATTTTGAATTTATTCAAAGATAATTATGAAAAATGTTGGTCAGAAATCAAAAAGGATTTTGAAATCTGGTCAAGATTAAAACTTTCCTCGTTGGGACGAATTGCTGCCGTTAAGATGAATGTATTGCCAAAGATGTTGTTTCTGTTTCAAACCCTACAGCTCGTGGACAGAGTGGAATGTTTTGGAAAGTGGCAGAAGGATATTTCGAAGTTTGTCTGGCAGGGCAAAAGGCCCAGGATAAAGTTTAAAATATTAACTGATGCAAAAGAAAGAGGGGGATTTGCCCTGCCGGACTTAAGGTTATATTATGAAGCTGCATCTTTCTGCTGGATGAAAGATTGGTTCTTATTAGAAAACACTGATGTCCTAGATCTGGAAGGGTTCAATAATGCTTTTGGATGGCATGCATACTTGTGGTACAACAAGGTAAAAATTCACAAAATGTTCAAAAACCATATTGTCAGAAAAGCTTTATTTATAGTCTGGACTAAATACAAGGACTTGTTAGAAAACAAGACCCCGAGGTGGCTATCACCAATGGAGGCTAAGGCCCGAAAAAGACTCAACATGGAGGTTGGTTGGCCAAAATATTGGGAGATAATAGAAAAAACCGGAGATAATTGGAGATTGCAGAGCTTTGATAAATTAAAAAACAAGGTGCAAGACTGGTTGCACTATGCTCAAATTCAAGAGGTATTTAAAATGGATAAAAAAACAGGTTTCCAGGTGGAGAAATCAAAGTTAGAAACAGAATTATTGGAACCAAAGACTAAAATTCTTTCAAGAATGTATAACTTGCTGCTTAAATGGAACACTCAGGATGAGATAGTCAAATCAGCCATGATAAAATGGGCTCAAGACATTGGGTACAACATTATGTTTGAAGACTGGGAAAGGTTATGGACCACCGGTATGAAATTCACGGCATGTAATGCCTTGAAAGAAAACATTATGAAAATGATATACAGGTGGTACATGACCCCAGTCAAGCTTACTAAGATATACCATTTGTCTGATAATAAATGTTGGAAATGTAAGGAGGCTGAAGGGACATTCTTTCACCTCTGGTGGACTTGCCCGAAAGTGAAGGCCTTCTGGGAAATGATTTACAATGAGTTAAAAAAGGTATTTAAGTATACCTTCCCCAAGAAACCAGAGGCCTTCCTTCTGGGCATTGTCGGCCAGAAAGTGTTAAAGAAGGACAGAACTTTTTTCATGTACGCAACTACAGCAGCAAGAATCCTTATCGCCAAATACTGGAAGACACAAGATCTACCCACGCTGGAAGAATGGCAGATGCAATTGATGGACTACATGGAACTGGCTGAAATGACTGGCAGAATCCGAGACTTGGGTGAAGAAAAAATGGAGGAGGACTGGAAAAAATTTAAAGACTATTTACAAAAACAACATAAGCTATATGAATGTTAAGAGTTTGCATGGCTGGGAAAGTCTAGCTTCAGCAATTAAAACTTGAGGACCCTGGAAATTAATAAAAAGATCCAAAGTTTAAAGTAACCTTTATGTTTATTTCAGGATAAAGGTAATTTGACAACAAGTATTTTAAACTTAAAGTAAAACTATCTGAAAGTACAGAAAACGCATGAAACAAGGTAACAATTTGCTGATATCTTTATTGTAAAGAATGCAGGGAGAGGGAGACGCTGGGAAGTCCAGATGGTTATGAAAAAATGTTCTGGAAAAATGAATTTTTCTGTTCTATTGTTTGTTTGTTTTTTCTTCTTCTTTCTTTTCTCTTTTGTGGATTCTATTATGTACTTGACTTTACATATATATCTGGAAAAAAGCAATAAAATATTATTTTTTTTAAAAAAGTACTTTCCAAAAAAGCAAGGGTCCTTTTTGTTGAGGATAATTCAGACAAAAATTTCCAGGTGTCAGAAAAAGTTATTTATGTATGCCACTACAGTGGCCCATGTTTTGTTAGCCCAAAATGGAAAATGAGCAAGGTCTCAATGAAAGAAGAATGGCAACTTAAATTAAAATTTTACATTAAATTTTCTGTTTTACAATTTAGAATATTCATTTAGACCACCTTGAAATATCAATGACTTCCCTTCTTCTCTTTCCATGGTTAATTTTGCATAACACAAATCCCTGCATATTTTACATCAACCAAACCATTCAGTATTCCATTACATCCATCAAAACTTATTTACACTGTTGAATTTATCTTAATGCTGCCAACGTTTTCAAGTGTACACAATCTCCCCCATATATTCAGTAAACATTCTCCAATCTTCTCTAAACATATGTTCTTCTGGTTCTCTTATTCGATGTGTTAGGTCTGCAAACTGAAGATATTCCATCCGTTTATATTTCCATTCTTCTTTAATTTGGACCTTGCTCGTTTTCCATTTTGGGATAACAAAACACGGGCCGCTGTAGTGGCATACAGTACATAAATATCCTTTTTTGACACCTGGAAATTTTTGTCTGAATTATCCTCAACAAAAAGGACCCTTGATGAGGCTGAGGCATAACACCATGCCCTTGGTTTTTCTTCCTGCTCCATATTTAATGGCCAAAACCTTTCCCGATCAGATACGCCCTTGAATGGGTGTCCTTGATCCCAGCTCAGTCCTGTACACCAACAAGTGGGGATATCTGGCCTGCACTCCACATCTGGCCTGCCACCATTTCCAGGGGCAGAGAATCGCATGCATCTGTGAATTAGATACAGAGAGCAAGGACATTTTTATTGGCGACACTGCATATTGACTGGAAGATGTGCACAATGCCCAGAGAATGTGCAAAAATTTCCTCAAGTATTTCTGCCGGCTCAGTTAGATATTATCTATTATGGCTTGGTCTCAGATCAGGCTCCTGGCAGTTTCTGCTGCTGCCCAGGTGGAACTAACACAGATGATGGAAAATGGTATGCTCATTATGCGAGGTTGTCGGGCTGGCGTCCTGGTAAGATTGCAGAGGAGTCCATCTAAACCACCGCTCCCTAGCATATTTCTTGCTAATGTGAGATCTCTTACCAACAAGATGGATGAATTGAGGCTGCAGGCAGCAAAGAACAGCCTTGTAAAAGATTGCTGCGTTTTATTTGTCATTGAGACATGGCTTCAACCGTCCATACCAGACACAGCTATTCAGTTGGAAGGCTGTGCAGTACATCGTCATGACCGAGGCATGGACTTCGGAAAAACCAAAGGAGGGGGGCTGTGTGTATATGTGAACAAATGCTGGTCCAATAATTCGAAGACTGTGGGCAGTCACTGTTCACCGGATTTGGAATATGTGGCTGTTAAATGTAGACCAGCCTATCTCCCTAGGGAGTTCACAGCTGTTATGTTAACTGGTGTGTACGTGCCACCAGATGCCAATGCCAACTTGGCTTTGGGATGCCTGCAGGACCTTATCAGCAGCCAGCAAGACAAGTATCCTGAAGCTGTGCACATCATTGCGGGAGACTTCAACCATGTTGAACTTAAAACAGTGCTCCCAACGCTCTATCAGCATGTGAAATGTCCCACAAGAGGGGACAAGACACTGGATAAAGTTTATTCGAATGTAAATCACGGCTATAGGGCTTTACAGCTGCCACACTTGGGCCAGTCCGACCATATGTCTCTGTTCCTGGTACCAGCATATATCCCAGTCAGGAAACGGGCTCCCACAATATTAAAATCTGTT
Organism: Podarcis bocagei; assembly: GCF_964188305.1. Classification (NCBI taxonomy): domain Eukaryota; kingdom Metazoa; phylum Chordata; class Lepidosauria; order Squamata; family Lacertidae; genus Podarcis; species Podarcis bocagei. The sequence goes on along the minus strand of NC_138132.1, from coordinate 79,104,273 downwards.
AAAATCTGGCCTGAAGGTGCTATTCACCAGCTGCAGGACTGTTTTGAGAGAACCAATTGGGATATTTTCGATAGTTCAGACCTGGAGGAGCACACGGCGGCAGTTCTGTGCTATATCAATCACTGCACAGACACTGTCACTGTAAACAAATCCATCCGGTTTTACCCCAATCAGAAACCCTGGATGAATAGAGAGGTCCAGTGCCTGTTGCGGGAAAGGAACAGGGCTTTCAGGTCAGGCGAGGTGCAGCTTTACAGTGTAGCAAGAGCAAACTTGAGGAGGGGTATTCGACGGGCAAAATTGGATTATAGGCTGAGGATTGAGGATAATTTAAGGAGCAACAACACAAGACAGATGTGGCAGGGGATTCAGCATATTACCAACTACAAACCTAACCTTGGTGCTGTCGACGGTGACCCCTTGCTGGCGGAGGAGCTTAACCTCTTCTTTGCTCGCTTCGAGAAGGAGCCACCTGAGACGCCGGTATTACAGCCACCAGCCCATAGGGGCCCCTCATTCACGGTAGAGGAACATGAGGTGAGACAGGTTTTGAGGATGGCGAATCCGAGGAAGGCGGCTGGACCTGATGGCATCACTGGAAAGGTGTTGAAGGGCTGTGCGGATCAGCTGGCGAGGGTCTTTACTAAGATCTTCAATAAGTCCTTACACCAGTCTATTGTCCCACCCTGCCTGAAGTCGTCAACTATTGTCCCTCTGCCTAAAAAATCCACAATCAGTAGTTTGAATGACTATAGACCAGTTGCACTGACTCCAATCATCATGAAGTGTTTTGAGAAACTGGTGCGCCGTCACATTATTTCCTGTCTTCCATCAACTTTTGACAACTACCAGTTTGCATACAGAGCAAATAGATCCACAGAAGACGCCATCAATACCACTCTCCATGCTGCTCTGTCCCATCTGGAGCAGCCGGGGAGTTATGTGAGGCTGCTGTTTGTGGATTTTAGCTCTGCTTTTAACACTATCCTCCCCCATAGACTGGTGTCCAAGCTAGAGGCGATTGGACTCTCCAACTCCACCTGTCTCTGGGTTTTGGATTTTTTGTCAGAACGTTCTCAGAGGGTTAGAGTAGGGTCACACATGTCCACAGCCCTTAGCCTTAACAGGGTTGTGTGTTGAGTCCCCTGCTCTACACTCTCTATACGTATGACTGTACAGCCATCTATTCCAGCAACAAAATCATCAAGTTTGCTGATGACACTACGGTGGTAGGGCTCATTTCAGGAGGGGATGAGTCCGCCTATCGGGACGAGGTGGAGCGGCTCTGTGTTTGGTGTGGAGAGAAAAATCTGGCTCTTAATACGGCTAAGACCAAGGAATTGGTGGTGGATTACAGGAAAAAAAAGGCGGACATTCAGCCCTTGTATATCAACGGGGAACGGGTGGAGAGGGTGGCGGAATTCAGGTTTTTGGGAGTAGCTATCGATCAGGGCATGACTTGGAGCGCACATACCACTGCTCTGGTGAAGAAGGCCCAGCAGAGAATTTATTTCCTCAGACTTTTAAAGAAGAACAATCTGAGTGAGAGACTGCTGGTGTGCTTCTACCGAGGCTCCATAGAGAGCATTCTTACATACTGTATTTGTGCTTGGTTCTCCAGTTGTACAGCTAGGGAGAGGAAGGTGCTCCAGAAGGTCATAACCACAGCCCAAAGGATTATTGGTCATCCTCTCCCATCTTTGGAAGAACTGTACGGTTCCCGTTGTCTTAGGAAAGCAAATAACATCCTGCAGGATTCATCTCACCCGGGACACGGTCTGTTTGCACTACTGCCTTCTGGCAGGAGATATAGAAACATCAAGTCAAAGACAAATAGACTGAAAAACAGTTTCTATCCAAGAGCTGTGGCCTTTTTGAATGCTGTAACTCGATAGTGTGACCTGGGAGTTTGATGGGTGTGGTGTGGGTGTGGCTGGAATGTGGTTTGTTTGGTTGTTGTTGTTGTTTTGCTTTTGATGTTTTAAGGGATGGCATCCAATTTCGTTGCACTTTGTACAATGTTGCACTTGTGTAATGACAATAAAGAATCTATTCTATTCTATTCTATTCTATTCATTAATTTTCTTTCTGCTTCATAGACACTAAACCTGAATGACCAAAATTCTTCCTGATTAGATATCCCCCTCACATTGGTGGACTTTGATCTAGGTCATTATGAGCTCTTTGTGGGTTATGAGCTCTTTGTAATGTGTGTGGGCATTATTGTCTTGGAAGATGTTTAGTAGGGCCAGTTCTGGGGTGACTTTTAATACTTGCTTGGTTATTTTGAGGAGGCTCGAAGCCATCATCTAAGACAGGGCATTCTTTAAGGTGGTTCTTCCCTGCATAACCATTCAGGAACACCTTCCTGTGTACAGCCATCATGGAAAATATCAGCTGGACACAAGAAGAGCCTGGCTGCTGGATCAGGCCAAAGTTCCTAAATTATTAGCATAGGGACACAATAATGGCCATGCTACATCTGAGCTTCAGCAATCAGCTCAGACCTCTTTACATGCTGAGCTTCTGAGGGAGACTGAGGGAAGAACCATAGGCCTGATTCCCTAGCTCCTCCCAAGGTGAGCTAAGCCTGGCAGGACAGCTGACTCAATGGTCTTAACCCCTTTGTGCCTTAAGTAGACTTAAGCATATTGGTTATATAAAGCTGGTTAGTCCACAGAACTTCACAGCCAAGAGGGAGCGTAAGGAAGGGGACTATCTTTCAGATATTTGGAGCAAAACTCCTTTAGGGCTTTGAACACAAATAGAAGTACCTTGAATTGAGCCTGGAATCAAACGGGCAACTGATGCATCTGGTTTATATGTGATGAAAATGGAACTCCTGCTAGTAATCTGGCTGATATATTATGAATCAACGGAAGTTTCTGAGTTGTCTTCAAGGGCAGCCCCATTTTGCAGAGGTCCACCTGGAAGTTACCAGAACATGGAGCACAGAGGTCAAGTCATCTGTGTCCAAAAGGGGCCATAGCTGGTGAACCAGTTGGAGCTGGAAAAAAGCACTCCTTGCCAAGGCCACCTGAGCCTCCAATGACAATCACAGCTCAGTGGGGCAGCCCTAGTGAATAAACCTCTTCTGCTTGTAACTCAACTGACGTGACATTAATCCCAGGTAAAAACAGACACAGAGAAATGCTGAATGACCTTTATTTTTTTGAGTGGGCCATTGCAATTGATGCCTCAGTGCTGGGTTCCTTCTGCATGGAGAGAAATTAGTGGTGATGGGCTGATGTTTGAAGACCTTGTGCTGAACCTCTGAGCATCTTTGGGAGGAGGGAGCGGTCGGAGGTTAGATCAAAATGAACTGGAGCATCGCAGGGTCTGGTTGCAGAAGTGGAGGTGCCTTGAGGAGGGCCAGCAGCAGGCAGGAAGGACATGTTGCTATGACATAGCCACTGGGTGGTCTGGTGCAGGCTGATATTCCTTAGGCTTGTCACCATTTGTGATAGCATTAAGTATCCCTTTCAAAAGTAGGGCTGCCTCAACTCCATTCCCGTTTACCTTTGGGGCACGTTTCCTGATTGTAGGAACCACATTATTCAATGCCCCCTGTTGGTAGCAAAGAGAAGATAGTTGATATCACGACCCAGCATCTGCAGACACCCTTCCTTGTGTTACAAGTGTGGAGTGGAACCTTTGTCCCTCTAGTCAAGAGTGGAAGAGACTATCCTCTTCCACTGCAAACTGTACTCAGTGTTAGAGCATCTACCTTGCAGGCCAAAAGGCCCATATTCAATCTACAATGGCATTCCCAGGTGTACTTGCCGGGTCTCCTGTCCTAAACTTTGGAGATGTTTTGTTCCTCAGAGTGGACAATACTGAGCTATATGGACTGTCTCAGTATAAGACAGCTTCGTCTGTTTCTCTTTAAACCACCCCTTTATGAGAACCACAAAGACTAGGATTGTACTTGAGTTTGAGGGAAGGAATGTAGGCCTAGGTCGCTCGTACCTACGGGACCGCCTCTCCTGGTATGCCCCACGGAGGACCTTACGTTCCACAAATAACAACATTTTGGAGGTCCCAAGCCTCAAGGAGATTAGACTGGCCTTGACAAGGACCAGGGCCTTTTTGGCCAGGGCCCCGGCCTGGTGGAACACTGTGTCACAAAACACCAGGGCCTTGCAGGATTTGACTTCTCTCTGCAGGGCCTGCAAGACGGAGCTGTTCTGCCAGGCCTTTGGTCAGGGTTCAGTCTGACTCCTCCTCCCCTTTCATAAGAACTTGCATGAAAGTGGCCTCCCAATTTTTCTCACAGACCCATATAAGTTCAGCAGAAACAGTTGGGCCTGGTGAGCATTTAAGGTCCCCAACCCTAATCTGTGGGTTGCCATCTGATTGGATTTTATTTTGATCCTGATCTGATTTTAGGATGTATTTCAATTGTTTGCCTGATTTAAGTTAATGTGTTATACGTTTGATGTTAGCCGCTCTGAGCCTGGATTTGGCCAGGGAGGGCGGGGTATAAATAATAACAACAACAACAACAACAACAACAACAACAACAACAACAACAATAATAAATCTCAGTGTTAGAACATCTGCTTTGCATGCAGAAGGTCCAAGGTACCAAAGACTGTGGTTTAAACGACTGAGCCTATTGGGCTTGCCAATCAGAAGGTTGGCATTTCAAATTCCTGTGACGGGATGAACTCCCGATGCTCTGTCCTGGCTCCTGCCAACCTAGCAGTTCGAAAGCACACCAGTGCAAGTAGATAAATAGGTACCACTGCAGAGGGAAGGTAAATGGCATTTCTGTGTGCTCTGGTTTCCATCACAGTGTTCCGTTGCACCAGAAGCAGTTTAGTCATGCTGGCCACATGACCCAGAAAGCTCTCTGTGGACAAATGCCAGTTCCCTTGGGCTGAAAAACGAGATGAGCCCCACAACCCCATAGTTGCCTTTGACTGGGCCTAACCATCCAGGGGTCCTTTACCTTTACCCTAATCCCTGGCATCTGCAGGTGGGGATAGAAAAGAGCCCTGACTGAACCCCTGGAGAGCTACAACCAGTCAATTCATAGATAACATTGAAGAACCAATTGTTTGACTTGGCAGAGGGCAGCTTTCTATGAGTTGTTGAGATTTAGTTGTTATTGCCATTACCATAATTATTATTAATTATATTTATATCCTGCCCTTCCTCTGGGGCACCAAGCAAAACAAGAGATAAATGAATTAACTCATCTAACAACATCTGAAAACAATTTCAGTTCAGATGCCACTGGTAGCAAGTGCTAGTCCTACTCAGAGAAGACCCTACTCAGAGTAGATTCCTTGCAGTTAATGGACCTAAGATAGCCATGCCTCTTAACTTCAATGAGTCTACTCTGAGGAAGACAAGCATTGGATACCACCCTGTGTCTTAGGAGATCTGAGAGGAGTCCCACTAGACAGCAAGCAAAGGCCCATCTGGTGCAGTATCCTGTTCCCAGTGTGGCCATCCAGAAGTCCACAAGAAGCCCACAAGCAGGACCTGAGCACATTGGAGGCCCCTTGGATGGCCATGTTCAGTTTGAAACAGCAAATGACAACTCCTTGGCAACAGGATGGAGACCCCTTGTTAATATCAGTTCCTGGGAATCCCAAGTGTCAGGGAGAGTGGCTGTTACCTTCAGGGCCTGCTTGTGGGCTTCTCCTTCAGTTGACTACTGTGAGAAGAGGATGCTGGACTTGATGGACCCCTGACCTGATCCAGCTTCAGGGCTCTCCTTATATTCTTCTACTTACCGTATTGCTTTGGGCTGAATCCTCAGCCTGGACCTCATCCAGAGCTATAATGGACCAGATCAGCAACACAGCAACAAAGAGGGCCATGGAGAACTTCATGATGGCTTCACGCTGGTCAATGGAGTGGAAGAGCTTCTCCTTTGGTCTGTTCTGTCCTAGGTGACGGCACCAGCTCTTTATATACCCTTTCCTTCATGAGCAAGGAAGAATCTGGGTTTGTGCCCGGCCACTCAGCTGGTTTATTGTTTTTAATCAGGAGTGGCTTGGGTTGTAAGGTATTGTTGGCTAGGGAGCAGGAACAAAGATATTTGGAACACCATTTACCACTGGTCTTGGCAGACATCTCTTTTCCACGTGGCCAGTTTCAGAGTTTGCTGGGGCCCTAATGGGTTATGAGGCTGTCATGGCTCAGATATTCCCTGGCCAAGTAGGGGAAGAAAAACTGTACTGAACAGGGGGTTCCCTTCTATTTCCCCATCCCACAACATTTCCACTGCCACTAGGGTGATGATAACCTAAGAAATGCTCTGCTGGATCAGGCCAGTGGCCCATGCAGCTCAGCATCCCATCTTCACAGGGGCCAAGCCAGACCTGAGCACAAGAGCATTCTCTCTTCCTGGAAACCCAACAATTTATGTTTGGATGGGGGCTCAATTTTGTTGATGTAGATCAGCAAGTTAAGTAGAGGAGAATCTTTGGAGTTGGTTTTCAGGATGGTTCAGAAAAGGGCAGCCAAAATGTGGAAGGGAATAAAGTGACTCCCCTACAAGCAAAGGTTGCCTCATTTGAGACTTTTGGGTCCATAGAAAAAGTGAGTAAGAGGTGATGTCAGGGACTGGACAGTGGAGGAGGAATGGTGGAGACCGCCTCCCCCTCCTCCTGAACTTTCCAGAGAAGAGGAAGTCAGTGGTCTGTGGGAGGGCATAGCTCAGAGGCAGAGGAGGAGAGAAGCTGGGAAATAATGGGAGAGGAGCAGGAAGAAGAAGAAGCACCAGGGGAGAGACAGCTGACAGACTCAGTATCTTTAGTAAGCATGCCAGACGGCTCCACCACCCCCAGAACCTGGAGGTCATTGAAAGTAGGAGAGCAGAGAGCTCAGAGGTAGAAGGCACAGATCAGCCACCGTAGGAATGACGTATAAGGGGAGAGATGGAGGGGTGGGGCTTAACTTGGAGAAACGCCATTATCTAAGAAAGATGGCATTGCTATCTCTCTCTCTGTGAATACAGTGGTAGCTCGGGTTACATACGCTTCAGGTTACATACGCTTCAGGTTACACACTCCGCTAACCCAGAACTAGTGCTTCAGGTTAAGAACTTTGCTTCAGGATGAGAACAGAAATCGTGCTCCAGCGGTGTGGCAGCAGCAGGAGGCCCCTTTAGCTAAAGTGGTGCTTCAAGTTAAGAACAGTTTCAGGTTAAGAACGGACCTCCGGAGTGAATTAAGTACTTAACCTGAGGTACCACTGTATTGTATAAAAGACTTGGTAAGAACTTTCCTTGTTTATCTACTACTTGGCTGCCTACTGTGGGAGGGATTGGATTCCCTGAAGCCTGACTGGTGACAATGATAGAAGCTTATAAAATTCCACATGGCATGGAGAAAGTGAACAGAGGAAAGCTTTTCTCCCTCTCTGATAATACTAGAACTCATGGGCCTCCACTGAGGCTGCATGTCAGAAGATTCAGGATGAGTAATAGGAAGAATTGCTTCATGCAGTGGATAGTTAAATTATGGCACTCACTCCCACAGGAGGCAGTGATAGCCACTGACCTAGGTAAAGGTAAAGGTAAAGGGACCCCTGACCATTAGGTCCAGTCATGGCCGACTCTGGGGTTGCGGCGCTCATCTCACTTTATTGGCCGAGGGAGCCGGCATACTGCTTCTGGGTCATGTGGCCAGCATGACTAAGCCGCTTCTGGCAAACCAGAGCAGCACACGGAAACGGCGTTTACCTTCCCGCCGGAGCGGTACCATTTATCTACTTGCACTTTGACGTGCTTTTGAACTGCTAGCTTAGCAGGAGCAGGGACTGAGTAATGGGAGCTCACCCTGTCGCGGGGATTCAAACCGACGACCTTCTGATCAGGAAACCCTAGGCTGAGTGGTTTAACCCACACCACCACCCGCATCCCCGTTTGTATAAGGTGCACCAACATTAAATAAAAATCATTTCCCCATCAGAGAAGAGGCAATAGTTTTGGGGGCGGCAGGATTTTCCACATGATATATTACGGCTGTAATCTCTTTTTTTACAATGTTAACATTACAAATATTTCTTTGAGAGGTGGCTAACAACTTCCTTAAGCATCTCATCTGACTCCAAGTTTCAGAGAGCACCTGGTGAGTCTATTATTCCATTAGTCAGGAAGCCCAAAATTCTGTTCCAGTCCAAAAATGAATACTTAAAGAGGTATATTTAAGAGGTACATTAACTTTTCAACATGAAGGAGTACAGCAACTCTGTTGAGATATCTAAGGCTTATCACCTTGTTTCTGTTCCAATCTCCAGGTTGCGCAATGGCTTTTGCAGAGAAAGTACTGTACCTTTTGAGAATGTTTTGAACAGGTACATTAATTTTCCAAGAGTACAACAGCTCTGTTGCAGGAACAGTATGCAAGTTGTTTAATGAGCTTGGTAGGTTACTGGTGGGGAGTGACCTACACAGTGAAACATGCTGTTAACCAAGCCTAACTTATATTGTCCATGTCATAAATATAGGGGTTGCTTGTGCGTAAGTTGCCACCACTCCTGGCTAGGTTGCCTTGTTAAACCTTTTCTGTCTGGACAGCCCTTCACTTCGTGGCTGTTTCAGTCGCTAGCAGAATCTGTCAGTGGGCGTTTCTTAAACCTTTTCTAGCATAAAAGCTGTTTGACTCCAAGTCTCCTCCTACTCTCCCTGCGTGGAAGTCTTCTGCGCAGGGAGAGTGTGGGTAGCGGAGGACCCATGCTCTCCCCGCTGGTCTCCGGCAAGGAGTCCTGGAGCCCCCTTGCCGATTCCCCCATCTGCCCCCCTTTATCCCTGGTGTTACGCTGATTTCCTTCCCCAGCTGATGAGCTGCCTCTCCCCCTGCTGGGCCCTTCTCCAGCATCGCTCGGGAGCCTTGTCTCTGCCTCTGGCTCCGATGTCAGTTCCCTGATAGTCCACAACATCCATATGGCAAAGTTGCCCTGAGGAGGACTTGGACCTAGATGACTCTCAAGACCTTAGTCGCTCCTTCTCCACTATCTAGTTTTGAGGACGTGGCTCTTCCACTATCTTCAGACTCTCAAAATGACCCACTTGTAGTTTTGCCTGCCCCAGACATGCAGGAGGATGTGACTGCAGAATCAGCTGTGGATGCTTTTTAGGCATCGCAGACAGCTCTCCCAGAGGGGGTTCCTCCACAGGAGAGGAAAGCCTCCGCAGCCCTCTTAAGCTTTCATATGCCTCTTGCTCTTTTCTGAGCAACATCTTCCATGCCTCAGCTAGCAGGGCCCATTGAGAGATCTGTAGGATCCTGATTTGCCTTTCCTTGCCAACCTCTCACAATTGCTCCCACCTCCGGGGTGAGTGCCAAGCCCCAGTAGAACAGTAGCAGAACTCTTTCAGGCTTTGGGGCTGATGTAGTCAATATGCTGCCTTCCAAATCCTTTGGAGAACAGCTCTCAGCATCTCTTTCCATGTAGCTTCTCCTACTGCACCACTGGACAGGAGGCTGTAACTACAGAATCAGCCATGGGCTATTTAAAGGTTGCAGATGACTCTTTTGGGAGGGCACAGATGCTTCAGGAGAAAGGTTTTTTTTTAGCAATTTCCCTCCTCCGATGCTGCATTTGTGATTGGTGTAAATCACATGCCTGTCTGAGAAGTGTGTGGGGAATGGAAGACAGTCTTATCTCTTCCGCTGTATGTACTTTTTTACTTGTGCCTGTTTGTTCTCTCGGAGCTGGAGAGAACGGACATCATTATGCTTTTGTCTGTACATAGTGCCTGGATAGTGGAAAGCGGGACACTGAAGACTTGGGAGTCATATAACTCCAAGTCCACCTCAGGTAAAGGTAAAGGTAAAGGGGCCCCTGACCATTAGGTCCAGTCGTGGCTGACTCTGGGGTTGTGACGCTCATCTTGCTTTATTGGCCGAGGGAGCCGGCATACAGCTTCCAGGTCATGTGGCCAGCATGGCTAAGCCACTGCTGGCGAACCAGAGCAGCGCATGGAAACGCCGTTTACCTTCCCGCCAGAGCAGTACCTATTTATCTACTTGCACTTTGACGTGCTTTTGAACTGCTAGGTTGGCAGGAGCAGGGACCAAGCAATGGGAGCTCACCCCATCAAGGGGATTCGAACCGCCAACTTCTGATCAGCAAGTCCTAGGCTCTGTGGTTTAACCCACAGTGCCACCCACGTCCTGCAATTATAAGTTAGGCTTGCATCAGTGTCCTGGTCAGTCCACACCTGTACCCAACCAAGCACATTATACAACCTGCATACTGTTCCTACAGCAGAGTTATTGTACGCATTAATGAGACTGTTGAAAAGTTAATGTACCTCTTAAGTATGTTGGGGAAGCAACATTGCTTATTTTTTTCAAAAGGACTGGGGAGCTGTGGCAAACTTTGCATGATGCAAATTTGGAGTCAATATCAGAAATGTCTAACCCAGGAAGGGTGAGACCCAGAGTGGAATGAACCAGAGGAACAGTCAAGGAAGAGAATGGAGGAAATCTATTCAGCCCTGGCAAGGAACTCAGTGTTCCCAACACAAGATGGTGAATTGCTCTCCCTATTTCTGATCTGAGGCCAGAAATAGGTAGCATCACTCAACAGACCTCAACAAGGGCTATATAAGGAAGGCAGAGCTCCACCTCAGGAAGAGCAGAGACAAGGAGCAACCCTTCCTCACCTCTATTCCTTTCTGCCAGCCGAAGGAGGAATTCCGAATCTGACCCATCATGAAGTTGTGGTCCATCCTGCTATCTGCAGCACTGCTGGTTTTGACTCTGAGCATTTCAGTTCAGGGCAAGGAGGATGACAGCGACACAGCTAAGAGCGACACAGCTAAGAGAGACACAGCTAAAGTGGAAGAGAAAAGTGACTTTGAAAAATTCAAGGAGCAGGTGGGTACAGGCAATTCTACATGCAGTTCTGATGAGTTTGGGGAAGGATGGGAGCTTAGCGGTCGTGCTGCTTGCTTTGCATCCAGAAAATCCCAGTCCTACCCACAAAATCCTTAGGTAGGGCTGGATCCTAGAAGTGTTCACAGCTCTTGCCTCCCATCTGCCCTATGGCCTCAATCCAGGCAGGGTCTGAATCAGGCCCTGGGCCAATCTGGCAACTACTTGGCCTTTATCAGATATTATTTTTTATTAAAGTTTCCAGTTATAGAATTTCCACAAATAAACACCCACCAATAAAACAAAATAATACACCAACTTCCCTTCTTCTCCTTCCATGGTTCTTTTAAGTTTCCCATTCTTACTGCATATTCTATTCCAACCATCTAATTTCCCCTCCTTTTCATGTTACCTCAAACAAAATTGTAACTGTTGAATTCACATTAATCTTGCTCATGTTTTCACTTGCTTTCAGTTATTTTCCACGTATTCCGCACACAAAAATCATTCCTCTTTATAAACTCAATCATCTTGTTCTCTTACCTTGCTAGTTAAAGATAGGTAGCCGTGTTGGTCTGCCATAGTCAAAATAAAAAAATTCCTTCCAGTAGCACCTTAAAGACCAACTAAGTTAGTTCTTGGTATGAGCTTTCGTGTGCATGTGTATCTGAAGAAGTGTGCATGCACACGAAAGCTCATACCAAGAACTAACTTAGTTGGTCTTTAAGGTGCTACTGGAAGGAATTTTTTTATCCTGCTAGTTAAGTCTGCTAATTCTGCATACTCCATCAATTTTAGCTGCCATTCCTCCTTCCTTGGGACCTCTCCCATCCTCCATTTCTGAGCTTACAAAATCTGAGTTGCTGTAGTTGCATATATAAATGTGCTCTTCTGGCCCCTGGGAGCCTCTGTCTGTACCATTCCCTAAAGCAGGGGTCTGCAAACTTTAAGACAAAAAGAGCCACTTGGACCCATTTCCGAAGGAAAAAAAACTGGGAGCCGCAAAACTCGTCATTATAAAAATAACTTTTTTGTCACTTTTTTTTTATTTCTTTGTTTGACCCCTCAGAATTACTCCTCCTCATAGAAATAAACGTTAAGTTACCTTTTGTGTGTGTGTGTTCTTCACTCCCCTTCAAAACAGTGACCAGCGTACATGCCCCCTTTCAATGCAGTGACCAGTGTACATGCCCCTTACAATGTAGCGGGCGGGAAGGTGACGTTGGGACGGTGCGTAACTAACGCACGCACTGCCCCCATGCGACGTCACAGCCAGTACAGCGCCCGCCACAGTGGGGAGTGTCAGGGCACACAATGCGCCTCCTCCCCTCGCTAGTATCTGCCCCGGAGCCACGGCAAAGGTGTAAAAGAGCCACATGCGGCTCCGGAGCTGCGGGTTGCAGACCCCTGCCCTAAAGGAATGACTCTGGTCCTTTGCCCAATTTCATTATAAGTCATTTCCCAAGCAACTGCTTGTTCTGTCCTGGATTTGTTCCTGCAGTAGAATAATAAAATCATAGAACTGCAGAGTTGAAAGGGAATCCAGGTGTCATCTGGTCCAACCCCGTGCAATGCAGGAATCACAGCTAAGACATCCCTAGCTGATGGCCATCCAAACTCTGTTTGAAACTCTCCAAGGAAGGAGAGTCTGCCACCTTCTGAGCTAGTACGTTCCACTGTAGTTCGGGGCTTGTGCCTCCCCACAACTGACTAAAGGTAAGGGGGGGTCACTTTTGAAGTGTGCACCTTTGCAAGCTGTTTGGCAAAGGCACCCATCTTGCCTTGTCCATGCCATTCCTATGCAAGGGGCTTCTCTGCAGGGCTTGCCTCTGTAAGTGTTTTAGAGGTTCTGCCTCACCTTCCTGCCTGAAGCCTACTCTGCCCTGAGAGTCATGGATGACTCTGGGGCATCCACATATGCCTGATTTGAATCAGGCCTTGGCAGAATCCAGCTCCCAAAGGAGACTGCGACCACTTTTCTCAGCCTACCACACTGACCTTCCAAATGCAATTCTAACAGGGGTTCAGGGGGAGGGGTCCCCAGGCAGGCAGGTCAATGTAGGGAGCGTTGCTGATGGAATCAGGCCTCAACATCCCTTCTTCTTTCTCCAATCAGATGAGCAAAGCAGTGTCAGCATCAGCAGAGGCTGCAAAATACTTGGCCAAAGGGGCAAAAGCGAAATTTTCAGCAATAGCCCGAGGTGCAAAGGCGAAATTCAGTAATGTATTTGGGTAAAAATAAGAGAGCGAGGGACAACCAACAAGCCCATGAAACAGAAAACACCTTGTGTCTGAACTGTGCAGATGTGACTCTTTGGTACTTTCGCCAGCATTGTGGAATCAAAGATAGATCTCAAGATGAACCCCGACCTCTTTCCTCCACCCACACATCGGAGACTCTCGGTTCTTATTGATTATGTTAAATTCCTCCTGTTATTGAGGGTGGGTGGAAGCTGCTTCCTTCACTTCCACAAGCACACACTGCAATGAAGTGAGCCCACTCTGCCCCCTATCTCAATTGGCTTTTGTACCCTCTGCAGGGGAAGATGAGGAGTGGCCACAGCCACACAATTTGCATCCACTCGTCACAGCCGTGGCACAAAAGGGGGCTTAAGGAGAGCTGTTTAATAGACACCTATGTACAACACCCATTTCTGTACCGTCCTAAACGGACAGCCATGCCTTTTAATGTAATTGAATGTCATGCAAATATAATATGATTTCTTTAAATTTATACAGTATAAATGAACGGTCATGTAATTAATTCATTAATCATGGTGGCAGCAGGAGCAAAAAAGGCTTTCGATAACTGATTTTTTTTGCTTTGTGTACTTAATAAAGAGAGTCTGTTTATTCCCACATTGCTTGCTTCAGTGTCTGCCTTCAAGGAAGGGGAGACCATTCTCAGCCCGATGGCTGCATTTCCTTCTGGGTGACCGTATGATTTTACCTTTACAGACTAAGCTAGATTTTACACACACACACACACACCTCCATCCAGGCAACCAAGAGGCATCATCAGAGTTGAGGACACATCCCAGCCAGACAAGAACACAAATAATAATAACAATGTTGTTGTTGTTTAGTCGGATCCCACTCTTCATGACCCCATGGACCAGAGCACGCCAGGCACTCCTGTCTTCCACTGCCTCCCGTAGTTTGGTCAAACTCATGCTGGTAGCTTCGAGAACACTGTCCAACCATCTCGTCCTCTGTCATCCCCTTCTCCTTGTGCCCTCAATCTATCCCAACATCAGGGTCTTTTCCAGGGAGTCTTCTCTTCTCATGAGGTGGCCAAAGTACTGGAGCCTCAGCTTCACGATCTGTCCTTCTAGTGAGCAGTCAGGGCTGATTTCCTTCAGAATGGAAAATAATAATAATAATAATAATAATAATAATAATAATAATAATAATAATAATAATAATAATAATATATTATTTATACCCTGCCCATCTGGCTGGTTTTCCCCAGCCACTCTGGGCAGCTCCCAACAGAATATTAAAAACACAATACAGCATTAAACATTAAAAACTTCCCTAAACAGAGCTGCCTTCAGATGTCTTCTGAAAGTCAGAGAGTTGTTTGTTTCCTTGACATCTGATGGGAGGGCGTTCCACAGAGTGGGCACCACTACTGAGGAGGTCCTCTGCCTGGTTCCCTGTAACCTCACTTCTCCCAGTGAGGGAACCAGCAGAAGTCCCTCAGAGCTGGACCTCAGTGTCCGGGCTGAATGATGAGTGGTTCACTCGCTGTGAGAAGCCAAGTCACAGGGAACCAGGCAGAGGGCCTTCTCGGTAGTGGCACCCGCCCTGTGGAACGGCCTCCCACCAGATGTCAAAGAGAAAAATAACTACCAAACTTTTAGAAGACATCTAAAAGCAGCCCTGTTTAGGGAAGCTTTTAATGTTTAATAGGTTATTGTATTTTAGTGTTTTGTTGGAAGCCGCCCTGGGGAAACCCAGCCAGATGGCCGGGGTATTAATAATAAATTATTATTATTATTATTATTATTATTATTATTATTATTATTATTATTATTATTAGTCATGATGGCTCGGCTCTGCCTCCATGGTCTAAGGCAGCAATGCTTCTGGGTACCAGTTACTAGAAACCTCAGGAGAAGAAGGTACTCTTGTACTCAAATCCTGCTTATGGGTTTCCCACAGACAACTGGTTTGCCACCATGAGAAGAGGATGCTGGACCAGATAGGTCATTGACCTGATTCAGAAGGCTCTTCTTTTCTTCTGCTCTGGGAGAGACACGTCTTCAAGCCTGGATAGTGGAGAAAGGGGCGCTGAGGACTGCTTGGTCATCTTAATCAAAGTTCTCCTGAGGGCAACACTGTGACATGGCTGTTGGGGACATAATAACTTAGGCTTGGTCAATGGCATGAGTACTGGTAACTCCACACCAGTAACCAAACCAGCTCACAATGCAACTTGCATACTTTTCCTACAACAGAGCTACTCTATCCATTAATGATACTGCTGAAAAGTTAATATACCTCTTAAATAAGTAGGGGAATGTCCTTAAATTTTTTTTTAAAGTTATTGTGGAATTTGGAACAACAATGCAGTGATGAGTTTCTAATTAGGATTTGAAAATCCGCTATAGTAACTTCCAGACTGGACTCTTGTGATTCTCCATACCTGAATAAAATAAAATAAAATAAAATAAAATAAAATAAAATAAAAAAGGGTAGCTTCAGTGGGTTCAAGACATTCCTTTTGGAGCATTTTTCTAATGCACACATACAGTTTTATGAGATTGGTGGGGGTGGGGAGAGAGAGAAGAAAAGGAGCTGTTGCAAAGAGTGTGAGCCAATTTCCTCATTGAGCTCTGAAACTGTGAAATTTGCGACATGTGGGACCCAGAGCAGAATGAACTGAAGAAACAGTCAAGGAAGAGAATGGAGGAAATCCACTCAGCCTCAAAGGGCTGAGTGTTCCCCACATCAGCATGAAATGGCTTATTGCCCTACTAAACTTCACTTAGTTTAAAGTAGGTAGCATCACCCATCTCAAACAGGTCTGTACAAAGAAGGCAGAGACAGGGGCAGAGGAAGGGGGTGCGGTGGGTGCAGGCCACCCCAGGTGTCACCACGGAGGAGGGTGACAAAATGCCAGGCAGCACTCACTGAGGAGCACCATCTCAGACACATCAGCGACAAGGGCCAGCTCTTCGTCACCTCTATTCATCTATGCCATCCGAAGGAGGACACTTTGATTCTGATCCATCAGAAATGTGAGCATTTCAAGTCAGCGCAAGGTGAAGAACAAGAGTAAGAGCAGGAACAGATAGAGGAAAAAGACGAGGATGGGGGCAGTAATCAATTTTCTTTTTTTCCTTTTTTTTTTAAAAAAAATAATATTTATTAAAAGTTTCAGAATTACAGAAAAGAAGAAAAAATAGGAAACAACACTACAATACATAAAAAAGAAAAAAAACCAAAGCATAAAAACCAATACAACAATACAGCACAAAGAAAAAAAACACACAAATTCCATATTACGTATCTTTAACTTCCATTTGCTTGTTTCATTGACCTCCTCACACCTCCCTTTTTGTATTCTAGTTTAGTTAGTTATTTCAGCAAATTCTTTCCATCTTTCTCAATTTTTATTGAATAATTTATCTTAACAATTTAACCTATTAATTAACTCAACAAATCCTTTCCATCTTTCCCCATATTCTGTTATTCAAATTGCCTTGATTTATTTAACCTTATCTTACCGTAAAATACCTTAGGGCTTGAAACTTAATACTCAATTATACATGACTCCTTATATCATTTCTATTAAAACCATATAGTTTCATTCCAACATTTTCCCTAATATTCATTAATTTTAGGCTAATTCCCGAAATAAAAAATTTTCTTTATAAATTTTCTTCCAATCTTCATCCAACGTCTCTCCTTCCTGGTATCGGGTCATGTCAGTCCTTACTGTCCATTCCATCTAGTCCATCAACCTGGTAATCTTATGTCCGAGGCTCTTAAGTCTCTTCCATGTCCCTTCTGCAGATCTTCTTCTTCTTGTTTATACCTGCACTTTTCCTTGTCTTTTGTAGGTCTCTTTCTTAATTTATTTCCTTTCTCATTGAGGAGTAGGTCTCTGGGAGGTTCCAGCCCAAGATTATCTCCATCTCCCTTCATCAAACCAGCCCATTCCCCACAGTCCCACTCCCCACAGTCATCAATATAATCCAAAAAATATTTAAGAGCATATTTCAAAGTCCCTCCGAAGTTAAGAACCTCCTCAGCTCCAGACTCCCCCTGGCCCACTCCAACTTCAATCTTTAAAAACAGCGGCTTATGCTCCTGCAGGGCCTCAGATCTCTCCATTTGTATTATTTGAGGTGCAACCGCAACCTCCTCCATTATCTTCTGCACTTGCCCAATCAATACAGGTTCCTGAGTTGGTCCCTGAATGGTTTCTGTATCAATATTCCCTGTTTGTCCACAGTTATTGACCACAACAGTCATCAAATCCGTTTTCTCATTCATCAAATCCATCTTCTCATGCATCTGTTCCAACAAAGCACTTGTCATGCATAAAGCAAGCACCAAAACTTCCTCCCAGCTCATTTTTATTCAAGGTCAAAAGGACTGGTCCCACGATCTTAATCTCACAGCTGTAGAGTCCTCCAGTAGACTGCAGCAACAATTTAACAAGCTCCCTCTAGAGGAGACAATTTCTATTTGTATCCATCTTTTTAAGGCAAGTCCAACAAAGGAAAATTACTTTCATTTTTCAGATATTTTGTTTCTTTAGAATGCAAAAGGCAACATTGGAATCAGTTTATTTCTCTTCTTTAGCTATCTGTCAAAGTATTCCATTCACAGTCAGAGAACCTCTCCAACAATTTCTGTCTCTGACACCCCGTTCCCAGGTTAGAGACGGTGGAAACTTATCTTTCTTCACTCCCTCTCCTGCAGGCTTAAACAAAGTCCCCCCCCCCTTTTCTCCTGCTTCCAAGGGGGTTTTAGTGGTTATAAATGAAGGAAATTTAGACTTTTTAAACAACTTTCCAGGCTTTAGCTTACAAGGTTTTTGCTTCAGTCTATATACAAAAAGCGGAAGGCGGACTTCCTGTTTTGAACCTTCCCGCTTCGGTGCCAAATTAGGATATTTCTTGATCCAATTTCCCGTTTCTACTCACGGGTACTTGTTTTAAATCCAATTGTCCACAGGAAAAAGTCAGCGCTCTCCGGCAATGGCTGTGCGTCTTCACTCCGTGAAAGTAGCAATCAGTTCGCAGCACCGCGCCGCTCACCCCACTTCACTCCGGAACCCCGAAATGGGGTTCCCCGTGAGTAGGGGAGGCGCTCCTGGTGTCCTGCCGAACCCCACGTTCCCAGGCTTCCTCCGCCTGGGATTTCTAGCGGGTCCCCACCTTCGCTGCGGCGGGAAGACCCAGTTTCCACGGAGCCAGTTCCTCCGGTTGGAGGAACTCCGCCATTCGCCGATGGCGCTAACCCGGAAGTCCAGCAGTAATCAATTTTCTTGCAGTCACTAAGAACAAGGTGAGTAGAAGCAATGCTAAATGCAATATGTGTATTTTTGGGAAGCATGGTAGAGCACCTGCCTTGCATTTAGAAAACCCCAGTTCAATCTCTGGAATCTCAAGGTAGCGCATAGATAGTCCTCTGTCTGAAGGTATGGAGAGTCGCTGACAATGCAGACAATAATGAACCAGATGAAACAACATGGTAAAAGCAGCTTCTTGTGTTCCTATGTTCCTTCAAAGTCTCCACAATGTATTCGGCAGTGGCTTGTACAAGAAAAATGATCATATAAGATTGTGAGAGGCACACTCTTGTCTAGTATTATTATTATTAATAAACTTGTGGCACAAAAACTTATCCAAGCGATTCACAACCTTCTTAACAGTCCTTAAGCAAAGGCTTTGTGTTTGTGTGTGATACACTGCTGGTGTCTAGTAAGACTGATGGGGCAGAAGGCAGGGAGGCCCACAGAAACTGGAGCCACAGGCAAGGACTGGTGGTTCCAAATAATTATAGTTTTCATAGAATCATAGAATTGTAGAGTTGGGTCATCTGGTTTAACCCCCTTGCAGTGCAGGAACCACAGCTAAATAATCACTGGCAGATGGCCACCCAACTTCTGCTTCAAAACCACCAATGAAGGATTGTCCACCACCTCCTGTGGGAGTCCAGTCCACTGTCCAATAGCTCTTTCCACCAGAACGTTATTCCTAAAGTTGAGTTGGAATTTTGATCTATTGTTGTGGGGCCCCTAAAAGGCATGGGGCCCATAGGCAAGTGCCTGCTCTGCCTATTTGGTAATCTGGCACTGTACACAGTCATAGAATCATAGAATCATAGAATCATAGAATCATAGAATCATAGAATCATAGAATCATAGAATCATAGAATCATAGAATTGGAATAGACCACAAGGGCCATCGAGTCCAACCCCCTGCCAAGCAGGAAACACCATCACAGCACTCCTTACATATGGTTGTCAAGCCTCTGCTTAAAGACCTCCAAAGAAGGAGACTCCACCACACTCCTTGGCAGCAAATTCCACTGTCAAACAGCTCTTACTGTCAGGAAGTTCTTCCTAATGTTTAGGTGGAATCTTCTTTCTTGTAGTTTGGATCCATTGCTCCGTGACCGCTTCTCTGGAGCAGCAGAAAACAACCTTTCTCCCTCCTCTATATGACATCCTTTTATATATTTGAACATGGCTTTTGACAACATCTCTTGGAGTTTTATGAAGAAAAATCTACATGGGATGGGGGTAGGCCAAGGTTTTGAAAATGGTATAGGTGCAATATATTCTGAACAAAAAGCTAAATTAATTGTAAATAATGTGGTGACGGAAGAATTTAAGATAGAAAAAAGGACACGACAGGGGTGCCCAATCTCCCCACTGCTTTTTATATCGGTCCTGGAGGTTCTGCTAAATATGATTAGAAGGGACCGGCTGGTTAAAGGTATACAGGTCGGAGCCAAACAGTACAAACTGAGAGCATTTGCAGATGATTTAGTATTGACGCTACAGGAGCCAGAATCTAGTACTAAAAGAGCTTTAGAACTGATTCAAGAATTTGGTCAAATGGCAGGTTTTAAATTGAACAAGTTAAAAACTAAGGTTTTAGAGAAAAATTTAACACCGACTGAAAGAGATAGGTTTCAGAATGAGACTAGATTGACTGTGGTGAAGAAAGTGAAATATTTGGGGATTAACATGACAGCCAAAAATGGGAATTTATTTAAAGACAACTATGAAAAATGCTGGGTCAAAGTGAAAAAAGATTTAGAAATCTGGTCAAACTTGAGGCTTTCACTGCTGGGTCGTATTGCTGTGATAAAGATGAACGTATTGCCAAGAATGTTGTTTCTGTTTCAAACATTGCAAATTGTGGACAAAATGGATTGCTTCAAGAAGTGGCAAAGAGATATCTCTAGATTTGTCTGGCAGGGCAAGAAGCCCAGAATAAAATTTAAGATATTAACAGATGCAAAGGAAAGGGGTGGATTTGCCCTGCCAGACTTTAAACTTTACTATGAATCAGCAGCCTTTTGCTGGTTGAAAGAATGGCTACTTCTTGAAAACACAGACATTTTAGACTTAGAAGGTTTTAACAATGTATTTGGATGGCATGCATATTTATGGTATGATAAGGTCAAAGCACCTAAAGCATTCAAAAACCATATTGTCAGGAAAGCATTGTTTAATGTCTGGGTAAGATATAAAGACTTATTGGAAAATAAAACCCCAAGGTGGTTGTCACCAATGGAAGCAAAAGCTCAGAAAAGGCTCAATATGGAGGCCAAATGGCCAACATATTGGGAAATTTTGGAACAAGAAGGAGACAAATTGAAATTGCAGAGTTTTGAAAAATTAAAAAACAAAGTGAGAGATTGGTTTCATTATTATCAGATAATGGAGGTATATAATTTGGACAAGAAAATCGGCTTCCAGGTGGAAAAGTCAAAATTAGAAACAGAACTGTTAGAACCCAAAACTAAGAATCTGTCAAGAATGTATAACTTGCTGTTGAAATGGAATACTCAGGATGAAACGGTGAAATCCATTATGATTAAATGGGCACAAGATGTTGGACATAATATTATGTTTGCTGACTGGGAACAGTTATGGACCACAGGTATGAAGTTTACGGCATGTAATGCCTTAAGAGAGAATATTATGAAAATGATATACAGGTGGTACATGACCCCAGTCAAGCTTGCAAAAATCTACCATCTGCCCGATAATAAATGTTGGAAATGTAAAGAAACGGAAGGTACATTCTTTCACCTTTGGTGGACGTGCCCAAAGATTAAGGCCTTCTGGGAAATGATATATAATGAACTGAAAAAGGTATTTAAATATACCTTCCTGAAGAAACCAGAGGCCTTTCTCCTGGGCATTGTCGGCCAATTGGTGCCAAAGAAGGACAGAACTTTTTTTATGTATGCTACAACAGCAGCAAGAATACTCATTGCAAAGTATTGGAAAACACAAGATTTACCCACTCTGGAAGAATGGCAGATGAAGGTGAACGACTACATGGAATTGGCAGAAATGACTGGCAGAATCCGAGACCAGGGAGAAGATATAATGAAAGAAGACTGGAAGAAATTTAAAGACTACTTAAAGAAATATTGTAAAATTAATGAATGCTAGAAGGATGTTGGATAGAAACTAAGGGGTTTCCAGCTGTAATGCTTTAGGAGATACGAAAAAAAAGGTTTACAAATGGGTAAAAGCTTAATGCAGTGTTTCCCAACCTTTTTTGGGCAAAGGCACACTTGTTTCATGAAAAAAATCTCGAGGCACACCACCATGCCAGATGGGGAAAGGTCACTTTTTACTTATGTAAAAAAAAAATAAAAAAATAGTAACAGCATAGAAGGTAATGGTTAGGCTAGCATCCCTCTTCCAAATATGCTAGGTTTTTATTTGCAGGGACTGTTCTACATGGGAAAGCATTCAGCACTGTCATTCTCCCATCTGCCATCTGAATTGGTACTATTCTGGGTCAACTTACTCTGCTGCATGTGTAGATGAAAATGGCACCAAGTGTGGGGGAGGGGCAGAACAGGTTTCAGATACAGGATATTAAGCATACACGTACTTCAGATTGAACTGGTTGCTTGCTTTGCAAGTTTTCATTTCCCAAATGACTGCCTTGGCAAGCGCAATACCTACCAGGCTCAACGCCGGTCTCGCGCTGCTGCTTCCCGCGCTCTCAAGGACACGGGAGGAGGAAGGTGTGAAGGGAATCCCGAAGGTGCGGAAACCTCGCGCATGCGCAGGCCTTCCGCCTGCGACAGCCCAGTAGGCCGGCCGAAGCGAGCGGCGATGGGATGTGGGAGGGAGCTCGTTCGCCGCCCCGCGTATGCCTATGTGGGGCACGTTACAGCCCCATGACGTCAGCGCCACGCAGGCAGCCATGCAGGCAGACGGTGAGAGCCCCGCACTGGGCGGCCTCTCCTCGCCGCCGCCGCCCCGCCTCTCGCCACCCGACTCGCCCGCCTCCCTCCCACGGCACACTAGGCAACGTCTCGCACCGGTTGGGAAACACTGGTTTATCTCTTTGATGTCTGATGGGAGGGCATTCCACAGGGCGGGCGCCACTACCGAGAAGGCCCTCTGCCTGGTTCCCTGTAACCTCACTTTTCACAGTGAGGGAATTGCCAGAAGGCCCTTGGCACTGGATCTCAGTGTCTGGGCTGAACGATGGTGGCGGAGACACTACTTCAGGCTTTAAAGGTCAGCACCAACACTTTGAATTGTGCTCGGAAAGGTACTGGGAGCCAATGTAGGTCTTTCAAGACTGTCGTTACGTGGTCTCGGCGGCAGGTAGCAGAGCTCACAGCTTACGGACTGCACCGTGTAACAGGTGTCTGGCCCAGCAGCCTAAGGCGGACAAGCCACTGAAACAGGCATTCAGAATCCATTCATTTCATAAAACCTGCAGGGCTCAATCTCTGTGTTTGTGTATGTATGTGTTTCTGTTTTGCCCAAGGGTCTGGGGGTGGGAGAGAGCTCTTTAGCATGATGCTTTTAAAACAATTAAATTATCAACAAACAAACCTGATGATACGAATAGCAACGTCAGGTGCTACCGGGGGGGGGGAGAAGGGGGCCTACTCGGAAGTAAATACTGCGTCCAGGCGCAATTAGCGCTGATTTAAGGTGCACCAAGACTGCCTAAAAACCTCACCAAAGATATGCAACAAAGCGCTTCGTTGCAGAGGGGAGAGTTTGTGCACCGTGGAGGCTGGAGGGCTTCTATTCTACATGCGGGGGTTGGGGGGGCGAGGAAAATGTGCTCCGTGGGGGGGCGGGGAAGGCAAGAAAAGGAGCTGAGCTCTAACTATAGGCTCCCACGCTTGAGCAGGCCCGACTCGGTGGGGCGGACCACCCTCTCTCCTGGAGGAGGAAGAGGAGGAGGAGATTCCCATCCATGGCGTGGCCTCCCGCACTCCTGAACGGGAAATCTCTGCAGCCCAAGACTCTCCGCGAGGCAGCTCCTCCCTTCCTGCCTTGAGCCGCCGCCAGCTGCGCCCCCCTCCCCAGTTATCTGCTGCCTGCCAAGCCCCGCCCCTCTTCATTGTCCTCCCCTTCTGTTTATACACAAAGACCCCCATCTTCTTCCCCCTTCCCCTTCCTCCATCCCTCGCTTTTTTCCTCTCTTTCCTTTTTTTAAAAAAATATTTTCTCTTCCCCTTCTTTTTTTCCACCCTTTCTTTTTTCTCTCCCCCCCCTCCCCGCCCTCCTGCCTTCCTGGGTTAAAGGATTTGAGCAATGGGTCTGGAGGTGGAGCTCGTCGGAGGATTAGCCCGACTCGCCCACCTCCCTCCCACAGCACACCAGGCAACGTCTGGCGGCACACTAGTGTGCCGCGGAACACCGGTTGGGAAACACTGGCTTAATGGTAAGGATTTGCTGAACTAACAAATTGAAGTGGAATACAAAGAAGGGAGGTATGAGGAGGTCTGGGGAAATAAGTGTAAGGAAGATATGGAAAATTATCTGTTTTTAAACTGTTTTTATGTTGTATTTTATATTTTGTTTCTTTTTATTTTTCATTTTCATTGTTATATTTAAAAAAAAACTTTAATAAATATCTTTTTTTAAATATATATATATATATATATATATATATATATATATATATATATATATCATAGTCACCCCTTAACCTCCTCTTCTCCAGGCTAAACATGCCCAGCTCCCTTAGCCGTTCCTCATAAGGCATCGTTTCCAGGCCTTTGACCATTTTGGTTGCCCTCCTCTGGACACGTTCCAGTTTGTCAGTGTCCTTCTTGAACTGTGGTGCCCAGAACTGGACACAGTACTCCAGGTGAGGTCTGACCAGAGCAGAATACAGTGGCACTATTACTTCCCTTGATCTAGATGCTATACTCCTATTGATGCAATAGTCGTCGCCCATAGCATCAATCAGGGTGGGGTGGTGGTTTCCAAATAAGAGCACCCTGCCCTGGGCCAACCTGGGGGTCACTTGCACTGCTCTGGATTTGGAAGAAGTTTGGGGGCAGAGCCATATTGGATATAGCTCCCAAAGAAGCCCACTACCAGTTTTCTCAGCCTATTACACTGACCCTCCTGATGCAATCCTAAAAGGAGCTCAGGGAGTATGTTTTCTGGCAGGCAAGTCAAAGTAGAGAGGGTTCGAAAGCCACTGTCGCAGAAGTTAAGCTTTCACCTTCCTTCTTCTTTCTGCAAATAGATGCTGGAAGCCTGGAAGATCTCTAAAGCAGCTGCCAAGGCTGCGTTCAAGGGGGCAAAACAATAGTTGAAAGCCAAATGGAACCAGCTAGTGTGTGATGACTGAAAAAACAACAAGCTTATGGAATTGGAAATGTTTCAAACCATGATTATGTTCCTCCTTGGCACTTTCACTGGGATTGTGGAATGAAAGATGGATGTAGAGATAATGTCCAACCTCTCTCTTCCAATGGATCACTCACCAACTAATACCCCACCTGTGCACCTGAGACTCTTGAGTTTTTGGTGATTATGGTGAATGCTTGCTTTTCTCAGGATGGGTGGGCAGAAATGGTTTCCTTCACAATCACAAACACACTGCAGCGAAGTGAGCCTACTCTGCTGCCTGAGATGCTGGCTCTCACAGGGTGATATTTGCCTCAGGGAAAGATTGAGCATGGCTGTAGCTACCTAACCTTTGTCTACAGGTCACTGCAGCAGCAGAATGAGGGGCTTATCAGGAGCTGTTTGATCATTTGCCCCCCTTCTGTACAATCCTACATGGAAAACTAGGGACTTTAATATAACTGACTGAACATTAGCATAATGCAAAGATAGCAACCATTGTTTCATTTTCTTTTCTTTTTAATAATATTTTTTAGTTTTCCAACAAATTAAACACAACACTACAAAAAACCAAAAAAGAAAAAAAACATACAACAATACAATACAGTGCAAAAACAAACAAACTGCAAAACACTAACATACATCTAACAAAACAAAACAAAAACCATTTAAAACACAGTCCAATTTCAATATCTTATCTTTCTTTTACTAATTTCCACGACCTCCTCGCACCTCCCTTTTTGTATTCCACTTCTATTAATTGTTTCAGCAATTCCTTTCCATCTTCCTCTGTTTTCTATCCTATAATTGTCTTAACACATTCTAACCTTATTTTTCCCTTTAATGCTCTATTAATCTATTTATACTTAATTCCTTATAACATTTCTACTAAAGCCATATAACTTCATTCCAACATTTTTCTAACATTCATTAATTTTACAGTATTTCTGCAAATAGTCTTTAAACTTTTTCCAGTCTTCTTCCACCGACTCTTCTCCCTGGTCTCGGATTCTGCCAGTCACATTGTTTCATTTTCTGTAGCAAAAACAATCAAATTATCAATCAATCAATCAATCAATCAATCAATCAATCAATCAATTATGGCAGCAGCAATAAAGCTTTCAATTATTTTGATTGATGCATTTTCGGTTCCTGTCTTAATCTAGGCCGCTTCTGCACTTCTGAACTGAATGGGCAGGTAGAAACCTCCTCTTTAGCCCCATGAACATTTTGCTGCAACAAGCAGGTGCACAGAAAATAAAAATAAACATAAAGCATCTCTCGTGACACCCTAAAAAGTAACACATTTAAGGTGCCACATTTATAGGCATGAGCTTTTGCTCCAAGAAACCTTACATCAGTGTGTTAGCCTTTATGGTGCTGCTTTTGGTTTTCATAGCAAGAGATTAACATGGCTACCCCTCTAGAAACAGAATAATAATAATAATAATTTATAATTTTGTTATTTATACCCTGCCCCAGCCACTCTGGGTGCCTCCCAACACACATAAAACATAATAAAAATCAAGTAACATTTCGGCAACATATTTAAAAGCTTACATTATGGAATCAACCAGGGTTTTTTTTTGTTAAGTTTTTGTCATCATACCCTTGGCTGGTTTTGTCACAACACATATCAACACTGTTGTTGTCAAGCAAGCAAGACACACAAACACTATCAAATAGCTAATGGGCAGTTTACAGACTTAGTCAAACACAACATACCATTCACATTTCTTTTTTAAAAAAAAAACAAAAACAAAGCAGCAACCCTTTAAAGCATTATTCTGTTAAAGTCCTGTACACAGAAGAAAATCCTGCACACTGAAGGAGACCAGGTCAGTGTGCTTGGAAAACAGCAAAGCAATATGAGCAAGGAGGACTTTGCATCCCTCGCGCTTGCCCTTTCCATCCTTGTGGATTCGAACCGCCGACCTTCCGATCGGCAAGCCCAAGAGGCTCAGTGGTTTAGACCACAGCACCCCCTGTGTTCCTGTGATGTGGGTTAGGCAGGGACTGATCCCAAGGTCAACCCTTCAAGGTTGAGTGGGGATTTGAACCTTGATCTCCAGGTTCTTGTCCTGCACTCTAACCACTGCACCACTCTGGCTCTCTTTTACCATCATTGGAGCTACTGATATCTTTCATCACATACCCAAGGTACTTTTCTATATAACCTTCCATTAAAATTGAAACCGGGCTCATATCTTCCCCATCCAACCATTGAATGCGATATTTCAAATGTGTAGCAATGTATGTGTCAGGGACTGGGCAGAGGAGGAATGGGGGCGACCATCCCCCCAGCTTGACCTTTCCAAGGAGGAGGAAGAGGAAGACAGTTTAGATTTACCACAGGGGTTGTAAATCTGCTCAGAAGCAGATGAGGGGGAAAGTTGGGAAATAATGGGAGAGGAGGAGGAGGAAGCACCAGGGGGGTGACAGCTGATGGACAGTGTCTTTAGAAAGCATTTCAGACCCACCCACTGTGAGATTTTGACCAGCTTCAGCCATCTGAAGCTGATACAGGCTCGTCTCATCTTGAGCCCATGCAGAGCAGTCCACACAGCAGAAGGATAAGCAGTATGTGCCACATTCTTAACTTTATTTCCTCTCTATGCTGAGAGAATACAAACATGCATCTTGCTTCTGTGAGAGCAGAGAAGCAACCGTCTCTCTAACAAAGAAACCGAGAGAACAGTGAAAAACAGGAAACCAGTGAACGTCACATCCAGTCTCCCATTTCCCGTGGGAATCCAACAGTAACTTGGACTGTGGAATACAAAACAATGTCTTCTGACTGCAGTTGCTGCTCAGTGAGGGAAATAGAAACCAACACCCACCCCTCTCCCAGTACCTGGCGAGCCTTGAAAGTAGGAGAGCAAAACCTCAAAGACAGAGGGTGCATAGCAGCACCTATAAGAGAGACAAATGAGAAAGTGGGAGAGATACGGGGGTGGAGATTCACTCAGATCAATGCCATTTTCCAAGAGGCTGGGTTCTATAGCCTCTTTCTGTAAATATTGTATAGAAAGCGGATAGTAAGAAACATTCCCTTGTCTTTGAACGTTCCTGGACAACCAGCCGGGAGTCGCTCCCAGCAGCCTGACAGTATTGCTCGTGAGTTTCTCTGACAGCACTATGTAGGATTTTCCACACTCTTTCATGCCATCAGAACTTAAGAAGAACCTGGTCGCTCAAGTCCATCTGGCCCAGCATCCAATTCTCACAGTGGCTAACCAGTTGCCTCTGGGAACTCTGGAACCAAGACTTGAGTGTACTCATTCATATTGATGAGATAGGAGGGAGAGGCAAGATAAGAAAATGACTGGGGAGCTGTGGCAAATTGGGCATGACCTGTGCACAGAAATTATCAGTTTATCAAAGTGTGTGGGACCCAGAGCAGAACGAATTGGAGAAACAATCAAGGAAGAGAGTCGAGGAAATTCACTCAGCCTGGGCAATGAGCTCTGTGTTCACCATGCCAGCATGAACTGCCTAATTGTCTTTCTGAAAGGCACTTGGTTTTAGTCCAGAAGTAGGGTAGCATCACCCATTGAAGCTCAAACAAGGCTATATAAGGCAGGCAAAGAGCACCATCTCAGGCACAGCAGAGGCAAAGAGCAGCTCTTTCTTTCTTTTCCTTTTTTTGCTGCTGCTGAAAGAGGACACTCCAATTCCAACCCATCATGAAGTTCTGGCCCATCCTCCTATCTGTAATGCTGCTGGTTCATACTACAGGTGTTTTGGGTAATGATGAATACCAGGCTGAGTTCCAGGGAAAGGTCGAAAGGATCAAGAAAGGTCTTGTGAGTAGACGTAACAGTAGTTGCATTTGCCATAGAACTGTAAAGTTGGAAGGGACCCCTGAGAGTCATTTAGTCCAACATCCTACAACACAGGAATCCTGCTACAGCTGTCCTGGGTCGGCTCAAACCACCTACACTCCAAATCCATTCAACACTTAGTTCTATTGGGACAAAAGCACAGTGGGAGGAGGCTTACAGGCTGTATCATTCATTGGGTTGGTTTTAAGAGACCTGCAGGTGGAGGATGACTGAGGGTGACTGAGGTTAAGTTGGGCAGAGCCTTATTCAATCCTGATTTATCAGCCTGCACCGGTATGCAGGCTAGGTATGTGTGCCTATTGCATTGGATACAGACCATGAAAACGATGAGCAGTATGCAAATTTTTTGCTGCAGTGCTCCAAAAAAATAAAATAAAAATAAAAATAAAAATTACTATTCAATGGGTATGCTCTGAACAAGATCATCATCATCATTATTTTCCAAGCCCCTCTCCTCATTTTTAATGTCATAAGCTTAGATTTTATTTATGCATTTTAATGTTTTGATGTTTTAATGTTGTATTTTAATCTTGTGTTGCATTAAGTTGCATTTCAATCAACTTGTTTTTATTATTGGTTGTTAGCCGCCCTGAGCCCGGTCTTGGCTGGGGAGGGCGGGGGTATAAATATTTTTTTTAATTATTATTATTTGTCTGTGTATGTGCCAGTAGTGGCTGGTGCCCATTGCAACTGATGGGGCTGAAGACAGGAAGGCCAACGGTTAGGGAGCCAGAGCCAATGCATGCAGAACCCATTCTCTCTGCTGCTGAGTTCTGCAAGGGGGAAAGCTCTGCACGAGTGGGGGTTGTAGTTAAGAAGCTGTCAGGTGAGAGTTGGTGGATGGCAGACTGAGGTTAATGGGGAAATGCTCTGTTTGTTCTGTTGCATTAGCCTCCCCTGGTTTGCATGCTTACAGCATTGGATATAGCTCGAGTAAAACTATTGCCCATTTTCTTGGTCTAATTAGCTGACCTTCTTGATGCAATTTTTAAAGGGCTTCAGGTGATGAGCTCTCTCATAGGCAAGTCAATGTAGGAAGGGTTCAAAAGCCACTGGTGCAGCTGTTTGGCCTTACCCTCTCTTCTTCTTCCTACAGCTTGATGGCTGGAATAAGATCGGAGTGCCTATTGTGGGGCTTTTGACTAATGTGATTGACAAAACACTGGAAACAGTGGAAAAAATAAAGGGCATAGGAACTGGTCCAGAAGAAGAAGAAATACCTGAGGAATCGTCCGATCCTTAGGGCAGATGTTCTTTCTGGGCACCTCAACCAAGAATCCCAGATTCAGCTACGAATCAGTTCCAACCTCTCTGCCCCATTGGGCCCCCCCACCTACTATTATACAACCCACACATCTGAGGCTCTCAATTCTTCTGAATGATGTCATAATGAAGCAAGCCCCCACTGCAGCCCATCTCAACTGGCTCTACCAGGACTGGCCATGGAACCTGCTCAAGGAATGGATGGGCATGGCCAGAGTTGTGTAATCTGCACCCCCATATCACAGTGGTGGCAGAAAGAGGGGCTTAATGGGAGCTGTTTAAAATTCACCTATGTACACACTCATTTCTGTAGAATCCTGCATTGGAAACTATCTTTGATATAGTTGCATATCATTAAATGCAATGTGAATAATGAAACATTCTTTGTTTGAATTATTGTTGTATAACCAATGATCAGATGATCGTATACTTACCCCAACAGTGGAAAAAGCTTTAAATAACTTTGATGTTTTCATTTTATTTCCACACCTGAAATGGCACCTGAACCTGGGTTACAGAATCACAGCTTGATCAGTTCAAGCCCCTCTCCCCTATTGGACACCCAGCTAATATACCACCCATGCACTTGAGGCTCTCAATTCTTGTTGATTCAGAAGAGTTTGGATTTGATATCCCGCTTTATCACTACCCGAAGGAGTCTCAAAGCAGCTAATATTCTCCTTTCCCTTCCTCCCCACAACAAACACTCTGTGAGGTGAGTGGGGCTGAGAGACTTCAAAGAAGTGTGACTAGCCCAAGGTCACCCAGTAGCTGCACGTGGAGGAGCGGAGACATGAACCCGGTTCACCAGATTAGGAGTCTATCGCTCTTAACCACTACACCACACTGGCTCTCTCTTTTTAGGGGGTTGAATATAGCTCTCTAACACACACACAAGCTAAAATGAAAAAAGTCCACTCTGTTTTCTAGGCACATGTACACAATCATTTCTCTACAATCCTACATGTGAAACCATGCCCTTGGTATAATTAAATATAATGCAAATGTTTTCGGTCTCCTTTCGGCCTTTACGATGAAGAGAGGGAAAACTGGTTGTTAAAGTGTCTATGGTAGAGGGGAAAGCCTGATTTATGGTTGGAAAAAAAATTAAATAAACAAGGGAATTCTCAGTGAGAAAAAAATATTTTTCTTTTTTTTAAAAAAGTCACTGAGAAACTGAAATAATTCAACCATTACTTCCTCCATGAGAAATAATATTGTTTTGACTGTGATCTTAAGGTGGAAATCTTAAGGCAGGGTTGGGACTTATAAAGAGACTGAGTTGTTAATAGCACTAAAACACTGAGTATGGCAAAGGTATCTTTGGCTGTGCCAGTGACTGTTGATATTGTTCGGCAATTGATGCTGGGAAAATTTAAAATGTTCAGCTCAACGTTTGATGAAAGAGGGAAACAAAATAAATCTGAAAGATATGAAATTCGAAAAAAGCTGGCAGGACTGGATGAGGAAGAACTCACACACTGTCCATGCAACAGAGTTGTGTATTCTGTAATGACTCTGCTGAAAAGTTAATGTACCTCTTAAATACATTGTGCAGAAATCACTGAGCAGCCTGGAGATTGGAACAACAACAAGGTGATAAGCCTCACTGAGACCTGAACGACCTTGGTTCTAGTCCAATAGCTGGTAGCATAACCCAAGAGAGAGCTTGAAGAGAGCTATATAAGAAATGCAGAGAGCCCCATCTCTGGCAGAGACAAGGGACAGTCCTTCCATTCTTCTATTCCTTTCTGTCAGCTAAATCAGGGCACCCTGAATTTGAAGTCTCGGCTCATCATGAAGTCTTGGTGCATCCTGCTAGCTGTAATGCTGCTGGCCTTGACTACAAGCACACTGGGTAACTTTGATGCTGACACGTTGGACAAGGATGAAAACCAAGTTAAGACACGGTCTCTGGACGAGGACCAGGATGAAGACCATGGTGAGAACCACAGATTTGAGGGTGGCATGATTGATAAATTCAAGAATTGGACCAGGAATAAGGCCAAGAAGTTTGTGACAAAAATAATCAATACGAAGCTCGAATTGGATGGATACAATCTCAGTGACGAGCTCAAGGAGAAGTTAATCGAGGAAATTTTGACAGCTGTGAGTAGAAGTAACCCTAGATGCCTTATATGTGTGTACTTGGGGAAGGATGGTAGTGGCTCTCTGAAGCACCACAACATATTCAACAATGATTTTTGTCCTGAAGCCAAAGAGATAAGATTGTTATGGCAGAAAGGAGTCTGGGTTGTATCCAAAGTTTGTTATACTCAGAATAAACCCGCTGAAATTAATTGTCATTAATTATTTTGCACCAGTGATTCCAGTGGGTCTACTCTGAAGAAAACTATATATAAACGCATGCGCGCACACGCGCACACACACATATAAGTACACATAGAAGTGGCCTAGGTTTTGCAAAAGAGAGAGGAGGGGAGAGAGGAGGGGCAGAAGGCAAGGGAGGCCAACAGTAGAGGGAAACAATGGCAGGCAGAGCCCATCCTGCACCCTGCTGAGCATGGGAAAATGATGTTGCAGCCAAATATAAAATTTCATTTTTCCTAGATGTCTAAGGGTTAGTAAAAAATTCCTAGAGAGAACTCTGTGAGGTCATTTCACTCTGTTTGCTTTGGAGGGGATTTCTTGCAAAGCAGATTATCCTATGTACTTTCTTCCTGCCTGAGCACCTTCCTGACGAGCAGATAGGATGCATATCTTTTGCTCTCCTGAGCAAGAAGGTCTATTTTGATCTTCAACAATGTGTTTTGCAATTTAGTAACTAGTTTTTGCCTGTCTTGATTTACACTATTGTTTCTGCTGAACCTTGCACAAGGCTATGTAAGTAAACATTTTTTTTTATATGCTTACAGTTCAGTCAGCTGTGTCTGAACCTTCTGTCTAGAGGGCTTACAAAGCAGTGAAATCCACAAATGATCCAGTCTGCTAACACTTCCTCAATAATTATAGAAAGCTACATAGCTTTCGTCCCAGAAATGTCCATTCTGTGTTGCAAAGGATGGTGACTTTTAACTCTGTTGAATCTGTATAAGAATTGTCACACACATGAGCCAAAGGAAGGAAAATCACTAAATAATACATCCTCCCCTACACTCCAAATCTATCTAACACTAAGTTCTATGGGGACAAAATCTCAGTGGGAGAAGGCTTAAAGACTGTGCCACAACACCTTGGGTTGTGTATGTGGCTGGTGCTCATTGTGACTAATGAGCAGAAGGCAGGAAGGCCAACAGAAAGTGGAGCCAGAGCCAATACTGTTGGGAAAAAGCAGCAAGGCAAAAGCCAGCTCCAGATTGCTGGAATGCAAAACAGGATGTTGTGGTTTGCTGCTGTACTGCTGGGGAAAAGGAGGAGCCTATTCTCTGTACTGAGCACCGGATGTTAGCTCAGAGTGTCATATGACCTGTGCTGGAAGTACAGGGGAGGAGTTGTGTGTCTCTTCTGATGGAGTCTGAAGGGAACAGTCACATTTCTATGTACTGTTGAGTGACAGGAATAAAACATGTAAAAAGGACTCCTGTCTGTCTCATTTTTCCTCCCTGGGAGAATGCAGGGAGGGAGAGAGAAGCAGAGAAGCAGAGGGTGTGTTCTATCTCACGTCTAATGAGAAGAATCACCGGGTTTGTTTACCTAGCCTGCCGGGGTCGCAGACGGAAGGTAAACACAGTATCTCGCTCAATTGCCTCGGGGGAGGCCAGGTACCTCTGACTGTGAGCGAAGATACTAACATATGGTAGCAGAGGATGGTTGCGATTCATCGGACATCTGCATGAGAGGCTGGTGGATTGTCCTCCTCTGCTCCAAGGGAGAAGGCAAGCGTCTGAAAGAAGCCAGAGGCTGAACACACCCAGAGGAAAGTGTTCTCCAAGCAACGAAAGATCAAGGTATGCTGCATTTCGGGCTAAAAGTGTGAACGCAGGTTGATTAATTCCCTGGTTCACGGGAGCTCTGCGTTTGAAAAACAAAAGCTCCGGAAGGAGGCCTGCAGCTCAGAGGCTGAAGCCTGCATTCCACAAATTCCTGTGGTTGATAAGAAGTCCTGAATGCACTCTTGCTAAGTAACGATGGTGGAAAGTTACTAGCAGAGAGGCTGGACTGTGAGCCTGGGAAAGCGAAACAAAGCCATAGAATGTTTTGGCTACAAGCTTTACGAAGCTCTTGGAGGGACTTTCCATAGCAGCCAGAGTTTAGCTGCCAGGTGCAAAGAGCATAAACAACTTGCAATTTGCCTGCCTGAGAAAGAAAAAAACAACTGTTGGATTTTACAGTTTGTTTGACAGTGTGAACTGGAGGCTTGGCTTCAAGATGGATGCCAAGAAAGGGGGAGCGCTGCCTTACCCACCTCCCTTAACCAATGACAATTATTCATCTTGGTCTGTAAAGATGAAGGCCCTGCTGCAGAATCAGAGGCTTTTTGATGTAATTGAAAACCCCATCCCTGCAGCACCAACCGGAGGTTGGGAATCACAGAACGTGAGGGCCAGGACTGCTATAATTCTGTGTGTCTCAGACGCGCAATTGGTGCATATCCAGCATTTAGAAAATGCGAAAGAGGTTTGGGACACGCTGCGTACAACGCATCAGAGAGATGCTGGTTCTTCAGCGTTGCTGTATTTTGAGAAGTTGACCAATCTGAGACTTGCGCCTGATGGAGATGTTCAAGCGCACCTGACAGAGATGAAGTTTCTGCATCAACAGATGGTGGAACGCAATTTCCGTCTACAAGAGGAAGTGTTTTGCTTCATGATGATAAACAGCCTTAATCGCACCTACAAGGTTGTTGCCAGTCAGCTTGGTTCCCTTCCGGCTCAGGACCTGACCGCGGAAAGAGTGTGTGCCGTCGTACTGAACGAACACGACAGACTTGCTGCACTGGAAGTGAAGGACAGGGGGAGGGTAGAACAGAGTTCGAATCTTCCCGCTGCTGAATCTACTGGAGAGCATGGAGTAGCATTGAGTGCTGTCCGATGCTACAATTGTGGACAGACTGGGCATCTACAGCGAAACTGTAAGAAGCCGCGACAGTCAAGAGGAGCGAAGAGCAGCTCTACGAAGCCTGAGGCGTCAGGCAAAAGCCGTACCAAGTACCAGGTGAAACCTGCAAAGGCTATGATGGCGAAAGGAACCACGCCAGATGTTGGGAACGCATTCGTAATCGACACTGGATGTACAAAACATTTATGCCCACACAGAGGACTGTTTTCGACGTTGAAGAAGCAAAGCTTCACTGTGAAACAGGCCAACGGTCAGGAGTTGGAAGCAACCGGAATTGGAACTGTGTATCTTGAGAGTCTAAACTTGACTATAAGCGATGTTTACCTGGTTCCAGAACTGAGATTTAATCTGCTGAGCGTGTCGCAGATTGCAAAGAAAGGACTGAAACTGTCCTATGATGCTAAAAGCTGCAAGATCTACAAAGATGGAGAACTGTTTCTTACTGCCAAAGAGAAAGATGGACTGTATTTGTTGACTTTTGATCAAAGTGATTACATGAAATGTAATTCTTCTGATTCTAACGTAATCTCTCTTGCAGGTGTGACCAAAACGAGCGCCCGGAAGGTGCCGAAGGTCGACAGAGCGTTTCAGCGGGTGTATGCTGATGTGATTGGTCCTCTAGAACCATCTAGAGGCGGTGCAAAATATTACCTTTTGTGTGTGGATTGTTTCACTAATTATTCTTGGGTGTATTTGATGGAGAAACCGCAAGAAACTTTAGAAAAGTTTCAGGAGT
The DNA here is from genome assembly GCF_964188305.1 of Podarcis bocagei. Taxonomy (NCBI): domain Eukaryota; kingdom Metazoa; phylum Chordata; class Lepidosauria; order Squamata; family Lacertidae; genus Podarcis; species Podarcis bocagei. Next base: position 79,068,729 of record NC_138132.1, on the reverse strand, counting down.
TTTGTGACAAGGTTAAAAATATGCATGATGCTAACATTGATTGTCTTTTCACAGATGAGAAGCAATTTTTTCTGTTACAGAAGTTTCAGAAGTTCCTGGATGGAAGAGGGATAGACCACAAAGTTGCTGTTTCTGCCGAAGCGTGGAACAGGGGGGTCTGTGTTAGGGTGAACAAAGAATTGCAAAAGGGGATGCATGCGCAATTGCTGAGTTCACATTTGCCACATGAATATTGGGCCGAATCGCTAGCGTCCTATCTTCATGTGTGGTTGAGAAAAGTCTCAACAGAGTTGGGATGTTCTCCTTTTGAGAAGCTGTTCAATAGAAAACCTTTTGTTGCCTACTTTAAGGTTTTCGGGTCTCATGTGAGAACAGAAGCTCCAGGTGGAGTAAAGAATGCCAGAGGCATTTTTGTGGGTTATGAAAAGGGTCTCTACAGAGTAATTTTGTCTGAATCTGGTCAGGTGATTCTCACAAAGTTCCTAGAGAGTGCTCCTGAACAAGAGCGGGTTGTAGAACAAACATTTCCCACAGGTGGCAATTCAGATGATGATGATGATGATGATTTTTCTGATGTCACAGATTACAGTGGTACTGATGATGACACTGATAGCTCAGAGAGTTCAGTTGTAACAGTCATTGAGAGAAAATCTCACACAATGGATAGACCTTCACAGGTGAAGGAAGAACCACTGTTAGCCAATGCTACTGGTTCTCAACAGAGTCCAGAGGTTGAACCAGTGAGCACAGAGGATCAGAACCTCATACGCAGGTCTGAGAGAGTTACAAAGGGTGTACCACCAAAGAGGTACTCAAAAGAGTTTGCTAACTTAGCTGTTGCATGTGTTGCTATTGTTAACAACTCAAAGCAGGTTAAAGCAGTGTCTAAGTCAGAGACAAAGACACAACAGAGAGTAGCTAGCCAAGGTAATGCAGAAGCACTCATTCCTTGGAAGCCAGACAACCAGAGAGGTACACTGGTGGAACCAGTGGTGGGAAGTTCCAAGGGTGGAACTGAAACAACAGGGGACTGTTATATGTATAACAACTGTTTGTTTTCTTCTCTGGATCATGTTTTGCCAATTGATGCTTTTGGGGGAGGATGTTGGGGAAAAGCAGCAAGGCAAAAGCCAGCTCCAGATTGCTGGAATGCAAAACAGGATGTTGTGGTTTGCTGCTGTACTGCTGGGGAAAAGGAGGAGCCTATTCTCTGTACTGAGCACCAGATGTTAGCTCAGAGTGTCATATGACCTGTGCTGGAAGTACAGGGGAGGAGTTGTGTGTCTCTTCTGATGGAGTCTGAAGGGAACAGTTACATTTCTATGTACTGTTGAGTGACAGGAATAAAACATGTAAAAAGGACTCCTGTCTGTCTCATTTTTCCTCCCTGGGAGAATGCAGGGAGGGAGAGAGAAGCAGAGAAGCAGAGGGTGTGTTCTATCTCACGTCTAATGAGAAGAATCGCCGGGTTTGTTTACCTAGCCTGCCGGGGTCGCAGACGGAAGGTAAACACAGTATCTCGCTCAATTGCCTCGGGGGAGGCCAGGTACCTCTGACTGTGAGCGAAGATACTAACAAATACATGCAGAGCCCACCCTACCCCCTGCAGAATCTTGGTAGGTAGGGGGGTTGTAGTTAAGAAGCTGGCAGATGGGGGATGGCTGAAGGTAGACAAAGGTTATGGGGAAATGCTTTGTGCTGCTGCATTAGCCTCTCCTGATTTGCTTACAGCATTGGATACAGCCCCTTGAGAACTATTCTTGACCTAAAAAACTGACCTTCCCAATGCAATTTTAAAGGGCTTCAGGGGATGGGATCTCTAACACGCAAGTCAATGTCAGAAGGATTCAAAAGCCACTGTTGTAGCTGTTAGGCCTTCCTCTCCCTTCTTCTTTCTACAAACAGTTGAAGGATATCTGGAAGAATCCTAACAAGCGTATTGCAGAGAACATTGCTGAAATCTACCGGATGTATGTGAGTGGTATGGTCACTACTGGTCCAGCAGCAGAAAAGCCTGTGGAATCAGGCAATCCTTAGGGTATATGTTCCTCCTGAGCACTTTGACCAGGATTGCAGAATCTCCAATTGAACTACAGATCAGTTCCAACCTCTCTCCTCCATCGGACCCCCCATCAACTATTACACAACCCACACATCTGAGGCTCTTAATTCTTCTAGACTATGTTATCATGAAGCAAGCCCCCACTGCAGCCCATCTCAACTGACTCTACCGGGCTGACCTTGGAACCCACTCAAGAAATGGATGGGCATAGCCAGAGCTGTGCAACCTGCACCCCCAATATCCCAGCAGTGGCAGAAAGAGGGGCTTAATGGGAGTGGCTTAATATTCACCTATGTGCATGCTTATTTCTGTAGAATCCTACATAGGACACTCTATCTTTCATATTTTGTTGTTTAGTCGTTTAGTCGTGTCCGACTCTTCATTACCCCATGGACCAGAGCATGCCAGGCACTCTTGTCTTCCACTGCCTCCCACAGTTTTGTCAGACTCATGTTAGTAGCTTCGAGAACACTGCCCAGACATCTCGTTCTCTGTCGTCCCCTTCTCCTTGTGCCCTCTATCTTTCCCAACATCAGGGTCTTTTCCAGGGAGTCTTCTCTTCTCATGAGGTGGCCAGAGTATTGGAGCCTCAGCTTCACGATCTTCCAGTGAGCACTCAGGGCTGATTTCCTTAAGAATGGAGAGGTTTGATCTCAAGAGTCTCCTCCAGCACCATAATTCAAAAGCATCAATTCTTCGGCGATCAGCCTTCTTTATGGTCCAGCTCTCACTTCCATACATCACTACTGGGAAAACCATAGCTTTAACTATACGTACCTTTGTTGGCAAGGTGATGTCTCTGCTTTTTGAGATGCTGTCTAGGTTTGTCATTGCTTTTCTCCCAAGAAGCAGGTGTCTTTTAATTTCATGACTGCTGTCACCATCTGCAGTGATCATGGAACCCAAGAAAGTAAAATCTCTCACTGCCTCCATTTCTTCCCTTATACTGTATATAGTTGCATGTAACTCAAATGTAATGCAGATAAAGAAACATTTTTTACATATAACCAATTATCAAAATGATTGAATAATTACCACAACAGCAGGAAACCTTTTATGTTTTATGACTTTTATGTTTTCATGTCATTTCCTCGTTGGCACTTGAACCTAAGTTACAGGATCCCAGTTTGATCTAGTGATCAGTTCCAGCCTCTCTCCTCTACTGGACACCCCACCAGCTATTATACCACCTACGTACTTGAGTCTCCTAATTCTTGTTGATTCAGGTTAACTCCAGCTTTTCAGGGGGTGGGAGATATTTCTTGAACATGCACACACACTAAATGAAGGAAGCTAGTCCCTGTGCACATGCTCATTTCTGTACAATCCTGACTTTGATGATAATTGAATAGAACACAAATGTAATGCAAATAATCAAACATTCTTCAATTTTGTCAGCAGCAAAAAAAGCTTTGCATAATTGATGGGTGTACTTTCAATTACATTTCATGTACTTAATAAAAGGAGCATTCATTCTCAAATATCTCCTGTTTCTACTTTTCCTGCAATGCACACCATCAAAATAAAAATGTGTGAGAGCTGGCATTGTGAGATCTTCCTTCAAAGCCTTGAGCCTTGTTCCATTCACAAATTAATCCTGACTACATGGCAACCTGTGAGCAGTGCTGATTCAGGCTGGCAGGGTGGCAGGCAAGGGGACCACAGCAGGTGGGTTCAGAGTCAATGACAAGCAGAGCCAGAGCCTATGAGAGACAAAGCCAGCCGCTGAATGCTTATAAGTTAGAAGTGAAGGGACGCAGGTCTAAATGACTGAGTCTCTTGGACTTGCCGATCAGAAGGTTGGAGGTTTGAATCCCTGCAATGGAGTGAGCTCCTGTTGCTCTGTCCCAGCTCCTGCCAACCTAGCAGTCTGAAAGCACGCCAACACAAGTAGATAAATAGGTACCACTGTGGCAGGTAGGTAAATGGTATTTCCGTGTGCTCTGATTTCTGTCATGGTGTTCCATTGCACCAGAAGTGGTATAGTCCTGCTGGCCACATGACCCAGAAAGATGTTTGTGGACAAACGCCAGCTCCCTCGGCCTGAAAGCCAAATAAGCGCCGCAACCCCATAGTTGCCTTTGACTGGACTTAACCGTCCAGGGGTCCTTTACCTTTACCTTTTACCTAAGCTAGAAGCAAGACAGGTGCAGGGGCATAGGCAGGGGGTGGGGTGGGGTGGGTTGCCCCAGTTTCCATCAAGGTGGGAGATGACAAATTATCAAGGAACAATCTCTGCCCTACTAGGGCAGTTCATAAAAAAACTTTTTTTAAAAAAAATGCCTGCTCCAAAGGTCTTATCTTACTACACTAGGGATTATACAGTGGTGCCCTGCAAGACGAATGCCTCGCAAGACGGAAAACTCGCTAGATGAAAGAGTTTTCCGTTTTGGAGGTGCTTCGCAAAACGAATTTCCTATGGGCTTGCTTCGCAAGACGACAATGTCTTGTGAGTTCCTGCTGGTTTTTTCCCCTTCCCCCCCTTTTTCTAAGCCACTAAGCCGCTTATCAGCTGATCCGATCAGCAGATAAGCCGCTAAAAGCCGCTAAAAGCCGTTAAAAGCCGCTAATAGCGCTAATAGCGCTAATCCGCTAATCCGTCAATGGGCTTGCTTTGCAAGACGAAAAAACCGCTAGACGAAGAGAATCACAGAACGGATTCTTTTCGTCTTGCGAGGCACCACTGTATAGCTATATATGAAATTCCATGCATATCGGTTAATATCTTGACCCTTCTCCATGAAAATACCTGTTTACTTGGCCTTTTTCCTATGTCGTGAAGGCTGAAATTTCAATTCAGTGGAGCATTTACTGTTCTCAACCCTAACCCTGCAGAAAGCCATCTAATTAGACTTTAATTTGATTTTGACATGTTTTTTAGGTGATTTAATTATTGTTTGATTTTATACCAATGTTATGTATCTGTTGCTAGATACCCTGAGCCTGACTTTGGCTGGGGAAGGCAGGATACAGTGGACGCTCGGGTTGTGAATATGATCCATGTGGGATGCACGTTCGCAACCCGCAGCGCCGTGTCTGCACACGCGCGGGTCGCGATTAGGTGCTTCTGTGCATGCGCAAAGCATGATTTAGTGTTTCTGCGCATGTGCGAGTGCTGAAACCAGAAAGTAACCCATTCCGGTACTTCTGGGTTTTGGCACATCTGTAACCCGAAAACACGCAGCCTGAAGCGTCTGTAACCCGAGGTATGACTGTATAAATAAAACTTTATTATTGTTATTATTATTATTATTCCTTTGTAAGAAAATATGAAATAACGTAAAACCATTTTTGCAGGCAAAAAATAAAATAAAAATCAATGGGGGTGTGACAAGAAATTTTCCGCACTGGGTACCACCTGACCTTCCTATGCTTCTGGACAGGTGGGGACCGGCTGAAGGCAGAGCAAGGTTGGTGGGCTCAACCGTAAAGGCTCTGCTTCCATTGTCTGTGAATGAGTTTTCAGAGGGATGAGGGGAGTTCATACCATCTGAAGCTCAGCTTACATGAGGAATCTTGAGGCAGGTGAGCTTCTACAGAGCAATTATATTTCATTGAATCACAGAATTGTAGAGTTGGGAGGGAACCCAAGGGACATCTAATCCAACCCCCTGCAAGGCACTGAAGACAGCTAAAGCAATCCCTGACAGATGGCCCACTCTGTTTTAAAACCTGCAAGGAAGGAGAGGCCACCACCTTCCAAACAAGGTTATTCCACTGTCAAAGTGATCTTCCCACCAGAAAGGTCTTACTAATGTTGGGTCAGAATCTCCTTCTGTGAAAATTGAATCCATTAGTTTGGGCTTAGACAGTGAGTTACCAAATGAAGGATTTAGTCCTCCATAGAGGATTTAGGGGATAGGCCTCACAGTTCAGAGGATGTGCCCTGATCCCCTTATTCCTGGCAAACAAAAAACCACCCCAAAATTATTATCCTTCTAAACTTGGTAGACCCTTCCTAGAAGATCATCACAGAGTTTCTTAGTGCATCTTCAAACTAAGGAATTCACTGCCGCAGTAGGCAGGGATTGGCCACCAACCTAGATGATTTTTAAAGAGAATGAGACAAATTTATAGTGGAAAATGCCACCTGTGGCTTGTGGAGAATGGTGAAGAATGTCAGGGAGGATTCTGAGGAGGACAAGGAAGAAGTATATGAACTATTTGAAGAGCAATTGTAATCAACAAATTACACTAGTAGGACTAGAAGAAGTTTTGTAAGGAGAAATATATGAAGTGTTACAAAGTAGATTAAAGAATAGATATATTGGTTGTGAGTTTTAAATGTAATAGGAAAGGTAAGAAATGTATACTAAGAGATTAGATTGGAAAATTCTCAGATAGGACTGATGGAAGTCAAAAAAATGAGTAAGATGTAAACATATGTTTAATTACTGTTGAAAATGGTATGTTAAAAAACTACCGTATTTTTTGCTCTATAAGACTCACTTTTTCCCTCCTAAAAAGTAAGGGGAAATGTGCGTGCGTCTTATGGAGCGAATGCAGGCTGCGGAGCTATCCCAGAAGCCAAAACAGCAAGATGGATTGCTGTTTTCGCTGCACAGCGATCCCTCTTGCTGTTCTGGCTTCTGAGATTCAGAATATTTTTTTTCTTGTTTTCCACCTCCAAAAACTAGGTGCATCTTATGGTCTGGTGCGTCTTATAGAGCAAAAAATACGTAATAAAAAATTATATATATATATAAAAAATAGGCAAATCAGGATCCTGGACATCTCCTGTGGGCCCGCCCTTCTGGCTAGGACATGGAAGATGTTGCTTCAGAAAAGGACTAGAGGCACTTGAAGGCTTAAGATGGTTGGGGAGGCTTTCATCTCTCACGTGGAGGAACCCTCTCTGGGAGAGCTGCCTGCAATTCCTAAAAAGTGCCCAGAGCTGATTCTGCAGTCACATCCTCCTGCATGTCTGTGGATCAGGCAAAGCTACAAGTGAGTCATTTTGAGAGTGAGGATAAGCAGAGAGCCACGTCTTCAAACCTGGATAGTGGAGATGGGGGCATGGAGGACTTGAGAGTCTTCCAAGTCCTGCTCAGGGCAACATTGTAATATGGATACTGTGGACATTAGAAGTTAGGCTTGGTTAACAGCATGTACTGGTATGTTGGTCACTCCCCACCAGTAACCTACTAAGCTGATTAAACAACTTACATACTGTTCCTGCAGCAGAGTTACTGTACTCCTGAATGGCACTATTGGAATGCGAATGGACCTCCTAAATACGTTGTCATAAAGTGCAGTAATCTTTTTCTTCAAAGGTCACTGAGCAGCCTGGAGATTGGAACAGCAACAAGGTGATAAGCCTGAGGCATCTCCTTGGGACCTGAACGAACATGACGAACCTCATGCCTGAGTAACTTCCACAGTGGACTCTCATAATTCTCCATACCTGTAAAAAACAATTGGGCAACGTCTTCTTTTCTTTTTGGAGCATATCTCCAATGTACATATTCATATTTGTGAGATGGGATGGAGGGAGAAGGAAAGGATTTAGGAACCATGGCAAACTGTGCACGATGTAGTTCGGCCATTAAAAACAAAAACAAAAGACCATGAAATTGAGGAAGAGTGGGACCCAGAGTGGAACAAACTGGAGGGACAGTCAAGGAAGGGAATGGAGGCAATTCACTCAGCCCTGGCAAGGAGCTCAGCATTCCCCATGCCAGCATGAAATGCCTAACTGCCTACTTGGTTTTAGTGCAGTAATTGGTAGCATAACCCAACAGAGCTTGAAGAGGGCTATATAAGAAAGGCAGAGAGCTCCATCACTGGCAGAGTAGAGACACAGGACAACTCTTCTACTCTACTATTCCTTTTGGCCCACCAAAGTAGGACACTGTGAATATGACCCATCATGCCCATCCTACTAGCTGTACTGCTGCTGGCCTTGACTACAAGCATGTTGAGTAATTTTGATGCTGACATGTTGGACAAGGAATAAAACCAAGTTAAGACATGGTCTGTGGATGAGGACCAGGATGAAGACCATGAAGAGGATCAAATGGGCCCAAGAGCAATCACAGGTTCTTGCTCAATCTCTGGCGCAGATTCAAGTATGGGCTGCTTCAAAATATCAAGGAAGAAGCAGTTCTAAGTTCTAAGTTCTGAGAAGCAGTTCTATAAGGTGGTTGACAAGTTGAGTCATTTGAAGTTCGGAGATAATTTACGCAATCTCAGTGATGTGTTGAAGAAGAAAATAATTGATGCAGTTATGGGTACTGTGACTGGAAGTAATACTAATTACATCGTGTGTGCATGTGTATGCGTGTGCATATTTGAGGAAGGGAAGTACTGGTTCTCTGAAACCCCACAAGGTATTCAGCAAAGATTTCCCCCCAAATCCGAAACAGATAAGGTTGTGATTGGCAAAAAGTCCAGGTTGTATCCAAAGTTAGTCATACTCAGAATAAAAACACAGAAATTAATGGACATTACTTACTTAGGGCCAGTACTTCCAGTGGGTCTAATCTGAGGAAATCTACACACACACACACAGACACACACACACACAAACACAAAACCAACAAACACAAACACCTCAGTTCCCAGAGCGGCCTCTGACCTCTGTTCTTCTTTCTACAAACAAATGTCGGATATCTTTAAACATGTCTGGAAGAATCGTGCCAAGCCTGCTGAGTATATAGCAGCTGGTGCAACCACAAGTATACTCAATAGACTGTCCTCTTCTGGTCCAGAAAAAGAAAAGCATGTGAAATTAGGCAATCCTTAGGGAAGAAGTTCCTCCTGGGCACCTCAACCAGGATTGCACAATCCCAGATTAAATTATGGATCAGTTCCAACCACTTTGCTCCATCGGACCCTCCACCTGCTAATATGCCACCCACACATCTGAGGCTCTTTGTTCTTCTTGATCATGTAATAATGAAGCAAGCCCACTCTGCTTGCTAGTCACCTATGTCCCTGCTCATTTTTGTACAATCCAACAGAGGGAAGCCTGACCTCAATGTAACTGAATAGAACACAAATGCAAAGCAAATAATAAAACTTTCTTTGTTTTAATTTCTATAGTATAAAGACAGTGGTGTAAAAGCTTTGAATAAATGATGGGTGCTGTGCTGGTCCCGGGGGGGGGGGAGGTACTAATACCGTAGCCGAGGTTCAGTCCAGAGTCACTAGCAGGGTAGACGATCACTAGGTGAGACGCGAGGTCCGAAACAGGGAGCCGGGCGGGGAAACAGGAACGCTGGTAGGGCAGCAGCAGGAAGCCAGGCGGGGAACAGGAACACTGGTAGGGCAGAAGCAGGAAGCCAGGCGGGGAACAGGAACACTGGTAGGGCAGAAGCGGGCAGCCGGGCGAGGAACAGGAACACCGGAGAGTCAGGAGCAGGAAGCCGGGCGAGGAACAGGCACACTGGGAGTGCAGATCTAGGTCTGGGTAAAAGCAGGTACTCCACAACGACGTTGCTCCCGCAACCTGGGACTGGGCTGCCTGACCTTTATCTTCTTCTAAGGCCGGGGGCGGTCCCGGCCCCCAAGAGCCCCGCCTCTCCTGGCCTTAAGGCGAGCACTCCTCCTGGGAGAGACCAGTTCCCTTCGCCTCTCTGCCCTAAGCCTCTGCAGTTCAGGAGAGGCCGAAGGGTTACTGGGCCCCGGGGGAGGCTCACCTGTAGCCACTGAGTCCTCCAGCACCTCTGGGGCCAGAATGGTCTCACCTGGTGCCTGCCCCTGAGGATCTGGCCCAGGTGCAGGCTCCTCAGCATCTAGGCCTTGCCCCAGTTCAGCCGGCCCTGGAGGCGGGGACTCCTGTGCCGGCTGGGATTCCTCCGGTTCACTCTCAGACTCGGAATCCCAGGCCATCACACCATCCCACCTCCCAGCCCCCCCCCCAATTGAGGGTCCGGACCCGGCTTGTTGGGGTACGCCGCATGAAACTCTCGGAGGCAGACAGGCGCGTGGACGTTGGCCGCTGGTTCCCAGGAACGGTCCTCTGGCCCATACCCCTTCCAGTCTATGAGATACTGCAGCTTTCCCCTGCGGTATCGGGAGTCCAGAATGCGTTCCACCTCGTACTCAGGCTCTCCCTGCACCAAAACTGGCTGCGGTCGGGGACGGTTCGGGTGGAACTCGTCGGGTGGGGCCACCGGACTCAGAAGGGACCTGTGGAATACCGGGTGAACCTTCAGGGTCGCTGGCAACCGGAGACGGAATGTCACCGGCGAGACCTGGTGCACGATGGGGATGTTGGAAAACTGCCAGGGAGATAGTGTCCATCATGAGCCCCCAAGCTGGCAGTCGGACGTCCATCAATCTCCCGTAGCTCAGGCAGATCCAGCAGTTAGCGACACGAAGCCGTTCTGGAAACGGATTGCCACATTCCAGGCTTGTGTACACTGTTTATCAGCAGATAAAAGCACAGCCAAAAGTCGCACCGCAGAAGAGCATAATTTACAGACTTTATTAGCGTTTAACAGAACAAAAGAAAACGTGACCGTTCTGTGTCAGCATCTCTGGCCAACTGACAAAACCGAAAGGAATATCAGAACATAAACATCCTGTGATCAGGACATGCGCAGACTCTTACAGAAAGCCTGCTCCCTTTTAAGGTGGAACGGAAATATCCTAACATCCTCCCCCTTTCCGTGTAACCTGTTGTACCTGTGGTTCACCCAATTGCAACCTTTGTACATAAACCTTATGTTGTTCTCTGTTAACAACCTTAGACAACAGATCAGCAGGAATTTCATTTCCTGCCATGTAGGACACCTGAATCAGTCCTTTCTGAATACACTCTCTTGCACGATGTAGCTTAATCTGCAAGTACTTGGTTCTCTGCTTGCAACTCTCCGAGTTCAGCAAAGCCAAACAAGATCTGTTGTTTTGATACACTTGTATAGGACATTTCACAGAAACCCTGATGTCCTTAAACAGTTGCATCAACCATTCACAATCCATGAGTGAAAATGACAGAGCATTGAGTTCTGCTTCACAGGAACTTAGGCTTACTGTTGTCTGCTTCTTGCACAACCAGTCAAACAGGCAGTGGTTGTACATGTAGCATACTCCAGAAGTGCTTGTACCATCCGTGGTGTCACTTCCAAAACTTGCATCTGCAAAGATTTCAAGACCTCCAGTCTTCTGACTGGTGAACCTCAGCCTGTAGTGCATAGTCCCTTTCAAATAGCGAGCTATGCGCTTCAGAGCTTTCCAATCCTGAACCGTAGGATTGTTGGCATGTCTGCTAAGCAGATTACAGCTTACAGCTATGTCAGGTCTTGAACATCTGGCAATGAAATTCAGCTTGCCTAGAATGCATCTGTATAGCGTTGTGTCAGAAAACGCTTCAGCAGTACTGTCTACCTGGTAACCTGTCACCATCGGTGTGTCTGCTGGGTTTGCATCAACCAAATTCAACCTGGTTAACACATCAGCAATTTTCTGTGTTTGGTATACCAGAAAATTACCTGCTTGGTCCTTCTCCACCTGCAGAGAAAGATAGTTGGATACCTCACCAAGATCCTTCATGTCAAAGTGCTCCTTCAGCTGAGCTAGGGTGCTTTGGTAGAAAGCCTGATTCTTCCAAAACATCAGAAGATCATCAACAAAACATAAACAATACAGTTTGTTTTGCCCCTCCTCCTTGACAAACACACATGGATCAGCTTTGCCCTGGTGAAAACCTAGAGAAAGCAATGTCTCAGTGAGTTTTGTGTTCCAACACCTGGCACTCTGCTTGAGACCATATAAGGATTTCCGCAGTTTACAGACCATTCCCTTCTGTATCTCCATCCCATCAGGTGGAAGCATGAACAGCTCCTCCCCCAAAACCCCGTACAAAAAAGCTGTATTAATGTCATGATGGGAAACATGCAGTTTCTCCTCCGCAGCAATCTTGAGCATCAGCCGAATGCTCTCATATTTGACTGTGGGAGAGTAGGTCTCGTGGTAATCCTGTCCTGGTACCTGTGAAAAACCTCTGGCAACCAATCTGGCTTTGTGTCTGACTACCTTGCCATTCTGGTCTGTCTTGGCCTTGAAGACCCATTTGCTGCCAACCAGTCTCATTCCTGGGACTACCGGTACCAATTCCCAAGTTTGGTTCCTGTTCAAGGAATCAACTTCAGCCTTCATGGCATTAAGCCAAGGCTCAGCATCTTTAGAGGCTAACTCCTGAACCTCTTTGAAGCTTGAAGGTTCCCATACCTTCTCTGAGCTACTAAGAACAGCAGTTGCTGTCTTAGCAAACTCATCAGCATACCTCTTTGGAGGTCTGCCCTTGGTCGCCCTTTCAGACCTACGTACTAGACGCAAGTCTTCTGGACTCATCTCCTCTTTCTTAGGAGAAAAATGACCAATGGTGAACAGTGGTTCTTCCAGTTCATTGTCAGACGCATCAGATGGTCTGACTGAGGCCTTTGCGCTCTGGTAGTCTGCTGTGTCATCACTGTCACTGACACCAGCAGCAGCAGCCGCGCCGCCCACTGAACTGGAATCCGAACTCTGATCATCATCATCATCATCATCATCATCCTCATCATCATCATCCTCATCATCATCAGCAGCAGCTTTCTCATCTTTAGCTGCTTGCTTGACATCACCTTCATCCTCCTCTGGGTAACTCTGGAAAATTCCCACATTTCCCCCCCACTTAGGATTGTACTCAACACTCCTTGTGAACTTAATGGACTTAGAGTTAGTCATCCACACCCTGTAAGCACCTTTTTCGTACCCCATGAACAAACCATGTGCCCCACGCTTCCCAAGCTTGTTGGTTTGTTGAGTGCGTACCCACATGTCAGAACCAAAGATTCTCATGTGCTTGATGTTGGGTTTCTTGCCAAACATCTTCTCATAGGGGGTACAACCAATGGGTGATGACAATCTGCGATTAACGGTATAAACCAAATTCCCCAGAGCCTCCCCCCAAAACTTATCAGGGAGATTGGCATCATGCAACAAGGTTTTGATTCCTTGCAGCAATGTCTGATTGCTCTCTCCGCAAGACCATTCATCCATGGCGATCTGAGCGTTGACATGTCATGCTGGATTCCCTTCTCAGTCAGGAAAGCTTCAAACTGCTGAGAAGTAAACTCCCCGCCCCGATCAGTAAAAAAACAAGAAATACGTTTACCGTGCACATTCTCCAACCAAGCACAGAATGCCTTAAACTTTGGAAACGCTTGCGATTTCTGTTCGAGCAAAAACACATGAATGTACCTGGAAAAAGAATCAATCAGAATCATGAAGTACCTTGCTCCTCCTATAGAGGGTGCTAGTGGTCCAACCAGGTCCGCATGCACTAGCTGGTAGGGTTTGGAAGCCTGCCTGCTAGACTCCTTGCCTTTTGGAGCAACCTTCACCTTGTTCTCTGCACAAGATACACATTTCATGTGAAATTTACAGGGTTTGATGTTCAAACCCTCAACCACCTCTGGCATCTTGGCCAGTGCCTTCCAAGAGAGGTGACCAAATCTTCGATGCGCATCATGAATGCAACCTGCATGAAGAACTTTGTTAGTTTGTGCAACACAACAAGAATCAGCATTATTCACAACAGCAGTGTCATCATAAGTTATATGGAACAAACCATCCATAAACTTTGCATGCAAATAGTCCTCTTTGCCTTTACTGATGACACAGACGCTCCTCTTGAAAGAAATCTGAAAACCACGCCCAGTAAGCTGTGGGACGCTCAACAAGTTGCTCGCTGCTCCTGGAACAAAAAGTACATTACTGATGGTAGTGTGCAGACTTGCAAGTTTCACAGTCCCTTCTCCTGCAATTTGCAACGTCCTTCCATCAGCCAGGTGGATCTCACCTTCCTGAGGCTTGAAGGAGATAAAGAGATGGCGATCCTTCAAAATGTGGCGCGTACAGCCTGAATCAACAACAAAGCTGCCTTTGGCTGTTGGAGCAGTCCTTACAGCAAGCAAACCCTTGTTTTGCACCGGTGTGGGCTTTTGCAGCTTGCCCCCCTGCTGCTCCTGGCCAGCTGACGTGCCTTTAGCCTTTGGTGAAGCTGTGCCAGCAAGCAAAACCTTGCTTTCCACTGGCGTGGGCTTTTGCAGCTTGCCCCCCTGCTTCTGGCCAGCAGACGTGCCTTTAGCCTTTGCTGAAGCTGTACCAGCAAGCAAAACCTTGCTTTCCACTGGCGTGGGCTTTTGCAGCTTTACTCTCCTGTAGGTGCCGTGAATCTGGGCCCGAAACCTTGTTGTTGGGAAACTGCCAGGGAGATAGTGTCCATCATGAGCCCCCAAGCTGGCAGTCGGACGTCCATCAATCTCCCGTAGCTCAGGCAGATCCAGCAGTTAGCGACACGAAGCCGTTCTGGAAACGGATTGCCACATTCCAGGCTTGTGTACACTGTTTATCAGCAGATAAAAGCACAGCCAAAAGTCGCACCGCAGAAGAGCATAATTTACAGACTTTATTAGCGTTTAACAGAACAAAAGAAAACGTGACCGTTCTGTGTCAGCATCTCTGGCCAACTGACAAAACCGAAAGGAATATCAGAACATAAACATCCTGTGATCAGGACATGCGCAGACTCTTACAGAAAGCCTGCTCCCTTTTAAGGTGGAACGGAAATATCCTAACAGGGGAACGGGCCGGTGAAACGGGCGTCCAGCTTCCGCGAAGGTCGAGAAGGGTGGAGGTGGCGAGTGGAGAGCCATACCAGGTCACCGACGTGGAGTTCCGGCCCCACCTGGCGGTGGCGGTCGGCCTGGACCTTGTACGCCTCCTTGGCCTGGCGCAGCTGCTCCATCAACAGCTGTTGCTGGGACTGGAGCTCCTGAAGCCACTCTGTCACCGCAGGGACCGCAGATGCCGGCAGCACATCCGGAAACAACCGTGGATGAAAACCGTAGCTGGCCTGGAACGGGGTCTGCTGGGTGGACGCATTCACCGCGTTGTTATAAGCGAATTCCGCCAAGGCTAGGTGGTCGACCCAGTCATCCTGCTGGTAGCTGCAGTAACACCGGAGGTACTGCTCCAGCACCGCGTTCGCCCGTTCCGTCTGGCCATCAGTCTGTGGGTGGCAAGCAGATGAGAGACAGACCTCCGTTCCGAGGGCCTGGTGCAAAGCACGCCAAAACCGGGACGTGAACTGAACGCCACGGTCGGACACCACACGCTCAGGTAGGCCGTGCAGGCGGAAGACATGCTGAAGGTACAGCTGAGCGGTTTCCTTAGCTGAGGGTACGGATGGGCAGGGGGCACAGTGCACCATCTTTGTGAAATGGTCGGAGAAAACTAGAAGGCAGGTGCAGCCCCGAGACGGGGGTAGCTCCACTACAAAGTCCAGAGAAACTGTGTGCCAAGGACGTGGTGGAACCGGCAACGGCTGAAGAAGGCCGGGGGGTCGCCCGGTAGGCCCCTTGGCCCGCCTGCAGACATCACAACCAGCGACGTAGCGAGCCACGTCAGCCTTCAGACGGGGCCACCAAAACTCACGGCTTACCAGATGGGTGGTCCGATACCGCCCAAAGTGCCCCGCTGCTGGAGCATCATGGGTCATCCGGAGAACCTCAGCCCGCAGCGGCCCGGGTGGGATGTACAGGCGCCCGTGGTGCAGCAGAAGACCCTGATGCAAGACCAGCCCTGGATTCTGAGGGCATGACCCTTCGGCCAGTTCCCGGAGTCGTTCCTGGGCCCAAGCGTCGACCCGCTGCTGTTCCCGCACCCGAGCCTGCAGTGGCTCAACCTCCTGGGTGGCCAGGAATGCAGCTGGTGGTAGAATCGTGGTGGGTACTGCTTGCTGTACCGTGCCTGCGTTGTCTTCAGGTTTCCGGGATAGGGCATCCGCCTTCTGGTTTTGGGAGCTAGGGATGTAGCGGATCCGGAACTGGAACCGGGAAAAGAACAACGCCCACCGGATCTGCCTTTGGTTTAGCTTGCGAGTGGTCTGGAGGTACTCCAGGTTCCGGTGGTCGGTTCTCACCTCCACCGGGTGTTGTGCCCCCTCAAGATGGTGGCGCCAAACCTCAAAGGCCACCTTGATGGCCAGTAGTTCCCGCTCCCACACGGTATAGTTACGCTCCGCTGGAAGGAGCTGGCGGGAATAGAAGGCGCAGGGTAAGAGTGGCACTTCCGGTCCGCACTGCTGAGACAAGACGGCACCGAGAGCCGTACTGGAGGCGTCAGTCTCTATCACAAAGGGTCGAGAAGGATCCGGATGTTGCAGGATTGGCACTCTCTGGAAACAGGCCTTCAACCCTTCAAATGCCTCCTCTGCCTCCTTGTCCCAGGAAAACGGCGTCTTGGGGCGCAGTAGCCGGGTCAACGGGGTGGTGCGATGAGCATAATCCGCAATGAAGGTCCGGTAATAGTTGGCGAACCCCAGGAAACGCTGTAGGTCCTTCCGGTTCCGAGGTGCCGCCCATTCTCGAACCGCTGCCACCTTCCCAGGATCCATCTGCACCCCACCTGGTGAGAGTCGGTGACCCAGGAAGTCCACTGACCGCTGATGGAACTCGCACTTGCTGAGCTTTGCATACAGACGGTGCTCGCGCAAGCGCTGCAGCACGGTCCGGACATGACCCTCGTGGCGCGCCGGGTCACGGGAGTAAACCAGAATGTCATCCAAATACACCACCACGTACTTGTCTAGCAAGTCCTGGAACACGTGGTTGATGTACCTTTGGAACACAGCAGGCGCGTTGCACAAACCAAAGGGCATAACCAGGTATTCGAACTGCCCGTACCGGGTCCCGAATGCTGTCTTCCACTCATCCCCGGCTCGGATCCGAATCAAATTGTAGGCACCCCGGAGGTCTAGCTTGGTGAACACCTGTGCCCCTTGCACCCGCTCCAGTAACTCCGAAATAAGGGGCAAGGGGTACCGGTCTGGGATGGTAATTTTGTTCAGGGCCCGGTAATCATGGCAAAGGCGGAGCTCCCCACATTTCTTTTTAACAAAGAGCACTGGCGCAGCAGTGGGCAAGGTAGAAGGCCTAATGAACCCACGCTCCAGGTTCTTGCGTAAGAAGTCCTGCAAAGCCTCGCGCTCTGGCTCTGTTAAAGAGTATAAGCGACTCACCGGTAGGGGCGCTCCGGGCTGGAGGTCTATGCCGCAGTCAAAGGACCGATGCGGCGGCAGCTGGTCTGCCCCCCGTTCCTCGAACACGTCGTGATAGTCCCGGTACTCAGCGGGGAGCGTTGCAGCAGCCTCCTCAGTGGGCGCAGCTGCTAGCATCTCAGTCTCAGCAGTGTAGCCGCTTGGTCGGCCATGGCCTCTGACTCTTCCCGAACGCACCCCAACAAAGAGGGAGTGCGGGTGGGGCGGGAGCAAACTGTGCTGGTCCCGGGGGGGAAAGGTACTAATACCGTAGCCGAGGTTCAGTCCAGAGTCACTAGCAGGGTAGACGATCACTAGATGAGACGCGAGGTCCGAAACAGGGAGCCGGGCGGGGAAAGAGGAACGCTGGTAGGGCAGCAGCAGGAAGCCAGGCGGGGAACAGGAACACTGGTAGGGCAGAAGCAGGAAGCCAGGCGGGGAACAGGAACACTGGTAGGGCAGAAGCGGGCAGCCGGGCGAGGAACAGGCACACCGGGAGTGCAGATCTAGGTCTGGGTAAAAGCAGGTACTCCACAACGACGTTGCTCCCGCAACCTGGGACTGGGCTGCCTGACCTTTATCTTCTTCTAAGGCTGGGGGCGGTCCCGGCCCCCAGGAGCCCCGCCTCTCCTGGCCTTAAGGCGAGCACTCCTCCTGGGAGAGACCAGTTCCCTTCGCCTCTCTGCCCTAAGCCTCTGCAGTTCAGGAGAGGCCGAAGGGTTACTGGGCCCCGGGGGAGGCTCACTTGTAGCCACTGAGTCCTCCAGCACCTCTGGGGCCAGAATGGTCTCACCTGGTGCCTGCCCCATAGGATATGGCCCAGGTGCAGGCTCCTCAGCATCTAGGCCTTGCCCCAGTTCAGCCGGCCCTGGAGGCGGGGACTCCTGTGCCGGCTGGGATTCCTCCGGTTCACTCTCAGACTCGGAATCCCAGGCCATCACAGGTGTTTTGATTTCCTATATTTAATAAAGGGGGCATTCATTCTCAAATCTCTGCTTTTCCTATTTTTGCTGCACAGTACAATGTGAAAAGGGATGCGGGTGGCGCTGTGGGTTCAACCACAGAGTCTAGGACTTTCCGATCAGAAGGTCGGTGGTTCGAATCCCCGTGATGGGGTGAGCTCCCGTTGCTTGGTCCCAGCTCCTGCCCACCTAGCAGTTCAAAAGCACATCAAGTGCAAGTAGATAAATAGGTACCACTCCAGCGGGAAGGTAAATGGCATTTCTGTGCGCTGCTCTGGTTCGCCAGAAGCGGCTTAGTCATGCTGGCCACATAACCCGGAAGCTGTACGCCGGCTCCCTCAGCCAATAAACTAATGTTCCCTTTACCTTTACTTTACAATGTGAAAATAACAACATGTGAGAGCTGTCATTGTGAGATCTTTCTCTGAAGACTTGAGCCCTGCTTCATTCACAAATAAAGCAAACTATGAAATTCGCTGCCACAGGAGGCAGGGATGGCCACCAACCTTTGATGAGTTTTAAGGAGAATGAGACAAAGTTAGAGTGGAGAAGGCCATCAATGGCTTGTGGAGAATGGTGACGAATGATGGTTAATGAATGGAGAATTGATGGGGTGTGTGAGTAAGTTGGTTGAGGTATAGCTGTGTAATGAGGGGGTGGAAGTGTATTGTGGAGCAGGGGAAAACTTAGGTTTTAAATGTTGTTAGACCTATCTTATATACGTCACCCTTTTTTGTTATCTCTCCTGCTTTGAAAACTTCTTTGCCAAGTGTCTCAATGAAAAGTGGTCTATAAGCGCTTGGAATGCAATCAAATGAACCCAAGTAATGCCCCCGCCATGCTAAGGTCCGAATCCTGACTAGGGAGTGTTCATGCTCTACTTTAATTATAAATAAACATATTTCTCCAGTGTCAAACGCCAGGATAAAGAGGTGTTTCTTCAGGAGTCATTAAATCTGTGCAGTGAAGTTACCGGGTACCCCTCTGTGGGGAGGGAGTTCCACAGCTGAAAAAGCATCTTCCCAGTTTGCCTGTATTGGGCTTAGTTTTAGATAATCTCATTGTTGTTGTTGTTTTCAAAAATCCCATTGCTTTATGGTACTTGCCATCCTGTGCTCTTTTGGCAGGAAGGACAGGATATAAATTTAATAAATCATCGCTGGTGGCGCTGTGGATTAGACCACAGAGCCTAGGGCTTGCTGATCAGAAGGTCGGCGGTTCGGATCCCCGCGACGGGGTGAGCTCCCGTTGCTCAGTCCCTGAGCAAGGGATACCCACATGACCTGAAGGTGTTGCTGTGCAATGCCAGGTCAATGATTCATAAGACCACTGCCATCCATGACTTGATCATGGATGGAGGATTTGACCTGGCATGTGTAACAGAGACTTGGTTGGATGAAGCAGATGGGCCTGTCCTTGCTGCTGCTTGTCCACCAGGTTTCTCTTACGCACATCAACCCAGGTCATGTGGGCGGGGAGGGGGGGTTGCAGTGATTTTTAGGAAGTCATTAGTTTGCACCAGGCGTCCTATTGGGAAGACCCAGTTTTCCGAGTGCATGTTCTGGAAGTTGGGCAATAGGGGCAGTACAGGATTCCTTTTGGTGTACCAACCTCCCCGCTGCACCAAGGATTCCCTGCCCGAGCTGCTTCAGGTCGTGGCAGACGTTCTCCTGGAGACACCTAGTTTGGTCATCCTAGGGGATTTTAACATCCATGCCGACATGACCTTACAAGGGGCCGCTCGGGACTTTGTGGAAAGCATGGCCTCCATGGGGCTGTCCCTGAATAAGTCTGGCCCAACCCATAGCCGCGGACATGCCTTGGACCTGGTGTTTACCTCTATGGATGTTGGTGATCTGACACTAAGTAAAAGCGAAACGAAAGAAGTGCCATGGTCAGATCACTTCCTGGTGCAACTGGACTTCTCTGTGACCCATCCCCTCTGCAGGGAGGTGGGACCAATTCGGATGGTCCGCCCCCGCCACTTAATGGATCCAAATGGTTTCCAGAGAGTGGTAGGGGATGCTTTATCCCATGTTGATGGCCTTTCAGCTGATTCCCTGGTGGCCCGCTGGAATGTGGAGTTAACCAGGGCTATTGACTGGCTCCGAAACGCCCTCTCCGATTGCATGGAGCCTGGGCAGCCCTGTGGTTTTCCACAGATCTGAGGGCAATGAAACAATCGTTGAGACGGCTAGAGCGCCGGTGGTGGATAACACATTCCAAATCTGACCGGACACAGGTTAGAGCTCAACGTCAAGCCTACCAAGTGGCGATAGAGACGCGAAGAAGAATTTCTTCACCGCCTCTATTGCATCTGCAGAAAACAGCAGCAGGAGACTTTTTCAGGTGGTTCACAATTTAGCGGAACCACCTGCAACATCGGGGCCCACTACGGGCCACATGTTCTCCTGCAATGACTTTGCAAAGTTTTTTGCAGATAAAATCGCTCAGATTCGGGAAGAAGTAGACTCCACCGTGGGAGCAGGGCCGGGGTGGGAGAGTGCTAGAGTCCTGTCTAGTCAAGTTGCGTGGGATCAATTCCAATCTGTTACCTCGGAGGATGTGGACAGGCTGCTTGGACGAGTGAAGCCAACCACTGTCTCCTGGATCCTTGCCCATCCTGGCTTATAAAAGCTAGCCGGGAAGGACTGGGCAATGAGCTTCGTGGGGTGGTGAATGCTTCCCTCCGTGAGGGAGCCTTCCCAGACCCGCTGAAAGAGGCGGTTATTAAACCGCTTCTTAAAAAACCATCTTTAGATGCGGCCACGATGGCCAACTATCGCCCAGTCTCAAATCTTCCATTCTTGGGCAAGGTGATTGAGTGAGTGGTTGCTGAACAACTCCAGGCACGCCTGGAAGAAGCGGACCATTTGGATTCCTTCCAGTCGGGATTCAGGCCTCATCATGGGACTGAAACTGCCTTGGTCGCACTGGTTGATGATCTCCAGCGGGCTAGGGACAAAGGTGAGAGCTGTTTCCTAGTTCTGCTGGATCTCTCAGCGGCGTTTGATACCATCGACCATGACTTCCTTCTGGACCGTCTTGAGGGGCTGGAAGCTGTGGGCACTGTCATACAGTGGTTCCGCTCCTTCCTCCTGGGCCGTGTTCAGAAAGTGTTGGTGGGGGATGAGTGTTCAGACCCCTGGGCTCTCACTTGTGGGGTGCCTCAGGGTTCTGTCCTCTCCCCCATGCTTTTCAACATTTACATGCAGCTGCTGGGAGAGATCATCAGGAGGTTTGGGCTGGGTGTTCATCAGTATGCAGATGATACCCAGCTCTACCTCTCTTTTAAATCAGAACCAGTGAAGGCGGTGAAGGTCCTGTGTGAGTGTCTGGAGGCGGTTGGAGGATGGATGGCGGCTAACAGATTGAGGTTGAATCCTGACAAGACAGAAGTACTGCTTTTGGGGGACAGGAGGCGGGCAGGTGTGGAGGATTCCCTGGTCCTGAATGGGGTAACTGTGCCCCTGAAGGACCAGGTGCGCAGTCTGGGAGTCATTTTGGACTCACAGCTGTCCATGGAGGCACAGGTCAAATCTGTGTCCAGGGCAGCTTTTTACCAGCTCCATCTGGTACGTAGGCTGAGATCCTATCTGCCTGCGGACTGTCTCGCCAGAGTGGTGCATGCTCTGGTTATCTCCCGCTTGGACTACTGCAAAGCGCTCTACGTGGGGCTACCTTTGAAGGTGACTCGGAAACTACAACTAATCCAGAATGCGGCAGCTAGACTGGTGACTGGGGGCGGCCGCTGAGACCATATAACACCAGTCTTGAAAGACCTACATTGGCTCCCAGTACGTTTCCGAGCACAATTCAAAGTGTTGGTGCTGACCTTTAAAGCCCTAAACGGCCTCGGTCCAGTATACCTGAAGGAGTGTCTCCACCCCCATCGTTCTGCCCGGATGCTGAGGTCAAGCGCCAAGGACCTTCTGGCGGTTCCCTCATTGCGAGAAGCAAAGCTACAGGGAACCAGGCAGAGGGCCTTCTCAGTAGTGGTGCCCGCCCTCTGGAACGCCCTTCCAGCAGATGTCAAAGCAATAAACAACTACCTGACATTCAGAAGACATCTTAAGGCAGCCCTGTTTAGGGAAGCTTTTAATGTTTGATGTATTACCATATTTTAATATATATATATTTGGAAGACACCCAGAGTGGCTGGGGAAGCCCAGCCAGATGGGCGGGGTATAAAAAATAAATTATTATTATTATTATTATTATTATTATTATTATTATTACCACTGCAGAATGTGACTGCAGAATCTGCTTTGAGGAGACGCTCCTTCAGATATACTGGACCAAGGCTTTAAAGGTCAGCACCAACACTTTGAATTGTGCTTGGAAATGTACTGGGAGCCAATGTAGGTCTTTCAAGACCGGTTATATGGTCTCGGCGGCCGCTCCCAGTGGTAGAGCAGGAGAGGCTACATGGGAGACACACAAGGCCAAGGAAGCAGAGAGCTGTCCTCCAATGCACCTGGAGGGGACAGTATTGACTGCATTTGCTATACTGCAAAAGTCTAAAGGGCTGAAAGAGTGCTATACTGCTCAAGCGTGACTTGGCACTCACCCAGAGGTGGGAGCAATTACAAGAGGCTGGTAAAGTGAGGGAAATCAGGATCCTGGCCATCTCCCCGTGGGTCCATGGGACATGGAAGATGTTGCTTCAGAAAAGGGCTAGAGGCATCTGAAGGCCTAAGAGGGCTGGGGAGGCTTTCCTCTCTGGTGGATGAACCCCCTCTGGGAGAGCTGTCTGCAATTCCTAAAAAGCGCCCAGAGCTGATTCACATCCTCCTGCATGTCTGTGGATCCGGCGAAGCTCCAAGTCAGTCATTTTCAGAGTAAGGATAATCGGAGAGCCACATCTTCAAACCTGGATAGTGGAGAAGGGATATGGATGGGTGGACATTATAAGTTAGGCTTGGTTAACTGCATGAACTGGTATGTTGGTCACTCCCCATCAGCAACCAACCAAACTCTTAAAAAAACTTGCAAACTGTTTCTGCCACAGTGTTGCTTTACTCCTGAATGGCCCTGATGGAAAGTGAATGTACCTCCTCAAAAGGTGCAGCAATGTTTTTCTTCAAAAGTCATTGAGCAGCCTGGAGATTGGAACAGCAACAAGGTGATAAGCCTTAGGCATCTCCTTGGGACCTGAATGACCATGACGAACCTCATAATGCTCCATACCTGTAATAAAAATGGGGTAATTTCAGATAAGCTTTTTGGAGCATATCCCCAATGTACACTTTCATATCTGTGAGATGAGGCAGAGGGAGCAGAAAAGGTTCGGGAACTGTGGCAAACTGTGCATGATGCATTTGGGGCATTAAAACAAAAACCCATGAAATTGAGGAAGACTGGGACCCTGAGCCTAATGAACTGGAGGGACAGTAAAGGGAGGAAATGGAGGCAATTCACTCAGCCCTGGCAAGGGAGTTCAATGTTCGCCATGACAGAATGATGTGCCTAACTGCACACTTGGCTCCAGTATGGTAACTGGTAGCATAAGTCAGCAGAGCTTGAAGAGGGCTATATAAGAAAGGCAGAGAGCTCCATATTCAGCAGAGCAGAGACAAGGGACAGCTCTTTCATTCTTCTATTCCTTTTGGCCTGCCAAAGTAGGACACTTTGAATCTGACATATCCTGAAGTCTTGGCCCATCCTGCTAGCTGTAGTGCTGCTGGCCTTGGCTACAAGTACGTTGGGTAACTCTGATGCTGACGTGTTGGACAAGGATGAAAACAAAATTAAGACCCGGTCTGTGGATGAGGACCAGGATGAAGACCATAGCAAGGACTTTGGCTCTCCCAGTGACTGTTGGTATTGTTCAGCAGTTGACGGAGAAAAATTGGAGAAAGCAGATGGTGAAATCAAAATTATTATTTATTATTATTTATTAAATTGGCATAGCACCCTATACTCACAGGTCTCAGGCAGTTACAACATAAAATCACAATATATATATGAAAATACATATTAAAAATAGAAAAAACTACCCAATAGCCCTCCTCCCCAATGCCTTTCATACAAGGGTTTGGAGAAGGGGGAAATAAAACCATAAATGGAGAGATGGCAAGCCATCTGGATTTGGCATTGTGGGAGCCGAGAGAGAAAAGGTTTTGGGGAAACTTCAGTCCTGTCTATTCTTCTAATAGAGAGAAAGCGCTATTTGTACAATTTGGAAATAATTCAGAGAAAGATGTCACTAAAGTTATGCTACGCATCTGGAAAAAGTTTGGAAGAAATGTAGATGAAAGGTCACTTCTAGAGAAGATTGGAATACTATGGTAAACACATCAGAAAATGGGATTATGGAATATTATTTCAGTATATGATCACAGTGGAGAAACTCTAATAGGGACATGGATGGAAGAATTTACTACTACTCCCCATGAAGGCATGGTTGTGGGAATTACTGGAAGCATAGTAAAGAAAGTACAGTGGTACCTCAGGTTAAGTACTTAATTCATTCCGGAGGTCCATTCTTAACCTGAAACTGTTCTTAACCTGAAGCACCACTTTAGCTAATGGGGCCTCATGCTGCTGCTGTGCCGCCGGAGCCCGATTTCTGTTCTCATCCTAAAGCAAAGTTCTTAACCTGAAGCACTATTTCTGGGTTAGCGGAGTATGTAACCTGAAGCGTATGTAACCCGAGGTACCACTGTAAAGAAAAAACACAGTTGACATTTATTACTACTAATAATAATTTGGAAAGTCCTATTGGACTTTTTGTGGTTAAAGGAAATGAATGAGATGCTTGGATTTAAAAGAAACATTGTTTCAGAAAGTGGAAAAGATGAGTGCTATCATGGACAGAATGTCTTAAATGTTTTTTGAGATGTAACTGGCAGATGGAAAAGGGAGGTCGTATTTATTTATTTTATTTATTTTATAAAATTTTTATTGGGTTTTATAAACACACAATACACAACACAGACACACAAACACAAACACAAACACAAACATGCATAATTTCAAATCCTTACTTTCTTAACCACTTTCCCTGACTTCCCCACACCTCCCCTTCTTACATCCTAATTCCAATAGTTAACTCAGCAAGTTCTTATCTCCCACCTTTACCTTATTATTATTATTATTTTTTAACTAAATTCTTCTTCATTAACCAAATTTAACTTTTACCTCAATTAAATCACAATACTAATCTTTTACGTCCTTTTCTAAGGTCAACCCAAATTCCCTTCCACAGATTCCCCAATTTTTATATTAATTACTAAACATACTAACAAAAAACAACATAAAATTATGCACCCTTTGGATTCAAAAACTCTCACCCCCCCTTTCCCGGTTTCAATCCCCAAAATATGTCCACAGTATCAGTTCTTAGCCTGGATTCCTCACGTCCGAGGCCTTCAAATCTCTCTCAGTCCCTCTCTGCCGGTTTTGTTGGTAGTCCTTTATGTTGGTCATCAAGTCTCGGAGGAGCTCTGTCCCAGCAAGATCTGTGTTACTTCCAACCAGTCCTCCATATTCAAAAGCGGAGCCCAAATCATGTTTCTTACTTCTTTTAAGTCCAAATGTCCCAAAAGCTCCAAATTTTATCTTAATCAAATTTGTAACCCATAGTTCTTCCGATCTCCCCATGAAGAGATCACTCCATTCTTCATTCTTAATTTCAGTCCAAATTCTCATCGTCCAAGTCTTGTTTTCCTTGTAGTTCATTTTTGTAGGCCTCTGGTTGTCCCATTCCACCTGCAACACTTCAGCTCCTCCTTCCCGCTCCTCTAAGTCTGCAGATATCTCTTCTAATTCGGCTGCAGAATTCTCTTGAGTCAAGTCCTTAATGCAATCAACAAGTTTACTTGCTTTAGAATTCAAGGTCGTTACCTCTGTAGCCAAAGCTGTACTCTGATCTTGTAACCTTCCCACGAGAAGAAACATTCTTTCCAGCTCTGCCTGTATTTTTCCATCTGCAGCCATTGTAATGTCTCAGAACCCCCTCTAGAGGGATTCTAGTTATTTAGTAATCTTTCTCCAACAGTCCAGTTACTTTATTAATATATCTTCTTTGTTTCCAGCAACTTAAGATCCAATGTATCAAATCTAGCCAGCAGAGATAATAAAAAACCAATTTTTCTAGCTTTGACAGCTCGTTTGACAGCTCATTTGACAGCTGTCAAACTCCTTATGTCTCCTCAACAGGCTCGCTCGCGGATCGCTCCTGGATCCCGGGGGGTTGCACGTCAGCTCCTAAAATTCAGTTCTTATCCTCCAGCACAAAACTTCTAATGCCCAATTGTGAAATTAATAGCTTTTATCTCACAAAGATAGAAATGGTCTCTTGACCTTAGTTATCCGATTTTTGCTTTAAATTGTCTGCAGGACGGGGGGGGGGCGGACTTCCTTTTAACGCTTCCACCGATCGTACCAAATTCAAAGGAAAGGAAGTTTTTAAGTCCAAATTCCGTACTACTCACGGGTTGTTTCTTTTACAGTCCAAATGTTCAAGGAAAGAAGTCAGCGCTCTCCGACCATGGCTCGCGGCTTCACTCCATAGAAGAAGCGGTCTACTCACAGCACCACACCACTCTCCATCCCCCACTCTGAAGCCTTTAAAATGGCTTCTTTGCGGGTCGGGGGGGCGCAAATGGTGCCCGCCGAGTCACCAAGTCCACAGGCTTCAGCGCCTGTGGTTTCTGAGGGTCCCTGCATCGCCGCCGCTGCAAGACCCGTCCTCCATGGAGCCGATTCCCTCCGGAGCTCGGAGGGAATCTGCCATTAGCCGATCGCGCTAACCCGGAAGTCGGGAGGTCATTTTTATTTTTTCCCCTTGTTTCTTGTTTCTTTCATTTCTCTTTCTCTTTTATTTCTTCCTCATCTTTCTTTCTCTTTCTCTCCCCTCCCCTTCTCCGTTCTCTTTTATTTCTTCTTTCGTGTCCTCTGCTCGGGACCTTCATCAGGGTCCAGGGTCTGTGCACTCATGGGGTGGACCCTGGGTGGGAGGCAGGGAAGTGTTGGGCTTAGAGGGTGAGAAGCTGGGAGAAGAAAGGAAAGACCTCTGATGAGAGCTGGGTTGGGGGGTGTTTGACAAACTACCTTTAAGAGAGGACTGCATATTCTATTTTTAATTTTGTGGTTTAGTTGTTTTTTCTGAAAATCTTCAGAAAAAGGCCCAAGAGGACTGGGGAGGCTTTCTTCTCCATGGATGAACCCCTTCTGAGAGAGCTGTCTGCAATTCCTTAAAAGGGTCCACAGCTGATTTTGCAGTCACGTGCTCCTGCATGTCTGGAGCAGGCAAAACTACAAGTGGGTCATTTTGAGAGTCTGAAGATAGTGGAAGAGCCACATCCTCAAACCTGGAAAGTGGAGAAGGAGCTACTAAGGTCTTGAGAGTCATCTATGTCCAAGTCCTCCTCGGGGCAATGTTGCCATATGGATGTTGTGGACAACGTAAGTTAGGCTTGGTTAACAGCATGTTTCAGTGTGTAGGTCACTCCAAATCAGCAACCTACCAAGCTCATTAAACAACTTGCATCCTGTTCCTGCAGCAGAGATGTTGTACTCTTGGAAAATTGATGTACCTGTTTAATACATTGTTGAAAGGTGCCGTACTTTTTCTGCAAAAAACATTGAGCAGCTTGGAGATTGGAACAGCAACAAGGTGATAAGCCTTAGACATCTCATTGGGATCTGAACGACCATGTTGAACCTCAAGCCTGAGTAACTTTCACAGTGAACTCCATATCAGAAGAAAAAATTAAAAATTGGGTAACTTCAGATTTCCTTTTTGGAGCATATCTCCAATGTCCATATTCATATTTGTGAGATGGGGCCGAGGGAGCAGAAAATGATTTAGGAACCGTGGCAAACTGTGCATGGTCCATTTCAGGCATTAGTGGGACCCAGAGTGGAACGAACTGGACCTTGAGCTTGTTTGGAGGTTCTAGCAGGGGAGTGCAGAGTGGAACGAACTGGAGGGACAGTCAAGGAAGGGAATGGAGGCAATTCACTCAACCCTAGAAGGAGCTCAGCATTCCCTATGCCAGCATGAACTGCCTGACTGCCCACTTGGTTCTAGTCCAATAATTGGAAGCATAACCCAACAGAGCTTGAAGACGGCTGTATAAGAAAGGCAGAGAGCTCCATCCCTGGCAGAGAAGAGACAAGCGACAACTCTCCTACTCTTCTGTTCCTTTTTGCCAGCTAAATCAGGGCGCCCTGAATTTGAAGTCTCGGCTCATCATGAAGTCTTGGCCCATCCTGCTAGCTGTAATGCTGCTGGCCTTGAGTACAAGCACGTTGGGTAATTTTAATGCTGATGTGTTGGACAAGGATGGAAACCAAGTTAAGACGCGGTCTCTGGACGAGGACCAGGATGAAGATCATGGCGAGGACATACATGGGTCCAAGTGCAATTTCAGGTCCCTGTTTAGTCGCAAGCACAGATCCAAGCGTGGGCTGCGTCACTGTATAAAGGAGTGGGTTGTGAAGAAGGTCGACAAGCTGGTCGAAAAATTGATTCATTCGAAGTTTGGGGATAAATTACGCAATCTCAATGACTCTGAAATGAAGAACATATTCAAGACAGTTTTGGAAACTGTGAGTAAAAATAACACTAATTACATTGTGTGTGCATTCGTATGTGTGAGTGTATTTGAGAAGGAAGGTGCTGTTTGTCTGAAGCCCCACAAGGTGTTCAGTAAAGATTCCCCCCCCCCCATGCCAAACAGATAAGGTTGTGAGTGGCAAAAAGGAGTCTGGGTTGTATCCAAAGTAGTCATATTCAGAATTGAAACACAGAAATTAATGGACTTTTTAGTAGTAGTAGTAGTAGTAGTAGTAGTAGTAGTAGTAGTAATATTAGTAATAATTTATATCCCACCCAACTGGTTGGGTTTCCCCAGCCACTCTGGTTGGCTCCCAACAGAATATTCAAAACTCAATTAAATATCAAACATTAAAAACTCCCATAAACAGGGCTGCTTTCAGATGTCTTCTAAAAGTCAGATAGTTGTTTATTTCCTTGACATATGATGGGAGGTCATTCCACAGGGTGGGTGCCACTACTGAGAAGGCTTTATGTCTGGTTCCCTGTAACCTCACTTCTTGTGGTGAGGTAACCGCCAGAAGGCCCTTGAAGCTGGACCTCAGTTTATTTAGGGCCAGTATAACCAGTGGGTCTAATCTGTGGAAATCTACACACTCACACACAAACACACACACAAACACCTCCTTTCCCAGAGGGGACTCTGACCTCTGTTCTTCTTTCTACAAACAGACTTTAGATATCTTGAAAGATGTCTGGAAGAATCGTGACAAGCCTACTAGTGATATAGTTGCTGCTGTCATCAAAAGAATACTGAAAAGATTACAGTCGTCTTGTGAAATATCAGAAAAGCTTGTGGAATCCAACGAAGGAAAGCCTGACTTCGATGTAACTGAATAGAGCACAAATGCACAGCAAATAATAAAACTTTCTTTGTTTTAATTTCTATGGTATACAGACAGTGGTGTAGAAGGTTGAATAAATGGTGGGTGTTTTCATTGTATTTACCGTATTTTTCGCCATATAGGACGCACTTTTCCCCCTCCAAAAATGAAGGGGAAATCTGGGTGCATCCTATGGGCTGAATGCAGGCTTTTGCTGAAGCTTGGAGAGCGAGAGGGATCAGTGCGCACCGACCCCTCTCGCTCTCCAGGCTTCAGGAACACATCCGCAGCCTAGGCAGCCCTACGGGAGGTCCGGCAGGGATGTCTAGGCTGCGGATAGCAGCCTGCTGCCCAGCGCGAGGGGCGCCCTGAAGCAGAGCGCCCCCCGCGCCAGGCAGACATCCGCAGCGTGGGGAGCCTTGCAGGAGTTCCCCGCAAGGCTCCCCACGCTGCGGATAGCAGCCTGCTGCCCAGCGTGAGGGGCGCCCGGAAGCAGAGCGCCCCCCGTGCCGGGCAGACATCCGCAGCGTGGGGAGCCTTGCAGGAGTTCCCCGCAAGGTTCCCCACGCTGCGGATAGCAGCCTGCTGCCCGGCGGGCGGGACTCCCAGAAGCAGAGCGCCCCCCGCGCCAGGCAGACATCCGCAGCGTGGGGAGCCTTGCAGGAGTTCCCCGCAAGGTTCTCCACGCTGCGGATAGCAGCCTGCTGCCCGGCGGGCAGGGCGCCCTGAAGCAGAGCGCCCCCCGCGCCAGGCAGACATCCACAGTGTGGGGAGCCTTGCAGGAGTTCCCCGCAAGGCTCCCCACGCTGCGGATAGCAGCCTGCTGCCCGGCGCGAGGGGCGCCCTGAAGCAGAGCGCCCCCCCCGCGCCAGGCAGACATCTGCAGCGTGGGGAGCCTTGCAGGAGTTCCCCGCAAGGCTCCCCACGCTGCAGGTAGCAGCCTGCCGCCCCGCAGGGGGGGGCGCCCTGATGCAGAGTGCCCCTCGCGCGGGGCAGACATTGGCCAGCCCCACAAGCTCGGGGGACAGCAGGGAGGCGCAGCGCCGCCATCCCGCTGTTCCTCGACCTGGTTCTGTTTCCCCGACCTGCTTTTGGGGGGGAAATAAAGGGAAATTTTTTTCCCTTTATTTCCCCCCCAAAAAACTAGGTGTGTCCTATGGGACGGAACATCCTATGGGACGAAAAATACGGTAATAAAAATGGAATTCGTTCTCAAATCTCTGCTTTCCCTATTTTTGCTGCACAGTACAATGTGAAAATAACAACATGCGAAAGCTGTCCTTGTGAGATCTTTCTCTGAAGACTTGAGCCCTGCTTCATTCACAGATAAAGCAAACTGAAATTCGCTTCCACAGGAGGCAGGGATGGCCACCAACCTCTGATGAGTTTTAAGGAGAATGAGACAAAGTTAGAGTGGAGAAGGCCATCAATGGATTGTGGAGAATGGTGAAGAATTATGGTTAATGAATGGATAATTGATGGGGTGTGTGAGTAAGTTGGTTGAGGTATAGCTGTGTAACGAGGGGGTGGAAGTGTATTGTGAAGCAGGGGAAAACTTAGGTTTTAAATGTTGTTAGACCTATCTTATATACGTCACCCATTTTTTGTTATCTCTCCTGCTTTGAAAACTTCTTTGCCAAGTGTCTCAATGAAAAGTGGTCTATAAGCGCTTGGAATGCAATCAAATGAACCCAAGTAATGCCCCCGCCATGCTAAGGTCCAAATCCTGACTAGGGAGTGTTCATGCTCTATTTTAATTATAAATGAACACATTTCTCCAGTTTCAAACGCCAGGATAAAGAGGTGTCAGGCTTCAAGGAATCAGATCCCTCCCCTAGTGGCAGTAAATAAGCAGATCAAATGAAAGGACCGTTACCAGATAAGTTCTTTAATAATCACAGCAAGAGACAAAGATATACATATCTCTCAAAAAAAATGGTGTTGCTCCCAGTAAAGCTTTACCCCCTCCGTCTAATCTGCTTAATCTACTTAACTCCTACATCAGGTAATCTGAGCTTGTTGCCAATAGACTTTCTGTTCTATTACTTTCTAAGCCTGTCTAACCTTGGGCGAATGGGGGGTCAGGAATGCTGTCCAAGGACACTGAACCTCCCAGCTGTCTGTCTCTTGGCGTTTCCTCTTCTAGCCGTTCCTCACCCAGTATTTCCCAGTCCCCCCCCCTTTTGCAAACCACTGTTGTAAAACATTACTGTCTTCCTGCCCTTGGGAAGGCTCAGAAAAAGGGAGGCAGTGGCTCCCACCATTCCTCCTCAGTCCAGTCCCGGACAAGGGGAGTCATGAAAAGCTGTGCAGTGAAGTCACCAGGTACCCCTCTGTGGGAAGGGAGTCCCACAGCTCAAAAAGGACCTTCCCAGTCTGCCTGTATTGGGCTTGGTTTTAGATGATCACATTGTTGTACTGGTGGAGAAAGGGGGGTGCGGTGGTGGTGGTTGGCCCCAGGCGTCATCCCTGAGAGGCGGTTACATCGCTGCTGGCGGCGCCCCCCGGACATTCAACGCTGCTGGCGCACCGCTCTGGGATGCTGACCGCCAGTGGCGCACCCCCGCCGGCGGGTAGCCCTGCCCCCGGGTGCCGCTCCGGGTGCCAGTGCAGCTAGCTCTGCATCTGCATTGTTGCTGTGGTTGTTTTAAAAAATCTCAGTGTTCTATGGTATTTGCCACCCTGTGCTCCTTTGGCAGGAAGGGCTGATTGGAGTTGGAGTCCAACAACATCTGGAGGAAACTGTTAGGATACAGTTCCGTTCCACCTTAAAAGGGACATTTAGGACTATTGTGTGGCACATGCCTGTTTACATTCCCAGCACAGTCTGCTGGGAACTTCCGTTTTGTATATAGCTTTTGTGTTACTGCCGTTTTGCTGGAGACGAAGGGAAGCAGACATGTTTTCCTTTGTTCCTGAACAACGCTAAATAAAATGCTGTACATTATGCTTACACATTTCTCTGTCTGCCTCTTCTGCTGTGAGAAGATTTACACTCTGCTGATAGTGCGTGCATGGGTCTCTAAACGTATCTGAGGCTCGTGTCACTAATTGATGCTGCTCCAAGGGAGACTGGCTGCCGGCCGGTGGCTGGAGCCAGCTGGGAGCCTGCCTGATGCCTGCCTGATGCCCCCGTCTTCCCGGCAGTATCCCAACAGAAACTAGATTTCCCATCCCTGCACGAGGCCATCGCTTGCCTTTACTGCCTCCAGCAGCATTTTAATGCAGAGATGGAGATCTTTGGCTATCCTGGATGGGGCTGATGTGAAGATATATATATACAGTGGTACCTCAGTTTATGAACTTAATCCGTTCCTGAAGTCCGTTCTTAAACCAAATCTGTTCTTAAACCAAGGTGTGCTTTCCCTAATGAGGTCTCCCACCGCCAGTGCCCTTCCGCCATTCGGCTTCCATTCGTAGAGCAAGGTAAAGTTCGCAAACAGGGACACTACTTCTGGTTTTTGCGAAGTTCGTAAACCGAATAGTTTGTAAACAACACTGGGACTTCTGGGTTGGCGCCATCGATAATGGCGGATTCCCTCTGAGTCTCTGAGGGACCAGCTCCACGGGATCGGGTCTGACCGCTGCGGCGAAGCAGGGACCCTTTAAAAATCACAGGTGGGTGAAGCCTGTGAACGTAGGGACTCGGCGGGCACCTTTTGCGCCCCCCCCAAAATTGCGAAAGGAACCCTTTTAAGGGCTCCGGAGCAAGATGGGTTGAGCGGTGCGGTGCTGAGAGTCGACTGCTTCTTCCGCGGAGTGAAGCCGCAAAGCCATTATCGGAGAGTGCTGACTTCTTCCTGGGACAATTTGACTTTGAAAGCAACTACCCATGAGTAGGATTAAATTGGATTTAAAGGGGAAAACAAGTAAATTTGGCACCGAAGCGGGAAGGTATAAACAGGAAGTCTGCCTTCCTTTCTTGTAAATGGATCAAAGCAAAGAGACTGTAAGCGGAAACTCTGAAAGACGCTTGAAAAAAAGATTTAAATCTCAACATCAGGAAAGCGATCTCCCCTCCGGATTGCAGGAGAGGAGAGGGAAAAGGTTTGAACTGTATTTATCTGCAAAGAAAGGGGAAAGGGAAGCTAAAATCCACCGCCTAAAACCTGGGAACAGACTGCCCCGAGATAAGGAATGCCGCTCTGTGGAAAGCCTATCGGTAAGCAGAGGACTTTTGACAGTTAACTCTGCAAAAGAGATACAGTGTTTCTGAACCTCTCCTGGTTTTAAAGTAACTGATTAAGTGCAACTGAAACTGTTGTTTTTATGTGAACTGGGGGACTTATAAGAACTATTTTCCTTTCTTAAAGTTGCAAGCTTTGGCCGTTACTGTGTCCCCCTAGAGGAGGCTTGACATTGTTACAATAACAACTGGGCTAGAGGAATTTTCCATTTCAAAACAAATTCCAGCCATGGGATCGACCTTGGACTCTCATGAGAGTTTTATGGCAGATGGAAGAGGAAAGTTAGAGTTGACGCAGGAAAAAACTACTAGGTCTGGCAGACCCTATCGGACAGATACTGCGTTGCAGCGAAGGGCTTCAACATCTGGTCCTTCTGGAATATCTGGAATACCAGGGGCTGCACCTCCACAAGTTAAATCAAAAGTTATGTTGTCCGAAGACGTTTTGGCACAGGCACTTGGAAAAATTAATGAATCTTTGGAAAATTTAGCTAAACAAGTAGCTGAAACAAATAAACAAGTAGCCGAAGCATCAGTTAAAATTGACCAGAATACCACAAGCATTAACAATTTGGGACAGAAGGTGAATACCAACACAGAGTCTATTGAAAAAATACTACAGGAATCTGCTTCGACCCGAAAGATAGCTGAAGAAGCAAAAGATATAGCAACTGCTACTCAAGAGAAGATACCACCGGTGTATAAGCAACTTGAGGACCACGGTTTGACGTTGCCTATGATTGAATTGAAGGAGAAACAATGGAATTTAAGAATCAGGGCTGTACCAGAACATGAGAAAGACAATTTGGCTGATTTTCTTACGCAGGAATTTGCAGATTTCTGGCAACAGGATTTGGGGAAGGAAGAATTTAAGATAGTGAGTGCATTTAGACTTGGAAGAGGAGGAGGAACAAGGTGAGAGACTGCTTGATTACCCTTCGTACAAAAGAGGAGAGAGACAAAATCTTGAATCTGCATTACCAAAAGACTTTAGAAATTTACGACTCAAGTGTGGAGATATTCAAGGACATTCCAAAACACCTTTTGGACTTAAGGCTCAACTACGGAGATCTGGCTGCCCTGTTGAGAAGAAATAGAATCATCCTTAGGTGGGAATTCCCTCAAGGCCTGTCCTTTAAATATAAAGGAAGAAAGATAAAAATAAGATCAGTCAATGACAAAGATAGGTTTCTGAAGGACCACGGAGAAGATTTACAGGAAGAAGCGGAATCCGGAGAAGAGCCAAAAGCACTGGAAAAAGGAATACTAGATATAGCAAACTTATCTTTTGGATTGCATGGTCCAGAGAAAGTGACACCACTGACAGAACAAGAACAGACACTTGGCACAGTTGGAGGTAAAGCGAAGTAACCCCATCATGGCTCTGCAACTGTTAAGTTGGAATTGTAATGGTCTAAATTCCCCTCGGAAGAGAAAAAGTGTTTTTCATTTATTAAAAAAGGAACAATTGGACTTGTCTACAAGAAACACATTTAACAAGGTTACACAGGAAACTACTGACTAACAAGAGATTGGGACAGGAGTTTATTTCATCTGACAAAGTTAAAAAAAGAGGAGTTGTGATTTATGCAAAGGAGAGACTATCACCGAAATTTATTTTTAAAGATGACCAAGGAAGATTTCTGGCAATTAAAATTAAACTCCAAGGAGAGAAATTTTTGATAGTAGGAATTTACGCACCAAATGAGGGGAAAGCTGAATTCTTTAAAAAGTTGCATGAGACCTTATTGGATTATTTGGATTGCAATCTGATCTGGATGGGAGACATGAATGGAGTAGTATCTACAAATATGGATAAGGCACAAAGACAGGTAGTCACCAAGGATGGTAGACTACCGAAAACATTTTTCGAGATGACAGACAACTTGGACTTAGTCGATATTTGGAGAACAAAGAATCCCTTGGGAAGAGAGGGAACTTTCTTTTCTGAAGCCAAGATGACATGGACTAGAATTGACCAAATATGGGTAACTAGAGGAATGGCACCAAAGACAAGAAAAGTGGAAATCTGCCCCAAAACCTGCTCCGACCATAATGCTGTTAAGATGGAAATGAAACTAGCACCAACTGGCTCCTTTAGATGGAGGATGAATGACACCTTATTCAGAGATGAAGAAGTGCTTAAGAAGGCCCAAAAAACCTTGAGAGATTATTTTGAGATAAATATGAACACCAATGTGGAAAAAAGAGTAATCTGGGACGCAAGCAAAGGTGTCATGAGAGGGTTCCTGATACAACAGAATGCAATAAAGAAGAGAAGTCAAAATGAGAAGAAAGATAAAATTTTGGGGAAAATAAAAGAAAGTGAGAAGAAATTGAGAGCAAAACCAAAGTCGCAGGAGATTTTGAGAGAAATAAAGTTATATCAAGTACAATATATGGAAATGATGAATCAGGAAATAGAATGGAAAATTAAACAAATGAGACAGAAAACATTTGAATCAGCTAATAAATGTGGGAAATTGCTGGCCTGGCAAATGAAAAAAAGACAAAAATTAAATACTATCACAAATTTAGAAGTGGAAGGAAAGAACATACACAATCCAACTGAGATTAGAAACTGTTTCCAGAGGTATTTTAAACAACTATACACACAAGGGCCACAGAAAGAAATGGATATAGACCGATTTTTGAAGACAAATGGATTACAAAATATCTCTCAAGAAAGTAAATTAATGTTGAATTATAAAATAACTGAACAGGAAGTAGAAGGTGCCATCCAAAACATGCAATTGGGCAAATCTCCAGGACCGGATGGGCTGACTTCTAGATATTATAGATCCTTGAAAGAGTGGTTAATACAGCCTTTAAAGGAAGTCTGCAATGAAATATTGGAAGGGAAAAGGGCACCAGAGTCGTGGAAAGAGACGTACATTACACTTATACCGAAAACAGAGACTGAAAAGACTCAGCTTAAGAACTACCGCCCCATATCATTACTTAATGTGGATTACAAAATCTTTGCAGACATTTTGGCCAAGAGATTGAAAAAAGTGTTAATGGAAGAGATTCATAAAGACCAAGCGGGCTTTCTCCCGGGAAGACATTTGTCTGACAATTTGAGGAATATAATTTATATTTTGGAAAAACTAGAAGTGAACATAAATACTAAAGCAGTTTTGATATTTGTGGACGCGGAGAAAGTTTTTGATAATATCTCTTGGAGTTTTATGAAGAAGAACCTATAGGGGTTGGGGGTAGGCCAAGGCTTTGAAAACGGTATAAGTGCAATTTATTCAGAACAAAAGGCTAAACTAATTGTAAATAATGTAGTGACGGAAGAATTTAAGATAGAAAAAGGGACACAACAAGGTTGCCCAATTTCCCCATTGCTTTTTATATCAGTCCTGGAGGTTTTGCTGAATATGATTAGAAGGGACCAGTTGGTTAAAGGTATACAAGTCGGAGCTAAACAGTACAAATTGAGAGCATTTGCGGATGACTTAGTATTGACATTACAGGAGCCAGAATCTAGTACTAAAAGGGTTTTAGAACTGATTCAAGAATTTGGTCAGGTTGCAGGATTTAAACTGAATAAGTTAAAAACCAAGGTTTTAGAGAAAAATTTAACACCGATTGAGAGAGAGAGGTTTCAGAATGAGACAGGATTGACAGTGGTTAAGAAAGTGAAATACCTGGGGATTAATATGACAGAAAAAATTGGGAACTTATTTAAAGACAACTATGAAAAATGCTGGGCCGAAGTGAAAAAAGATTTAGAAATTTGGTCAAACCTGAAGCTTTCACTGCTGGGTCGTATTGCTGCGATAAAAATGAATGTATTGCCTAGAATGTTGTTTTTGTTTCAAACATTGCAAATTGTGGACAAAATGGATTGCTTCAAGAAGTGGCAGAGAGATATTTCTAGATTTGTCTGGCAGGGCAAGAAGCCCAGAATAAAATTTAAGATATTAACTGATGCAAAGGAAAGGGGTGGATTTGCCCTGCCAGACTTTAAACTTTATTATGAATCAGCAACTTTTTGCTGGTTGAAAGAATGGCTGCTTCTTGAAAATACAGACATTTTGGATTCAGAAGGTTTTAACAACATATTTGGATGGCATGCATATTTATGGTATGATAAGGTCAAAGCACATAAAGCATTCAAGAATCATATTGTCAGGAAAGCATTGTTTAATGTCTGGATAAGATATAAGGATTTATTGGAAAATAAAACCCCAAGGTGGTTGTCACCGATGGAAGCAAAAGCACAGAAAAAGCTCAATATGGAGGCCAAGTGGCCGAAATATTGGGAAATTCTGGAACAAGAGGGAGATAGACTGAAATTGCAGAGTTTTGAGAAACTAAAAAACAAAGTGCGAGATTGGCTTCATTATTACCAGATAATGGAGGCATATAATTCGGTCAAGGAAATTGGTTTCCAGGTGGAAAAATCAAAATTAGAAACAGAACTGTTAGAACCCAAAACTAAGATTTTGTCAAAGATGTATAACTTGCTGTTGAAATGGAATACTCAGGATGAAACGGTGAAATCTGCTATGATTAAATGGGCACAAGATGTTGGACATAACATAATGATGGCTGACTGGGAACAGTTATGGACCACAGGTATGAAGTTTACGGCATGTAATGCCTTAAGAGAGAATATTATGAAAATGGTATACAGGTGGTACATGACCCCAGTCAAGCTTGCAAAAATCTATCATTTGCCCGATAATAAATGTTGGAAATGTAAAGAAACTGAAGGTACATTCTTTCACCTTTGGTGGACGTGCCCAAGGATTAAGGCTTTCTGGGAGATGATATATAATGAACTGAAAAAGGTATTTAAATATACCTTCTTGAAGAAACCAGAGGCCTTTCTCCTAGGCATAGTCGGCCAATTGGTGCCAAAGAAGGACAGAACTTTTTTTTATGTATGCCACAACAGCAGCAAGAATACTTATTG
Source organism: Podarcis bocagei (assembly GCF_964188305.1). NCBI lineage: Eukaryota > Metazoa > Chordata > Lepidosauria > Squamata > Lacertidae > Podarcis > Podarcis bocagei. The sequence continues at coordinate 79,030,167 of NC_138132.1, read as the reverse complement.
CAAAGTATTGGAAGACACAAGATCTACCCACCCTGGAAGAATGGCAGATGAAGGTGATGGACTACATGGAACTGGCAGAAATGACTGGCAGAATCTGAGACCAAGGAGAAGAGTCGGTGGAAGAAGATTGGAAGAAATTTAAAGACTATCTACAGAAATATTGTAAAATTAATGAATGTTAGAATGATGTTGGATAGAAATTAAGTGGTTTTCAGCTGTAATAGTATAAGGGAATATGAAAAATGGATTATTAATAGGCAAAAATTTAACGTTACAATATTTTAAGATTAAGGACTAGGATAAATAAAGAGGGTAAGGATTTGCTGAACCAACAAACTGAACTGGAATACAAAAAAGGGAGGCGTGAGGAGGTCTGGGAAATAAGCTAATGAAAAATAAGTAATGGAAAGATTGAGTGGTTTTTAACCATTTTTGTTTTGTATTTTGTATTTTTTTTATTTTTACTTTGTAATACTTTGAAAATCTTAATAAATATCTGTCAGGGGTTCAGGAGCAGAGGCGAGGGCAAGGGAGGAAACAGAGAGTGAGGGGGAGGAGTCCGAGGGAAAGATGAGCGATGACGACGACCCGAGATCTCCGAGTCTTTCCAGTGAATCGGAAGATTCACAGAAAGGAGCGCCAGTTGTCAGAGCGAGGGGGGAGATCAAGGGGACACCCCAGGAAAAAGGGACACAAGGGGGTTCAGAGAGCAGCAGTTGGAAATCGGGGCCAACATCCCCAACAGAGCGCAGTGAGGAGGAAGGGCACCAGGTATCGGGATCCGGCGGCTCGCCGCAGGGGGGAGGGCATGAGTCAGGAGTGGCCACACCCCCATCGGGGAGCGAAGGAATGGTCAAGCAGAAAGTGGGAGGTTGGGCGCGCGCGCCAAGTTCAAATGCACAGGAAGGCGGCAGAGTAAGCAGCCCGGAGAGGGAGCCAGGTCCTAAAGCCCGCCGCAAGGAGACAGAAGGGTCTGGGGGGTCAGCGTCAGAAGAGTCCAGGAAGGAAGAGACCACGGGGGGCAGAGGGACCCAGAGAAGGAGGGGAAGGCGGAAAAGGTGGAGTAAGGCGATGTTATTAAGTTGGTGTACAGGAGGCGGAGACTCAGACGGAGCTTCGCCGGTCTAGCTGATAAGACGTAGGGCTGCCTGCGGCAGTTTGAAATTGGAAACTGTAACTCAATAAAGACTTTTATAAAGTGAACGCTGGCTAACGTGATCCTCTGTGAGCTAGGATCTGGAAGCAGCCCTGACAATATCTTATATAAAAACAACAACACTGTTCATAAACTGAGGTACCACTGTACAGAAATGGTCAGAAAAGGGCTAGAGGCGGAGACTTCTGGTTTGACTTGCAGACAGCGAGGAAGCAAAGGAAACCTCAGTGGGGTTTCCCTGGGCAGCACGGGGGCTTGGGGGAGCCGCAAAGGCACTGCACACCCCAAAAATCTCAAGGAGGGGATCCTTGAGGGACAGGCTACCCAGCAGCGGAGGTACGGTTTCGCTGTCTTTTTGGGGTTTTTTCCCGGAAGAGCTCGAGGACGACGAGACTGCGAATGCAAGTGGGAAAGCACCGACCCTATGCTGCGATGCCTTTAGCTTCCACTGAGAAGCGAGATGAATTTTCAGAGACAGATGACTGAATTCCCTGATGAAAGTGGGAGATTTACATGCTAAAAGCTTGAAGAAAACATCAAGGGAACTTCAGATGTTCAAAGATTGAAAGTAAGGTCTCCATCTCGGGCGGAGGGGAAAAAATGGCGCAGGAAACAAAGTCGCAAGAACAAGAAAGGAAGTTGCTTTCTCCCTATCTGAGTGAGTACAAAACAAAAGTCCACGGCTACTTCTTGCTGCGGCAGACAGACTTACTAAACACAAAGTAATTAATAAGGAGATGTTTAGAGATTTTGTATATCTTTAGAGCCGGGAAGGCAAAAAGCTAAGAAGTTAAAAAGTTTCCACGTCCGCTCACTTCAAAGAGCTGTAGCTAAGAAGATTGTGAAAAGATCTGAGAAGGTCCTAAAGTGAAGGAATTGAACGGAGGAATGAAAACCTGCCTTCCCTTTTTGTTTGTGTGTGTTTAAAAGAGACCCTCTCTGGAGGGGCGATGCATAAGGTTTGTCAAAGGACTTCAAAGGACTTTAAACAGACAAAAGAAGGAAGCGTATCACAAAGGACTACCTTCCCATCCGTTTACATAATAGGTCGTAGTTGAAACCATTGCTAATTCTCTTCTTCTCTCTCTCTTTTTAAAAAAATGATATTTATTAAGAATTTTAAAATTACAGAAAGAACAAAGAAGAAACAGAAAGAGAAAGAACAAAAGAAGAACAAACCACAATCAAACAATACAAATTGGTAAAAATCAAAATAAAAAAATAACAACAAAACAGATAACAGAGCACAATCAAAAAACAAAAATAAGCCACAGAATTTTAAAAACAAATCCAATATTCTCAAATTCTTAACTGTCATTACCTTCTTTCATTGACCTCCTCACTCCTCCCTTTTTTGTATGCTAGTTGTTAATTATCACAGCAAATCCTTTCCATTTTTCATAATATTCTGTCATTACATTACCTTAGTCTATTTGAACCTTATTTTACTATAAAGAACCCTAAAACCTAAAACTTACATCTTATTTATACCAATTTCTCATAACCATAAGATATTCTTACATAATTCTTTTAACATTTTTGCTAAAGCCAAATAATTTCATTCCAACATTTTTCTAACATTCATTAATTTTATAAGGCAATCCTAATAAATCCCCCCCCCCCCGATTTTCTTCCAATCTTCATCCAGCGTCTCTTCCTCCTGGTCCCGGGTTTTGTCAGTCCTTTCTATCCCATCAATCTGGCGCATTAACCTGGTAATCTTAAGTCCGAGGCCCTTAAGTCTCTTCCATGTCCCTTCCTCATGTCTCATCTTCATATTTATACCTATACTTTACTTTGTCTCCTGCTCCTTTCACTCGTGGGTACTCCAGCTTGACGGTGTTTTTGACCCTTCTCGACAAATCAGCCCCTTTTCCATAGTCCTCACTAAACTCGATGTGGTATTTAAGAACATATTTCAAAGTCCCTCCAGAATTAAGAGCCCCCACAACCCCAAACATCCCGCGGCCCATTGCCAGACTTGGAAAGTCAAAACATCCCTGCATAGGGGGGTCTATCCAACCCCCCATTTCCAAACCAAACAAAACTTTATCTTTCTAAATCTGGCTTTTTCCAAGTTCATCTATCAAATCCAACAACTCATGTTCCTGCTGGGCCACAACTCCCTCCATCTCTGGCATCCGAGGTTCAGCAACATCTTCTTCCCTCATCTGATCTGTCAGAGCACACTCCTGATTTGATTCCTGGGTGGGTTCTATATAGTTACCCAGTACCTGTCCAAAATTTCCGATCGCAACAGTCATCAAGTCCGTCTTCTCATGTAGCTGATCCAATAGGGCACTTGTTTTACAGAAAGCACGCACCAAGGCTTCTGAATACATTGTTCTGCAAGGTCAGAAGTCTGTTCCCACGATCGTAATCTGTTGCAGCTGCAGAGCTCCCCGGTTCAAATTCGGTAACAGTTTCACAGGCTCCCTCTGGGGGAAGAACTTCTATTTGTTCTTTTCTTTTAAAGACAGATCTAACAACAAAGTTTCCTACTTCAGATATTTTGTCAATATTTGCTCCTTTAAAATGCGAAGGAGAACAATGGAATCACTATGTTTCTCTTCCTTTAACCATCTGTCAAAGACATTTGTCTATGGTCAATGAGCTTCCTAAAAAACGTCAGTCCTGACACCCGGCTCCCAGGTTCAAGACGGTGGAAAATTACTTTTCTTTACACACTCTTCTGCAGGTTTAAACAGTCCAGAAAAAATCCCCCCTCTTCTCCTGCTCCCGAAGGGGGTTCAACAATTTTAAATGATGAAAGTTAATCCTTTAGAAACTATTTTCTGAAACTTTAGTTTGCCATGTCTTTGCTTTAATCTATCTACAAGAAACGGAAGGCTGACTTCCTGTTTAGACCTTCCCGTTTCAGTACCAAATTAAGAAGAATTTCTTAGTCCAAATTTCCTTTCTACTCGCAGGTCGTTTTTTAAAGTCCAAATGTCCAAAATTAAGTTACTCACGGGTAATTGTTTTAAAAGCCAAATTGTCCCAGGAAAAAGGCAGCGCTCTCCGGCAACGGCTGTGCGGCATCGCTCCACGGAAGAAGCAGTTGACTCTCAGCACCACGCCACTTGCCCCTCTTTGCTCCGGAGCCCGTAACGGGGTTCCTTTACGAGTTGGGGGGCGCGAAAGGTGCCCGCCGAGTCCCATGGTCACAGGCTTCATCCGCCTGTGATTTTTGAAAGGGTCCCCGCTTCGCCGTAGCGGGAAGACCCGTTTTCCGCGGAGCTAGTCCCTCCAGATCAGAGGGAATCCGCCATTACCGATGGCGCCACCCTGGAAGTCGCTAATTCTCATCTTCTCAATAACATTAAAGATTAGGGCAACACTGTGGTACTTTAGACTATCACCTTTTCTTCTCTTGGAGGGACTTCCCAAACTTTTTTACAATTGTTGAAGCGACTGGGACTGGCTATGTAGGAGGATTTTTGAAATGGACTGAGCTGGAAAGAGAAGGAAGATTCTAGATTTGTCCCTAATGACTAAGATTGGTAATGACAGCTATTTACCCTGCTCCATGTTACTTCATTTTGAACTCCCCTCTTTCATTACAGTTTAAATCCCTCTTTCTGACCAACTTAATTTGACCTTACAAGATTGAACGATTTTTGGATTTACTTATTGACTTTGATCTCTGAGGGCATTTGGCTATTTGGGTTTCTTTGTTTTCTAAGAAGTGAAAACAAACCGTGACTTTACACTTTGAGGTTTCTTTTTTCTTTTTCTTCTTCTTCTTTTTTGGGCCTGGGCAAAATAACAAGCGTGGAAGACTTCATATTTAAACTGGATTAAGATGGATTAATGCCGACAAATTGCAGAAGATAACAGAATTGATTAGAGCGGACTAAGACTGATTAGGATTAACTGTAAATTATTTCTTATTGGTAAAAAAATTGTTTCTCCTCAATTTTTTTTTCTTTTTTCTTTGCTATTTGCTCTTTCTGGGAAAATGATGCAAATAGGTCTATTTCTCAATTAAGTTTAAAAGCATCTTGGTTTAATTAGGGAAACAAGTCAAGCCCTATTAGAGGACCTGGTTTGGGGTTTTTGCTGGGAAAAGACATTTAATTTAGATGCCTTCCAATGTTAAGACTCTAATTTAATTTTTTAGGCCTTGAAGTAAAATACAACCTCTACATTAAGCGTTATAAGGTAATAGATGTCTCAACTTTAGTAGATATCCATTGGATTTAAAGAGGAAATTATGAAATAATCTGTTCCTGTACTTGTATGATGCTTTTTATCTAGATTGGACTGTGTTCTGCCCTGTTACGTACTATTGGTAACAAAGTTACATTCTGGTCTGGAATTTTTGGGGGGACGATATTGGGAAGTACGGGATCTAGTCAGAGAAAGAGAGAGAGATTGTGCGCCCTCTAAGGGAGAGTTTAGGTAATAAGATTGACAATTGGGGAAAAAGCAACGCATAATGTCGGGGGGAAATGGAAAGAAGGCGGTAGGGACCCTGGGGGAAAGGAAAGCATCTCAATAAGAGGAAATCAAAGATTTAGATTTTTTGTGGTTAAAGATTAAGGAGGAATTTAAACAAAGTGAGGTACATATGGAAAACAAATTAGGAGAGGTGCAAGACAGGATAGATAAGAAAATAGAAGGGGGCGTAGGAGAACTTGCTAGTAAGATCCAAGACTTGTCAGTTAGGTCAAAATCTATTGAAGATTCAAATAGGAAAATCCAAAAGGAAATGAAAGAACAAAAGAAAGAGACAGAAAAAATAAAGGAGGAAATAAGAGAATGGAACAATAGACAAGACCAACTGTCGGACAATATTGCTATGGTAGAAATGAGGCAGAAGCAGCTCAATTTAAATTTTAGAGGAGTTGGAGAAGAAGTAAATGAGAATGTAAAAGAAAAAATGATTAGAGAGCTTTCTAAATGGCTAGAATTGAAAGAGGAAGAGGTAGCTTACACGGTAGATAAGGTGTTGGGTTGAAATAAACGACAGACGAGTGACAAGTGTCATATGGGAGGCATCTCCCGAGCATGTCTCGAGGAGTCCCTTTTATTGAATATTACAGCATTGCCACATATGTGCTTGTTGCTGATTGGTTAACACAAATACAATGCAAAGGTTGCATATAGACATTAATCATCAATAGATTAAAGGTTGGGAAAGGGAACACAGAATTAGACAGGCGTGAAGACCTCATATTAAACAATTACTAGTGATTGATATAGCAAGACTTAAACTATAACTAGTGATTGATATAGCAAGACTTAAAAGAGCATAACCATCGCATTCCGTAGATGTGGTTGACCATGCATTAAGAACAGGTCAGGGTACAATGTTTCATGAACTGAACATTCTAGGGTGGGTAAAGAAAGAATGTACAGAAAGAAAACTTCCCATCAATAAGGCATTTAGGATTAGAGGGAAAACACAACAAACCAAATCAAAAAAACGTGTTGGTGATTGTCTAGTAGTCTTCAACTCAATTGATATGAAAAATATGATTCTAAGAATGAGTTATTAAAAAAAAAATTAATAATTGGAGGAAGACCTATTGTTATATTCAAAGAAATTCCAATCAGGCTCTTGCGCAAAAGGGACGGATATAGACAAATAGTAAGTGTCCTGAAAAGGAATGCTATATCCTATAGATGGGAATTCCCAGAAGGGATTACCTTCTATTACAAGGACAAGAGATTCAGACTGTTGAATACCCAAGAAGTGGAAAAAATTCTTAGAAGATATGAGAAGGAGCTTGGAAAAGTGGAAGAAAGATTTGAAGAAAGAGAGAGAATTACTGAGGAGAAAAAGAAAAGGAAAGAGAAGGAAAAAGGAAAAGGAAAAGAGGAAAAAGGGAAAGAAGTAGAGGAGAAAGAGGAAGAAGAGGAAGAAGGTGCAGTGGGAGGAGAAGAAGAGGAGGAGGAAGAAGAAATTACAAGGAATAGAAAAACTAGACTATAAGCCTGAGAACGTGGGTAGTATAAATAAAATAAAATAAAATATATAATAATGACTCTAAAATTTATATCTTGGAATGTGAACGGATTAAATGACAAATCTCGAAAGTTTTGATGAAAAAGAATTTCGATGTGATATGTTGCCAGGAAACACATGTGGCCAAAAAACATAAACATATTCTGATAAACAAAAGGTTGGGGGTTGAATTTATTAATTCAGATGCCAACAAAAAAAGAGGGATAGTGATATATGCTAAAGAAAAATGGGAGCCCAAATTAATATGTAAAGACGAGGAAGGGAGAATTTTAGGAATACAAATTAATCATCAGGGAGAAAAAATCAATGTGGTAACTGTCTATGCCCCTTCCTCCTTAAGTGTTTCATTCCTAATAATCTTAAAGCCTGGGGGAGGATAGAGAAAGGGAAACAAGATAATGCTAAGTCACAATTAAACCAGAAAGTGAAACAATATAATTTGAAGGTTGCATTCTGGGGGTGAGCAGAAACTTGGACAAGAGGAATAAAAGACTCACCAGTTCCCCTCTAAAATCCAGATTCGTGCTGCATCATAGTTGCTAAAGTTGTGTGTTTCTTCTGTAGTATAAATGCTGTTCCTTCACACTTCCACTTGCCCTACCACTTGTACCCAGCCAACTCTAGGAGGCCCTGGCAAGTAGGGCACCAATAACAAAACAAAAAATTGTGTGGGCACTCAGCACCCACACCATGGGGCTCCGACACAACCTCCCAGGTAACTTTAAGGCCATGCCAGGCCTCCAAATGCAACATCCAGTATAAACCGGAAGTTGTATCAAAGGTCTCGTGAGGTATCAGACATGACCTTCAAGACCCCACAAGGCCCAAATCAGCACTCCTGATCCCCAGGAATCAGAACCAAAGTTAACCAGGTTTTCTCTGGATTGCTAAATGCTCTGATTTAGTGATAAAGAGCAGATTTTCTTGGGGAAAGCGGTGGGACAAAGGCAAAGCCACTTGGAATAGTGCCAAGAAAGCGCAGGACAAGCAGGAAGCCACTCAGCCCCATACTTTCTTGGTATGAGACAAGCAGAAGTGTGGATGAGCACTGGCGGAGGAACGGGAGTGGACCACCACCGGCACCACTATTCTGGGAGGCTGCCATCACGGCGGCCCCCCTGACATGTGCCGCGCCCCCCCATGCCAGGCGCTGCACCCCCACAGGAGTCGTGTCATGCCCCCAGGGTGCGCACCACACCCCTGGGGCACACATCACGCCCCACAGGGGGCACCAGCCATGCCCCCGCCCGCTCTCCGGCCCTGGTAGTGGAACATGCAGCTTTGCCACTGTGGATAATAATAATAATAATAATAATAATAATAATAATAATAATAATAATAATATAAAAATTATTATACCCCGCCCATCTGGCTGAGTTTCCCCAACCACTCTGGGCGGCTCCCAATCAAGTGTTAAAAACAGTACAGCGTTAAATATTAAAAACTTCCCTAAACAGGGCTGCCTTCAGATGTCTTTTGAAGATAGGATAGCTGCTTATTTCCTTCACATCTGAAGGGAGGGTGTTCCACAGGGTGGGCGTCACTACTGAGAAGGCCCTCTGTCTGGTTCCCTGTAACCTCACTTCTTGCAATGAGGGAACTGCCAGAAGGCCCTCGGCGCTGGATCTCAGTGTCCGAGCTGAACGATGGGGGTGGAGACGCTCCTTCAGGTATACAGGACCGAGGCTGTTTAGGGCTTTAAAGGTGAGCACCAACACTTTGAATTCTGCTTAGAAACGTACTGGGAGCCAATGCAGATCTCTCAGGACAGGTGTTATGTGGTCCCGGCGGCCACTCCCAGTCACCAGTCTAGCTGCCGCATTCTGGATTAATTGCAGTTTCCGGGTCACCTTCAAAGGTAGCCCCACGTAGAGCGCGTTGCAGTAGTCCAAGCGGATGAGCCTTTGGAAGAAAAGCAATAAAGATAGGTTTAAAACCCAGAGTTAGGCTTGGGATTCTGAAGGCATCTCAGCCACTGCAATTTGGTGTCTACTCTTAAATAAATAAATCTGTCACATTGGCATTGTATAAAACAGATTAGAGTTGTGTTACATCAGGCGACAAGGTTAGTTTTATAACAATCTACCCTCCCAATACTGACTGAATAATTGTATTTGTTTTCCTTCATTGTTGGAGCTCCCTAAACATTTTATCATATGCTCAAGATACATTTTCTGTAGTGGCTCCCCAGTTGTGGAATGCTCTCCCTGGGGAGATGTAAGAAGAGCCCTGCAGGATCAGGCCAAAGGCTCAGCCAGTCCAGCATCCTCATGGTCACCAATCAAATGTCCAGCATGGGAAGCCCCAGGGCTGGCTCCATCTTTCTGGGGGCATTTGGGTACAGGGTATCAGTAGGGTCCTTGTCCTAATAACAACATCAGAACACAAGAAGAGCCTGTTGGATTGGGCCAATGGCCCATCTAGTCCATTCTCACAGGATGTAAAATAAAGTCCCAGTATATAGTGTTAAAGGACTGTGGCTGTCCTTTACTCTGCAAGAAATAACAGTCTGTGGGCAATCTTTTCTAAGGCTGCAATGTTCCTAATGTTCTTATACCATTTTTGCAAGGATAGATGGTTCAAAAGTTCCCACTGTTCTTCTACTGTTTGCAAGAAGTTCCTTAGAATGGAAGCCCTTGTCTGAGCCCTGAAATAAAGGTAGTATTGATTGAGCGAACAGATACCTAATTATCATGTTGCACTGTTATATCAAAGCATCATTGTAAGCCAAAGAGAGAATAGTAAATAAGGAGATGTCCTCTGAAATTAAGATATATAATACATAAGTCCCTCCATTGTTTCAAATCCAGGATTGTGATGCAGCACTACAAATCTTCCAATGACAATGACGGTCTTAAATTTTTACTATATATAAAAAGATCTTATTCCCTCCATTGTTTCAGCATGTCCAGGAAATGACTATGCCTCTTAAGTCATATGTCTGACAGTGTATCCATGCCAGAGGTCAAACTTATCCACTTACCCATTGAACTCAATGAGGGTGCAGATTCTGCTGTGTGTAGCTATGCTCAGGACTTCAGGATGTGTTTCAGATGGTGGAGGAAGATTGGAAGAAATTTAAAATTTATTTGCAGAAATACTGTAAAATTTATGAATGTTAAGGACATTGAAATGAATTGCAGGGGCTTTAGCAACAAAGTAAAATGCAAGATTGGACTAACAACAGATAAATTAATAGGATATGAATTTGCTGAATTAATTTTTAAAAAGGGATACAAGAACGGGAGACGTGAGGAAGTCGGGAAAATAAGCTAATTGAAAATGAGAAATTAAGAAAGAGGGAATTTTTGTTTTTTTGTTACTATATGTGTTTTTATCTTTTTTTCTTTTTCCTTTGATGTGTTTAATGTTTGTATTTTTGTATTGTATTGTTTTTTGTGATTTTGTATTTTCTTTGTCTATGTATGCTTGTCTATTGTGAAAACTTAATAAAATATTTATATATAAAAAAAGAAAGTGGTCTAGGAACTGGGGGAGAAAGTCATATCCAGAGTCTGGGAATGAGGGTAGGGTCATGTCCTCAAGCCAAGATAGTGGAGGAATAGGGATACTGAGGACTTCAGAGTAATCTCAGCTCAAGTCCTACTCAGGGCAACATTGTAATGTGGATGTTAAGGTAAAGGACCCCTGACAGTTAAGTCCAGTCGCGAATGACTCTGGGGTTGCGGCACTCATCTCGCTTTACTGGCCGAGTTTACTGGCCGTTTGTCCACAGACAGTTTTCGGGTCATGTGGTCAGCAGGACTAAGCTGCTTCTGGTGAAACCAGAGCAGCGCACGGAAACGCCGTTTACCTTCCCACTGGAGCAGTACCTATTTATCTACTTGCACTTTGACGTGCTTTCAAACTGCTAGGTTGGCAAGAGCTGGGACCGAGCAACAGGAGCTCACCCCATTGCAGGGATTTGAACCGCCGACCTTCTGATCGGAAAGTCCTAGGCTCAGTGGTACAGACATAATAAACCATGCTTGGTCCATTGCATGTGTCAGTGTGCTGATCAGCCCACACCAGTAAACAACCAAGCTCATCATGCAACGTTCATGTTCTCCCTACTAATGGGTTACTGAACCATTGAAACATTAATGCACCACTTAAATAGACAGGGGAAGGTATATTCCTCTTTTCAAATGTCGGTGTACAGCCAGGAAGTTGGAGCAATAATGAAGTGATAAGCATCAAAGGGACGCGGGTGGCGCTGTGGGTTAAACCACAGAGCCTAGGACTTGCCGATCAGAAGGTCGGCCGTTCGAATCCCCGCGACGGGGTGAGCTCCTGTTGTTTGGTCCCAGCTCCTGCCAACCTAGCAGTTCGAAAGCACAAAGTGCAAGTAGATAAATAGGTATCGCTCCAGTGGGAAGGTAAGCAGCATTTCCATGTGCTGCTCTGGTTCACCACAAGCGGCTTAGTCATGCTGGCCACATGACCCAGAAGCTGTCTGCGGATAAATGCCGGCTCCCTTGGCCAATAAAGCGAGATGAGCGCCGCAACCCCAGAGTCGGTCACAACTGGACCTAATGGTCAGGGGCCACTTTACTTTACTTTTAAGCATCAAAGGTCTCATTGGGATCTGAAAAGCTGCCACACAGCTCATGACTTAGTGCAGAGGTTCCCAAACTTTGGGGCGGGGGCACCCACTGTTGGCCTCATTCCCTAAACACATACCCAGTGTCCCTCACTCTATGAAAAGCCTTTGTGCCTACAGCACTTCTTTGTAGCTGAATCTGCCTTAGCTATTCCCACTGTCCTTCGGTGAGCAGTACTGTCCACTTTGGGAATCATTCCGTTAGTGACTACAGGACTGGACTCTCATAATGCTCCAAAACTTTTTTTAAAAATTTGTGGGTAACTTCAGTGGGTCCAACATATGTATTCTTATGGAGGTCTTTCTCCAGTGCAGAAACTCATATTTGTGAGGTGGAGCGGGGAGAAGAAAATGACGGGGGAGTTGTGGATTATGCGATTCAGGCAGGGATATAAGAAATTGTGAAATTCAGGAAGGGTACGACGCAGAACAGAATGAACCGGAGGAACAGTCAAGGAAGAGAACAGAGGAAAGACCACTCTGCCTTGGGAAGGAGCATACTGTTCTCCATGTCAGCACAAGATGGCTAATTGTGGGCTAGCATGCAGAAAATAGAGAGTGGGCTAGAAACATGGGGAGAAAGTCATCTCCAGAGTCTGGGAATGAGGGTAGGGTCACGTCCTCAAGCCAAGATAGTAGAGGAATAGGGGTCCTGAGGACATTGTAATGTGGATGTTGCAGACATAATAAACCATGCTTGGTCCATAGCATGTGTCAGTGTGCTGATCAGCCCACACCAGTAAACAACCAAGCTCATCATGCAACGTCCATGTTCTCCCTACTGGGTTAGGTAAAGGGACCCCTGACCATTAGGTCCAGTCGTGACCGACTCTGGGGTTGCGGCGCTCATCTCACTTTATTGGCCGAGGGAGCCAGTGTACAGCTTCTGGGTCATGTGGCCAGCATGACTAAGCAGCTTCTGGCGAACCAGAGCAGTGCACGGAAACGCCGTTTACCTTCCGGCCGGAGCGGTACCTATTTATCTACATGCACTTTGATGTGCTTTCGAACTGCTAGGTTGGCGGGAGCTGGGACCGAGCAATGGGAGCTCACCCCGTCATGGGCATTCGAACTGCTGACCTTCGGATCGGCAAGTCCCTGGGTTACTGAACCTATTCATGGTACCGTTGAAACACTAATGTGCCTCTTAAATACACAGAGGAAAGTATATTCCTTTTTTCAAAAGTCATCATACAGCCAGGAAGTTGGAACAACCATGAGGTGATAAGCATCAAAGATCACATTGGGATCTGAAAAACTGCCACACGCCTCATGACTTAGTGCAGAGGTTCCCAAACCTTTTTTTGGGTGGGGGGCACTCACTGTTCCATAAACACATACCCAGTGTCCCCTACTCTATGGAAAGCATTTGTGTCTACAGCACTTCTTTGTTGCTGAGCCTGCCCTAGGGGAGAAGAAAATGATGGAGGAGTTGTGCATTATGCGATTCAGGCATGGATATAAGAAATTGTGAAATTCAGGAAGGGTACGACGCAGAACAGAATGAACCGGAGGAACAGTCAAGGAAGAGAACAGAGGAAAGACCACTCTGCCTTGGGAAGGAGCACACTGTTCTCCATGTCAGCACAAGATGGCTAATTGTCCTCCCTAAGACACTTGGTCTTAGTCCAGGAACACAAGACAACAAATCATACCCTCTAATCCCCCCAGGTCAGACCACCTGGCTATTTAAACCAGCCCAATGTGGGTTCTTCTGCACAGGACTTCGGTTGGCTTCTCATCCCTGGAGACAAAGATCACTAGCTTGGTAAGAACATCGTTTTCTTCTTGACTGCAGCAGTTAGATCAAGCCCAGTGCTGTTCTGACTATTCCCCAGAAATATCTGGGGAAAGAAACTGCAGTTAAAAATGATCAAAGGGAAGAGAAAACGTTGGTCAAAAACTCCAGGATTCTAGGGCACAGAAGGGGTGTTTGCGAGTGTCCTTACTTTAATTCTGCAAAGGATTTTAATGCGCAGCTTTATATATAATTTTAAGATCTTCATAATTTAAGATCTTTAAATGAGATCTTTAAATGTTATATTTCTATTTAAATATATGCAAGTATCTTTTTAAAGTTTGCTTTTCTTGATCCTTTTTAACGAATGATTTTAGATGGTCCATTATTAAAAGCTTCCATGTGTTCTGTGGAGTCAATGGTATCTAAATCAAAGTGGTGGTCTGCACTCTGCAGCCTTTTCATTTTCCTTTACTTCCTCCAATCTCATGCCTTACATTCCCCTTGTAAGCAGGACAAGGTGGGGGTGGGCAGTCACTTGGGGACTGTTCATTACTTGATTCTTTCAGTGAAGAAACTCTATGTTCCTGAGAACTAGGCAGAAACAAAGAGAATCCTCTTTCTCAGGGAGGTGGGGAGATGTTCCTATTCGGGTTTGGAGGGACAGCTTAGAGACAGCATCAAGGACACTTGCCAGCACACCAGGAAGAGGGGTCAAGACAACCACAGGTGGATAAATTGGTAATATTTAATAAACATAACTTGAGGATCTGCAAAACAAACTAGTTAGTCAGATTCAACCAATGTAAACAAATCTAATAAAGTCCGGGCAGATGTCCATTAATAGATGGGGGTCACACAGCACATACTGCCTCTCCCACGGAGGACCTTAAGGTCCATAAATAGCAACACCCTAGAGGTCCCAAGGAAGTTAAATTAGCCTCAACCAGAGCCAGGGCTTTCCCAACACTGGCTCCAGCCTGGTGAAACGCTCTGTCTCATGAGACCAGGGCCCTGCAGGATCTGATTTCTTTCCGAAGGGCCTGTAAGACAGAGTTGTTCCACCTGGCCTTTGGATTGGAGTCAATTTGATTCCCTCCCCCTCTTTCTTTTTTCCTTTCTCCTCCTCTGATGAGGCTGCATTTTAATGTTTCAATGTTGTATTTTAATCTTGTTTTTAAGTTGTATTCATTCAACTTGTTTTTATTATTGCTTATTAGCCGCCCTGAACCCGGCCTTGGCTGGGGAAGGCGGGGGTATAAATAAAAATTATTATTATTATTATTATTATTATTATTATTATTATTATTATTATTATTATTATTATTATTATATTGTGCATGCAGTGAGGTTTCCTGTGATTCCTTCCTTCCTGCTGCAAGGACCTTTGGTTTTAAAACCAAAGAGTCATACCATGGCCCCATTGGGCAACTTACACCCCAATGTGTCCATCAAGCCAAAGGGCACCGGCAGCACCCACAGACCATGTCTGACAACAGTGCCTCAAGGATGCCCACAACCCAACACTGTCTCAAGTAAGTGTTTCTTTCTTTCTGAAATCTTCTCACCTGCCCAGACTACATGCCAATTAGCCCACATTCTGCCCATATATAAGGAATTATTATTATTATTATTATTATTATTATTATTATTATTATTATTATTTCCCCAGCCACTCTGTGCAGCTCCTAACAGAATATTAAAAACATGATAAAACATCAAACATTAAAAACTTCCTTAAACAGGGCTGCTTTCAGATGCCTTCTAAAAGTCAGATAGTTGTTCATTTCCTTGACAACTGATGGGAGGGCATTCCACAGGGCGGGCGCCACTATCAAGAAGGCCCTCTGCCTGGTTCCCTGTTACTTTGCTTCTTGCAGTGAGGGAACCACCAGAAATCCCTTGGAGCTGGACCTCAGTGTCTGGGCTGAATGATGGGGGTGGAGACGCTCCTTCAGGTATATAGGGTTGAGGCCTTTTAGGGCATATGCTAAATCACTTCCTCATATGTTCTGTGACATTAACCTTTTGTGATATGACTCTAAATGTTGTTGTAGATATTGCTCTCATTGCCTCTGTTGTTCCGTGTTTATTGCATGTTTTCTAAAGGTCAGAAAAAATATAATCATGGCCCCCCTTTTTCGTTTCTGTCTATCCAAAGCAAGCACCAGTTCCAGCTCCATCCATCATGAAGCATCTTCTGATCTTGCTGTCTCTTCTGGCTCTCATGAGCTGCACAAGGGCCCAACGCGTGGAGTGCACAGGCCCAACTTCCTGTACTGAGTCTTTTGTAAGTATCCTGCTGTTCAAACAACCATTCCCAGGATTCAGAGGCAATAGGAGTGGAGAGAGTGGAATATCTGTTCAATTGTTTTTAAAAATGTACTGGAGATACATTGTCAAGAGGTTAAAACGCATCCCTTTTTACTTCTAGGGCAGAAAAATATGTCGTTGTCCGAGCACGGTTGGCTACATAGATACTGTCAGCCCGGGTAAAAGAGGTTGGTATGGACTTTTCTGTTCATCCCAAGTGCTCCTGTTCTTTTAACTGTGGTGCAGTGGACAAGAATTGAGCAGCTGTAGCTTCCCTAGCAAGGAAGTATCCATGATGGGACGTTAATGACCTGCTAGCTGTCTTTTGCTCAGATATTAGAGAGCATGAATGTTGTTCTAGGAAGATGAGAAGGCAATCAGTAGAGAACCCGGAAGGGTTTTGGAGGAGGGCAATGAGGATGAGCAGAGACCTCAGAAACCCGCCCTAGGAGGAAAGGTTATAGCAATGAAAGGTTATGTTCAAGGAAGTTCTACTCTGAGCCATTGGAATTAATGGACCTAACTTAGGCATGTTCTTTAATTTCAATGGGCCGACTTGAAGTAGGTCTAACATTGGATACACCACAGAGTTGGTTTAGGCTGGAGAAGGGACGACTGAAGGGAGAGAGGAGAGCACTCTTTACATCCATGGAGAGCTGTCAGTTGGAAGATGGCAAAGAATCATCCTTTGCTGCCCCAGAGGGGAGGAGTGGGTCTTGAGGCTTAAGTTGCACTAGGGTAGATTTGGATAGAACACTGGGAGGCAATTCCTGATGGCAAAAACAGGGGGAGAATGGACCCAATCCCAACAGAGTGGTATTTTGGAGTGAGAGAAAGTCTGCCACTTGAGATAGCCACATGCTGGGGACATTTTAGTTCCAAGTTGCTGGACTAAATGACTTCCAGTCTCTCTCAGCTCTCAAATTCTGTGATTCCTGCCTTCTTCATAAAGAAGATCATAGTTGGCCTCTCAGAGGAATGAATCCCCTGCCCTTTTCTTTCTCCTCACAGATGTAGAGGCAGCTACTATGGCCGAAGAAAACTGAGACACAGATTGGGATCAACCCAGATCTTCAGCAGGTTCACCAAATGATCTCAGTCGCATATCTTCACTGCTTGATACCTCCACTCTGCTCCCGTAGTCCTTAAGCCCTGAATCCAGATTTCATGGGCAGCCCAGAATTCAGGAAGAATTCAGCAACTGCAAATAAATCTTAGCATTCTAGCCTCTTGTTTAGTTTCTTGAATGTTAACCTACAAGATATCTGTCCAGGAGTGTAACAGAACATTCTGGGTCCAGTAGGTGGGTGGGGTCCTCCAATACACTCTCAGAAGAGGACACAGATCTGCAGAGAATTTGCATTTGCTTCCTGTGATATTCAAAGTTGTATCCTATTTTTCAGGTGAAGTAGCAGATCCTGAACTAAACCCATGATTTAAAAATACTGATGGTATAATACTTGGCCAAAAAAGATTTTCATATTCCCCCAAAAGACCTGAAGCCTTTTTACTAGCTATAGTATGAGATTAGATACCAAAGATGGCATATAATCGTTTCCTCTATGCAGCTGCTGGAGCTAGGATAGTTTGTGCCAGAAATTGGAAAGAAAGAGGTAATCCAGCAAAAGAACAATAGTTGTACAAACTGATGGAGTCTGAAAAACTTGCAAATTTGACAGCCAAAATAAGGAATTAGGATGAGAGACAAATAAGGGGAGAGTCAAAGAATACCTAAGAAGATATTACACCAAAACTATTCTACAAGTAGGGGTAATACTTTGAGCCACAGTTACCAACAACAAAGAAAATGATGGCAGGAGAATAGGGTGGAAAAACTAATAAATATGCAGCAAAACAAGGTATACTTAGAATAAACCACTGAGCCTCTTGGGCTTGCTGGAAGGCCAGCGGTTCAAATCCCCACGATGGATGAACTCCTGTTGCTCTGTCCCAGCTTCTGCCAACCTAGCTGTTTGAAAGCATGCCAGCGCAACTAAATAAATAGGTACTGCTGCGGCGGGAAGGTAAACACTGTTTCTGTGTGCTCTGGTTTCCGTCATGATGTCCCATTGCGCCAGAAGCAGGTTAATCATGCTGGCCACATGACCCATGGCTCCCTTGGCCATAAGTGAGATGAGTGCCGAAACCCCATAGTTGCCCTTGACTGGACTTAACTGTCAAGGGGTCCTTTACCTTTTACCTTTACTTAGAATGTCATGGACTGATGGGTTTGGAAGTTTGCATAGAAATAATGTATGAGGAAAAATGTATGATGTGTAAATAGAATTTGGAAAATGCATAAATAAAAAATAAAATAAAAGTATAATATTTGGCAGACAGATTGAGAACAGGTGAAGCTTTTTCCCAGAATTGTATTTCCAGAGAAGGAAAAGCCTATATCCCCAGACCTGGGAGGAAGCCCCATTATCCACAAAGAGACCTACTTCTAACAAGTCATATATACTGTGAGTTCTCATTGAGTGCCCAGTCCTTAGCTCCTGTACAGCAGGAGGCTTGTCTAAGCCTCATTGCAAAGTTGTTACAGTTTGCATTTGTTATTGGGGGCAGGGATCCTCTTACACCCACCCACACCTATTGCGGAAGATCACTTCTAGGGAGTACCTGATTGCAGGCAAACCCACCTCAGGAAAGATGTGTACTTCTTGCTGGTAGAAAACAGAAGGCCAACGTGCAGCGATTCAAAGGGCTACACTGTGAGGAAGTGTAAGAAAAGGTGTATTAATGGAGAGGGGTTTTGCTTCATAACTTTGTTTCCAGTGAGGACACAGATAGGCTTTTTAAAGAAAGAACTTGGAAGCTGAAAATCTGAGTACCCTGTTGGCTTGGGCCCAGGACATCAGAACCCACCCACCCACCCTCCCTATCTGCCTCTTGGAGGCGCTGTGTCTTTTTCAGGAACACAAGCATTAAAAGAGCCCTTCTGAGCTCACACAGGGTACATTTCCCTCACCACTGCACTGGGTGAGATCTTATGGTCAGAAATAATGAAAGAGAAGGGAGTCCAAGATGGATGTTACTGTAAGTGCCACACTTTTAACATTTGAAAACAAAAGGTATTGTGTTCCCATGACTACCCACAGATGCAAAGCACTGCTTCTGGCCCTTTTCTGAAGCAACACCTTCCATGTCTCAGCTAGCAGGGCCCACTGGGAGATATCCAGCACCCATGCTTTCCCTAGCCTTACCAACCTCTTGCAATTGCTCCCACCTCTTGGCTGAGTGCCAAGCCACAATAGAACAACACAGTACTCTTTCAGCTCTTTGGGCTGATGCAATGCGGTGCCCTACAAATGCTTTGGATAACAGCTCTCAGGATCTCTGGCCATGTGTGTCTCCCTTGTAGCTTCCCCTGCTCCCCTGCTGGCCAGTAGTATGTGATTTCAGGATCAGCCAATGGGCTGTTGGGATTACAGATGTCTCTTCCAGGAGGGCAGAGATGCTTGAGGAAAAAGATTTACCAGCCTCCATAAGCATTTGGGGAACACAGCCTTTGCTGAGATAGCATCTGCCATAGTAAAGAACAGTAGCTGGGAGCTGTCCAGGGTGTTGAATTGCCTTGCCATAGTTGCCTTTCCTTGTCATTACGAATTCTCCTGTGGATCCCAGAGGAGACCCTGGAGCAACAGAGAAGTCTGCTCAATCTTCAGCATAGCAAATAAGTTAGCGTTTCCCCTCAACTTTCCCTTTTTCAGGTTAAAGGTACCCAGCTTTCAACTCTCTCTCATAGAACTTGGTTTCACGGACATTCTTTCTTCTAAATGTGACAACTGTGATATCTGGCTGCAGGTTGTGCAGCTCTGCCCATGCCCATCCATTTCCAAAGCAGGTGCAAAAGCCATTCCTGGAAGAGCCAATTGATAAAAGCAAGGGCTGGGGCAGGTTGCTGTGTGTGTGTGTGTGTGTGTGTGTGTGTGTGTGTGTTTGTGTGTGTGTGTGTGTGAAGGAAACAACTTATATCCACCCTCCCCTAAAAATTAGAGCTTATGTACTCAATAAGAATGGAGAGCCTCAGATGCATGGGTGATGTATGAAATGGTGAGGATCCAGTGGGAGGAGAGATGTTGGAACTGTATGGGATTCTGTAATCCTTCTTGAGGTGCCAAGGAGAAACATCTGCACTGAGGGTTACCCTAGTCATCATCATCAACATCAATGTCAATATCATCGTTGTCATCGTCGCCATCTATGTTGTTGTTGTTGTTCTTGTTCTAATTGTTCTTGTTGTTCTTCTTGTGGTCATTGTGGTCATCGTAGTCATCGTCGTCATCTGGTTTACTAGAACTTTTCTTCTTTTCCTGGAAAAAAGAAAGAAGAGAGGTTAATGCCTAACTTCTGCTGGCCTTTTGGACCCTTCCTACATTGACTTCCCATCCTCTGAAGCCCTTTAGGAATTGCATCAGGAAAGTCAGTCAAGAAGACCATGAAAAGTGTCTTAAGTATTTTTGCAGAGGGTGGGGGTAGATCTGATGCAAATAGGTGGAAGGAGGGACTGCCCCAACAACTTCAATCTGCCCTCAGTCACCCCCCACCAACTGGCTTCTTACAACCATCCCAAGGGATGGCTGTAGTGGATCCAACCTTGGTATACCCATTGAGGCAGATCTCCTACTTAGGTATAACTGTATAATAACCACAACAGGTTATCTTGTGGATTTTATGTGGAAGGGAAAACTCAGTGATTTGGAGACTTGGGCAGAAGTTGAACAAATATTGATTTTTTTTTATAGAACAAAGTTTTTAAACAAAGGATATGTCAGGAGATAATGTTCTTTCAAGAAACAGTTATTTAATATTTGTACTAAATCTAACAAATTTTACAGACTTCTAATAAGGTAGTAAACCCACAGCTTATATTCAGGCCTATACTGATTTCTTGTAACATCAGGTAGATATTACAGGTGAGTATACTAGATGGCAAATCCTTATTTCCAGTTACTTTAGTTCCTCAACTTGTTTGCATAGGTGTTACAGCAGAATATTTTGGTTCTTAAACAAGGTGGTACTTTCTATCCATCACCCAGCCTTTTAACAATCACACTCTTCGTGCTCTGAAGAGGTCCTCTTCGTGCTCTGAAGAGGGGCTCCGCAGAAAAGGGTCGTCCGCTGCGGCAAAGCGGCGACCCATTAAGAAAAACCACGGGCAGAGCGAGCCCGTGGCCGTGGGGCTCGGCGGGCACCAGAAGCCCCCCCAGAAGCGAAGAGGGAACCCCGTAAGGGGCTCCGGAACGTGGAAGGGGGAGCGGTGCTGTGAGTTCATCGCTCTTTCTGCGGAAGCGAAGCCGCGCGGCTGCTGCTGATGAGCGCTGACCTTTCTTCTTGGAACATCAGATTTTAAACTACAAACCCGTGAGTAGGGAACTTTAAAATTATCGGGACTAAAGTGATTAAATTTGGCTGAAAACGGGAGATGCAACCAGGAAGTCCGTCTCCCGATCGTGCTTAAGGGATCAAAGCAAAAATTTTGACAAGCGGGAAGCGCTTTGAAAAGGACTGTAAAAAGCTTGGATTATCGTGCAATAAATTGAACTTGTTTCTGAGAAATTAAAAGAGACAATTCTGTTTTATCGATATTGGACTTTTGATCAGACTTTTCCTCTCCCTTTTGGATTTATAAATGATTAAGAAACCCAAAGCCCCGGACTGCCAGGCTAAAGAAGAACTGTCAAATTGCGGAAACTGTATTTAATTTTGAAAGTGCTACATGTAAGTGTTACAGTTTGGATACAAACAGGGAAACTGTTTCTTGACCCTTTCTGAGACTTTGTTTTAACTTGGGAATAGCTCTACACGCCAAAAAGGAAGTTGAAGGTTCCTTTGCAATTTGTTTTGGTCTGCAGGGACTTTAATGGCGGAAAAACCTCTTTCTTTCTTCTGAATTACGGTGGTACTCCCCCTAGAGGATTTTGGATTTATAAGTCTCTGGGAACTGTATTTTGTTTTGACTCTTTGCTGCCTTGTTGTTTATACTCTGGAACTGCCTTTCCCATGAGACTGCATACAGCTTGACCTTGACACATAGACAGGTTTGGAATGAGTGGCGCAGGGAAAACAAGATTGGCTAAAACGAAAGCAAGACAATTGGTGCAAACAACTTTGACTTCTCAACCACGCAGATCATCTGTCCCAGCTGTTTTAGGAATACAAGAAGGAGAAGCTGAGCAGACACCATCAGCGGATATGGCTTCAGGAGGATCTGAAACAGTCTTAAATCAAATTTTGGAACAACTGGCAATTTTAAACAAAAAAGCTGATGAACATTCGACTAAAATTGATCAAGCCACTGCTTCTATTAGCAAACTGACCGATCAAGTTGCTCAACATACACAAGCAATTGGGACTCTCCAGGAAGCAACTGCAGAAAATCGTAAACTGGCTGAGAAAGCCAATCAGAAAGCAGAGGAAGCCAATCAGAAGGCCGAGGCAATAAAAGTGGAAGTAAAACCGCTGTATAAACAGATCAGTGAACAGCAGGCCTACCTGTCTATGGTTGAACTGAGAAACCGGGAAAACAACCTTAGACTGAGAGCTATTCCAGAACTTGAACAGGGAGATTTGATTGGTTATTTGACATAAGAACTTTCAAAGTTCTGGGGTATAGAAGAAGACAAGGACTTCAAAATTGTAACTGCTTTTAGACTGGGAAGAGTGGTGAGGAAGGACAGATCCAGAGACTGTTTGATCATTTTGAGATCCAAGCAAGAGAGAGATAAAATACTAGGCCTTCATTTTGGAAAATCATTGGTTATTCAAGGCAACAAAGCAGAAATTTACAGAGACATACCGAAACAACTTTTAGACCTCAGAGCTACATATACAGAATTGGCAAGACTTTTGAGAGGCAACTCAATTCCTTATAGGTGGGAGTTTCCCCAAGGATTATCTTTTAACTTCAAAGGAAAGAAAGTCAAAATCAAAACAGCAGAAGACCAACAAAAGTTTTTGAACGACTACGAAGAGGATCTCCAAAAGGGAGCAGCAGAATCTTGGCCACCACCTTTGCCTGCACCTGCACCGACACCTATACCCTCGGAGGACCAAAAGGAAGAGACGCCACCACAGGACTAACAAATTGATCCAGGATGTCTCTGCAGCTTCTTAGTTGGAATATTAATGGCGGAAATTCTCCGGAAAAAAGAAGAAGAATCTTTCATATATTGAAAAAAGAACATTTGGACATTATTTGCTTGCAGGAAACACACGTGACTAGGCTCCACAGGAAAGTGCTAATTAATAAAAGACTAGGCCAAGAATTTATCTCATCGGACAGAGTCAAGAAAAGAGGAGTGGTGATCTATGCAAAGGAGAGCCTGTCACCAAAATTTTTATATAAAGATGACCAAGGAAGAATTTTGGCAATCGAAATACAGACGCAAGGAGAAAAATTTTTAATATTAGGAATCTATGCACCGAATGAGGGGAAATCAGAATTTTACAAGAAGCTGCATGAGATAATGCTGAACTATCTAGATTATACCAACATCATCATGATGGGAGATATGAATGGGGTGGTCTCTACAAACATGGATAAGTCACAAAATCAAAATTTAACAAAAGACGGCAGACTACCTAAAACTTTATTTGAACTAACCGACAATATGGACTTGATTGATATATGGAGGACAAAGAACCCCTTAGGTAAAGAAGGAACCTTCTTTTCTGAAGCCCACTTGTCATGGACAAGAATCGACCAAATATGGATAACTAGAGGGCTGGCACCTAAGACCAGAAAAGTGGAAATCTGCCCAAAAACCTGCTCCGACCATAACGCTATGAAAGTGGAATTGAGACTCACTCCAATCGGTTCCTTCAGATGGAAAATGAATGACACCCTATTAAGAGATCAGGAGATTGTGAAGAAGGCCCAAAAAACTTTAAAAGACTATTTTGAAATAAATTTGAACACCATGGTGGAAAAGAGAACAATCTGGGACGCAAGTAAAGCAGTTATGAGAGGGTTTCTGATATAACAGAACATGATTAAGAAAAGACTCTGGAATGGTAAAAAGGATAAGATTTTAGAGAAGATAAGAGATGGAGAGGAAAAAAATGAGATCAAAACCAAAATCTAAGGAGGTTTTGAGAGAAATTAAATTCCATCAAGCACAATATGCTAAATTGATAAATCAAGAAGTTGAGTGGAAAATTAAACAAATGAAACAAAGATCATTTGAATCAGCGAATAAGTGTGGAAAACTGCTAGCATGGCAGTTGAAAAAGAGACAAAAATTGAATACTGTTACTAACTTAGAGATCGAAGGGAGAAATATTCAGAAACCAGAAGAAATTAGAAAGTGTTTCCAGAGATATTTCAAAAAACTTTACACGCAAGGGCCGCAGGAAGAGACTGAGATAGACCAATTTTTAAAAATTAGCCCAGGAAAAGAGAACAATCCTGAATTGTAAAATAACACAACAAGAAATTGAGGGTGCCATTCAGAATATGCAACTTGGCAAATCTCCAGGCCCAGATGGGCTTACCTCCAAGTACTATAAGACATTGAAAGACTACTTGATACAACCACTAATGGAGGTTTGCAACCAGATTATGGAGGGGAAGAAGGCACCGGAATCGTGGAAAGAAGCTTTCATCACATTGATACCTAAATTGGAATCTGAAAAGACTCAACTTAAGAACTACCGTCCCATCTCACTCCTAAATGTGGATTACAAAATTTTTGCAGATATTTTGGCAAGTAGATTTAAAAAAGTGCTAAACGAAGTAATTCATAAAGACCAGGCAGGCTTTCTCCCAGGTAGACATTTGTTTGATAACACTAGGGATATTATTGACATTTTGGAACTTTTGCAAACTAATATTAATACGAAAGCAGTGTTAATTTTTATTGTTGCGGAGAAGGCCTTTGACAACATTTCTTGGAAGTTTATGAAGAAAAATTTGGAAGGGATGGGAGTGGGACGGGGGTTTGAAAATGGTATAGAGGCAATTTATTCAGAGCAAAAAGCCAAACTGATAGTGAACAATGTGGTGACAGAAGAGTTTAAAATTGAAAAAGGAACACGACAAGGGTGCCCCCTATCCCCTCTTTTATTTATATCAGTCCTGGAGGTGCTTCTGAACATGATTAGGGAGGACCGGTTGGTGCAAGGAATACAGGTCGGAGTGAAACAATATAAACTGAAAGCTTTTGCAGATGACTTGGTTTTAACATTACAGGAGCCAGAATCTAGTACAAAAAGAGTTTTAGAACTGATTCATGAGTTTGGTCGGGTGGCGGGATTTAAGTTGAATAAGCAAAAAACCAAGGTTTTGGGGAAAAATTTGACACCTTTAGAAACAGATGGGTTTCAGAAAGATACAGAGTTAAATGTGGTTAAAAAAGTCAAATACCTAGGGGTTAATTTGTCTGCTAAAAATTTGAACTTATTTAAAGACAACTATGAAAAATGTTGGTCAGAAATCAAAAAGGATTTAGAAATTTGGTCAAGATTGAAACTTTCCTTGTTGGGTCGAATTGCAGCTATAAAAATGAATGTATTGCCGAAGATGTTGTTTTTGTTTCAAACCCTACAGATTGTGGACAGAGTGGAATGTTTTGGAAAATGGCAGAAAGATATTTCTAAGTTTGTCTGGCAGGGCAAAAAGCCCAGGATAAAATTTAAAATTCTAACTGATGCAAAGGAAAGAGGGGGATTTGCCCTGCCGGACTTAAGGTTATATTATGAAGCTGCAGCTTTCTGTTGGATGAAGGATTGGTTACTTTTAGAGAACACCGATGTCCTAGATCTGGAAGGGTTCAATAATGCTTTTGGATGGCATGCAAGGTAAAGGTTCACAAAATATTCAAAAACCATATTGTCAGAAAAGCAATATTTATTGTCTGGACAAAATACAAAGACTTACTAGAAAATAAGACCCCGAGATGGTTATCACCAATAGAGGCCAAGGCCCGAAAAAGACTCAATATGGAAGCCGGTTGGCCGAAATATTGGGAAATAATAGAAAAAATTGGAGACAATTGGAGGCTGCAGAGCTTAGAAAAATTAAAGAATAAGGTGCGAGACTGGTTACATTACGCACAAATTCAAGAGGTTTTCAAACTGGATAAAAAAATAGGATTCCAGGTGGAAAAATCGAAATTAGAGACAGAACTGCTTGAGCCAAAGACTAAGGTACTTTCGAGAATGTATAACTTGCTGCTTAAATGGAACACTCAGGATGAGACAGTCAAATCAGCCATGATAAAATGGGCTCAGGATATTGGGTACAACATCATGTTTGAGGACTGGGAAAGGTTATGGACCACCAGAATGAAGTTCACGGCATGTAATGCCCTGAAGGAAAATATTATGAAAATGATATATAGGTGGTACATGACCCCAGTCAAGCTTGCAAAAATATATCACCTGTCTGATAATAAATGTTGGAAATGTAAGGAGGCTGAAGGGACATTCTTTCATCTCTGGTGGACCTGTCCAAGAGTGAAGGCCTTCTGGGAAATGATCTACAATGATTTAAAAAAGGTATTTAAGTATACCTTTCCCAAGAAACCAGAGGCCTTCCTCTTGGGCATTGTTGGCCAGAAAGTGTTAAAGAAGGATAGAACTTTTTTTATGTATGCAACTACAGCAGCAAGAATACTTATTGCAAAATGTTGGAAGACACAAGATTTACCCACACTGGAAGAGTGGCAGACGCAATTGATGGACTACATGGAACTGGCTGAAATGACTGGCAGAATCCGAGATTTGGGAGAAGAAACAATGGAAGAGGACTGGAAAAAATTTAAGGACTATTTACAAAAACAATATAAGTTGTATGAATGTTAAAAAGTTACACGATTCGGAAACTATAGCTTCAGCAATTAGATTTGGGTAATTGGAAATTATGTTTTAGAAAAGAAAAGGTTAAAATCTAAGGTAATACTATGTTTAATTCAAGATATAAGTAATTGATGAAAAGTATCTTAAATTTAGAGGTATAGTATTTGAAAAGTACAAAAGAAGGTATGAAACAAGGTAATAATTTGCTGATATCTTTATTATAAAGAATGCAGGGTAAGGGAGATGTGAGGAAGTCCGGTTAGTTATATAAAGAATGTTATGAAAGGTTGGTTCTTTTTTCTTTCTTTTTTTCTTGTTCTTTTATTTCTTTCTTCAATGTATGTTTCTAACTTTGTATCTGGAAACTTAATAAAAATATTTATATATAAAAAAAAACAATCACACTCTTGATGTGCTCCTAGCAGTATAACAGACCCAGAGGATCAGCACACTTCTCTTAACTGGATTAGGATTCTTCTCTATCTAGAAGATCACTCCCCTCCTGACTGGAATGAGACCCATGGAACTATATCATTACAGCTCCTACTTCTCTTTGTTGAAAGTCAACCCTTCAGTCAGCTCCTGTCTGAATACTCTCATACTGTCCTTCACACTAAGCTCAGAGAATCCTTGCGTGGCGAGTTCCCACCTCCCCCCTCAGAAATAAAGACAAGAGACACAAGAATTAGAGTTAATTCATACTGTCCTTCACACTAAGTTCAGAGAACCCTTTCTCTAAATTTATTTTCCTCAGAGTGGAAGTTTCTGTTGCTGTTTAGTCATGTCTGGCTCTTTGTGACCCCATGGACCAAAGCACACCAGGTACGCCTGTCTTCCACTGCCTCTTGCAGTTTGGTCAGACTCATGTTGGTAGCTTCGAGAACCCTGTCCAACCACCTGTCGTTCCCTTCTCCTTGTGCTCTCAATCTTTCCCAACATCAGGGTCTTTTCCAGGGAGTCTTCTCTTCTCATGAGGTGGCCAAAGTATTGGAGCCTCAGCTTCAGGATCTGTCCTTCCAGTGAGCACTCAGGGCTGAATTCCTCAAGAATGGATAGGTTTGATCTTCTTCTGGGAAGTTTCTTCTGGGAAGTTTCTACCCAGAACCAACTCTCTCTCCCTATCCTAAACCCTTTCTCCCATCTCAAATCAAGCCCTATCTGAAGACCATCTCAGAAACCATTCTTTTTTCCTCTCCTTCCACCAGTGCTGCTCAACCACCAACCACTCTGTGGGTGTCTTGGTAGCCAATCAGGGACAGGTTCTGCCTTTTCTACCCTTTTCAGTAGGTCTTGCCCCAATGAACGGGTTGCAAGGACTGAAGAACCACGCCTTTCCACCACTCTCCCAGGCTCCTCCCCAGATCTCTTCCCCACCAGGCTAAGGCTCCAACATCTTGGTCTCATGGCTCCTTCCTCTTCATTACTCTAATGTTCTAGGAGACCAGAGAGGAGGAGACCTGGTCACAGCAGGAAGGGGAGATTCCCTAACAGGGAGGTATAAGAGGGTGGAGCAACAACTGACAAGGCAAAGAAGGCTCAGGTTGCTTGGGAACAACCCAGGAGAGGAGGAGACTTAGCAAGCCATGAGAAGGCAGGGACCTTCAGTTGTCACGAGTGCCTCATTAGAGCAAGACCTACTGGGAAGAGTTGTTGTGCTCACTATGCCTGGGCTATTTTCTTTTCTTTGAAGAAAGAGTTGACTTCACTGACACCTTGTGAGTTATTGCTGACTGGCTCCCAGATCTTGCCTTGACAGTATATATAGTTTCCCTCAGAGTAGAATAATAATAATAATAATAATAATAATAATAATAATAATAATAATAGGAATTAAAGGTAAAGGTAAAGGTACCCCTGACCATCAGGTCCAGTCGTGACCGACTCTGGGGTTACACGCTCATCTCGCTCAAGAGGCCGGGAGCCGGCGCTTGTCCGCAGACAGCTTCCAGGTCATGTGGCCAGCATGACTAAGCCGCTTCTGGCGAACCAGCGCAGCGCATGGAAACGCTGTTTACCTTCCCGCCGGAGCGGTACCTATTTATCTACTTGCACTTTGACATGCTTTCAAACTGCTAGGTTGGCAGGAGCAGGGACCAAGCAACAGGAGCTCCCCCCATTGTGGGGATTCAAACCACCAACCTTCTGATCGGCAAGTCCTAGGCTCTGTGGTTTACTTCCCCTAAATAAGTAATGTCCATTCATTTCAAGGGGTCAAAGTATGGCTAAGTTTGGACACAAGCCCCAATCCTTTTTGCCACTCACAATCTTCTCTGTTTAGCTCCAGGGCTGAATATGTTGTAGGGCTACAGAGAGCCTGTACCCCCCCCCCCCAGAAACACACACACACACACACACACACACACACACACACACACACACTGCATTTTGTGTTATTCTACTCACAGATATCATAATTTTCTTCAGTGGCTCATCCCCTTCCACCTCTGTGATAATCTTTTCTTCCCTCATAGTCATTGACTGAAAGGTCTCCAATCCAATATTTATCCCCAATTTTCCAGCTATGCTCAAGAGTGGACTTAACCATGAACGCTCATCGGCTGGATGAGGACTGCAGGGCCTGCTCCCTTCCAGGGCCTTTTCCAACTGGCCCAGGGGGCGTGGCCCAGGCCCTTTCTCCCAGCTATAAAGGTACTCCTGCAGTGGTGAGGCCTTGGACCATCGGTTGGGTGAGGACTGTAGGGCCTGCTCCCTTCCAAGGCCTTTCCAACTGGCCCAGGGGGCGTGGCCCAGGCCCTTACTTGGAACAAACCTTTGGGGAAGTTGTTCTGCCATTGCTTCCCCATTCCAAGTGGTTAATGTGTTTAAAATGTCCTCAAGCAGTCGATGGCATTTTAAATTTTTATTTCTCTTTTTCCCTTTTTTGCTTTGTTGGGGGTGGGTGGGTGGGATGGATATTTGGTTGGGGATTAATTTTAGTATAATTGTTCTGTTTTTGTTTTTTGTTGTTTATTGGTTCTGTATAGATTGTGTTTTGTTTTTAAGGGGCGGGATCAGGGCTGCCTGGGAGTGGGGCCCCAGTCAACACGATGGCTGGAACAAGTTCCACAGGGGGGGAAGCACTGGGACATCCGATCCCGGTGATCATGGGCAGGAGGAGGAGTTACGCTAAGACCAGACCATGTCATTACCGAGGAGGCAGCTTTAGTCGTTGTTTGAAGACTATCCCTGCCTCTGGGTCTGGCCTTGACCGGATGGATACTGGAATCAACAGGGGAAACCCACATGATCTGAAGGTGTTGCTGTGTAATGCCAGGTCAATGATGAATAAAACCATGCCATCCACGACCTGATTGTGGATGGAGGATTTGACCTGGCATGTGTGACAGAGACCTAGTTGGAAGAAGCAGATGGGCCTGTCCTTGCCGCTGCTTGCCCACCAGGTTTCTCTTACACTGAGAGCCAGTGTGGTGTAGTGGTTAAGAGCGGTAGTCACGTAATCTGGGAAACCGGGTTCGTGTCTCCGCTCCTCCACATGCAGCTGCTGGGTGACCTTGGGCCAGTCACACTTCTTTGAAGTCTCTCAGCCCCACTCACCTCACAGAGTGTTTGTTGTGGGGGAGGAAGGGAAAGGAGAATGTTAGCCGCTTTGAGACTCCTGAAGGGGAGTGAAAGGCGGGATATCAAATCCAAACTCTTCTTCTTCTTCTTCTTCTTCTTACACACAGCAACCCAGGTCATGTGGGCGGGGAGGGGGGGTTGCAGTGATTTTTAGGAAGTCATTAGCTTGCACCAGGCGTCCTATTGGGAAGACCCAGTTTTCCGAGTGCATGTTCTGGAAGTTGGGCAATAGGGGCAGTACAGGATTCCTACTGGTGTACCGACCTCCCCGCTGCACCAAGGATTCCCTGTCTGAGCTGCTTCAGGTCGTGGCGGACGTTCTCCTGGAAACACCTAGTTTGGTTGTCCTAGGGGATTTTAACATCCATGCCGACACAACCTTACAAGGGGCCGCCCGGGATTCGTGGAAAGCATGGCCTCCATGGGGCTGTCCCTGAATAAGTTTGGCCCAACTCATAGTCATGGACATGCCTTAGACCTGGT
Organism: Podarcis bocagei; assembly: GCF_964188305.1. Taxonomy (NCBI): domain Eukaryota; kingdom Metazoa; phylum Chordata; class Lepidosauria; order Squamata; family Lacertidae; genus Podarcis; species Podarcis bocagei. The sequence continues at coordinate 78,999,518 of NC_138132.1, read as the reverse complement.
GTTCACCTCTAGTGATGTGAGTGATCTGACACCAAGTAAAAGTGAAACAAAAGAAGTGCCATGGTCAGATCACTTCCTGGTGCAACTGGACCTCTCCGTGACCCTTCCCCTCTGCAGGGAGGTGGGACCAATTCGGATGGTCTGCCCCCGCCACTTAATGGATCCAAATGGTTTCCAGAGAGTGGTAGGGGATGCTTTATCCCATGTTGATGGCCTTTCAGCTGATTCCCTGGTGGCCTGCTGGAATGCGGAGTTAACCAGTCTGGCTCCGAAGCGCCCTCTCCGATTGCATGGAGTCCGGACAGCCCCGTGGTTTACTTCGGAGCTGAGGGCAATGAAAGAATTGCTGAGACGGCTAGAGCGTCGGTGGCAGAAAACTCATTCCGAATCTGACTGGACACAGGTTAGAGCTCAACGTCGAGCCTACCAAGTGGCGATAGCAACAGTGAAGAAGACTTTCTTCACCGCCTCTATTGCATCTGCAGAAAATAGTAGCAGGAGACTCTTTCAGGTGGTCCGCAATTTAATGGAACCACCTTTACCACCGGGGCCTTGTAAAGACCCCAAGATCTCCTGCAACAATTTTGCAAAGTTTTTTGCAGATAAAATCACTCATATTTGGAAGGAGCTAGACACCACCGTGGGAGCAGGGCTGGGGCGGGAGAGTGCTAGAGCCCTGTCTGGTCAAGTTGCATGGAATCTGTGATGGGATGATTAGCTGCTTGTGCGTAAAATCGTGGTCCCTCTGAGTTTGTGCAACTCCACAAACCTCTGTGTGTGACAGAGCTCCTCAAACATGTCTGCCCTAGTCACTTGTAGATTCCGACAGTGGTTTTTTTCGGAATCGTCTCCAGCATAAGTGCTCCTTAACGGAAACCCGCCTTCTGGACTCACGGCGTGACAGTTTCCGGCGAGGCGTGGGTCTCCCTATGGGAGCTTCAGATACCTCCCCACTGTTCTCGCTGGAAGCGTCTCTGAGCCCTCCCTCCTGCTCGCATTCCCTCAGAGATCCACTCCTCCCCCTGCTGGTTCCTGCTTCGGCTGTTGAGTCTCTTCCTTCCTCCCTGAGCCCCTCCACCACCTGTTCCTCCGATGGCAGTTCCCTGACATCCACCTCCCCTCCAGGGCCCCCCTCACCCCCTCCCATTTCCTCTCCTCTGGGAGGTGAAGAGGTAAAACCCCGAAAAGAATCTTCTTCATCTTCCGACGTCTCGAACAATTCCCTCCATCGATCGCCGTCCTGGCTCGCTGAATCCTCCTCCTCCTCGGAATCTGTGAACCCCTCCAACTCCTCTTCTTCGTCGGTGGTGGCAAAGTATTCCCTCCGGAACCTCGCTACAGGCTGAGGTTTACGTGGGAACCTCTGATGAAAAGTTTCTATTAAAACTTCGTCATTGACATCCTCTGCCCTAACCTAGGTGTTTTCCGACTCTCATCTTTTTTTTGTAAATCCACATGCAGAAGTTGTTCTTCAGAGGCGAAGGCCCTTTTTAGCTCCTCAAAAGCTCGCTCCGCCTCCTCAGTCCAAACAAATTTCTTCTTACTGCTGAGACAGTCCGTTATGGGCGCCGTCAGGTGGGCAAAGTTTCGGATGAACTTACGGTAAAAGTTCCCAAACCCTAGGAACCTCTGCACATCCTTCTTTGTTTTGGGAGTTTTCCATTCCAGCACTGCCTGGACCTTGCCGGGATCCATAGCCAATCCCTTGTCTGACAGGCGGTACCCCAGGAACTCTACCTCCTTGGTATGAAACTGACACTTCTCCAGTTTCACCCACAGCCGGTTGTCTAGCAGCCTGCGCAACACTTCTCTGACGTCCCTCACATGCTGCTCCTCATTCTCAGAATACACCAACACGTCATCCAGGAAGGCCACGCAATTCTTGTAAAGCAAAGGCCCTAGTACGTGGTTCATCAGCGATTGAAAGCACGCTGAGCCTGCTTGTAATCCAAATGGCATAACGAGATATTCAAATGCCCCCAAAGGGGTGAACATGGTGGTTTTCCATTCATCCCCTTTCCTTATACGTATCAGATTGTACGCCCCCCTTAGGTCCAGCTTGGTAAAAATCTTTCCCTTCCGCACCCTGTTCAAAATGTCATCTATTCTAGGCATGGGAAAGGCCAATGGTTCTGACACTGCGTTTAAGGCCCTAAAGTCACACACAAGTCTCGGCTTGTCCGTGTTTTTTTTATCCACAAAAAACACTGGGCTACCTCCCACTGCCCTTGACTCTCTGATGAAACCCCTCTTCAGGTTCTTGTCAATGAATTCTCGTAACTCCTGCATTTCTCTGTCTGACATGGCATACAACTTGCCTGCGGGGAGCTGCGCCCCAGGCAGTAAATTGATTTGACAATCAAAGGGTCTATGCGGGGGTAGTTGGTCAGCTTCCCTTTCGCTGAACACATCGCTGAGATCTGCGTATTGTCGTGGTACCTTCACCTTCTCCGTTACTTCCGTCCCTGCTAGGGTAGCTTGGGCTCCTGCTGAACCCTTTCCCTCCCTGCAGTGTTCTAAGCAATGTGCGGAACCAAAGGAAACCACTCTCTGATGCCAGCCCACCAGTGGATCATGTAACGCCAGCCAGCTCATCCCCAAAATAATGGGAGCCCCTCCCAAGGTGGCCACATTAAACGCTATCAGTTCTGTGTGCCTTGCCACCTTCATTATCATTGGGACGGTCTGCAAGCTGACTTCCCCTCCCAACAGCTCCCTGCCATCGATCGTGGTCACCTGTAGGGGGTTGCTTAAAGGGATCGTCTGTATCTGGTGCTCAGCTGCAAACTCTTTGCTCATGAAATTGCAGGAGCTGCCTGAGTCCAACAGCGCCTTAATCTTCAGAGGGTATCCGTTTTGCAACTCTAGTGACACTTCTATCACTAGGGCAGGTTTGGGAGGTTCTGGCGTGGGCACTTTCACTGCTCTTTGGCCTGGCTGCTGTGCCCCGACGGTGGCAGCCAGGCGTTGGCTTTTACTTGCTCCGATATCTCTTCCACTCCTCCCTCAACAGCTCCCACCATTCCTTGCCATTCCTTCCTCTGGGGGCAGACTCTGGCAAAGTGACCTGGCTGTTGGCAGAGATAGCATTTCCGGGCGCCTTTTCCCTCCTTCCTACCCCCTTCGCTGGGCTTTGAAACTGCGCGCGCGCGCGCTGTTCCGATTTCCATCGGCTCTGCCGGCGGGAAAGCTGGCTCAGGAATGTCTGGAATGCGGAACTCCTTCCAACGTTCCCCTTTACCTTCCCGCCTCTCCAAGGCTCTCGCCTCCTGGCGCGCTCCTATGGTCAGCGCAGATTTGGTCAGCTGATCCATAGACACCGCCCTGGGGCTCCGGGACAGTTCGTCTTTCACAGCCGAAGAAAGACCTTCTTCAAATAGCATCTGAATGGGTGCCGCCGATAAGTCCCACCCCAATCTGTGAACCAGCATGGTGAACTCAGTCCAGTACTCACGGACAGATCGGCTTCCCTGCTTGCAAGACATTAGCTGTCTGCGCACCACTCCCTCCTCAATATCGCTGGAAAACATGAGATCCATTGCACGAAAGAACTTCATGGTGTCCTTTAGGACGTCATTGTGCGTTGCCATCAGGGGTCGAACCCAGTCCCTCGCCCCCCTCTCAAGATGCCCAATCACGAAAGCAACTCGCGATTCCTCGTCAGGGAATTCATCAAACTGCACATTGAGGGCATATTGCATCTCTGTCCTAAAGGCATGGTAGTCCTTGGGGTCCCCCCCAAACTTCTGCACCAATCCTGGTACCTTTCTGGTGAACTGGGTGGCTCTCCCCTTCTTGTCTGCATCCTGAGCCCTTCTCTCCTCCAGCCTAGCCGTCTGCAGCGCCAATTGGATTTCCAACGCTCGGTACCTTTCTTCCAAGCTTGGACCAGCTCCAACCCCTGCTCCTTCGGTTCCGGCTGGGTCGCTCATGATGCCTTCTCCTGCACAGGCAGCGTACAGAGACTGTCGGAATGCTGTGATGGGATGATTAGCTGCTTGTGCGTAAAATCGTGGTCCCTCTGAGTTTGTGCAACTCCACAAACCTCTGTGTGTGACAGAGCTCCTCAAACATGTCTGCCCTAGTCACTTGTAGATTCCGACAGTGGTTTTTTTCGGAATCGTCTCCAGCATAAGAGCTCCTTAACGGAAACCCGCCTTCTGGACTCACGGCGTGACAGTTTCCGGCGAGGCGTGGGTCTCCCTATGGGAGCTTCAGATACCTCCCCACTGTTCTCGCTGGAAGCGTCTCTGAGCCCTCCCTCCTGCTCGCATTCCCTCAGAGATCCACTCCTCCCCCTGCTGGTTCCTGCTTCGGCTGTTGAGTCTCTTCCTTCCTCCCTGAGCCCCTCCACCACCTGTTCCTCCGATGGCAGTTCCCTGACAGAATCAGTTTCAATCCATTACCTCCGAGGATGTGGACAGGCTGCTTGGACGCGTGAAACCTACTACCTGTTTCCTTGATCCTTGCCCATCCTGGCTAATAAAAGCAAGCCGGGAAGGGCTGAGCGATGGGCTCTGCGGGGTGGTGAATGCTTCCCTCTGAGAGGGAACATTCCCAGATCCGCTGAAAGAGGCGGTCATTAAACCGCTTCTTAAAAAACCATCTTTAGACCCAGCCAGTATGGCCAACTATTGCCCAGTCTCAAATCTTCCATTCTTGGGCAAGGTGATTGAGCGCGTGGTTGCTGAACAACTCCAGGCACGCCTGGAGGATGCGGACCATTTCGATCCCTTCCAATCGGGATTCAGGCCTCATCATGGGACTGAAACTGCCTTTGTCGCGCTGCTTGGGGATCTCCGGCGAGCTAGGGACAAAGGTGAGAGCTGTTTCCTAGTTCTGCTGGATCTCTCAGCGGCCTTTGATACAATCGACCATAACATCCTTCTGGACCAACTAGAGGGACTGGGAGCTGGGGGCACTCTTATACAGTGGTTTCGCTCCTTCCTCCTGGGCCATGTTCAGAAAGTGGTGGTGGGGGATGAGTGTTCAGACCCCTGGACCCTCACCTGTGGGGTGCCTCAGGGTTCCGTCCTCTCCCCCATGCTTTTTAACATCTATATGAAGCTGCTGGGAGAGATCATCAGGGGGTTGGGGCTGGGTGTCCATCAATATGCAGATGATACCCAGCTCTACCTCTCCTTCAAATCAGAACCAGTGAAGGCGGTGAAGGTCCTGTGTGAGTGCCTGGAGGCGGTTGGAGGATGGATGGCGGCTAATGGATTGAAGTTGAAAACCTGACAAGCCAGAAGAACTGTTTTTGGGGGACAGGAGTCGGACTGGTGTGGCGGTCTCCCTGGTCCTGAATGGGGTAACTGTGCCCCTGAAGGACCAGGTGCGCAGCCTGGGAGTCATTTTGGACTCACAGCTGTCCATGGAGGCGCAGGTCAATTCTGTATCCAGAGCAGCTGTCTACCAACTCCACCTGGTACACAGGCTGAGACCCTACCTGCCCGCAGACTGTCTCACCAGAGTGGTGCATGCTCTGGTTATCTCCCGCTTGGACTACTGCAATGCGCTCTACGTGGGGCTACCTTTGAAGGTGACCCGGAAACTACAACTAATCCAGAATGCAGCAGCTAGACTGGTGACTGGGGGCGGCCGCCGAGACCACATAACACCGGTCTTGAAAGACCTACATTGGCTCCCACGACGTTTCCGAGCACAATTCAAAGTGATGGTGTTGACCTTTAAAGCCCTAAATGGCCTCGGCCCAGTATACCTGAAGGAGCGACTCAACCCCCATCGTTCTGCCCGGACGCTGAGATCCAGCACCGAAGGCCTTCTGGTGATTCCCTCATTGTGAGAAGCAAAGCTACAGGGAACCAGGCAGAGGGCCTTCTCGGTAGTGGTGGCACGCCCTGTGGAACGCCCTCCCATCAGATGTCAAAGTGATAAACAACTACCTGATATTCAGAAGACATCTTAAGGCAGCCCTGTTTAGGGAAGTTTTTAATGTATGATTTTAGTGTATTTTTGGTTCCTGTGGAAGCCGCCCAGAGTGGCTGGGGAAACCCAGCCAGATGGGCGGGGTACAAATAATAATCATGGATCTCTGCTTGCGCTTCAACTCATATAGGTCCCCATCATGCTCTTGATCCTGGTCTTCGTCCACAGACCGGGTCTTCACGTTGTTTTCATCCTTGTCCAATGCGTCGGCATCAGAGTTACCCAATGTACTTGTAGTCAAGGCCAGCAGCACTACAGCTAGCAGGATGGGCCAAGACTTCATGATAGGTCAGATGCACAGTGTTCTACATTGACTGAAAGGAATAGAAGTGTGAAAGAGCTGTCCTGCGTCTTATCTGAAATTACCCCATTTTTATTACAGGTATGGAGCATTATGAGGTTCGTCATGGTCGTTCAGGTCCCAAGGAGATGCCTAAGGCTTATCAGCTTGTTGCTGTTCCAATCTCCAGGCTGCTCAATGACTTTTGAAGAAAAGCATTGCTGCACCTATTGAGGAGGCACATTCACTTTCCATCAGTGCCATTCAGGAGTAAAGCATCACTGCAGCAGAAACAGTTTGCAAGTTTTTTAAAGAGTTTGGTTGGTTGCTGATGGGGAGTGACCAACATACCGGTTCATGCAGTTAACCAAGCCTAACCTATAATGGGGACTTCCGGGTTAGCGCGACCGGCCAATGGCGGATTCCCTCCGAGCTCCGGAGGGAATCTGCTCGACAGGGGCCGGGGCTTGCCGTGCTGGCGACACGGGGACCCTTAAAAACCACGGGCACGGATGCCCGTGGACATGGTGACTCTGCGGGCACTGTTAGTGCCCTCCCGACCTGCGAAGGAGCCTTTTTAAAGGCTACGGAACGGGTGACGGGGAGCGGCGTGGTGCTGTGAGTCTTCTGCTTCCCCTGCCGAGCGAAGCCGCATGCCATTTGTCGGAGAGCGCTGACTTCTTCCTTCTAAAATTCGGATTTAAAATTAAGAACAACAACCCATGAGTAATTTGGAAATTGGACTAAAATTATTTCGTTTGCGGATTTGGTACGAGCGGGGGAGGTGAAAAGAGGAAGTCCGTCTCCCCCCCCATTGTAAACAGTTTAAAGCAAGGATCTGCCAACTAAGGTTGTGAGAAGAGCTGTTTTTTCTTCGTGATTGGACAAAAGTTATTAATTCCACGGATTTAAAAGTCTAAGTTATTGTGCTGGAGGACAAGAGTCTATTTGTTTAGATCAAGTACCACTTTTCTCGAGACTGGGAGTAACCCGTGAAAAGAGCCTGCTGAGGATTTACAGGAAATTTTTGACAGCTGTCAAATTAGCTGTCAAAGCCAGGAAAAACTGAAAGCTTTAGTTTTAGCCGGTTATATTGCTACAAAGTATTGAAAGTAAAGAAAGATTGATACAAATAAATTTGACTTTTGGATCGGAAGTGAAAGGAATACTAAGTAACCAGAATCCCTCTAGAGGGGATTCACGGACATTACAAGAATGGAAATAGGTCGGAAAATACGAGCTGATCTGCAAGAGCTTGTCTTTCTCATGGGAAAGCTGCGAAAGATGTATGAGCAAGGCCATGTTTTGTCTACAAGTCCTACAAAACCGAAGTCAACAGAAAATATATCTACTGAGTTGGAAAAGGACTTGATGTTCAAAACACAGGCAGCTGGACAAGAAAAGAAATCAAAGATTGAAGAGGAGGAAAAGATACTTGCTGAACAGGAGGAGCAGAAAGGAGGGGTGGCCGAAATGCTACAGAAGACAAACGAGAGCCGGGGACCTGCCAAGACGACTTCAAGCTCGACCAAGGTGAAAGCTGGACTATCTGGGACATATGGATTTAAGAAACAGAGTTGGAGCTCCACCTTTAAACAAGTAGGCCTGGCTGGAAGAATCATGGTCAGTATTGAGAAAGTACCTTTTCGAGTTTGGGTCTTAATCATAAGAGACCTCCAAAGAAGCCGGCTGAAAGGGACTGAGAGAGATTTGAGAGCCTCGGACGTAAGGTCACCAGGCTAAAAAGATGGACTAATGGATTTTGGTTTGGGATTGAAACCGGGGAGAGAAGGGTGGGGTTTGGAAGTCCAAAGGGGTCCTGATCTTTATTTTGCAGTGTAAAAATTTTATGTTGTTTATCATTATAAGAATGGGGAATTCGTGGATGGGAATTAGGGTCAACCTTAGGAAAAGTATTTTCTCTCTTGTTTTTTCTTGTTTTTCTACATATGACTAAGGTATATAATTTAAAAGTTACTGAATAAACTGAACTAAATACAATAATGAACTAAGGGTTAAACCGATTACAAAGAAGTATATTAACAAATTATGGTTAAGACACAAAGGATAAAAACTTGTTGAACAAAACTGGAGCTGGAATACAAGAAGGGGAGGTGTGGGGAAGTCATGAAAAGAAGTTACTGAAAATGAGACTTAAAAGGTGGAACCTTTTTTTGTTTTTTGTGTTTTTCTTTGTTTTTCTGTTTTGTCTTTTGTACCTTTTGAAAATTTAATAAATATTATTTTTTTAAAAAAGCCTAACCTATAATGTCCACCCATCCATATCCCTTCTCCACTATCCAGGTTTGAAGATGTGGCTCTCCGATTATCCTTACTCTGAAAATGACTGACTTGGAGCTTCGCCGGATCCACAGACATGCAGCAGGATGTGAATCAGCTCTGGGCGCTTTTTAGGAATTGCAGACAGCTCTCCCAGAGGGGGTTCATCCACCAGAGAGGAAAGCCTCCCCAGCCCTCTTAGGCCTTCAGATGCCTCTAGCCCTTTTCTGAAGCAACATCTTCCATGTCCCATGGACCCACGGGGAGATGGCCAGGATCCTGATTTCCCTCACTTTACCAGCCTCTTGTAATTGCTCCCACCTCTGGGGTGAGTGCCAAGTCACGGTTGAGCAGTATAGCACTCTTTCAGCCCTTTAGACTTTTGCAGTATAGCAAATGCAGTCAATACTGTCCCCTCCAGATGCACTGGAGGAAAGCTCTCTGCTTCCTTGGCCTTGTGTGTCTCCCATGTAGCCTCTCCTGCTCTACCACTGGCCAGGAGTATGTGACTGCAGAATCAGCTTTGAGTTGTTAGGATTGCAGATGGCTCTTCCAGGAGGGCAGAAATGCTTAAGGAGAAAAAATTGCCAGACTTCATAAGCAGTAAGAAGACACTGGACCTTTGCTGAGATGACGTTAACCATAGTTCAGCTCAGCAGCTGTGAGCTGTGGAGGGTTTTGATTCGCTCTTATGCACTAGCCTCTCCAGCTATGGAATATCAGTCGGAGAGTCGGCATGTCATGAAGCATGAGATGTGTCCAGAACTTGCTCCTGAATTCCAAGACACAAGTCCTGCTGCTTCAGATGGTGTTTAATGACCAGGGTATATCACCAACCCAAGGATTCCCCTGCTCTCGTGGGGGCTATGAGCCAGCCCCCGCGTACATGGGGAGGGGATGGGCGCGCAACCCCACCTCCTCCTCAGCTCGGAAGTGGCTTTCTACCACTAGTGTGATATGTGGGTGAAGCCCACATAGCGTTGGCGCCTATGCTGGGTACAAGCAGCGAGGCAAGTGGAAGTGTGAAGCAACAGCATTTATACTACAAAAGAAACACACAGCCTATGATGCAGCAAGACTAGATTTTAGAGGAGAAATGGTGAGTCTTTTATTCCTGTTGTCCAAGTCTCTGCTCACTCCCAGAATGCACACTTCAAATAATATTGTTTCACTTTCTGGTTTAATTGTGGCTTAGCATTATCTAGTTTTCCTTTCTCGATCCTCCCCAGGGCTTTAAGATTACAGTGGTACCTCGGCTTACATATGCTTCAGGTTACATACGCTTCAGGTTACAGACTCCGCTAACCCAGAAATAGTGCTTCAGGTTAAGAACTTTGTTTCAGGATGAGAACAGAAATCGTGCAGCGGCGGCGCAGCGGCAGCAGGATGCCCCATTAGCTAAAGTGGTGCTTCAGGTTAAGAACAGTTTCAGGTTAAGAACAGACCTCCAGAACAAATTACCGTATTTTTCGCTCCATAGGACACACTTTTTCCCTCCTAAAAAGTAAGGGAAAAAGTCTGTGCGTCTTATGGAGCGAATGTGTGTTCCCTGGAGCCAAATCGCTGTTGTCCTGTGCTCCTGGGCTGCTCTTTGGGGGTGGGGGGAGGAGCCACGGTGCTCTGCCGGCAGCCTCTGCTTTTCCCCGAAGTCCCGACAAGGTTTGCAAGCAGCGGGAAGGCTGTGCGCTCCCGGGCTGCTCTTTGGGGGTGGGGGGAGGAGCCACGCAGCTCTGCCGGCAGCCTCTGCTTTTCCCTGAAGTCCCGACAAGGTTTGCAAGGTTTGCAAGCAGAGGGAAGATTGTGTGCTGCTGGGGTGCTTTTGGGGGGTGGGGGGTGGGGAGCTACACTGCTCTGCCTACAGACTTTGCTTTCCCCTGAAGTCCGGACAAGGTTTGCAAGGTTTGCAAGCAGAGGGAAGGCTGTGTGCTCCTGGGGTGGAGGGTGGGGGTGGGGAGCAGCAAATTGCTGTCTCTCAGTGCCTCCTAATTCAACTGCAAAGGATTGCCTAACTGGATTCTGAGCTCCATTTGAAGTTTAAAAATAGTAAGTTTGGGCATTTCTTCAAGTAGCAGTTTTGGGGAAATAGTCATAAATACATGCAAAGCATCTCTACAAACCAGTAATAGTAATTTCAGCTATAACTGAGCAGGTATCTGGCTCAGGAACAGTTTAAACTGCACAGCTATAACCAGACATCCTGTGTGTGTGGACCATGTTCCTAGTAGCTAATCTTTACTGCTGAAAATAGGCTCTGATATTCCACTCCAACTCTATAATTCATTATACAAATTCTTACAAGTACAGTCCACCTATACTAAACCAAAAACATTGTGTTCTCTTGGTATTGAATGGAAGCTATTTATCTGCCCTCTTTTCCTCCTCTGTTCTTTGCTCAGTCACTCCATTTTGAATCTTCCTTTCAAAACAACCATACCTGTTTTGAGAAAACTTCAGAGATTTAGGAACTGGAGCACAATCATTTGATCTTTAGCTTCACAGTATTTTAATATTCTTTTGGAAGCCGCCCAGAGTGGCTGGGGAGGCCCAGCTAGATGGGCGGGGTATAAATAATAAATTATTATTATTATTATTATTATTATTATTATTGTTGTTGTTGTTGTTGTTGTTGTTGTTGTTGTTGTTGTTGTTATTGTTATTATCATCTTTTTGCTGTTCCTCCATACTTCAAGCACTTCTCATTTGCACAGCCCTGGTTTCTCTCCCTGACTATTAATATTCTTGATTAATAACAGTAAAATGCTCAAATTTTAGTTTTTGTGACTGCTGCCAATACTGACTTCCCAGTGATAATGAAAACAGCTACATTATAATGGAATGTGTCCTTTTTCCATTCTCATCATTATATACCATGGCTCGCTTTAAAGCAGCAAAGTGGACAGGAGCCACACACTTTGCTGTTTTAAATAGTTTAGTACAAAATTTGAGTCAGATTTTTTTTCTTGTTTTCCTGCTCTAAAAACTTGGTGCGTCTTTTGGTCAGGAGCGTCCTATGGAGCGAAAAATACGGTAAGTTGTTAACCCGAGGTGCAACTGTATTGGGGATGAAACACTTTCGGAAGAAGAGAAAACTGAATTAAAACGGACAGGGATTTGCTTCTCAGTCATGGAATCCCATCCGTCTAACACTGGCAAATTTAAAAGGGCCCCAGAATGAAAAGCAGGCTCTGGGACTTATCAGTTGGCATCACAGATGCACTGCTTGGTGTCTCAGAGGTGGACACTTCAAGCATATAGGGACAGAAGTGGGTTTATGCCACAATAACTGTTACAGAAGCAAGTCCTGCTGATTCCCATGGGGCTCAATGGGGATCCTGGCAAGCGGATATGGGATTAAAATTGCTCCAAAGAATCTTTCAGTCCTGGGTGGGAGGAATATTTCCACCACATCTCCCCAAGCCCAGTTGCTTGTTCCTTTCTGCATCTTCTTTTCAAGTATACGGCATAAGACGGAAGGATATCAAGTGGGCTAGCATGCAGGAAATAGAGAGTGGGCTAGGAACTTGGGGAGAAAGTCATCTCCAGAGTCTGGGAATGAGGGTAGGGTCACGTCCTCAAGCCAAGATAGTGGAGGAATAGGGGTACTGAGGACATTGTAATGTGGATGTTGCAGACATAATAAACCATGCTTGGTCCATAGCATGTGTCAGTGTGCTGATCAGCCCACACCAGTAAACAACTAAGCTCATCATGCAACGTCCATGTTCTCCCTACTGGGTTAGGTAAAGGGACCCCTGACCATTAGGTCCAGTCATGACCGACTCTGGGGTTGCGGCGCTCATCTCACTTTATTGGCCGAGGGAGCCAGCGTACAGCTTCTGGGTCATGTGGCCAGCATGACTAAGCTGCTTCTGGCGAACCAGAGCAGTGCACGGAAACGCCGTTTACCTTCCGGCCGGAGCGGTACCTATTTATCTACATGCACTTTGATGTGCTTTCGAACTGCTAGGTTGGCAGGAGCTGGGACCGAGCAATGGGAGCTCACCCCGTCATGGGCATTCGAACCGCTGACCTTCTGATCGGCAAGTCCTAGGCTCTGTGGTTTAACCCACAGCGGCACCCGTGTCCCTGGGTTACTGAACCTATTCATGGTACCGTTGAAACACTAATGTGCCTCTTAAATACGCAGAGGAAAGTATATTCCTTTTTTCAAAAGTCATCATACAGCCAGGAAGTTGGAACAACCATGAGGTGATAAGCATCAAAGATCACATTGGGATCTGAAAAACTGCCACATGCCTCATAACTTAGTGCACAGGTTCCCAAACCTTTTTTTGGGTGGGGGGCACTCACTGTTCCATAAACACATACCCAGTGTCCCCTACTCTATGGAAAGCATTTGTGTCTACAGCACTTCTTTGTTTGCTGAGCCTGCCCTAGGGGAGAAGAAAATGATGGAGGAGTTGTGCATTATGCGATTCAGGCATGGATATAAGAAATTGTGAAATTCAGGAAGGGTACGACGCAGAACAGAATGAACCGGAGGAACAGTCAAGGAAGAGAACAGAGGAAAGACCACTCTGCCTTGGGAAGGAGCACACTGTACTCCATGTCAGCACAAGATGGCTAATGGTCCTCCCTAAGACACTTGGTCTTAGTCCAGGAACACAAGACAACAAATCATACCCTCTAATCCCCCCAGGTCAGACCACCTGGCTATTTAAACCAGCCCAATGTGGGTTCTTCTGCACAGGACTTCGGTTGGCTTCTCATCCCTGGAGACAAAGATCACTAGCTTGGTAAGAACATCATTTTCTTCTTGACTGCAGCAGTTAGATCAAGCCCAGTGCTGTTCTGACTATTCCCCAGAAATATCTGGGGAAAGAAACTGCAGTTAAAAATGATCAAAGGGAAGAGAAAATGTTGGTCAAAAACTCCTTTGTGGGGTGCCGGGATTCTAGGGCACAGAAGGGGTGTTTGCGAGTGTCCTTACTTTAATTCTGCAAAGGATTTTAATGCGCAGCTTTATATATAATTTTAAGATCTTCATAATTTAAGATCTTTAAATGAGATCTTTAAATGTTATATTTCTATTTAAATATATGCAAGTATCTTTTTAAAGTTTGCTTTTCTTGATCCTTTTTAACAAATGATTTTAGATGGTCCATTATTAAAAGCTTCCATGTGTTCTGTGGAGTCAATGGCATCTAAATCAAAGTGGTGGTCTGCACTCTGCAGCCTTTTCATTTTCCTTTACTTCCTCCAATCTCCTGCCTTACATTCCCCTTGTAAGCAGGACAAGGTGGGGGTGGGCAGTCACTTGGGGACTGTTCATCACTTGATTCTTTCAGTGTAGAAACTCTATGTTCCTGAGAACAAGGCAGAAAGAAAGAGAACCCTCTTTCTCAGGGAGGTGGGGAGATGTTCCTATTCGGGTTTGGAGGGACAGCTTAGAGACAGCATCAAGGACACTTGCCAGCACACCAGGAAGAGGGGTCAAGACAACTACAGGTGGAAAAATTGGTAATATTTAATAAACATAACTTGAGGATCTGCAAAACAAACTAGTTAGTCAGATTCAACCAATGTAAACAAATCTAATAAAGTCCGGGCAGATGTCCATTAATAGATGGGGGTCACACAGCACATACTGCCTCTCCCACGGAGGACCTTAAGGTCCATAAATAGCAACACCCTAGAGGTCCCAAGGAAGTTAAATTAGCCTCAACCAGAGCCAGGGCTTTCCCAACACTGGCTCCAGCCTGGTGAAACGCTCTGTCTCATGAGACCAGGGCCCTGCAGGATCTGATTTCTTTCCGAAGGGCCTGTAAGACAGAGTTGTTCCACCTGGCCTTTGGATTGGAGTCAATTTGATTCCCTCCCCCTCTTTCTTTTTTCCTTTCTCCTCCTTTGATGAGGCTGCATTTTAATGTTTCCATGTTGTATTTTAATCTTGTTTTTAAGTTGTATTCATTCAACTTGTTTTTATTATTGCTTATTAGCCGCCCTGAACCCGGCCTTGGCTGGGGAAGGCGGGGGTATAAATAAAAAATATTATTATTATTATTATTATTATTATTATTATTATTATTATTATTATTATTATTATATTGTGCATGCAGTGAGGTTTCCTGTGATTCCTTCCTTCCTGCTGCAAGGACCTTTGGTTTTAAAACCAAAGAGTCATACCATGGCCCCATTGGGCAACTTACACCCCAATGTGTCCATCAAGCCAAAGGGCACCGGCAGCACCCACAGACCATGTCTGACAACAGTGCCTCAAGGATGCCCACAACCCAACACTGTCTCAAGTAAGTGTTTCTTTCTTTCTGAAATCTTCTCACCTGCCCAGACTACATGCCAATTAGCCCACATTCTGCCCATATATAAGGAATAAATAATAATAATAATAATAATAATAATAATAATTATTATTATTATTATTATTATTATTATTATTATTATTATTATTATTTCCCCAGCCACTCTGTGCAGCTCCTAACAGAATATTAAAAACATGATAAAACATCAAACATTAAAAACTTCCTTAAACAGGGCTGCTTTCAGATGCCTTCTAAAAGTCAGATAGTTGTTCATTTCCTTGACAACTGATGGGAGGGCATTCCACAGGGCGGGCGCCACTATCAAGAAGGCCCTCTGCCTGGTTCCCTGTTACTTTGCTTCTCGCAGTGAGGGAACCACCAGAAATCCCTTGGAGCTGGACCTCAGTGTCTGGGCTGAATGATGGGGGTGGAGATGCTCCTTCAGGTATATAGGGTTGAGGCCTTTTAGGGCATATGCTAAATCACTTCCTCATATGTTCTGTGACATTAACCTTTTGTGATATGACTCTAAATGTTGTTGTAGATATTGCTCTCATTGCCTCTGTTGTTCCGTGTTTATTGCATGTTTTCTAAAGGTCAGAAAAAATATAATCATGGTCCCCTCCTTTTCCTTTCTGTCTATCCAAAGCGAGCACCAGTTCCAGCTCCATCCATCATGAAGCATCTTCTGATCTTGCTGTCTCTTCTAGCTCTCATGAGCTGCACAAGGGCCTATAGCGTGGAATGCACAGGCCCAACTTCCTGTACTGAGTCTTTTGTAAGTATCCTGCTGTTCAAACAACCATTCCCAGGATTCAGAGGCAATAGGAGTGGAGAGAGTGGAATATCTGTTCAATTGTTTTAAAAAATGTACTGGAGATACATTGTCAAGAGGTTAAAACGCATCCCTTTTTACTTCTAGGGCAGAAAAATATGTCGTTGTCCGAGCTCGATTGGCTTAATAGATACCGTCAGCCCGAGTAAAAGAGGTTGGTATGGACTTTTCTGTTCATCCCAAGTGCTCCTGTTCTTTTAACTGTGGTGCAGTGGACAAGAATTGAGCAGCTGTAGCTTCCCTAGCAAGGAAGTATCCATGATGGGACGTTAATGACCTGCTAGCTGTCTTTTGCTCAGATATTAGAGAGCATGAATGTTGTTCTAGGAAGATGAGAAGGCAATCAGTAGAGAATCCGGAAGGGTTTTGGAGGAGGGCAATGAGGATGAGCAGAGACCTCAGAAACCCGCCCTAGGAGGAAAGGTTATGGCAATGAAAGGTTATGTTCAAGGAAGTTCTACTCTGAGCCATTGGAATTAATGGACCTAACTTAGGCATGTTCTTTAATTTCAATGGGCCGACTTGAATTAGGTCTAACATTGGATACACCACAGAGTTGGTTTAGGCTGGAGAAGGGACGACTGAAGGGAGAGAGGAGAGCACTCTTTACATCCATGGAGGGCTGTCAATTGGAAGATGGCAAAGAATCATCCTTTGCTGCCCCAGAGGGGAGGAGTGGGTCTTGAGGCTTAAGTTGCACTAGGGTAGATTTGGATAGAACACTGGGAGGCAATTCCTGATGGCAAAAACAGGGGGAGAATGGACCCAATCCCAACAGAGTGGTATTTTGGAGTGAGAGAAAGTCTGCCCCTTTAGATAGCCACATGCTGGGGACACTTTAGTTTCAAGTTGCTGGACTAAATGACTTCCAGTCTTTCTCAGCTCTCAAATTCTGTGATTCCTGTCGTCTTCATAAAGAAGATAATAGCTGGCCTTTCAGAGGAATGAATCCCCTGCCCTTTTCTTTCTCCTCACAGATGTAGAGGCAGCTACTATGGCCAAAGAAAACTGAGACGCAGATTGGGATCAACCCAGATGCTCAGCAGGTTCACCAAATGATCTCAGTGGCATATCTTCACTGCTTGATACCTCCACTCTGCTCCTGTAGTCCTTAAGCCCTGAATCCAGATTTCATGGGCAGCCCAGAATTCAGGAAGAATTCAGCAACTGCAAATAAATCTTAGCATTCTAGCCTCTTGTTTGGTCTCTTGAATGTGAACCTACAAGATATCTGTCCAGGAGTGTAACAGAACATTATGGGTCCAGTAGGTGGGTAGGGTCCTCCAATACACTCTCAGAAGAGGACACAGATCTGCAGAGAATTTGCATTTGCTTCCTGTGATATTCAAAGTTGTATCCTATTTTTCAGGCGATGTAGCAGACCCAGAACTAAATCCACGACTGTCCATACTGATAGTATAATACTTGGCGAAAAAATATTTTCACATTCCCCCCCCCCAAAAAAAAACCACCTGAAGCCTTTTTACTGGCTATAGTATGGGATTAGATACCAAAGATCGCATATAATATATTTCCCTATTCATTCACCTTTTACCTTTACCTGGAATGTCATGGAGTGATAGGTTGGGAAGTTTTCATAGAAATAATGTATGATGAAAAATGTATGATGTGTAAATAGAATTTGGGAAATGCATAAATAAAAAATAAAATAAAAGTATAATACTTGGCAGACAGATTGAGAACAGGTGAAGCTTTCCCCCAGAATTGTATTTCCAGAGAAGGAAAAGCCTAACCTGTTGAATTTCTGCCAGACACACGCAACTCTTAAAGCTACAAGAAACCTCTATTTCCCCACTTCCAGTGCAAGCCTATATCCCCAGACCTGGGAGGAAGCCCCATTATCCACAAAGAGACCTACTTTCTAACTATACTGTGAGTTCTTATTGAGTGCCCAGTCCTTAGCTCCTGTACAGCAGGAGGCTTGTCTAAGCCTCATTGCAAAGTTATTACATTTTGCATTTGTTATTTGGAAGCAGGGATCCTCTTACACCCACCCACACTTATTGGAAAAGATCACTTCTAGGGAGTACCTGATTGCAGACAAACCCACCCCTGGAAAGATGTGTACTTCTTGCTGGTAAAAAAACAGAAGGCCGAGTGGTGATTCAAATGGCTACTCTGTGAGGCGGTGTAAGAAAAGGTTTATGAATTGATAGGGGTTTTCGCTTCATAACTTTGTTTCCAGTGGAAGGACAGATGGGCTTTTAAAAGTAATACTGTATTTTTCGCTCTATAAGACACACCAGACCATAAGAAGACCTAGTTTTTGGAGGAGGAAAACAAGAAAAAAAATATTCTGAATCGCTCTTGCTGTTCTGGCTTCTGGGATAGATGCGCAGCCTGCATTCGCTCCATAAGACGCACACACATTTCCCCTTACTTTTTAGGAGGGAAAAAGTGAGTCTTATAGAGCAAAAAATACAATAACATAAAAGCTCAAATCTGGGTACTCTGTTGGCTGTGGGTCCAGGACATTAGTATCGCCCATATCTGTCTCTTGGAGGCACTGTGTCTTTTGCAGGAACATAGGCATTAAAAGTGCCCTTCTGAGCTCACACAGGGTACATTTCCCTCACCACTGCACTGGGTGAGAAATTATGGTCAGAAATACTCAAAGAGAAGGGAGTCCAAGATGGATGGTAGTTTCTTAAAGGTAAACTATTGAAGGCACAGATGCAGACAATTCCCAGAAGAAAGAAAGTGGAAGGCATCTCAACAAACTGGTGTGGCTGCATAAGGAGCTTACAGGAAAGCTGAGATTTAAGAGGGGGGTGTCTAAAAAAGGAAGAAAGGGGAAACCAACACAGGGTTTTGGGAAATCACCTGGGCCCATTGTAGTTCAGTGTCTATATAAGTGGCTTGGAGGAAGGAATTGAGGGGGTTCTCATCAAATTTGCAGATGACATAAAACTGGGAGGGGTAGCCAATGCCGCAGAAAACAGAAGAAGGATTCAAGAATACCTCAGTGTATTGGGAAACTGGCTCCAAAGTAACGAAATGAACAACAGCAGCAACAACAACAACAACTTTTATTATTTGTATGCCATACTTAATGGGCTTGTTTTGGGGTGAATTTTCTCAATGTTTCAACTACAAAACTATTTGTACATGTACATGTATGTGTGTATGCATAGTTTTCTTCAGAGTAGAAGCGCAACGGAACACTGTGATGGAAGCCACTGCAGTGGTACCTATTTATCTACTTGTTCTGCCACTGCAGTGGTACCTATTTATCTACTTGTTCTGCCAAACTGGTAGGTTGGCAGAAGCTGTGACAGAGCAATGGGAGCTCATCCTGTCACACAGATTCAAGCTGCCAACCTTCTGTCGGCAAGCCCAAGAGGTTCAGTGGTTTAGACCACAGTGCCATCTGCCACCCGCAGGACAAATACCAATCTTCTGACTATTAAAACAAGCCTGGGGAGGGGGGGTTGTTCTTCTGAAGACAACTTGTGGCTTCTCCAAAAGTGAACATCTTCCCATCCATGGTGTGCTGTTGTTCATAAAAATGAAGTCTATATGAATTAATTCTAAAGAATTTCTCGTGTGCAGGAAAATTGATTTCTTTTTCAGGGGAAGAAACAGGTTCTAGAAATCAAATGGTGGGTTTTGGCACACCATTAATTAAAACTCTGCCAATGGAAAATAGCATTTCCTAATTTACTGAGCAACCAGAACAAAAGCAGTGTATAATTTGAGGAGAAAGAGACATAGAAGTTTTGGGCTGGGCGATGGGGTTTCATGGGGTGGTGAATGCTTCTCTCTGTGAAGGAGCCTTCCCAGACCTGCTGAAAGAGGCAGTTATCAAACCGCTTCTTAAAAAAACATCTTTAGATGCGGCCAATATGGCCAACTATAGCCCAGTCTCAAATCTTCCATCATTGGGCAAGGTGACTGAGCAAGTGGTTGCTGAAAAACTCCAGGCACGCCTGGAAGAAGCGGACCATTTGGATCCCTTCCAATCTGGATTCAGGCCTCATCATGGGACTGAAACTCCCTTGGTTGCACTGGTCGATAATCTCTCCTTTTTTTAAAAAAAAAAATTTTATTGGTTTTACAACGTTTTTTAAACAACACAAACAAATAAACAGACAAACAAACATGTATAATTTCATAACCTTTTTTTTCATATCCCTTGCTTCTCGGACTCCCCCATACCTCCCCTTTCTGCATTCCAATTTCAAAAATTATTTCAGCAGCTTCTAAATAGTTTTATCAAATATATGTTTTATTAGTCTTTTCTTTAACTTAATCTTATGTCACTGTAATCCCTTTTTCTTTCTCAACACCTCAACATTTTAGCATTCATCAATTTTATAATAGTTCTTAAGATAAATTTTAAATTTCTTCCAATCCTCTTCCGTCGTCTCTTTCCCCTGATCATGAATTCTGCCAGTCATCTCAGCCAGTGTCATATAGTCCATCACTTTCATCTGCCATTCTTCCAAGGTGGGTAGATCTTGTGTCTTCCAATACTTTGCGATGAGTATTCTTGCTGCGGTCGTAGCATACATAAAAAAAGTTCTATCTTTCTTTAACACCAATTGGCCGACAATGCCCAGGAGAAAGGCCTCTGGTTTCTTAGGGAATGTACATTTAAGTACTTTTTTCATTTCATTGTATATCATCTCCCAGAAAGCCTTAATCTTTGGGCACGTCCACCAAAGGTGATAGAAAGTACCTTCCGTTTCTTTGCATTTCCAACACTTATTATCAGGCAAATGGTAAATCTTTGCTAGCTTGACTGGGGTCGTGTACCACCTATAAATCATTTTCATAATATTTTCCTTTAAGGCATTACATGCCGTAAATTTTATCCCGGTGTTCCACAACCATTCCCAGTCACCAAACATAATGTTATGACCAATGTCCTGTGCCCACTTAATCATAGCTGATTTAACTATTTCATCTTGTGTATTCCATTTCAGCAGCAAATTATACATTCTTGACAAATTCTTAGTATTGGGTTCTAACAGTTCAGTTTCTAATTTTGATTTCTCCACCTGGAAGCCAATTTTCCTATCTTGCTTGTACACCTCCATTATTTGATAATAATGGAGCCAATATCGTACTTTAGGTTTCAATTTCTCATGACTCTGTAACTTCAATTTATCTCCATCTTGTTCCAAGATTTCCCAATACTTTGGCCATTTGGCCTCCATATTGAGCTTTTTCAGTGCCTTAGCCTCCAAGGGTGACAACCATCTAGGGGTTTTGTTTTCCAACAGGTCTTTGTATCTTATCCAAACATTATATAATGCTTTTCTGGCAATATGGTTTTTGAAGGCCCTATGCACCTTAATTTTGTCATACCATAGATATGCATGCCAACCAAATGTATTATTGAAACCTTCTAAATCCAAGATATCTGTATTCTCGAGGAGCATCCACTCTTTCAGCCAGCAAAACGCTGCTGCTTCATAGTACAATTTTAAGTCCGGCAGGGCAAATCCCCCTCTTTCTTTTACATCTGTCAATATTTTATATTTTATTCTGGGCTTTTTGCCCTGCCAGACAAATTTCGAAATGTCCTTCTGCCACCTCTTGAAACAGTCCATCTTATCAAGAATCTGCAAAGTTTGAAACAAAAATAACATTCTAGGCAATACATTCATCTTGATAACTGCAATACGGCCTAACATTGACAATTTCAAATTTGACCATATTTCTAGATCTTTTTTAATTTCTGACCAGCATTTTTCATAATTGTCTTTATACAAGTTCAAATTTTTAGATGTCAAATGAACCCCTAGGTATTTCACCTTCTTAACCACTGTCAAACCTGTTTCATTCTGGAATTTCTCCCTCTCCATGACTGTTAGATTTTTTTCCAAGACTTTGGTTTTTTGTTTGTTCAGTTTAAACCCGGCCACCTGACCAAATTCTTGAATTATCTCCAACACCCTTTTCGTACTAGTGTCTGGCTCTTGTAGGGTTAGTACTAAGTCATCTGCAAAGGCCCTTAATTTGTAGTGTTTAGCTCCGACCTGTACACCTTTGACCTGCTGGTCATCTCTAATCATATTTAGCAACACCTCCAGAACAGAGATAAAAAGCAATGGGGAAATTGGGCACCCCTGTCGTGTCCCTTTTTCTATCTTAAATTCTTCAGTTATCACATTATTTACAATCAATTTAGCTTTTTGTTCAGAATATATCGCACCCATACCATTCTCAAATCCTTGACCTACCCCCATCCCATGAAGATTCTTTTTCATAAAACTCCAAGAAATATTGTCAAAGGCTTTCTCCGCATCCACAAATATCAGCACTGCTTTAGTGTTTATATTCACCTCCAATAGTTCCAAAATGTCTATTATGTTCCTCACGTTATCTGATAAATGCCTTTTTGGGAGAAAGCCTGCTTGGTCCTTGTTAATCTTCTCCATCAACACTCTTTTCAATCTTTTTGCCAAAATGTCTGCAAAAATTTTGTAATCCACATTAAGTAGTGATATTGGGCGGTAGTTCTTAAGTTGAGTCTTTTCAGTCTCTGTCTTTGGTATGAGTGTAATATAAGCTTCTTTCCACGATTCTGGCGCCCTTTTCCCCTCTAAAATCTCGTTGCAGACTTCCTTTAACGGTTGAACCAACCACTCCTTCAAAGCTTTATAGTATCTGGAAGTCAGTCCATCTGGTCCTGGAGATTTGCCCAGTTGCATGTTCTGAATGGATCACTGCCTTGCCGTGGCGAAGGGGCTTGAAGAACTCAGAGAAGCTATGAACTATGCCGAGCAGGGCACCCAAGATGAACAGGTCATAGTGGAGAGTTTTGACCAAACGTGATCCACCTGGAGTAGGAACCGGCAAGCCACTCCAGTATCCCTGCCAAGAAAACTCCATGGACAAAGACAACAGACATATAAAAGTTATGACGCTGGAAGATGAGCCCCTCAGGTCGGAAGGTGTCCAACATGCTACTGGGGAAGAGCGGAGGACAAGTACAAGTAGATCCAGAGCTGATGAAGCGGCTGGGCCAAAGCCGAAAGGACGCTCAGTTGTGGATATGCATGGAAGTGAAAGGAAAGTCCAATGCTGTAAAGAAAAATATTGCATAGGAACCTGGAATGTAAGAACCATGAACCTGGGTAAGTTGGATGTGGTCAAAAATGAGATGGCAAGAATAAATATTGACATCCTGGGCATCAGTGAGCTAAAATGGACGGGAATGGGCGAATTCAGTTCGGATGACTATCATATCTACTACTGTGGGCAAGAAACCCGTAAAAGAAATGGAGTGGCCCTCATAGTCAACAAAAGAGTGGCGAAAGCTGTACTGGGATGCAGTCTCAAAAATGATAGAATGATCTCGATACGAATCCAAGGCAGACCTTTTAACATCACAGTAATCCAAGTTTATGCACCAACTACTGGTGCTGAAGAAACTGAAATTGACCAATTCTATGAAGACTTACAAGACCTTATAGAAGTGACACCAAAGAAGGATGTTCTGCTCATTATAGGGGATTGGAATGCTAAAGTAGGGAATCAAGAGATAAAAGGAACAACTGGCAAGTTTGGCCTTGGAGATCAAAACGAAGCAGGGCAAAGGCTAATAGAGTTCTGTCAAGAGAACAAGCTGGTCATCACAAACACGCTTTTCCAACAACACAAGAGACGACTCTACACATGGACATCCCCAGATGGGCAACATCGAAATCAGATTGATTATATTCTCTGCAGCCAAAGATGGAGAAGCTCTATACAGTCAGCAAAAACAAGACCTGGAGCTGACTGTGGCTCAGATCATCAGCTTCTTATAGCAAAATTCAAGCTTAAACTGAAGAAAGCAGGAAAAACCACTGGACAGGTAAGATACAATCTAAACCAAATCCCTTATGAATACACAGTGGAAGTGAGGAACAGGTTTAAGGATTTAGATTTGCTGGACAGAGTGCCTGAAGAACTATGGGTGGAGGCTCGCAACATTATACAGGAGGCAGCAACTAAAACCATCCCAATGAAAAAGAAATGCAAGAAAGCAAAGTGGCTGTCCAACGAGGCCTTACAAATAACGGGGGAGAGAAGGCAAGCAAAATGCGAGGGAGATAGTGAAAGATACAGGAAATTGAATGCAGATTTCCAAAGAATAGCAAGGAGAGACAAGAAGGCCTTCTTAAACGAGCAATGCAAAGAAATAGAGGAAAGCAACAGAATGGGAAGAACCAGAGATCTGTTCAAGAAAATCGGAAATATGAAAGGAACATTCCGTACAAAGATTACCATAATAAAGGACAAAAGTGGTAAAGACCTAACTGAAGCAGAAGACATCAAGAAGAGGTGGCAAGAATACACAGAGGAATTATACCAGAAAGATATGGATGTCTCGTACACCCCAGGTAGTGTGGTTGCTGACCTTGAGCCAGACATCCTGGAGAGTGAAGTCAAATGGGCCTTAGAAAGCACTGCAAATAACAAGGCCAGTGGAAGTGATGGTATTCCAGCTGAACTGTTTAAAATTTTAAAAGATGATGCTGTTAAAGTGCTACACTCAATATGCCAGCAAGTTTGGAAAACTCAGCAGTGGCCAGAGGATTGGAGAAGATCAGTCTACATCCCAATCCCAAAGAAAGGCAGTGCCAAAGAATGCTCCAACTACCGCACAATTTCACTCATTTCACATGCTAGCAAGGTTATGCTTAAAATTCTACAAGGAAGGCTCAAGCAGTATGTGGACCGAGAACTCCCAGAAGTGCAAGCTGGATTTAGAAGAGGCAGAGGAACCAGAGACCAAATTGCAAACATGCGCTGGATTATGGAGAAAGCTAGAGAGTTCCAGAAAGACATCTACTTCTGCTTCATTGACTATGCAAAAGCCTTTGACTGTGTTGACCACAGCAAACTATGGCAAGCTCTTAAAGAAATGGGAGTGCCTGATCACCTCATCTGTCTCCTGAGAAATCTCTATGTGGGACAAGAAGCTACAGTTAGAACTGGATATGGAACAACTGATTGGTTCCAAATTGGGAAAGGAGTACGGCAAGGCTGTATATTGTCTCCCTGCTTATTTAACTTATATGCAGAATTCATCATGCGAAAGGCTGGGCTGGATGAATCCCAAGCCGGAATTAAGATTGCCGGAAGAAATATCAACAACCTCAGATATGCAGATGACACCACCTTGATGGCAGAAAGTGAAGAGGAATTAAAGAACCTTTTAATGAGGGTGAAAGAGGAGAGCGCAAAATATGGTCTGAAGCTCAACATCAAAAAAACGAAGATCATGGCCACTGGGCCCATCACCTCCTGGCAAATAGAAGGGGAAGAAATGGAGGCAGTGAGAGATTTTACTTTCTTGGGCTCCATGATCAGTGCAGATGGTGACAGCAGTCACGAAATTAAAAGACGCCTGCTCCTTGGGAGAAAGGCGATGGCAAACCTAGACAACATCTTAAAAAGCAGAGACATCACCTTGCCAATCAAAGGTCCGTATAGTAAAAGCCATGGTTTTCCCAGTAGTGATGTATGGAAGTGAGAGCTGGACCATAAAGAAGGCTGATCGCCGAAGAATTGATGCTTTTGAATTATGGTGCTGGAGGAGACTCTTGAGAGTCCCATGGACTGCAAGAAGATCAAACCTCTCCATTCTGAAGGAAATCAGCCCTGAGCGCTCACTGGAAGGACAGATCGTGAAGCTGAGGCTCCAATACTTTGGCCACCTCATGAGAAGAGAAGACTCCCTGGAAAAGACCCTGATGTTGGGAAAGATGGAGGGCACAAGGAGAAGGGGACGACAGAGAATGAGATGGTTGGATGGTGTTCTTGAAGCTACCAGCATGAGTTTGATCAAACTGCGGGAGGCAGTGGAGGACAGAAGTGCCTGGCGTGCTCTGGTCCATGGGGTCACGAAGAGTCGGACACGACTAAACGACTAAACAACAACAAATGTTCTGAATGGCACCCTCTATCTCTTGTTCTGTTATTCTCTGATTTAGATCCACCTTACTTTGATGAGAGATTTTTTGTAATCCATATTTTTTAAGGAATTCGTCTATGTCCTCTTCATTCTGTGATCCTTGTGAGTATAGTTTTTTAAAATAACTCAGGAAACAGTTTCTAATCTCGTTGGGTTTAGATATATTCTTTCCATCCACTTCTAGATTTGTGACTGTCTTTAGTTTCTGTCTTTTCTTCAATTGCCAAGCCAGAAGTTTACCACATTTATCTGCAGATTCAAATGTCTTTTGTCTCATTTGCTTTATCTTCCACTCAATCTCTTGATTCATCAATTCCATGTATTGTGTTTGATATAACTTAATCTCTCTCAAAATCTCCTGGGACTTTGGTTTTGATCTTAATTTCTTCTCTCCTTCTTTTATCTTTTCCAAGATCTTTTCCTTCTTCTCATTTTGCTTTCTCTTTTTTATTGAATTTTGTTGAATTAGAAATCCTCGCATCACAGCTTTACTTGCATCCCAGATCACTCTTTTTTCTACATCAGCCTTTAAATTTATTTCAAAATAGTCCTTTAAAGTTTTTTGGGCCTTTCTGTGGATCTCCTCATCTCGAAACAAGGTGTCACTCATCCTCCATCTGAATTGACCAGTTGTTGTAAATTTCATCTCCATCTTCACGGCGTTATGGTCGGAGCAAGTCTTTGGGCAGATTTCTATTTTCTTAATCTTTGGAGCCATCCCACTAGTAATCCAGATTTGGTCGATTCTGGTCCAGGTCATCATTGCTTGAGAGAAAAAAGTTCCCTCTCTCTCGAGAGGGTTCCTTGTTCTCCAAATATCTATTAAGTCCATATTTTCAGTCATTTCAAAGAAGGTCTTCGGAAGTCTCCCTTCCTTAGAGATTGTCTGTCTTTGTGCCTTGTCCATATTTGTAGAAACCACGCCATTCATATCTCCCATGATTACTACATTGTAGTCCAAATAGTCCATCAGAGTTTCATGCAGCTTCTTGAAGAATTCCGCCTTCCCTTCATTTGGTGCATAGATTCCAACTATTAACAATTTTTCTCCTTGTACTTGTATTTCAGCTGCCAGGTATCTTCCTTGTTCATCTTTAAACATCATTTTTGGGGCCAATTTCTCTTTTGCATAAATCACCACTCCTCTTTTCTTAACTTTGTCCGATGAGATGAATTCTTGCTCTAATCTTTTATTTATAAGTAGTTTCCTGTGTACCCTGGTCACATGAGTTTCTTGTAAACAAATCAAATCCAATTGTTCTCTTTTCAAAATATGGAAAACTTGGCGTCTTTTCGTGGGCATGTTCAGCCCATTAAAATTCCAACTAAGGAATTGCAGGGCCATCTTGTTATTTGTCATTTACTCCTCCTACCGCTCCAAGTTGTTGCTCTTCCTCTGATGGTGGTTTAAGTCCAAACGATAGATTCAAGATGTCTACTGCTCCTTTTTGTTCTAAGATTGGGTCTACCGTTCCCTTCTGCAGATCCTCGTGGTTTCTCTCCAAAAATTTCTCTTTGTCTTGAATTGTTTTTATTTTCACCTTCTTTCCCTTGTAGTTGAAGGACAGTCCTTGTGGAAACTCCCACCTAAAGAGTATGTTGTTCCTTTTCAGCAGGTAGACCAGATCTTTGTAGAAGGTTCTCACCTCCAAAATATATTTAGGGATGTCCTTAAAAATTTGTATATGAGAATTTTCAATTTCCAAGGCCTTTTGGTAATGTAGTTTCAATATTTTGTCTCTTTCTTCCTTGGATCTGAAAGTAATCAGGCAGTCCCTCGGAGTCTTTCTGTTCTGTCTCCTGCCCAATCTGAATGCTGTTGTTATCTTAAATTCTTCCTCCTCCAATTCTCCCTGCCAAAAGTCAGAAAACTCTTGTGTGAGGAACTCCACAAGGCTGTCCCCTTCACTTTCAGGAACCAGTCTTAATTTCAAGTTTCTCTCCTTTCTCTGTAATTCCATCAAAGACAAGGCCGCGTCATGTTCATACACTTTTTTAGAAATCGGTTCTAATTTTTCCTGTGTCTCTTCAGCAATATTTCTGGCGTCCTCTGAGATTTTACTGGTCGATAATCTCCGGCAGGCTAGGTACAAAGGTGAGAGCTGTTTCCTAGTTCTGCTGGATCTCTTAGTGGCTTTTGACACCTTCAACCATAACATCCTTCTGGACCATCTAGAGAGGCTGGGAGCTGGGGGCACTGTTATACAGTGTTTCTGCTCCATCCTCCTGGGCCGTGTCCAGAAAGTGGTGGGGGGGATGAGTGTTCAGACCCCTGGGCTCTCACTTGTGTGGTGCCTCAGGGTTCTGTCCTCTCTCACATGCTTTTCAACATCTACATGCAGCCGCTGGGAGAGATCATCAAGGGGTTTGGGGTGGGTGCTCATCAATATGTGGATGATACCCAGCTCTACCTCTCTTTCAAATCAGAACCAGTGAAGGTGATGAAGGTCCTGTGTGAGTGTGTGGAGGCGGTTGGAGGATGGATGGCAGCTAACAGATTGAGGTTGAATCCTGACAAGACAGAAGTACTGTTTTGGGGGAACAGGAGACAGGCAGGTGTGGAGGATTCCTTGGTCCTGATTGAGGTAACTGTGCCCCTGAAGGACCAGGTGCGCAGCCTGGGAGTCATTTTGGACTCACAGCTGCCCATGGAGGCGCAGGTCAATTCTGTGTCCAGGGCAGCTGTTTATCAGCTCCATCTGGTATGCAGGCTGAAACCCTACCTGCCTATGGAGTGTCTTGCCAGAGAGATTCATGCTCTAGTTATCTCTCGCTTGGACTACTGCAATGCGCTCTATAACTACAACTAATGCGGCAGCTAGACTGGTGACTGGGAGTGGCCCATGAGACCACATAACACTGGTCTTGAAAGACCTACATTGGCTCCCAGTACGTTCCTGAGCAGAATTCAAAAAGTTGCTGCTGACAGCCTTGGTCCAGTATACCTGGAGCGTCTCCACCCCCATTGTTCTACTCGGACACTGAAGTCCAG
The DNA here is from genome assembly GCF_964188305.1 of Podarcis bocagei. Classification (NCBI taxonomy): domain Eukaryota; kingdom Metazoa; phylum Chordata; class Lepidosauria; order Squamata; family Lacertidae; genus Podarcis; species Podarcis bocagei. The sequence goes on along the minus strand of NC_138132.1, from coordinate 78,970,964 downwards.
CACCGAGGGCCTTCTGGCAGCTCCCTCACTGTGAGAAATCAAGTTACAGGGAACCAGGCAGAGGGCCTTCTAGGTAGTGGCAACCACCCTGTGGAACGCCCGCCCACCAGATGTCAAAGAAAAAAACAACTACCAGACTCTTAGAAGACATCTGAAGGCAGCCCTGTTTAGGGAAGCTTTTAATGTTTAATAGACTACTATATTTTAATATTTTGTTGGAAGCCTCCCAGAGTGACTGGGGAAACCCAGCAAGATGGGCGGGGTATAGATAATAAATTATTATTATTATTATTATTATTATTATTATTATTATTATTATTATTATTATTATTATGTCATTCTTAAGCCATGACTTGCATTGGGCAGGGAGACACACAACCAAACATACAATACAGTTGAAAACCTCCCTTAGAAGTAAGCAGCCAAGCAGACGAGGTGCTACCTCCCTGAAGATCATCCCTGGTTTGTTTCCTTTTTTTATTCAACAAAATTTATATACCTCTTGATTGTAGTAAAACCTCTAAGGGGTCTCTCTCTCTCTCTCTCTCTCTCTCTCTCTCTCTCTCTCTCTCTCTCTGTGTGTGTGTGTGTGTGTGTATGTGTGTGTGTATTCATTAGAAACCAGTTGAAAATAATTTAATTTTTTAAAAAGAATAATAAGGTTAACAGGAAAAGACATTCAAACACATCAGTAGCTACGTGTAGGGATAGGCTGGCCTAAGGAATGCAATGCCTCCACCATTACCATCTCGGTTTGCTGACTTTACTCATAACAGAGTTAACCCTTAAATTACACACTGAATGAACTCTGCTGCAAACCTCTGACGAGCAGGAGGCATGTTCAGAATTCAAGGACAGAAATGACACATTTAAGAAAAAATACACAAGGGAGCGATGTGCCGTGCAATGCCCTCTTTATTATGTGAAAACAAAACATCAATTGAAGTTTTTTAAAAGCTTTTCTCCTCTTGCCACAATTGATTGCTTATGCTTTAGAAATTAAAACAAAGAATGTTTTATTCCTTGCATTACATTTGTGTTATATGCGATTATAGCAAAGAGTGCCAAGGCCGAAAAGAAATGAAAACATCAGAGTTATTAATAGCCTTTTCCATCATTCTGGTAATCAATCAATACTTTGATCATCGGTTACACAACAGAAATTAAAACAAAGAATGTTTCATTATTTGCAGTTATATTAAGGATAGTTTCCTATGTAGGATTGTACAGTAAGGAGTGTGTAGATTGCTTGATGTCATACAGATTCTGTTAAGCTCCTCTTTCCACCACTATTGTAATGTGTAGGTTCATGTTATGTGGTTATGGCTATGCATGTTCTTTCCCTGAAATGGGCTCCAATTCCACCCCTTCCAGAGCCTTTTGGGATGGGGGGCAGAGTGGACTTGTGCATGAAATCAAGACTTCCTGCCCAACCCCCAACCCCCTCCCTAAAAACCTGGAGCTGAACCGAATCCATAAGCATCAAGGTCCTCAGATATGTTGGTGGGTGGGGTCCAAAGGAACTGATTTTTAGATCAATCTGGGATTCTGCATTCTGGGTTGAGGTGCCAAGAAGGAAGATCTGCAATGAGGACTACTCTGTTGCACTGGCTCCTTGTCTTATGTGGCTTCACTGAACGATGACACATTTTCCTTAATACCTGTCTGAAGCAGCAGACCCTATTTATAGAAAGAAGAGAGGTTAAGGCTTCACTGCTGCAGAAGTGGCTTTCTACCCTCCCTACATTGATTTGCTTATCAGTAACTTTCCTCCCCTGAACATCTTTTCAATTTGCTTCAGGAAGGTCAGTGTAGTAGATGGGGAGGGGGGGGGGACTGCTCATCGTTTTCCTTGGGCTGTATCCAATGCTATGGGCAGGAATGGGCTAAAGCCTCAGGACAAATGAGGCACAGGACTCCATAACCTCAATCAACCTTCACCTCACCTGCCAGCTTCTTAATTACAACAGACCCAAGGGTTGGCACTGCCAGTCAGCTCCCTTCCTTTGATCTTTTGCCCTTACAGAACTCATCTGTGTAGAGGAAGGGTTCTGCCTGTAATTGGCTCTGGAACTACTTACCCATGGCCATGGGTCCAACAAATGAAATAGGCTCCCCCACCCCCACCCCTTAATCATATGCTGTTCAAATGATCATGAAATCATAGAACCATGCAGTTGGGACACAATGGGTCATCTCGTCTAAACTCCTACAATGCAGGCATGTAGCAAGTCACTTGGAGAATTCTTTTTTTCCTAACAAGCAATGAATAAAATTAATTAAACTATCACCATCATGTGTGCTTTTCTCATAGGGTGACCGAAAGTGGAGTACATTAAAAGGAACCTGGAAGATCCAATGTAAACTAAAAATACAGCTTCCCAGATCCCTCCCCACTGAAACAGGTCACAGTGCCACCCTTAAGAAGCCAAATGTTTCTGCCTGGCACCAAAAAACAGATAAAGATTATGCCAATCATGCCTCCCTGGGGAGAGCATTCCACACGGTGGTGGGGGAGAGTCACTCCTGAAAAAGCTCAAAGATCTCAGAATTTATTGAAGAAGCCAAACTGATTTTCACCAGGACTACGGATTATTTATTGGGAGTTCCAAAAAATAATACACAGGGGTTCAACATGTGGAGCCATATGTGACTCCTGCTATTCCTACTTAGAGCATGTCCGTTGGGTTGTTTCCAATGATAGTCAAAACCACAGCTAACCCTGTGCAGGTGCGGCCTTAGAGCATTGAGCATGCTCAGAAGAGCTGCCTGGCCAATCTGGAAGTAAACCTGTTTAACCCAAATAGTTGGTTGGATAATGGCCATTTGCCCTGAAAAAATAAAAATAAGATTACACACACACACACACACACACACACACACACACACACCATTTAGTGTTACTCCTACTAATTTCTACAAGAGAGCTGTCTACGTCCTCACCCGTGTTGGGCTCATCTGCACCCATGCTGTCTGCACTGTTGGCTCCAGAGCCTTTCGATCCGCCCTTGTTGCTGCTGCCCTTGTGGCTACCGGAGGACTTATGGCGCTTGAAGATGTGCTGGACATTGGCCTGGTAAAATTTAAAAATAGTTTACTTGTTTTCCCGTCTAAAGATTCTTCATCCCTTCCTCCATGTCCTTTGTTTTCTGCCCCTCAAATACCTTTTGAGGGGGGTCAGAGTCTGAATGCAGTTAAAAATAAATAAATGCTGGGCATTTCTCTTGGTAGGGCTAAGCCCTGGCTGCCCGCTTGGACCAGCCTCCACAGAAAGCACCATTACTCAAGACATGGTGGTAGCTTCCAAGTGTCAAGACCTTCTCCCACCCACTGCTTTCAGTGTTAATTCTACTCACATCATCTAGGACGCCAGCCTGGTCCTCAATGTGGCTCTCCTCGTTAGCCAAAATTCTTGTAGCACAAACCAGGATCATTACAGCTAGCAGGATAGACCATTTCATGATGGCTCAGAATCAGGGTGTCTCCCTTTGGTCAGCAGAAAGGAATAGAGGTGAGGAAGAGTTGCCCCTTGTCTTGGCTCTGCCCGAGATGGTGCTCTCTGCTTTCTTTATATAACCCTTTTTAGGCTCTGTTGGGTGATAAGATCTATCTCTGGACTAAAAAAAAGAAGAGCAATTAGCCATTTCCTGATGGCATGGAGGACACTAAGCTCCTTGCCAGGGCTGAGTGGACTTCCTTCATTCTCCTTCCTTGACTGTTCTTCTGGTTCATTCCGCTCTAGAGCTCACCCTTCCCGAATTTGACCATTCCTGATCCCACTGCTGAAATGGAATCATGCACCATTAAGAACATGAGAAGAACTCTGCAGCAGCAGGCCAGAATCCCACCTAGTCCAACATCCTGTTATCAAAACCAAAGAGCAGGATTTGAGCACAAGAGCCCCCTGTCCTCCTGTGCTTTCCAGTAACCGGTATTGCTGCCTCCAACTGTGGTGGCAGAGCATAGCCACAACGGCTGATAGCCATCTCCTCCATGAATTTGTCTAAGCCTCTTTTATATCAATCTAGGTTGGTGGGCGTCATTGTCTCTTACTGGAGCAAGTCCCATAGTTTCACTATGTGCTGCATGGTGAAATACTTTCTTTTATTGGTCCCAAATCTTTCAACTTGCCCAAGTTTGTGTTCCTTACTGCTCTCTACCTTTGGACCCTGGTTTGCTGTATAAACACAAGTTGAACATCTAATATTGTATCTTTAAACAACTCCCAAGCATTTTGGAGTTATTTGACCCTCTTGAATTTGCCTTTCTGCCCTTTTCCCCAACCTCCTCATTTTAAGGAACTTCCCCCTTTTTAAATCAGATGAAATCTGGTGATGGTGGTGGTGACCTGGCTTGCCAGTGCAACATGTGAAAAGGATCTAGGGGTCTCGGTAGACAACAAGCGAAACATGAGCCAAGAGTGTGACAAAACAGCAAAAAAGAAGCTAATGCTGTCATAGGCTGCATCAACAGAAGTATAGTGTGCAGTTGAAGGGAAGTAATAGTACCATTTTATTCTGCCTTGGTCAGACCACACTTGAAGTATTTTGTCTTATTAAGGGTGCCACAGTTTAAGGAGAATATTGATGAGCTGGAATGTGTGCAGAGGAGGGTGACCAAGATAATCAAAGGTCTGGAAACCAGGCCTTATGAGGAACTGTTGGGGGAGTTGGTATGTTTAGCCTGGATAAGAGAATGACAGGAGATATGCTAGCCATCTTTAAATATCTAAATGGTGGTCACATGAAGGATGGTGTGAGCTTGTTTTCACCAGCTCTGGCGGGTATGTCCAGAAGCGATTGGGATTGTGCTCTCTGTGCAGTGATCAGGGAGATGAACATGGAGGTGAGTGGGAGGAGTGCCCAGTGCAGACAAGGGACACATGAGTCACCTGTACAAGGTGTGTCAGGTAGTGCTGAGCCTCCACGTGCAATGATGGGATCTTGAAAAGGGACTGGAAAAGAGCCCCAATGCAGGGCTTTGACACTCCAACCATCAGTTTATGACCTTCTGATATGCAGTAGTACCTTGCATTACATACGCTTCCGGTTACATACTCTTCAGGTTACAGACTCCGCTAACCCAGAAATAGTACCTCGGGTTAAGAACTTTGCTTCAGGATGAGAACAGAAATTGTGTGGTGGCACGGCAGCAGCAGGAGGCCCCATTAGCCAAAGTAGTATCTCAGGTTAAGAACAGTTTCTGGTTAAGAACTGACCTCCAGAACAAATTAAGTTCTTAACCCGAGGTAACACTGTAAGTTGATTGACAGGTGGACAGATACACCACTTATTACATTAGGCCCACTGAAGAATGTGGAGAAAAATATCTGACCTTCTTTCCCCACCCATTTCTTGAGGGAAACAGACCCCTTTAATCCACATTGATTGCAGAAAACCTAAATTTCCTAGGATGTGCTGGAATCCATCCCACAAAACACTCTTCAACTCAGTCCGGAGAAGTCCTGCCTCTGAATGGAGGGATGGAATTGGATGGGGATGTGGGATATTGTGTCCCTGCCCATGTTTGCAAGTGTGGGAGAGCAGGTTGAAGGGGGTATAGGGGTGTTTTTAGTGGGTGAGGCAATTCGGTGGTTATTGAGCGAGAAGAATCTTGTTCTATGGTTGTTGATGTTTCATGTCTTCTATATAATGTAGTATTTGATTTATTTATTTGCCAGTCTTTGTAAACCGCATCAGAATCCTTCCTGATACAAAAAGTGGTATAAAAGTTCGGGGGGGGGGAGAGAATCATACCCACAAATCCTCACTGATCTGGCAGTTCAGATTGCAGGGGCAGGGAGCACTTTTGCTGCATTTCAAATATAACAAGTCAGGGGGAAAATGAATTAGCAACCCCCACCCTGCACTTAAGGATACAGTTGCATGACCAACGTCTCATGCTGTTGGAGAACCAATGAGGTGGGAAACATTAGGTACCATGGGGAAGTAACCCCCTGTGCCCGCAAGTCTTAGGAATGAAGTTGAATTGGTTGTACCTACAAATGAGGCATGGAATCTGCTGAGGTGGTCCTGTTCTAAGAAGCATTGCAATTTAACAGATGAACCATAACGCAGGTAAAATTAATGGTCAGGGTGAGCTTGGCCAGATGGGGATGATCTGGAGCATTGATTATGAAAGTCATCGCCGCCTCATTAGGCCAAGAATGGTGCATGTTCCTTGTCATGTGGTGCTTAAATGAACTGGAAAGCTTGTCTGCTTTGTATCAAAGAGAGGACATTCAGCAGAGCTCAGAACATATTTTTTCCTTCCTTATCATGAGACAGAGGAGCAGAGGCCATATTGAATGTGAGCATGTAGACAGTGGATGGGTAAGGACCCTGGAGTGAAGGAGGGCTCCTGCCCTTGACCCTCCCCTTTGCTCCTCTGCCTCTTTTGGGACATATGAAGAAGCCTGCTCCGTCAAAGACTCCACGTGGTGTAATATCCTTGTCTCAAATGTAGCTATTTAAATACCAGCAAAAGCCAATGCAGCAGGGCATGGCGGCATCACTCATGGCCCCAATGTTTACCTGTGAATGTCATGCAACAGTATTTATCAGACATAGCAGCCTTTATCAGAGGGAGAAGGGAATAACCTTCCTTTCTTTCACACCCCCAGCAGAGAGAACAGTAAATGCAGAAGACTCTCAGTAGGAGGAGGAAATAGAAAGGTCCGAGATAGTTGCTGAGCAACCAGGAGGGTTGTTTGGAAGGTTCTTCTTTTGAGAGCATGGGGGTATCTCCTTCCCTCCCCTCAGACTAGGCCATTTGCCCTGATAAAATAAAAATAAGATTACACACACACACACAGAGAGAGAGAGAGAGAGACAGACAGACAGACAGACAGACAGACAACATTTAGTGTTACACCTACTAATTTCTACAAGAGGGCTGTCTACGTTCTCATAAGTTGATTGACAGGTGGGCAGACACAAAGATTAATTTATCCGAATTGGGTGGATTGAGCAGTAAGTTTCTAAAGACAAATCTGACTCAGCATGTTGGTCATCTTACCTGAACAAGAATGGACATTGTCTACAACTTCCAATGGGTCCAGCTGCACAGTGGAGGGCATTCCTAAGTAGCCTACATGCTGCTCAAGAACATTTGCTCATGTCAGAGATGTGCTCTAAGTCTTACTCTAAATCACCTGTCAAGTGTGCCTCCCCCATCGTTCTGCCCGGACACTGAGGTCCAGCTCCGAGGGCCTTCTGGTGGTTCCCTCACTGCGAGAGGCCACGTTACAGGGAACAAGGCAGAGGGCCTTCTTGGTAGTGGCACCCGCCCTGTGGAACGCCCTCCCATCAGATGTCAAAGCGATAAATATCTACCTGACATTCAGAAGGCAGCCCTGTTCAGGGAAGTTTTTAATATGTGACATTTTAGTGTATCTTTCATCTTTGTTGGAAGCCTCCCAGAGTGGCTGGGGAAACCCAGCCAGATGGGCAGGGTACAAATAAAAAATTATTATTATTATTATTATTATTATTATTATTATTATTATTATTATTATTATTATTTTGAGATTCCTGCATTGCAGAGGATTGGATGATCCTCGGGGTCCCTTCTAGCTCTACATTTCTATGATTCTGATTCACTTCCTCAGATGTTTTGTGATATTATCCTTTGCAAATATGACTCTAAATGTTGTTGCAGATATTGCTCTCATGGACTCTATTGCTTTGTGCTTATTGTATGTTTTCTGGAGTTCAGTAAAAATATAATTGCAAGTTCCTCCCGCTTCTCCTTTCAGTTGATTCAAAGCCAGTTCCCTCACCATCTATCATGAAGAATCTTGTGATCTTGGTGTCTGTTCTGGCACTCATGAGCTGTGCAATGGCCGGAGGCTGCGGTCGTCAGAGGTGTACACCGAATGCGTAAGTATGAAAGGGAAAGGAAATCCTTTCAGATGCTTGGTGAGGACATCCTTGTAGCTGGAGAGGCATGGCAGACTGGTGTGTAGCAGATCATAAAATCCTAAACAAAGGAAGGTCAGAGTCCCACAAGGAGCAGTTCAAAGAGGGTGGAGGTTCAGGGACACAAAAATGGGCACCCAGTTGGCCTTCTGGAAATTTCTCAGCAGGGAAAAGGTACAGAGGCTCTCCTGGTTTAAAAGCTAAGGAAAGGTAGATAGTGGGGATTTGTGTAGCTCCAGGAACACTCTGTGTTCATCACATAGGTGTACTGAAAGCAGGAAGCTATTCTCCATTCTCTATTATTATCATTATAATCAATGTTATTAGTGTGCTCCATGCTCCCTAACCTGGTACCCTTCAGATTCTTTGGATGCTACAACACTTCTGACTGTTGGCCAAGTTGGCTGGAGCTGTAGTGTGAAACACCTGGAGGGCACTTGTGCATTCAGGAAGGCTGGTGCCATTGCACAATCAACCACTCTGCATCCATGTAAGATTGTGGCTAAACCACCTGCAAACCAACTAAATTGATGGATGTCAATTTTCTGCTCAGCAATGGTCTACGACGTCTTCACTGTAAGCTTATGTCTACCTCAAAGGACACACACTATAAATAGTGGGCTTAGATTCATGGAATCTATTTAGTCATATCCATTGATTCAAATTCAGTCTACTCTGAGGAGGACTAAGATGGGATACAGTGCATTATTGTTTTCTAAGTGCCTTGAATTCCCCTAAATAATTTTTAAGGATAGCTGTTTCAGCTGATATCCAAACAATCATTCCAGGATTCAGAGGCATGGTTGTTGCGGCGGAGGAAGCTGTTCAGTCATTTTCAATATGTATTGGAGATGCATAGTCAGATCTTAAGCTGCATCTCTTTCTATTTCTAGTGCGGGGAAAATGGAATGTATTTGCTATGACGAAAATTGGAAACCCATAGGAAGATATGTAAGCAAAAGAGGTTGGTATGGACCGGAAGATTCTGGGGGATGGGGGAAAAGGATGATGAACCTTTTGGATAGTCTCTATGTTTTGGCAGCTTTCCCTTTTCCTCCAATGAATTATTTAAAAGTCCTTCGTCTCTGAGAAATGAGATCCGCACCATTTATGGTCTTGATCATGGTTCGCTAACATCTTGTCTTGAGGGCACATTGGAGTACAGGGGAAAGTTTTTCAGGCATTAAACATAAACTAAGGCCAACTACATGCTTCAACCCTTTCTATGGGCTTCAGCAGAATTGTCCTTTCAAAAGTGATTTGGGCAGTGAGAGAGAACACCTAGGCTGGCAACTTCCTGGTCAAGATGGCTTTCTGTTTTGGCTGTTCTGTCCAAGCCAAGTCCTCCCATTCCTTTAATTTTAGTGGACAAGAATTCAGCAGGTGTAACTTTGCTAACAAAGAAGTATCCATGATGGGAAGTTTCCGACCTGCTGAATGTCTGTCTTTTGCTCAGATATTCCACAAGGTGAATGCTGCTCTAGGAAGATGAGAAGGCAATCAATAGAGGACTCAGGATGAGTTGGGGGGAGGGCAATAAGGATGAGCCGAGACCCAAGAAGCATGCCCTCAGAGGAAAGGTTATAGTCATATCCAACTGATTTATATTCCGATTAGAGCCATTGGAATTAATGGACCTATGTTAGGCATGCTCTTTAATTTCAATGGGCCTACTTGAACTGGCACTAACATTGGATACAACACATAGTTGGTTCAGCCTAGAGAATAGAAGAGTGAAGGGGGAGAGGAGAGGAGAACACTCTTTACATCCATGGAAGGCTCTCAATTGGAAGATGGCAAAGAATCATCCTTTGCTGCCCCAGGGGAGAGGAGTGGGTCTTGTGGCTTAAGTTGCAGGAAAGGAGATTTTGGTAGAACGTTAGGAGGCAATTCCTGATGGTAAAAACAGGGGGACAATGGACCCAATCCCAACAGATTTGTGTTTGGGATTGAAAGAGCAAGAATGCCCCTACTTTTTTTAGAAAGCCACAAGTTGGGGATGCTTATAATGAAAGGGACTGGACTCAATGACTTCCAAAGTCCCTCTCAGTTCTCTAATTGTGTGGTTCCTGCCTTCCTGAGGGCTGATCTTTCAGAGTAATGAATCACATGTCCTCTACTTTCTCCTCACAGATGCAGATGGCTGAAGAAAACTGAGAAGCAGATTGCAATCAACCCAGATGCTCAGCAGGTTCACCAAAAGATCTCAAAGGCACACCTCCACTGCTTGATACCTCCACTCCACCCCTGTCTTCCATTAGCCCTTTTATGTACACACTGATAGTTTGATACCTGGTAGTGAAGCTTATCTCCAGAATGGAATCTCCTAGAAGAAAAGCCTAACCTGTTGAATTTCTCCCAGACACACACATCTGATAAAGCCACAAAGAGAGTTCAAACTAGACATGTATACAGTTTTACATTAATCTAAATATACTGTGAGTTCTCACTGAGTGCCCAGTCTTTAGCTTCTGGTATAGTGGTTAAAAGCGGTGGACTCGTAATCTGGTGAACCGGGTTCGCTTCCCCGCTCCTCCACATGCAGCCGCTGGGTGACCTTGGGCTAGTCACACTTCTATGAAGTCTCTCAGCCTCACTCACCTCACAGAGTGTTTGCTGTGGGAGAGGAAGCGAAAGGATATTGTTAGCCGCTTTGAGACTCCTTAAGGGGAGTGAAAGGCGGGATATCAAGTTCAAACTCTTCTTCTTCTTGCCTAAGCCTCACTGAACAGTTGTTACATTTTGCATTTGTTATTTGGGGTCAGAGAATCCTCTTAGACCCACCCACACTTATTGCAGAAGATCATTTCTAGGGAGCCCCTGATTGCAGACAAACCCACCCCAGGAAAGATCTGTACTTCTTGCTAGTAAAAAACAAAAGGCAGATTGTGGTTATTCAAAGGGTTACAACTTGAGGACGAGAACAATGCACTAGAGGGGTGGGGGTTCTGCTTCATAACTTCATTTCCAGCGGGAACACAGATGGGCTTCTGAAAGAAAGAACATGAAAGCTCCAAGTCTGGGTTCCCTGCTGGCTGTGGTCTCCAGACATCAGTACCCCCTCTTGGAAGCACCATGTCTTTTGCAGGTTTTAAAAGAGCCCTTCTGAGCACACACAGGGTGCATTTCTATCCATGTATTCTTGAGTAGAATCACAGAATTGTTGAGTTGGAAGGAACCCTGAGGATCATCTCGTCCAACCCACTGCAAAGCAGGAATATGCAGCTGTCTCATATACAGGGATCGAACCTGCAACCTTGGCATTACCAGCACCATGCTCTAGCCAACTGAGCTAACTAGGCTTGTCTCAACTGTGCTCTGGACGAGATCAGATAGTCAGAAATACTAAAAGAGAAGGGAGTTTCTTAAAGGTGAAGTATTGAAGGCACAAATGGAGACAATCAGGCGCGTCGCCTTGCCCCCACAACAGTAGGTGCCTTTTAATGAGTAAGGCGTGGAGCCAGTGGTGGAGTTGGGCGGCTTCTGGAGAGCTTTGGATTGCGTTTGGGAGTTCGCTTGGTGGAGGAAAGAACTTGGCGCAGAGGGAAAGTCGACGATTTAAGGAAGCTGTGGAGAGTCTGTCTGAGTGGGAACAATATGCTGCGAGGATTTAAGAACTGTCAGAACTGTTAGAACTGGATACCCAGGATCAAATCGGTCCCTGGTGAGTGTTATCGTTTGCTTTTTTTGGGTTGTTGTTTTTTACGTTGTTACGCAGGGGCAAGTGGCTCCTGGCGTTGGCAGTCTATAATCCCATAATTAAGACCTGGAATGCCTACTTTAGCCTTGGAAGGAGTTCAAGGACAATATTAAGGGAGACAGCAGACACAAGATGAGAGGACTTTAAAGGACTCTGAGGTCTCTGTGTCTGCTGCCACACTCCGTTTTTGTTTTTTTTTGCCTTCCCCCTTTCTCCTTTCCTGTGTCTGCTCCCCCTCCCCCGTGCTGGGGAGATATTTTTCCTGGTGGCTGGAGCCGAACAGGAGGAGGATCTAATACAGAAGAGGCGGCGTGACGACTCAATCAGCTCTACGCGGTTTAAAGAGGTTTAAAGAGGTTGGTGTATTACATCTGACCCGGATCCTGACTGTGGGTTGGGGAATTTGGACTCTGACTTTAACCTGGAATTGGAATATAGGAAATAAGTGGACGAATTTTGATCAGATATTTTTAAGATCTGACTGCGGACTATTAATCCCCCGTTTACGGGCGGGCTAAGTGGACTGGTTAGGGGTAAAGACTGAGAACACTGGGAGTTGGGGGGGTGTTACCTTACTCCCTCCCAACCTCTCTTACTGGACCGTTCCTCCCAACCTCTCTTACTGGATTGTCTCCAACCTCTTTTACTGGATCGTTCACAGGATTTTTGCTCCGGGCAGTTTGAAAATTTTACTTGGACATTGCCAAATCTTGAAGGGGAGTGTTTAACTCTGTTGGGAAACTGGACTCTTTGTGGGCTTACTTCTGTGGGTAATTACTGACAATCCCTGCCTATAACCTTGGTTTACGGGGGGGTTGAAAGGGGAAGGGAGTAAAGGTAGGGGGGGAGTGAGCGTGAAGAGGGAGTGAGATCTGGAAATGGCGGGAAGGGATGGAAAGGACTGGAAGAAAGGGGGAGGGACCCCGGGAGAAAGAAAGCTGTCTCGACAGGAGGAAATCAAAGACCTAGATAATCTGTGGGCAAAAATAAAGGAGGAGTTTAAGCAAAATGTATTATATATGGAAAACAAATTAGGAGAGGTTCAAGAGATGATTGATAAAAAGATAGAAGGAGCAGTGGGTGAACTATCAACCAAAATCCAAGATCTCTCAGTAAGGTCTAAAATGATTGAGGAATCTAATAAAAAGCTGCAGAAAGAGATGAGGGAACAAAAAAAGGAGACAATGAAAGTAAAAGAAGAGCTGGGAGAGCTAAGCACCTCGCAAGACAGGATTTGGGATAATCTAGCCATGGCCGACATGCGGTCAAAACAGCTCCATCTTAAATTCAGGGGTGTAGCAGAGGAAAGAAATGAAGATATTAGAGGTAAAATGATAAAAGAACTCTCCACCTGGTTAAGTTTAAGGGAGGAAGAGGTGGCATCTACGGTAGATAATGTATATAGAATGTCTAGACCCAATCATCTGAAAGCCAGTAAATTCTTGGGGGACTGCTTGGTGATCTTCAACTCTCTGGAAATGAAAAATCTAATTTTGAGAAAGAGCTATAATAATAGACTAAGAATTGATGGAAGGCCTATTATTATCTATAAAGAAATCCCGGTCAGGCTACTCCGTAAAAGAGAAGGATATAAACAAGTGGCTGCAGCTTTGAAGAGAAACGGGATCCCATTTCGTTGGGAATTCCCGGAAGGGATCGGTTTCTTTTATAAAGAGAAAAAATTTAGACTGTTGAGCACACAGGAGGCGGATAAGTTTCTGAGAAGATATGAAAAAGACCTGGGAAAGACGGAGAACAGACTACGGAGCAGGGTGGAGAAGGAGGAAGGAGAGATAAGGAATAGATATGAGGAAGAGAGGGGTGTAGGGGAGGAGGTAGTGGAAACAGTTGAAGACGATGAGGAGGCCGTAGTGGGAGTGGAGATGGCAGAAGAGGGGGAACTCTCAGGAAACAAAGGAGATAGATTATAGTTTGCGAATACGGTTAAAGGTTCAGAAACAGACAAAAGGTAAAACATAACACACACACTAAAATTTTTATCCTGGAATGTAAATGGGTTGAACGAGAAAGTTAAAAGGAATAAAATTGAGAAAGTGTTGAAAAATAAGAAGTATGATGTAATTTGCTTTCAGGAAACTCACATCGCTAAAAAACACAAACATATCCTGGTGAATAAAAAATTAGGGGTAGATTTCATTAACTCTGATGGAAAAAAAAAGAGGAGTAGTAATATATGTTAAAGAGAAGTGGGAACCGACTCTAATCTGTAAGGATGAGGAAGGAAGAATCCTAGGGATTCAATTAAACTTCCGGGGGGGGGGGGGGGAATTAATGTTGTGACGGTATACGCTCCGAATACAAACAGAGCGGAGTTTTTTGAGAAACTCGAAAGTATACTATTAGAATTGGAAACCCACAAACTAATTTTGCTTGGGGATATGAATGGTGTCCCGGCCCCGGATTTGGATAGGAGTGCAGAAAAGGGAAAACTGAACAGGGGAAAATTGCCGAAATCATTTAGTGACATGGAAGGAAATTTAGACCTAATTGACATCTGGAGACACCAAAACCCTACCTCTAAACAGTTTACTCATTATTCCGAACCCCATCAAAGTTGGGGTCGAATCGACCAGATTTGGATGACAAGAATACTCTCGTTGAGAGTTAAGAAATGTGAGATTCACCCCAGGACATTATCAGACCATTGCGCTTTAGATATGGAAATAAAAAACGAAGTGAAGGGACAATATAGGTGGAGGATGTGCGAGAATTTATTTGATAGTGAAGAGGTGAGGGAAAGAATTAAAGGCACCCTAAAAGAATACTTAGATTTAAATTTGAACAAAGAAACCCCGATAGATGTAGTTTGGGACGCCAGTAAGGCGGTCATGAGGGGTCTCTTAATACAACAAAATAGCTACAGGAGAAAGGTAAGGGAACGTAAGAAAGAGGAGATCCTCTCCCAATTGAGAAATTATGAGAAGAAACTGATTATAAACCCAACAGACGAAGTTGCCAACCGAGCCTCCAAGGTGCTTCAATCTCAATACTCAGCAATATTAAATCAGGAGATAGAATGGAAAATCAAATTTACAAAGCAAAGGTATTTTGAGTCAGCAAATAAAATGGGGAAGTTACTTGCATGGCAGCTAAGAAAAAGAAGGAAGCAAAATGTGATAAACAAAATAATATCGGAGGATGACATCATAGAAGATCCAGAGGAAATAGAAAATAGGTTTACCCAATTTTTTGAAAAGCTATATGAAAAAGGAAGAGAAAACAATGCAGAAATTAAGAATTACTTGGAACAAAATGAAAGGAAATATATATCAGAGGAGGATAGAATACAATTGAACAAGGAGATCACAGTAAATGAGATCAAGGAGGCCATTAGCAGGATGAAGATCGAGAAAGCCCCCGGGCCGGACGGCCTGTCTGCAAAATACTACAAAACGTTAAAAGAATATTTAGCCCCGGTCATAAAAGACGTGATTAATAATATCTTCCAGGGGGGGAAGACCCCGGCCTCGTGGAAGGAGGCTTACATAACTTTGATTCCAAAAACAGAGAAAGAAAAAACAGATATAAAAAACTATAGACCAATCTCTTTGCTTAATAACGATTATAAGATCTTTGCTGATATCATGGCCGGTAGACTTAAGAAGCTCCTAATGAAATATATACATAAAGATCAAGTGGGCTTCCTCCCAAACAGACACCAGAAAGAAAACGTCCGTCACGTATTAAACATTATTGAATACTTAGATATGAGAATAGATGTCCCTGCAGCATTAATCTTTATAGATGCCGAAAAGGCCTTCGATAATGTCTCATGGGAATTTTTATTACAATGTTTGGGAAAGGCAGGCATTGAAGGTCCTTATATGAAAGGTATCAGGGCAATATACTCAGAACAACAGGCCAGGCTGATCATAAATGATAATTTGACGAAACCATTCAAGATTGAGAAGGGTACAAGGCAGGGCTGCCCACTGTCTCCCCTATTATTTATAATGGTCCTAGAAGTAATCGCAAATAGAATAAGGGAGGCAGCAAATGTGAGGGGGATAAAAATTGGGAAGAAAGAATTTAAGCTTAAGGCCTACGCTGACGACCTGGTTCTGTCCGTGGAGAATCCAGCGGACAGTGCAAGCAGGGTGGTCGAACTCTTGGAGGACTTTGGTAGACTGTCCGGTTTCAGATTAAACAGGAAAAAAACAAAAATTTTAACAAAGAATATGACCGAACAGGAGAAAATTCAATTGGAAGAAAAGATTGGCATTAAAATTGTGAATAAAGTAAAATATTTGGGAATCTGGCTCTCATCTAAAAATATAAACCTGGTTGAAGACAATTATAACAAGGTGTGGCAGGACATAAAAAAGGATTTAGATACTTGGCTCTGATGGGATGATTAGCTGCTTGTGCGTAAAATCGTGGTCCCTCTGAGTTTGTGCAACTCCACAAACCTCTGTGTGTGACAGAGCTCCTCAAACATGTCTGCCCTAGTCACTTGTAGATTCCGACAGTGGTTTCTTTCGGAATCGTCTCCAGCATAAGAGCTCCTTAACGGAAACCCGCCTTCTGGACTCACGGCGTGACAGTTTCCGGCGAGGCGTGGGTCTCCCTATGGGAGCTTCAGATACCTCCCCACTGTTCTCGCTGGAAGCGTCTCTGAGCCCTCCCTCCTGCTCGCATTCCCTCAGAGATCCACTCCTCCCCCTGCTGGTTCCTGCTTCGGCTGTTGAGTCTCTTCCTTCCTCCCTGAGCCCCTCCACCACCTGTTCCTCCGATGGCAGTTCCCTGACATCCACCTCCCCTCCAGGGCCCCCCTCACCCCCTCCCATTTCCTCTCCTCTGGGAGGTGAAGAGGTAAAACCCCGAAAAG
This sequence comes from Podarcis bocagei, assembly GCF_964188305.1. Taxonomy (NCBI): domain Eukaryota; kingdom Metazoa; phylum Chordata; class Lepidosauria; order Squamata; family Lacertidae; genus Podarcis; species Podarcis bocagei. Next base: position 78,954,496 of record NC_138132.1, on the reverse strand, counting down.
AATCTTCTTCATCTTCCGACGTCTCGAACAATTCCCTCCATCGATCGCCGTCCTGGCTCGCTGAATCCTCCTCCTCCTCGGAATCTGTGAACCCCTCCAACTCCTCTTCTTCGTCGGTGGTGGCAAAGTATTCCCTCCGGAACCTCGCTACAGGCTGAGGTTTACGTGGGAACCTCTGATGAAAAGTTTCTATTAAAACTTCGTCATTGACATCCTCTGCCCTAACCCAGGTGTTTTCCGACTCCGGTTCCCCTTCCCACATTACCAAATACTCTACTTGATCTCCCTTCCACCTGGAAAAGAGGATCTCCGCTACATTGTAGCTTTGTTCCCTTTCCTCCATTGCTGGTCCCCGAGTGACCCTCCCTTCTCTGTCCCCTTTATACAGTGACAGCAATGACCTGTGGAAAACTGGGTGCAGCTTCATGTGGTTCGGTAACCGGAGTCTGAAAGCCACTGGATTGACCTGTTGTGTGATTTCAAATGGGCCCAGTCTTTTGGGTCTTAACTTCTTACAACCCCCTTTGAAGGGTAACCCTTGGGTTGACAGCCACACTTGGTCCCCCACCCTAATGGTTTCACCTTCTCTCCTGTGTTTGTCTGCCTGCCTCTTATATTCCTCCTTGGCCCTGTCTAAGTTAAGTTGGAGCTGGCGATGGATAGCTTCCATTTCTCCTACGAACTGTTCGGCAGCTGGAACGCTCCATCTCTCCCCTTCCCCCCCTGGGAAAGCCCTGGGATGGCACCCGTAATTTGCCAAAAAGGGGCTCATCCCCGTGGACACGTTCTCCGCATTGTTGTAGGCAAATTCCGCCAATGCCAACTTCTCCACCCAATCATTCTCTCTGTCATTGACGTAACACCTCAAATATTGTTGGAGGATGCCATTGGCTCTTTCCGCCTGCCCATTGGTTTCAGGATGCCGGGCAGTCGAGAAATTTACCTCTACATGCAGTAAGCTCATGAGCTTCCTCCAGAACCTGGAAGTAAATTGTTTCCCCCGGTCTGAAACCACCCTCAAGGGGGCGCCATGCAACCTAAACACATTTTCTACAAACAATTTAGCGGTTTCTTCTGCCGTGACCGCATGCGAGCAGGCTATAAAGTGTGCCATCTTGGTTAACAGGTCTACCACAACCATGATGGCTGTTTTCCCTCTGGACCTTGGCAGATCAGTCATGAAATCTATAGCCACTGCTTCCCATGGTCTTTCAGGTGTGGGTAGTGGTTCTAATAACCCTGCCGGCGCCCGCCTTTCCCCTTTGGCTCGCTGGCATTGGTCACAACTCCTCACATACTCCCGCACGTCTTCCCTGACCTTAGGCCACCAAAATTCCCTGGTCACCAGCCACATGGTTCTGTGTTGCCCAAAATGCCCCGCTGTGGGGCTATCGTGCAGCTGCTTGAGTACCTTCCCCCTCAACTCTCCTTCAGGTATATATAACGCTCCCTTGTAGTACAACGCCCCGTTTCTCTCCTCAAAACCTCCGGGTTTATCTCCCTCCCTCCTGAGTCCCCTGAGTTTGTCCTGTGCGTATTCATCGTTCTCCGTTCCCTCTACCAGTTCTCTTTGCCCCACCAATGCCACCCCACACACCCAGCGGTCCTCTGGAATGACATGTCTCTCTTCGGGTGCTCCCTCCCCCTCCAAATATTCAGGTTTACGTGAGAGAGCATCCGCCCTAACGTTCTCTGGGCCTGGCACATAACAAATCTCAAAGTTAAATCTGGAGAACTCCTGGGCCCATCTCAACTGCCGTTGGTTGAGCACTCGTGCCGTTCTCCAATACTCTAGGTTCTTGTGGTCAGTGCACACTTGCACCTTATGTTGTGCGCCAATGAGCAGGTGCCTCCATCTCCGAAAAGCCTCATGGATAGCAAGAAGTTCTCGATCGTACACCGTGTAGTTCCTCTCGGATTTGTTCAGTTTTCGTGAAAAAAAAGCACACGGTCTCCACTCTGACTCCTCCCCCCCTGGCTGCAGGAGAAGCACCGCCCCAATGGCTCTGTCTGATGCGTCTGTTTCGACTCTCATCTTTTTTTGTAAATCCACATGCAGAAGTTGTTCTTCAGAGGCGAAGGCCCTTTTTAGCTCCTCAAAAGCTCGCTCCGCCTCCTCAGTCCAAACAAATTTCTTCTTACTGCTGAGACAGTCCGTTATGGGCGCCGTCAGGTGGGCAAAGTTTCGGATGAACTTACGGTAAAAGTTCCCAAACCCTAGGAACCTCTGCACATCCTTCTTTGTTTTGGGAGTTTTCCATTCCAGCACTGCCTGGACCTTGCCGGGATCCATAGCCAATCCCTTGTCTGACAGGCGGTACCCCAGGAACTCTACCTCCTTGGTATGAAACTGACACTTCTCCAGTTTCACCCACAGCCGGTTGTCTAGCAGCCTGCGCAACACTTCTCTGACGTCCCTCACATGCTGCTCCTCATTCTCAGAATACACCAACACGTCATCCAGGAAGGCCACGCAATTCTTGTAAAGCAAAGGCCCTAGTACGTGGTTCATCAGCGATTGAAAGCACGCTGAGCCTGCTTGTAATCCAAATGGCATAACGAGATATTCAAATGCCCCCAAAGGGGTGAACATGGTGGTTTTCCATTCATCCCCTTTCCTTATACGTATCAGATTGTACGCCCCCCTTAGGTCCAGCTTGGTAAAAATCTTTCCCTTCCGCACCCTGTTCAAAATGTCATCTATTCTAGGCATGGGAAAGGCCAATGGTTCTGACACTGCGTTTAAGGCCCTAAAGTCACACACAAGTCTCGGCTTGTCCGTGTTTTTTTTATCCACAAAAAACACTGGGCTACCTCCCACTGCCCTTGACTCTCTGATGAAACCCCTCTTCAGGTTCTTGTCAATGAATTCTCGTAACTCCTGCATTTCTCTGTCTGACATGGCATACAACTTGCCTGCGGGGAGCTGCGCCCCAGGCAGTAAATTGATTTGACAATCAAAGGGTCTATGCGGGGGTAGTTGGTCAGCTTCCCTTTCGCTGAACACATCGCTGAGATCTGCGTATTGTCGTGGTACCTTCACCTTCTCCGTTACTTCCGTCCCTGCTAGGGTAGCTTGGGCTCCTGCTGAACCCTTTCCCTCCCTGCAGTGTTCTAAGCAATGTGCGGAACCAAAGGAAACCACTCTCTGATGCCAGCCCACCAGTGGATCATGTAACGCCAGCCAGCTCATCCCCAAAATAATGGGAGCCCCTCCCAAGGTGGCCACATTAAACGCTATCAGTTCTGTGTGCCTTGCCACCTTCATTATCATTGGGACGGTCTGCAAGCTGACTTCCCCTCCCAACAGCTCCCTGCCATCGATCGTGGTCACCTGTAGGGGGTTGCTTAAAGGGATCGTCTGTATCTGGTGCTCAGCTGCAAACTCTTTGCTCATGAAATTGCAGGAGCTGCCTGAGTCCAACAGCGCCTTAATCTTCAGAGGGTATCCGTTTTGCAACTCTAGTGACACTTCTATCACTAGGGCAGGTTTGGGAGGTTCTGGCGTGGGCACTTTCACTGCTCTTTGGCCTGGCTGCTGTGCCCCGACGGTGGCAGCCAGGCGTTGGCTTTTACTTGCTCCGATATCTCTTCCACTCCTCCCTCAACAGCTCCCACCATTCCTTGCCATTCCTTCCTCTGGGGGCAGACTCTGGCAAAGTGACCTGGCTGTTGGCAGAGATAGCATTTCCGGGCGCCTTTTCCCTCCTTCCTACCCCCTTCGCTGGGCTTTGAAACTGCGCGCGCGCGCGCTGTTCCGATTTCCATCGGCTCTGCCGGCAGGAAAGCTGGCTCAGGAATGTCTGGAATGCGGAACTCCTTCCAACGTTCCCCTTTACCTTCCCGCCTCTCCAAGGCTCTCGCCTCCTGGCGCGCTCCTATGGTCAGCGCAGATTTGGTCAGCTGATCCATAGACACCGCCCTGGGGCTCCGGGACAGTTCGTCTTTCACAGCCGAAGAAAGACCTTCTTCAAATAGCATCTGAATGGGTGCCGCCGATAAGTCCCACCCCAATCTGTGAACCAGCATGGTGAACTCAGTCCAGTACTCACGGACAGATCGGCTTCCCTGCTTGCAAGCCATTAGCTGTCTGCGCACCACTCCCTCCTCAATATCGCTGGAAAACATGAGATCCATTGCACGAAAGAACTTCATGGTGTCCTTTAGGACGTCATTGTGCGTTGCCATCAGGGGTCGAACCCAGTCCCTCGCCCCCCTCTCAAGATGCCCAATCACGAAAGCAACTCGCGATTCCTCGTCAGGGAATTCATCAAACTGCACATTGAGGGCATATTGCATCTCTGTCCTAAAGGCATGGTAGTCCTTGGGGTCCCCCCCAAACTTCTGCACCAATCCTGGTACCTTTCTGGTGAACTGGGTGGCTCTCCCCTTCTTGTCTGCATCCTGAGCCCTTCTCTCCTCCAGCCTAGCCGTCTGCAGCGCCAATTGGATTTCCAACGCTCGGTACCTTTCTTCCAAGCTTGGACCAGCTCCAACCCCTGCTCCTTCGGTTCCGGCTGGGTCGCTCATGATGCCTTCTCCTGCACAGGCAGCGTACAGAGACTGTCGGAATGCTGTGATGGGATGATTAGCTGCTTGTGCGTAAAATCGTGGTCCCTCTGAGTTTGTGCAACTCCACAAACCTCTGTGTGTGACAGAGCTCCTCAAACATGTCTGCCCTAGTCACTTGTAGATTCCGACAGTGGTTTCTTTCGGAATCGTCTCCAGCATAAGAGCTCCTTAATGGAAACCCGCCTTCTGGACTCACGGCGTGACAGTTTCCGGCGAGGCGTGGGTCTCCCTATGGGAGCTTCAGATACCTCCCCACTGTTCTCACTGGAAGCGTCTCTGAGCCCTCCCTCCTGCTCGCATTCCCTCAGAGATCCACTCCTCCCCCTGCTGGTTCCTGCTTCGGCTGTTGAGTCTCTTCCTTCCTCCCTGAGCCCCTCCATCACCTGTTCCTCCAATGGCAGTTCCCTGACATTGGCATAGATTGAAACTTTCATGGACAGGGAGGATGTCTGCTATTAAGATGTGCATCCTCCCGAGACTATTATTTTTGTTTCAAAATATCCCGATAATTAAAGGCACCTCCTTCCTCAGGAACTGGCAAAAAACCCTGACCAAGTTTATTTGGCAGGGGAAGAGAGCTAGAGTAAAGTTTAAATACCTAACAGACTCAAGAGAAAGGTGTGGATTTGCGGTCCCGAATATCAGGTTATACTATGAAGCAGCCTGCATATGTTGGATAAAGGAATGGGCCACCCTTAGAAATACAGATCTTTTAGATTTGGAGGGTTTTAATATTAGATTCGGGTGGCATGCCTACCTTTGGCAAGAGAAAGGGGAGGTCCACAGAGGATTTTCTAATCATATAATCAGGGGCCCATTACTGGAAGTGTGGAAGAGGTATAAAAACCTGATTGAGAAGGGCACTCCTTGGTGGCTCTCTCCAATTAACATCATTAAAATAAAGAAAATAAATATGACGGATGAAAGATGCACGTATGAGGATCTTTTAGAAAAAACAGAAATAGGATGGAGGGTGAAGCCTTATGAGGAGCTGAAGGACAAAATAAAAGATTGGTTCCACTTTCACCAGATTAACGCTTTATGGGGTGAGCATAAGAGATTGGGTATGAGTGGAAAAAAATCGAGGTTTCAGGTCGAAATTCTGGAAAGTAATGATAAACTCCTCTCTAAAATGTATAAACAATTATTGGAATGGGACACCAAAGAAGATCTGGTGAAGGGAGTGATGGTTAAATGGGAGAAAGACCTCGGTCATAACATAGATTATAACAAATGGCAGACACTCTGGATGAAAGGTGTAAAATTTACAGCTTGCGTAGCCCTGCGGGAAAATCTAGAGAAAATGATGTACCGTTGGTACCTGACCCCAGCAAAGTTAGGAAAGATGTATAAAACTGTTGATAATACCTGCTGGAGATGTAGAGACAAGGTTGGGACTTTCTTCCACATCTGGTGGACCTGTGATGTAGTAAAAGAATTTTGGAAGCAAATTCATGACGAAATGAAAAAAAATTTGAAGTATAACTTCCCCAAAACCCCCGAGCTGTTTCTCTTAGGGATGATTGGTAAGGAAATAAAGAAAATAGACCAAACATTCTTTCAATATGCCATGGCTGCGGCGAGGATCCAAATCGCACAAAAATGGAAAACTTCTGACTTACCTACGGTAGGCGAGTGGCAATTGAGGCTATATCAATATATTGATCTAGCGAGATTAACGCAAAAAATAAGACAAAACAACATAGTCAAATACAAAGATGAATGGAATAAATTTTTAATTTATTTTGAAAACATCCAGGGAATGAATAACTTATCAGTAGACGTTAGTTAAAATCATCGGTGTATAGCATTTTATTTATACTGCTGAGATAATATAGGAATAGGTAACTCCAAGACCGAGTTGGACGGAAGTTCTGTTATTTGTAACTTTATATGTTTCACTTGTTTTTTCTCTTCTTTTTTGGTCTTTTCTCTCTCTTTCTTTTTTCTTCTTTTTATTTTTTCTTTGCCTGATGGAACTTTTTTTGTATGTATGTATTTATAATATAATGTAAATCGTGTATCTTTTCATAAATAAAATTAATAAAATAAAAATAAATAAATAAATAAAAAGGATGAGCCGAGATCCAAGAAGCATGCCCTCAGAGGAAAGGTTATAGTCATATCCAACTGATTTATATTCCGATTACAGCCATTGGAATTAATGGACCTATGTTAGGCATGCTCTTTAATTTCAATGGGCCTACTTGAACTGGCACTAACATTGGATACAACACATAGTTGGTTCAGCCTAGAGAATAGAAGAGTGAAGGGGGAGAGGAGAGGAGAACACTCTTTACATCCATGGAAGGCTCTCAATTGGAAGATGGCAAAGAATCATCCTTTGCTGCCCCAGGGGAGAGGAGTGGGTCTTGTGGCTTAAGTTGCAGGAAAGGAGATTTTGGTAGAACGTTAGGAGGCAATTCCTGATGGTAAAAACAGGGGGACAATGGACCCAATCCCAACAGATTTGTGTTTGGGATTGAAAGAGCAAGAATGCCCCTACTTTTTTTAGAAAGCCACAAGTTGGGGATGCTTATAATGAAAGGGACTGGACTCAATGACTTCCAAAGTCCCTCTCAGTTCTCTAATTGTGTGGTTCCTGCCTTCCTGAGGGCTGATCTTTCAGAGTAATGAATCACATGTCCTCTACTTTCTCCTCACAGATGCAGATGGCTGAAGAAAACTGAGAAGCAGATTGCAATCAACCCAGATGCTCAGCAGGTTCACCAAAAGATCTCAAAGGCACACCTCCACTGCTTGATACCTCCACTCCACCCCTGTCTTCCATTAGCCCTTTTATGTACACACTGATAGTTTGATACCTGGTAGTGAAGCTTATCTCCAGAATGGAATCTCCTAGAAGAAAAGCCTAACCTGTTGAATTTCTCCCAGACACACACATCTGATAAAGCCACAAAGAGAGTTCAAACTAGACATGTATACAGTTTTACATTAATCTAAATATACTGTGAGTTCTCACTGAGTGCCCAGTCTTTAGCTTCTGGTATAGTGGTTAAAAGCGGTGGACTCGTAATCTGGTGAACCGGGTTCGCTACCCCGCTCCTCCACATGCAGCCGCTGGGTGACCTTGGGCTAGTCACACTTCTATGAAGTCTCTCAGCCTCACTCACCTCACAGAGTGTTTGCTGTGGGAGAGGAAGCGAAAGGATATTGTTAGCCGCTTTGAGACTCCTTAAGGGGAGTGAAAGGCGGGATATCAAGTTCAAACTCTTCTTCTTCTTGCCTAAGCCTCACTGAACAGTTGTTACATTTTGCATTTGTTATTTGGGGTCAGAGAATCCTCTTAGACCCACCCACACTTATTGCAGAAGATCATTTCTAGGGAGCCCCTGATTGCAGACAAACCCACCCCAGGAAAGATCTGTACTTCTTGCTAGTAAAAAACAAAAGGCAGATTGTGGTTATTCAAAGGGTTACAACTTGAGGATGAGAACAATGCACTAGAGGGGTGGGGGTTCTGCTTCATAACTTCATTTCCAGCGAGAACACAGATGGGCTTCTGAAAGAAAGAACATGAAAGCTCCAAGTCTGGGTTCCCTGCTGGCTGTGGTCTCCAGACATCAGTACCCCCTCTTGGAGGCACCATGTCTTTTGCAGGTTTTAAAAGAGCCCTTCTGAGCACACACAGGGTGCATTTCTATCCATGTATTCTTGAGTAGAATCACAGAATTGTTGAGTTGGAAGGAACCCTGAGGATCATCTCGTCCAACCCACTGCAAAGCAGGAATATGCAGCTGTCTCATATACAGGGATCGAACCTGCAACTTTGGCATTACCAGCACCATGCTCTAGCCAACTGAGCTAACTAGGCTTGTCTCAACTGTGCTCTGGACGAGATGAGATAGTCAGAAATACTAAAAGAGAAGGGAGTTTCTTAAAGGTGAAGTATTGAAGGCACAAATGGAGACAATCAGGCGCGTCGCCTTCCCCCACAACAGTAGGTGCCTGGGGCAAGCTGACATTACTGTGGCATGCGTCTGTGTGTGAGTGATGTCGGCACGTCCCGCAGTGTGCTGACATCAATTGCACACCCTGTGCAATTGCATGTACACACCATGCAATAGAATGTTGGGGGTGTCCTCTTCATTTAAAATTTGTGGGTGCCCAGGCTCCAAGGACCTTGCATAGCTGGCACCCATGCAGACAATTCAGGAAATAGAGTAATGGGCAGTGCAGGGAAGAAAAAAAAATGCTTTATTTGACAAAGGGAAAGAAAGGATTCGAAGGAGAGAAATAACGGGAGGAGCGAGTTAAAATGAGAGCAGACTAAAAGGCAAAATTGAGGAAAAGGTTCATATATCTCTTCATTTGGTTTTTTGGTCTTGGCTTTCAGCTCCTTTAGCTATTATTCTGCATCATTTCCCTTGAGGCCAAGGTGAGTAATGGGAGGCAGAGAGGTTGGTAGATGAGGCCTCCGGGAGTGTTCTAGCTTTGTCCCACTCCCACAAGGATAGCTCCCTTGCTGTCAGGGAGAAAGGGGGCCTCAGGGTTGAGGACTCCCTAGAATGGACCAATTCCTTGGTGAATGAGCAGCTAGACTTTACTGCTCAGGATACTTCTGGGCCAGGTATTTTCAGGTCGGTTGGTGACCCTTGCAAAACATCAGGTCAATTCAGGGGATGCTGCATATTCAGGAACATATTTCTATAGATTTGGGGGGAACCCCTTAAACCCTAGAAACTGATAAATGGTAGGATTTTGATGAACTGGGATATGGATGAAAGTACAAACTGCAGAACTGTGTCAGACAAGGAATCCCTGGGCTGGCTTACGAAAACCAGCCTGGATGGCCTAGCAAAGAGCAAATCTGTTAACATGGCAAAAGGTGTTCACGGGTCATCTGAGAGGAATCCTTTCGCCTGGAGAGAGAGGTGTTGCCAACTAATGCCTCTCCAACTTCCTGCTCATCCTCAAAACCCCTCATCACATCCTCAGCTAAGTTTTTCCCTTGTCAGTACAGGGAAAGGCAGTACCTGCCTACTATGTAATAAAAAATTGCTTATCTGCTGGTGTGCTGTTGTTCATAAAAATGAAGTCCTTATGAATTAATTCTAAAGAATTTCTCATGTGTGGGAGAATTGATGCCTCTTTCTCAGGGGAAGAAACAGGTTCTAGAAATCAGATGGTGGGTTTTGGCACACCATTAATTAAAACTCTGCCAATGGAAAATAACATTTCCTAATTTACTGAGCAAACAGAACAAAAGCCGTGTTTAATTTGAGGAGAAAGAGACATAGAGGTTGTGGTCATTCTTAAGCCAGCACTTGCACTGGGGAGGGAGACACGCAAGCAAACATACAGTGGAAAAATTCCCTTTGAACTAAGCAGCCAAGCAGACGAGGTGCTACCTCCCTGAAGATCATCCCTGGTTTCTTTCCTTTTTTATTCAACAAAATTTCAATAGCTCTTGATTGCAGTAAAACCTCAAAGGGTGTGTGTGTGTGTTTGTATTCATTAGAAACCAGTTGAAAAGAATTTTTTAAAAGCATTTAAAATGTCTGGATAGGCTGGCCTAAGGAATGCAATGCCTCCACCACCACCATCTCGGTTTGCTGACTTTACTCATAACAGAGTTAACCCTTAAATTACACACTGAATGAACTCTGCTGCAAACCTCTGACATTGTCCGCAATCACACATCTCTCTGCCAGGCAAGCAGGAGGCATGATCACAATTCAAGGACAGAAATGACACATTTAAGAAGAAATATACAAAGGAGCAAAGTGCCGTGCAATGCCCTCTTTATTAATTATGTGAAAACAAAACATCAATCAAAGTTTTTTTAAAGATTTTCTCCTCTTGCCACAATAGATTGCTTATACTTTAGAAATTGCATTACACTTGTGTTATATGTGATTATAGCAAAGAGTGCCAAGGCCGAAAAGAAATGAAAACATCAAAGTTATTAATAGCCTTTCCCATCATTCTGGTAATCAATCAATCAATCAATCAATCAATCAATCAATCAATACTTTGATCATTGGTTACACAAGAGAAATTAAAACAAAGAATGTTTCATTATTTGCAGTTATATTAAGGATAGTTTCCTATGTAGGATTGTACAGTAAGGAGTGTGTAGATTGCTTGATGTCATACAGATTCTGTTAAGCTCCTCTTTCCACCACTATTGTAATGTGTAGGTTCATGTTATGTGGTTATGGCTATGCATGTTCTTTCCCTGAAATGGGCTCCAATTCCAACCCTTCCAGAGCCTTTTGGGATGGGGGGCAGAGTGGACTTGTGCATGAAATCAAGACTTCCTGCCCAACCCCCAACCCCCTCCCTAAAAACCTGGAGCTGAACCGAATCCATAAGCATCAAGGTCCTCAGATATGTTGGTGGGTGGGGTCCAAAGGAACTGATTTTTAGATCAATCTGGGATTCTGCATTCTGGGTTGAGGTGCCAAGAAGGAAGATCCGCAATGAGGACTACTCTGTTGCACTGGCTCCTTGTCTTATGTGGCTTCACTGAACGATGACACATTTTCCTTAATACCTGTCTGAAGCAGCAGACCCTATTTATAGAAAGAAGAGAGGTTAAGGCTTCACTGCTGCAGAAGTGGCTTTCTACCCTCCCTACATTGATTTGCTTATCAGTAACTTTCCTCCCCTGAACATCTTTTCAATTTGCTTCAGGAAGGTCAGTGTAGTAGATGGGGGGGGGACTGCTCATCGTTTTCCTTGGGCTGTATCCAATGCTATGGGCAGGAATGGGCTAAAGCCTCAGGACAAATGAGGCACAGGACTCCATAACCTCAATCAACCTTCACCTCACCTGCCAGCTTCTTAATTACAACAGACCCAAGGGTTGGCACTGCCAGTCAGCTCCCTTCCTCTGATCTTTTGCCCTTACAGAACTCATCTGTGTAGAGGAAGGGTTCTGCCTGTAATTGGCTCTGGAACTACTTACCCATGGCCATGGGTCCAACAAATGAAATAGGCTCCCCCACCCCCACCCCTTAATCATATGCTGTTCAAATGATCATGAAATCATAGAACCGTGCAGTTGGGACACAATGGGTCATCTCGTCTAAACTCCTACAATGCAGGCATGTAGCAAGTCACTTGGAGATTTCTTTTTTTCCTAACAAGCAATGAATAAAATTAATTAAACTATCACCATCATGTGTGCTTTTCTCATAGGGTGACCGAAAGTGGAGTACATTAAAAGGAACCTGGAAGATCCAATGTAAACTAAAAATACAGCTTCCCAGATCCCTCCCCACTGAAACAGGTCAAAGTGCCACCCTTAAGAAGCCAAATGTTTCTGCCTGGCACCAAAAAACAGATAAAGATTATGCCAGACATGCCTCCCTGGGGAGAGCATTCCACACGGGGGGGGAGGGGGGGAAGTCACTCCTGAAAAAGCTCAAAGATCTCAGAATTTATTGAAGAAGCCAAACTGATTTTCACCAGGACTACGGATTATTTATTGGGAGTTCCAAAAAATAATACACAGGGGTTCAACATGTGGAGCCATATGTGACTCCTGCTATTCCTACTTAGAGCATGTCCGTTGGGTTGTTTCCAATGATAGTCAAAACCACAGCTAACCCTGTGCAGGTGCGGCCTTAGAGTATTGAGCATGCTCAGAAGAGCTGCCTGGCCAATCTGGAAGTAAACCCGTTTAACCCAAATAGTTGGTTGAATAATGGCCATTTGCCCTGAAAAAATAAAAATAAGATTACACACACACACACACACACACACACACACACACACACACAACATTTAGTGTTACTCCTACTAATTTCTACAAGAGAGCTGTCTACGTCCTCACCCGTGTTGGGCTCATCTGCACCCATGCTGTCTGCACTGTTGGCTCCAGAGCCTTTCGATCCGCCCTTGTTGCTGCTGCCCTTGTGGCTACCGGAGGACGTATGGCGCTTGAAGATGTGCTGGACATTGGCCTGGTAAAATTTAAAAATAGTTTACTTGTTTTCCCGTCTAAAGATTCTTCATCCCTTCCTCCATGTCCTTTGTTTTCTGCCCCTCAAATACCTTTTGAGGGGGGTCAGAGTCTGAATGCAGTTAAAAATAAATAAATGCTGGGCATTTCTCTTGGTAGGGCTAAGCCCTGGCTGCCCGCTTGGACCAGCCTCCACAGAAAGCACCATTACTCAAGACATGGTGGTAGCTTCCAAGTGTCAAGACCTTCTCCCACCCACTGCTTTCAGTGTTAATTCTACTCACATCATCTAGGACGCCAGCCTGGTCCTCAATGTGGCTCTCCTCGTTAGCCAAAATTCTTGTAGCACAAACCAGGATCATTACAGCTAGCAGGATAGACAATTTCATGATGGCTCAGAATCAGGGTGTCTCCCTTTGGTCAGCAGAAAGGAATAGAGGTGAGGAAGAGTTGCCCCTTGTCTTGGCTCTGCCCGAGATGGTGCTCTCTGCTTTCTTTATATAACCCTTTTTAGGCTCTGTTGGGTGATAAGATCTATCTCTGGACTAAAAAAAAGAAGAGCAATTAGCCATTTCCTGATGGCATGGAGGACACTAAGCTCCTTGCCAGGGCTGAGTGGACTTCCTTCATTCTCCTTCCTTGACTGTTCTGCTGGTTCATTCCGCTCTAGAGCTCACCCTTCCCGAATTTGACCATTCCTGATCCCACTGCTGAAATGGAATCATGCACCATTAAGAACATGAGAAGAACTCTGCAGCAGCAGGCCAGAATCCCACCTAGTCCAACATCCTGTTCTCAAAACCAAAGAGCAGGATTTGAGCACAAGAGCCCCCTGTCCTCCTGTGCTTTCCAGTAACCGGTATTGCTGCCTCCAACTGTGGTGGCAGAGCATAGCCACAACGGCTGATAGCCATCTCCTCCATGAATTTGTCTAAGCCTCTTTTATATCAATCTAGGTTGGTGGGCGTCATTGTCTCTTACTGGAGCAAGTCCCATAGTTTCACTATGTGCTGCATGGTGAAATACTTTCTTTTATTGGTCCCAAATCTTTCAACTTGCCCAAGTTTGTGTTCCTTACTGCTCTCTACCTTTGGACCCTGGTTTGCTGTATAAACACAAGCTGAACATCTAATATTGTATCTTTAAACAGTTCCCAAGCATTTTGGAGTTATTTGACCCTCTTGAATTTGCCTTTCTGCCCTTTTCCCCAACCTCCTCATTTTAAGGAACTTTCCCCTTTTTAAATCAGATGAAATCTGGTGATGGTGGTGGTGACCTGGCTTGCCAGTGCAACATGTGAAAAGGATCTAGGGGTCTCGGTAGACAATAAGCTAAACATGAGCCAAGAGTGTGACAAAACAGCAAAAAAGAAGCTAATGCTGTCATAGGCTGCATCAACAGAAGTATAGTGTGCAGTTGAAGGGAAGTAATAGTACCATTTTATTCTGCCTTGGTCAGACCACACTTGAAGTATTGTGTCTTATTAGGGTGCCACAGTTTAAGGAGAATATTGATGAGCTGGAATGTGTGCAGAGGAGGGTGACCAAGATAATCAAAGGTCTGGAAACCAGGCCTTATGAGGAACTGTTGGGGGAGTTGGTATGTTTAGCCTGGATAAGAGAACGACAGGAGATATGCTAGCCGTCTTTTAATATCTAAATGGTGGTCACATGAAGGATGGTGTGAGCTTGTTTTCACCAGCTCTGGCGGGTAAGTCCAGAAGCGATTGGGATTGTGCTCTCTGTGCAGTGATCAGGGAGATGAACATGGAGGTGAGTGGGAGGAGTGCCCAGTGCAGACAAGGGACACATGAGTCACCTGTACAAGGTGTGTCAGGTAGTGCTGAGCCTCCACCTGCAATGATGGGATCTTGGAAAGGGACTGGAAAAGAGCCCCAATGCAGTGCTTTGACACTCCAACCATCAGTTTATGACCTTCTGATATGCAGTAGTACCTTGCATTACATACGCTTCCGGTTACATACTCTTCAGGTTACAGACTCCGCTAACCCAGAAATAGTACCTCGGGTTAAGAACTTTGCTTCAGGATGAGAACAGAAATTGTGTGGTGGCACAGCAGCAGCAGGAGGCCCCATTAGCCAAAGTAGTATCTCAGGTTAAGAACAGTTTCAGGTTAAGGACGGACCTCCAGAACAAATTAAGTTCTTAACCCGAGGTAACACTGTAAGTTGATTGACAGGTGGACAGATACACCACTTATTACATTTGGCCCACTGAGGAATGTGGAGAAAAATATCTGACCTTCTTTCCCCACCCATTTCACGAGGGAAACAGACCCCTTTAATCCACATTGATTGCAGAAAACCTAATTTCCTAGGATGTGCTGGAATCCATCCCACAAAACACTCTTCAACTCAGTCCGGAGAAGTACTGCCTCTGAATGGAGGGATGGAATTGGATGGGGATGTGGGATATTGTGTCCCTGCCCATGTTTGCAAGTGTGGGAGAGCAGGTTGTAGGGGGTATAGGGGTGTTTTTAGTGGGTGAGGCAATTTGGTGGTTATTGAGCGAGAAGAATCTTGTTCTATGGTTGTTGATGTTTCATGTCTTCTATATACTGTAGTATTTGGTTTATTTATTTGCCAGTCTTTGTAAACCGCATCAGAATCCTTCCTGATACAAAAAGTGGTATAAAAGTTCAGGGGGGGGGGGAAGAATCATACCCACAAATCCTCACTGATCTAGCAGTTCAGATTGCAGGGGCAGGGAGCACTCTTGCTGCATTTCAAATATAACAAGTCAGGGGGGAAATGAATTAGCAACCCCCACCCTGCACTTAAGGATACAGTTGCATGACCCATGTCTCATGCTGTTGTAGAACCAATGAGGTGGGAAACATTAGGTACCATGGGGAAGTAACCCCCTGTGCCCGGAAGTCTTAGGAATGAAGTTGAATTGGTTGTACCTACAAATGAGGCATGGAATCTGCTGAGGTGGTCCTGTTCTAAGAAGCATTGCAATTTAACAGATGAACCATAACACAGGTAAAATTAATGGTCAGGGTGAGCTTGGCCAGATGGGGATGATCTGGAGCATTGATTATGAAAGTCATTGCCGCCTCATTAGGCCAAGAATGGTGCATGTTCCTTGTCATGTGGTGCTTAAATGAACTGGAAAGTGTGTCTGCTTTGTAGCAAAGAGAGGACATTCAGCAGAGCTCAGAACATATTTTTTCCTTCCTTATCATGAGACAGAGGAGCAGAGGCCATATTGAATGTGAGCATGTAGACAGTGGATGGGTAAGGACCCTGGAGTGAAGGAGGGCTCCTGCCCTTGACCCTCCCCTTTGCTCCTCTGCCTCTTTTGGGACATATGAAGAAGCCTGCTCCGTCAAAGACTCCACGTGGTGTAATATCCTTGTCTCAAATGTAGCTATTTAAATACCAGCAAAAGCCAATGCAGCAGGGCATGGCGGCATCACTCATGGCCCCAATGTTTACCTGTGAATGTCATGCAACAGTATTTATCAGACATAGCAGCCTTTATCAGAGGGAGAAGGGAATAACCTTCCTTTCTTTCACACCCCCAGCAGAGAGAACAGTAAATGCAGAAGACTCTCAGTAGGAGGAGGAAATGGAAAGGTCCGAGATAGTTGCTGAGCAACCAGGAGGGTTGTTTGGAAGGTTCTTCTTTTGAGAGCATGGGGGTATCTCCTTCCCTCCCCTCAGACTAGGAGGTACAAAAGGGTTAAGGTGCAATGGAAGCAAGGGGTATGGAGATCGGAGAATTGGTGCACTTCCTGTTGCAGAGGAGGAGGAGATTTAGAGCGAACAACTGGTTCCTTTGAGAGAGTTTGGCACAATACCTCTCTCCCTGTGTTGTTGTGAATAAATGGCTAAAACCTGCCAGAGACTCATTACTTCTTATTGGAAGCTTTGGTGTCCGCCGGTAGACCTGACAGTTTGTTCACTCTCAAGTCTCTTCACATCCAGCGCCAGAGAAGCAAGCAAGGATGCCTGAGGGGCAAAGTACGTTGGCAGCAGCAGAGGCAGGGCCATGAGGAGGCCAGGAGCATCAAGGAGCCACATGTAGCCAGATGCAGGTACTATGTGCTCTCATTCAGTATAGCCTCTGCTCCTCTGTCTCATGATAAGAAAGAAGAAAATGTGTTCTGAGCTCTGTTTAATGCCCTTTCTTTACTACAAAGTGGACACACTTTCCAGTTCAGTTCGTTTAGCACCACATACCAAGGAACATGCACCATTCTTGGCCTAATGAGGCTGCAATGACTTTAGTAATAAACGCCCCAGATTGTCCCTATCGGGCCAAGCTCACCCTGACTATTAATTTTACCTGCGTTATGGTCCATCTGTTAAATTGCATTGCTGTTGGGAACAGGACCTCCTCAGCAGATACATGCCTCATTTGTAGGTACAGCCAATTCAACTTTATTCTCAAGACTCTTCTGGGCACAGGGGATTACTTCCCCATGGTACCTAACATTTCTCACCACCTCATCGGTTCTCCAACAGCATGAGACGTTGGTCATGCAACTCCATCCTTAAGTGCAGATAGGGGGTTGTTAATTCATTTCCCCATGTCTTGTAATATTTGAAATGCAGCAAGTGTCGCCCCCTGACCCTGCAATCTGAACTGCTGGATTAGTGAGGATTCATGGGTACGATTCTTTCCCCAGTACTTTTATACCACTTTTTGTATCAGGAGGGATTCTGATTCGGTTTACAAAGCCTGCCAAATAAATAAATAAATAAACTTCAGTATATAGGAGAGATGAAAGATCAACAACCATAGAACAAGATTCTTCTCACTGAATAGTCACTGAAATACTCACCCACTAAAAACACCCCTATACCCCCTTCAACCTGCTCTCCCATACTTGCAAACACGGGCAGGGACACAGTATCCCACATCCCCATCCAATTCCATCCCTCCATTCAGAGGCAGGACGGATTCAAGCACATCCCAGGAAATTTAGGTTTTCTGCTATCAATTTGGATTAAAGGGGTCTGCTTCCCTCATGAAATGCAGTGGCATAGCGTGGAGGGTGCAGGGGGAGCCGGGCGCACCGGGCGCAACATCTGGGGCTTAGGGTTAGGAGGCGCTAATCCACGGGTTAGGGGGTGCAAATTACTTGCCTTGCCTCTAGTGCAGACAACCCATGCTACGCCACTGATGAAATGGGTGGGGGAAAAGGTCAGATACTTTTCTCCACAATCCCCGGTGGGCCAAATGGAATACGTGGTGTGTCTGCCCACCTGTCAATCAACTTATGAGGACGTAGACAGCCCTCTTGTAGAAATTAGTAGGTGTAACACTAAATGTTGTGTGTCTGTCTGTCTCTCTCTCTCTCTCTCTCTCTCTCTCTCTCTCTCTCTCTGTGTGTGTGTGTGTGTGTGTGTGTAATCTTATTTTTATTTTATCAGGGCAAATGGCCTAGTCTGAGGGGAGAAACCAATGAGGTGGGAAACGTTAGGTACCATGGGGAAGTAACCCCCTGTGCCCGGAAGTCTTAGGAATGAAGTTGAATTGGTTGTACCTACAAATGAGGCATGGAATCTGCTGAGGTGGTCCTGTTCTAAGAAGCATTGCAATTTAACAGATGAACCATAACGCAGGTAAAATTAATGGTCAGGGTGAGCTTGGCCAGATGGGGATGATCTGGAGCATTGATTATGAAAGTCATCGCCGCCTCATTAGGCCAAGAATGGTGCATGTTCCTTGTCATGTGGTGCTTAAATGAACTGGAAAGTGTGTCTGCTTTGTAGCAAAGAGAGGACATTCAGCAGAGCTCAGAACATATTTTTTCCTTCCTTATCATGAGACAGAGGAGCAGAGGCCATATTGAATGTGAGCATGTAGACAGTGGATGGGTAAGGACCCTGGAGTGAAGGAGGGCTCCTGCCCTTGACCCTCCCCTTTGCTCCTCTGCCTCTTTTGGGACATATGAAGAAGCCTGCTCCGTCAAAGACTCCACGTGGTGTAATATCCTTGTCTCAAATGTAGCTATTTAAATACCAGCAAAAGCCAATGCAGCAGGGCATGGCGGCATCACTCATGGCCCCAATGTTTACCTGTGAATGTCATGCAACAGTATTTATCAGACATAGCAGCCTTTATCAGAGGGAGAAGGGAATAACCTTCCTTTCTTTCACACCCCCAGCAGAGAGAACAGTAAATGCAGAAGACTCTCAGTAGGAGGAGGAAATAGAAAGGTCCGAGATAGTTGCTGAGCAACCAGGAGGGTTGTTTGGAAGGTTCTTCTTTTGAGAGCATGGGGGTATCTCCTTCCCTCCCCTCAGACTAGGAGGTACAAAAGGGTTAAGGTGCAATGGAAGCAAGGGGTATGGAGATCGGAGAATTGGTGCACTTCCTGTTGCAGAGGAGGAGGAGATTTAGAGCGAACAACTGGTTCCTTTGAGAGAGTTTGGCACAATACCTCTCTCCCTGTGTTGTTGTGAATAAATGGCTAAAACCTGCCAGAGACTCATTACTTCTTATTGGAAGCTTTGGTGTCCGCCGGTAGACCTGACAGTTTGTTCACTCTCAAGTCTCTTCACATCCAGCGCCAGAGAAGCAAGCAAGGATGCCTGAGGGGCAAAGTACGTTGGCAGCAGCAGAGGCAGGGCCATGAGGAGGCCAGGAGCATCAAGGAGCCACATGTAGCCAGATGCAGGTACTATGTGCTCTCATTCAGTATAGCCTCTGCTCCTCTGTCTCATGATAAGAAAGAAGAAAATGTGTTCTGAGCTCTGTTTAATGCCCTTTCTTTACTACAAAGTGGACACACTTTCCAGTTCAGTTCGTTTAGCACCACATACCAAGGAACATGCACCATTCTTGGCCTAATGAGGCTGCAATGACTTTAGTAATAAACGCCCCAGATTGTCCCTATCGGGCCAAGCTCACCCTGACTATTAATTTTACCTGCGTTATGGTCCATCTGTTAAATTGCATTGCTGTTGGGAACAGGACCTCCTCAGCAGATACATGCCTCATTTGTAGGTACAGCCAATTCAACTTTATTCTCAAGACTCTTCCGGGCACAGGGGATTACTTCCCCATGGTACCTAACATTTCTCACCACCTCATCGGTTCTCCAACAGCATGAGACGTTGGTCATGCAACTCCATCCTTAAGTGCAGATAGGGGGTTGTTAATTCATTTCCCCATGTCTTGTAATATTTGAAATGCAGCAAGTGTCGCCCCCTGACCCTGCAATCTGAACTGCTGGATTAGTGAGGATTCATGGGTACGATTCTTTCCCCAGTACTTTTATACCACTTTTTGTATCAGGAGGGATTCTGATTCGGTTTACAAAGCCTGCCAAATAAATAAATAAATAAACTTCAGTATATAGGAGAGATGAAAGATCAACAACCATAGAACAAGATTCTTCTCACTGAATAGTCACTGAAATACTCACCCACTAAAAACACCCCTATACCCCCTTCAACCTGCTCTCCCATACTTGCAAACACGGGCAGGGACACAGTATCCCACATCCCCATCCAATTCCATCCCTCCATTCAGAGGCAGGACGGATTCAAGCACATCCCAGGAAATTTAGGTTTTCTGCTATCAATTTGGATTAAAGGGGTCTGCTTCCCTCATGAAATGCAGTGGCATAGCGTGGAGGGTGCAGGGGGAGCCGGGCGCACCGGGCGCAACATCTGGGGCTTAGGGTTAGGAGGCGCTAATCCACGGGTTAGGGGGTGCAAATTACTTGCCTTGCCTCTAGTGCAGACAACCCATGCTACGCCACTGATGAAATGGGTGGGGGAAAAGGTCAGATACTTTTCTCCACAATCCCCGGTGGGCCAAATGGAATACGTGGTGTGTCTGCCCACCTGTCAATCAACTTATGAGGACGTAGACAGCCCTCTTGTAGAAATTAGTAGGTGTAACACTAAATGTTGTGTGTCTGTCTGTCTGTCTCTCTCTCTCTCTCTCTCTCTCTCTCTCTCTCTCTCTCTCTCTCTCTCTCTGTGTGTGTGTGTGTGTGTGTGTAATCTTATTTTTATTTTATCAGGGCAAATGGCCTAGTCTGAGGGGAGAAACCAATGAGGTGGGAAACGTTAGGTACCATGGGGAAGTAACCCCCTGTGCCCGGAAGTCTTAGGAATGAAGTTGAATTGGTTGTACCTACAAATGAGGCATGGAATCTGCTGAGGTGGTCCTGTTCTAAGAAGCATTGCAATTTAACAGATGAACCATAACGCAGGTAAAATTAATGGTCAGGGTGAGCTTGGCCAGATGGGGATGATCTGGAGCATTGATTATGAAAGTCATCGCCGCCTCATTAGGCCAAGAATGGTGCATGTTCCTTGTCATGTGGTGCTTAAATGAACTGGAAAGTGTGTCTGCTTTGTAGCAAAGAGAGGACATTCAGCAGAGCTCAGAACATATTTTTTCCTTCCTTATCATGAGACAGAGGAGCAGAGGCCATATTGAATGTGAGCATGTAGACAGTGGATGGGTAAGGACCCTGGAGTGAAGGAGGGCTCCTGCCCTTGACCCTCCCCTTTGCTCCTCTGCCTCTTTTGGGACATATGAAGAAGCCTGCTCCGTCAAAGACTCCACGTGGTGTAATATCCTTGTCTCAAATGTAGCTATTTAAATACCAGCAAAAGCCAATGCAGCAGGGCATGGCGGCATCACTCATGGCCCCAATGTTTACCTGTGAATGTCATGCAACAGTATTTATCAGACAGAGCAGCCTTTATCAGAGGGAGAAGGGAATAACCTTCCTTTCTTTCACACCCCCAGCAGAGAGAACAGTAAATGCAGAAGACTCTCAGTAGGAGGAGGAAATAGAAAGGTCCGAGATAGTTGCTGAGCAACCAGGAGGGTTGTTTGGAAGGTTCTTCTTTTGAGAGCATGGGGGTATCTCCTTCCCTCCCCTCAGACTAGGAGGTACAAAAGGGTTAAGGTGCAATGGAAGCAAGGGGTATGGAGATCGGAGAATTGGTGCACTTCCTGTTGCAGAGGAGGAGGAGATTTAGAGCGAACAACTGGTTCCTTTGAGAGAGTTTGGCACAATACCTCTCTCCCTGTGTTGTTGTGAATAAATGGCTAAAACCTGCCAGAGACTCATTACTTCTTATTGGAAGCTTTGGTGTCCGCCGGTAGACCTGACAGTTTGTTCACTCTCAAGTCTCTTCACATCCAGCGCCAGAGAAGCAAGCAAGGATGCCTGAGGGGCAAAGTACGTTGGCAGCAGCAGAGGCAGGGCCATGAGGAGGCCAGGAGCATCAAGGAGCCACATGTAGCCAGATGCAGGTACTATGTGCTCTCATTCAGTATAGCCTCTGCTCCTCTGTCTCATGATAAGAAAGAAGAAAATGTGTTCTGAGCTCTGTTTAATGCCCTTTCTTTACTACAAAGTGGACACACTTTCCAGTTCAGTTCGTTTAGCACCACATACCAAGGAACATGCACCATTCTTGGCCTAATGAGGCTGCAATGACTTTAGTAATAAACGCCCCAGATTGTCCCTATCGGGCCAAGCTCACCCTGACTATTAATTTTACCTGTGTTATGGTTCATCTGTTAAATTGCATTGCTGTTGGGAACAGGACCTCCTCAGCAGATACATGCCTCATTTGTAGGTACAGCCAATTCAACTTTATTCTCAAGACTCTTCCGGGCACAGGGGATTACTTCCCCATGGTACCTAACATTTCTCACCACCTCATCGGTTCTCCAACAGCATGAGACGTTGGTCATGCAACTCCATCCTTAAGTGCAGATAGGGGGTTGTTAATTCATTTCCCCATGTCTTGTAATATTTGAAATGCAGCAAGTGTCGCCCCCTGACCCTGCAATCTGAACTGCTGGATTAGTGAGGATTCATGGGTACGATTCTTTCCCCAGTACTTTTATACCACTTTTTGTATCAGGAGGGATTCTGATTCGGTTTACAAAGCCTGCCAAATAAATAAATAAATAAACTTCAGTATATAGGAGAGATGAAAGATCAACAACCATAGAACAAGATTCTTCTCACTGAATAGTCACTGAAATACTCACCCACTAAAAACACCCCTATACCCCCTTCAACCTGCTCTCCCATACTTGCAAACACGGGCAGGGACACAGTATCCCACATCCCCATCCAATTCCATCCCTCCATTCAGAGGCAGGACGGATTCAAGCACATCCCAGGAAATTTAGGTTTTCTGCTATCAATTTGGATTAAAGGGGTCTGCTTCCCTCATGAAATGCAGTGGCATAGCGTGGAGGGTGCAGGGGGAGCCGGGCGCACCAGGCGCAACATCTGGGGCTTAGGGTTAGGAGGCGCAAATCCACGGGTTAGGGGGTGCAAATTACTTGCCTTGCCCCTAGTGCAGACAACCCATGCTACGCCACTGATGAAATGGGTGGGGGAAAAGGTCAGATACTTTTCTCCACAATCCCCGGTGGGCCAAATGGAATAAGTGGTGTGTCTGCCCACCTGTCAATCAACTTATGAGGACGTAGACAGCCCTCTTGTAGAAATTAGTAGGTGTAACACTAAATGTTGTGTGTCTGTCTGTCTGTCTCTCTCTCTGTGTGTGTGTGTGTGTGTGTGTGTGTGTGTGTGTGTGTGTAATCTTATTTTTATTTTATCAGGGCAAATGGCCTAGTCTGAGGGGAGAAACCAATGAGGTGGGAAACGTTAGAAGTAACCCCCTGTGCCCGGAAGTCTTAGGAATGAAGTTGAATTGGTTGTACCTACAAATGAGGCATGGAATCTGCTGAGGTGGTCCTGTTCTAAGAAGCATTGCAATTTAACAGGACCACCTCAGCAGATTCCATGCCTCATTTGTAGGTACAACCAATTCAACTTCATTCCTAAGACTTCCGGGCACAGGGGGTTACTTCCCCATGGTACCTAACGTTTCCCACCTCATTGGTTCTCCAACAGCATGAGACGTTGGTCATGCAACTGTATCCTTAAGTGCAGGGTGGGGGTTGCTAATTCATTTCCCCCCTGACTTGTTATATTTGAAATGCAGCAAGAGTGCTCCCTGCCCCTGCAATCTGAACTGCCAGATCAGTGAGGATTTGTGGGTATGATTCTTCCCCCCCCCCCTGAACTTTTATACCACTTTTTGTATCAGGAAGGATTCTGATGCGATTTACAAAGACTGGCAAATAAATAAATCAAATACTACAGTATATAGAAGACATGAAACATCAACAACCATAGAACAAGATTCTTCTCGCTCAATAACCACCGAATTGCCTCACCCACTAAAAACACCCCTATACCCCCTACAACCTGCTCTCCCACACTTGCAAACATGGGCAGGGACACAGTATCCCACATTCCCATCCAATTCCATCCCTCCATTCAGAGGCAGTACTTCTCCGGACTGAGTTGAAGGGTGTTTTGTGGGATGGATTCCAGCACATCCTAGGAAATTTAGGTTTTCTGCAATCAATGTGGATTAAAGGGGTCTGTTTCCCTCATGAAATGGGTGGGGAAAGAAGGTCAGATATTTTTCTCCACATTCCTCAGTGGGCCAAATGTAATAAGTGGTGTGTCTGTCCACCTGTCAATCAACTTACAGTGTTACCTTGGGTTAAGAACTTAATTTGTTCTGGAGGTCCGTTCTTAACCTGAAACTGTTCTTAACCTGAGATACTACTTTGGCTAATGGGGCCTCCTGCTGCTGCCGTGCAACCACACAATTTCTGTTCTCATCCTGAAGCAAAGTTCTTAACCCGAGGTACTATTTCTGGGTTAGCGGAGTCTGTAACCTGAAGCATATGTAACCGGAAGCGTATGTAATGCAAGGTACTACTGCATATCAGAAGGTCATAAACTGATGGTTGGAGTGTCAAAGCCCTGCATTGGGGCTCTTTTCCAGTCCCTTTCCAAGATCCCATCATTGCACGTTGAGGCTCAGCACTACCTGACACACCTTGTACAGGTGACTCATGTGTCCCTTGTCTGCACTGGGCACTCCTCCCACTCACCTCCATGTTCATCTCCCTGATCACTACACAGAGAGCACAATCCCAATCACTTCTGGACTTACCCGCCAGAGCTGGTGAAAACAAGCTCACACTATCCTTCATGTGACTGCCATTTAGATATTTAAAGATGGCTAGCATATCTCCTGTCATTCTCTTATCCAGGCTAAACATACCAACTCCCCCAACAGTTCCTCATAAGGCCTGGTTTCCAGACCTTTGATTATCTTGGTCACCCTCCTCTGCACACATTCCAGCTCATCAATATTCTCCTTAAACTGTGGCACCCTTAATAAGACACAATACTTCAAGTGTGGTCTGACCAAGGCAGAATAAAATGGTACTATTACTTCCCTTCAACTGCACACTATACTTCTGTTGATGCAGCCTATGACAGCATTAGCTTCTTTTTTGCTGTTTTGTCACACTCTTGGCTCATGTTTCGCTTGTTGTCTACCGAGACCCCTAGATCCTTTTCACATGTTGCACTGGCAAGCCAGGTCACCACCACCATCACCAGATTTCATCTGATTTAAAAAGGGGAAAGTTCCTTAAAATGAGGAGGTTGGGGAAAAGGGCAGAAAGGCAAATTCAAGAGGGTCAAATAACTCCAAAATGCTTGGGAGTTGTTTAAAGATACAATATTAGATGCTCAACTTGTGTTTATACAGCAAACCAGGGTCCAAAGGTAGAGAGCAGTAAGGAACACAAACTTGGGCAAGATGAAAGATTTGGGACCAATAAAAGAAAGTATTTCACCATGCAGCACATAGTGAAACTATGGGACTTGCTCCAGTAAGAGACAATGACGCCCACCAACCTAGATTGATATAAAAGAGGCTTAGACAAATTCATGGAGGAGATGGCTATCAGCCGTTGTGGCTATGCTCTGCCACCACAGTTGGAGGCAGCAATACCGGTTACTGGAAAGCACAGGAGGACAGGGGGCTCTTGTGCTCAAATCCTGCTCTTTGGTTTTGAGAACAGGATGTTGGACTAGGTGGGATTCTGGCCTGCTGCTGCAGAGTTCTTCTCATGTTCTTAATGGTGCATGATTCCATTTCAGCAGTGGGATCAGGAATGGTCAAATTCGGGAAGGGTGAGCTCTAGAGCGGAATGAACCAGAAGAACAGTCAAGGAAGGAGAATGAAGGAAGTCCACTCAGCCCTGGCAAGGAGCTTAGTGTCCTCCATGCCATCAGGAAATGGCTAATTGCTCTTCTTTTTTTTAGTCCAGAGATAGATCTTATCACCCAACAGAGCCTAAAAAGGGTTATATAAAGAAAGCAGAGAGCACCATCTCGGGCAGAGCCAAGACAAGGGGCAACTCTTCCTCACCTCTATTCCTTTCTGCTGACCAAAGGGAGACACCCTGATTCTGAGCCATCATGAAATGGTCTATCCTGCTAGCTGTAATGATCCTGGTTTGTGCTACAAGAATTTTGGCTAACGAGGAGAGCCACATTGAGGACCAGGCTGGCGTCCTAGATGATGTGAGTAGAATTAACACTGAAAGCAGTGGGTGGGAGAAGGTCTTGACACTTGGAAGCTACCACCATGTCTTGAGTAATGGTGCTTTCTGTGGAGGCTGGTCCAAGCGGGCAGCCAGGGCTTAGCCCTACCAAGAGAAATGCCCAGCATTTATTTATTTTTAACTGCATTCAGACTCTGACCCCCCTCAAAAGGTATTTGAGGGGCAGAAAACAAAGGACATGGAGGAAGGGATCAAGAATCTTTAGACGGGAAAACAAGTAAACTATTTTTAAATTTTACCAGGCCAATGTCCAGCACATCTTCAAGCGCCATACGTCCTCCGGTAGCCACAAGGGCAGCAGCAACAAGGGCGGATCGAAAGGCTCTGGAGCCAACAGTGCAGACAGCATGGGTGCAGATGAGCCCAACACGGGTGAGGACGTAGACAGCTCTCTTGTAGAAATTAGTAGGAGTAACACTAAATGTTGTGTGTGTGTGTGTGTGTGTGTGTGTGTGTGTGTGTGTGTGTGTGTAATCTTATTTTTATTTTTTCAGGGCAAATGGCCATTATTCAACCAACTATTTGGGTTAAACGGGTTTACTTCCAGATTGGCCAGGCAGCTCTTCTGAGCATGCTCAATGCTCTAAGGCCGCACCTGCACAGGGTTAGCTGTGGTTTTGACTATCATTGGAAACAACCCAACGGACATGCTCTAAGTAGGAATAGCAGGAGTCACATATGGCTCCACATGTTGAACCCCTGTGTATTATTTTTTGGAACTCCCAATAAATAATCCGTAGTCCTGGTGAAAATCAGTTTGGCTTCTTCAATAAATTCTGAGATCTTTGAGCTTTTTCAGGAGTGACTCCCCCCCCCCCCGTGTGGAATGCTCTCCCCAGGGAGGCATGTCTGGCATAATCTTTATCTGTTTTTTGGTGCCAGGCAGAAACATTTGGCTTCTTAAGGGTGGCACTGTGACCTGTTTCAGTGGGGAGGGATCTGGGAAGCTGTATTTTTAGTTTACATTGGATCTTCCAGGTTCCTTTTAATGTACTCCACTTTGGGTCACCCTATGAGAAAAGCATACATGATGGTGATAGTTTAATTAATTTTATTCATTGCTTGTTAGGAAAAAAAGAATTCTCCAAGTGACTTGCTACATGCCTGCATTGTAGGAGTTTAGACGAGATGACCCATTGTGTCCCAACTGCACAGTTCTATGATTTCATGATTATTTGAACAGCATATGATTAAGGGGTGGGGGTGGGGGAGCCTATTTCATTTGTTGGACCCATGGCCATGGGTACGTAGTTCCAGAGCCAATTACAGGCAGAACCCTTCCTCTACACAGATGAGTTCTGTAAGGGCAAAAGATCAAAGGAAGGGAGCTGACTGGCAGTGCCAACCCTTGGGTCTGTTGTAATTAAGAAGCTGGCAGGTGAGGTGAAGGTTGATTGAGGTTATGGAGTCCTGTGCCTCATTTGTCCTGAGGCTTTAGCCCATTCCTGCCCATAGCATTGGATACAGCCCAAGGAAAACAATGAGCAGTCCCCCCCCCTCCCCATCTACTACACTGACCTTCCTGAAGCAAATTGAAAAGATGTTCAGGGGAGGAAAGTTACTGATAAGCAAATCAATGTAGGGAGGGTAGAAAGCCACTTCTGCAGCAGTGAGGCCTTAACCTCTCTTCTTTCTATAAATAGGGTCTGCTGCTTCAGACAGGTATTAAGGAAAATGTGTCATCGTTCAGTGAAGCCACATAAGACAAGGAGCCAGTGCAACAGAGTAGTCCTCATTGCGGATCTTCCTTCTTGGCACCTCAACCCAGAATGCAGAATCCCAGATTGATCTAAAAATCAGTTCCTTTGGACCCCACCCACCAACATATCTGAGGACCTTGATGCTTATGGATTCGGTTCAGCTCCAGGTTTTTAGGGAGGGGGGTTGGGGGTTGGGCAGGAAGTCTTGATTTCATGCACAAGTCCACTCTGCCCCCCATCCCAAAAGGCTCTGGAAGGGGTGGAATTGGAGCCCATTTCAGGGAAAGAACATGCATAGCCATAACCACATAACATGAACCTACACATTACAATAGTGGTGGAAAGAGGAGCTTAACAGAATCTGTATGACATCAAGCAATCTACACACTCCTTACTGTACAATCCTACATAGGAAACTATCCTTAATATAACTGCAAATAATGAAACATTCTTTGTTTTAATTTCTCTTGTGTAACCAATGATCAAAGTATTGATTGATTGATTGATTGATTACCAGAATGATGGGAAAGGCTATTAATAACTTTGATGTTTTCATTTCTTTTCGGCCTTGGCACTCTTTGCTATAATCACATATAACACAAGTGTAATGCAATTTCTAAAGTATAAGCAATCTATTGTGGCAAGAGGAGAAAATCTTTAAAAAAACTTCGATTGATGTTTTGTTTTCACATAATTAATAAAGAGGGCATTGCACGGCACTTTGCTCCTTTGTATATTTTTTCTTAAATGTGTCATTTCTGTCCTTGAATTGTGATCATGCCTCCTGCTTGCCTGGCAGAGAGATGTGTGATTGCGGACAATGTCAGAGGTTTGCAGCAGAGTTCATTCGGTGTGTAATTTAAGGGTTAACTCTGTTATGAGTAAAGTCAGCAAACCGAGATGGTGTTGGTGGAGGCATTGCATTCCTTAGGCCAGCCTATCCAGACATTTTAAATGCTTTTAAAAAATTCTTTTCAACTGGTTTCTAATGAATACAAATACACACACACACACCCTTTGAGGTTTTACTGCAATCAAGAGCTATTGAAATTTTGTTGAATAAAAAAGGAAAGAAACCAGGGATGATCTTCAGGGAGGTAGCACCTCGTCTGCTTGGCTGCTTAGTTCAAAGGGAATTTTTCCACTGTATGTTTGGTTGCGTGTCTCCCTCCCCAGTACAAGTGCTGGCTTAAGAATGACCACAACCTCTATGTCTCTTTCTCCTCAAATTAAACACGGCTTTTGTTCTGTTTGCTCAGTAAATTGGGAAATGTTATTTTCCATTGGCAGAGTTTTAATTAATGGTGTGCCAAAACCCACCATCTGATTTCTAGAACCTGTTTCTTCCCCTGAGAAAGAGGCATCAATTCTCCTGCACACGAGAAATTCTTTAGAATTAATTCATAAGGACTTCATTTTTATGAACAACAGCACACCAGCAGATAAGCAATTTTTTATTACATAGTAGGCAGGTACTGCCTTTCCCTGTACTGACAAGGGAAAAACGTAGCTGAGGATGTGATGAGGGGTTTTGAGGATGAGCAGGAAGTTGGAGAGGCATTAGTTGGCAACACCTCTCTCTCCAGGCGAAAGGATTCCTCTCAGATGACCCGTGAACACCTTTTGCCATGTTAACAGATTTGCTCTTTGCTAGGCCATCCAGGCTGGTTTTCGTAAGCCAGCCCAGGGATTCCTTGTCTGACACAGTTCTGCAGTTTGTACTTTCATCCATATCCCAGTTCATCAAAATCCTACCATTTATCAGTTTCTAGGGTTTAAGGGGTTCCCCCCAAATCTATAGAAATATGTTCCTGAATATGCAGCATCCCCTGAATTGACCTGATGTTTTGCAAGGGTCACCAACCGACCTGAAAATACCTGGCCCAGAAGTATCCTGAGCAGTAAAGTCTAGCTGCTCATTCACCAAGGAATTGGTCCATTCTAGGGAGTCCTCAACCCTGAGGCCCCCTTTCTCCCTGACAGCAAGGGAGCTATCCTTGTGGGAGTGGGACAAAGCTAGAACACTCCCGGAGGCCTCATCCACCAACCTCTCTGCCTCCCATTACTCACCTTGGCCTCAAGGGAAATGATGCAGAATAATAGCTAAAGGAGCTGAAAGCCAAGACCAAAAAACCAAATGAAGAGATATATGAACCTTTTCCTCAATTTTGCCTTTTAGTCTGCTCTCATTTTAACTCGCTCCTCCCGTTATTTCTCTCCTTCGAATCCTTTCTTTCCCTTTGTCAAATAAAGCATTTTTCTTTCTTCCCTGCACTGCCCATTACTCTATTTCCTGAATTGTCTGCAAAGGTGCCAACTATGCAAGGTCCTTGGAGCCTGGGCACCCACAAATTTTAAATGAAGAGGACACCCCCAACGTTCTATTGCATGGTGTGTACATGCAATTGCACAGGGTGTGCAATTGATGTCAGCACACTGCGGGACGTGCCGACATCACTCACGCACGGACGCATGCCACAGTAATGTCACCTTGCCCCAGGCACCCACTGTTGTGGGGGCAAGGCGACGCGCCTGATTGTCTCCATTTGTGCCTTCAATACTTCACCTTTAAGAAACTCCCTTCTCTTTTAGTATTTCTGACTATCTGATCTCGTCCAGAGCACAGTTGAGACAAGCCTAGTTAGCTCAGTTGGCTAGAGTGTGGTGCTGGTAATGCCAAGGTTGCAGGTTCGATCCCCGTATATGAGACAGCTGCATATTCCTGCTTTGCAGTGGGTTGGACAGGATGATCCTCAGGGCTCCTTCCAACTCAACAATTCTGTGATTCTATTCAAGAATACATGGATAGAAATGCACCCTGTGTGTGCTCAGAAGGGCTCTTTTAAAGCCTGCAAAAGACATGGTGCCTCCAAGAGGTAGGTGCAGAGAGTACTGATGTCTGGGGACCACAGCCAGCAGGGAACCCAGACTTGGAGCTTTCATGTTCTTTCTTTCAGAAGCCCATCTGTGTTCCCGCTGGAAATGAAGTTATGAAGCAGAACCCCCACCCCTCTAGTGCATTGTTCTCGTCCTCAAGTTGTAACCCTTTGAATAACCACAATCTGCCTTTTGTTTTTTACTAGCAAGAAGTACAGATCTTTCCTGGGGTGGGTTTGTCTGCAATCAGGGGCTCCCTAGAAATGATCTTCTGCAATAAGTGTGGGTGGGTCTAAGAGGATTCTCTGACCCCAAATAACAAATGCAAAATGTAACAACTGTTCAGTGAGGCTTAGGCAAGAAGAAGAAGAGTTTGAACTTGATATCCCGCCTTTCACTCCCCTTAAGGAGTCTCAAAGCGGCTAACAATGTCCTTTCGCTTCCTCTCCCACAGCAAACACTCTGTGAGGTGAGTGAGGCTGAGAGACTTCATAGAAGTGTGACTAGCCCAAGGTCACCCAGCGGCTGCATGTGGAGGAGCGGGGTAGCGAACCCGGTTCACCAGATTACGAGTCCACCGCTTTTAACCACTATACCAGAAGCTAAAGACTGGGCACTCAGTGAGAACTCACAGTATATTTAGATTAATGTAAAACTGTATACATGTCTACTTTGAACTCTCTTTGTGGCTTTAACAGATGTGTGTGTCTGGGAGAAATTCAACAGGTTAGGCTTTTCTTCTAGGAGATTCCATTCTGGAGAAAAGCTTCACTACCTGGCATCAAACTATCAGTGCGTACATAAATGGTATATCTTGGGGCCTGACAATGCACCTAAAAAGGGGACACAACTTTGAATATGACATGAGGCATATGCATTTTTATTTTTTTGCAGAGCTTTTTCCTCTTTTCAGAGTATGTTGGAAGGTGCAGTATGTGGGTGCACCTCTGGATAAACATCTTGTAGGTTCACATTCAAGACACCAAATGACAGGCTTGAAGACCACAATTTATTTGCAATTGCTGAATTTTGACAGGTTCCTTGAGGCAACTGGGGTGACTGCCCATGAAATCAGGGTTCAGGGCTAATGGAAGACAGGGGTGGAGTGGAGGTATCAAGCAGTGGAGGTGTGCCTTTGAGATCTTTTGGTGAACCTGCTGAGCATCTGGGTTGATTGCAATCTGCTTCTCAGTTTTCTTCAGCCATAGCCTCCTCTGCATCTGTGAGGAGAAAGTAGAGGGCATGTGATTCATTACTCTGAAAGATCAGCCCTCAGGAAGGCAGGAACCACACAATTAGAGAACTGAGAGGGACTTTGGAAGTCATTGAGTCCAGTCCCTTTCATTACAAGCATTCCCAACTTGTGGCTTTCTAAAAAAGAAGGGGCAGATTTGCTCTCTCACTCCCAAACACAAATCTATTGGGATTGGGTCCATTGTCCCCCTGTTTTTACCATCAGGAATTGCCTCCTAACGTTCTACCAAAATCTACTTTCCTGCAACTTAAGCCACAAGACCCACTCCTCTCCTCTGGAGCAGCAAAGGATGATTCTTTGCCATCTTCCAATTGAGAGCCTTCCATGGATGTAAAGAGTGTTCTCCTCTCCTCTCCCCCTTCACTCTTCTATTCTCTAGGCTGAACCAACTATGTGTTGTATCCAATGTTAGTGCCAGTTCAAGTAGGCCCATTGAAATTAAAGAGCATGCCTAACATAGGTCCATTAATTCCAATGGCTCTAATCGGAATATAAATCAGTTGGATATGACTATAACCTTTCCTCTGAGGGCATGCTTCTTGGGTCTCAGCTCATCCTTATTGCCCTCCCCCCAACTCATCCTGAGTCCTCTATTGATTGCCTTCTCATCTTCCTAGAGCAGCATTCACCTTGTGGAATATCTGAGCAAAAGACAGACATTCAGCAGGTCGGAAACTTCCCATCATGGATACTTCTTTGTTAGCAAAGTTACACCTGCTGAATTCTTGTCCACTAAAATTAAAGGAATGGGAGGACTTGGCTTGGACAGAACAGCCAAAACAGAAAGCCATCTTGACCAGAAAGTTGCCAGCCTAGGTGTTCTCTCTCACTGCCCAAATCACGTTTGAAAGGACAATTCTGCTGAAGCCCATAGAAAGGGTTGAAGCATGCAGTTGGCCTTAGTTTATGTTTAATGCCTGAAAAACTTTCCCCTGTACTCCAATGTGCCCTCAAGACAAGATGTTAGCGAACCATGATCAAGACCATAAATGGTGCGGATCTCATTTCTCAGAGAGGAAGGACTTTTAAATAATTCATTGGAGGAAAAGGGAAAGCTGCCAAAGCATAGAGACTATCCAAAAGGTTCATCATCCTTTTCCCCCATCCCCCAGAATCTTCTGGTCCATACCAACCTCTTTTGCTTACATAACTTCCTATGGGTTTCCAATTTTCGTCATAGCAAATACATTCCATTTTTCCCGCACTAGAAATAGAAAGAGATGCAGCTTAAGATCAGACTATGCATCTCTAATACATATTAAAAATGACTGAACAGCTTCCTCCACCACAACAACCATGCCTCTGAATCCTGGAATGATTGTTTGGATATCAGCTGAAACAGCTATCCTTAAAAATTATTTAGGGGAATTCAAGGCACTTAGAAAACAATAATGCACTGTATCCCATCTTAGTCCTCCTCAGAGTAGACTGAATTTGAATCAATGGATATGACTAAATAGATTCCATGAATCTAAGCCCACTATTTATAGTGTGTGTCCTTTGAGGTAGACATAAGCTTACAGTGAAGACGTCGTAGACCATTGATGAGCAGAAAATTGACATCCATCAATTTAGTTGGTTTGCAGGTGGTTTAGCCACAATCTTACATGGATGCAGAGTGGTTGATTGTGCAATGGCACCAGCCTTCCTGAATGCACAAGTGCCCTCCAGGTGTTTCACACTACAGCTCCAGCCAACTTGGCCAACAGTCAGAAGTGTTGTAGCATCCAAAGAATCTGAAGGGTACCAGGTTAGGGAGCATGGAGCACACTAATAACATTGATCATAATGATAATAATAGAGAATGGAGAATAGCTTCCTGCTTTCAGTACACCTATGTGATGAACACAGAGTGTTCCTGGAGCTACACAAATCCCCACTATCTACCTTTCCTTAGCTTTTAAACCAGGAGAGCCTCTGTACCTTTTCCCTGCTGAGAAATTTCCAGAAGGCCAACTGGGTGCCCATTTTTGTGTCCCTGAACCTCCACCCTCTTTGAACTGCTCCTTGTGGGACTCTGACCTTCCTTTGTTTAGGATTTTATGATCTGCTACACACCAGTCTGCCATGCCTCTCCAGCTACAAGGATGTCCTCACCAAGCATCTGAAAGGATTTCCTTTCCCTTTCATACTTACGCATTCGGTGTACACCTCTGACGACCGCAGCCTCCGGCCATTGCACAGCTCATGAGTGCCAGAACAGACACCAAGATCACAAGATTCTTCATGATAGATGGTGAGGGAACTGGCTTTGAATCAACTGAAATGAGAAGCGGGAGGAACTTGCAATTATATTTTTACTGAACTCCAGAAAACATACAATAAGCACAAAGCAATAGAGTCCATGAGAGCAATATCTGCAGCAACATTTAGAGTCATATTGCAAAGGATAATATCACAAAACATCTGAGGAAGTGACTCAGAATCATAGAAATGTAGAGCTAGAAGGGACCCCGAGGATCATCCAATCCTCTGCAATGCAGGAATCTCATCATCATCATCATCATCATCATCATCATAATAATAATAATAATAATAATAATAATTTATTATTTGTACCCTGCCCATCTGGCTGGGTTTCCCCAGCCACTCTGGGCGGCTTCCAACAAAGATGAAAGATACACTAAAATGTCACATATTAAAAACTTCCCTGAACAGGGCTGCCTTCAGATGTCTTCTGAATGTCAGGTAGATGTTTATCGCTTTGACATCTGATGGGAGGGCGTTCCACAGGGTGGGTGCCACTACCAAGAAGGCCCTCTGACTTGTTCCCTGTAACGTGGCCTCTCGCAGTGAGGGAACCACCAGAAGGCCCTCGGAGCTGGACCTCAGTGTCCGGGCAGAACGATGGGGGAGGCACACTTGACAGATGATTTAGAGTAAGACAGAGCACATCTCTGACATGAGCAAATGTTCTTGAGCAGCATGTAGGCTACTTAGGAATGCCCTCCACCGTGCAGAAGGACCCATTGGAAGTTGTAGACAATGTCCATTCTTGTTCACGTAAGATGACCAACATGCTGTGTCAGATTTGTCTTTAGAAACTTATTGCTCAATCCACCCAATTTGGATAAATTACTCTTTCAGAGAATGCCACGTCCCATGTTTTGTCCAGCCAGCCAACCTTTCATTGAAAACCTTCCATTGGCTGTCTATCTCTAGTAGTGTCATTGCCCTCCCCCCCCCCCAAGAGCTTTCAGGCCAGAGGGGGAACATTAGGGAACCCACCCACCCCTTTTTATTCTTTTATACTTAGAGAGTTTCTCAGTATACTCCTAAACAGGCAGCATCCCCTGAACAGGCCTGATGCTGTGCAACAGTCACCAACTGACCTTAAAATACCTGGGCTGGATTGCCCCTCTTCATACCTGAGCTCCAGGGAGAGTCAAAGCAACGTCTTATCTGCCAAAGTAACACACTAAGGAGTTGGCAAAAAGGACATCCCTTGTTTCTGGAGAGAATCCCAATCCTAATTGCTGCTGAAAACAGGAAACATTAGGGAACCCACCCCCCTTTTGAATGTTTTTATTAAAGATTGCCTTGGGTTAGTACATACATTGTTTCATAAAGTTTTCTTTAGAGATCAGTGATATTCTTTCTGAGACTTTAATGTATAAAGTATAGGTTTGGAGGAGAAGAGCAGGGGGAGAGATGGGGGGATAGTGAACTTTCATTCTTTTACATAGTGTATGCACAAGGTTTTGGATCAGCGCCACGTGGGTAGGTTCTCTTCCTTTTCATTTGTTAGTTTTTGTTGGCACTGAGAGGCATTGGGGGCCCTAGGGCTTGGTTGATGGCCCCCTTCTTTAAAGAAGATACAATGGTACCTTGGTTTAAGAACAGCTTAGTTTATGAATAACTTGGATTAAGAACGCTGCAAACCCGGAAGTAGGTGTTTTGGTTTGTGAACTTTTCCTTGGTTTAAGAACATGTTCCACATCCTGTTGAGTGTGTTCCATTTGTAAATTGAGTCCCCCGCTGCTATGGGAAAGCATGCCTTGGTTTAAGAACGCTTTGGTTTAAGAACGGACTTCTGGAAAGGATTAAGTTCATAAACCAAGGTACCACTGTACTCACCCTTTTCTGGTGAATTCTCAGACAGGCATGCAGACAGAAATTGACTTGGCACTTCCCAAAGCAAAAGGAACCATCTAAAACTATTAACTCAAGAGTATCAATAAAGGCAAACTTTAAAAAAGCATACATAACATATTTAAGTAGAAAGATGTTTAAATAATATACTGTTAACAACTCCTTTAAACACTATTATTTATACATAAAGTTACATGATAAAAACATTTTCAGTATAGAAGAAAGGGCACTAATAAACACATTGAGTATTTGAAAAGTGCCGTAAAGCCCAGCACTCCACTCAGGAGATTCTGGCCCAAATTTCCTCGTCCCTCAGAGCATTTTTGTCTGCAGTTTCTTTTTTCCAGGTATTTCTGGGGAACAGCCAGGACAGCACTGGGTTGAATCTAACTGCTGCAGGTCAAAAGAAAATGGGATTCTTACCAAGCTAGTGGTCTTTCACTCTTTCTCCAGGGATGGAAAGAAATTCGCTTTCAGAGAAGTCAAGAGATGTGTAGAGCAGAGGAACCCACCTTTGACTGGTTTAAATAGCCAAATGATCAGTATCTTAATCTTAATCAAGATTAAGATGCTCATTGACATTTGGAACTCACACAATCGTTCCACCAGGGACAAGCTGTTACAGGGCACAGGGAGTTACTTCCTGAAAGCACTTCACAGTTTTCATCACCTCATTGGTTCTCCAATGAGAAGAAACGTTAAGTCATGTAACTCTGTCCTTAAGTACAAGGTGGGGGTTAATATTCCCCCACCAATTTATGATAGTTCAAATGCGGCATGAGGCACCCTGATCTGAAGTGGGAGATAAGTGGGGAAGTGTGAGGATGATGTCAGGAGGTTATCAGCTGGTTATCAGCTGCCTTGGGGAGTTTCCCCTGCCCCTTTCCAAAAGCCCTTTGCTTCTCATTGAAGCTCAGCACTTGGGACTTCCAAAGGGCCACCTATCAGCTGATAGTTGGTGCTCCAGAGACCCCTTTTGCCCTCGCCCAGCCGCCTTTGCGCTTGCCTATACCTGACCTCAGATAGGATGTCAGGTGATTGGGAAGCTTGCCCAGAATTGTCTGATGGGCGAAATGGGGAGGTCTGGTAGGCCTCATTGAGGCTGAAGGTTCATCATCCTTGCCCTGGCACAATAATGTTTAGAAAAGAAACACATGTCAAAATACCCTGCAAAGTTTAACATGAAGAAGTGGGGAAGAGGAAGATGTGGGAACACTCTGCAAAAAAATATTAAGAAGGAATGCAGGATGAATGTTCCTTGTCATGTAACATCAACACAACATGCACATCAAATATGCTTAATAATGGCCAGGTATGCCCAATCTCCGTGTGAACTTTGTTGAAGGAAATTGGGAAGAAGCCTCACTGAATGTTTCACCTGGAGGAGACCTCCCATCAAATTGTGATTGACAGGTACCAAGGAGTCCATGTGGTGGCAAGAAGCTGTTTCCTCCAAGCCCTGCTTATAGGCTTTCTGTAGGCATCTAACCAATCTCTGTTGAGAATCAGAGCCTGGACTGGTTGGAGCCATTGACAGATTAAGCAGTGCATTTTATGTCACTCAAGGCAAGTGAAGGGGAGCATGGAGGATAGCACAGATAAGCTGAAATATACATTCCAGTTTATCAATATTCTTCTTTAGCTGTGTTGCCCAGAACTAGACCGCGTGCAAGAGATCAACTTCATCACCCTCCTCTGCACACATTCCAGCTTATCAATATTTCTCCTGAACTTCTTGAACTAAACACAGTAATCTAAGTGTGGTATGAACAAGGAAAAATAGAGCTGTAGCACAAGATACTCTAGGATCAATCAAGCATGTGTGTGTGTGTGTGTGTGTATCCCCAAATAGAAGCAAATAGATAATATCAACATAAAACATCTCCCCTCCTCTCATAACAGAACAGGAGAGCAGGAGCATTAGCACCATATATACGGAAATCATACATGAATGAAAGGCAAAAATAAATGCACAAAGGAATAAATGTCTGATTCAGATATCTGAAGATGCACATCAATGAGCAGCTGTTCAGAACCTTTGATTCTCCAGCTGATCAAAAACTCTGGGAGTATAGCCAGAGATAAGAGTGAGTGAATCCGAGAGACAGGGAGTCTGACATGTGGGAGTTAACTTTTCTTGGTGAGGAATGCATTGAGGTTTTCTCCGTACGAAATAATGGAAATCACTGGGCAGCTTGTTTTATAAACTGTTTCTCAGGAGCAGATTACATTCACATAGTAGGACTTGCATGTACAAGTACAGAAATAGGAGCTAGACCTCAGCCGAAGACCAGGAGAGGATGATGGAAGCCAAATTGTCTTGGTGGTTTCCAATAGAGATTCTTAGCTATGTGATTCAGAAATTTCTAAAGTAAAGTCCCACTATATAGCGTTAAAGGATAATGACCTTTCTTCACCCCACAGCAAATAACAGTCTGTGGGTAATCTTTTCTAAGACTGCAATGTTCCTAATGTTCTTATACCATGTTTGCAATGATAGATTGTCCAAAAGTTCCTATTGTTGTACTACTGTTTGCCTGACAGCAGCCAGTAAGGATGCTAGTTCCTTCGAATGGAAGCCGTTGTCTGAGTCCAGAAATAAAGGTAGTATTGATTGATCTAACAGATACCTGGTTATCATGTTGCACTGTTATATCAAAGCATGACTGTAAGCCAAAGACAGATTAGTAAATAAGGAGCTGTCCTCTTAAATTAAGATATATAATACATAATTCCCTCCATTGTTTCAAATCCAGGATTGTGATGCAGCACTACAAATCTTCCAATGGCAATGGCTGTCTTAAATTTTTAATATCTATGAGAATACATAATTCCCTCCATTGTTTCAGCATGTCCAGGAAATGAATATTCCTCTTAAATCCTACGTCAGACAGTGTATCCGTGCCAGAGGCATGATTTTTAGGCTTAGCCACATACCCATTGACGAGGCTGTGGATTTTGTGTAGATAAGGACAGGACTGCAGGATGTGTTTCAGGGGCTGTGTGTCTATGCATTCAGGCTATGTGTCAAGGAACTGCCATCGGAGCCAGGGGGAGAGGGAGGGCTCCAGAGGGATTCCGGAGAGCGTCCCGGGAGGGAGAGAAGCAGCACATCTTCTGGGGAAGGAAATCAGCGTAGCACCAGTGGAGAAGGGGGGCAGATGGGGGAATCGGCGAGGTTGCTCCATGACTCCTCACCGGGGACCAGCGGGGAGAGCACAGGTCCTCCGCTGCCCACACCCTCCCTGTGCAGAAAGCTTCCGCACAGGGAGAGTAGGTGGAGACTAGGCGTCAAAGAACTTCTTTGCTGGAAGAAGTTCAAGAAACGCCCACTGACAGATTCTGCCAGCGATTGAGACAGCCATGGGCGAGTGGCTGTCTGGACAGAAAGGGTTCACTCAGGCAACCCAGCCAGGTGTGGCGCTGATTTACGCACAAGCAACCCCTAGAACCATTACACTATGCTATCAGATCCTTCAAGGGTCCCAATTTAATCAGGACATCCTGAATTGACAGAAGCTGCTCTGGCTTCTTATCCCAATCCGGGATGCCCTGATTTTCCCAAAGACCGCTCTAAGCTGTGCTGCATCTCAAAATGCAGCATGGGCTGGAGCGATCTTCCTGGAGGCTGCTCTAGGCTATGGGAAAGGAAGAGGTCAGCAGCAGGGAGGCGGCGAGCAACGGAGATGGGTGGTGGTGGGGTGCCCAGAATTTTTCTCACAAAATGTTGAAGGGTGTATGCTAACAACAACCAAGAAATACATCAATGGGTCCAATATACATTCCTTTGGGGGGCTTTCTCCAATGTGCACATTCATATTTGTGAGATGGGTTATGGAGAAGAAAATGATTGGGGAGCTGTGCATTATGCAATTCTGGCATGGATATAGTAAACAGTCAGGATATAGGAAACACACAGCCTTGGTAAGGTGCGCCCTGTTCTCCACGTCAGCACAAGATGCCTAATTGCCTTCCCTAATGGCACTTGGTCTTAGTCCAGAAAGAGGTTGCATCACCCAACAGAGCTGAAGAAGGGCTATATAAAGAAAGCAGAGAGCACCATCCTGGGCACAGCAGGGACCAAAGGCAACTCTTCCTTGCCTCTATTCTTTTGTGGAGGACACTCCAGTTCTGTCTCATCATGAAGTCGTGTCTCATTCTGCTAGCTGCAATGCTGCTGGTTTCAACGCTGAGCAGTTCAGATGGTGAAGATGAATTGGGCCGCGTAGTAAGTAATGTTAAATGTTTGTGGGTGTCTGTATGTGGGATGGTATGTGGGTGTGAATTGGCTCCTTGCTGTATAGGGCATACAGTAGATGTGTTCAGTTGTTCGTTCTAAAACGAAAGAAATAGGGTGTGAGTAGAAGACGAGAGCCTGGGTTGTTTCCTACTCAGAGCAGACCCATTGAAATTAATGGGTGGGACTAACAGGCCCGGGGGGGGGAACAACTCAAATTGAGCATGAGTTGAACTTTGTACAAAGTTCTGAAGTAAAAAAGGGGAGGGAGGGGGGAGAAAATGCATTGTGTCTGACGTTGGTCCTACACATAAGAACATATGAAGAACCAATGACTCATCTAATCTAGCATCCTGTTCTTCCCATAAAGCAGGAGCCAAGCACAAGAGTAGTCTCCTGTTCTGCAGTTTCCATCAATTGGGTTAGGGCTGCCATATTCCCCAAAGTGAAAGTTGCCATGCGGAGTTCCCAGAAATTTTAGTCAATTTGACGAAATCCACCCGGATGTCATTTTGCCAGTCTGATTCCCTGGAAAACTTGGATATGTGGCAGTCCTAATTTGGATGCATTTCAGCCTCTGACTGTGGATGTAGAGCAGAGTCATCCTGACTAGTAGCCATCAGAGTAGACTCACTACAGTTAATGAGCATAGTTAACTTAGAATCTTTAATTTCCATGGGTTTCCTCTGAGCAGGACTTAGCTAGATTGCAACTCTTTGTCTAATGCTTCAGTTACAAGAGTTGGTTAATTTTGTAACTCAGAAATCCTGGCAGGGGGAAGAAATAAAGGGAGTCAAAGTATCGTCTAGTCTTGTCCCCTTCAATGCAGGAATCACAGCTCCCAAATCCCTAGCAGATGGCCACCCAACCTCTGCTTAAAAACCTCCATGGAAGGTGAGTCCACCACCTTCTGAGGTTGTCCATTCTATTCTCAAACAGCTCTGACCATTAGGAAGCTCTTCCTGGCGTTTAATTGGAATCTCCTTTCTTGCCTTTGGAATCCACCGGTTCGAGTCCCACTCGCTGGAGCAGCAGAAAACAAGACTGCTCCTTCTTCCATGTGACATCCTGTCAAGAGGTCCATCCCACACAATGTCAGAATCAGGCCAGCACCCTCCAATTGGCAGGCGTCTCCTCTATTGTCATTTCTGTGCCCGCTACAGATGTTCTACTTTTTATAAGCATTCTAAAAACTTTGTCTCTCTTGGATTTTCCATTGCTTTCATGGATGTGCTATTGCTCTTTTAAAACTGCTTTTATGTTTCATATATGTGGTATTATATTGCAAGTCACTTTGGGAAGTGCTTCACTAATAATAGTAGTAAAGATAAGGTAAAGGGATCCCTGATTATTAATAATAATATAATAATAATTTATTATTTATACCCCGCCCATCTGACTGGGCTTCCCCAGACACTCTGGGCGGCTTCCAAAAAAATTTAGAATACTGTAATATATCAAACATTAAAAGCTTCCCTAAACACTCATGGGCGACTCTGGGGTTGCAGCGCTCATCTCACTTTATTGGCCTAGGGAGCCGGTGTACAGCTTCCGGGTCATGTGGCCAGCATGACTAAGCCGCTTCTGGAAAACCAGAGCTGCATACGGAAACATCGTTTACCTTCCCACCGGAGCGGTACCTATTTATCTACAGTGGTACCT
Source organism: Podarcis bocagei (assembly GCF_964188305.1). NCBI lineage: Eukaryota > Metazoa > Chordata > Lepidosauria > Squamata > Lacertidae > Podarcis > Podarcis bocagei. Next base: position 78,912,693 of record NC_138132.1, on the reverse strand, counting down.
CAGGTTACATACGCTTCAAGTTACAGACTCTGCTAACCCAGAAATATTACCTCGGGTTAAGAACTTTGCTTCAGGATGAGAACAGAAATCGTGCGGCGGCGGCAGCACAGTGGCAGCAGGAGGCCCCATTAGCTAAAGTGGTATCTCAGGTTGGGAACAGTTTCAGGTTAAGAACGGACCTCCAGAACGAATTAAGTTTTTAACCTGAGGTACCACTGTACTTCTCCTAGCAGTTTGAAAGCACATCAAAGTGCAAGTAGATAAATAGGTACCGCTCCGATGGGAAAGTAAACAGCGTTTCCGTGCGTTCCTCTGGTTCACCAGAAGCAACTTAGTCATGCTGGCCACATGACCCGGAAGCTGTACACCAGCTCCCTCGGCCAATAAAGTGGGATGAGCGCCACAACCCCAGAGTCGCTCACAACTGGACCTAACGGTCAGGGGTCCCTTTACCTAAAAATGTTTTAACTAACAAGTAACATTGTAGTGGGAAGCGGGTGGTGCTTTGGGTTAAACCACAGAGCCTAGGACTTGCTGATCAGAAGGTCTTTGAATCTCCGTGATGGGGTGAGCTCCCATTGCTCAGTTCCTGCTCCTGCCCACCTAGCAGTTTGAAAGCACATCAAAGTGCAAGTAGATAAATAGGTACCGCTCCAGCGGGAAGGTAAACGGCGTTTCCGTGTGCTGCTGTGGTTCGCCAGAAGCAGCTTAGTCATGCTGGCCACATGACCTGGAAGCTGTACGCCGGCTCCTCGGCCAATAAAGCGAGATGAGCGCCGCAACCCCAGAGTCGGTCATGACTGGACCTAACGATCAGGGGTCCCTTTACCTTTACCTAACATTGTAGAATGACATATCTACTATTGTTCTAATAGGCAAAAATAATGTTAAATAGGTCAGTGTAGATCCATCCTTGGATACATTTCTCTTCCTCTCCCTCTCTCTGACCAGGGCAATGACAAAAACGTCTTCAAGCGCAAAGTGGTCTATATGAAAGACAGGATAAAGTCTGCGGCCGCAGCAGAAGCCCTAGGAAATGCTCTAAAAAGCAGTTTGTTTCCTGATGGCTCCGATGATGATGATGATGGTGAGGACCTAGACAACCTTATTATAGAAGTTAGAAGAAGTAATACTAAATGTACTCTCTCTCTCTCTCTCTCTCTCTCTCTCTCTCTCTCTGTGTGTGTGTGTGTGTGTGTGTGTGTGTGTGTGTGTGTGTGATCTTATTTTTATTTTATCAGGGCAAATGGCCATTATCCAGCCAAACTATTTGGGTTAAACGGGTTTACTTCCTCATTTGCCAGGCAGCTCTTCTGAGCATGCTCAACGCTCTAAGGCCACACCTGCACACCGTTAGCTATCCTATGGGTATCAGTGAATACAACCCGACGGACAATCTCTGAGTAGGAATAGCAAGAGACAAATATGGCTTCACATGTTTCACCCCGTGTATTATTTTTTGGAACTCCCAATAAATGATCCGTGGTCCTGGTGAAAATCAGTTTGGCTTTTTCAATAAATTCTGAGATCTTTGAGCTTTTTCAGGAGTGACTCTCCCCCACCACCGTGTGGAATGCTCTCCCCAGGGAGGCATGTCTGGCATAATTGGTGCTGTGCAATGCCAGGTCCATAGGCAACAAAACTGCCACCATGCGTGACTTTTTTGTCTCGCAGGGGATTGACCTGGCTTGCGTGACGGAGACCTGGGTACGGGAAGGCGAAGTAGTCTCCCTACATGAGATAACACCCCCAGGTTTCTCTGTCCTCCATCAATCGCGGACTGTAGGTCGGGGGGGAGGAGTAGCGTTGTTATTCCGGGAGGATTGCTCTTTCAGAGCTCTGCCATCACCGGCGATCTCCGGCATTGAATGTGTTGGTCTCGTGTGGGGCACCAAGGAGAGCTTGGCTGTCTGGCTGGTGTACCGACCACCCAGCACATCTGCAGCCACCCTGTCAGATCTGCTGGAGGTGGTGGCGGGCTGGGCCTTGGAGTTCCCAAACCTACTGGTTTTGGGAGACTTCAACGTCCATGCCGATGCCGCTCCCTCCTCACAGGCTCTAGACCTAGTGACTTCCATGGCAACACTAGGGCTCTCCCAGTTTGTTTTGGGCCCCACTCATCAAGCAGGCCACACGCTGGATCTGATCTTTGGGGCTGGCATAGATGTGATCATGCTCCCCGCTGTGAAAGTGCCATGGTCTGATCACTACGCTTTAAAAGCCAAGATTGACTTCCCGCTCCTCCCCGGCTCGGGTGGCGAACCTATTTGGGCTCGTCCGCGAAAACTGATGGATCCTGATAGATTCCGACAAGCCTTGCGGAACCCTGCTCCTCCTGGCGACTCATTAGATGACCTTGTTGAGGACTGGAATAACCGGCTCTTGGCAGCCATTGATGAGATCGCGCCTAAGCGCCCTCTGCGACCCCGTCGAAACCGGGCCCCTTGGTTTACTGAGGAGCTCCGGAAAATGAAGCGGGATCTCAGACGGCTAGAGCGAGTATGGCGACGGACTCGTGACGGAGCCTCAAGAACATCTTATAGGATGCTTATGAAAGCCTATGAGATGGCTATGAAAGCTGCTAAGAAATCTTACTTTGCAGCTTCCATTGCATCCGCTAGCTCTCGCCCGGCACAACTTTTTAGAATAATTAGGTCAATAACGTCCTTAGGAGGACAACCAAATTTAAGCACAAATTCGACCCACAGCTGTGAGGCATTCGCGAGCTTTTTTGCGGAGAAAGTCCTGTTGCTCCGCCGTGACCTCCCTGCCAATTTAGATACAGTGACTGAACTGGAGGCCCCTCGACTGACTTCAGGTCCAGTGTTGGACCATTTCGATCGGATACTCCCTACTGATGTGGATAGATTCCTCCAAGTTGGTAGGCCCACCACCTGCCTCCTTGATCCGTGCCCGTCTTGGCTGATTAGGGAGTGTCCAGATGTTGCGCGGACCCCCCTGGTTGAAATTATCAATTTGTCCCTTGACACGGGGACATTCCCAGGGGAACTGAAGGAAGCAGTGGTGCGTCCACTCCTAAAGAAAACTTCATTAGATCCCTTAGACCTATCCAATTACCGCCCAGTTTCAAATCTTCCATACCTGGGTAAGGTAATTGAGAGAGCGGTTGCTGAACAGCTTGGTAGGTTTCTGGAGGAAACATCGGCATTAGATCCATTTCAGTCCGGTTTCCGTCCTGGTTTTGGGACGGAGACGGCTCTGGTTGCCCTAACAGATGATATCCGTAGACAACTGGATCGAGGCGGGTCAGGACTGCTGATCCTTTTAGATTTGTCAGCAGCTTTTGACATGGTCGATCATGATCTTCTGGACCATCGCCTTGCAGACGTGGGGATACAGGGCATAGCCCGTAACTGGTTGTGCTCTTTTATCTCTGGTCGGGGACAGAGGGTGGCACTAGGGAGGGAAATGTCGTCACGCCACTCCTTGGTGTGTGGAGTGCCGCAGGGCGCAATTCTCTCCCCAATGCTTTTTAACATCTTTATGCGCCCCCTTGCTCAGATTATCCGGAGCTTTGGGCTGGGCTGTCATCAATATGCTGATGACACTCAGCTCTATCTACTGATGGATGGCCACACCAACTCGGCCCCTTACACACTGACCAGATGCTTGGAAGCTGTGGCTGGATGGTTTCGTGGGAGCCGATTGAAACTAAATCCTTCAAAGACAGAGGTCCTATGGCTAGGTCGGGATAGCATGGGGATGAGGGACCAACTCCCTTCTCTTGCGGGGGCCCAATTAGTGCCATTACCTTCCGTTAAGAGTTTGGGTGTAATCCTTGACGCCTCCCTTTCCATGGAGGCGCAAGTCACAGCAACAGCCAAGGCGACATTTTTCCACCTTCGCCGCATCAAGCAGTTGGTCCCTTACCTTTCCCGCCCCGACCTGGCCACAGTGATCCATGCGACAGTCATCTCCAGGCTTGACTACTGTAACTCGCTCTACGCGGGGCTGCCCTTGAAGCTGTCCCAGAAACTCCAGCGGGTACAGAATGCTGCAGCGAGGCTCCTCACAGGGTCTCTGCCATGGGAGCATATTCATCCAGTGCTTTTCAAGCTGCACTGGCTCCCGGTGGAGTACAGGGTCAGATTTAAGGTGCTGCTTTTGACCTTTAAAGCCCTTCACGGCCTAGGACCCTCGTACCTACGGGACCGCCTCGCCTGGTATGCCCCACGGAGAGCCTCAAGGTCCATAAATAACAACACCCTAGTGGTCCCAGGCCCTAAGGAAGTTAGATTGGCTTCAACCAGAGCCAGGGCCTTTTCAGCACTGGCCCCAACTTGGTGGAACGCTCTGTCTCATGAGACCAGGGCCCTGCAGGATCTGATCTCTTTCCGCAGGGCCTGTAAGACAGAGTTGTTCCGCCTGGCCTTTGGATTGGAGCCAATTTGATTCCCTCCGCCCCCTTTTTCTTTTTTCTTTTCCTTCTCCTGCAATGAGGCTCCATTTTAATATTTTAATGTTCCATTATTTTAATGTTGTATTTTATTTTTGTTTTTAAGTTGTAATCACTCATCTTGTTTTTATTATTGCTTGTAAGCCGCTCTGAGCCCGGCCTTGGCTGGGGAGGGCGGGGTATAAATAAAAAATTATTATTATTATTATTATTATTATTATTATTATTATTATTATTATTATTATCTTTATCTGTTGTTTGGTGCCAGGCAGAAACATTTGGCTTCTTAAGGGTGGCACTGTGACCTGTTTCAGTGGGGAAGGATCTCAGAAGCTGTATTTTTAGTTTACATTGGATCTTCCAGATTGCTTTTAATGTACGGCACTATGGGTCACCCTGTGAGAAAAGCAAATAACACATGGCGGTGATGGTTAAATTTATTCATTGCTTGTTAGAGATCTCCAAGTGACTTGCTACATGCCTGCATTGCAGGAGCTTAGACTAGATGACCCATTGTGTCCCAACTGTATGGTTCTCTATGACTCCATGAACATTGTAACAGCATATGATTAAGGGGTGGGGGTACCCATTTCATTTGTTGGACCCATGGCCATGGGTAAGAAGCTCCAGAGCCAATCACCCTTCCTCTACACAGATGAGTTCTACAAGGGCAAAAGATCAGAGGAAGGGAGCTGACTGGCAGTGCCACCCCTTGGGTCTGTTGTAATTAAGAAGCTGGCAGGTGAGGTGAAGGTTGGTTGAGGTTATGGGGCACTGTGCCTCATTCGTCTTGAGGCTTTAGCCCATTCCTGCCCATGGCATTGGATACAGCCCAAGGAAAACAATGAGCAGTCCCCCCCCCCCTTCTACTACACTGACCTTCCCTAGACAAATCTAAAAGCAGTTCAGGGCAAGGAGGCCACTGACAGGCAAGTCAGTGTAGGGAGGGCTTGAAAGCCACTACTGCAGCAATGAGGCCTTAATCTCTTTTCTTTCTACAAATAGACTTTTTGGATTTTTGATTACGAACCGTACCTCATTCGTCTACCTGATGCCAAAGTTCAGTGAAGCCACGTAAGACAACGAGCCTGTGCAGCAAAGCAGTCCTCATTGCGGATGTTCCTCCTCAGCACCACAAACCCAGAATGTAGAATCCCAGATTGAGCGAAAGATAAGTTCCTTTGGACCCCAACCCACCAATATATCTGAGGAGCATGATACTTATAAATTTGGTTCAGCTCCAGGTTTCTTTTGAGGGAGATGTGGGCAGTAGTTCTTCATTTCACACTCAAATCCACACAGGAAACTGCAAATAATGAAGCATTCTTTGTTTTAATTTCTGTTGTGCAACCAATGATCAAAGTATTGATTAATTACCACAACAGTAGGAAAGGTTTTTAATAACTTTGATGTTTTCATTTATTTTCCTCCTTGGCACTCTTTGCTATAACTGCATATAACACAAGTGTAATGCAAGTAATAAAACATGCTTTGTTTTAATTTCTAAAGTATAAGCAATCAATTGTGGCAAGAGAAGAAAACTTTAAATAACTTCAATTGTTGTTTTATTTTTACATAATTAATAAAGTGGGCATTGCATCGCACATCGCTCTTTTGTCTATTTTTCCTTTAGTGTGTCATTTCTGTAAATTTTAATGCCCCCAGGAGAGGAGAGGGGATTATTTACAGAGGAAAGAAGTTGATAATGCTTAAATCACAATTAAACTAAAAGGTGAAACAGGACAATTTGAAACTTGCATTCCTGGGGGTGAGCAAAGCCTCACCAAGTCCCCTCTGAAACCCAGAGACAGACTTTGGATTCTGAAGGGACCACAGCCATGGAAATTTGCTACCCAACTCATAAAGAAATAAATATGTAACATCAGCAAAACAAATAGAAAGCATGATAAATCAGGTCACTATGTTTCCCTGAACCTTCGAAGCACTTTTAATAAAACACAACTTATTTCAGTTCTCCTCCAGGATTTTTACTCACAATTTAGCCAGATGTGCAAGGATATCACAATCTAATGATCCCTGGCATGCAAACAGTCTGATAAGCAGCAATGAGTCTCTGTCAGCTTTTTGTACATTTAATTACAAGAAAGACACATCCAGGGCTTCCCACCTCCTCTCAGCGAAGAAGTTGCTCAGCCTAAATCAGAATCCCACCCGCAACAGGAAGGATGCCAGAACCCTGCTTTTCTCCTCCTTCCCTTCCACAGTTCTCTGAGCCTCACCCATCTCCTGTGCCAGGACTGATTGGTTGGCCTATCTCTTCCCCAGAAAACACAGACTCCGGCTTATTTGATGGTTGCCTGGCAATGCTTTGGCCGGCTTCCAACTCTTCCACTCCTTGTGAACTAACGGCTTCCTGGGCTGTCCTGTCTGGAATCTCACAGTTCTCCATCATATGCCAAGTTAACCTCTTGTTCACACAGCTCAAATTCTGAGGCTGAACCTTCTACTGCACCTTGGAGGGCCAAGTTCCTGACACACAAGATACTCTAGGATTGATCTAGCAGATGTTTTAAAATATAATATATATCATCAACAACAACAACAACCTTTATTACGGTCCAGAGACCCAACAAATCATTATAAAGCAAAGAAAAAGATCATAAGTGAAAAATTTTAAAAGTAGATAAGTATTCACTATACATAGCCGTTTCCCATCTATATTTATATTTGATTGTATAATTTCATCTTATCCTTATCTACCTTAAATAAAATGTTTTTTAAAAGACTTCCACCGTTTGCCTCACACGTTTTTAATAATCTGTTCGTCAGATCCTCTGTTCTTCATATTTTCCCTTTGGATTTCCTTGATGTCTCACTTTGTATTTTTTATATTACACACAAGATTATTCTAAACACAAGCAGATTTTTGTCGTCGAGCCCTGGTTTTGTAAATAATCATTTAAGAACTCCCATTGCTTCATAACCATAGTTTTGGATTTTCTCCTTATTATAGCCGTCAGTTTTGCTAGTTCCAGGTACTCACAAGTTTCCCCAACCATTCTCTTTTTGTTGGGATGCTGTCCTCTTTGATGGCCGACATTCCTGACATCCCTGTGCAAAGGTTTGGCAGTATGCCCAGAGAGGACCTGGGGGAGGAACTCATGCAATTCGGCTCAGTGGGAGGCAGACTCCAGTCAGTTCCATCTGAGAGAGAGCGGAGGAGAAGAGAGAGGCTATGCTTCATCTGTGGCATAGCAAATCACATAGTGAGGCAGTGCTCTAGCAGAGTGGTGTTGGGTTCCCTTTCAGGAGCAAGTGTGGGGGAGAAGCCTGACCCTAGGGAGAAGCAGGTGGAAAAGGAAAGTTCCCAGTCCCTCTAGGAGGCCCAGGACTGGGAGTAAAGTTAGCCAAAGGGTCTCAACTGGGTCCAGTGATTCCGCCCCGCCAGGCACCTGCCACTTAAACGGACTTTGCAAGGGGGGTAGGGAAAAGAGTGCATGAAAATCCAAAGCCTGGGAGCAGAGGAAGAAAGCCTCTTAAAGTGGCAGGCAGCTCTTTAGAACGCCAGGGTGTGAGTGTGAAAAGCTACTTAAATACGCCCAGGATGTTGCAAGAAGGCACCCTCTAATTCACTCTAAGAAGAACTTTGCTCTAAGCTCACCAAGTGCTGCCCAATCCCTGCTCGATACAGAGGCGATTAGAAAGCAACAATGAGGGGTAGAGCACCAAAGGGGGGGCGGATACCGCAGCTCAGAAGCCCCTGTTTCCACCCAAGAGAAGGCTGTGAATGAGGACGCGAGGATCACTCACAACCCCACTGAAACAGTGCAAAGCCACAATGCTGAATAAATAAACTATGTCACTCAACTCTGCCTGCTCCCCCGCAGAAAACCACAAACCTTGACAATGTCCTGCAAACACCTACCACCCATTGCTTCACTTGCGCACACACACGCAGCCCCCCAACTCCCACGCTACAAGAGAAACCTTTTGCAATCAGCGCGGCAATGCATGCTCTTGCCACCTTTATTGCCCCTTTTAATAATATTTTTTATTAATTCTTAACATACTAAAATTTTAGACATACCGCACAAATTATTTTACATATATCCTTATTTGGACTTCCTTCAGCATCTCTGATAGCCTTCCGTCTTAATTATTTCTCCTGCAGTTTTTAACATAATATTGCCTTTACATTTTCTAACAAATTATTTCTTCCTTTCGATTTTTACAATATTTCATAATTACTCCTCACAGAGCACCTACCACCCACTGCTTCACTTGCACACACACATGCAGCCCCCCAACTCCCACGCTACAAGAGTAACCTTTTGCAATCAGCGCAGCAATGCACGATCTTGCTGTCTTTATTGCCCTTGAGGGAGCAGCGCCCGGAGATCCTGATGCAAGGGCTGGAGCCGCGTGGAGGGAGGCGAGGAGCAGGTGATTAAGCAGCAGCAGGAGCTGAAATGACTGAGAGATGCGTGGCGTGAGGCTGAAAGGGAAGCCTCAGATTTGCGCCAAGGCTTAAATCAGCCCTGGCCACGCCCCCAAGCGACCTGATTGGCTGCCTGGCAACGTGGCATGGCTGGCGTCTCCACCAGCATGACGTGAGATGCTGTCCCACCCCCACGCTGTGAAGGGAGTCTAGGCAGCCTGTCCGTAACCCAGCCCCACCCAGAAGTGGAGCAGATTTCCTGGACTCACATTGCTTGCCGTGCTACTGTTCCCAGATGAGAGTAGGATGCAGTTTAGAGCCCTCATAGATTCAGGGGCTTCTACCGACTTTATAGATCAGGACTTTGTAGAGGAATACGGTCTACAAATACAGAGACTGGCGCCACCCCTCAAGTGCAAACCATAGATGGGAGGCCTCTGGTGTCAGGGACGGTCTCTTTTTAAAAAAAAATATAATATTTTTTATTAACAAACCAATCAAATCACATTAGTTCCAAATTACAAAACCAAATTTTAAATTTTTGTTGGGAGTACCCATGCTTCGAGCTCAGAAAGGGTCCAATCCTCTCATATTTCTGCTGCTTTGATGTTCACAGTTCTGTCCATTCATCTCTTTGTTGTTTTCCTTTAGAAATCATCTTTCAATTTTCTTGTTGTTATCGTATTTTTTTCCTTTCTTTATAACCTCTGAAAGTCTCCACAAGCGAGTTGAAATGAAAGTTGTTGTAATTCTGTGTGGATTTTCACATTAATCCAAAAGTCGTATTCACACGGCAGGTGCCATTACAGCATTTCCATAAAATACAGTCTCAGCGTCTGCTCATTAACTTTCTCAGACCTGTTGCTCCGACATCAATCTTTTTCAGGGGAGGTCTGCCAGATCAAACGCAGAGTCAAATATGATAACAAAGCCGTGGCTTCCTCCCCCTCTTGACCGTCAATCCTGCAACAGAGCCTGTCTTGTCCTGGCGATTCTCTTTTAGAACTACGTCATCCCAAAAGCCTTCCATTTCCTTTCTAGATCTTCCACAAAGCAAAGCCTTTAGTTAATGAATTTATTTCCACATAGTTCATTATTCCGTCTCACTTGTTATCGGTCATTGCAACGGTTCTTCTTGGGGGGTGGGGGTTGTTAGGTAATCACATAGAGAAAAAAAGAAAAGTTTTCCCCCCCTTTCCGCCCCGTTCTGACATACCGACATCTTTGATGTTGATATAATTTCTTGTTCAGTCCAACCCGTCGCTCAGCATCACAGAGGTTGCTTCAGTTAGCAATCAATACTCCCTTTATTCACTCGAAACTTATGCATTTGCTGTTCTCTAATTATTTATCTTGAGCTCCTGCAACCAGGTCGCGCGATCAGAAGTAGCGTCCAGGAGAGCGAAAAACACACACAAGGGCTTTACGTCTAGTGCCCTCACCCCCTCCTTCTTTCAAACTCGGGGGTGATTTATGTGCATCCGCAGATGAGGCAGTGTTTTCCCATTCCCCCTGGGAAAACTCGGGAGGCTAACTACTCCCATATTAGCCTCTTAATTACCTCGTGTGTGCCGGAGAGATGGTACTGTCGGCCATCTTCCAATGCGCCCCTAGCGGCCCCCCTGGTGTCAGGGACAGTCTCACATACAAGTGTGCCACTGGTTTTGGAAGTGCCTGGCCACAGGGAACAAGCCACATTTCACATCATGAAATTAGCCACCTACCCTCTTGTGTTGGGAATGACGTGGTTATCGAAACATGACCCAGTGATGGCCTGGGGGCAGCGATCCATAAAAATTGCTTCAGCTTATTGCCACCTGCATTGTTTATGTATTGAGGGCCCAGTAGTGATGGCTGCAAGGGGGCGGAGGCATTGGGACCCCTAACTGGAGAGGAAGGGCAGTTGCCTCCCCAGTACAAGCTCTACCAGGATGTTCTCTGTGAGAAGGATGCAGACTGGTTGTCCCCCACCCCCAGGCCTTATGACTATAAAATAGACCTCCTGCCAGGGGCTCAGATGCGCACAAGTCAACTCTATTCTATCTCTGAGACAGAGCTGGTTGCTTTGAAGGAGTTTCTAGAGAGGAATCTGGCATGGACCTTCATCAGGCCATCCAAGGTGCCTGGGGGCTCCCCTGTGCTCTTTGTGAAGAAAATGGGGGCCTCTGAACTTAGACTTTGTGTTGATTACAGAAAGATAAATACACCCGGGATGTTGCAAGAAGGCGCCACAGTGCAGAGTGTGGTGTCATGGCAGGACCCCGAAACTAAGAAGTACTTGAAGTACTACCGCAAGTTTATGTCAGGCTACTCCAGGCTCACAGCTCCTCTCACAGATTGCTTGAGAAGGAAAAGGCCTTCCTCTGGACAGTAGAGGCCCAGCAGGCATTCAAACAAGGAGCTGCTTGCTATCAGAGACTCATTTGAAGTGTGGAGACATTTTCGACAGGGTGCACAACACCAAGTAGAAGTATGTACTGATCACCGAAATCTAGAGTACAGTGGTGCCTCGCAAGACGAAATTAATTCGTTCCGCAAGTTTTTTCTTCTTGCGAGTTTTTCGTCTTGCGAAGCACGGTTTCCCATAGGAATGCATTGAAAATCAATCAATGCGTTCCTATGGAGACCGTCCGGGGACAGAGGGGAAGCGCCGCTTTGTCCCCTCTTTTGAAGCAAGGGGCGGAGAGGAGAAGATCGCTTCTCCCCCTTGCCTCCCCTTGGTTCAAAAGGGGTCCGGGGAGAGAGGGGAAGGCGCTGCACCTTCCCCTCTGTCCCCGGAGCTTGCGGGGCTGGCAACGGGGAGAAGCGGTCTTCTCCCCGCCGCCCCTTGCTTCAAAAGAGGTCCGGGGACAGCGGGGAAGACGCGCTGCGCTTCCCGCTGTCCCCGGAGCTTGCAGGGCAAGCTTCGTTTTGTGAAGCAAGCCCATAGGGAAATTCGTCTTGCGAGGCAACTCGAAAACGAAAAAACCTTTCATTTTGCGAGTTTTTCGTCTCGCGAGGCGTTCGTCTTGTGGGGCACCACTGTATTGGGAAACAGTGAGATGCCTCAATCAAAGGCAGATTTGGTGGGCAAAGTTATTTGCCAGATTTGACTATAATAATAATAATACTAATAATAGTAATAATAATAATAATAATTTATTATTTATACCTTGCCCATCTGGCTGGGCTTCTCCAGCCACTCTGGGCGGCTTCCAAAAGAATATTAAAATACTATAATACATCAAACATTAAAAGCTTCCCGAAACAGGGCTGCCTTCAGATGTCTTCTAAAAGCCTGGTAGTTGTTGTTCTCTTTGACATCTGGTGGGAGGGTGTTCCACAGGGAAGGCGCCACTACCGAGAAGGCCCTCTGCCTGGTTCCCTGTAACTTGGCTTCTCGCAGTGAGGGAACTGCCAGAAGGCCCTCGGTGCTGGACCTCAGTGTCCGGGTAGAACGATGGGGGTGGAGACGCTCCTTCAGATATACTGGACTAAGGCCTGCAGTATGTGGCCGGCAGTCAGAATCAGAGGGTGGATGCCCTTTCCAGGAAGCTGGAGTATCAGGAATAAGAGTCAGCATATCCTGAAGCTGCAGCAACTGCAGTTAGCAACTGGCTCTGTAGCATAGACACCTGAATTCCAACAGAAGACAGCAGAGAATGAATGCATTGGGATTTTCTCCATATGTAATAATGGAAATCACTGGGCAGTGTCAGGCTGGAGCCAGCAAGCGAACAACAGCAACTGCCAGACTTGGACGGCAGCTCAGGGGACAAAGGGAGGTTTGTTAAGGGAAGCTCAGAGGAGTGAAGAGGGAGGAATTCACAGCCCAGAGAAACACAGGACTTAGCAGACGATAGCTTGTCTGAGTCAGTTTGCCAACCTCTCAGCATGCAAGAATGCAGAAGAGGAGGGCTACAAGAAAAGGGGAAATTGACATCACAGAAGCGACGGAAGAGATTCGTTTTCAAGCGTTGTTTCCAGAGGAAGAGGAACAACGCTGAGGATTTAATTGAGTCATCATCAGGGTAGCCATAAGTCACGCCGGCAGAGAGCTCCGGACGAGTGGCATGCTTTTCTGGAATAAAACCAACTTTTAATTGACTGTACATGTACACGTCTTGCTGCCACTACAGGCAGCTTGACTTATGAACCATTTCTCAGGAGCAGATTCCATTCGCATAGTAGGACTTGCATGTACAAGTAAAGAAATAGAAGCTGGACCTTTGCAGAAGACCAGGAGAGGATGATGGAAGCCAAATTGTCTTGGTGGTTTCCAACAGAGATTCTTATCTAGGTGATTCAGAAGTCTTTTCCAAGACTGCAATGTTCCTAATGTTCTTATACTGTGCTTGCAAGAATAGATTGTTCAAGAGTTCCCATTGCTGTACTACTGTTTGCCTTACAGCTGCCAGTAAAAATGCCAGAAGTTCCTTAGAATGGAAGCCCTTGTCTGAGCCCTGAAATAAAGGTAGTATTGATTGATCTAATAGATACCTAATTATCATGTTGCACTTATATCAAAGCATCATTGTAAGCCAAAGACAGAATAGCAAATAAGGAGCTGTCCTCTTAAATTAAGATATATAATACATAAGTCCCTCCATTGTTTCAAATCCAGGATTGTGATGCAGCACAACAAATTTTCCAATGGCAATGGCTGTCTTAAATTTTTAATATCTATAAGAAGACATAATTCCCTCCATTGTTTCAGCACGTCCAGGAAACAAATATTCCTCTTAAATCCTATGTCAGACAGTGTATCCTTGCCAGAGGTAAAACTTAATTTGCAGTCTTATCCACATACTCATTGAACTCGATGTGAGTGTGGATTTTGTGTAGCTAAGCACAGGACTGCAGGATGTGTTTCAGGGGCTGTGTGTCTAGGCATTCAGGCTATGCTATCAGATCCTTCAAAGGTCCCAATTTAATCAGGACTTCTTGAATTGGCAGAAGCTGCTCCAGCTTCTGATCCCAATCCGGGATGCCCTGATTTTCCCAGAGGCCACTCTAAGCTGTGCTGCATCTCAAAATGCGTCACAGGCTGGAGCAATCTGGGAAAGGAAGATGTCAGCAGCAGGTAAGGGGCAAGCGACAGAGATGGGGGGTGGACAGTGCCCCAAATTATTTCGCGAAATGTTGGAGGGTGTGCACTAACAGCAACCAAGAAATAAGTCAATGGATCCAATATACATTCCTTTGGGGTCCTTTTTCCAGTGCGCACATTCATATTTGTGAGATGGATGATGGAGAAGAAAATGACTGGGGAGCTGTGCATTAGGCAATTCTGACATGGATATAAGAAATGGTGAACTTCAGGAAGCATAGGACACAGAATGGAATGAAGAAGAGAAACAGTCAAGAAAGAGAATAGAAGACCACACAGCCTTGACAAGGTGCACCCTGTTCTCCACGTCAGCACAAGATGACTAATTGCCTTCCCCAATGGCACTTGGACTTAGTCCAGAAGGAGGTTGCATCACCCAACAGAGCTGAAGAAGGGCTATATAAAGAAAGCAGAGAGCACCATCCTGAGCACAGCAGAGACCAAAGGCAACTCTTCCTTGCCTGTATTCTTTTTTGCCAACTCAAGGAGGATACTCCAATTCTGAAGCACCATGAAGTCGTGTCTCATCCTGCTAGCTGCAATGCTGTTGGTTTCAATGCTTAGCAGTTCAAATGGTGAAGACAAACCGGGCCGCGTAGTAAGTAATGTTAAATGTTTGTGGGTGTCTCTATGCGGGATGGTATGTGGGTGTGAATTGGCTCCTTGCTGTATATGGCAAAGATGTGTTCTGTTGCTTGTTCTAAAATGAAACAAATGGGTTGTGAGTAGAAGATGAGAGCCTGGGTTGTTTCCAATGGTGGTCCTCCTCAGAGCAGACCCATTGAAATGAATGGGCACAACTAACAGGCCCAGGGGGGAAACATCCCCAATTGAGCATGAGTTGAACTTTGTACAAAGTTCCGAAGCAAAAAGGGGTACGGGGGGGGGGGAGAGAGAAAATGCATTGTGTCTGATGTTGGTCCTACACATAAGAACATATGAAGAACCAATGCCCCATCTGGTCTAGCATCTTTTTCTTCCCAAAAAGTAGGAGCCAAGCACAAGAGCAGTCTCCTCTCCTGCAGTTTCCATCAATTGGGTTAGGGCTCCCATATTCCCAAAAGTGAAAGTTGACATATGGGTTTTCCCAGACATTTTGCCAATTTGACGGAAACCCACCCGGATGTCATTTTGACAGTCTGATCCCCAGGAAAACATGGACATATGGCAGTCCTAACTTGGATGCATTTCTGTCTCTGACTGCGGAAGTAGAGCAGAGTCATCCTGACTAGTACCCATCAGAGTAGACCCACTGCAGTTAATGAGCATTGTTAACATGCTCGTTCTTCCATATGTCCTGTCAAGAGGTCCATCCTACACAATGTCAGAATCAGGCCACCATCCTCCCATTGGCAGGCGCCTCTTCTATTGTCGTTTCTGTGCCTACTACAGATGTTCCACTTTCGACAAACGTTCTAAAAACTTTATCTCTCTTGGATTTTTCATTGTTTTCATGGGTGTGCTATTGCTCTTTTAAAACTGCTGTTATATTTCGTAATTGTGTCTGTGTATTTTGTAGTTGTTTGCGTGTTTTTTAAATGATTTTATATATGGATTCATTTTTCAAAAACAGTTTTAGTATATGTATCTGTTATATACAGTATATGGTCTTATACTTCATTTTTTAATAATATTTTTATTGGGTTTTCACAAATTTTTAGACAAACATAAAAACACAAACAAACACAACACAAATAACAAATATACTTACAGATCCTTATTTTCTAAACATCTTTCCCTGACTTCCCCACACCTCTCCTACTTATATTCCAATTCCAATAGTTAGCTCAGCAAGTTCTTATCCCTAAGTTTTACCTTATTTATTATTAAATTTAATTCATCTTAATTAACCAATTTTAACTTATAAACCTCAATTTAAACAACGATACTCACTATTTACCCCCTTTTCTAAAGTCGACCCTAATTCCCTTCCACCAAATTCCCAATTTTTATATTAATTACACAAGAAAATAACAAATAAACAAAGTATGATTATACACCCTTTGGATTCCAAACCTTCCACACACACCTCCCCCGGTTTCGATCCCCAAAAAATGTCTCTTGTCAACTATCAGCCTGGAGATCTCACGTCCGAGGCCCTCAAATCTCTCTCAGTTCCACTCTGCCGGGTTTTTTTGATAGTCCTTTATATTAAACATCAAGTCTCGGAGAAGCTCTATAATAGGATCTAAGTTTCTTGCCACCAGACCTCCATATTCAAAGGTGGAGCCCAAATCTTGTTTCTTGTTGCTTTTAAGTCCAAATGTCCAAAATGTCCCAAAAGCTCCAACTTTCACCTTGATCAGATTTGTAATCCATAGGTCTTCAGATCTCCCCATAAGGAGATCCCTCCATTCTTCGTTCTCTGATTCAAACCAAATTCTAATCATCCAGGTCTTGTTATGTTTAATGTCCGTCTTAGCAGGCCTCTGGCTCTCCTTTGTCGTCTGCGACATTTCAACTCCTCCTTCCCACTCCTCTGAAACAACACATATCTCTTCTTGTTCAGCTGCGTAGGTTCCTTGGGTCAAGTCCTTGGCAAATTCAGCAAGTTTGTTTACTTTTAAGTTCAAAGTTGTAGCATTTGTAGACAAAACTTCACTCTGACCTTGTAACTTTCCCAAGAGAAAAAACATTTTGTCCAGCTCAGCCTGTATTTTTCCATCTGCAGCCATTGTAATGCCTCAGAACCCCTCTAGAGGGATTCTGGTTACTTAGTGTTCCTTCCAACTCAAATCCAAAAGTCAAGTTAATTTGTTTCTTTCTTCTTTGTTTCAACAGTTTAAAATCAAGTTATAACAGAAATAACCAGCAAAGATAACAGAAATCCACTTTCCTTTCTTTCCTGACTTTGACAGCTAATTTGACAGCTGTCAAACTCTTTATGTCTCCTCAACAGGCTCTCTCGCAGATCGCTCCCGGGTCCCGGGGGGTTGCGCTTCAGCTCTTAAAATCGACTCTTATCCTCCAGAGAAATTACTTATACTGCCAAGTGATGAAATTAGTAACTTTTATCCAATAAAAGGAAGAATGTTCTCTCGACCTTAGTTGTATATTTCTTGCTTTAATTTATCTACAAGCCGGGGGGGGCGGACTTCCTTTTAACACCTCCCCCGATCGTGCCTGATTCAAGAGAAAAAACTTTTTAGTTCCAATTTCCGTACTACTCACGGGTCGTTGCTTTAAAAGTCCAAATGTTCAAGAAAAGAAGTCAGCGCTCTCCAACCATGGCATGCGGCTTCACTCCGTAGAAGTAGCAGTCCACTCTCAGCACCATGCCTCTCCCCGTCCCCAGCTCCGGAGCCTTTAAAAAGGCTCCTTCGCGGATCGGGGGGCGCAAATGGTGTCCGCCAAGTCACCAAGTCCACAGGCTTCAGCGCCTGTGGTTTCTAAGGGTCCCCGCGTTGCCACCACGGCAGGACCCGTCTTCCACAGAGCCGATTCCCTCCGGAGCTCAGAGGGAATCCGTCATTAGCCGATCGCGCAAACCCGGAAGTCTATGGTCTTATACTTCAAGCCACTTTGGGATGCCTCACGGGAACTGAGTCGTTAATAATAATAGTAGCAACAATGAAGAAACAACAACCCACCTTTCCCCAGATTTCTCCTCCTGTGTTAATCTTCCCAATCCAATGCTAAAGAGGGTTGAGGGGATGACACATCAATATGGGAAGGGTCCGAGAAGCAGCTGCTCCAAATGCTAAGTCTTGCCTGCCTCTTTTTTCCCACAGCTCAGGGATAACTTGAAAAACGTTAATGCAGAAGATCCCAATTTATTCAAGAATAATATAAAACCACTACGTTTCGTGCCAAAAGAGCGAAGAGCGTTGCCAGTGAAGTAAAGAAGTCCTCATGTCTGGACGCGTGTGGACATTCCTCCTTGGCCTCTCGACCTCTCAACCCAAATCGCAGACTCCCAAATTGGAGGTGGACCAGAGATCAACTTCCCCTTCACTGGATTGCCCACTGTCTAAACCACGGTTGCGGCACTCTATACCTCTCTCCTTCTCTCTTGGGATTCTTATGGGCCTTGCTCTTCCCCCGCAGTTTGATTGCTTTTGCCTGACTAAATGTTTTCCTTGAATTGTGATCATGCCCCAGTGGGTGGTTGTGGAAACTGTCAGAAATGTAGCAGCAGAGATCATTCAGTGTGTTATTTAAGGGTTAATTCTGTTATGAGTAAAGTCAGCTAACCAAAAAGGTGGTGGAGGAGGTATTGCATTCCTTAGGCCAGCCTATCTAGACAAATAGATACTGATGTCAAAATAAAAAAAAATTCCTTCCAGTAGCACCTTAAAGACCAACTAAGGTATCTGAAGAAGTGTGCATGCACACGAAAGCTCATACCAAGAACTAACTTAGTTGGTCTTTAAGGTGCTACTGGAAGGAATTTTTTTTATTTTAACTATGGCAGACCAACACGGCTACCTATCTACTACTAGATACTGATGTGTTTGATTCTCTTTTAATGTTAATGTTAATTGTTTTAAAATGTTTCTAATTCTTTTAAACTGCTTTTTAATGATTATATAAATTTGTAACCCCCTTAAAGGTTTTACTACAATCAAGAGGGATATACATTTTGTTAAACTAAAAATGGAAACAAACCAGATATGATCTCCATAGAGGTAGCACATGGTCTGCTTGGCTGCATAGTTCTAAGGGAGGTTTTCCACTGTATATTTGGTTGCATGTCTCGCTGCCCTGTGCAAGTCCTGTCTTAAATTATATGCTGCTTTTGTTCTGTTTGCTCAATAAATTAGGAAATGTTCTGATTTCTAGAACCTGTTTCTTCCACTGAGAAAGAGATCTTCATAAAGACTTCATTTTTATGAACAACAGCACACCAGGGGTGGGAAGATGTTCACTTTTGGAGAAGCCACAAGATGCCTTCATAAGAAAACCTCACCTGGGTTTGTTTTAATAGCCAATAGATTGGTATCTGTCTTGAGGGTGGCAGGTAGTGCTGTGGTCTAAATCACTGAGCCTCTTCGGCTTCCTAAACAGAAGTTTGGCTGCTTGAATCTGTGTGACAGGGTGAACACCTGTTGCTCTGCCCCAACTTCTGCGAACCTAGCAGTTTGAAAGCATACCAGCAAGAGTAGATAAATAGGTACAGCTGTGGCAGGAAGGTAAATGGCATTTCTGTGTGTTCTGACACTCGTCACGGTGTCCCGTTGCACCAGAAGCTGGTTAGTCATGCTGGCCACAAGTGGTGTGTCTGCCCACCTGTCAATCAACTTATATCAGGAGGTCATCAACTGATGGTTGGAGTGTCAAAGCCCTGCCTTGAAGCTCTTTTACAGCCCCTTTCAAAGATCCCTTCATTGTGTGGGAATTTTGTGGAGAGTAGGAGAGTATATATTGATTAAATATTATCCTTCCCAACTCACACTAATGAGTCTCTCATATGTGTGTGAGTGTATAGATAGGTAAAGGTAAAGGTAAAGGGGACCACTGACCATTAGGTCCAGTCGTGGCCGACTCTGGGGTTGCAGCCGTCATCTCGCTTTATTGGCCGAGGGAGCCGGCATACAGCTTCCGGGTCATGTGGCCAGCATGACTAAGCTGCTTCTGGCGAACCAGAGCAGCACACAGAAACACTGTTTACATTCCCGCCGGAGCAGTACCTATTAATCTACTTGCACTTTGATGTGCTTTCGAACTGCTAGGTTGGCAGGAGCTGGGACTGAACAACGGGAGCTCACCCCGTCGCGGGGCTTTGAACCACCGACCTTCTGATTGGCAAGTCCTAGGCTCTGTGGTTTAACCCACAGCGCCACCTGCGTCCCAGAGGTATAGATAGATAGATACAGAGATAAATAGATTGATAGATAGACAGGCAGACAGATAGATAGATAGATATGAGAGAGAGTTTATTCCCGCTTTACAGAGCAAGAGTCTAGTTGCATATTCATTTCAATCACTTTAGTTAAAGAATCCTATCTGGCAGTTTACTCCTGGTAAGACCCCTTTGATTGCCTTGTAAAAGAATAAAGACACAAGAGTCTTCCGTATAAGTATTAAAACTTTACTCACATTCAATTCTCAGATCCCTGAAAGCAAGCTTTAGCTTGTAGTGACAGATACAGTGTGGCTTACATCCTTGTTAGGATGGGCCCATGAGCTGCTGGCAGAGAGCCAGCAGTGCAGTACAAGAGAAGAAATGGCATCAAAAATGAGCAGCATCAAAAGAAGCTGACTGCATGACTGGACCATTTGTGGGGTCTGCAAGGGTCATGTCCACCTACCTAGTCACATGCAGAGGGAGGATACTTGAGACCAGGTGTAACAGGAAGTTCAACTGACTGGAGTAGCATCCCCTGCTTGTGTCCACTCTAGGCAAACAGGAAATGTAGTATTTGTCTGCTCCAATGGATTACATCCCACCCATTGCATGTGGAAGCTCAGCACTACCTGACACACCTAGCACCTAATGGGCTACATGTGATTAATATGTCCCTTGTCTGCACTGGGCACTCCTCCCACTCAATTCCATGTTCATCTCCCTGATCACTCTGCAAGGAGCACAATCGCCCCAGCTCCTGCAGGACTTTATACCGAGTTGTCCTCCTTGAAGCAGACATGGAGGATGGGGCGTTCCATGATGCCACCTGTCAATCAACTGGCAGGAGGTTTTCAGCATGATGGTTGGAGCGTCAAAGCCCTGCATTTGCATGCTTTTCCAGCCCCTCCAAGGAAGGAGGCTTCATCACCACTTGAAGGAGTCCATTCCACTGTCAAACTGCTCTTTCCATCACAATGTACTTCCTAACGTTGAGTCAGAATCTGCTTCCTTGTAACATGTTGCCATCGGTTCTGGACCTACCCTCCAGAGCTGGAGAGAACAAGCTTACACCATCCTCCATGTGACAGCCATTTAGATATTTAAAGATGGCTAGCATATCTCCTGTCATTCTCTTATGCAAGCTAAACATACCTGTCAGAGCTGCTCCCGGATCCTAGCTCACAGAGGATCACGCTAGCCAGCGATCATTAAGTAAAAGTCTTTATTGAGTTACAGTTTCCATTCTCAAGCTGCTGCGTGCAACTCTATGTCTTATGATTAGATCGGCGAAGCTCCGTCTGAGTCTCCGCCCCTTGTGCACCAACTTAATATCCTAGCCCTGCTCCACCTTTTCCGCCTGACTGTTCTCCTCTGGATCCCTCTGCCCCCCGGGGTCTCTTCCCTCCGGGATTCCTCTGACGCCGACCCCCCGGACCCTCCTGTCTCCTTGCGCCGGGCTTTGGGACCTGGCTCCCTCTCCTGGCTGCCTACTGCGTCACTTTCCTGTGCATTTGAACTTGGCGCGCGCGCCCAACCTTCCACTTTCCGTCTGACCGTTTCTTCGCTCCCCGATGGAGGTGTGGCCACTCCTGACTCGTGCCCTCCCTCCTGTTGTGAGCTGCCAGCGCTTGATCCCTGGCGCCCTTCCTCTTCCCTGCTCTCTGGCGGTGACGCTGGTCCCGATTTCCAACTGCTCCCCTCTGAGTCCCCTCTGGCTCTATCTTCCTGGGGTGTCCCCCTAGGCTCCCCCCTTGCCCTGGCCACTGGTGCTCCTTTCTGTGAATCTTCTGATTCACTGGAAAGACTCGGAGATCTCGGGTCGTCGTCATCACTCATCTTTTCTTCTGCCTCCTCCCCCTCGCTCTCTGTTTCCTCCCTTGCCCTTGCCTCTGCTCCTGAACCCCTGACAATACCCAACTCCCTCAACAGTTCCTCATAAGGCCTGGTTTCCAGACCTTTGATTATCTTGGACACCCTCCTCTGCACACATTCCAGCTCATCAATATTCTTCTTCAACTGTGGCACCCATAACAAGACACAATACTTCAGGTGGGGTCTGACCGAGGCACTACTACTTCCCTTCAACTGCACACTATACTTCTGTAGATGCAGCCTAGAATAGCATTAGTTCTTTTTTTTTGCCATTACATCACACTCTTGGCTCATGTTTAGCTTGTTGTCTACCAAGACCCCTAGATCCTTTTCACATGTAGTACTGGCACACAAAGTCCTGCCCCCACCAAATTTTATGTATGTGCAGCTGGTTATTTCAACCTACATGAAGGGGACGTCCCTCAAGGTTCTATTACATGGTGCATACATGGTCCACAGGATGTGTCAGTTGGCTAGAGCGTGGTGCTGGTAATGCCAAGGTTGCAGGTTTGATTCCTGTTATATGGGACAGCTGCTTTGCAGGGGCTTGAACTAAATGATCCTCAGGGTTCCTTCCAGCTCAACAATTCTGTGATTCTACTCAAGAATACATGGATAGAAATGCCCCCTGCATGTGCTCAGAAGGGCTCTTTTAAAGCCTGCAAAAGACATGGTGCCTCCAAGAGGCAGGTACAGGGGAACTGATGTCCAGAGCCCACAGCCAGAAGGGTACCCAGACTTGGAGCTTTCATGTTCTTTCTTTCAGAAGCCCATCTGTGTTCCCACTGGAAACCAAGTTATGAAGCAGAACCCCCACCCCTCTAGTGCATTGTTCTCGTCCTCAAGTTGTAACCCTTTGAATAACCACAATCTGCCTTTTGTTTTTTACTAGCAAGAAGTACAGATCTTTCCTGGGGTGGGTTTGTCTGCAATCAGGGGCTCCCTAGAAATGATCTTCTGCAATAAGTGTGGGTGGGTCTAAGAGGATTCCCTGACACCAAATAACAAATACAAAATGTAACAACAGGTCAATGAGGCTTAGGCAAGTCCCCTGCTGTTCAGAAGCTAAAGACTGGGCACTCAGTGAGAACTCACAGTATATTTAGATTAATGTAAAACTGTATACATGTCTAGTTTGGAGTCTCTTGGTGACTTTAACAGATGTGTGTGTCTGGGAGAAATTCAACAGGTTACCCTTTTCTCCTAGGAGGTTCAGTTCTGGAGAAAAGCTTCACTACTATGAATCAAACTATCGGCGTGGACAGACACGTGTATATTTTTGGGCCCAACAATTTACCTAAAAAGGGGACACCACTTTGAATATGACATGAAGCATATGCAATTGTTTTGCAGAGCTGTTTCTTCTTTTCAGAGTAGGTTGGAGGGCCCAGTATGTGGGGGCACCTCAGGATAAACATCTTGTAGGTTCACATTCAAGACACCAAATGACAGGCTTGAAGCCCACAATTTATTTGCAATTGCTGAATTTTGACAGGTTCCTTGAGGCAACTGGGGTGACTGCCCATAAAATCAGGGATCAGGGCTAATGGAACACGGGAATGGAGTGGAGGTATCAAGCAGTGAAGGTGTGCCTTTGAGATCTTTTGGTGAACCTGCTGAGCATCTGGGTTGATTGCAATCTGCTTCTCAGTTTTCTTCAGCCATTAACAGCTCTGAATCTGTTAGTAGAAAGTAGAGGACATGTGATTAATTTCTCTGAAAGATCAGCCCTCAAGAAAGCTGGAATCACAGAATTAGAGAGCTGAGAGGGTCTTTGGAAGTCAGTTAGTCCAGTCCCTTTCATTACAAGCATCCCCAACATGTGGTTTCTCAAAAAAGGTGGGGCAGAGTTGCTCTCTCACTCCGAAGAACAACAGAAATTTCACCAACAGAAATCGCCTCCTAAAGTTCTACCAAAATTTGCCCTCTTATAACTTAAGCTGTAAGATCCACTCCTCTCCTCTGGGGCAGCAAAGCATGATTCTTTACCATCTTCCAACTGACAGCCCTCCATGGATATAAAGAGTGCTCTCCTCTCCCTTTCACTCTTCCTTTCTCAAGGCTAAACTGTGTTGTTTACCTGTATACAACGTTAGTGCCAGTTCAAGTAGGCCCATTGAAATGAAAGAAAATGGCTTACATTAATTCCAGTGGCTCTATTCGGAATATAAATCAGTTGGATATGACTACATGCTTCTTGGGTCTCTGCTCATCCTTATTGCCCTCCTGCAACCTTCTCCCAAGTCCTCTATTGATTGCCTTCTCATCTACCTTGAGCAGTATTCACCTTGTTGAATATCTGAGCAAAAGATAGACATTCAGCAGCTCAGATACTTCCCATCATGGATACTTCTTTGTTAGCAAAGTTACACCTGCTGAATTCTTGTCCACTAAAATTAAAGGAATAGGAGGACTTGGCATGGACAGAACAGCCAAAACAGAAAGCCATCTTGACCAGGAAGTTGCCAGCCTAGGTGTCCCTCTCACTGCCCAAATCACACTCGAAAGCCCATGGAATGGATTGATGTGTGTGGTTGGCCTTAGTTTATGTGTAATGCCTGAAAAAAATTTCCCTGCTCTCCCATGTGCCCTCAAGACAAGATGTTAGTGAACTATGATCAAGACCATAAATGGTGCGGATAGCATTTCTCAGTGAAGAAGGACTTTTAAATAATTCATTGGAGGAGAAAGGAAAGCTGCCAAAGCACAGAGACTATCTAAAAAGCTCATCATCCTTTTGCTCCATCCCCCAGAATCTTCCAGTCCAAACGAACCTCCTCTGCTCAGATGCTGTTTATTGTCTTCCTTGCCAGGGTAGTAAACACAAACACAATCTGGCGGCCTAGAAGTAAAAAGAGATGTAGCTTAAGATCTGAGTATGAATCTCCATGTCATGAATGAACCAGTTCCCAGGGAAGATCTACAGTCATCTAGAGAAAGCAGGCAGGAAGAGATAGAGTCAATTGCAAGTCAGGGGATTATAGTGTGCCAGCGAAGTACAAAATACAGAGACTAGAAATGAAAGCAGTTCAGAGGGAGGAAATGACCATGGAAGAGCATTGTCAGAGAAGGGGAGGGAGCTGACCCCTTGTTCCCCAAGATCTCGGCATCTGTAGGAAACACACACACACCCTTAGAAGAGAGATATTTGGTTTAAAGATGGACGGCTGTGATTGCTGCTTGGATGGAATCTGGTTTTTCTTGCAATAAATCTTCTTTTTAATTAACTACGCTGGTTGTTACCAAGACTCCTTGACATGCCGGTACATATTTAAAATGATTGAACAGCTATTCAGCTTCCTCCACCACAACAACCATGCCTCTGATTCCTGGAATGTTTGTTTGGATATCAGCAGAAGCAACTACCCTTAAAATTTATCCAAGGGAATTCATGACACTTTGTAAACAAGAATGAACTGTATCCCATCTTCATCATCCTCAGAGTAGTCTGGATTTGCATCAATGGACATGACGAAATAGATTCCATGAATCTATGCCCATTATTTATTTACTGACTGTCCTTTGAGGTGGACATAGGCTTACAGTGAAATTGACATCCATCAAATTAGTAGGTTTGCAGGTGGATTAGCCACAATCTTTCATTGATGCAGAGTGGTTGATTGTGCAATGACACCAGCCTTCCTGAACGCACAAAGTGCCCTCCAGATGTTTCACACTACAGCTCCAGCCAATTTGGCGAACAGTCTGAGGTGTTGTAGCATCCAAAGAATCTGAAGGGTACCAGGTTAGGGAGCATGGAGCACACTAATAACGGTGATCATAATGATAATAATAGAGAATGGAGAATAGCTTCCTGCTTTGAGCACACCTACGTCATAAACAAGGAATGTTCCTGGGACTTCACAAATCCCCACTATCTCCCTTTCCTTAGCTTTAAAACCAGGAGAGCCTCTCTACCCTTTCCCTGCTGAGGAATTTCCAGAAGGCCAACTGGGTGCCCATTTCTGTGTTCCTGAGACTCCACCCTCTTTGAAGTACTCCTTGTGGGACTCTGGCCTTCCTTTGTTTCAGATTTTATGATCTGCTACACACCAGTCTGCCATGCCTCTCCAGGTACAAGGATGTCCTCACCAAGCATCTGAAACAATTTCCTTTCCCTTTCATACTTACTCACTCGCGTCACATATCTGTATGCAACCTTGGGCCCTTGGACAGCTCATGAGTGCCAGAACAGACAGCAAGATCACAAGATGCTTCATGATGGATGGAGAGGGCACTGGCTTTGAATCAACTGAAAGGAGAAGTGGGAGGAACTTGCAATTATATATTTCCTGAACTCCAGAAAACACAGCAAGCACAGAGCAATGGAGGCCACGAGAGCAATATTTACAACAATGTGGTACTACAAAGGAAAATAACACAAAACATCCGAGGGATGCCCTCTGCTGTGCAGCCTGACTCATTGGATGTTGTAGTCCATGTCCATTCTTGTTCACGTAAGATGGCCAACATGCTGTATCAGATTTGTCTTTAGAAACTTACTCCTCAATCCACCCTATTCCGGTAAACTAATACAGTGGTACCTCGGGTTACATATGCTTCAGGTTACAGATGCTTCAGGTTACAGACTCCGCTAACCCAGAAAGAGTACCTCAGCTTAAGATCTTTGCTTCAGGATGAGAACAGAAATCGTGCTCCGGTGGCGCGGCAACAGCGGGAGGCCCCATTAACTAAAGTGGTGCTTCAGGTTAAGAACAGTTTCATGTTAAGAATGGACCTCCAAAACGAATTATTATTTTCTTCCTCCAAAAAATTTATTAGTTTTCTCTTATAACACATAGACAAAAACAAAAAAGAAAAAAATACATTTAACAACAATAAAAACACACAAAATAAAAGATTTTTTTTTCTTCTTCTTATTCCCTGGTGTATTTACATTGCTAAAAGACTTCCTCAAGACTCTCCAATCTGGAATTCCTCATATTACATATTTAGCAGTTCCCAATTTCATATTTATAACATCAGTATCTTCTTTCATTACTAACTTCTTAACCTTACTTCCAATTGTAATCGATAATAATCTTTGTTATCAATCTTTTTGTATCCCTTAGCCTAATCTGTTACTTCTAGGGATTTCTTAATTAGCTTATATTACAATATCTCACTATATCTTCTTTAAATTTCTTCCAATCTTCTTTGTTTCCTCCTTTTTCTGGTCGCAGATTCTTCCAGTCAGGTCAGCCAGCTCCGAAAAGTCCATCATCTTCATCTGCCATTCTTCTATTGTCGGTATTTCTTGCAATTTCCATTTTTTGGCTAATAAAAGTCTTGCTGCTGTAGTGGCATACAAAAACAGTCTAACATCCTTCTTGGGCAATTCCGGTCCTGTTATTCCAAGTAGAAAGGCTTCTGGCTTCTTAATAAATGTATTTTTCAACATTTTTTAAAATTCATTATAACTCTTTTCCCAGAAGTCTTTCACCTTGGAACACATCCACCACATATTTAAAAAGTGCCTTCTTTCTCTTTACATTTCCAACATAGGTTAATGTTGTAGATTTTTGCTAGTTTCACCAGGGTTAAGTACCATCTATACATCATTTTCATAATATTTTCTTTTAATACAGTACATGCCATGTATTACCCAGAGCGGAAAATGAAAGCAATTGTATCCTCTCTCTTTGTATCATAAAAATGGAGTCTGGCAGTTCCCCAATGGGAGGTCCACTTCCAAAAAGCAAGAGTCTTTTCTGATCTTTTAGCAGTTTCTAGCAGGATAACAAAACAGTTAAATTTCCTCCCTTTCTCCCTGCTGGGTTGGAGATATTTCCTTAGAAGCTAAAACAGCTGCTTTGAAGTTACGTCTTTGGTAAACAAGCACTGCTTTCACTTTTTCTCCAGCGGAAAGGGATCGACCTCCGTAATTTAAATCCCTTTCATTCCAAATTTCAGTCAAATTATTATCCTTTTTACTCACGATTGTCCAAATTAAAGTTTACTTGGAGAAATTGGCTGCTCACGATTGCCGGACTCAGGAGCTTCAAGCAGTGAGGGAAACGCGTTGATTGCTCAGAACCCGTGTCTCGAACCCAGCTCACTTTCGGGGCTCTAACAGAGCTTACCGGGAAGCGAGGGAGTCGCTATGGGTACCCACTGGAACACCAGGTCCTCAGAACGCTCGATCTGAGGTTTTAACGGGGTGCCGCAACGCTCTTATAGTCACCCCAAGTCTCAATGCACAGAGCTCTGAAAGAGCTCCTGTCTGCCGTGAAAGGGCGACCAACCCGGAAGTCAGAACGAATTAAGTTCTTAACCCGAGGTACCACTGTATTTTGAGAATGTCACTTCCCATATTTTTTTTTCCAGCCAGCCAACCTTTCATAGAAAATCCCGCTGACTTCCAGTGGCTCTCTATCTCTATCTAGAGCCATCAGGACAGAGGGACTGCGCTAAGGGTCACCAGGAAATTGAATCATTCAAAGTGCTAGTGCTGGATCAGGTGGAGAGGGTTTCCTAAACTGTCAGCATCCCCTGAGTTGACCTGATGCTGTGCAAGGGTCCCCAACTAACCTTAAAAGACCTGGCCTGGGTTGCCCTTCTGCTTACCTAAACTCCAGGGAGAGTGAAACTAGCGTCTTGTCTGCAGAACAAGACACACCAACGGTTTGGCAAAGATGAGATCCCATGTTGCTAGAAAGAATATCAATTCCAAATGCTGCTGGAAACAGGAACCATAAGGAAACCCCACACCCCCTTTTTGAATGTTTTTATTAAATACTGACCCTCTTCTGGTGAATTCTCAGACAGGCATGCAGACAGAAATTGACTTGGTGCTTCCCTTAGCAAAAGGGACCATCTAAAACTATTCAATAAAGAGTATCAACAAATAGAAGCATACATAAATAGAAGCATGCAAAACATATTTAAATAGAAAGTTGTTTAAATAATAGATTGTTAATCACTCCTTTAAACACAGTTATACATAACGTTGCATGATAAAATCATTTTCAGTATAGAAGAAAGGTCACTAATAAACACATTGGGCATTTGAAAAGTGTCGTAAAGCCCAGCACTCCACTCAGGAGATTCTGGCCCAAATTTCCTCATCTCTCAGAGCATTTCCATCTGCAGTTTCTTTTTTCCAGGTATTTCTGGGGAACAGCCAGGACAGCACTGGGTTGGATCTAACTGCTGCAGGCAAAGAGGAAATGCTGTCCTTACCAAGCTAGTGGTCTTTCACTCTTTCTCAAGGGATGGTAAGAAGTTTGCTTTCAGAGAAGTCAAGAGATGTCTTGAGCAGAAGAACCCACCTTTGACTGGTTTAAATAGCCAAATGCTTAGTATTTTAATCTTAATCAAGATTAAGATGCTCATTGATGTTTGGAACTCACAAACTCATTCCGCCAGGGACAAGCCGTTACAGAGCACAGGGAGTTACTTCCCCCCAAACACTTCACAGTTCTGATCACCTCATTGGTTCTCCAGTGAGAAGAGACGTTAAGTTATGCAATTCAGTTCTTAAGTACAAGGTGGGGGTTGATATTCCCCCACCAATTTATGATAGTTGAAATGCAGCATGAAGCACCCCTAATCTGAAGTGGGAGATTAGTGGGGAATGAGTTGATTGGATAATTCCCATGCATCTGTATATCTGCTTTTGCCTCCCATGATTAAAATTGAGGCCGCAAATTGTTCCTTGCAATCCTAAAGGGCAGGAGTGGATCTCATGGGGTTAAGTTGGGGGGGTGATTTTGATGGAATGCTGGGGGCAATGAGACAATAGATCCAAATCCCTAAGGATGGATGTTTGGGGATGAGAGGGCGAGTCTGCACATAGTCTGGTTGACCAGCTGTGAGTGAGGGTATCATGCTACAGATTTCTGTCATGGGAAGGCATTAGACTAAAAGTCCCACCCAGATCTCAAATTCTGTGATTGCTCCCTGCTTGGTAGAGAACGTTTCAGCTGATCTCTCAGAGTTACGCCTCCCCTCTCCTCTACTTTCTCCTCACAGATGAAGAGGCAACTCTGGTCATGGAAAACTGAAATGCAGACTGGAATCAACCCAAATACCAAGCAGGTTCACCAAAATATCTCAAAGGCCTAATGCATGCCACCTCTGCACCATTATTCCTTTAACCCAGAACGCAGGTTTCATGGGCACCCGAAACAATACCCGCCATTGCCTTAGAGGACCTGCCAGAACCCTGAAGTTAAAAATAATTCATGGCCTTCAAACCTGCCGTTTGGTGTATTGAATGTAAACCTACAATATGTGTGTCCAGAAGTACCAACAGGTTATTCTGGTCCCAATATGTGAGTTGGGCCCTGGAACCCACTCCCAAATCAGGACACAGATTTTCCTCAAATTTGCTTGTCCTTCATGTCATATGGAGCAGGTCAAGGGAGGTGAACCACAAGTTCCTAATTCGGCCCATTTGGCATCCCCATGCTGGTGGGTGGGACAGTTCCCTTTCTCTCTGTTTATGCCATCTCCTTCTCTCCCTTGCTCTCCAACTCCCTCTCCCTAAGCCATCCCCTTGCCCTTCTTTCCTCTTTCATTGATACCCCTGTGAAATTAGGCTAAGGGCTGCAGGAGATTAGGCTGATTGCTGGCAGTTGTGCACCCTTCTTTTCTTGAGGTCTCCTTCTGCTCTGGCTGGTCTCCTGCACTCCTGGTTGGATGCCTGTGTGCTAATTTAGAAGGACAGGACAATATGCTGGTGATGTGATTTGAAGCAGGGTGGTGATGTGGGGATAGGACTGGGGAGGAGCAGATCTGAACCAAATTCCGTATCCCTCTAACACCACAGCTACACCACAGAACTTTACATCTGCTCCACAGACTCTCCTTAACATTGATAGCCTACTTCAGGTACCCATGAAAGAGTTCTAGAACAGGCAACTTGAAACTTATGTTGTAAACTGGGCAGAATGGGTGTGGGCATCAGGTGGTTTGGAAACTTTTGCAATCCCAATTACCATTGAACCCAACATGTTTTGACTACCTCCCATTTTGACTTTAGGCACTGTCACTGGAACCTAACCCCACCATAAGTTGAGAGTCACCTGTACCTACAAATGAGACACGTCATCTGCTGAGGAAGTCTCATTCCAAACAGCAATGCAATTTAACAGGCGAACCATAACACAGGTAGAATCAATAGCCAGGACAACCTTGGCAAGATGGGGTGATATGGGGCATCTGTTACAGAAAGTGTTTGCAGCTTAATTGGGCCAGGAATGGTTTTGTTCCCTGCCTTGTGGTGCTTGAATGAGCTGGACATTGTCTCCACTTTGCTGCACACAGAGAAATCCAGCAGAATTGAGAACACATTCTCTTCTTCCTTGTCACCAAACAGGAGCAGAGGCTGTATTGATAGATGCCACATGGACTGCAGGTGGGGGAGGACCTTGGGGTGAAAGAAGACTCCAGCCCTGGATCCTATCCATTGCCCCTCTGCCTGCCTTAAGTGCCCATGAAGAGAGCTGCTCAACAGCTCCTGGCCACTACATGGACTCTCCTTGGTGCCTGCCAATCACAGGTTGAGGGGGGTCTCCTCCAGGTGATGCATTCAACTGAGGCTTCCTCCCAATTTCCTTCCACAAAGCTCACACACAGGATCACACAGAGGGTCAGAGGATATCTGGCATTTATTAAGCATCCCTACAGGGGATGCTGTGTGGACAGTGCATGACAAGCAGCATTCATCCCACATTCCTTCCTGATTATTTGCAGGGTATTTCTACACCTTCCATTGCATTATTTGTCCCTGTCACACTTTGCAGGGCATTTTCACATTGCAGTTCTAGCCCCTAAAAGTGCATTTCTTTTCTAAAAGTTGTGTGTGTGAGAGGGCAAGGGCAAGGGAACATACATTCCAACTTATCAATATTCTTCTTTAACTGTGTTGCCGAGAACTAGACACTGAACTAGAGATCATCTTGGTCAC
Source organism: Podarcis bocagei (assembly GCF_964188305.1). NCBI lineage: Eukaryota > Metazoa > Chordata > Lepidosauria > Squamata > Lacertidae > Podarcis > Podarcis bocagei. Next base: position 78,881,215 of record NC_138132.1, on the reverse strand, counting down.
CCTCCTCTGAGTACATTCCAGCTTATCAATACGTTTCTTGAACTTCATGAGCTAGACACAGTACTCTTAGTGTGGTCTGATCAAGGAAACATAGAGCAATACTATTACTTCCCTTGCTCGGGACACTATACTTTTGCTGATGCACACTAGGATGTCATTCACTTTTTCTACTGCAGCATCACATTGTTGACTACTTGACAAGTCAGGTGCCCCCCACATCTCATATTTGTGCAGCTGGTTATTCCTCCCTAAGTGTACAACCTTGCATTTGCGAGGTGAGTTTTTTATGATTTTCTGTGACCATTGGGCTACTCTGCTGTTTTTTAAAAAAAATTCTGGATTTGAATTTCTGTGTGGTGGGTGGCTGTGGGAACAGTTGAGGAGGGGGTTCTTCAGCAAGAAGCAAAGAGTGGAAGAGGAACCTTCTTCGAGTTGTCCCCCAGAGTCTTAGAAAATGTACTGCACACTTTGTTGATTTTTAAATGTTTTTCTGTCATGTTTAGAAATTTAATTTATTGTTTCTTCAGTTTTTGAAATGCTCTTTACAGTATGTGTGACTTTAAAGAGCACTTAATAAACTCTTGTTGTACCAAATTTGGCTTTGTTTGGACGTTTTTTGACCATAGGAACACATTAATTAATTGAATTCCAATGCATTCCTATGGGATTTCGTGCTTCGCAAGACGAAAAATTCGCTAGACAAAAAAACTCGCGGAACGAATTAATTTCGTCTTGTGAGGCACCACTGTAAATAATTAACAGCCAGAGTCATCTCGCGTTTGTGGGAGAGACCACAAAGAATGAAACTATCTCTGATGGGGAGAATCTCAACGATAAAGATGAACATGCTACCAAGAATATTATTTTTGTTTCAAACAATTCCAATAGCTCATGGAAAAGGACACTTCAAACAATGGCAAAGGGATATATTGAAATTTGTATGGCAGGGCAAGAAACCTAGGATTAAATATAAATTGTTAACAGATGTAAAAGAAAGAGGAAGACTTGCCCTGCCAGATTTAAAATTATATTATGAAGCGTTCTGTATCTGTTGGCTTAAAGGATAGATAGGTTTGGAAAATCCAGATATATTGGATTTGGAAGGATCTGATAATAGGTTTGGGTGGCATGCCTATCTGTGGTGCGAGAAGGTGAAAAGTGAAAATACACAAATGTTTTCTGAATCATTTAGTAAGAAAATCATTATATTTTACATGAGAAAAGTATAAGAATTTATTGGAAAATAAGACCCTGTGGTGGATATCACTGCTAGAAGTATTAGCAGTTAAACAATTAAATATGGAAAGAAGATGGTTGACTTATAGCGAGTTGTTGATAGAGGAGGAAAACCACTTGAAATTTGAGAAATAGGAAAATATAAAGCATATGTTTACGGACTGGCTCCAATATCATCAAGTAAATGATATATTTAAAAGAGATAAAAAAGTAGGCTTTGGGAAAGAAATCTCAAGACTACAAAAAGATTTGTTGGAGAATAATGAAAAGGGTCTATCAAAAGTATATAAATTGCTGTTGGAGTGGGAGACAAAAGATGAAACAGTAAAATCAGTAATGATACATTGGGCAAAGGATGTGGGGCATAATATACAATTTGAGGCATGTGAAAAGTTATGGAAGGTTGATTTAAAGTTTACAGCATGCTGTGCGTTAAAGGAAAATTATATGAAAGTGATGCATAGATGGTATTTAATTCCAGTCAAACTTGCAAAAATGTACCAAAAAATGTTGAATAAGTATTGGAAATATAAAGATAATGAGGGCACATTTTTACCTATGTGGTGGACCTGTAAATCGGCAAAAGCTTATTGGGAAATGATATATAATGAGCTAAAGATAATGTTTAAAATAACTTTTATTAAAAAACCAGAAGCTTTTTTATTAGGTATAACAGGAGAAGAAATTCCAAAGAAGATAAAGGTCCTATTTATGCATGCAATGATAGCGACAAAAATGTTATGTGCCCAGAGCTGGAAGGTAGAAATGACCCCATCGAAAGAAGAATGGATAATGAAATCAATGGACTAGGCTGAAATGGTGAAAATGACTGGGAAGATCAGACACCAAGAGGACAATAAATTCAAAAAAGAATGGAGGAATTTCATAGCACATTTGAAGGAGCATTGTAAAAACTTAAAAACATTAGCAGGCTTAGAGTAGCACTGGTGTTATTGTCGTTCGAAACTTAGATTCACAAAATGTTTAGGGGTATGCAAACCCCAGGGACCCCGCAGGAAAAAAAGCACTGGAAATACTTGAAGAGAAGGGAGTTCAAGCTGGACAGGAATTTCTTAAAGGTGAACTATTGAAGGTACAGATGCATGTTGTTGTTCAATATATTAATATTTATAAATATATTATATTAATATAAATATATAAATATAAATATATTTACAAAAGGGAAAGAACTTAGGGGATGCTCATCAGATTTGCTGATGACAGACTTCCGGGGTGGCGCCATCGGCAATGGCGGACTCCCTCTGAACTGGAGGGACTAGCTCCGCGGGAAACGGGTCTTCTTCGCTACAGCGAAGCGGGGACCCTTTTAAAAATCACAGGCGGATGAAGCCTGTGACCATGGGACTCGGCGGGCACCTTTAGCGCCCCCCCAACTCGCTAAGGAACCCACTAATGGGCTCCGAAGTGAAGAGGGGGAAGAGGCGCGGTGCTGTGAGTCAATTGCTATTTCCGTAGAGCGAACCCGCACAGCCGTTGCCGGAGAGCGCTGCCTTTTTCCTGGGACAATTTGGACTCTAAAATAAGCACCCGTGAGTACTTAAACTTTGAACAACTGGACCTTAAATAAGGACTTGCGAGCAGAAAGGAATTGGATTTTAAAAATTTATTTCAATTTGGTACTGAACGGGAAGGTCTAAACAGGAAGTCAGCCTTCCGTTCTTTTGTAGACAGAATAAAACACAGACAACGTAAACTAGAGCTCAGAAAATCGCCTTTAAAGGATTGGATTTCATCATTTAAAATTGTGGAATCCCCCTTCGACAGCAGGAGAAGAAGGGGGATCTTTTTTCGGACTGTTTAAAGTGAGTTTAAAGCAAAGCAACTTTCCTCCGTCCTGATCCTGGAGCGGGGTGTCAGGACTGACGTTTGAAGTTCATTGACCAGAGACAAACGTTTTTGACAGATAGCTAAAAGAAGAGAAACATAGTAATTCCACTTTTTCCCTTCGCATTTTAAAGGAACAAATATTGACAAAGTATCTTAAAAAGGGAAACTTTGTTGCAAGAACAAATATAAGTTTTCCCCCTAGAGGGAGACTGTGAAACTGTAACCAACTCCAGGGAGCCGGCAGCTGTTACAGATTACAATCGTGGGAATAGGCATTTGACCTTGCAGGACAATGCATTCAGAAGCTCTGTTGTGTGCTTTCTATAAAACAAATGCCCTACTGGAACAGTTACATGAGAAGATGAATTTGATGGCGACTTCGACTAGAAATTTTGAACAGGCAGTGGGAAAATATGTGGAGCCCACCCAGGAATTAAACCAGGAGTGTGTCCTGACAGAACAGGCTCAACAGGAATATGAGTTTTCGGATTTGACAAATGAACTTGGAAAAAGCCAGATTTGGAAAGAAAAAGTTTGGTTTGGCTTGGAAATGGGGGGCTGGATTGACCCCCCTATGCTGGGGTGTTTGGACTTTTCAAATCTGGCAATGGGCCGTGAGATGTTTGGGATTGTGGGGGCTCTTAATTTTGGAGGGTTTTCGAAACATGCTTTTAAATACCATATGGAATTTAGTGATGAATATGGAAAAGGGGCTGATCTGCCAAGAAGGGTTAAAAATATTGCCAAGCTGGAGTTACCACGAGCAGGAGACAAGGGAAAATACAGTTACAAATATGAAGAAGAGCTGCGGAAGGGACATGGAAGAGACTTGAGGGCCTCGGATATAAGGTTGCCAGGTTAATGGGCTAGATCGATGGGATAATAAGGACTGACAAAACCCGGAACCAGGAGGAAGGGACGTTGGATGAAGATTGGATCTGTTTGTATCTCTCTCTCTCTCTTTTTTTTACCATTAGGACTGTTTTATAAAATTGACAAATGTCAGAAAAATGTTGGAATGAGATTACTCGGCTTTAGTAAAGATGTTTAAAGAATTATGAAAGAATATTATGGTTATGAGAAGTTGGTAAGGATAAGAATTAAGTTTTAAGCTTTAAGGTTTATTTTCTTATAGAAAGATAAGATTAAAACAGTTTAGGGTAATATAATGACAGAATATTATGAAATATGGAAAGGATTTGCTGGGATAATTAATAACTAGGATACAAAGAAAGGGAGGAGGAGGAAAGGATACAAAGAAAGGGAGGAGGAGGAAGTCAAAGAAAGAAGGTAATGACAGTTGAGGATTTGAGAATAATGAATTTGTTTTTAAATGTTCTTAATTGTTTGTGGTGTATTCTTTTTTTCTTTTTTTCTCTTTTTCTTATTTTTGAATTTGTGTTGGTATGGTTGGAAGGGGTTTTTCTTTTTTTCTTTTTCTACTTTGTTAACCATTTTTATTTTGTACTTCCTTCTGCTTTTATTTTATTTTGTAACACTTTGAAAATTTCAATAAATATCTTATAAAAAACACACACAAAAAAAGAGATTTGCTGATGACACCGGATAGGGAGGTAGAATGCCAAGGAAGACAGAATCAGGATTCAAAATAATCTCAACTGTTTGTGGAACTGGGTCAAACACTGACAAAATGAATTTAAATAGGGACAAAACCACTTCTGAGCTTGGGAGGAGGTGGGGTTGCGAGCTTCACGCCCACCCCTCATGCGCAGGGGCTATTCCCGGCCCCCATGAGATCAGGGGAATCCTTGGCCGCGTCATCCTCCCGACCAGCCAATGGGCTGGCCGGGTGTGTGTGGCCGGCCCTATTTAGGGCTGGCGCGGCAGAGGCTCCCCCTCTTTTTGCCGCACCAGCCAGCTGATTTTGTTTCCCACCCTCCCTCCCTTTAGGCAGGTTCCTTTTAGGCAGGCTCCTTGACATTGCTATGGACCTCGTTCGGTCGGTGCAAGGGGCCTGGTAGGAATTTTTCCCATTTGGCAATTTCAGGCCTTTCGATTTTTCGCCTACCTCACAGCAACTCACCAGAACTCTGCGGCATTGGCGGTTAGGCATTGGTAAGGGAGGGTTAAAGTATGTGGGGGGGGGAAGCGCCATCGCCTTCCCCCACAGCAAAGAGTAGTCCGATAAAGGACTCTGGGGGGGCGTTGCCCTGTCCAAAGCCTATGGAGGTGACGGCCTCAGGCACGCCCCCGAGTGGTGACCCCGGGGGAGCTCCAGGTTGACGTCCCTCAGCAGGACTCCCCCTGCTGGTGTTAACCCTTGCCGGTCTTCATGCAATCGGGCTGAAGCCGGCTAGTTGATAGGACCAATGCCTAAGCCAGTACCGCTCATTCCTGTAATCAATAAAGTTGTGCTTCAGGTATCTGAAGAAGTGTGCATGCACACGAAAGCTCATACCAAGAATTAACTTAGTTGGTCTTTAAGGTGCTACTGGAAGAATTTTTTTTTATTTTAACAGATGTGTGTTTCTGGGAGAAATTCAACAGGTTACCCTTTTCTCCTAGGAGGTTCAGTTCTGGAGAAAAGCTTCACTACTATGTATCAAACTATCGGCGTGGACAGACACGGGTATATTTTTGAGCCCTACAATTTACCTAAAAAGGGGACACCACTTTGAATATGACATGAAGCATATGCAATTGTTTTGCAGAGCTGTTTCTTCTTTTCAGAGTAGGTTGGAGGGCCCAGTATGTGGGGGCACCTCAGAATAAACATCTTGTAGGTTCACATTCAAGACACAAAACAGGCTTGAAGCCCACAATTTATTTGCAATTGCTGAATTTTGACAGGTTCCTTGAGGCAACTGGGGTGACTGCCCATAAAATCAGGGTTCAGGGCTAATGGAACACGAGAATGGAGTGGAGGTATCAAGCAGTAAAGGTGTGCCTTTGAGATCTTTTGGTGAACCTGCTGAGCATCTGGGTTGATTGCAATCTGCTTCTCAGTTTTCCTTAGCCATAGCCTCCTCTGCATCTGTGAGTAGAAAGTAGAGGGCATGTGATTAATTTCTCTGAAAGATCAGCCCTCAAGAAAGCTGGAATCACAGAATTAGAGAGCTGAGAGGGTCTTTGGAAGTCAGTTAGTCCAGTCCCTTTCATTACAAGCATCCCCAACTTGTGGCTTGCTAAAAAAGAAGGGGCAGACTTGCTCTCTCACTCCCAAGAACAACACAAATTTCACCAACAGAAATAGCCTCCTAAAGTTCTACCAAAATTTGCCCTCTTATAACTTAAGCTGTAAGATCCACTCCTCTCCTCTGGGGCAGCAGAGCATGATTATTTACCATCTTCCAGCTGACAGCCCTCCATGGATCTAAAGAGTGCTCTCCTCTCCCTTTCACTCTTCCTTTCTCAAGGCTAAACTGTGTTGTTTACCTGTATACAATGTTAGTGCCAGTTCAAGTAGGCCCATTGAAATGAAAGAAAATGGCTTACATTAATTCCAGTAGCTCTATTCAGAATATAAATCAGTTGGATATGACTACATGCTTCTTGGGTCTCTGCTCATCCTTATTGCCCTCCCACAACCTCCTCCCAAGTCCTCTATTGATTGCCTTCTCATCTTCCTTGAGCAGTATTCACCTTGTTGAATATCTGAGCAAAAGATAGACATCAAGCAGGTCAGAAACTTCCCATCATGGATACTTCTTTGTTAGCAAAGTTACACCTGCTGAATTCTTGTCCACTAAAATTAAAGGAATAGGAGGACTTGGCATGGACAGAACAGCCAAAACAGAAAGCCATCTTGACCAGGAAGTTCCCAGCCTAGGTGTCCCTCTCACTGCCCAAATCACACTCGAAAGCCCATGGAATGGATTGATGTGTGTGGTTGGCCTTAGTTTATGTGTAATGCCTGAAAAAATTTTCCCTGCTGTCCCATGTGCCCTCAAGACAAGATGTTAGCAAACTATGATCAAGACCATAAATGGTGCGGATCTCATTTCTCAGTGAAGAAGGACTTTTAAATAATTCATTGGAGGAGAAAGGAAAGCTGCCAAAGCACAGAGACTATCTAAAAAGCTCATCATCCTTTTGCTCCATCCCCCAGAATCTTCCAGTCCAAACCAACCTCCTCTGCTCAGATCCAGTATATGGTCTTCGTCGCCAGGGAAGTAAATACAAACACAATCTGGCGGCCTAGAAGTAAAAAGAGATGTAGCTTAAGATCTGAGTATGAATCTCCATGTCATGAATGAACCAGTTCCCAGGGAAGATCTACAGTCAGCTAGAGAAAGCAGGCAGGCAGAGACAGAGTCAATTGCAAGTCAGTGGATTATACTGTGCCAGCGAAGTACAAAATCCAGAGACTAGAAATGAAAGCAGTTCAGAGGGAGGAAATGACCATGGAAGAGCATTGTCAGAGAATGAAGAAGGGGAGGGAGCTGACCCCCTGTTCCCCAAGGTCTCAGCATCTGAAGGAAACACACACACACCCTTAGAAGGGAAATATTTGGTTTAGAGATGGACGGCTGTGATTGCTGCTTGGATGGAATCTGGTTTTTCTTGCAATAAATCTTCTTTTTAATTAACTACGCTCATTGTTACCAAGACTCCTTGACACGCCGTTACATATTTAAAATGATTGAACAGCTATTCAGCTTCCTCCACCACAACAACCATGCCTCTGATTCCTGGAATGTTTGTTTGGATATCAGCAGAAACAACTATCGTTAAAAATTATCCAGGGGAATTCATGACACTTAGTAAACAAGAATGCACTGTATCCCATCTTCGTCATCCTCAGAGTAGTCTGGATTTGCATCAATGGACATGACGAAATAGATTCCATGAATCTAAGCCCATTATTTATTTACTGAGTGTCCTTTGAGGTGGACATAGGCTTACAGTGAAATTGACATCCATCAAATTAGTAGGTTTGCAGGTGGATTAGCCACAATCTTTCATTGATGCAGAGTGGTTGATTGTGCAATGACACCAGCCTTCCGGAACGCACAAAGCGCCCTCCAGATGTTTCACACTACAGCTCCAGCCAACTTGGCCAACAGTCAGAGGTGTTGTAGCATCCAAAGAATCTGAAGGGTACCAGGTTAGGGAGCATGGAGCACACTAATAACAGTAATCATAATGATAATAATAATAGAGAATGGAGAATAGCTTCCTGCTTTCAGCACACCTACGTCATAAACAAGGAATGTTCCTGGGACTTCACAAATCCCCACTATCTCCCTTTCCTTAGCTTTAAAACCAGGAGAGCCTCTCTACCCTTTCCCTACTGTGGAATTTCTAGAAGGCCAACTAGATGGCCATTTCTGTGTTCCTGAGACTCCACCCTCTTTGAAGAGCTGTTTGTGGGACTCTGGCCTTCCTTTGTTTTGGATTTTATGATCTGCTACACACCAGTCTGCCATGCCTCTCCAGGTACAAGGATGTCCTCACCAAGCATCTGAAACAATTTCCTTTCCCTTTCATACTTACGTCCCCTCTGTACACCTCTGTACGCAACCTTGGGCCCTTGGACAGCTCACGAGTACCAGAACAGACAGCAAGATCACAAGATGCTTCATGATGGATGGAGAGGGCACTGGCTTTGAATCAACTGAAAGGAGAAGTGGGAGGAACTTGCAATTATATATTTACTGAACTCCAGAAAACACAGCAAGTGCAAAGCAATGGAGGCCATGGGAGCAATATCTACAACAATGTGGTACTACAAAGGAAAATATCACAAAACATCTGAGGGATGCCCTCTGCTGTGCAGCCTGACTCATTGGATGTTGTAGTCCATGTCCATTCTTGTTCACGTAAAATGGCCAACATGCTGTATCAGATTTGTCCTTAGAAACTTACTCCTCAATCCACCCTATTCCAGTAAACTAATACAGTGGTACCTCGGGTTACATATGCTTCTGGTTACAGGTGCTTCAGGTAACAGACTCCGCTAACCCAGAAATAGTACCTCAGGTTAAGAACTTTGCTTCAGGATGAGAACAGAAATCGAGCTACAGCGGCGCGGCAACAGCGTGAGGCCCCATTAATTAAAGTGGTGCTTCAGGTTAAGAACAGTTTCATGTTAAGAATGGACCTCCAAAACGAATTATTATTTTTTTACTCCAGAAAAATTATTAGTTTTCTCTTAAAACAGATAGACAAAAACAAAAAAGAAAAAAATACATTTAACAACAATAAAAACACACAAAATAAAAGATTTTCTTCTTATTATTATTCCCTGGTGTATTTACATTGCTAAAAGACTTCCTCAAGACTCTCCAATCTGGAATTCATCATATTACATATTTAGCAGTTCCCAATTTCATATTTATAACATCAGTATCTTCTTTCATTACTAACTTCTTAACCTTACTTCCAATTGTAATCGATAATAATCTTTGTTATCAATCTTTTTGTATCCCTTATCCTAATCTGTTACTTCTAGGGATTTCTTAATTAGCTTATATTACAATATCTCACTATATCGTCTTTAAATTTCTTCCAATCTTCTTGTGTTTCCTCCTCTTTCTGGTCGCGGATACTTCCAGTCAGGTCAGCCAGCTCCAAAAAGTCCATCATCTTCATCTGCCATTCTTCTATTGTCGGTATTTCTTGCAATTTCCATTTTTTGGCTAATAAAAGCCTTGCTGCTGTAGTGGCATACAAAAACAGTCTAACATCCTTCTTGGGCAATTCCGGCCCTGTTATTCCAAGTAGAAATGCTTCTGGCTTCTTAATAAATGTATTTTTCAACATTTTTTTTTAATTCATTATAAATCTTTTCCCAGAAGTCTTTCACCTTGGAACACATCCACCACATATTTAAAAAGTGCCTTCTTTCTCTTAACATTTCCAACATAGGTTATCATTAATGTGGTAGATTTTTGCTAGTTTCATCAGGGTTAAGTAGCATCTATACATCATTTTCATAATATTTTCTTTTAATTCAGTACATGCCATGTATTACCCAGAGCGGAAAATGAAAGTAATTGTATCCTCTCTCTTTGTATCATAAAAATGGAGTCTGGCAGTTCCCCGATGGGAGGTCCACTTCCAAAAAGCAAGAGTCTTTTCTGATCATTTAACAGTTTCTAGCAGGATAACAAATCAGTTAAATTTCCCCCCTTTCTCCCTGCTGGGTTGGAGATATTTCCTTAGAAGCTAAAACAGCCTCTTTGAAGTTACGTCTTCGGTAAACAAGCACTTCTTTCACTTTTTCTCCAGCGGAAAGGGATCGACCTCCGTAATTTAAATCCCTTTCATTCCAAATTTTAGTCAAATTATTATCCTTTTTACTCACAATTGTCCAAATTAAAGTTTACTCGGAGAAATTGGCTGCTCACGATTGCCGGACTCAGGAGCATCACGCAGTGAGGGAAGCGTATTGATTCCTCAGAACCCGCGTCTCGAACCCAGCTCACTTTCGGGGCTCTAACAGAGCTTACCGGGAAGCGAGGGAGTCGCTATGGGTACCCACCGGAACACCAGGTCCTCAGAACGCTCGATCTGAGGTTTTTAATGGGGTGCTGCAACGCTCTTGCAGTCACCCCCAGTCTCAATGCGCAGAGCTTTTTCACCTGAAAGAGCTCCTGTCTGCTGCGAAAGGGCGACCAACGAAGTAAGTTCTTAACCCGAGGTACCACTGTATTTTGAGAATCTTACTTCCCATGTTTTTTCCAGCCAGCCAACGTTTCATAGAAAATCCCGCTGACTTCAAGTGACTCTCTATCTCTATCTAGAGCCATCAGGACAAAGGGACTGCACTAAGGGTCACCAGGAAATTGAATCATTCAAAGTGCTAGTGCTGGATCAGGTGGAGAGGGTTTCCTAAACTGTCAGTATCCCCTGAGTTGACCTGTGTGCTGTGCAAGGGTCCCCAACTAACCTTAAAAGACCTGGCCTGGGTTGCCCTTCTGCTCACCTAAACTCCAGGGAGAGTGAAAGTAATGTCTTGTCTGCAGAACAAGACACACCAAGGGGTTGGCAAAGATGAGATTCCATGTTGCTAGAGAGAATCTCAATTCCAAATGCTGCTGGAAACAGAAACCATAAGGAAACCCCACACCCCCTTTTTGAATGTTTTTATTAAATACTGACCCTCTTCTGGTGAATTCTCAGACAGGCATACAGGCAGAAATTGACTTGGTGCTTCCCTAAGCAAAAGGGACCATCTAAAACTATTCAATAAAGAGTATCAATAAATAGAAGCATACATAAATAGAAGCATACATAACATATTTAAATAGAAAGTTGTTTAAATAATAGATTGTTAATCACTCCTTTAAACACAGCTATACATAACGTTGCATGATAAAATCATTTTCAGTATAGAAGAAAGGTCACTAATAAACACATTGGGCATTTGAAAAGTGCCGTAAAGCCCAGCACTCCACACAGGAGATTCTGCCCCAAATTTCCTCATCTCTCAGAGCATTTCCATCTGCAGTTTCTTTTTTCCAGGTATTTCTGGGGAACAGCCAGGACAGCACTGGGTTGGATCTAACTGCTGCAGGCAAAGAGAAATGCTGTCCTTACCAAGCTAGTGGTCTTTCACTCTTTCTCAAGGGATGGAAAGAAGTTTGCTTTCAGAGAAGTCCAGAGATGTCTTGAGCAGAAGAACCCACCTTTGGCTGGTTTAAATAGCCAAATGATTAGTATTTTAATCTTAATCAAGATTAAGATGCTCATTGAAGTTTGGAACTCACAAACTCATTCCGCCAGGGACAAGCCATTACAGAGCACAGGGAGTTACTTCCCCCCAAACACTTCACAGTTCTGATCACCTCATTGGTTCTCCAGTGAGAAGAGACGTTAAGTTATGCAATTCAGTTCTTAAGTACAAGGTGGGGGTTAATATTCCCCCACCAATTTATGATAGTTGAAATGCAGCATGAAGCACCCCTAATCTGAAGTGGGAGATTAGTGGGGAATGAGTTCATTGGATAATTCCCATGCATCTGTATATCTGCTTTTGGCTCCCATGATTAAAATTGAGGCCGCAAATTGTTCCTTGCAATCCTAAAGGGCAGGAGTGGATCTCATGGGGTTAAGTTGGGGGGTGATTTTGATGGAATGCTGGGGGCAATGAGACAATAGATCCAAATCCCTAAGGATGGATTTTTGGGGATAAGAGGGCGAGTCTGCACATAGTCTGGTTGACCAGCTGTGAGTGGGGGTATCATGCTACAGATTTCTGTCATGGGAAGGCATTACACTAAAAGTCCCACCCAGATCTCAAATTCTGTGATTGCTCCCTGCTTGGTAGAGAACGTTTCAGCTGATCTCTCCGAGTTATGCCTCCCCTCTCCTCTACTTTCTCCTCACAGATGAAGAGGCAACTCTGGTCATGGAAAACTGAAAAGCAGACTGGAATCAACCCAAATACCAAGCAGGTTCACCAAAATATCTCAAAGGCCTAATGCATGCCACCTCTGCTTCCTTATTCCTTTAACCCAGAACGCAGGTTTCATGGGCACCCTAAACAATACCCGCCATTGCCTCAGAGGACCTGCCAGAACCCTGAAGTTAAAAATAATTCATGGCCTTCAAACCTGCCGTTTGGTATATTGAATGTAAACCTACAATATGTCTGTCCAGAAGTGCCAACAGGTTATTCTGGTCCCAATATGTGAGTTGGGCCCTGGAACCCACTCCCAAATCAGGACACAGATTTTCCTCAAATTTGCTTGTCCTTCATGTCATATGGAGCAGGTCAGGGAGGTGAACCACAAGTTCCTAATTCGGCCCATTTGGCATCCCCATGCTGGTGGGTGGGGCAGTTCCCTTTCTCTCTGTTTATGCCATCTCCTTCTCTCCCTTGCTCTCCAACTCCCTCTCCCACTCCCTAAGCCATCCCCTTGCCCTTCTTTCCTCTTTCATTTATACCCCTGTGAAATTAGGCTAAGGGCTGCAGGAGATTAGGCTGATTGCTGGCAGTTGTGCACCCTTCTTTTCTTGAGGTCTCCTTCTGCTCTGGCTGGTCTCCTGCACTCCTGGTTGGTTGGCTGTGTGCTAATTTAGAAGGACAGGACAATATGCTGGTGATGTGATTTGAAGCAGGGTGGTGATGTGGGGATAGGACTGGGGAGGAGCAGATCTGAACCAAATTCCGTATCCCTCTAACACCACAGCTACACCACAGAACTTTACATCTGCTCCACAGATTCTCCTTAACATTGATTGCCTACTTCAGGAACCCATGAAAGAGTTCTAGAATAGGCAACTTGAAACTTACATTGTAAACTGGGCAGAATGGGTGTGGGCATCAGGTGGGTTGGAAACTTTTGCAATCCCAATTACCATTGAACCCAACATGTTTTGACTACCTCCCATTTTGACTTTAAGCACTGTCACTGGAACTTAACACCACCATAAGTTGAGAGTCACCTGTACATACAAATGAGACACGTCATCTGCTGAGGAAGTCTCATTCCAAACAGCAATGCAATTTAACAGGCGAACCATAACACAGGTAGAATCAATAGCCAGGACAACCTTGGCAAGATGGGGTGATATGGGGCATCTGTTACAGAAAGTGTTTGCAGCTTCATTGGGCCAGGAATGGTTTTGTTCCCTGCTTTGTGGTGCTGGAATGAGCTGGACATTGTCTCCACTTTGCTGCACACAAGGAAATCCAGCAGAATTGAGAACACATTCTCTTCTTCCTTGTCACCAAACAGAGGAGCAGAGGCTGTATTGATAGATACCACATGGACTGCAGGTGGGGGAGAATCTTGGGGTGAAGGATGACTCCAGCCCTGGATCCTATCCGTTGCCCCTCTGCCTGCCCTAAGTGCCCATGAAGAGAGCTGCTCAACAGCTCCTGGCCACTACATGGACTCTCCTTGGTGCCTGCCAATCACAGGTTGAGGGGGGTCTCCTCCAGGTGATGCATTCAACTGAGGCTTCCTCCCAATTTCCTTCCACAAAGCTCACACAGAGGATCACACAGAGGGTCAGAGGACATCTGGCATTTATTAAGCATCCCTACAGGGGATGCTGTGTGGACAGTGCATGACAATTAGCATTCATCCCACATTCCTTCCTGATTATTTGCAGGGTATTTGTACACCTTCCATTGCATTATTTGTCCATGTCACACTTTGCAGGGCATTTTCACATTGCAGTTCTATCCCCTAAAAGTGCATTTCCTTTCTAAAAGTTGTGTGTGTGAGAGGGCAAGGGCAAGGGAACATACATTCCAACTTATCAATATTCTTCTTTAACTGTGTTGCCCAGAACTAGACACCGAACTAGAGATCATCTTGGTCACCCTCCTCTGAGTACATTCCAGCTTATCAATACGTTTCTTGAACTTCATGAGCTAGACACAGTACTCTTAGTGTGGTCTGATCAAGGAAACATGCTCGGGACACTATACTTTTGCAGATGCACACTAGGATGTCATTCACTTTTTCTACTGCAGCATCACATTGTTGACTCATATTAAGCTTGTTGTTTACTAAGACCCTGAGATCCTTTTCAGCTGCACTACTTGACAAGTGAGGTGCCCCCCACATCTCATGTTTGTGCAGCTGGTTATTCCTCCCTAAGTGTACAACTTTGCATTTGTCCCTATTTAAATTCATTTTGTTAGTGTTTGACTCAGTTCCACAAACTGTTGAGATCATTTTGAATCCTGATTCTGTCTTCCTTTGCATTCTACCTCCCTGTTTGGTGTCATCCGCAAATCTGATGAGCATCCCCTAAGTTCTTTCCCTTTTGTAAATATATTTATATTTATATTTATATAATATATTTATAAATATATTGAACAACGACATGCATTTGTACCTTCAATAGTTCACCTTTAAGAAATTCCTGTCCAGCTTGAACTCCCTTCTCTTTTAGTATTTCCAGTGCTTTTTTCCCCTGCAGGGACACAGGGGTCCGCATACCCCTAAACATTTTGTGAATCTAAGTTTCGAACAACAATAACACCAATGCTACTCTAATGTCTTTAAGTGTCTGCAATGCTCCTTCAAATGTGCTATAAAATTCCTCCATTCTTTTTTGAATTTATTGTCCTCTTGGTGTCTGGTCTTCCAAGTCATTTTCACCATTTCAGCCTAGTCCATTGATTTCATTATCCATTCTTCTTTCGATGGGGTCATTTCTACCTTCCAGCTCTAGGCACATAACATTCTTGTCGCTATCATTGCATGCATAAATAGGACCTTTATCTTCTTTGGAATTTCTTCTCCTATTATACCTAATAAAAAAGCTTCTGGTTTTTTAGTAAAAGTTATTTTAAACATTATCTTTAGCTCATTATCTATCATTTCCCAATAAGCTTTTGCCAATTTACAGGTCCACCACATGGGTAAAAATATACCCTCATTATCTTTACATTTCCAATACTTATTCAACATTTTTTGGTACATTTTTGCAAGTTTGACTGGAATTAAATACCATCTATGCATCACTTTCATATAATTTTCCTTAAATGCACAGCATACTGTAAACTTTAAATCAACCTTCCATAACTTTTCACATGCCTCAAATTGTATATTATGCCCCACATCTTTTGCCAAATGTATCATTACTGATTTCACTTCTTCATCTTTTGTCTCTCACCTCAACAGCAATTTATATACTTTTGATAGAACCCTTTCATTATTCTCCAACAAATCTTTTTGTAGTCTTGAGATTTCTTTCCCAAAGCCTACTTTTTTAAATATTTCATTTATTTGATGATATTGGAGCCAGTCTGTAAACATATGCTTTATATTTTCATATTTCTCAAATTTCAAGTGGTTTTCCTCCTCTATCAACAACTCACTATAAGTCAACCATCCTCTTTCCATATTTAATTTTTTAACTGCTAATACTTCTAGCGGTGATATCCACCACAGGGTCTTGTTTTCCAATAAATTCTTATACTTTTCTCATGTAAAATATAATGATTTTCTTACTATATGATTCAGAAAACATTAATGTATTTTCACCTTCTCATACCACAGATAGGCGTGCCACCCAAACCTATTATCAGATCCTTCCAAATCCAATATATCTGGATTTTCCAAACCTATCTATTCTTTAAGCCAACAGATACAGGATGCTTCATAATATAATTTTAAGTCTGGCAGGGCAAATGTTCCTCTTTCTTTTACATCTGTTAACAATTTATATTTAATCCTAGGTTTCTTGCCCTTCCATACAAATTTCGATATATCCCTTTGCCATTGTTTGAAGTGTCCTTTTCCATAAACTATCAGAATTGTTTGAAACAAAAATAACCTTCTTGGTAGCCTGTTCATCTTTATCATTGAGATTCTCCCCATCAGAGATAGTTTCATTCCTCCCCATATGTTACGAGTTGGTCTCTCCCACAAAGGCGAGATAACTCTGGCTGTTAATTATTTATTGCTAAAAGAACAAATTAGGATGGAGCTCCTCTACTCATCATCCTCCCCAGAAGATGGAGTTGCCCAGACTGAGCTCCTCCCCCTTCCCCAGCGTGGAAGCAACCACCTTCTCTTTGACACGTAGCTGCCACTTTTGAGATCCTTTGAGATTTGGGAGAGAATGTTTCCTGAATTCCAAAGTCTGGCTCACTATCAGAACTCTCACACAGCTGTCTGTCCCTTTGGTCAGAGCTCAGATTACAGCTGCTCTCCCTCTCCTCTCTGCTTTCTGCTGCTAACTGTTCTCTCCCTGTCAGCATCTGAGCTTCGCTGACACCATATTTCCATATTCCACACTTTTACATTGTTATCTTGAAATGAATTTCTATTTTTTGATGTTAACCAGACCCCTAGATGTTTCACTTTCATTTCCATCTTTAATTCTGTCATTTGTTCCTATTCTTTTTTGTTTTGTTCTATCATATGTTTAACCAGCATTTTGATTTTCCCTTTATTTAACTTAAGAACTTCCACTTGGCCAAAATCATTCAGTCTCTCTACTGATTTTCTACTGTTAAAGGATTTTCTACTGTTAAAACTAAACCATCTGCAAATGCCTTGAGTTTATATGTCCTAGTTCCAATTGTTTCCAAATACACTGAGTATTTCTGACCATGGGATCTCACCCGGTACAGTGGTGAGGGAAATGCACCCTTTGCATGCTCAGAAAGTCAGAGGCCATAAGATTTCTTGGGAACTGGGGAAAAGGTGGTTTCTTTTGGCTTTAACTGATGTGTGTGCCTGGGAGAAATTCAACAGCTTACCCTTTTCTCCTAGGAAATTCAATTCTGGAGAAAAGCTTCACTTGCGTGGACAGACACGGGTATATTTTTGAGCCCAACAATTTACCTAAAAAGGGGACACCACTTTGAACATGACATGAAGCATATGCAATTGCTTTGCAGAGCTGTTTCTTTTTTTCAGAGTAGGTTGGAGGGTCCAGTATGTGGGGGCACCTCAGGATAAACATCTTGTAGGTTCACATTCAAGACACCAAACAGGCTTGAAGCCCACAATTTATTTGCAATTGCTGAATTTTGACAGGTTCCTTGAGGCAACTGGGGTGACTGCCCATGAAATCAGGGTTCAGGGCTAATGGAACACGAGAATGGAGTGGAGGTATCAAGCAGTAAAGGTGTGCCTTTGAGATCTTTTGGTGAACCTGCTGATCATCTGGGTTGATTGCAATCTGCTTCTCAGTTTTCTTCAGCCATAGCCACCTCTGCATCTGTGAGTAGAAAGTAGAGGGCACCTGATTCATTTCTCTGAAAGATCATCCCTCAAGAAAGCTGGAATCACAGAAAAAGAGAGCTGAGAGGGTCTTTGGAAGTCAGTTAGTCCAGTCCCTTTCATTACAAGCATCCCCAACTTGTGGCTTGCTAAAAAAGAAGGGGCAGACTTGCTCTCTCACTCCCAAAAACAACACAAATTTCACCATCAGAAAATGCCTCCTAAAGTTCTACGTCTTATAACTTAAGCTGTAAGATCCACTCCTCTCCTCTGGGGCAGCAAAGTATGATTCTTTACCATCTTCCAACTGACAGCCCTCCATGGATCTAAAGAGTGCTCTCCTCTCCCTTTCACTATTCCTTTCTCAAGGCTAAACTGTGTTGTTTACCTGTATACAATGTTAGTGCCAGTTCAAGTAGGCCCATTGAAGTGAAAGAAACATTAATTCGGAATATAAATCACTTGGATATGACTACATGCTTCTTGGGTCTCTGCTCATCCTTATTGCCCTCCCACAACCTCCTCCCAAGTCCTCTATTGATTGCCTTCTCATCTTCCTAGAGCAGTATTCACCTTGGTGAATATCTGAGCAAAAGACAGACATTCAGCAGGTCGGAAACTTCCCATCATGGATACTTCTTTGTTAGCAAAGTTACACCTGCTGAATTCTTGTCCACTAAAATTAAAGGAATAGGGGGACTTGGCATGGGCAGAACAGCCAAAACAGAAAGCCATCTTGACCAGGAAGTTGCCAGCCTAGGTGTCCCTCTCACTGCCCAAATCACACTCGAAAGCCCATGGAATGGATTGATGTGTGTGGTTGGCCTTAGTTTATGTGTAATGCCTGAAAAACTTTAACCTGCTCTCCCATGTATGCCAATATGCCGGCCAAGAGTGCCAAGAGAGACCAAACATGGAGCCTGGCACGCTTCCCTTGCGCAACTCTGCTGCCTGTCCGTGCCGATCCAAAAGTCCTTCCTGCCTCTCCTTGGCCGGTAGCAGAGCGATCACAGCGGTTAGAAAGCAATTGCAGCGTGTGGGTAATAATTCAGAACAAAACACAAAGGCGTTCCTTATCTTCTTAGCCTTTAATCATGAAGTTTAACAGCATAAATCAGAGCTGGCGAAAGCTCGGCCATCCTCCCTCTCGCATAGCGACAGACTGACACACTCAGAGTCAAACCACTCCCGTAAGTGTTTGTGACCACGCCTCAGGAAAAAGACGTCACACAGAACTCCTTAACCCTGTGAGTTCTGAAACCAATAACACCCCCTCTCGTCTTGCATCCTGAGGGAAACTGTGAACCCCTATTTACAGACCTCTTTGAGTTCAACTCAGCTCCCATTGCCTTTTGCCTCCCACTGGCATCTACCCCAGGCAATTGTTGAATCCCTTCCACACTCCCAGAATTACACTGTGCGAAACCAACCCACGCACTGGTGACCTGAAACCTCTCAGGTGGAATCCCCTTTGTGGTGCGAGTTGACCGCCGGAGCACAACCTCGGGCGCTCCTCCTGACCCACTGGGATCAGCAAGTGTGTCTCCAGAAAGCTCAGAAGACTCCCCCTCTGACTTGCTGCGTCTTCGGGCCTTCTGCACTTGGCTAACAGGAGATGAAGGCTCGCTCTTGGGTTCCCTCTTAACCTGTGGAGAAACCCACCCCTGTGCTTGACCCTCATCAGCAACCTGGTCTTCAGCAACAGCCTCTGCCTCTTCTTCTCCTTCCTCTCTTTCTTCCTCCCTTTCCTCCCCCTCAGAATCGGACAAGCATTCTGAGAGAAAATCAGGACCAACCCTAGGCCGTGACCAACCACCCTGCTCAAAGAACTCAGCATGCTTGCTGACCAGCAGCTTGGTCTGATCACCCTCTGGGTATGCAAACTTCCCCCCATTTGTTGCAGGATCATACCCACAGAAGATCATGTCCTGGTACCTAGGACTACCCTCCTTCCGTTGCGCTGTTGGTATTGGCACTGAAGCCCTGGAACCAAACGAACGGAAGAAATGCACCTGTGGCTTCCTCTTGTGCAACAGAAAAAACGGTGTGTCACCTACATCGTGATTGTAGGACCTGTTAAAAACAAAGTTAGCAAATTTCCACGCTTCACTCTAAAAGCTCTGGGGCAGCCCAGAGTCACACAGTAAAACCCTGACAGCTTCAGCCAGTGTTTCACTCCTGTGCTCGGCCACACCTCTCTCTTGAGGAGACTTTGCACCCATCACCTGGTGACGAATTCCCTTTTGCTTGAAAAACTCCTTCAGAGCAGACCCAGTGAACTGTGACCCACGGTCGCTCCTGAACTCTTGCACTTTGGTGGAGAACCTTAGTTCCACCTCCGCAACCCAATCCTGGATCAGTTGCGCCGCCTCCCTCTGCGTTCTGAGAGAGAAACACCATAAATTCTGAGAAAAATCATCTGCCACCGTTAGCAAAAACCTGGCCCCTCCCAGACTCTCACACTTCATGGGTCCTGCAAGGTCTGTGTGAACCAGCTCAAAAGGTTTTGTGGTTACCCTCTTTACCCCAGGATAACCGCACCTTTGAACCTTTCTGCATGCCCTGCACTCTAGGGATCCTTCACATGGTGTGATTTTGCAACCCTTGGTGCAGCCGGGCAACCTCTTAACATCTTCCAAACAAGCATGAGACATTCTCTTATGCCATACATGAACACATGAATCATGGCTGGGAACACTAGCACACTGCGCCTGTGCTTTTCCAGCATTCCCCCCACCCTCCAGAGGTGTTTCCAGAACAAAGAGATTGTTCTTGCTTTCCATGTTGACAAGTTGTCTCCCCCCTCTGAAAATGGAACAGGCATCATTTTCAAAGCAAATTTTGTACCCTTGTGTCATAAGAGCTGGTACAGATAACAGGCAACAATTCATCCCTGGTACAATGAAGCACTCCAGCTCTGCCTGCAAAACAGAAATATAAATATTAGCAACAGTAGAAACTGGCTTTTGTGTCCCATCAGCTAACGTAACAGTCGTTCCAGCTGAAACAGCCCTGCAATTTCGCAGCTCCCCAGCAGATGGCGTTATCAGGTGATGGCTGGCTCCCGAATCCACCACCCATTTCACAGCTGCTGGGATTGTTTTTCAAAGTTGCCAGAGAAGCCGTGAGATGATAACAGTCTCCCTTCTCTGAGTCACGTCCTTCCTTCGCGTTCCCACGCTGGCCTCCTCTCCGAGACTGGTTCCCATGGGAAACGACCTTGGAGACATCCTGCCCGGCCTCTCTGCTCCTCTGCGGACAAGCCCGTTTAAGGTGGCTGTTAGACCCACAGACATAACATCGACGAGTGGAAAAAGCCTGAACAGAGCTCTCATCTGGCTTGGCCCCCCCTCCTCTGCAACCGGTGGAGCTGCCTGCGCCAGACCTGCCCTCTCTGACACGCCTTTCCTGTTCGTCCGAAAGACGTCCTGTCACGTACGAGAGAGTCAAATCCTGTGGACTCATGGATTCCATAGACAGACACAAATTGCCATAACTTTTGTCCAGAGAGCTGAGCAAAATATAAACCTTCAGCTCCTCTGAGAAGTTGACTTGCAACAGCCTCAACTCATTGAAAACAGAGAGCATCTCAGTAACATGCTGTCTGATGTTCCCACCGGGACGCAGCTTCACCTCAAACAAGCGCCTGGTGGTGTGGATCTTTGCACCAGCCGTGGTTCTGTGGTGCACCCTCTCAAGAGCTGTATACACCTCCTGAGCAGTTTCGAGCCCCTCAACCAAGGGTAGCTGGGAACCCTCCAAACTGAGCACTATTGCTCCCAGGGCTTTTTGGTTTTTCCTCTGCGACGCGTGAGCAGCTGCTATGTCCGCCGCCAATGCGCCTGCTGCAGGTGGTGGTAGAGGGGGCCCCTGGGTTGCCTCCCACAGCCCCTTGGCTACCAGCCAGGCCTTTAGCTTCTGGCTCCATTCGGCCCAATTTTGTCCGTTTAATTTTTCGAAGGGAACTGAGAATGATTCACGATCGTCTGCCATCTCCTCCCCCGGGGGCTAAGCGTACTCACATCTCGGCAGTAGCTTCCTCCGCCTCCCGGCTCCGGCAGACCGGTCCTCCCCAGCGAGCTCCTTCCAGCCTCAAAGAAAGCTCCAGAGCTCCAGCTGGACCCAGCAACCTCACAGCCGGCTTGCTGGCTTCCCCCACACGTGGGACGTTCCTGCAACAGCTTCAAAGCGTTGGCAAACTGCCCATAACCTATGCCAATATGCCGGCCAAGAGTGCCAAGAGAGACCAAACATGGAGCCTGGCACGCTTCCCTTGCGCAACTCTGCTGCCTGTCCGTGCCGATCCAAAAGTCCTTCCTGCCTCTCCTTGGCCGGTAGCAGAGCGATCACAGCGGTTAGAAAGCAATTGCAGCGTGTGGGTAATAATTCAGAACAAAACACAAAGGCGTTCCTTATCTTCTTAGCCTTTAATCATGAAGTTTGACAGCATAAATCAGAGCTGGCGAAAGCTCGGCCATCCTCCCTCTCGCATAGCGACAGACTGACACACTCAGAGTCAAACCACTCCCGTAAGTGTTTGTGACCACGCCTCAGGAAAAAGATGTCACACAGAACTCCTTAACCCTGTGAGTTCTGAAACCAATAACACCATGTGCCCTCAAGACAAGATGTTAGCGAACTATGATCAAGACCATAAATGGTGCGGATCTCATTTCTCAGTGAAGAAGGACTTTTAAATTATTCATTGGAGGAGAAAGGAAAGCTGCCAAACCACAGAGACTATCTAAAAGCTCATCATCCTTTTGCTCCACCCCCCAGAATCTTCCAGTCCAAACCAACCTCCTCTGCTCAGATGCTCTTCATTGTCTTCCACGCTAGGGTCGTCAGCACAAGAACATGTTGGCCGCCTAGAAGTAAAAAGAGATGTAGCTTAAGATCTGAGTATGAATCTCCATGTCATGAATGAACCAGCTCCCAGGGAAGATTTACAGTCAGCTAGAGAAAGCAGGCAGGAAGAGAAAGAGTTAACTGCAAGTCAGGGGATTATAGTGTGCCAGTGAAGAACAAAATACAGAGACTAGAAATGAAAGCAGTTCAGAGGGAGGAAGTGACAACGGAAGAGCATTGTCAGAGTATGAAGAAGGGGAGGGAGCTGACCCCCTGTTCCCCAAGATCTCGGCAGCTGTAGGAAACACCCACCCACCCTTTGAAGGGAGATATTTGGTTTAGAGATGGACAGCTGTGATTGCTGCTCGGATGGAATATAGGTTTTTTTGCAATAAATCTTCTTTTTAATCAACTACTCTCATTGTTATCAAGACTGCTTGACACGCCAGTACATATTTAAAACGATTGAACAGCTATTCAGCTTCCTCCACTGCAACAACCATGCCTCTGATTCCTGGAATGTTTGTTTGGATATCAGCAGAAACAACTTTCCTTAAAAATTATTCAGGGGAAGTCATGACACTTAATAAACAAGAATGCACTGTATCCCATCTTCGCCGTCCTAGGAGTAGTCTGGATTTGCATCAATGGGCATGACTAAATAGATTCCATGAATCTAAGCCTACTAACTATTTATTTATTTATTTATTTATTTATTTATTTATTTATTTATTTATTGAGTGTCCTTTGAGGTGGACGTAGGCTTACAGTGAAATTGACATCCATCAAATTAGTAGGTTTGCAGGTGGATTAGCCACAATCTTTCATTGATCCAGAGTGGTTGATTGCGCAATGACACAAATCTTCCTGAATGCACAAAGTGCCCTCCAGATGTTTCACACTACAGCTCCAGCCAACTTAGCCAACAGTCAGAGGTGTTGTAGCATCCAAAGAATCTGAAGGGTATCAGGTTAGGGAGCATGGAGCACACTAATAACAGTAATCATAATGATAATAATAGAGAATGGAGAATAGCTTCCTGCTTTGAGCACACCTACGTCATAAACAAGGAATGTTCCTGGGACTTCACAAATCCCCACTATCTCCCTTTCCTTAGCTTTAAAACCAGGAGAGTTTTGGAACTGATTCAAGAATTTGGTCAGGTTGCAGGATTTAAACTAAATAAGTTAAAAACAAAGGTCTTAGAGAAAAATTTAACAGAGATTGAGAGAGAGAGGTTTCAGAATGAGACAGGTTTAACAGTGGTTAAGAAAGTGAAATACCTGGGGATTAACATGACAGCTAAAAATGGGAATTTATTTAAAGACAATTATGAAAAATGCTGGACTGAAGTGAAAAAAGATCTAGAAATCTGGTCAAATTTGAAGCTTTCACTGCTAGGCCGTATTGCTGCGATAAAAATGAATGTATTGCCTAGAATGTTATTTCTGTTTCAAACATTGCAAATTTTGGATAAAATGGATTGCTTCAAGAAGTGGCAGAGAGATATTTCTAGATTTGTCTGGCAGGGCAAGAAGCCTAGAATAAAATTTAAAATACTAACGGATGCAAAGGAAAGAGGTGGATTTGCCCTGCCAGACCTTAAACTTTATTATGAATCAGCAGCTTTTTGCTGGCTGAAAGAATGGCTGCTTCTTGAAAACACAGACATTTTGGATTTAGAAGGCTTTAATAATGTATTTGGATGGCATGCATATTTATGGTATGATAAGGTCAAAGCACATAAAGCATTTAAAAATCATATTGTCAGGAAAGCTTTGTTTAATATCTGGATAAGATACAAGGACCTACTTGAAAATAAAACCCCAAGGTGGTTGTCACCGATGGAAACGAAGGCGCAGAAAAAGCTCAATATGGAGGCCAAATGGCTGAAATATTGGGAGATTTTGGAACAAGAGGGAGACAGATTGAAATTGCAGAGTTTTGAAAAACTAAAAAATAAATTGTGAGATTGGCTTCATTATTATCAGATAATGGAGGCATATAATTTGGACAAGAAAATTGGCTTCCAGGTGGAAAAATCAAAATTGGAAACAGAACTGTGAGAACCCAAAACCAAGATTCTGCCAAAGATGTATAACTTGCTGTTGAAATGGAATACTCAGAATGAAACGGTGAAATCTGCTATGATTAAATGGGCACAAGATGTTGGACATAACATAATGATGGCTGACTGGGAACAGTTATGGACCACAGGTATGAAGTTTACGGCATGTAATGCCTTAAGAGAGAATATTATGAAAATGATATACAGGTGGTACATGACACCAGTCAAGCTTGCAAAAATCTATCATTTGCCCAATAATAAATGTTGGAAATGTAAAGAAACTGGAGGCACATTCTTTCACCTTTGGTGGACGTGCCCAAGGATTAAGGCTTTCTGGGAGATGATCTATAATGAAATGAAAAAGTATTTAAATAAACCTTTCTGAAGAAACCAGAGGCCTTCCTCCTGGGCATGGTTGGCCAATTGGTGCCAAAGAAGGATAGAACTTTCTTTATGTATGCTACAACAGCAGCAAGAATACTTATTGCAAAGTACTGGAAGACACAAGATCTACCCACCCTGGAAGAATGGCAGATGAAGGTGATGGACTACATGGAACTGGCAGAAATGACTGGCAGAATCCGAGACCAGGGAGAAAAGTCGGTGGAAGAAGATTGGAAGAAATTTAAAGACTATTTACAGAAATACTGCAAAATTAATGAATGTTAGAATGATGTCAGAATGAAGTTAAGTGGTTTTAGCAGCAATGTTACAAAGGAGTATGTAAAAATGGTTTGTTAACAGGTGAGAATCCAAAGTTACAATATATTAAGTTAAAGGATTAGGATAAAAACAAAGAGGGAAAGGATTTGCTGAATTAACTAACTGAACTGGAATACAAAAAAGGGAGGTGTGAGGAGGTCAGGGAAACAAGTAAATGAAAGACAAGACATGGAAAGATTGATTTGTTTTTAAGTGATTTTATTTTTCTGTATTTTGTATTTTTTCTTTTCTTTTTTTTCTTTTTCTTATTTTTGTAACCTTTTTTGAAACTTTAATAAATATCATTAAAAAACAAAACAAAACCAGGAGAGCCTCTCTACCCTTTCCCTGCTGACGAATTTCCAGAAGGCCAACTGGGTGCCCATTTATGTGTTCCTGAGACTCCACCCTCTTTGAAGTGCTCCTTGTGGGACTCTGGCCTTCCTTTGTTTCTGATTTTATCATCTGCTACACACCAGTCTGCCATGCCTCTCCAGCTACAAGGATGTCCTCACCAAGCATCTGAAACAATTTCCTTTCCCTTTCATACTTACTTGCTCAGTGTACATATCTGTACGCAACCTTGGGCCCTTGGACAGCTCATGAGTGCCAGAACAGACAGCAAGATCACAAGATGTTTCATGATGGATGGAGAGGGCACTGGCTTTGAATCAACTGAAAGGAGAAGCGGGAGGAACTTGCAATTATATATTTACTGAACTCCAGAAAACACAGCAAGCGCAGAGCAATGGAGGCCACAAGAGCAATATCTACAACAATGTGGTACTACAAAGGAAAATATCACAAAACATCTGAGGGATGCCCTCTACTGTGCAGCCTGACTCTTTGGATGTTGTAGTCCATGTCCATTCTTGTTCACGTAAGATGGCCAACATGCTGTATCAGATTTGTCTTTAGAAACTTACTCCTCAATCCATCCTATTCCGGTAAACTAATACAGTGGTACCTCGGGTTACATATGCTTCAGGTTACAGATGCTTCAAGTTACAGACTCCGCTAACCCAGAAAGAGTACCTCAGGTTAAGAACTTTGCTTCAGGATGAGAACAGAAATCGTGCTCTGGTGGCGCGGCAACAGCGTGAGGCCCCATTAGCTAAAGTGGTGCTTCAGGTTAAGAACAGTTTCATGTTAAGAATGGACCTCCAAAACGAATTATTATTTTTTCCTCCAAAAAAAATATTAGTTTTCTCTTATAACACATAGACAAAAAGAAAAAGAAAAAAAATACATGTACAGTACATGCCGTGAACTTAACCCCTTTCTTCCATAACCTCTCCCAATATTCCATCATTCTATTGTGACCCACATCTCTTGCCCAATCAATCATAACAGATTTAACTTGTTCATCCTTTGTATGCCATTCCAACAATAAATTATACATTTTAGAGATGGGCAATCGCGTTAAGAGCCTCCTGATGAGATCGTTCCACATCAGAAACTCTCACTGATTCCAGTTCTAAAAGTCTTGTTTCGTGTTCCGAGACCTGTTGTTTCATTTCTTGTTAATTTTTTTCCTAGTTCATCAAAACCTTTTTTAAGTTCCTTCAACGTCTGCTTATCTTCAGTAACCTCTGATTTTATTTCAGTTAGTAAAGTCATCACAGTTTCTTCAAAATTTGGAACCTCTTCTAGTTTTACTCTCTGGTTTATTCAACTTGTCAGCCCCATGCATGGCTATTTATAATTCAAGGTCAAGTTACTCAGTCTCAGTCATGGGATTTTGGACACAAACACCAGCTGGCAGCCCAGACCACCCCTGAACACCAAACCCAGTCTTATTCTTTAAGCCTTGGCTTCTAATTTCTAAATTGGATACCATTAATGTTGATGAGACAGTTATATTCAAAGCATTGCGGATAAAAGAGCCTTATGAATAGTTTTAACAAGTTCAGACAGCAGCAGAAACTTTGTATTACCCAGAGCGGAAAATGAAAGTAAATGCATCCTCTCCCTTTCTATCATAAAAATGGAGTCTGGCAGTTCCGCGCTGGGAGGTCCGCTTCCCAAAAGCAAGAGTCTTTTCTGATCTTTTAACAGTTTCTAGCAGGGTAACAAAACAGTTAAATTTCCCCCCTTTCTCCCTGCTGGGTTGGAGATATTTCCTTAGAAAGCAAAACAGCCTCTTTGAAGTTATGTCTTCAGTAAACAAGCACTGCTTTCACTTTTTCTGCAGCGGAAAGGGATCAACCTCCGTAATTTAAATCCCTTTCACTCCAAATTTTAGTCAAATTATTATCCTTTTTACTCACGATTGTCCAAATTAAAGTTTACTCGGAGAAATTGGCTGCTCACGATTGCCGGACTCAGGAGCTTCACGCAGTGAGGGAAGCGCGTTGATTCCTCAGAACCCGCGTCTCGAACCCAGCTCACTTTCGGGGCTCTAACAGAGCTTACCGGGAAGCGAGGGAGTCGCTATGGGTACCCACCGGAACACCAGGTCCTCAGAACACTCGATCTGAGGTTTTTAACGGGGTGCCGCAACACTCTTGCAGTCACACCCAGTCTCAATGCGCAGAGCTCTGAAAGAGCTCCTGTCTGCCGTGAAAGAGCGACCAACCCGGAAGTCAGAACGAATTAAGTTCTTAACCCGAGGTACCACTGTATTTTGAGAATGTCACATCCCATGTTTTTTCCAGCCAGCCAACCTTTCATAGAAAATCCAGCTGACTTCCAGTGGCTCTCTATCTCTATCTAGAGCCATCAGGACAGAGCGACTGACCTAAGGGTCACCAGGAAATTGAATCATTCAAAGTGCTAGTGCTGGATCAGGTGGAGAGGGTTTCCTAAACTGTCAGCATCCCCTGAGTTGACCTGACGCTGTGCAAGGGTCCCCAACTAACCTTAAAAGACCTGGCCTGGGTTGCCCTTCTGCTTACCAAAACTCCAGGGAGAGTGAAAGTAACGTCTTGTCTGCAGAACAAGAAACACCAGGGGTTTGGCAAAGATGAGATCCCATGTTGCTAGAGAGATTCCAATTGCTGCTGGAAACAGGAACCATAAGGAAACCCCACACCCCCTTTTTGAATGTTTTTGAATGTTTTTGTTAAATACTGACCCTCTTCTGGTGAATTCTAAGACAGGCATGCAGACAGAAATTGACTTGGTGCTTCGCTAAGCAAAAGGAACCATCTAAAACTATTCAATAAAGAGTATCAATAAATAGAAGCATACATAAATAGAAGCATACATAACATATTTAAATAGAAAGATGTTTAAATAATAGATTGTTAATTACTCCTTTAAACACAGCTATACATAACGTTGCATGATAAAATCATTTTCAGTATAGAAGAAAGGTCACTAATAAACACATTGGGCATCTGAAAATGCCGTAAAGCCCAGCACTCCACTCAGGAGATTCTGGCCCAAATTTCCTCATCTCTCAGAGCATTTCCATCTGCAGTTTCTTTTTTCCAGGTATTTCTGGGGAACAGCCAGGGTTGTATCTAACTGCTGCAGGCAAAGAGAAAATGCGGTCCTTACCAAACTAGTGGTCTTTCACTCTTTCTCAAGGGATGGAAAGAAGTTTGCTTTCAGAGAAGTCAAGAGATGTCTTGAGCAGAAGTACCCACCTTTGGCTGGTTTAAATAGCCAAATGATTAGTATTTTAATCTTAATCAAGATTAAGATGCTCATTGATGTTTGGAACTCACAAACTCGTTCCGCCAGGGACAAGCCGTTACAGAGCACAGGGAGATACTTCCCCCAAACACTTCACAGTTTTCATCACCTCATTGGTTCTCCAATGAGAAGAGACGTTAAGTCATGCAACTCAGTCCTTAAGTACAAGGTGGGGGTTAATATTCCCCCACCAATTTATGATAGTTCAAATGCAGCATGAGGCACCCCTGATCTGAATTGGGAGATTAGTGGGGAATGAGTTCATTGGATAATCCCCATGCACCTGTATATCTGCTTTCGCCTCCCATGATTAAAATTGAGGCCGCAAATTGTTCCTTGCAATCCTAAAGGGCAGGAGTGGATCTCATGGGGTTAAGTTGGGGGGGTGATTTTGATGGAAAGCTGGGGGCCAATGAGACAATAGATCCAAATCCCTAAGAGAGCCAGTGTGGTGTAGTGGTTAAGAGCGGTAGTCACGTAATCTGGGGAACCGGGTTCGCGTCTCCGCTCCTCCACATGCAGCTGCTGGGTGGCCTTGGGCCGGTCACACTTCTGTGAAGTCTCTCAGCCCCACTCACCTCACAGAGTGTTTGTTGTGGGGGAGGAAGGGAAAGGAGAATGTTAGCCGCTTTGAGACTCCTGAAGGGGAGTGAAAGGCGGGATATCAAATCCAAACTCTTCTTCTTCTTCTTCTTCTTCCTAAGGATGGATGTTTGGGGATGAGAGGGCGAGTCTGCACATAGTCTGGTTGACCAGCTGTGAGTGAGGGTATCATGCTACAGATTTCTGCCATGGGAAGGCATTAGACTAAAAGTCCCACCCAGATCTCAAATTCTGTGATTGCTGCCTGCTTGGTAGAGAAAGTTTCAGCTGATCTCCCAGAGTTATGCCTCCCCTCCCCTCTACTTTCTCCTCACAGGTGAAGAGGCGACTCTGGTCATGGAAAACTGAAAAGCAGACTGGAATCAACCCAAATGCCAAGCAGGTTCACCAAAATATCTCAAAGGCCTAATGCATGCCACCTCTGCTCCATTATTCCTTTAACCCAGAACCCAGGTTTCATGGGCACCCCAAAAAATACCCACCATTGCCTCAGAGGACCTGCCAGAACCCTGAAGTTGAAAATAAATCATGGCCTTCAAACCTGCCATTTGGTGTATTGAATGTAAACCTACAATATGTCTGTCCAGAAGTGCCAACAGGTTTTTCTGGTCCCAATATGTGGCTTGGGCCCTGGAACCCACTCCCAAATCAGGATACAGATTATCCTCAAATTTGCTTGTCCTTCATGTCATATGGAGCAGGTCAAGGGAGGTGAACCACAAGTTCCTAATTCGGCTCATTTGGCATCCCCTCTGGGCCAGTCAGGCCATTCTGAGCAAGTTGCACCCAGCTGCCAATCAATTGATATCACATATGCACTTTTATTCTGCCTAACTTCCCCAAGGAGCCCAGGAAGAGCAATTTGAAAAGCAGGGCAATGCAAAGACATTCTAAAACAGTGAAATATCACCCAGTCCACCAAAGTCCTGGTGTGCCCTGTGCCCCATGCTGGTGGGTGGGGCAGTTCCCTTTCTCTCTGTTTATGCCATCTCCTTCTCTCCCTTGCTCTCCAACTCCCACTCCCTAAGCCATCCCCTTGCCCTTCTTTCCTCTTTCATTGATACCCCTGTGAAATTAGGCTAAGGGCTGCAGGAGATTAGGCTGATTGCTGGCAGTTGTGCACCCTTCTTTTCTTGAGGTCTCCTTCTGCTCTGGCTGGTCTCCTGCACTCCTGGTTGGTTGGCTGTGTGCTAATTTAGAAGGACAGGACCATACG
Source organism: Podarcis bocagei (assembly GCF_964188305.1). Taxonomy (NCBI): domain Eukaryota; kingdom Metazoa; phylum Chordata; class Lepidosauria; order Squamata; family Lacertidae; genus Podarcis; species Podarcis bocagei. The sequence goes on along the minus strand of NC_138132.1, from coordinate 78,850,446 downwards.
CTGGTGATGTGACTTGAAGCAGGGTGGTGATGTGGGGATAGGACTGGCGAGGAGCAGATCTGAACCAAATTCCGTATCCCTCTAACACCACAGCTACACTACAGAACTTTACATCTGCTCCACAGACTCTCCTTAACATTGATTGCCTACTTCAGGTACCCATGAAAGAGTTCTAGTACAGGCAACTTGAAACTTATGTTGTAAACTGGGCAGAATGGGTGTGGGCATCAGGTGGGCTTGGAAACTTTTGCAATCCCAACTACCATTGAACCCAACATGTTTTGACTACCTCCCATTTTGACATTAGGCACTGTCACTGGAACCTAACCCCACCATAAGTTGAGAGTCACCTGTACCTACAAATGAAACACATCATCTGCTAAGGAAGTCTCATTCCAAACAGCAATGCAATTTAACAGGCGAACCGTAACACAGGTAGAAACAATAGCCAGGACAACCTTGGCAAGATGGGGTGATATGGGGCATCTGTTACAGAAAGTGTTTGCAGCTTCATTGGGCCAGGAATGGTTTTGTTCCCTGCTTTGTGGTGCTGGAATGAGCTGGACATTGTCTCCACTTTGCTGCACACAAGGAAATCCAGCAGAATTGAGAACACATTCTCTTCTTCCTTGTCACCAAACAGAGGAGCAGAGGCTGTATTGATAGATACCACATGGACTGCAGGTGGGGGAGAATCTTGGGGTGAAGGATGACTCCAGCCCTGGATCCTATCCGTTGCCCCTCTGCCTGCCCTAAGTGCCCATGAAGAGAGCTGCTCAACAGCTCCTGGCCACTACATGGACTCTCCTTGGTGCCTGCCAATCACAGGTTGAGGGGGGTCTCCTCCAGGTGATGCATTCAACTGAGGCTTCCTCCCAATTTCCTTCCACAAAGCTCACACAGAGGATCACACAGAGGGTCAGAGGATATCTGGCATTTATTAAGCATCCCTACAGGGGATGCTGTGTGGACAGTGCATGACAATTAGCATTCATCCCACATTCCTTCCTGATTATTTGCAGGGTATTTCTACACCTTCCATTGCATTATTTGTCCATGTCACACTTTGCAGGGCATTTTCACATTGCAGTTCTAGCCCCTAAAAGTGCATTTCTTTTCTAAAAGTTGTGTGTGTGTGAGGGCAAGGGCAAGGGAACATACATTCCAACTTATCAATATTCTTCTTTAACTGTGTTGCCCAGAACTAGACACCGTACTGGAGATCAGCTTGGTCACCCTCCTCTGAGTACATTCCAGCTTATCAATACGTTTCTTGAACTTCATCAGCTAGACACAGTACTCTTAGTGTGGTCTGATCAAGGAAACATAGAGCAGTACTATTACTTCCCTTGCTCGGGACACTATACTTTTGCAGATGCACACTAGTATGTCATTCACTTTTTCTACTGCAGCATCACATTGTTGACTCATGTTAAGCTTGTTGTTTACTAAGACCCTGAGATCCTTTTCAGCTGCACTACTTGACAAGTCAGGTGCCCCCCACATCTCATGTTTGTGCAGCTGGTTATTCCTCCCTAAGTGTACAACTTTGCATTTGTCCCTATTTAAATTCATTTTGTTAGTGTTGGACCCAGTTCCACAAACCGTTGAGATCATTTTGAATCCTGATTCTGTCTTCCTTGGCATTCTACCTCCCAGTTTGGTGTCATCAGCAAATCTGATGAGCATCCCCTAAGTTCCTTCCCTTTTATAAATATATGTATATCTGAAGGAGCGTCTCCACCCCCATCATTCTACCCGGACACTGAGGTCCAGCACCGAGGGCCTTCTGGCGGTTCCCTCGCTGTGAGAAGCCAAGTTACAAGGAACCAGGCAGAGGGCCTTCTCGGTAGTGGCGCCTACCCTGTGGAACACCCTCGCACCAGATGTCAAAGAGAACAACAACTACCAGGCTTTTAGAAGATATCTGAAGGCAGCCCTGTTTCGGGAAGCTTTTAATGTTTGATTTATTATAGTATTTTAATATTCTTTTGGAAGCCGCCCAGAGTGGCTGGGGAAGCCCAGCCAGATGGGCGGGGTATAAAATTTTATTATTATTATTATATAATATATTTATATATATATATATATTGAACAACGACATGCATTTCTACCTTCAATAGTTCATCTTTAAGAAATTCCTGTCCAGCTTGAACTCCCTTCTCTTCGAGTATTTCCAGTGCTTTTTTTTTCGCGGGTACGCAGGGGTTTGCATACCCCTAAACATTTTGTGAATCTAAGTTTCGAACGACAATAACACCAGTGCTACTCAAAGCCTGCCAATGTTTTTAAGTGTCTGCAATGCTCCTTCAAATGTGCTATAAAATTCCTCCACTCTTTTTTGAATTTATTGTCCTCTTGGTGTCTGATCTTCCCAGTCATTTTCACCATTTCAGCCTAGTCCATTGATTTCATTATCCATTCTTCTTTCGATGGGGTCATTTCTACCTTCCAGCTCTGGGCACATAACATTCTTGTCGCTATCGTTGCATGCATAAATAGGACCTTTATCTTCTTTGGAATTTCTTCTCCTATTATACCTAATAAAAAAGCTTCTGGTTTTTTAATAAAAGTTATTTTAAACTTTTTCTTTAGCTCATTATATATCATTTCCCAATAAGCTTTTGCCAATTTACAGGTCCACCACATAGGTAAAAATGTGCCCTCATTATCTTTACATTTCCAATTCTTATTCAACATTTTTTGGTACATTTTTGCAAGTTTGACTGGAACTAAATGCCATGTATGCATCACTTTCATATAATTTTCCTTTAACGCACAGCATGCTGTAAACTTGAAATCAAACTTCCATAACTTTTCTCCTGCCTCAAATTGTATATTATGCCCCACATCTTTTGCCAAATGTATCATTACTGATTTCACTTCTTCATCTTTTGTCTCCCACTCCAACAGCAATGTATATACTTTTGATAGAACCTTTTCATTATTCTCCAACAAATCTTTTTGTAGTCTTGAGATTTCTTTCCCAAAGCCTACTTTTTTATCTCTTTTAAATATATCATTTACTTGATGATATTGGAGCCAGTCCGTAAACATATGCTTTATATTTTCATATTTCTCAAATTTCAAGTGGTTTTCCTCCTCTATCAACAACACACGATAAGTCAACCATCTTCTTTCCATATTGAGTTTTTTAACTGCTAATACTTCTAGCGGGGATATCCACCACAGGGTCCTATTTTCCAATAAATTCTTATACTTTTCTCATGTAAAATATAATGATTTTCTTACTATATGATTCAGAAAACATTTCTGTATTTTCACTTTTCACCTTCTCACACCACAGATAGGCGTGCCACCGAAACCTATTATCAGATCCTTCCAAATCCAATATATCTGGATTTTCCAAACCTATCTATCCTTTAAGCCAACAGATACAGAATGCTTCATAATATAATTTTAAGTCTGGAAGGGCAAGTCTTCCTCTTTCTTTAACATCTGTTAATGTAATGAGTATGGGTTGCTTGTGCGTAAGTTGCCGCCTCTCCTGGCTTTGTTGCCTTGTTAAACCTTTCAGTCTGGACAGCCCTTCACTTCGTGGCTGCCTCAGTCGCTAGCAGAATCCGTCAGTGGGCGTTTCTTAAACCTTTTCCAACATAAAAGTTGTTTGACACCCAGTTTCCTCCTATTCTCTCTGCACGGAAGTCTTCTGCGCAGGGAGGGCATGGGTAGCGGAGGACCCGTGCTCTCCCTGCTGGCTAGCTACACCATCAAGGTCCTCGTTAAGGGAACAAAGAATGATAAAAACATACTGAATATCAGGTATCTCCATGTCCCTTCGAATTAATTCGCAGCGTATCGCCTCCAGACGTCTCAAGTGTGCTGCCAAATCACCACCAGGGTGCAACTTCGTCTGGTACAGCTGCTTGAAAAACGTCAATGCAGACGCTGACTCTTTTCTAATATGCACTGCTGCAAGACTGTCCCACATTTCTTTGGAACTTTTCTTCTTCCTTATATAGACTACTTGCTGGTCGCTGACTGCCAAATTAATTATCTCCCTGGCTTTCGCATCTCCTTTCAACCAAGCATCAGTTACATCAGCTATAGGGTCAGGAGGGTCATCAGTTGCATAGGTCCATACTTCTCTAGAGGTCAAAAGCTCCTCCACCGGAAAAGACCATAAACTATAGTTCTCATCTGTCAGCTGTGGGAAGACCAGAGCCTTCTCAGCTTCTGGAACCTGGTCAACCATTCTGGAACTCTTCCAGACCCGCAGAACTACGCCAACAGGAGGAGAAGTTTTCAAACCTTTCTCAGAGCCCAAAAATGTGCAGTCATCCACTCAGCAGCTGGGCCCATAACCAAAGATGTTGGCTATTTGCAGTTTAGTAGCGCTGTAGAGAGCTTGCTGGGGAGAGCATGCATTAAAAAGGGACTCAAAAATAACTTAAACAAGGTTTAACCATGACCCAACCATCAACCCATCCCCCGGGGAAATGAGAGAGCTAGGTGCTGCTCCTTATATACTACACCCAAATGCTGACACAGCTTAATCAATACAACTCAGCAGGACCTGCTATGTTTCACAGCTGTAAAGCTGGATCTAGTTATTTTGCTCTGGCCCTTGCTCTGGCCCCTTAAAGACATACACATCGGGTGGAACAATGATGAACCTTTACATTTAAAGAAACCATTCAACACATTCCACTGTCAAACAGCTCTTTCCATCACAATGTACTTCCTAACGTTGAGTCAGAATCTGCTTCCTTGTAACATGAAGCCATCGGTTCTGGACCTACCCTCCAGAGCTGGAGAGAACAAGCTTACACCATCCTCCATGTGACAGCCATTTTGTTTAGCCATCTGGCTAGCATATCTCCTGTCATTCTCTTATGCAAGCTAAACATACCCAACTCCCTCAACAGTTCCTCATAAGGCCTGGTTTCCAGATCCTTGATTATCTTGGACACCCTCCTCTGCACACATTCCAGCTCATCAATATTCTTCTTCAACTGTGGCACCCATAACAAGACACAATACTTCAGGTGTTGTCTGACCAAGGCAAAATAAAATGGTACTACTACTTCCCTTCAACTGCACGCTATACTTCTGTTGATGCAGCCTAAAATAGCATTAACTTTTTTTGCCATTACATCACACTTTTGGCTCATGTTTAGCTTGTTGTCTACCAAGACCCCTAGATCCTTTTCACATGTGGTACTGGCACACAAAGTCCTGCCCCCACCAAATTTTATGTATGTGCAGCTGGTTTTTTCTACCTACATGAAGGGGACGTCCCTCAAGGTTCTATTACATGGTGCATACATGGCCCACAGAGTGTGTGATTTACGTCAGCATGCTGTGGGACATGCCGACAACATGCATATCCATCTTGGGCTCCCTTCTCTTTTAGTATTTCTGACTATTTGATCTCGTCCAAAACACAGCTGAGACAAGCCTAGTTAGCTCAGTTGGCTAAAGCGTGGTGCTGGTAATGCCAAGGTTGCAGGCTTGATTCCCCTTATATGGGACAGCTGCTTTGCAGGGGCTTGAACTAAATGAACCTCAGGGATCCTTCCAGCTCAACAATTCTGTGATTCTACTCAAGAATACATGGATAGAAATGCACTCTGTATGTGCTCAGAAGGGCTCTTTTAAAGCATGCAAAAGACATGGTGCCTCCAAGAGGCAGGTACAGGGGGACTGATGTCCAGAGCCCACAACCAGAAGGGTACCCAGACTTGGAGCTTTCATGTTTCATGTTCACAGAAGCCCATCTGTGTTCCCGCTGGAAATGAAGTTATGAAGCAGAACCCCCACCCCTCTAGTGCATTGATCTTGTCTTGAAGTTGTAACCCTTTGAATAACCACAATTTGTACTTATGTTTTTTACTAGCAAGAAGTACACATCTTTCCTGGGATGGGTTTCTCTGCAATCAGATACTCCCTGGAAGTGATCTGCTGCAATAGGTGTGAGTGGGTGTAAGAGGATTCCCTGACCCCAAATAACAAATGCAAAATGTAACGACAGTTCAATGAGGCTTAGGCAAGTCCCCTGCTGTTCAGAAGCTAAAGACTGGGCACTCAGTGAGAACTCACAGTATATTTAGATTAATGTAAAACTGTATACATGTCTAATTTGGAGTCTCTTGGTGACTTTAACAAATGTGTGTGTCTGGGAGAAATTCAACAGGTTACCCTTTTCTCCTAGGAGGTTCAGTTCTGGAGAAAAGCTTCACTACTATGTATCAAACTATCAGTTTGGACAGACACGGGTATATTTTTGAGCCCAACAATTTACCTAAAAAGGGGACACCACTTTGAATATGACATGAAGCATATGCAATTGTTTTGCAGAGCTATTTCTTCTTTTCAGAGTAGGTTGGAGGGCCCAGTATGTGGGGGCACCTCAGAATAAACATCTTGTAGGTTCACATTCAAGACACCAAACAGGCTTGAAGCCCACAATTTATTTGCAATTGCTGGATTTTGACAGGTTCCTTGAGGCAACTGGGGTGACTGCCCATAAAATCAGGGTTCAGGGCTAATGGAACACGAGAATGGAGCGGAGGTATCAAGCAGTGAAGGTGTGCCTTTGAGATCTTTTGGTGAACCTGCTGAGCATCTGGGTTGATTGCAATCTGCTTCTCAGTTTTCTTTAGCCATAGCCTCCTTTGCATCTGTGCGTAGAAAGTAGAGGACATGTGATTCATTACTCTGAAAGATCAGCCCTCAAGAAAGCTGGAATCACAGAAAAAGAGAGCTGAGAGGGTCTTTGGAAGTCAGTTAGTCCAGTCCCTTTCATTACAAGCATCCCCAATTTGTGGCTTGCTAAAAAAGAAGGGGCAGACTTGCTCTATCACTCCCAAGAACAACAGAAATTTCACCAACAGAAATCGCCTCCTAAAGTTCTACGAAAATTTGCCCTCTTATAACTTAAGCTGTAAGATCCACTCCTCTCCTCTGGGGCAGCAGAGCATGATTCTTTACCATCTTCCAACTGACAGCCCTCCATGGATCTAAAGAGTGCTCTCCTCTCCCTTTCACTCTTCCTTTCTCAAGGCTAAACTGTGTTGTTTACCTGTATACAATGTTAGTGCCAGTTCAAGTAGGCCCATTGAAATGAAAGAAAATGGCTTACATTAATTCCAGTAGCTCTATTCAGAATATAAATCAGTTGGATATGACTACATGCTTCTTGGGTCTCTGCTCATCCTTATTGCCCTCCCGCAACCTCCTCCCAAGTCCTCTATTGATTGCCTTCTCATCTTCCTTGAGCAGTATTCACCTTGTTGAATATCTGAGCAAAAGATAGACATTCAGCAGGTCAGAAACCTCCCATCATGGATACTTCTTTGTTAGCAAAGTTACACCTGCTGAATTCTTGTCCACTAAAATTAAAGGAATAGGAGGACTTGGCATGGACAGAACAGCCAAAACAGAAAGCCATCTTGACCAGGAAGTTGCCAGCCTAGGTGTCCCTCTCACTGCCCAAATCACACTCGAAAGCCCATGGAATGGATTGATGTGTGTGGTTGGCCTTAGTTTATGTGTAATGCCTGAAAAAAATTTCCCTGCTCTCCCATGTGCCCTCAAGACAAGATGTTAGCGAACTATGATCAAGACCATAAATGGTGCGGATAGCATTTCTCAGTGAAGAAGGACTTTTAAATAATTCATTGGAGGAGAAAGGAAAGCTGCCAAAGCACAGAGACTATCTAAAAAGCTCATCATCCTTTTGCTCCATCCCCCAGAATCTTCCAGTCCAAACCAACCTCCTCTGCTCAGATGCTCTTCATTGTCTTCCACGCTAGGGTCGTCAGCACAAGAACATATTGCCGGCCTAGAAGTAAAAAGAGATGTAGCTTAAGATCTGAGTATGAATCTCCATGTCATGAATGAACCAGCTCCCAGGGAAGATTTACAGTCAGCTAGAGAAAGCAGGCAGGAAGAGAAAGAGTTAACTGCAAGTCAGGGGATTATAGTGTGCCAGCGAAGTACAAAATACAGAGACTAGAAATGAAAGCAGTTCAGAGGGAGGAAATGACGATGGAAGAGCATTGTCAGAGAATGAAGAAGGGGAGGGAGCTGACCCCCTGTTCCCCAAGATCTCGGCAGCTGTAGGAAACACCCACCCACCCTTTGAAGGGAGATATTTGGTTTAGAGATGGACGGCTGTGATTGCTGCTCGGATGGAATCTGGGTTTTTTTGGAATTAATCTTCTTTTTAATTAACTACGCTGGTTGTTACCAAGACTCCTTGACATGCCGGTACATATTTAAAATGATTGAACAGCTATTCAGCTTCCTCCACCGCAACAACCATGCCTCTGATTCCTGGAATGTTTGTTTGGATATCAGCAGAAACAACTATCCTTAAAAATTATTCAGGGGAATTCATGACACTTAGTAAACAAGAATGCACTGTATCCCATCTTCGCCGTCCTAGGAGTAGTCTGGATTTGCATCAATGGGCATGACGAAATAGATTCCATGAATCTAAGCCCACTATTTATTTATTTATTTAGTTAGTTAGTTAGTTAGTGTCCTTTGAGGTGGACGTAGGCTTACAGTGAAATTGACATCCATCAAATTAGTAGGTTTGCAGGTGGATTAGCCACAATCTTTCATTGATGCAGAGTGGTTGATTGTGCAATGACACCAGCCTTCCTGAACGCACAAAGTGCCCTCCAGATGTTTCACACTACAGCTCCAGCCAACTTGGCCAACAGTCAGAGGTGTTGTAGCATCCAAAGAATCTGAAGGGTACCAGGTTAGGGAGCATGAAGCACACTAATAACATTGATCATAATGATAATTATAATAGAGAATGGAGAATAGCTTCCTGCTTTGAGTACACCTACGTCATAAACAAGGAATGTTCCTGGGACTTCACAAATCCCCACTATTTCCCTTTCCTTAGCTTTAAAACCAGGAGAGCCTCTCTACCCTTTCCCTGCTGAGGAATTTCCAGAAGGCCCACTGGATGCCCATTTATGTGTTCCTGAGACTCCACCCTCTTTGAAGTACTCCTTGTGGGACTCTGGCCTTCCTTTGTTTCGGATTTTATCATCTGCTACACACCAGTCTGCCATGCCTCTCCAGGTACAAGGATGTCCTCACCAAGCATCTGAAACAATTTCCTTTCCCTTTCATACTTACATACTCTTTGTACATATCTGTACGCAACCTTGGGCCCTTGGACAGCTCATGAGTGCCAGAACAGACAGCAAGATCACAAGATGCTTCATGATGGATGGAGAGGGCACTGGCTTTGAATCAACTGAAAGGAGAAGCAGGAAGAACTTGCAATTATATATTTACTGAACTCCAGAAAACTCAGCAAGCGCAGAGCAATGGAGGCCACGAGAGCAATATCTACAACAATGTGGTACTACAAAGGAAAATATCACAAAACATCTGAGGGATGCCCTCTGCTGTGCAGCCTGACTCATTGGATGTTGTAGTCCATGTCCATTCTTGTTCACGTAAGATGGCCAACATGCTGTATCAGATTTGTCTTTAGAAACTTACTCCTCAATCCACCCTATTCCGGTAAACTAATACAGTGGTACCTCGGGTTACATATGCTTTAGGTTACAGATGCTTCAGGTTACAGACTCCACTAACCCAGAAAGAGTACCTCAGGTTAAGAACTTTGCTTCAGGATGAGAACAGAAATCGTGCTCCGGTGGCGCGGCAACAGCGGGAGGCCCCATTAACTAAAGTGGTGCTTCAGGTTAAGAACAATTTCATTTTAAGAATGGACCTCCAAAACGAATTATTATTTTTCTCCTCCAAAAAAATTATTAGTTTTCTCTTATAACACATAGACAAAAACAAAAAAGAAAAAAATACATTTAACAACAATAAAAACACACAAAATAAAAGATTTTTTTCTTCTTCTTATTCCCTGGTGTATTTACATTGCTAAAAGACTTCCTCAAGACTCTCCAATCTGGAATTCATCATATTACATATTTAGCAGTTCCCAATTTCATATTTATAACATCAGTATCTTCTTTCATTACTAACTTCTTAACCTTACTTCCAATTGTAATCAATAATAATCTTTGTTATCAATCTTTTTGTATCCCTTAGCCTAATCTGTTACTTCTAGGGATTTCTTAATTATCTTATATTACAATATCTCACTATATCTTCTTTAAATTTCTTCCAATCTTCTTGTGTTTCCTCCTCTTTCTGGTCGCGGATACTTCCAGTCAGGTCAGCCATCTCCGAAAAGTCCATCATCTTCATCTGCCATTCTTCTATTGTCGGTATTTCTTGCAATTTCCATTTTTTGGCTAATAAAAGTCTTGCTGCTGTAGTGGCATACAAAAACAGTCTAACATCCTTCTTGGGCAATTCTGGTCCTGTTATTCCAAGTAGAAAGGCTTCTGGCTTCTTAATAAATCTATTTTTCAACATTTTTTTTTAAATTCATTATAAATCTTTTCCCAGAAGTCTTTCACCTTGGAACACATCCACCACATATTTAAAAAGTGCCTTCTTTCTCTTTACATTTCCAACATAGGTTATCATTAATGTGGTAGATTTTTGCTAGTTTCACCAGGGTTAAGTAGCATCTATACATCATTTTCATAATATTTTCTTTTAATTCAGTACATGCCATGTATTACCCAGAGCGGAAAATGAAAGTAATTGTATCCTCTCTCTTTGTATCATAAAAATGGAGTCTGGCAGTTCCCCAATGGGAGGTCCACTTCCAAAGCAAGAGTCTTTTCTGATCTTTTAGCACTTTCTAGCAGGATAACAAAACAGTTACATTTCCCCCCTTTCTCCCTGCTGGGTTGGAGATATTTCCTTAGAAGCTAAAACAGCCTCTTTGAAGTTACGTCTTCGGTAAACAAGCACTGCTTTCATTTTTTCTCCAGCGGAAAGGGATCGACCTCCGTAATTTAAATCCCTTTCATTCCAAATTTTAGTCAAATTATTATCCTTTTTACTCACGATTGTCCAAATTAAAGTTTACTTGGAGAAATTGGCTGCTCCCGATTGCCGGACTCAGGAGCTTCACGCAGTGAGGGAAGCGTGTTGATTCCTCAGAACCCGTGTCTCAAACCCAGCTCACTTTCGGGGCTCTAACAGAGCTTAACGGGAAGCGAGGGAGTCGCTATGGGTACCCACCAGAACACCAGGTCCTCAGAACGCTCGATCTGAGGTTTTTAACGGCGTGCCGCAACGCTCTTGCAGTCACCCCCAGTCTCAAAGCGCTGAGCTCTGAAAGAGCTCCTGTCTGCCGTGAAAGAGCGACCAACCCGGAAGTCAGAACGAATTAAGTTCTTAACCCGAGGTACCACTGTATTTTGAGAATGTCACGTCCCATGTTTTTTCCAGCCAGCCAACCTTTCATAGAAAATCCAGCTGACTTCCAGTGGCTCTCTAGCTCTATCTAGAGCCATCAGGACAGAGGGACTGAGCTAAGGGTCACCAGGAAATTGAATCATTCAGAGTGCTAGTGCTGGATCAGGTGGAGAGGGTTTCCTAAACTGTCAGCATCCCCTGAGTTGACCTGATGCTGTGCAAGGGTCCCCAACTTACCTTAAAAGACCTGGCCTGGGTTGCCCTTCTGCTTACCTAAACTCCAGAGAGAGTGAAAGTAACGTCTTGTCTGCAGAACAAGACACACCAAGGGTTTGGCAAAGATGAGATCCCATGTTGCTAGAGAGAATCTCAATTCCAATTGCTGCTGAAAACAGGAACCATAAGGAAACCCCACACCCCCTTTTTGAATGTTTTTATTAAATACTGACACTCTTCTGGTGAATTCTCAGACAGGCATACAGACAGAAATTTACTTGGTGCTTCCCTAAGCAAAAGGGACCATCTAAAAGTATTCAATAAAGAGTATCAATAAATAGAAGCATACATAACATATTTAAATAGAAAGTTGTTTAAATGATAGATTGTTAATCACTCCTTTAAACACAGTTATACATAACGTTGCATGATAAAATCATTTTCAGTATAGAAGAAAGGTCACTAATAAACACATTAGGCATTTTAAAAGTGCCGTAAAGCCCAGCACTCCACTCAGGAGATTCTGGCCCAAATTTCCTCATCCCTGAGAGCATTTCCGTCTGCAGTTTCTTTTTTCCAGGTATTTCTGAGGAACAGCCAGGACAGCACTGGGTTGGATCTAACTGCTGCAGGCAAAGAGAAAATGCAGTCCTTACCAAACTAGTGGTCTTTCACTCTTTCTCAAGGGATGGAAAGAAGTTTGCTTTCAGAGAAGTCCAGAGATGTCTTGAACAAACCACCTTTGGCTGGTTTAAATAGCCAAATGCTTAGTATTTTAATCTTAATCAAGATTAAGATGCTCATTGATGTTTGGAACTCACAAACTCGTTCCGCCAGGGACAAGCCGTTACAGAGCACAGGGAGTTACTTCCCCCAAACACTTCACAGTTCTCATCACCTCACTGGTTCTCCAATGAGAAGAGACGTTAAGTCATGGATCTTTGTCCTTAAGTACAAGGTGGGGGTTAATATTCCCCCGCCAATTTATGATAGCTGAAATGCTGCATGAGGCTCCCCTGATCTGAAGTGGGAGATTAGTAGGGAATGAGTTCATTGGATAATCCCCATGCATCTGTATATCTGCTTTTGCCTCCCATGATTTAAATTGAAGTCAAAAATTGTTTCTTGCAATCCTAAAGGGCAGTAGTGGATCACACGGGGTTAAGTTATGGGGGGGGGTGATTATGATGGAATGCTAGGGGACAGTGAGACAATAGATCCAATTCCCTAAGGATGGATGTTTGGGGATGAGAGGGCGAGTCTGCACATAGTCTGGTTGACCAGCTGTGAGTGAGGGTATCATGCTACAGATTTTGCCTCAGAGGACCTGCAGAACAAGACACACCAAGGGGTTGGCAAGGATGAGATCCCATATTGCTAGAGAGAATCTCAATTCCAATTGCTACTGGAAAAAGGAACCATAAGGAAACCTCACACCCCCTTTTTGAATGTTTTTGTTAAATACTGACCCTCTTCTGGTGAATTCTCAGACAGGCATGCAGACAGAAATTGACTTGGTGCTTCGCTAAGCAAAAGGAACCATCTAAAACTATTCATTAAAGAGTATCAATAAATAGAAGCATACATAAATAGAAGCATACATAACATATTTAAATAGAAAGATGTTTAAATAATAGATCACTCCTTTAAACACAGCTATACATAATCACTCCTTTAAACACTCCTTTAAACACAGCTATACATAACGTTGCATGATAAAATCATATTCAGTATAGAAGAAAGGTCACTAATAAGAGAAAATGCGGTCCTTACCAAGCTAGTGGTCTTTCACTCTTTCTCCAGGGATGGAAAGAAGTTTGCTTTCAGAGAAGTCAAGAGATGTCTTGAGCAGAAGAACCCACTTTTGGCTGGTTTAAATAGCCAAATGATCAGTATTTTAATCTTAATCAAGATTAAGATGCTCATTGATGTTTGGAACTCACAGACTCGTTCCGCCAGGGACAAGCCGTTACAGAGCACAGGGAGTTACTTCCCCCCAAACACTTCACAGTTCTCATCACCTCACTGGTTCTCCAATGAGAAGAGACGTTAAGTCATGCAACTCAGTCCTTAAGTACAAGGTGGGGGTTAATATTCCCCCACCAATTTATGATAGTTGAAATGCAGCATGAAGCACCCCTAATCTGAAGTGGGAGATTAGTGAGGAATGAGTTCATTGGATAATCCCCATGCATCTGTATATCTGTTTTCGCCTCCCATGATTTAAATTGAAGCCAAAAATTGTTCCTTGCAATCCTAAAGGGCAGGAGTGGATCACATGGGGTTACATTATTGGGGGGGGGGTGTGATTATGATGGAATGCTAGGGGGCAGTGAGACAATAGATCCAAATCCCTAAGGGTGGGTGTTTGGGGATGAGAGGGCGAGTCTGCACATAGTCTGGTTGACAAGCTGTGAGTGAGGGTATCATGCTGCAGATTTCTGACATGGGAAGGCATTAGACTAAAAGTCCCACCCAGATCTCAAATTCTGTGATTGCTGCCTGCTTGGTAGAGAAAGTTTCAGCTGATCTCTCAGAGTTATGCCTCCCCTCCCCTCTTCTTTCTCCTCACAGGTGAAGAGGCAACTCTGGTCGTGGAAAACTGAAAAGGCCTCGGCCCAGTATACCCGAAGGAGCGTCTCCACCCCCATCGTTCTGCCCGGATGCTGAGGTCCAGCCCTGAGGGCCTTCTGGCGGTTCCCTCATTGTGAGAAGCAAAGCTACAGGGAACCAAGCAGAGGGCCTTCTCGGTAGTGGCGCCCGCCCTCTGGAACTCCCTCCCATCAGATGTCAAAACAATAAACAACTACCTGCCATTCAGAAGACATCTTAAGGCAGCCCTGTTCAGGGAAGTTTTTAATGTGTGATATTTTAGTGTTTTTTGGTTTCTATGGAAGGCACCCAGAGTGGCTGGGGAAACCCAGCCAGATGGGCGGGGTACAAATAATAAATTATTATTATTATTATTATTATTATTATTATTATTATTATTATTATTATTATTACAGACTGGAATCAATCCAAATGCCAAGCAGGTTCACCAAAATATCTCAAAGGCCTAATGCATGCCACCTCTGCTTCCTTATTCCTTTAACTCAGAACCCAGGTTTCATGGGCACCCCAAACAACACCCCATTGCCTCAGAGGACCTGCCAGAACCATGAAGTTGCAAATAAATCATGACCTTCGAACCTGCCATTTGGTGTACTGAATGTAAACCTACAATATGTCTGTCCAGCAGTGCCAACAGGTTTTTCTGGTCCCAATATGTGGGTTGGGCCCTGGAACTCACTCCCAAATCAGGACACAGATTTTCCTCAAATTTGCTTGTCCTTCATGTCATATGGAGCAGGTCAAGGGAGGTGAACCACAAGTTCCTAATTCGGCCCATTTGGCATCCCCTCTGGGCCAGTCAGGCCATTCTGAGCAAGTCACACCCAGCTGCCAATCAATTGATATCACATATGCACTTTTGTTCTGCCTAACTTCCCCAAGGAGCCCAGGGAGAGCAATTTGAAAAGCAGGGCAATGCAAAGACATTCTAAAACAGTGAAATATCACCCAGTCCACCAAGGTCCTGGTATGCTATGTGCCCCATGCTGGTGGGTGGGGTAGTTCCCTTTCTCTCTGTTTATGCCATCTCCTTCTCTCCCTTGCTCTCCAACTCCCTCTCCCACTCCCTAAGCCATCCCCTTGCCCTTCTTTCCTCTTTCATTGATACCCCTGTGAATTGCGGCTAAGGGCTGCAGGAGATTAGGCTGATTGCTGGCAGTTGTGCACCCTTCTTATCTTGAGGTCTCCTTCTGCTCTGGCCGGTCTCCTGCACTCCTGGTTGGTTGGCTGTGTGCTAATTCAGAAGGACAGGACCAAATGCTGGTGATGTGACATGAAGCAGGGTGGTGATGTGGGGATAGGACTGGGGAGGAGCAGATCTGAACCAAATTACGTATCCCTCTAACACCACAGAAATTTACATCTGCTCCACAGACTCTCCTTAACATTGATTGCCTACTTCAGGTAATCATGAAAGAGTTCTAGAACAGGCAACATGAAACTTACGTTGTAAATTGGGCAGAATGGGTGTGGGCATCAGGCGGGTTGGAAACTTTTTGAATCCCAACTACCATTGAACCCAACATGTTTTGACTACCTCCCATTTTGACTTTAGGCACTGTCACTGGAACTTAACCCCACCATAAATTGAGAGTCACCTGTACCTACAAATGAGACACGTCATCTGCTGAGGAAGTCTCATTCCAAATAGCAATGCAATTTAACTGACGAACCATAACACAGGTAGAATCAATAGCCAGGACAACCTTGGTAAGATGGGGTGATATGGGGCATCTGTTACAGAAAGTGTTTGCAGCTTCATTGGGCCAGGAATGGTTTTGTTCCCTGCCTTGTGGTGCTTGAATGAGCTGGACATTGTCTCCACTTTGCTGCACACAAGGAAATCCAGCAGAATTGAGAACACATTGTCTTCTTCCTTGTCACCAAACAGAGGAGCAGAGGCTGTATTGATAGATACCACATGGACTGCAGGTGGGGGAGGACCTTGGGGTGAAGGAAGACTCCAGCCCTGGATCCTATCCGTTGCCCCTCTGCCTGCCTTAAGTGCCCATGAAGAGAGCTGCTCAACAGCTCCTGGCTGGACTCTCCTTGGTGCCTGCCAATCACAGGTTGAGGGGGGTCTCCTCCAGGTGATGCATTCAACTGAGGCTTCCTCCCAATTTCCTTCCACAAAGCTCACACAGAGGATCACACAGAGGGTCAGAGGATATCTGGCATTTATTAAGCATCCCTACAGAGGATGCTGTGTGGACAGTGCATGACAATTAGCATTCATCCCACATTCCTTCCTGATTATTTGCAGGGTATTTCTACACCTTCCATTGCATTATTTGTCCCTGTCACACTTTGCAGGGCATTTTCACATTGCAGTTCTAGCCCCTAAAAGTGCATTTCTTTTCTAAAAGTTGTGTGTGTGAGAGGGCAAGGGCAAGGGAACATACATTCCAACTTATCAATATTCTTCTTTAACTGTGTTGCCGAGAACTAGACACTGAACTAGAGATCATCTTGGTCACCCTCCTCTGAGTACATTCCAGCTTATCAATACGTTTCTTGAACTTCATGAGCTAGACACAGTACTCTTAGTGTGGTCTGATCAAGGAAACATAGAGCAATACTATTACTTCCCTTGCTCGGGACACTATACTTTTGCTGATGCACACTAGGATGTCATTCACTTTTTCTACTGCAGCATCACATTGTTGACTACTTGACAAGTCAGGTGCCCCCCACATCTCATATTTGTGCAGCTGGTTATTCCTCCCTAAGTGTACAACTTCGCATTTGTCCCTATTTAAATTCATTTTGTTAGTGTTTGACTCAGTTCCACAAACTGTTGAGATCATTTTGAATCCTGATTCTGTCTTCCTTTGCATTCTACCTCCCTGTTTGGTGTCATCAGCAAATCTGATGAGCATCCCCTAAGTTCTTTCCCTTTTGTAAATATATTTATATTTATATTTATATTTATATAATATATTTATAAATATATTGAACAATGACATGCATTTGTACCTTCAATAGTTCACCTTTAAGAAATTCCTGTCCAGCTTGAACTCCCTTCTCTTTAAGTATTTCCAGTGCTTTTTTCCCCTGCAGGGACACAGGGGTCCGCATACCCCTAAACATTTTGTGAATCTAAGTTTCGAACAACAATAACACCAATGCTACTCTAATGTCATTAAGTGTCTGTAATGCTCCTTCAAATGTGCTATAAAATTCCTCCATTCTTTTTTGAATTTATTGTCCTCTTGGTGTCTGGTCTTCCAAGTCATTTTCACCATTTCAGCCTAGTCCATTGATTTCATTATCCATTCTTCTTTCGATGGGGTCATTTCTACCTTCCAGCTCTAGGCACATAACATTCTTGTCGCTATCATTGCATGCATAAATAGGACCTTTATCTTCTTTGGAATTTCTTCTCCTATTATACCTAATAAAAAAGCGTCTGGTTTTTTAGTAAAAGTTATTTTAAACATTTTCTTTAGCTCATTATATATCATTTCCCAATAAGCTTTTGCCAATTTACAGGTCCACCACATGGGTAAAAATATACCCTCATTATCTTTATATTTCCAATACTTATTCAACATTTTTTGGTACATTTTTGCAAGTTTGACTGGAATTAAATACCATCTATGCATCACTTTCATATAATTTTCCTTTAATGCACAGCATATTGTAAACTTTAAATCAACCTTCCATAACTTTTCACATGCCTCAAATTGTATATTATGCCCCACATCCTTTGCCCAATGTATCATTACTGATTTTACTGCTTCATCTTTTGTCTCCCACTCCAACAGCAATTTATATACTTTTGATAGAACCCTTTCATTATTCTCCAACAAATCTTTTTGTAGTCTTGAGATTTCTTTCCCAAAGCCTACTTTTTTAAATATTTCATTTATTTGATGATATTGGAGCCAGTCTGTAAACATGTGCTTTATATTTTCATATTTCTCAAATTTCAAGTGGTTTTCCTCCTCTATCAACAACTCACTATAAGTCAACCATCCTCTTTCCATATTTAATTTTTTAACTGCTAATACTTCTAGCGGTGATATCCACCACAGGGTCTTGTTTTCCAATAAATTCTTATACTTTTCTCCCATAAAATATAATGATTTTCTTACTATATGATTCAGAAAACATTAATGTATTTTCACCTTCTCATACCACAGATAGGCGTGCCACCCAAACCTATTATCAGATCCTTCCAAATCCAATCTATCTGGATTTTCCAAACCTATCTATTCTTTAAGCCAACAGATACAGGATGCTTCATAATATAATTTTAAGTCTGGCAGGGCAAATCTGGCAGGGCACACTGCTGGTGCTGCTTTGTGAGTGCTGGGAAGACCGCTCCCTCTCCTGCCAACTCCATCCGGCCTAGGAGGGCGGGGCCTGCATTCATCGCCACAGCATAAGAGGTCTGGGAGAGGCCTCCGGGACACGGCTGCTGGTGCTGCTGCTCGCGTGAGTGTTGGGAGGACCGCTCCCTTTTCTGCCAACTCCATCCGGCCTAGGGGGCGGGGCCTGCACTCATCGCCACAGCATAAGAGGCCAGAGAGAGGCCTCCGGGACACGACTGCTGGTGCTGCTGCTCGCGTGAGTGTTGGGAGGACCGCTCCCTTTTCTGCCAACTCCATCCGGCCTAGGGGGCGGGGCCTGCACTACCATTACAGTTTAGAGGACGGAGCAGCTACTGGCAGCAATGGACAAAATAGTTTTAAATGTTTTAATTGCTTTTAATTTGCAGCACCTTAAATGGGGGTTGTTGTTTTTTATATTACATTATTTCATTATTTGCTGCAAATGTTAGATGTTTATATATATTTTAAGGTGTTTTAAAGGTGCTTTTATTGTTTACTTTGTTGTACCACCGTGAATGGTGGTTTTTATCTATGTATTTTTGTTTGTTCCGTCTTGTTTTGTTTTGGGGGTTGAATATTGAGTGCGGTGGGGATTGGTTTTGTTTGGGTATAATTGTCTTTGGTTGTTTTGTTTTCTATTTTGTAAATGGAGGTTAGTATGAGGCCTGGGATTGCTACCGTGGAGGGGCGAGGGAGGTATGGCGGTGGGGGCAGATGTTATAGGCGAAGGGGATCGAAATACGGATATGCTCGTACCCCTTCCAATCTGCGCCCCATCCCGAGAGACGAGGGTAGGGTGAGCAAGGATTACTCACCTCCTTCACTGGTGTTGTGCAATGCCAGGTCTATAGGCAACAAAACCGCTACCCTGCGAGATTTCTTTACCTCGCAGGGAGTTGACCTGGCTTGTGTGACGGAGACCTGGGTGCGCGAAGGGGTAACTGTTACCTTACGAGAGATGGCGCCCCCGGGTTTCTCCGTCCTCCACCAGTCACGGACTGTGGGCCGGGGGGGAGGGGTGGCAGTATTAATCCGGGAAGATTGTTCTTTCAGGGCTCTACCATCGCCATTGATCCCCGGCATTGAATGTGTTGGCCTAGTGTGGGGCTCCGAGGAGAGCTTGGCTGTCTGGCTGGTGTACCGGCCACCTAGCGCACCAGCAGCCACCCTGTCAGGCCTGCTGGAGGCAGTGGCCGGCTGGGCCTTGGAGTTCCCTAACCTATTGGTATTGGGAGACTTCAACTTCCATGCTGATGCCACTCCCTCCTCACAGGCTCTGGACCTGGTGTCTTCCATGGCGACACTAGGGCTCTCCCAGTTTGTTTCGGGCCCCACACATCAAGCAGGCCACACGCTGGATTTGATCTTTGGCGCCGGTATGGATGTGATCATGTCTCCTTCGATGAAGGTGCCATGGTCTGATCACTACGCTCTGAAAGCCAGGATTGACTTTCCACCCCCACCCTGCTTAGGTGGCGAGCCGATTTGGGCTCGCCCGCAGAGGCTGATGGACCTGGATAGATTCCGTCAAGCCTTGCGGGACCTTACTCCCCCTGGCGACTCATTGACTGAGCTTGTTGAGGGCTGGAATACCCAGCTCCTGGCAGCCATCGATGAGATCGCACCTAAGCGCCCTCTGCGACCCCGCAGAAACCGGGCTCCCTGGTTTACCGAGGAGCTTCGGAAAATGAAGCAGGACCTCAGACGGCTAGAGCGAGTATGGCGGGGTGCCCGTGACGGAGCCTCAAGAACATCTTATAGGGTTTTTATGAAAACCTATGAGATGGCAGTGAAGGCCGCTAAGAAGTCTTACTTCTCGGCCTCCATTGCATCCGCTAGCTCTCGCCCGGCGCAATTATTTAGTATAATTCGGTCTTTAACGTCCCTTGAAGGACAGCCAAATTTAAATAAGAAGAAGAAGAAGAAGAGTTTGGATTTGATATCCCGCCTTTCACTCCCCTTCAGGAGTCTCAAAGCGGCTAACATTCTCCTTTCCCTTCCTCCCCCACAACAAACACTCTGTGAGGTGAGTGGGGCTGAGAGATTTCAAAGAAGTGTGACTGGCCCAAGGTCACCCAGCAGCTGCATGTGGAGGAGCGGAGACGCGAACCCGGTTACCCAGATTACGTGACTACCGCTCTTAACCACTACACCACACTGGCTCTCAATCTGACACACAGCTGTGAGGCATTTGCGAGCTTTTTTGCGGAGAAGGTCCTGTTGCTCCGCCATGACCTCCCTGCCAATTTGGATACAATAATGGAACTGGAGGCCCCTCGACTGTCCTCGGGTCCAGTATTGGACCACTTTGACCGGATATCTCCAGCCGATGTGGACAGATTCCTCCAAGCTGGAAAGCCCACCACCTGTCCTCTTGACCCGTGCCCGTCATGGCTGATTAGAGCGTGTCCAGACGAGGTGCGGGGCCCCCTGGGGGATATCATCAATTTGTCCCTTGGCACCGGGATATTCCCAGGGGAACTGAAGGAGGCGGTGGTGCGTCCGCTCTTAAAGAAAACATCATTAGATCCCTCAGATCTGTTCAATTACCGCCCGGTCTCGAATCTTCCATTCCTGGGTAATGTGATTGAGAGAGCGGTTGCTGAACAGCTTGGTAGGTTTCTGGATGAAACATCTGCTCTGGATCCATTCCAGTCCGGCTTCCGTGCTGGTCATGGGACCGAGACGGCTCTGGTCGCCCTAACAGATGATCTCCGCAGGCAGCTGGATCGAGGCGGGTCGGGGCTGCTGATTCTTCTAGATCTGTCAGCAGCCTTTGACATGGTCGATCACGAACTCCTGGACCACCGCCTTGCCGACGTGGGGATCCAGGGCACAGTCCTTCAATGGCTGCGCTCGTTTCTCTCTGGTCGGGGACAGAGGGTGGCGCTTGGGGGGGAATTGTCATCACGCCACTCCTTGGTGTGTGGAGTGCCTCAGGGTGCAATTCTCTCCCCGATGCTTTTTAACATCTTTATGCGCCCCCTCGCCCAGCTTGTCCGGAGTTTTGGGCTGGGTTGCCATCAGTATGCTGATGACACCCAACTCTATCTGTTGATGGATGGCCATCCTGACTCGGCCCCAGACACACTGACCAGATGTCTGGAAGCTGTGGCTGGATGGTTACGTGGGAGCCGGTTGAAGTTAAATCCTTCGAAGACAGAGGTCCTCTGGCTGGGGCGGGACGATATGGGATCGAGGGGGCAACTCCCATCTCTTGCGGGGGTGCAATTAGTGCCAGCACCGGCCGTTAAGAGTTTGGGTGTAATCTTCGATACCTCCCTCTCTATGGAGGCGCAGATTACAGCTATAACAAAGGCGGCATTTTTTCATCTCCGCCAAGCTAAGCAGTTGGCCCCTTATCTCTCTCGTCCTGACCTAGCCACTGTGATCCATGCGACGGTCACCTCCAGACTGGATTATTGTAACTCGCTCTACGTGGGGCTGCCCTTGAGACTGACCCAGAAACTCCAGCGGGTGCAGAATGCCGCGGCGAGACTTCTTATGGGGTCTTCGCTGCGAGAGCACATTCATCCGGTATTATACCAGCTGCACTGGCTCCCGGTGGAGTACAGGATCAGGTTTAAGGTGCTGGTTTTAACCTTTAAAGCCCTATACGGCCTAGGACCCTCGTACCTACGGGACCGCCTCTCCTGGTATGCCCCACAGAGAAACCTACGGTCTGCAAATAATAACATCCTCAAGGTCCCAGGCCTCAGAGAGGTTAGGCTGGCCTCAACTAGAGCCAGGGCCTTCTCGGCTGCGGCTCCAAACTGGTGGAATGCTCTGTCACAAGAGACTAGGGCCCTGCAGGACCTGACATCTTTCCGCAGGGCCTGCAAGACAGAGTTGTTCCGCCAGGCCTTTGGTCAGGGCGCAGCCTGACTCCCTCCTCTGGCAACCTGCACAGAATTTTGCTTAATTGGTTGCCTTCAATTTGATTTAATTAATTTTTATAATGAAATATTTTTAGATTGTGTGATTATTTGACTGACCATTTGATTGTTGTTAGCCGCCCTGAGCCCGGCTTCGGCTGGGGAGGGCGGGATATAAATAAAATTTATTATTATTATTATTATTACATCTGTTAACAATTTATATTTAATCCTAGGTTTCTTCCATACAAATTTCGATATATCCCTTTGCCATTGTTTGAAGTGTCCTTTTCCATAAACTATCAGAATTGTTTGAAACAAAAACAACCTTCTTGGTAGCCTGTTCGTCTTTATCATTGAGATTCTCCCCATCAGAGATAGTTTCATTCCTCCCCATATGTTACGAGTTGGTCTCTCCCAAAACGCGAGATAACTCTGGCTGTTAATTATTTATTGCTAAAAGAACAAATTAGGACGGAGCTCCTCTACTCATCGTCCTCCCCAGAAGATGGAGTTGCCCAGAATGAGCTCCTCCCCCTTCCCCAGCTTGGAAGCAACCACCTTCTCTTCCGGTATCTTTGACACGTCTCTGCCACTTTTGAGATCCTTTGAGATATGGGAGAGAATGTTTCCTGCATTCCAAAATCTGGCTCACTATCAGAGCTCTCACACAGCTGTCTGTCCCTTTGGTCAGAGCTCAGATTACAGCTGCTCTCCCTCTCCCCTCTGCTTTCTGCTGCTAACTGTTCTCTCCCTGTCAGCATCTGAGCTTCGCTGACACCATATTTCCATATTCCACACTTTTACATTGTTATCTTGAAATGAATTTCTATTTTTTGATGTTAACCAGACCCCTAGATGTTTCACTTTCATTTCCATCTTTAATTCTGTCATTTGTTCCTATTCTTTTTTGTTTTGTTCTATCATATGTTTAACCAGCATTTTGATTTTCCCTTTATTTAACTTAAGAACTTCCACTTGGCCAAAATCATTCAGTCTCTCTACTGATTTTCTACTGTTAAAGGATTTTCTACTGTTAAAACTAAACCATCTGCAAATGCCTTGAGTTTATATGTCCTAGTTCCAATTGTTTCCAAATACACTGAGTATTTCTGACCATGGGATCTCACCCGGTACAGTGGTGAGGGAAATGCACCCTTTGCATGCTCAGAAAGTCAGAGGCCATAAGATTTCTTGGGAACTGGGGAAAAGGTGGTTTCTTTTGGCTTTAACTGATGTGTGTGCCTGGGAGAAATTCAACAGCTTACCCTTTTCTCCTAGGAAATTCAATTCTGGAGAAAAGCTTCACTTGCGTGGACAGACACGGGTATATTTTTGAGCCCAACAATTTACCTAAAAAGGGGACACCACTTTGAACATGACATGAAGCATATGCAATTGTTTTGCAGAGCTGTTTCTTTTTTTCAGAGTAGGTTGGAGGGTCCAGTATGTGGGGGCACCTCAGGATAAACATCTTGTAGGTTCACATTCAAGACACCAAACAGGCTTGAAGCCCACAATTTATTTGCAATTGCTGAATTTTGACAGATTCCTTGAGGCAACTGGGGTGACTGCCCATGAAATCAGGGTTCAGGGCTAATGAAACACGAGAATGGAGTGGAGGTATCAAGCAGTAAAGGTGTGCCTTTGAGATCTTTTGGTGAACCTGCTGAGCATCTGGGTTGATTGCAATCTGCTTCTCAGTTTTCTTCAGCCATAGCCGCCTCTGCATCTATGAGTAGAAAGTAGAGGGCACCTGATTCATTTCTCTGAAAGATCATCCCTCAAGAAAGCTGGAATCACAGAATTAGAGAGCTGAGAGGGTCTTTGGAAGTCAGTTAGTCCAGTCCCTTTCATTACAAGCATCCCCAACATGTGGTTTGTCCAAAAAGGGGGGGCAGAGTTGCTCTCTCACTCTCAAAAACAACATAAATTTCACCATCAGAAATAGCCTCCTAAAGTTCTACGTTTTATAACTTAAGCTGTAAGATCCACTCCTCTCCTCTGGGGCAGCAAAGTATGATTCTTTACCATCTTCCAACTGACAGCCCTCCATGGATCTAAAGAGTGCTCTCCTCTCCCTTTCACTATTCCTTTCTCAAGGCTAAACTGTGTTGTTTACCTGTATACAATGTTAGTGCCAGTTCAAGTAGGCCCATTGAAGTGAAAGAAACATTAATTCCAGTGGCTCTATTCGGAATATAAATCACTTGGATATGATTATAACCTTTCCTCTGAGGGCATGCTTCTTGGGTCTCTGCTCATCCTTATTGCCCTCCCACAACCTCCTCCCAAGTCCTCTATTGATTGCCTTCTCATCTTCCTAGAGCAGTATTCACCTTGTTGAATATCTGAGCAAAAGACAGACATTCAGCAGGTCGGAAACTTCCCATCATGGATACTTCTTTGTTAGCAAAGTTACACCTGCTGATTTCTAGTCCACTAAAATTAAAGGAATAGGGGGACTTGGCATGGGCAGAACAGCCAAAACAGAAAGCCATCTTGACCAGGAAGTTGCCAGCTTAGGTGTCCCTCTCACTGCCCAAATCATACTGGAAAGGACAATTCTGCTGAAGCCCATGGAATGGATTGATGTGTGTGGTTGGCCTTAGTTTATGTGTAATGCCTGAAAAACTTTCCCCTGCTCTCCCATGTGCCCTCAAGACAAGATGTTAGCGAACTATGATCAAGACCATAAATGGTGCGGATCTCATTTCTCAGTGAAGAAGGACTTTTAAATAATTCATTGGAGGAGAAAGGAAAGCTGCCAAATCACAGAGACTATCTAAAAGCTCATCATCCTTTTGCTCCATCCCCCAGAATCTTCCAGTCCAAACCAACCTCCTCTGCTCAGATGCTCTTCATTGTCTTCTACGGTAGGGTCGTCATTACAAGAACATATTGCCGGCCTAGAAGTAAAAAGAGATGTAGCTTAAGATCTGAGTATGAATCTCCATGTCATGAATGAACCAGCTCCCAGGGAAGATTTACAGTCAGCTAGAGAAAGCAGGCAGGAAGAGATAGAGTTAACTGCATGTCAGGGGATTATAGTGTGCCAGTGAAGAACAAAATACAGAGACTAGAAATGAAAGCAGTTCAGAGGGAGGAAGTGACAACGGAAGAGCATTGTCAGAGTATTAAGAAGGGGAGGGAGCTGACCCCCTGTTCCCCAAGATCTTGGCAGCTGTAGGAAACACCCACCCACCCTTAGAAGGGAGATATTTGGTTTAGAGATGGACAGCTGTGATTGCTGCTCGGATGGAATCTGGGGGTTTTTTGCAATAAATCTTCTTTTTAATCAACTACTCTCGTTGTTATCAAGACTGCTTGACACGCCAGTACATATTTAAAATGATTGAACAGCTATTCAGCTTCCTCCACTGCAACAACCATGCCTCTGATTCCTGGAATGTTTGTTTGGATATCAGCAGAAACAACTATCCTTAAAAATTATTCAGGGGAATTCATGACACTTAGTAAACAAGAATGCACTGTATCCCATCTTCGCCGTCCTAGGAGTAGTCTGGATTTGCATCAATGGGCATGACTAAATAGATTCCATGAATCTAAGCCCACTATTTATTTATTTATTTATTTATTTATTTATTTATTTAGTGTCTTTGAGGTGGACGTAGGCTTACAGTGAAATTGACATCCATCAAATTAGTAGGTTTGCAGGTGGATTAGCCACAATCTTTCATTGATCCAGAGTGGTTGATTGCGCAATGACACAAATCTTCCTGAACGCACAAAGTGCCCTCCAGATGTTTCACACTACAGCTCCAGCCAACTTGGCCAACAGTCAGAGGTGTTGTAGCATCCAAAGAATCTGAAGGGTACCAGGTTAGGGAGCATGGAGCACACTAATAACAGTAATCATAATGATAATAATAGAGAATGGAGAATAGCTTCCTGCTTTGAGCACACCTACGTCATAAACAAGGAATGTTCCTGGGACTTCACAAATCCCCACTATCTCCCTTTCCTTAGCTTTAAAACCAGGAGAGTTTTGGAACTGATTCAAGAATTTGGTCAGGTTGCAGGATTTAAACTCAATAAGTTAAAAACAAAGGTCTTAGAGAAAAATTTAACAGAGATTGAGAGAGAGAGGGGTTTCAGAATGAGACAGGTTTAACAGTTGTTAAGAAAGTGAAATACCTGGGTGTCAGGGAACTGCCATCGGAGGAACAGGTGGGGAGAGGGCTCACGGAGGCTGGGAGGGAATCAGCAGCGAAAGCAGGGACCAGCAGGGGGAGAGATGGGTCTCTGGAGGAAGGTCTCATGAATGCGGAGAGAGACGCAGCAGCTAAAGCAGGAACTAGCAGGGAAGAGGGAGGGCTCAGGGACACGTCCAGCGAGAACAGCGGGGAGGTGTCAGAAGCTCCCATAGGGAGACCCATTCCTCGCCGGAAGCTGTCACGTCGTGAGTCCAGAAGACGTGTTTCCGTTAAGGAGCTTCTATGCTGGAAGCGCTTCCGAAAGCAACCACTGTCGGAATCTGCAAGTGACTAGGGCAGACATGTCTGAGGAGCTCTGTCACACACAGAGGTTTGTGGAGTTGCACAAACTCTGAGGGATCACGATTTTACGCACAAGCAGCTAATCATCCCATCACACAGGGGATTAACATGACAGCTAAAAATGGTAATTTATTTAAAGACAATTATGAAAAATGCTGGACTGAAGTGAAAAAAGATCTAGAAATCTGGTCAAATTTGAAGCTTTCACTGCTAGGCCGTATTGCTGCGATAAAAATGAATGTATTGCCTAGAATGTTATTTCTGTTTCAAACATTGCAAATTTTGGATAAAATGGATTGCCTCAAGAAGTGGCAGAGAGATATTTCTAGATTTGTCTGGCAGGGCAAGAAGCCTAGAATAAAATTTAAAATACTAACGGATGCAAAGGAAAGAGGTGGATTTGCCCTGCCAGACCTTAAACTTTATTATGAATCAGCAGCTTTTTGCTGGCTGAAAGAATGGCTGCTTCTTGAAAACACAGACATTTTGGATTTAGAAGCTTTAATAATGTATTTGGATGGCATGCATATTTATGGTATGATAAGGTCAAAGCACATAAAGCATTTAAAAATCATATTGTCAGGAAAGCATTGTTTAATGTCTGGATAAGATACAAGGACCTACTTGAAAATAAAACCCCAAGGTGGTTGTCACCGATGGAAGCGAAGGCGCAGAAAAAGCTCAATATGGAGGCCAAATGGCTGAAATATTGGGAGATTTTAGAACAAGAGGGAGACAGATTGAAATTGCAGAGTTTTGAAAAACTAAAAAATAAAATGCGAGATTGGCTTCATTATTATCAGATAATGGAGGCATATAATTTGGACAAGAAAATTGGCTTCCAGGTGGAAAAATCAAAATTGGAAACAGAACTGTTAGAACCCAAAACCAAGATTCTGTCAAAGATGCATAACTTGCTGTTGAAATGGAATACTCAGAATGAAACGGTGAAATCTGCTATGATTAAATGGGCACAAGATCTTGGACATAACATAATGATGGCTGACTGGGAACAGTTATGGACCACAGGTATGAAGTTTACAGCATGTAATGCCTTAAGAGAGAATATTATGAAAATGATATACAGGTGGTACATGACACCAGTCAAGCTTGCAAAATCTATCATTTGCCCAATAATAAATGTTGGAAATGTAAAGAAACTGGAGGCACATTCTTTCACCTTTGGTGGATGTGCCCAAGGATTAAGGCTTTCTGGGAGATGATCTATAACGAAATGAAAAAGTATTTAAATAAACCTTTCTGAAGAAACCAGAGGCCTTCCTCCTGGGCATGGTTGGCCAATTGGTGCCAAAGAAGGATAGAACTTTCTTTATGTATGGTACAACAGCAGCAAGAATACTTATTGCAAAGTACTGGAAGACACAAGATCTACCCACCCTGGAAGAATGGCAGATGAAGGTGATGGACTACATGGAACTGGCGGAAATGACTGGCAGAATCCGAGACCAGGGAGAAAAGTTGGTGGAAGAAGATTGGAAGAAATTTAAAGACTATTTACAGAAATACTGCAAAATTAATGAATGTTAGAATGATGTCAGAATGAAGTTAAGTGTTTTTAGCAGCAATGTTACAAAGGAGTATGTAAAAATGGTTTGTTAACAGGTGAGAATCCAAAGTTACAATATATTAAGTTAAAGGATTAGGATAAAAACAAAGAGGGAAAGGATTTGCTGAATTAACTAACTGAACTGGAATACAAAAAAGGGAAGTGTGAGGAGGTCAGGGAAACAAGTAAATGAAAGACAAGACATGGAAAGATTGATTTGTTTTTAAGTGTTTTTATTTTTCTGTATTTTGTATTTTTTCTTTTCTTTTTTTTCTTTTTCTTATTTTTGTAACCTTTTTTGAAACTTTAATAAATATCATTAAAAAACAAAACAAAACCAGGAGAGCCTCTCTACCCTTTCCCTGCTGAGGAATTTCCAGAAGGCCAACTGGGTGCCCATTTATGTGTTCCTGAGACTCCACCCTCTTTGAAGTGCTCCTTGTGGGACTCTGGTCTTCCTTTGTTTCGGATTTTATCATCTGCTACACACCAGTCTGCCATGCCTCTCCAGGTACAAGAATGTCCTCACCAAGCATCTGAAACAATTTCCTTTCCCTTTCATACTTACATACTCATTGAACATATCTGTACGCAACCTTGGGCCCTTGGACAGCTCATGAGTGCCAGAACAGACAGCAAAATCAAAAGATGTTTCATGATGGATGGAGAGGGTACTCGCTTTGAATCAACTGAAAGGAGAAGCGGGAGGAACTTGCAATTATATATTTACTGAACTCCAGAAAACACAGCAAGCGCAGAGCAATGGAGGCCACAAGAGCAATATTTACAACAATGTGGTACTACAAAGGAAAATATCACAAAACATCCGAGGGATGCCCTCTGCTGTGCAGCCTGACTCATTGGATGTTGTAGTCCATGTCCATTCTTGTTCACGTAAGATGGCCAACATGCTGTATCAGATTTGTCTTTAGAAACTTACTCCTCAATCCACCCTATTCCGGTAAACTAATACAGTGGTACCTCGGGTTACATATGCTTCAGGTTACAGATGCTTCAGGTTACAGACTCTGCTAACCCAGAAATAGTACCTCAGGTTAAGAACTTTGCTTCAGGATGAGAACAGAAATCGTGCTCTGGTGACGCGGCAACAGCGTGAGGCCCCATTAACTAAAGTGGTCCTTCAGGTTAAGAACACTTTCATGTTAAGAATGGACCTCCAAAACGAATTATTATTTTTTTCCTCCAAAAAAAATATTAGTTTTCTCTTATAACACATAGACAAAAAGAAAAAGAAAAAAAATACATGTACAGTACATGCCATGAACTTAACCCCTTTCTTCCATAACATCTCCCAATATTCCATCATTCTATTGTGACCCACATCTTTTCCCTAATCAATCATAACAGATTTAACTTGTTCATCCTTTGTATGCCATTCCAACAATAAATTATACATTTTAGAGATGGGCAATCGCGTTAAGAGCCTCCTGATGAGATCGTTCCACATCAGAAACTCTCACTGATTCCAGTTCTAAAAGTCTTGTTTCGTGTTCCGAGACCTGTTGTTTCACTTCTTCTTGATTTTTTTCCTAGTTCATCAAAACCTTTTTTAAGTTCCTTCAACGTCTGCTTATCTTCAGTAACCTCTGATTTTATTTCAGTTAGTAAAGTCATCACAGTTTCTTCAAAATTTGGAACCTCTTCTAGTTTTACTCTCTGGTTTATTCAACTTGTCAGCCCCATGCATGGCTATTTATAACTCAAGGTCAAGTTACTGGACACAAACACCAGCTGGCAGCCCAGACCACCCCTGAACACCAAACCCAGTCTTATTCTTTAAGCCTTGGCTTCTAATTTCTAAATTGGATACCATTAATGTTGATGAGACAGTTATATTCAAAGCATTGCGGATAAAAGAGCCTTATGAATAGTTTTAACAAGTTCAGACAGCAGCAGAAACTTTGTATTACCCAGAGCGGAAAATGAAAGTAAATGCATCCTCTCCCTTTCTATCATAAAAATGGAGTCTGGCAGTTCCGCGCTGGGAGGTCCGCTTCCAAAAAGCAAGAGTCTTTTCTGATCTTTTAACAGTTTCTAGCAGGGTAACAAAACAGTTAAATTTCCCCCCTTTCTCCCTGCTGGGTTGGAGATATTTCCTTAGAAAGCAAAACAGCCTCTTTGAAGTTATGTCTTCAGTAAACAAGCACTGCTTTCCCTTTTTCTCCAGCGGAAAGGGATCAACCTCCGTAATTTAAATCCCTTTCACTCCAAATTTTAGTCAAATTATTATCCTTTTTACTCACGATTGTCCAAATTAAAGTTTACTCGGAGAAATTGGCTGCTCACGATTGCCGGACTCAGGAGCTTCACGCAGTGAGGGAAGCGCGTTGATTCCTCAGAACCCGCGTCTCGAACCCAGCTCACCTTCGGGGCTCTAACAGAGCTTACCGGGAAGCGAGGGAGTCGCTATGGGTACCCACCGGAACACCAGGTCCTCAGAACGCTCGATCTGAGGTTTTAACGGGGTGCCGCAATGCTCTTGCAGTCACCCCCAGTCTCAGTGCGCAGAGCTCTGAAAGAGCTCCTGTCTGCCGTGAAAGAGCGACCAACCCGGAAGTCAGAACAAATTAAGTTCTTAACCCGAGGTACCACTGTATTTTGAGAATGTCACATCCCATGTTTTTTCCAGCCAGCCAACCTTTCATAGAAAATCCCGCTGACTTCCAGTGGCTCTCTATCTCTAGCTAGAGCCATCAGGACAGAGGGAGTGCACTAAGGGTCACCAGGAAATTGAATCATTCAAAGTGCTAGTGCTGGATCAGGTGGAGAGGGTTTCCTAAACTGTCAGCATCCCCTGAGTTGACCTGATGCTGTGCAAGGGTCCCCAACTAACCTTAAAAGACCTGGCCTGGGTTGCCCTTCTGCTTACCTAAACTCCAGGGAGAGTGAAACTAGCGTCTTGTCTGCAGAACAAGACACACCAAGGGGTTGGCAAAGATGAGATCCCATGTTGCTAGAAAGAATATCAATTCCAATTGCTGCTGGAAAAAGGAACCATAAGG
This sequence comes from Podarcis bocagei, assembly GCF_964188305.1. NCBI lineage: Eukaryota > Metazoa > Chordata > Lepidosauria > Squamata > Lacertidae > Podarcis > Podarcis bocagei. The sequence goes on along the minus strand of NC_138132.1, from coordinate 78,819,003 downwards.
AAACCTCACACCCCCTTTTTGAATGTTTTTGTTAAATACTGACCCTCTTCTGGTGAATTCCCAGACAGGCATGCAGACAGAAATTGACTTGGTGCTTCGCTAAGCAAAAGGAACCATCTAAAACTATTCATTAAAGAGTATCAATAAATAGAAGCATACATAAATAGAAGCATACATAACATATTTAAATAGAAAGATGTTTAAATAATAGATTGTTAATCACTCCTTTAAACACAGTTATACATAACGTTGCATGATAAAATCATTTTCAGTATAGAAGAAAGGTCACTAATAAACACATTAGGCATCTTAAAAGTGCCGTAAAGCCCAGCACTCCACTCAGGAGATTCTGGCCCAAATTTCCTCATCTCTCAGAGCATTTCCATCTGCAGTTTCTTTTTTCCAGGTATTTCTGGGGAACAGCCAGGACAGCACTGGGTTGGATCTAACTGCTGCAGGCAAAGAGAAAATGCGGTCCTTACCAAGCTAGTGGTCTTTCACTCTTTCTCCAGGGATGGAAAGAAGTTTGCTTTCAGAGAAGTCAAGAGATGTCTTGAGCAGAAGAACCCACCTTTGGCTGGTTTAAATAGCCAAATGATCAGTATTTTAATCTTAATCAAGATTAAGATGCTCATTGATGTTTGGAACTCACAAACTCATTCCGCCAGGAACATGCCGTTACAGAGCACAGGGAGTTACTTCCCCCAAACACTTCACAGTTCTCATCACCTCACTGGTTCTCCAATGAGAAGAGACGTTAAGTTATGCAACTCAGTCCTTAAGTACAAGGTGGGGGTTAATATTCCCCCACCAATTTATGATAGTTGAAATGCAGCATGAAGCACCCCTAATCTGAAGTGGGAGATTAGTGAGCAATGAGTTCATTGGATAATCCCCATGCATCTGCATATCTGTTTTCGCCTCCCATGATTTAAATTGAAGCCAGAAATTGTTCCTTGCAATCCTAAAGGGCAGGAGTGGATCTCATGGGGTTAAGTTGGAGGGGTGATTTTGATGGAATGCTGGGGGCCAATGAGACAATAGATCCAAATCCCTAAGGATGGATGTTTGGGGATGAGAGGGCGAGTCTGCACATAGTCTGGTTGACAAGCTGTGAGTGAGGGTATCATGCTGCAGATTTCTGACATGGGAAGGCATTAGACTAAAAGTCCCACCCAGATCTCAAATTCTGTGATTGCTGCCTGCTTGGTAGAGAAAGTTTCAGCTGATCTCTCATAGTTATGCCTCCCCTCCCCTCTTCTTTCTCCTCACAGGTGAATAGGCAACTCTGGTCATGGAAAACTGAAAAGGCCTCGGCCCAGTATACCTGAAGGAGCATCTCCACCCCCATCGTTCTGCCCGGATGCTGAGGTCCAGCCCTGAGGGCCTTCTGGCGGTTCCCTCATTGTGAGAAGCAAAGCTACAGGGAACCAAGCAGAGGGCCTTCTCGGTAGTGGCGCCCGCCCTCTGGAACTCCCTCCCATCAGATGTCAAAACAATAAACAACTACCTGACATTCAGAAGACATCTTTAGGCAGCCCTGTTCAGGGAAGTTTTTAATGTGTGATATTTTAGTGTTTTTTGGTTTCTATGGAAGGCACCCATAGTGGCTGGGGAAACCCAGCCAGATGGGCGGGGTACAAATAATAAATTATTATTATTATTATTATTATTATTATTATTATTATTATTATTACAGACTGGAATCAATCCAAATGCCAAGCAGGTTCACCAAAATATCTCAAAGGCCTAATGCATGCCACCTCTGCTTCCTTATTCCTTTAACTCAGAACCCAGGTTTCATGGGCACCCCAAACAACACCCCATTGCCTCAGAGGACCTGCCAGAACCATGAAGTTGCAAATAAATCATGACCTTCGAACCTGCCATTTGGTGTACTGAATGTAAACCTACAATATGTCTGTCCAGAAGTGCCAACAGGTTTTTCTGGTCCCAATATGTGGGTTGGGCCCTGGAACTCACTCTCAAATCAGGACACAGATTTTCCTCAAATTTGCTTGTCCTTCATGTCATATGGAGCAGGTCAAGGGAGGTGAACCACAAGTTCCTAATTCGGCCCATTTGGCATCCCCTCTGGGCCAGTCAGGCCATTCTGAGCAAGTCACACCCAGCTGCCAATCAATTGATATCACATATGCACTTTTGTTCTGCCTAACTTCCCCAAGGAGCCCAGGGAGAGCAATTTGAAAAGCAGGGCAATGCAAAGACATTCTAAAACAGTGAAATATCATCCAGTCCACCAAGGTCCTGGTATGCTATGTGCCCCATGCTGGTGGGTGGGGCAGTTCCCTTTCTCTCTGTTTATGCCATCTCCTTCTCTCCCTTGCTCTCCAACACCCTCTCCCACTCCCTAAGCCATCCCCTTACCCTTCTTTCCTCTTTCATTGATACCCCTGTGAATTGTGGCTAAGGGCTGCAGGAGATTAGGCTGATTGCTGGCAGTTGTGCACCCTTCTTTTCTTGAGGTCTCCTTCTGCTCTGGCTGGTCTCCTGCACTCCTGCTTGGTTGGCTGTGTGCTAATTCAGAAGGACAGGACCAAATGCTGGTGATGTGACTTGAAGCAGGGTGGTGATGTGGGGATAGGACTGGGGAGGAGCAGATCTGAACCAAATTACGTATCCCTCTAACACCACAGCTACACCACAGAACTTTACATCTGCTCCACAGACTCTCCTTAACATTGATTGCCTACTTCAGGTACCCATGAAAGAGTTCTAGAACAGGCAACATGAAACTTACGTTGTAAACTGGGCATTTTGACTTTAGGCACTGTCACTGGAACTTAACCCCACCATAAGTTGAGAGTCACCTGTACCTACAAATGAGACACGTCATCTGCTGAGGAAGTCTCATTCCAAATAGCAATGCAATTTAACTGACGAACCATAACACAGGTAGAATCAATAGCCAGGACAACCTTGGTAAGATGGGGTGATATGGGGCATCTGTTACAGAAAGTGTTTGCAGCTTCATTGGGCCAGGAATGGTTTTGTTCCCTGCCTTGTGGTGCTTGAATGAGCTGGACATTGTCTCCACTTTGCTGCACACAAGGAAATCCAGCAGAATTGAGAACACATTGTCTTCTTCCTTGTCACCAAACAGAGCAGCAGAGGCTGTATTGATAGATACCACATGGACTGCAGGTGGGGGAGAATCTTGGGGTGAAGGATGACTCCAGCCCTGGATCCTATCCGTTGCCCCTCTGCCTGCCTTAAGTGCCCATGAAGAGAGCTGCTCAACAGCTCCTGGCCACTACATGGACTCTCCTTGGTGCCTGCCAATCACAGGTTGAGGGGGGTCTCCTCCAGGTGATGCATTCAACTGAGGCTTCTTCCCAATTTCCTTCCACAAAGCTCACACAGAGGAATTTCCTTCCACAAAGCTCACACAGAGGATCACACAGAGGGTCAGAGGATATCTGGCATTTATTAAGCATCCCTACAGAGGATGCTGTGTGGACAGTGCATGACAATTAGCATTCATCCCACATTCCTTCCTGATTATTTGCAGGGTATTTCTACACCTTCCATTGCATTATTTGTCCCTGTCACACTTTGCAGGGCATTTTCACATTGCAGTTCTAGCCCCTAAAAGTGCATTTCTTTTCTAAAAGTTGTGTGTGTGAGAGGGCAAAGGCAAGGGAACATACATTCCAACTTATCAATATTCTTCTTTAACTGTGTTGCCCAGTACTAGATACCGAACTAGAGATTATCTTGGTCACCCTCCTCTGAGTACATTCCAGCTTATCAATACGTTTCTTGAACTTCATGAGCTAGACACAGTACTCTTAGTGTGGTCTGATCAAGGAAACATAGAGCAATACTATTACTTCCCTTGCTCGGGACACTATACTTTTGCAGATGCACACTAGGATGTCATTCACTTTTTCTACTGCAGCATCACATTGTTGACTACTTGACAAGTGAGGTGCCCCCCACATCTCATGTTTGTGCAGCTGGTTATTCCTCCCTAAGTGTACAACTTTGCATTTGTCCCTATTTAAATTCATTTTGTTAGTGTTTGACTCAGTTCCACAAACTGTTGAGATCATTTTGAATCCTGATTCTGTCTTCCTTTGCATTCTACCTCCCTGTTTGGTGTCATCAGCAAATTTCTTCTCCTATTATACCTAATAAAAAAGCGTCTGGTTTTTTAATAAAAGTTATTTTAAACATTATCTTTAGCTCATTATATATCATTTCCCAATAAGCTTTTGCCGATTTACAGGCCCACCCCATAGGTAAAAATGTGCCCTCATTATCTTTATATTTCCAATACTTATTCAACATTTTTTGGTACATTTTTGCAAGTTTGACTGGAATTAAATACCATCTATGCATCACTTTCATATAATTTTCCTTTAACGCACAGCATGCTGTAAACTTGAAATCAAACTTCCATAACTTTTCTCATGCCTCAAATTGTATATTATGCCCCACATCTTTTGCCAAATGTATCATTACTGATTTCACTTCTTCATCTTTTGTCTCCCACTCCAACAGCAATTTATATACTTTTGATAGAACCTTTTCATTATTCTCCAACAAATCTTTTTGTAGTCTTAAGATTTCTTTCCCAAAGCCTACTTTTTTATCTCTTTTAAATATATCATTTACTTGATGATATTGGAGCCAGTCCGTAAACATATGCTTTATATTTTCATATTTCTCAAATTTCAAGTGGTTTTCCTCCTCTATCAATAACACACGATAAGTCAACCATCTTCTTTCCATATTGAGTTTTTTAACTGCTAATACTTCTAGCGGTGATATCCACCACAGGGTCTTATTTTCCAATAAATTCTTATACTTTTCTCATGTAAAATATAATGATTTTCTTACTTTATGATTCAGAAAACATTTCTGTATTTTCACTTTTCACCTTCTCACACCACAGATAGGCGTGCCACCGAAACCTATTATCAGATCCTTCCAAATCCAATATATCTGGATTTTCCAAACCTATCTATCCTTTAAGCCAACAGATACAGAATGCTTCATAATATAATTTTAAGTCTGGCAGGGCAAGTCTTCCTCTTTCTTTTACATCTGTTAATGTAATGAGTATGGGTTGCTTGTGCATAAGTTGCCGCCTCTCCTGGCTTTGTTGCCTTGTTAAACCTTTCAGTCTGGACAGCCTTTCACTTTGTGGCTGCCTCAGTCGCTAGCAGAATCCGTCAGTGGGAGTTTCTTAAACCTTTTCCAAGATAAAAGTTGTTTGACACCCAGTCTCCTCCTACTCTCTCTGCGCGGAAGTCTTCTGCGCAGGGAGGGCATGGGTAGCGGAGGACCCGCGCTCTCCCTGCTGGTGTCCAGTGAAGAGTCTTGGAGCCCTCTCGCCGATTCCCCCATCTGCCCCCCTTTATTCCTGATGTTGCGCTAAATTGCTTCCCCATCTGCTGAGCTGCCTCTCTCCCTGCTGGGCCCTTCTCCAGCATCATTTGAGAGCCTTCCCTCCGCCTCTAGCTCCGATGTCAGTTCCCTGACAGTTACCAATTTATATTTAGTCCTAGGTTTCTTGCCCTGCCATACAAATTTCAATATATCCCTTTGCCATTGTTTGAAGTGTCCTTTTCCATAAGCTATTGGAATTGTTTGAAACAAAAATAATATTCTTGGGAGCATGTTCATCTTTATCGTTGAGATTCTCCCCATCAGAGATAGTTTCATTCTTTGTGGTCTTTTCCACAAACGCGAGATGACTCTGGCTGTTAATTATTTATTGCTAAAAGAACAAACTAGGACAGAGCTCCTCTACTCATCATCCTCCCCAGAAAATGGAGTTGCCCAGACTGAGCTCCTCCCCCTTCCCCAGCATAGAAGCCCCCACCTTCTCTTTGGTATCTTTCATGCATTTCTGCCACTATTGAGATCCTTCAAGATTCGGGAGAGAATGTTTCCTGCATTCCAAAGTCTGGCTCACTATCGGAGCTCTCACACAGCTGTCTGTCCCTTTGGTCAGAGCTCAGATTACAGCTGCTCTCCCCTTCCTCTGCTTTCTACTGCTAACTGTAGAAGAAGCTGGACCAGTCAAACCATCTATAAATATGTGACTCACAGGCATTAAGTGATATCTCTCCCTACTTAAAGGAGGCTTCATCACCACTGGAAGGAGTCCATTCTGTTGGCTATTTGCAGTTTAGTAGCGCTGCAGAGAGCTTGCTGGGGAGACCATGCATTAAAAAGGGACTCAAAAATAACAAACAAGGTTTCAATAACAATAACAAAAACAAAAACTCCATTTACACTAAATACATCAACAACCATGACCCAACCACCAACCCATCCCCCAGGGCAATGAGAGAGCTAGGTACTGCTCCTTATTTACTACACCCAAATGCTGACACAGCTTAATCAATACAACTCAGCAGCACCTGCTATGTTTCACAGCTGTAAAGCTGTTTCTCGTTACTGGCTCAGTTACTTTCCTAGCTGAACACCTACCCTTGCATGCAACCTTTATCTTATTCTTACAACAGGATAGACATTGCATAAAGAATTTACATGGTTTTAAGTTGAGGCCATTAACAATATTCTTTGTCTTAATTACCGTATTTTTCGCTCTATAACACGCACCCAACCATAACACGCACATAGTTTTTAGAGGAGGAAAATCCGTAGGCATGCCACCCATAGGCATTCCCTCCATAACACGCACAGACATTTTCCCTTACTTTCTAGGAGGAAAAAAGTGAGTGTTATGGTGCAAAAAATACGGTACATCCGCAAAATTCAGGTGTCCTAAACTCTGTATGCTTCATGGACACACCCGGAATGTGGCCTTACATTCCTCAACCCCTGGCTTGACTTTGTTACTCTGCAATTTATAGGCGATTGTGAGTAGGTGTGGAAATGCAGTCTATATAAACCATCCGAGTCCCGGGCATACAATAGACGTTTGTTCCCATCGAAAAACTCACACAATGACCTCAAGAAACGCACAGTTATGCCTTGACGAACAAAACACCTTACTGACAATAAATTGTCCACTGATGGGCAGTAAATGCAGTTCGCTATTATAATGTTTAAAGAATTAAGTTTAACAGTACCCCTGTCAAGCAACTGCAAGACTTGTGAATAAGCTAAATGTACATTAGCAATTTCCTCTTCGAAAGAAATAAACAAGCTTCGATCTATGCAAATGTGCTGGGATGCTCCAGAGTCCACAATAAAATAATTTCACTTGGCAACTTTAATTGTTTTACAATCTGTTGACCAAGCATGAAAAGCTCGCGGCTCGTTTCTGTCTTTACGACATGATGTCGGCTGCTCTGCTGGCGACCGTGACTGACAGACAGAAACAGACTTTGGAGTACTTTGCTTTCTTTTGGATCTGCAGTCCTTTGCAAAAATGTCCTTGCAGAACCAACAACGCTTGCCAGCTTTAAATGCAGTCATATCACCACAAGTTTGCATATGGTGTTCCTCATTCTTTCTGGAAATAGGAGTGCTTATCGCACAAGCCTCCCTTCTATCCAACTCGCCCATTAATCTTGCCGTTACCCCTTCCACAGTTAATTGTGCTGGTGGAACAGCAGATATCTGGCTAGCTACACCATCAAAGTCCTCATTAAGGGAACAAAGAATGATAAAAACATACTGAATATCAGGTATCTCCATGTCCCTTCAAATTAATTCGCAGCGTATCTCCTCCAGACATCTCAAGTGTGCTGCCAAATCACCAGTAGGGTGCAACTTCGTCTGGTACAGCTGCTTGAAAAACGTCAATGCAGACGCTGACTCTTTTCTAATATGCACTGCTGCAAGACTGTCCCACATTTCTTTGGCACTTTTCTTATTCCTTATATAGACTACTTGCTGGTCGCTGACTGCCAAATTAATTATCTCCCTGCCTTTCGCATCTCCTTTCGACCAAGCATCAGTTACATCAGCTATTGGGTCAGTAGGGTCATCAGTTGCATAGGTCCATACTTCTCTAGAGGTCAAAAGCTCCTCCACCGGAAAAGACCATAAACTATAGTTCTCATCTGTCAGCTGTGGGAAGACCAGAGCCTTCTCAGCTTCTGGAACCCAGTCAACCATTCTGGAACTCTTCCAGACCCACAGAACTACGCCAACAGGAGGAGAAGTTTTCAAACCTTTCTCAGAGCCCAAAAATGTGCAGTCATCCACTCAGCAGCTGGGCCCATGACCAAAGATGTTGGCTATTTGCAGTTTAGTAGCGCTGTAGAGAGCTTGCTGGGGAGACCATGCATTAAAAAGGGACTCAAAAATAACTTAAACAAGGTTTAACCATGACCCAACCACCAACCCATCCCCCAGGGAAATGAGAGAGCTACGTGCTGCTCCTTATATACTACACCCAAATGCTGACACAGCTTAATCAATACAACTCAGCAGCACCTGCTATGTTTCACAGCTGTAAAGATGGATCTCGTTATTTTGCTCTGGCCCTTGCTCTGGCCCCTTAAAGACATACACATCGGGTGGAACAATGATGAACCTTTACATTTAAAGAAACCATTCAACACATTCCACTGTCAAACAGCTCTTTCCATCACAATGTACTTCCTAACGTTGAGTCAGAATCTGCTTCCTTGTAACATGAAGCCATCGGTTCTGGACCTACCCTCCAGAGCTGGAGAGAACAAGCTTACACCATCCTCCATGTGACAGCCATTTTGTTTAGCCATCTGGCTAGCATATCTCCTGTCATTCTCTTATGCAAGCTAAACATACGCAACTCCCTCAACAGTTCCTCATAAGGCCTGGTTTCCAGATCCTTGATTATCTTGGACACCCTCCTCTGCACACATTCCAGCTCATGAATATTCTTCTTCAACTGTGGCACCCATAACAAGACACAATACTTCAGGTGGGGTCTGACCGAGGCACTACTACTTCCCTTCAACTGCACAATATACTTCTGTTGATGCAGCCTAAAATAGCATTAACTTTTTTTGCCATTACATCACACTTTTGGCGCATGTTTAGCTTGTTGTCTACCAAGACCCCTAGATCCTTTTCACATGTAGTACTGGCACACAAAGTCCTGCCCCCACCAAATTTTAGGTATGTGCAGCTGGTTATTTCTACCTACATGAAGGGGACGTCCCTCAAGGTTCTATTACATGGTGCATACATTGTCCACAGGGTGTGTGATTGACGTCAGCATGGTGTGGGACATGCCAACAACACGCATATCCATCTTGGGCTCCCTTCTCTTTTAGTATTTCTGGCTATTTGATCTCGTCCAGAACACAGCTGAGACAAGCCTAGTTAGCTCAGTTGGCTAGAGCGTGGTGCTAGTAATGCCAAGGTTGCAGGTTTGATTCCCGTTATATGGGACAGCTGCTTTGCAGGGGCTTGAACTAAATGATCCTCAGGGTTCCTTCCAGCTCAACAATTCTGTGATTCTACTCAAGAATACATGGATAGAAATGTGCCCTGCGTGTGCTCAGAAGGGCTCTTTTAAAGCCTGCAAAAGACATGGTGCCTCCGAGACGCAGGTACAGGGGGACTGATGTCCAGAGCCCACAGCCAGAAGGGTACCCAGACTTGGAGCTTTCATGTTCTTTCTTTCAGAAGCCCATCTGTGTTCCCACTGGAAACCAAGTTATGAAGCAGAACCCCCACCCCTCTAGTGCATTGATCTTGTCTTGAAGTTGTAACCCTTTGAATAACCACAATTTGTCCTTCTGTTTTTTACTAGCAAAAAGGACTCATCTTTCCTGGGGTGGGTTTCTCTGCAATCAGATACTCCCTGGAAGTGATCTGCTGCAATAAGTGTGAGTGGGTGTAAGAGGATTCCCTGACGCCAAAATGTAACGACAGTTCAATGAGGCTTAGGCAAGTCCCCTGCTGTTCAGAAGCTAAAGACTGGGCACTCAGTGAGAACTCACAGTATATTTAGATTAATGTAAAACTGTATACATGTCTAGTTTGGAGTCTCTTGGTGATTTTAACAGATGTGTTTGTCTGGGAGAAATTCAACAGGTTACCCTTTTCTCCTAGGACGGGGGTCGGCAACCTGCGGCTCCAGAGCCGCATGCGGCTCTTTAAAGCCTTTGCTGCGGCTCCGGGGCGGAGGCGCGAGGGGAGGGCGCGTGGGAAGGAGGCGAGGGGCGAGGGGACGGCATGAGAGAAGGAGGCGAGGGGTGGGGGCGAGGGGAGGGCGTGAGGGAAGGAGGCGAGGGGCGGGGGCGAGGGAAGGAGGCGAGGGGCGGGCGCGCGGGAAGGAGGCGAGGGGCGAGGGGAGGGCGTGAGAGAAGGAGGCAAGGGGAGGGGCGAGGGGAGGGCGCGAGGGAAGGAGGCGAGGGGCGGGGGCGAGGGAAGGAGGCGAGGGGAGGGCGTGAGGGAAGGAGGCGAGGGGCGGGGGCGAGGGAAGGAGGCGAGGGGCGGGCGCGCGGGAAGGAGGCGAGGGGCGAGGGGAGGGCGTGAGAGAAGGAGGCGAGGGGCGGGGCGAGGGGAGGGCGTGAGGGAAGGAGGCGAGGGGCGGGGGTGAGGGGAGGGCGCGAGGGAAGGAGGCGAGGGGCGAGGGGAGGGCGCGAGGGAAGGAGGCGAGGGGCGGGCGCGCGGGAAGGAGGCGAGGGGCGAGGGGAGGGCGTGAGAGAAGGAGGCGAGGAGGGGCGGGGGCGAGGGGAGGGCGCGAGGGAAGGAGGCGAGGGGCGAGGGGAGGGCGTGAGAGAAGGAGTCGAGGGGCGGGGGCGAGGGGAGGGCGTGAGGGAAGGAGGCGAGGGGAGGAGGCGGAGGAGTTAGTTGCCTGAAGCCACTGTTCAAAACTGGTCACTGTTTTGAAGGGGAGTGAAGAACACACACTCAAAAAAAGGTAACTTGTTAATTTAATGTTTATTATGTTTACTGATTTGTGCTTTGTGACTGTTTGAGGTGGGTTTTTTTTCTTGGGAGGCTGGGCAGCGCGAAGAGAGGGAGGCTTGTGGTAGCGTCGGGGCTTGTCTCTAGCAAAGTAAGTCCTCGCTATTGGTCACATGCGCAGCATTGTGGCTTCGGAGCTCCAACACTTGCTTTGCCGGCTTCGGAATCAGCTGTGCTGTTGCTGGGGAACTGGATCGTCCCAGCAGCCATCTTATCTGCCCATGTGGTCTTCTGAGGCGGCCGCCATCTTACTATAGGAAATTCCATGTGGGAGTTAGCTGCCTGAAGCCCCTTTTTTAAACTTAAGCAGGGGAAAGTTTTTGGGGAACGTTATGCAACAGCTTATTGCTGGTCTTTGTCGTCCCGCCTTTGTAAGCAGGCTGCATTGAAAGGGGGCATATACACTGGTCACTGTTTTGAAGGGGATTGAACAACACACACTCAAAAAAAGGTAACTTGTTAATTTAATGTTTATTTCTATGAGGAGGAGTAATTCTGAGGGCTCAAACAAAGAAATAATATAAAGTGTCAAAAAAGGTATTTTTATAATGACGAATGCCTCATTATTATATATTATTTACATCAGGCACTGATTATGATTTATGGTACACTGGGGCCCTGATTAATTTTCTATGGCATTTTGGGGCATTGGTTATTGGGCATAGCAAGTTGTGGTCGCGTGGAATTTGTGCTTTGTGACCGTTTGAAGTGGGTTTTTTTTCTTGGGAGGCTGGGCGGCGCGAAGAGAGGGATTATTTTTATAATGACGAGGATGACATTGGGCCCTCATTATTAATTATTATTTACATCAGGCACTGATTATCATTTATGGTTCACTGGGGCCCTGGTTAATTTTCTTTGGCATTTTGTGGCATTGATTATGCAGTCGCGGTCGCGTGGAATTCCACGTGGAGTTAGTTGCCTGAAGCCCCTTTTTAAGCGAAGCCCCTTTTTAAACTTAAGCAGGTGAAAGTTTGGTGAATTGCTGCCAAGGAGTGTGGTGGAGTCTCCTACTTTGGAGGTCTTTAAGCAGAGGCTTGACAACCATATGTCAGGAGTGCTCTGATGGTGTTTCCTGCTTGGCAGGGGGTTGGACTTGATGGCCCTTGTGGTCTCTTCCACATATGTATGTGAGCAGGTCTTCTCCAACATGAACTATATTAAAATCAAACACCGATCACGCCTCACAGATGACAGCTTGCAAGCCTGTGTGAAAATGAAGGTGACGTCTTACAGCCCTGATGTGCAGACACTGAGCACTGAGGTTCAGGAGCAAAAGTCCCATTAACCTGGTTACCTGGTTGTAAATTAAATATTTTAATTAGCTATTAATTTGTCCTTTTTTCTTGAGATTGACAGCTGACTGCACGATCCTGTATATATAGCATTAAGGCCAGAAACAATATATGCAGTGTTATATTTGTTTTAAATGTTGCAATGTTTTTGCGGCTCCCAGTTGTTGTTGTTTTTTCGGAAACGGGTCCAAGTGGCTCTTTTTGTCTTAAAGGTTGCAGACCCCTGTCCTAGGAGATTCAATTCTGGAGAAAAGCTTCACTTGCGTGGACAGACACGAGTATATTTTTGGGCCCAACAATTTACCTAAAAAGGGGACACCACTTTGAATATGACATGAAGCATATGCAATTGTTTTGCAGAGCTGTTTCTTCTTTTCAGAGTAGGTTGGAGGGCCCAGTATGTGGGGGCACCTCAGGATAAACATCTTGTAGGTTCACATTCAAGACACCAAACAGGCTTGAAGCCCACAATTTATTTGCAATTGCTGAATTTTGACAGGTTCCTTGAGGCAACTGGGGTGGCTGCCCATAAAATCAGGGTTCAGGGCTAATGGAACACGAGAATGGAGTGGAGGTATCAAGCAGTGAAGGTGTGCCTTTGAGATCTTTTGGTGAACCTGCTGAGCATCTGGGTTGATTGCAATCTGCTTCTCAGTTTTCTTCAGCCATAGCCTCCTCTGCATCTATGAGTAGAAAGTAGAGGGCATGTGATTAATTTCTCTGAAAGATCAGCCCTCAAGAAAGCTGGAATCACAGAATTAGAGAGCTGAGAGGGTCTTTGGAAGTCAGTTAGTCCAGTCCCTTTCATTACAAGCATCCCCAACTTGTGGCTTGCTAAAAAAGAAGGGGCAGACTTGCTCTCTCACTCCCAAAAACAACACAAATTTGACCATCAGAAATCGCCTCCTAAAGTTCTACCAAAATTTGCCCTCTTATAACTTAAGCTGTAAGATCCACTCCTCTCCTCTGGTGCAGCAAAGCATGATTCTTTACCATCTTCCAACTGACAGCCCTCCATTGATATAAAGAGTGCTCTCCTCTCCCTTTCACTCTTCCTTTCTCAAGGCTAAACTGTGTTGTTTACCTGTATACAACGTTAGTGCCAGTTCAAGTAGGCCCATTGAAATGAAAGAAAATGGCTTACATTAATTCCAGTAGCTCTATTCAGAATATAAATCAGTTGAATATGACTCTCTGCTCATCCTTATTGCCCTCCCACAACCTCCTCCCAAGTCCTCTATTGATTGCCTTCTCATCTTCCTTGAGCAGTATTCACCTTGTTGAATATCTGAGCAAAAGACAGACATTCAGCAGGTCCGAAACTTCCCATCATGGATACTTCTTTGTTAGCAAAGTTACACCTGCTGAATTCTTGTCCACTAAAATTAAAGGAATAGGATGACTTGGCATGGACAGAACAGCCAAAACAGAAAGCCATCTTGACCAGGAAGTTGCCAGCCTAGGTGTCCCTCTCACTGCCCAAATCACACTCGAAAGCCCATGGAATGGATTGATGTGTGTGGTTGGCCTTAGTTTATGTGTAATGCCTGAAAAATTTTTCCCTGCTCTCCCATGTGCGCTCAAGACAAGATGTTAGCGAACTATGATCAAGACCATAAATGGTGCAGATCTCATTTCTCAGTGAAGAAGGACTTTTAAATAATTCATTGGAGGAGAAAGGAAATCTAAAAAGCTCATCATCCTTTTGCTCCATCCCCCAGAATCTTCCAGTCCAAACCAACCTCCTCTGCTCAGATGCTGTTCATTGTCTTCCACGCTAGGGCGTTTACCACAAAAACATGTTGGATGCCTAGAAGTAAAAAGAGATGTAGCTTAAGATCTAAGTATGAATCTCCATGTCATGAATGAACCAGCTCCCAGGGAAGATTTACAGTCAGCTAGAGAAAGCAGGCAGGAAGAGATAGAGTCAATTGCAACTCAGGGGATTATACTGTGCCAGCGAAGTACAAAATACAGAGACTAGAAATGAAAGCAGTTCAGAGGGAGGAAATGACAACAGAAGAGCATTGTCAGAGAACGGGTGAACTGACCCCCTGTTCCCCAAGATCTCGGCAGCTGTAGGAAACACCCACCCACCCTTAGAAGGGAGATATTTGGTTTAGAGATGGATGGCTGTGATTGCTGCTCGGATGGAATCTGGGTTTTTTTGCAATTAATCTTCTTTTTAATTAACTACGCTCGTTGTTATCAAGACTCCTTGACACGCCAGTACATATTTAAAATGATTGAACAGCTATTCAGCTTCCTCCACCGCAAAAACCATGCCTCTGATTCCTGGAATGTTTGTTTGGATATCAGCAGAAACAACTATCCTTAAAAATGATTCAGGGGAATTCATGACACTTAGTAAACAAGAATGCACTGTATCCCATCTTCGCCGTCCTCAGAGTAGGCTGGATTTGCATCAATGGACATGACGAAATAGATTCCATGAATCTAAGCCCACTATTTAGTTAGTTAGTTAGTTAGTTAGTTAGTTAGTTAGTTAGTTAGTGTCCTTTGAGGTGGACGTAGGCTTACAGTGAAATTGACATCCATCAAATTAGTAGGTTTGCAGGTGGATTAGCCACAATCTTTCATTGATGCAGAGTGGTTGATTGTGCAATGACACCAGCCTTCCTGAACGCACAAAGTGCCGTCCAGATGTTTCACACTAGTGCTCCAGCCAACTTGGCCAACAGTCTGAGGTGTTGTAGCATCCAAAGAATCTGAAGGGTACCAGGTTAGGGAGCATGGAGCACACTAATAACGGTGATCATAATGATAATAATAGAGAATGGAGAATAGCTTCCTGCTTTGAGTACACCTACATCATAAACAAGGAATGTTCCTGGGACTTCACAAATCCCCACTATTTCCCTTTCCTTAGCTTTAAAACCAGGAGAGCCTCTACCCTTTCCCTGCTGAGGAATTTCCAGAAGGCCAACTGGGTGCCCGTTTATGTGTTCCTGAGACTCCACCCTCTTTGAAGTACTCCTTGTGGGACTCTGGCCTTCCTTTGTTTCGGATTTTATCATCTGCTACACACCAGTCAGCCATGCCTCTCCAGGTACAAGGATGTCATCACCGAGCATCTGAAACAATTTCCTTTCCCTTTCATACTTACATACTCTTTGTACATGTCGGTATGCAATCTTGGTCCCTTGCACAGCTCATGAGTGCCAGAACAGACAGCAAGATCACAAGATGCTTCATGATGGATGGAGAGGGCACTCGCTTTGAATCAACTGAAAGGAGAAGCAGGAGGAACTTGCAATTATATATTTACTGAACTCCAGAAAACACAGCAAGCGCAGAGCAATGGAGGCCACGAGAGCAATATCTACAACAATGTGGTACTACAAAGGAAAATATCACAAAACATCTGAGGGATGCCCTCTGCTGTGCAGCCTGACTCATTGGATGTTGTAGTCCATGTCCATTCTTTTTTTTTTAATAAATTTTTTTTATTGATTTTCCAAATTTTATAAAGACATAACAGACACAAATAGACAAAGACAAAAACATGCATAATTTCAAAAATCTTACTTTCATAACCTTGTTCCTTGACTTCCCCCCACCCCCCTTCAAGCATCCCAATTTCCATAATTATGTCAGCAAGTTATTATTTCTCCTCTTCACCTTCTTAATATAGTATTTTTTATAGAAAATTTAGATTCTTTCCTGAGTTGGACTCAGGTTCCCTTCCATCGATTTCCCAGTTTATATTAGATAAAATACGTATTAATTAAACCGAAAAGTCATGAGTGTTATTAAAATTCTGTTTCCCCCCCCTCCCATCCCCGGTTTCCGTCCCTTCCCAAATACATGTCCATAATAATAGTTCTTAGCCTGGGTTCCTCACGTCCGAGGCCTTCAAATCTCTTTCAGTCCCTCTCCGCCGGTCTTGTTGGTAGTCCTTTATGTTGGTCAGTAAATCTCGAAGAAGTTCTGTCTCATTCAAATCAAATCTTCTTTCCACAAGAGAACTTGAAAACCATTGCTGCAAAAGATCCACAAACCCTTCATCTTCGAAATGGAGGCCCCAATCATATTTCTTCTTTATTTTAAGTTCCTGTATTCCAAGTGCATAGGGGCCTCCTCCTTCATCTTTCGCATCTTTCGCAGATTTGTAATCCATGTGATCCAAAGGTCTTCTTGTTTATACTCCACTAGTGTAGCTTCCTGGTTGGTACTTTCCATCTGTACTTTCTCCTCTCCTTGTTTAGTCTTCAATTCTTGAGATATCTCTTCCAATTCAGCTGTGGATTCTTTCTCATTCAAGTCCTCAATACATTCAGCAGAGCTGTTTATTCCAGAAGTCAAGGTCATGAGCTGTTTGTTCATAGTCAGACTCTGCTCTTGTAAAATTCCAACAAGATAAAACGTTCTTTCTAGCTCCGCTAGTAACTTTCCATCCACAGCCATTGTAATGTCTCAGAAATCCCCCTAGAGGGAATCTGATACTTAGTAGTCTTTTTCCAACAGCCCTCTGCCTCGTTAGTTTCTTTGTTTCCAACAACTTTAATTCAATTGTATCACATTTAATCCAGAGGGATCTTAGGTAGAAAGATTTTTACTTTAAGTTGCCCGTTTGACAGTTTTAACAGCTGTCAAACTCCTTTCCTCTTCAGCAGGCTCAGAGGCAGGACGCTCCCGGGCCCGGGAGGGGGGGTTGCACACAGAAAAAGAAAATCTTCTAAAATTCCACTCTTACACTCCGGCTCAAAGCTTCTTTTATCAAATCGTGAAAGTTAATGTCTTTTTAACTCACCCCAAAAGGGTAGGCTCTCCAGCTTAGTTCTCTGCTATTGCTTTAAATCTTCTGCAGGAGGGGGGGTGCGGACTTCCTTTTGACACATCCCCCGGTCGAATCAAATTCAAAGGTAATTTATTTTAAAGTCCAAATTCCAATCTACTCACGGGTTGCTTCTTTTCAGGTCCGAATTTAAGGAAACAAGTCAGCGCTCTTCAGCCATGGCACACGGCTTCGCTCCGCTGGGATAGCGGTCTACTCCCAGCACCACGCCACTCTCCATATCCTCTCCGTAGCCTTTAAAAAGGCTCTTCGTGGATCGGGGAGGGCGCTTAAGGTGCCCACCGAGTCACCAGGTCCTCAGGCATCCGCGCCTGAGGTTTTTGAGGGTCCCCGCGTCGCCGTCGCGGCAAGACCCGTCCCCAGCGGAGCCGATTCCCTCCGGAGCTCGGAGGGAATCCGCCATTAGCTGTTCGCGCCAACCCGGAAGTAGTCCATGTCCATTCTTGTTCACGTAAGATGGCCAACATGCTGTATCAGATTTGTCTTTAGAAACTTACTCCTCAATCCACCCTATTCCGGTAAACTAATACAGTGGTACCTCGGGTTACATATGCTTCAGATTACAGATGCTTCAGGTTACAGACTCCGCTAACCCAGAAAGAGTACCTCAGCTTAAGATCTTTGCTTCAGGATGAGAACAGAAATCGTGCTCCGGTGGCGCGGCAACAGCGGGAGGCCCCATTAACTAAAGTGGTGCTTCAGGTTAAGAACAGTTTCATGTTAAGAATGGACCTCCAAAACGAATTATTATTTTTTTCCTCCAAAAAATTTATTAGTTTTCTCTTATGACACATAGACAAAAACATAAAAGAATAAAAAATACATTTGACACAACATAAAAACTTAACAACAATAAAAACACACAAAATAAAAGATTTTTTTCTCCTTCTATTTCCCTGGTGTATTTACATTGCTAAAAGACTTCCTCAAGACTCTCCAATCTGGAATTCCTCATATTACATATTTAGCAGTTCCCAATTTCATATTTATAACATCAGTATCTTCTTTCATTACTAACTTCTTAACCTTACTTCCAATTGTAATCGATAATAATCTTTGTTATCAATCTTTTTGTATCCCTTAGCCTAATCTGTTACTTCTAGGGATTTCTTAATTATCTTATATTACAATATCTCACTATATCTTCTTTAAATTTCTTCCAATCTTCTTTGTTTCCTCCTTTTTCTGGTCGCAGATTCTTCCAGTCAGGTCAGCCAGCTCCGAAAAGTCCATCATCTTCATCTGGCATTCTTCTATTGTCGGTATTTCTTGCAATTTCCATTTTCTGGCTAATAAAAGTCTTGCTGCTGTAGTGGCATACAAAAACAGTCTAACATCCTTCTTGGGCAATTCTGGTCCTGTTATTCCAAGTAGAAAGGCTTCTGGCTTCTTAATAAATGTATTTTTCAACATTTTTTTTAATTCATTATAACTCTTTTCCCAGAAGTCTTTCACCTTGGAACACATCCACCACATATTTAAAAAGTGCCTTCTTTCTCTTTACATTTCCAACATAGGTTAATGTTGTAGATTTTTGCTAGTTTCACCAGGGTTAAGTACCATCTATACATCATTTTCATAATATATTATTTTAATACAGTACATGCCATGTATTACCCAGAGCGGAAAATGAAAGCAATTGTATCCTCTCTCTTTGTATCATAAAAATGGAGTCTGGCAGTTCCCCGATGGGAGGTCCACTTCCAAAAAGCAAGAGTCTTTTCTGATCTTTTAGCAGTTTCTAGCAGGATAACAAAACAGTTAAATTTCCCCCCTTTCTCCCTGCTGGGTTGGAGATATTTACTTAGAAGCTAAAACAGCTGCTTTGAAGTTACGTCTTTGGTAAACAAGCACTGCTTTCACTTTTTCTCCAGCGGAAAGGGATCGACCTCTGTAATTTAAATCCCTTTCATTCCAAATTTCAGTCAAATTATTATCCTTTTTACTCACGATTGTCCAAATTAAAGTTTACTTGGAGAAATTGGCTGCTCACGATTGCCGGACTCAGGAGCTTCACGCAGTGAGGGAAACGCGTTGGTTGCTCAGAACCCGTGTCTCGAACCCAGCTCACTTTCGGGGCTCTAACAGAGCTTACCGGGAAGCGAGGGAGTCGCTATGGGTACCCACCAGAACACCAGGTCCTCAGAACGCTCGATCTGAGGTTTTAACGGGGTGCCGCAATGCTCTTGCAGTCACCCCCAGTCTCAGTGCGCAGAGCTCTGAAAGAGCTCCTGTCTGCCGTGAAAGGGCGACCAACCCGGAAGTCAGAACAAATTAAGTTCTTAACCCGAGGTACCACTGTATTTTGAGAATGTCACGTCCCATGTTTTTTCCAGCCAGCCAACCTTTCATAGAAAATCCCGCTGACTTCCAGTGGCTCTCTATCTCTATCTAGAGCCATCAGGACAGAGGGACTGCGCTAAGGGTCACCAGGAAATTGAATCATTCAAAGTGCTAGTGCTGGATCAGGTGGAGAGGGTTTCCTAAACTGCCAGCATCCCCTGAGTTGACCTGATGCTGTGCAAGGGTCCCCAACTAACCTTAAAAGACCTGGCCTGGGTTGCCCTTCTGCTTACCTAAACTCCAGGGAGAGTGAAAGTAACGTCTTGTCTGCAGAACAAGACACACCAAGGGGTTGGCAAAGATGAGATCCCATGTTGCTAGAGAGAATCTCAATTCCAATTGCTACTAGAAAAAAGAACCATAAGGAAACCTCACACCCCCTTTTTGAATGTTTTTGTTAAATACTGACCCTCTTCTGGTGAATTCTCAGACAGGCATGCAGACAGAAATTGACTTGGTGCTTCGCTAAGAAAAGGAACCATCTAAAACTATTCATTAAAGAGTATCAATAAATAGAAGCATACATAAATAGAAGCATACATAACATATTTAAATAGAAAGTTGTTTAAATAATAGATTGTTAATCACTCCTTTAAACACAGTTATACATAACATTGCATGATAAAATCATTTTCAGTATAGAAGAAAGGTCACTAATAAACACATTAGGCATCTTAAAAGTGCCGTAAAGCCCAGCACTCCACTCAGGAGATTCTGGCCCAAATTTCCTCATCTCTCAGAGCATTTCCATCTGCAGTTTCTTTTTTCCATGTATTTCTGGGGAATAGCCAGGACAGCACTGGGTTGGATCTAACTGCTGCAGGCAAAGAGAAAATGCGGTCCTTACCAAACTAGTGGTCTTTCACTCTTTCTCAAGGGATGGAAAGAAGTTTGCTTTCAGAGAAGTCCAGAGATGTCTTGAGCAAACCACCTTTGGCTGGTTTAAATAGCCAAATGCTTAGTATTTTAATCTAGTGGGGAATGAGTTAGTATTTTAATCTAGTGGGGAATTAGTGGGGAATGAGTTCATTAGATAATCCCCATGCATCTGTATATCTGCTTTCGCCTCCCATGATTTAAATTGAAGTCAAAAATTGTTTCTTGCAATCCTAAAGGGCAGGAGTGGATCACATGGGGTTAAGTTATTGGGGGTGATTATGATGGAATGCTGGGGGCAGTGAGACAATAGATCCAATTCCCTAAGGATGGATGTTTGGGGATGAGAGGGCGAGTCTGCACATAGTCTGGTTGACCAGCTGTGAGTGAGGGTATCATGCTACAGATTTTGCCTCAGAGGACCTGCCAGAAACCTGAAGTTGAAAATAAATCATGGCCTTCAAACCTGCCATTTGGTGTATTGAATGTAAACCTACAATATGTCTGTCCAGCAGTGCCAACAGGTTTTTCTGCTCCCAATATGTGGGTTGGGCCCTGGAACTCACTCTCAAATCAGGACACAGATTTTCTTCAAATTTGCTTGTCCTTCATGTCATATGGAGCAGGTCAAGGGAGGTGAACGACAAGTTCCTAATTCGGCCCATTTGGCATCCCCTCTGGGCCAGTCAGGCCATTCTGAGCAAGTCACACCCAGCTGCCAATCAATTGATATCACATATGCACTTTTATTCTGCCTAACATGCCCAAGGAGCCCAGGGAGAGCAATTTGAAAAGCAGGGCAATGCAAATACATTCTAAAACAGTGAAATATCATCCAGTCCACCAAAGTCCTGGTATGCTATGTGCCCCATGCTGGTGGGTGGGGCAGTTCCCTTTCTCTCTGTTTATGCCATCTCTTTCTCTCCCTTGCTCTCCAACTCCCTCTCCCACTCCCTAAGCCATCCCCTTGCCCTTCTTTCCTCTTTCATTGATAACCCTGTGAAACAAGGCTCAGGGCTGCAGCAGATTAGGCTGATTGCTGGCAGTTGTGCACCCTTCTTTTCTTGAGGTCTCCTTCTGCTCTGGCTGGTCTCCTGCACTCCAGGTTGGTTGGCTGTGTGCTAATTCAGAAGGACAGGACCATATGCTGGTGATGTGACTTGAAGCAGGGTGGTGATGTGGGGATAGGACTGGGGAGGAGCAGATCTGAACCAAATTCCGTATCCCTCTAGCACCATAGCTATACCACAGAACTTTACATCTGCTCCACAGACTCTCCTTAACATTGATTGCCTACTTCAGGTATATTCTTCTTTAACCGTGTTGCCCAGAACTAGACTAGAGATCATCTTGGTCACCCTCCTCTGAGTACATTCCAGCTTATCAATACGTTTCTTGAGCTTCATGAGCTAGACACAGTACTCTTAGTGTGGTCTGATCAAGGAAACATAGAGCAATACTATTACTTCCCTTGCTCGGGACACTATACTTTTGCAAATGCACACTTGGATGTCATTCACTTTTTCTACTGCAGCATCACATTGTTGACTCATATTAAGCTTGTTGTTTACTAAGACCCTGAGGTCCTTTTCAGCTGCACTACTTGACAAGTCAGGTGCCCCCCACATCTCATGTTTGTGCAGCTGGTTATTCCTCCCTAAGTGTGCCAACAGGTTTTTCTGGCCCCAATATGTGAAGAACAAGAAGAAGAAGAGTTTGGATTTGATATCCCGCCTTTCACTCCCTTTAAGGAGTTTCAAAGCGGCTAACATTCTCCTTTCCCTTCCTCCCCCACAACAAACACTCTGTGAGGTGAGTGGGGCTGAGAGACTTCAAAGAAGTGTGACTGGCCCAAGGTCACCCAGCAGCTGCATGTGGAGGAGCGGAGACGCAAACCCGGTTTCCCAGATTACGAGACTACCGCTCTTAACCACTACACCACACTGGCTCTCAGTTGGGTTGGGCCCGGGAACCCACTCCCAAATCAGAACAAAGATTTTCCTCAAACTTTATTGTCCTTCATGTCATATGGAGCAGGTCAAGGGAGGTGAACCACAAGGTCCCAATTTGGTCCATTCAGCATCCCCTCTGGGCCAGTCAGGCCATTCTGAGCAATGATCGGTATCTGTACTTAAAATCAAGATTAAGATGCTCATTGACGTTTGGAACTCACACACTTGTTCTGCCAGGGACAAGACGTTACAGGCTACAGGGAGTTACTTCCCCAATGCACTTAACATTTCTCATCACCTCATTGGTTCTCCAATGTCCAGAGATGTTAGTCATGCAACTCAGTCCTTAAGTACAAGGTGGGGGTTAATATCCCCACCACCACCAATTTGTCATATTTCAAATGCACCATGAGGCACCCCGATCAGAAGTGGGAGATTAGTGGGGAATTGTGAAGATGATGTTGGGAGGTTACACGCTGGTTTTGGGGGCTTCCAAGTCCTACATCGGGGAGTTTCCCCTGCCCCTTTCCAAAAGCCCTTTGCTTCACGCTGGAGCTCAGCACTTGGGGCTTCCAAAGGGACACAGAACAGCTGATAGTTGGTGCTCCAGAGACCCCTTTTGCCCCCGCCCAGCCACCTTTGCACCTGTCCATACCTGACCTTAGATAAGATGTGAGGTGATTGGGAAGCTTGCCCAGAATTGTCTGATGGGCAAAATGGGGTGGGCCTCCTTGGGGCTGAAGGTTCACCATCCTTGCCTTGGCACAATAATGTTTAGAAAAGAAACACATGTTTTGCAGCATGAAAAGAAATGTCAAAGTATCCAGCAAAGTTTAGTCTGAAGAAGTGCGGAATAGGAAGATGCAGCGACACACTGCAAAAAAAATATATTCTTTCTTTTTTAAAAAACCGATTTTTACTATATTTTCCACGTTTATCATGTTCACATTTTGTTACATAATTCTTTAACTTAATACATTACTCTTTAAGAGCATCGACCTCCTTCCCTCCCTCTTCTGACTTCAACACATCTTTCTATATTTTTCACATTTCTATAATCACTTGTTTACCTTCTGTCTTATTATTATAATATTTCACCTTGTTATCTGTAAAGCAGTTCCTTATATTTGCATTACAAAACATTTGTGATGGCCTGGGAATCCGATTCAGAGGCTGAACCGGAGGAATCCCAGCCTGCGCAGGAGTCTCCGCCTCCAGGACCGGCTGAACTGGGGCAGGGCCTTGATTCTGAAGCGCCTGCACCTGTGCCAGGTCCTCAGGTGCCGGCACCACGTGAATCCATTCTGGCTCCAGAGGTGGTTGAGGACTCAGTGCCTAGAGGTGAGTATCCCCCTAGGCCCAGTAACCCTTCAGCCTCTCCTGAACTGCAGAGGCTCAGGGCAGAGAGGCGAAGGGAACTGGTTTCTTCCAGGAGGAGTGCTCACCTTAAGGCCAGGAGAGGCGGGTCTCCTGGGGGCCGGGACCGCCCCTGGCCTCAGAGAAGATAAAGGCCAGTCAGCCCGGTCCCAGGTTGCGGGAGCAACGTCGTCGCTGAGTACCTGCTCCTACCCGGACCCAGACCTGACCTTCCAGTGTTCCTGTCCCCGCCCGGCTTCCTGCTTCGGACCTCGCCTCACTCCTTGTGAACTGTTTCCACACCAGTGACCCAGGACTGGACTTTGACTACGCCAACGGTAACCCTCCCCCCCCCCCCCGGGACCAGCACAACATTTCAGTTCAAGCCTACAAACATTTTCAGATGTTTACAATTTTCTTTCATGTAAAATATAAATTTGTTCCAGTCCTTTTAAAACAGTTTGTCACACTGATTCCGGATCTTCCCCGTCAACTTGGCCATCTCTACGTACTCCACCATCTTGACCTGCCAGTCTTCCAATGTTGGGAGTTCCTGCTGCTTCCATTTCTGAGCCAGAAGTATCCTTGCAGCCTTTGTAGCATACATAAACATATTTACATCTCTTTTATGTATTTCCTCTCCAATTAAACCTAATAAAATGCCTCTGGCTTTTTATTAAAGTTATATTTTAAAACCTTTTTCAGTTCGTTATATATTGTGTCCCAAAAGGCTTTCACTTTAGAACAGGTCCACCACATATGGAGGAAATTCCCCTCCTTCTCCTTACATTTCCAACAACTTTTATCTTGATTTCTATACATTTTAGTGAGTTTGGCAGGGGTAATGTACCATCGATACATCATCTTAAATATATTTTCTTTGAGTGACACACATGCTGTAAATTTAATTGTTTTAGTCCACAGTTTTCCCCACCTTTCAAAATCAATATTGTGCCCCAAATCCTAGGCCCACCTAATCATAACACTTTTTACCTCTTCATCCTTTGTGTGCCACTCTAGTAATAACCTGTACATTCTCGACAGTATTTTCATTTTACTACTCAGCAATTCTGTCTCTAATTTAGATTTATACTTCCAAATCCATTTGTTTTATTATCCTCTCTAAACACGTAACTGATGGTATTGCAAGCAATCAGTTACCTTTCCTCTCAACTCTTCAAATGATTTTAGCTTTATTTGTTATCTACTTCCATCAACAAGTCTTTGTATGTTGCCCATTCCATTCCCATATTTTTCTTTTTTACTGCAAAGGCCTCCAAAGGTGAGAGCCACCGCAGAGTTTTGCGTTCCAAAAATGTTTTATGTCTGCTCCACACCTTGTATAATGATTTCCTAACAGTATGATTCAAAAACCCTCTGTGCATTCTAACCTTATCATACCACAGGTAGGCGTGCCACCTGAATCTGTTGTCAAATCCCTCCAAATCCAGTATATCTGAGTTATCCAAGGTTATCCATTCTTTCAACCAGCAAAAACACGCCGCCTCGGAATAAATCTTAAGATCTGGCAGGGGGAAACCGTCTCTCTCTTTTGCATCTGTAAATATTTTATACTTAATTCTTGGCTTCTTTCCCTGCCAGATAAATTTAGACAATCTTCTTTGCCATACATTGAATGGTTTTGTTCCACTGATAACCGAAATTGTCTGAAATAAAAACAGCAGTCTCGGCAACACGTTCATTTTGATAGCTGAGATTCTACACATCAATTATAATTTCATTCTGGTCCATATCTCCAAATCTCTGTTCACTTCCTTCCACACCTTTTCATGATTATATTTAATGAGGTTTATATTCTTGGATGTGAGCCAGACTCCTAAATATTTTACCTTTTTTTCTATTGTCATTCCTGTCTTTTATTGTAATTCACCTATTTCTTTACTGTCCAAATTTTTGGTTAATATTTTTGTCTTAGTTTTGTTCAGCTTAAAACCTGCTAATTGCACATACTCTTCTGTCTTTTTCAAAGCTTCTACTACACTGGACGTTGGTTGTTCTACTGTCAAAACAACGTCATCGGCAAAGGCCTTAAGCTTATATTCTTTTGATCCAACACCAATCCCCTTTATTTCTTTTGTTGCTTCTATTTTCTTCAACACGACCTCCAATATTGTTATAAATAACAATGGTGATAATGGACACCCCTGTTTGGTTCCCTTTGTTATCTCAATTTTATCTGTAAGGTTATTATTAATTATCAGTTTAGCATATTGTTCCGAATAAATAGCCCGAATACCATTTAATAATTTTTTACCCATATCCATAATTTCTAAATTTCTTTTCATAAAATGCCAAGACACATTATCAAATGCCTTTTCAGCATCCAGAAACATTAAGATGGCTTGCTTGTCTCTCCTGGAATCCAGATATTCAATTATATCAATTGTATTTGTAACATTGTCTTTCATCTGTCTACCAGGTAAAAATCCAGTTTGGTTCTTTCCAATCTCCTCTCCCAATACTTCTTTAAGCCTATTGGGCAAAATACTAGCAAATAATTTGTAGTCATTGTTTAGGAGCGAGATTGGCCTATAGCTTTTCACTTGCCTCAAATCTGTGTCTTGTTTGGGAATCAACGTGATATGGGCTTCTTTCCAAGTCTCCAGAATTTTGTTCCCCATTAGAATGTTATTCATTACCTCCATTAAAGGAGCTGACAGTTGTTCCGTACATTTCTTATAATACAGTGGTACCTCGGGTTAAGAACTTAATTCATTCCGGAGGTCCGTTCTTAACCTGAAACTGTTCTTAACCTGAAGCACCACTTTAGCTAATGGGGCCTTCTGCTGCTGCCACTCTGTTGGAGCACGATTTCTGTTCTCATCCTGAAGCAAAGTTCTTAACCTGAGGTACTATTTCTGCGTTAGCGGAGTCTGTAACCTGAAGCGTATGTAATCCAAGGTACCACTGTATTTGGCTGTCAAGCCATGAGGTCCTGGTGCCTTTCCGATTATTGCTTGTTTTATTGCTACTTTTTACTTCCAATCCAATTTCAAATTGCAATGTCTAAATTGGCCACTTGGGACCCAATAGAGCAACTTCAGAAATTCAGTTGAAATAAACTCAGTTAACCACTTGGTGTCAGTTATCTAAACAAAGAAGGAACTGAAGCCCAGAGGGGAATGACGAAGCAAAAGGAGGAACAAAAAGTAAATGGCAGAAATCCCCTCTACGATAGTAAAAGTTCTCTCTCAGCTGCCCATTCAGCCTAATCCAATTCTTAAAGTCTCAACAGCCAATATGAGAATGGTCCTCAGAATCCAAAGTTATTAAACAACCCCCCTCTTCAGTCTCTTCAATGACCTAATCCTCAGTAACGGTATCGGAGTATACCAGCAGATCTCAGTTCCCTCAGTTTTAAAACCACGGTTTAAAAAATATGTCAGAATCAAGCAACAGCTATTAAGCGTCCAGAAAGGAAAGATAAATTCCACGGGCAAGTCTCTGGTTCAAACCTTTTGTAAAATTATAGTGACAAAATGCTGGTTCGTTAATCTTTCTCCGTTCTCATTGCCCAGTTACTTTCGGCAAAGTTGGCAGGGTTCCCCCCCCCCCCAGTGTTATCAAGCCGCTACTTACTCCCGTAACTTTTATTGTTGTGACACTGAAGCAAACTTTCAATTCTTCTGAATGTATTTATATGGCTATTTCCTCTCTTCTCTGAAGGACTGACAGAGGTTAGCTATTTGTATCTACTTATCTCTGTTTGTAGCTAAAGCACTGATACACTTTCGATTTTATAGTAAAAAACTTACTGTGCCATTTTCTTGCCAGCAGTGAGACAGACTCCCTATTTGCTTCTCAAAGCTCTCCAAATTCCTTCTTTTGCCAAATAAGTCCAAATTTTCTCCACTTGCCTTCAGATTATCTTCTAATATCGGGAAATCAGCTGCCTTTTGCTATCGGAATTAGAGGCTTCACTCAGCAGAAGTAGTGAGTAGACACCCTTACACCCACACATCCATCCCCTCGGGTTTCCTTTTTACAGGTCTGTCCACCCTTGGAGAGATATGCCAGGGGTGCCACTGGGTCCCCAGCACCCAAAACTCCCTTTTCGGTTTTTTTACTGGAGCTCACAGCGGCCTTGTGTAGCTCCAATCTTCTGCTAAGCTCATATTTCCCCCGAGAGGTTAAATCCGTGTCCAAAATGGCCCCAGCAGCCGACCAGTAGGCCGCCAAAAAAAATATTCAGAAGGAATGCAGAATGAATGCTCCTTGTCGTGTAACATCAATACAACATGCACACCAAGGATGCTTAATAAAGGCCAGATATGTCCAATCTCTGTGTAGAGCATGATATAACAACCCCTGATCTGAAGAGGGAGATTAGTGAGGATTTGCATGTATGATCATTTTTTCATTTATTTCCATTACTTTTATACCACTTTTTGAATCTGTGTCATAGCTGTCAATGTTTCCCATTTTTTAAGGGAAATTCCCTTATCCTGAAAAGGATTCCTCACAAGAAAAGGGAAAAGTTGACAGCTATGATCTGTGTTCACCATCTGAGGCCCTTTTCTGCATGCCTCCCCCATGTGAGGTTCTGAGGTTGGCAACATGAGAATGGGTCTCCTCTGTAGTGGCTCCCCAAGGTTTGCCTGGCACCTTCATTATAGATTTTTAGGTGCTGGGCCAAAAGGTCCCTCTTCAAGCAGGCCTTTAGCGGATTAATATTCTACAGCCTTTTAAATGTATCTGTGGGAAGGCGAGTTTATTGTTTTGCTGTTTTGATTTACTTATTTACTGGTTTTTAATCCTGTATTTTATTCTGTGAACTGCTCTGAGATCTTACAATGAAGGGTGTTATATAAATCTAATCAAACAACAACAACAACAACAACAACAACAACAACAACAACAACAACAACAACAACAACAACATTACTGGTTTCTGAAGCCACAGCAGGCACTGTGATTCTCCATTAGATTGGCTTCACTCCTGAACAGATGCCAACAAGTGATGTGAATGTGCGGTTTGGCCTTTGGGGTGCAGAACCAACAATTAGAAGACCTTTAGACCAGCAAGTCGAGTGAGCACCAATCTTTTGCAGTTGCTTGACTAGGGAACCCAGCCAAAGGTAGATTTCTTTGTTTGAGAAGTCTGCCGGCTTCTGCCAAAGCAGTCGTGTTTCATCCCTAGAAGAAACAGCACTTGCTTGGTAAGAAATCCTTCCTTCCTTCCTTCCTTCCTTCCTTCCTTCCTTCCTTCCTTCCTTCCTTCCTTCTGCTGGCTCAACTAGTGCTGTGCTGAGAAATCCTCCTGCCTTCCACCCATCCCTATCCCAAACAGTCTCCTTTTGTTCATTCTGCAAGCCCTTTTATAATGCTGTGACGTTTTTATTGATTTTATTATCTGTATTTTAACAGATTTTGTTTTAATTCTATTGCAGTTTAATTGCTTGTTAATGAAAATCCTTCATATGTCTTAGCTCTCCTTATTTTATTTGTGTTTTGCATTTTTATCTGTAAGCTGCCTTGAGTCCCGGTCTTAGGGGGGGGGATATAAATCACCATCACCACTATGATCATATTAAGACTCCCCCCGCCTCTCCCTCTTAGCTTCCTTTCAGCTGATCTGAAGCAGGATCCATTTCCATCCACCATGAAGCATCTGATGATCTTGTTATTTGTTCTGGCTGTCACCTGCAGTGTAAGGACTCAGGTAACCCCAGAGCCGGTGACTTTGAAAAAGAAGGAGCCAGTAAGTATGAAATTAAAAAAACCATCCTTTCAGACCATTGGTTGGGGCATCCACCTTCCTTGAGAGGCACAATACTTTTTTCAAATATAATTTTATTTTTCATTTTCAGTTTTTACAAATATTTTGACAAGAAAAACAGAACCTTTGTAGAATTTACCTTCTCCTTGATTTCTCTCCTCTCTTTTCTGCGTTTATTTATTTCATATCTTTTTATTACTGCATATCCAATTCAAATATATTTACAGATTCTCCCTTAACCGCCAATATTTTAATTTGTTTAGAATGTGTCTTCAAACAGGCAATAAATTTACCCCATTCTATTTTAAGAAGTCTCTCTTCTTGATTTCTTATTCTTCCAATGGGTTTTGCCATTTCTGCATATTTCCTTAATTTTAATTGCCAATCTTCCTTGAGAGGTACAATATTCTGGTGTATAACTGGTTAAACAAAACTCCAAACATTGGACACTAAAGTGTTCTGAGGAGCTGTCAAAAGAGCTGTCTGTGTTTCACCTGAAGAATAAATTATTAAGAGGAGCAGCAATAGCTGTTGGGTGGGGGGGTCAGTCTAGATGATGTCCATGGGTCCCTTCTGGGCATGTGATTGTGTACACAGTAAAGCTTAGAATCTAGAAGAAGAAGCTGAAGCAGTCAAACCATCATTAAATATGTGAGTCACACGCATTAAGTGGTATCTCTCCCTACTTAAAGGGTTGTCCTTTTGGTACTTACCGAAGATCAGCTGCTGAGGGAGAAGATATGAGTGGCATTTCAAAGGCTGAGAATGACAAGGACCTCAAGTTCTGATGGGAGCATGGAGCAGGTTCGTTTGGACTGGTAGATTGTGTGGGATGGGGTACAAGGATAATTAGTGCATTGAATAATCTCCATGCATCCGTAAATCTGCCTTTGCCTCCCATGATTAAAATTGAGGCCAAAAAATGTTCCTTGCAATCCTAAAGGGCAAGAGTGGATCTCATGGGGTTAAGTTATGGGGGGGGTGATTTTGACGGAATGCTAGGGGGCGATTTGTGGTGGTAAAAGCAGTGAGACAATAGATCCAAATCCCTAAGGATGGATGTTTGGGGATGAGTGGGCGAGTCTGCACC
Organism: Podarcis bocagei; assembly: GCF_964188305.1. NCBI lineage: Eukaryota > Metazoa > Chordata > Lepidosauria > Squamata > Lacertidae > Podarcis > Podarcis bocagei. The sequence goes on along the minus strand of NC_138132.1, from coordinate 78,788,672 downwards.
TAGTCTGGTTGACCAGCTGTGAATGAGGGTATCATGCTACAGATTTCTGACATGGGAAGGCATTACACTAAAAGTCCCACCCAGATCTCAAATTCTGTTATTGCTGCCTGCTTGGTAGAGAAAGTTTCAGCTGATCTCTCAGAGTTATGCCTCCCCTCCCCTCTTCTTTCTCCTCACAGGTGAAGAGGTGACTCTGGTCATGGAAAACTGAAAAGCAGACTGGAATCAACCCAAATGCTAAGCAGGTTCATCAAAATATCTCAAAGGCCTAATGCATGCCACCTCTGCTTCCTTATTCCTTTAACCCAGAACCCAGATTTCATGGGCACCCCAAACAACACCCCATTGCCTCAGATGGCCTGCCAGAACCATGAAGTTGCAAATAAATCATGAACTTCAAACCTGCAGTTTGGTGTATTGGATTTAAACCTACAAAGGAGTGCCAACAGGTTTTTCTGGTCCCACAGACTCTCCTTAACATTGATTGCCTACTTCAGGTACCCATGAAAGAGTTCTAGAACAGGCAACATGAAACTTATGTTGTAAACTGGGCAGAATGGGTGTGGGCATCAGGTGGTTTGGAAACTTTTGCAATCCCAACTACCATTGAACCCAACATGTTTTGACTACCTCCCATTTTGACTTTAGGCACTGTCACTGGAACTTAACCCCACCATAAGTTGAGAGTCACCTGTACCTACAAATGAGACACATCATCTGCTGAGGAGGTCTCATTCCAAACAGCAATGCAGGTAGAATCAATAGCCAGGACAACCTTGGCAAGATGGGGTGATATGGGGCATCTGTTACAGAAAGTGTTTGCAGCTTCATTGGGCCAGGAATGGTTTTGTTCCCTGCCTTGTGGTGCTTGAATGAGCTGGACATTGTCTCCACTTTGCTGCACACAGGGAAATCCAGCAGAATTGAGAACACATTGTCTTCTTCCTTGTCACCAAACAGGAGCAGATGCCACATGGACTGCAGGTGGGGGAGGATCTTGGGGTGAAGGAAGACTCCAGCCCTGGATTGTATCCATTGCCCCTCTGCCTGCCTTAAGTGCCCATGAAGAGAGCTGCTCAGCAGCTCCGGGCCACTACATGGACTCTCCTTGGTGCCTGCCAATCACAGGTTGAGGGGGGTCTCCTTCTATTGAAGCTTCCTCCCAATTTCCTTCCACAAAACTCCAAACTTCAATGTCTAAAATCCCTGGTAGAGGACAAGGATCCTGAGATCACATTAAGGGTAGCTGCTTTGAGCCCGGCTTCGGCTGGGGAGGGCGGGATATAAATAATTTATTGTTGTTGTTGTTGTTGTTGTTGTTGTTGTTAATATTTTTTATTATTATTATTATTTAGTATAAAAACTTAGGGAATAAGCTGTGCTATCATAATGATTAAGGTTTAAATGATAATTTTAGGTTATATGTTAGTGACTAAGTTTTAATTTATATATTTTTTAACTGTTGCTACATCTGTATTGTCCCTTTTATACCTAATTTCAAATTCAGAGGTATCCCTATCATGTTCCAGGGCATGTTGCAACAATTTAAAATGCAGTCGTAAAACTTATAATTACAAATAGGCTTGGTCCTGAATGTGGTATAATCAGCCTCATATAACCAACAACCTTAGCTCTAATTAGTGCATGAAGGGGTTAAGACTGTTAGAAGAAGAAGAAGAAGAAGAGTTTGGATTTGATATCCCGCCTTTCACTCCCCTTCAGGAGTCTCAAAGCGGCTAACATTCTCCTTTCCCTTCCTCCCCCACAACAAACACTCTGTGAGGTGAGTGGGGCTGAGAGACTTCACAGAAGTGTGACTGGCCCAAGGTCACCCAGCAGCTGCATGTGGAGGAGCGGAGACTCGAACCCGGTTCCCCAGATTACAAGACTACCGCTCTTAACCACTACACCACACTGGATCTGGAGGTGGAGGGCAAGATGCAAGATACATGAAAGTGCAGGGCAAGATGAAAGACATAGCTCTCTTCTCCAACAGAAAGGTATGGTTAATGAGCTATGGAGGAAGAGTTGAGGAGCACCACCATCTCCCAGCATATGCCGCCCGAGGCAATCATCTCACTGCCTAGTGGTAGGACTGGTCCTGGCTTTGCCTGCAAGGGTGTGTGGCTGTGGCAATCCAGTCAGATGGGCGGCATATAAATAATAAAATCATCATCAAGGGACTCTGCGCTTCTGAAAGTTCCACTACCCTACCACTCCCCCATCACCATGAGAGGTCACTCCCCCATCACCATGAGGGGAAGGGTTATCAAACCCTAGGTTCCCCCATTCCACCAGGTGAACTCTACCAGTAAGGATGTCTAAGCTGGATGCTCTAAGCTTAGACCACATGGCTTAAGCAAACCATCTTTGTTTTTCTATACAAATAATTTGGAAACTCACACCACTTTGGAACATAAGTCTTACTGCCTGTGTATTCTTACTGCAATATGGAAAAACACGTGAATCTCACCTTTGAAGAGTTTGCAAGTAAACAATTTTTAACTTTGGAAGGAACTTGGTAGGGGGTATTTTAAAGGTCTAACAGTCTATATTTTTATGCTTGACTTTGCTGCATATTTTGTGATTTTAAATCTCTGCTGGGATTCTCTCACCAAAAACCTAGATCTCGGCATCCAAGGAATGCTCCCTTTTATTATTTTAACCAGATTTTTTTAAAAAAACAAAAACAAAACAGCAGCAGCAGCAACAACAACAACATTGAAAACGTACATCACAGGTGTCAAAGACCAAGGTAAAGAGGTACAGCTTCACTGCAAATTGTATAATGAGTTTGCCCTCTGTGGGGAGGGAGTTCCACATCTTAGGGGCTGCCACAGAGAAGACCCTTTCCCAGGCCGTCACCCCACGAACCTCTGAGGGCGGTGGAAGTACCGATACCAAGAGGGCCCCACTCAGTGGCGTAGCATGGGTTGTCAGCACCTGGGGCAAGGCAAGTAATTTACGCCCCCTAATCCGTGGATTTGCGCACCCTAACCCTAACCCCCAGATGTTGCGCCCGGTGCGGCCGGCCCCCCCTGCACCCCCCACGCTACACCACTGGCCCCACTGCACCTGAGAGTTTCTGTAGGGAAGGAGGCAGTATTTCAGGTATTTGGGGCCTGAGCACCTTGAACTGAGCCTGGAAATGAACCACCAAACCAATGCAGCTGTTTTCAGATGGGAGTTATATGTGATTTAAACAGAACTCCAGCCTGTAATCTGGACACTGCATTTGGGGACCAATTGAAGTTTCTGAGTTGGAGGTGGGTTAAGTTCCTTCACTCCACACCTGCTGTGACCCTAATAATTATCGGGGACACCCTCAACCCAGCCTCTGGCTAATGCTCCCGTCCTTATTATTTTTAAACCCGTATGTCAAATGCGAAAAAAATGCATTGAACTTGCTCATCTCGTCAACAAGAGCTTTCTTCCTCTCTTCTGTGGGGGGGGGGGGGAGGAGTGAAGCAGCTCTCTCCAAGGTGCTGAAACTCTGTAATTTCAAAGACTGCTATCGCATTGCCTTTGGGGCGTCTTAACTGTGGGAGTCTCTTATCTTGACACTGCTGTGGAATGGAACAGGAGGCAATATGCGACAAAACAGCACAAATCCGACTCTAGACCAGGGCTGGCTAGATTGACATCTGGTACAAAATCACAAAACATCACAAAAGAAGCATCACATTTAGCAGAAAGTTTTACCTCCAGTCTACTCAGTGCTTCAAATACTCTCTTTTTTTCAACATTGTTGCACTGTGTGTTTTAAAGGATGGGTGTTCGCATTTTCACGTTTGTTCAATGGATTGTTAGAATTCATAAATGGCTCAGAAGGCTGCTTTGCCATCAAGTGATATTCATAATTTTATTGATTTATTTCATCTACCAAAATTTATATACAGCTTGGTTGTAAAAAATATATATAAACAAGCCTCTAGGCAATTTGCAACAATATGAAATAAAACATTAAAGTTATTGATTAAAACAGGTATTAATAATATCTAAAAGTTTATTAAAATCGACAGTGGCTAAACAATAACAAAGCAGCAACAAAGGCAACAATAACCCACCATGTATCCTTTACATGTCTGGATAGGCTTGCCTTTAAAAAATGTTTTAGGTGCTGAATTAAAAACACTGTGAATGAACCTGCCAGGTGCCTATAGGCAGGGAGTTCCAAAGTGCAAGTGCTGCCACACTGAAAGATTGGTTTCTTACAACTGAGGAAAAAATATTATGTGCCACCTGTAACAGTAATAATTTTGGGTTTTGTCCAATTAAGTCTAATGCTGTGGCCCATTTAAATTAATGGACATAAGTTAGCCACGGTCCATAAACTTCAGTGTGCTTACTCTGAGTAAGATTAAAATTGAATACAGCCCCTTGTTAGCAATGATTCCCAAAGTCTTCATTCCTTACGGGTAGCATTTTTTAATATGCATTGAGCAATCCAATCTGCCCCCCCCCCCGCGTTGTCTTTTCAAAGGCTTACAGAGCTTAGCTGGGAGGCAAATTTGCAGTTGGTCACCCAGAGTTCCCCTTTGCCGACTCAAACAATAAGCTTGAAGGTAAGCCTTGCAGTTAATTAAATATGCTAATTAACCAGCAGCCCTTCATCACGTCCATTATTACGGGGAAAGGCGGGGTTCTCCAGAATCGCACAGCGTAGCTATGCAGTTGTGAACGCACAAGCCTCCTGGTGTGTTGATGTCTCGGGAAGTGGCATGCAAGAAGCACACAGGGCGTGGCAGAGCTCCACACAACACATTCAGCCAAGCCAGAGGAAGGACTGAATACTATGGCAGTGAGAGCCCATCTCCATGCTTTAGCTCAAGGCTATAAAAGACAACAAATATAAATAGGGTGATATATACTTCCCTTAAAAGAGTCGAACCTGTAGAAAAATGCTTTGTATCCTTTTCATATAACAGGCCCAATATTGTCATAATAATAATAATAATAATAATAATAATAATAATAATAATAATAATAATAATAATAATTTATTTATTTATACCCCGCCCATCTGGCTGGGCTTCCCCAGCCACTCTGGGCGGCTTCCAACAAAATATTAAAATATCGTAATACATCAAACATTAAAAGCTTCCCTAAACAGGGCTGCCTTCAGATGTCTTCTAAAAGTCTGGTACTTGTTGTTCTCTTTGACATCTGGTGGGAGGGCGTTCCACAGTGTCTGGTTCCCTGTAACTTGGCTTCTCGCAGCGAGGGAACTGCCAGAAGGACCTCAGTGCTGGACCTCAGTGTCCAGGTAGAACAATGGGGGTGGAGACGCTCCTTCATCATCATCATCATTTGGCTTTTTAAATTAAAATTTTACAGAGATATATCAAACATAAATCATAAAAAATCAAGATTCCAAGGAATCTCCTGGATTTCCACCCACCCCTTTGTGGGTCCTGTTTTTTATCATTTCTTTCTGCATCTTTTATGATAGCCCAAAATCTTTTCCATCTCCATTGTATCCAGAATTCACCCTTAAACTACAAGTGATATTCCAATCCTACTAACGGTTTTAACTATTTGCAATGGTCTTTAAGATAAGTTATAAATTTTTCCCATTCCTTATTAAAATTTTGGTCTTCTTGATTTCTGATTCTTCCCATCATTTTAGCCATTTCAGCATAGTCCATCAACTTCATCTGCCATTATTCTCTGGTGGTGACTTTGTCCTCTTTCCATCTCTGGGCCAATAACATCCACGCAGCCATGGTCGCATACATAAATAGTCTTTTCTGCTCCCTTGGGATTTCAGCACCAGGCCCAGTATTGTCTACACTGACTGGCAGCAGCTCGCCAATGTTTCTTTCACAGCACTACCTGGCTGCAGACTTTTAGCCTTTGGCTAAAGTCTCCAATTTAAGTGCTCTAAACAAATACCTTGTTAAGTGAAGGATCCTTCAGAAGTACAACTGGCTCCCCCTTCAGACTTTCTCTGGTTGGGACAGTGCCAGATGAGCAGGCACAATGTCAGGAGTGGTGCCCCACTCACTGCAAGCAGATTAAGGTTTTGCACATGGAATAACTCTCAGAAGGCACCACAATAGTGTGTGTGTGTGTGTGTGTGTGTGTGTGTGTGTGTGTGTGTGTGTGTGTCAGGGAAAAGAAACTCAATTTAACATCCTACTGGGACATCTTAGGTAACTTCTTCTCATTTCCAGGCCTCCAGTTATTGAGTATTTAATATTTACATTGCAATCACGAAGAGGACAATATTCTTTAAAACCTCTATTTATATGCAAGTGCAATTAGCTTTCATATGCTCTTTTTAAATAAAAATAATAATAATAACTTCAGCAGCCAGGCCTTGGATATCCTTTGCTTCATTTCACATACTTAATATTCACAACAGGAAGCACAGTAGTAGTTTTAAAAATTAAAAAAACAACAACAACAGATGCCATCGTGGTACAGATGAAGAGGGGAGCAGGGGCCAGTGAGGTGTTCATGGATGCAGAAAAACAAACCTAGGCATTGCTCTCAAAAGATTTCCAGCCTAAGGGGGAGATTGGCAGATTACAGAGCCTCTGTTGCACATTAAAGAGAGATGGTTTGAATTGTGGATGGGCTTAAAGCAGCCTTCCCCAACCAACCTCCCTCCCTGGCCATTGCGACAGTATCTTGAGGGCCCCAGGGTTCTCCAGCCTTGCTCAATCCAGATTGAGTGCCTGCCAGATCTTTTGGACTACTGCCTCTATCCGCCCCAGCTAGCGCAAGCATCCGGAGGGTGCCTGGTTGCCTAAGGCTGATGCAAAATAATGAAATATGTGAGGTTTCATTGGTAGCTCAATAAAGAAGAGACTTGCTGCTGGATCAGGCCAGTTGCCCATCTAGTCCAACATCCTATTCTCACCGTGGCCAACCAGATACCTGTAGGAAGTTCACAAGCAGTACCTGGGTGCAACAAGAACTCTCCCCGCCTGCAGCTCCCAGCAACTGAAATTCAGAAGCAAATTGCCTTCAACAGTAGAGGTAGAACACAGCTATTGCGGCTAGTAGCCATCAATAGCCCTCCCCTCCTCCATGAATTTGTCTCATCCTCTTTCAAAGCATCCCAGTCGGAGGCCATCACTATATCTTGTGGGAGTGAACGTCATCATTCAACAATGCTTTTTAATTACTCCTGGATTAAAACCCAGAAGCAGGCTTTCAAAGGACACAGCACGAAAAAAGAAAACAACAGCAATCAACCTAACAGAGAAGAGAGGAAGGAAGTTTGCAAAGTCTGGGGCGACGTACCCCAGTGGCAGTCAGGGGTATAAATATACTGAGCTAAGAGTGTGTCTGCTGAAGAGAAGAGCGCTAACCTTCAAAGGGGGGAGTGGTTCTGAACACAAGAGCCACACTGCATTCTCCAAAAGCACTTGGGAACACATGGAAGTTTAGGCATGGATCTGCACAGAAGGGTATCTCTGTCCTAAGGGGAAAAGCACATGTGTTCTGTTGCAGTTAGATATCACAATCAGGCAGCCCACTGGAGAATGTTATTATCAGATCCTGGGGTGAAGAAGAGGTCCCTGGGTAGACAGGCAGCAACACCAATGGGGCAGCAAACAAAGCAGTATCCAGGGCAAGATCAGAGTCCAAGTAAGCAGAGTCCAGGTTAGAGTCAAAGTCAGAGCAGTCCATGGTTGGGTTGTGCACAGAAGTGATACAGATACTTTGTTCCAACAACTCTTCTATTTCTGCCCTGGGGTTTTTGATGTGGAGCTACTAAAGCCACACCCCAACTCCTGTCAACTCCCTTCTCTCCAGAGGTCTCCTTAAGAGGAAGGCCCTACTCCCAATGAGTCCTTACCTGTAGCTGCACATTCCTCTGGCTAGGCCGAATTCCCATCCACCCTTCCCTTGGGCTTGGGACCAATTCTGTCTCAATGAATGAATCTTTACAGTGGTACCTCGGGTTACATGCGCTTCAGGTTACAGACACTTTAGGCTACAGACTCCGCTAACCCAGAAATAGTACCTTGGGTTAAGCACCTTGCTTCAGGATGAGAACAAAAATCGTGCTCCGGCTGTGCGGCAGCAACGGAAGGCCCCTTAGCTAAAGTGGTGCTTCAGGTTAAGAACCGTTTCAGGTTAAGAACGGACCTCTCCAGAACCAATTAAGTTCTTAACCCGAGGTACCACTGTATTTGCATCAGCCATAGGCCATAGCAACAAAAGAACATTGCAATATACACAGAACAGAAATAAAAAGTTGATTATATAAAACACAGTTTAGGGTCCTGAATCAGCAAATGGTGGGTCTTATTCTGATTGCCCCAGCTAAAAACCTTGCAACCTTTGCTGCCACCTGCTCATCTTGATCTGCCAAGAGAAAGGACACTGTGGCAGTGGTTGGGCAATCCGGAATGGACAATAAAAGAGGGATGGTAATCTCATTCCTCAAGTCTTTATAAAGAGTGCAAGCCAGAAGGGCACACGCCACCGATTCGGTACTGCCATCTCCACTGGGACAAAAGCGTTTTTCATGTGGAATCTGTTGGAATTATCCCTCAAGTATAATACATTCAATCTTGCGAGAGTAACAGCACGTCTATATTTTGGAATTGCTAGGTTATGCAGATAGGATGCCAGAGAATCAAAATGGGAAGGCATGCCTTTCTCTGGTGTCATTACAAATAAGGAGTGAGCTGTACACAGCAAATAAGCAAAGGGGAAATGGCTGCTGAGCTGCACCCACCATTGTGAGGCCTGAGGACGTGATGATGATGATGCCTCTCCAGCTGCTGTTATTGGCTGTGGACACCCTGTGATGTCACATAAGCACATGGCAGCTCAGTGAATATACAAAAGCGGCCCAAGGGGAAAGCCCAAAGCAAAGCTTAAAAAGGACACAGTGGACAACAGTTGTGTTATTCATTACTTGGTGATCTCCTTCGACATGAAGTGTCAAATGGAAGGAGGCCATCATCCGTTAATGAGATGCTGTGGAGCAGCGAGAAGGCAAGTGTACCTTCTGAGCAGGACCGTGGCTTGAAAGCGGCAGATATCCATGGTTGGAAGCTGGTGATGGACCTGGCAGAAGCTGTGATTAGCATGTAGAAGCCCGAGGTGCCGCAGGGCTGAAGGAGGCTGAAGTTTGTGCACATAAGCTGATTGAAATTCACCTTCAGAAGGCCATTGACAAAAGCTGTGTGGATATTTGTGGGCTGATGCTGGGGTAAGTATGGAGAGTGGACATAGGTCACCTACCAGACAAGGTATGCCTGGGAATTGCATGTTCAGATAGTGGTGTAGGCTGCCCTTCAGGCTCTGGGCGAATGAACCGCTGGATATTCATGGGTGGGAGCCAGCAGAGCCAGCGGACATGGCTGTTTCTGCATATATATTTTAATAGTACTTATATAAAATATATTAGTTTGCTGGTAGTTGTGCAGAGCATTTTGCATGAATAAATGTCAACCCATACTGGTTATTAGAGCTGCATTTGAGAAAATAGCTATGAAATTGTTTTTAGAAGATTTAAGCAAAGATCTGAGAGTTTGCTTTCTCACTTTGGAATTTTGCTGAGCTTTTAGATGTGCATTGTTTTATGTTGCTTTGATTCTGCTTCGATGTCTGAGGCTGAACTCACCCTGGGTGCAGTTGGCCCCTACTTAGCCTCGTTGCAGGATCCCAGCTTCTCACTTGCAGAAGGTAAGGTCCCCCACTCCTGGACCCCCACTCGCCAGCTGAGACCTGGCAGGAGGCAGCAGCTAGTTCTGCAAATGGTTGCACAAGGAAGGCTATGATCCATCGCAGGCTTACCTGGGAGCAACCCTAAGTGAGCACAAGGGGACACAAGGGGAGCACAAGGGTATGTGTAACCTAGATGGGCTATTGGCCTGATCCAGCAGCCAGACTTATTATTTTCTTACATAGAAAAGAGGGTAGGACATTCTCACAGTACTGTGGAGGAACCATTCAAAGAAGCTGAATGTTGGAAGGTTCAGGGCAGGAAAAAGGAAGTACTTCTCCACATGGTGCATAGCTAAACTCTGGAACTCCCTCCCACAAGATGCAATGAAGACCACCAGCTTGAATGGCTTTAAAAGAGTGTTAGGCAAATTAATGGAAGGTGAGACTATCAGCCAACCATGATGACTATGTTCTGCTATCACTCTAAGAGGCAGTATGCCTCTACATGCCAGTGTCTGGGAATCACAGGTGGGCAGAGAGCTCTCATGCTCAGGTCCTGCTTGCAAACTTCCTGCTACGGCATCTGGTTGGCTACTGAGAGATCAGGATGCTGGACCAGAGAGGCTTTTGACCTGCTGCAGGTTCTTCTCATGAGTTTGATTGTTTCTCGCAACTCAGCAAGTTATGCATATCCTCAAAGCGTCCTGGGTTTCCAGGGACCATCGCAGACTTACAAAAGCCATCCCAGCTTCTGATTTGATCCCGGAATATCCCTATTTCTCCCACCAGTGATGCCTCTGCTGAACTCGGGGGGGGGGAGGTGCTGACGACTGTGAGAGAGCACCCTGTTGCCTCTCCATGGCCACTGCTGCCAGCCTCCTCCCTTGGGCAGCTTGTAGCAGCTGCTGGAGAGGTGAAGAGGATGAGGCTGAGGCCACTGAGGCCCAGCCCCATGTGAGGGCCAGCTCTGAGGAGCAGACAGAGGGCGGGGCCATTCTGGGGAGGGAAGAAAGGGGGAGTGGAGCAGAGCGCAAGGAGTCTTGATTTTTTATATTTTTAAAAAATGCTTTGTGCATCTGCGTCTGATCTTGCCCTTTTCTAAAATTTATTTGTCGATGTGTGTTTTCCTTTTTGTAAACCTACTGAAGAATACAATGAAATGGGGGTAAGGGGTTTTTCTCAGGACGATGGAGGGTGTGTGTGCTGTGTCCCATTGGTGTAGTAGCGGTGGCACTTGCCCTTCTTCTGACAGGAAATGCTGTGCAGGGGATGGGCAAAGAAATTGGAGTTTAGGGGGGTCAGTTGGGGGTGAGTGAGAAATGTCCCCGTTTTCATCTGAGCAGTGTTGGAGGGCATGGCTATGCGACCTCTTTCCAACTTCCGATGTATTTTAGGAGAGGCTAAGTAAAATAAAACGATTGCATGTCTCCCTCTGTTGTTGTTTTCCCTTCTTTCAATTCAAAATGTGCCCCTGGACTTGTCTTTCCTCCGGATCACTAGTCTTCACCCACGGAGAGGCTCGTGCTGACTACCCACCAAAGTGCCATTGGCTTGCCGGGTGGATTTGACTGCCTGCGTCACTCAGGCACAGCTCAGGGAGGGCTTTATAAAAAGCAGGTGCCGCATCCCGCTCTTGAGGACAAGACCGGACTAGGGAACAGCGCTGTCCCTCTCAGCCTTAGAACCAAGGAGCTTCTGGGGCAACCTCCGCCATGCAGCTGGTGGCCAGGCTCATCGCTGTTCTGCTGCTGGTGTGGAGCATGAGAGCATCTGCCTTGCCTGGGGAGGATAAGTTTTCTGTACAGAGCAGCAGGGTGAGTTGAAAAGGGACACCTTTCCTTTAAAATTCTAGGGTTTTGTGCAGAAGGCTTTTAAGGTTTCTGGTGCTTTAAAAGATGGGCAAAGCCGCCTGGTGGAGGAGAGGAGACTGTGCTCAAGAGGGAGGCTTTTGGAGGGGATGGAAAGGGGAGTACGAACAGATGTAAATAATGGGGAGATCTGAGGAATAAAGAAAGTGAGCAAAAGGGGAATAAGTCAAATACCGAAGAAGGGTTTTTTCCAAGGTTGCTGTCTTCTTTTCTTGAGTAAATGATAACAAACTCAAACTAAGGACTAGCATCGGAATGCAGAGAGAACGAAATATTTTGCAGTGCAACCCCCGGGGTCCTGCCTGGCTCAATTAGCAAGACTTATTCCCAGGTAAGTGGAGGCTGGATTGCAGGCTAAGGGAAGGAAGGAGAGGAGAAGAAACAGAAAGAAGGAGAGGGAAGGAGAGTGGGTCCATCAAAGCAAGAGAGAGGAAAGAAGTTAAATGCATGCTTCTTGTTTAGAAAGGATGTCAGCAGTGGCAAAACAGTCCTCTGGGGTGGTGCTGCAGCTGAGTGGTAGAGCATCTTCTTCGCAAACAGGAGTTCCCAGGTGCAATCTCCAGCATCTCCAGGAAGGGCTGGGAATATCCCCTGCCTGAAATCCTGGATAACTTCTGCCAGTCAGTGTAGACAATATTGAACTAGACAGACCAAAGGTCTGATTCAAGATAAGGCAGTGTTCTCCTAATGGCTACTGTTTGTTTGCTCCTTTTCCTGATTGAAATCCAACAGGTGTGGTTCCCCCCAAATTTTTTTTAGAGAGGTGGGGACTACACCTGTTACATTTCTCCCTGTGGTTAAATGCACCACTGGGAAGTATGTGGGCAGGAGGGGGTACGCAGTACAGTCCTAAACATGTCAACTTGAATGTCCTATTGAAATCAATAGAGCTTGCTCTCAGGTGTTTGAGATTGCAACTATAATTTACAAAGGCACAAAGGGCTAAAATAAAAATTGACTCACGTATGCTGAGGGTAGTGATATTAGCTTACTGTTGTGTGCCAGGGAATGAGCTAAGCTATTACTATCTCCAATTTTAAATGCCTCGTTGTCACGCTGCGCAATTTAGCTCTGTCTCTTATGAACTAGCATCTTTATTTGATCAGGGAGATTAAAACTACTAGGCAGTGAAGCCTGCATTCCATTTCCCTTCCACCACACATGCATTCTTTGCTGAGCATAAGTCTATGAATCCTTAACAGCAGGGTGAAATGCAGAAACCCCATCTATGTAGCTTCCTGGGGGCGTTGCCTGTGTCGAATCCCTGTCTGCTGTGCTGTTCTGAAATTTTATTTATGTTTATAAAAAGCCATTTGCATGTTTCTTCTCAGCCCAGAAAAGCAGCCCCCACAAAAGTGGCTCAAGAGAGGTGGGGGTATGGATATATTCTATAGGATAAAACCAGGAACAGGATAAAACAAGCAAAACATGAATATCAGACAGAAACTTCAAAGGAAGCTAAAAGTGAGGGGGGGTGAAGTCTTGGGGAAGGGCTGTAGCTCAGTGGTTAGAGCAGAACTAGATTAGCTGTTTTACATGAAGAAGGGCCCCAGCATTGATCCCTGGCATCACCAGGTAGGACTGGCCCCATACCTGAAATTGCTTGAGAGCTGCTGCCAGTCAGTGCAGACAATACTGAGCTAGGCAGGCCAAGGATCTCGCTTGGTATAAGGCAGCACCCTATGTTTCTGTGTCTTCAGGGAAGGGCCATAGCTCATGCTTTGCATGCAGAAGGTCCCAGGTTAAACCTGTGGCATCTCCAGGTATATCCTCTGCCTGGAGAGATGCTGCCAGTCAGTGCAGGCAGTACTGAGCTAGATGGACCAACAACCTGATGCAGTATTGCAAAGGGCTGCAGTTCAATGGCAGAGCACCTGCCTTGCATTAAGAAGGTTTCAGATTCTACCCTGGCACCTCCAGTTAAAAAATATTAGGTAGAAGGAGAAATGAGAATCCGGTTGATGCCAATTATGATAATATATTTCAATCCCACCTTCCTTCCAAGTAGCCATACCTGGTTCATTTCCCCACCCCATTTCATCCTCACAACAAGGTGGGTTAGGCTGAGAGAAGACATGTACCTAGTGAGCTTCATGGGCAAGTGGAGATTTGAACCCAGGTCGCCCAGGTCCTAGTCCAGCACTCAAACCACTACACCACACTGGCTCTCAGCCTTTGTATGACCTGGCTGACCTTTCTGAGAGCTGGGTACTAGACTGGGATGGATCTTTGGTCTGATCCAGCAGCCAGGCACTTCTTACGTTCTCCATGTATTTTATTTCCCACAGTGACTCTCTGTTTTTAAAACCCCTTTACACTCTCCAGCAAGGGGGCAGGGACTCACTTTCCTGCTTTCTCTTTGCCCTCTGCCCTACTGCTTGCTTTGTGATTGCAGGAGCAAACCAAAGCCCGAAAAGGTCTGATCCTGAAAATGCTGGCAGATCTACTGGACGGGGTGGACGTGAGCCGTGATGGGACGGCTTCCTCCGACGCGGAAGACCTGCTGGAAAGCAACCTGGAGGAAGAGCCCTCTGTGTTGGGGAGGTTACCCCAGCTCACCCAGAGGGATCGCAAAGCCCCCTGTAAAAACTTCTTCTGGAAAACATTCACTGCCTGCTAACACCACCAGCACCAAGCACTCATTCCCCAGCCTTCCCCTTGTATTTGCTCGTGGATCTGGGGGGGGGGGCTCCGACTCTTCTCTCGCTGTGTAGGGTTGCCAACTTGGTGGCAGGGGTGGGTGGGGATTCATAGGCCTGGCCTGCTCCTGTCTCTTTAACAGAGATTTGATCTGCAGCTCTTTCCTCCTCCCCCCTAGTCCCTCTTTCCTTTTGTGCTATGTATTTAAAACTGTAAGCCTGAGGGCAGGGATTGTCTTGTTTCAATTAGTTCTATGAAAGCTGTTCTTGGAAGACTTCTTGGCTGGACAAATGGGGTACAAACGCTCTAAAAAAACCCAATGATAATAAATTGTGTCCAACATTAACTCCACTCAGAGTAGATCTGATTTGCACTTTCCAAAACAATGTGTGACCCGAAACACAGTCGTCTTTCAAAATTCGCACTTCCCTGAATTTTGGCAATACAGTTCTCCAGCCAAGAATTCTTGCAAATATGTTATATCGGGCCAAAGTGTGCATTTAAAAAAATGTATTGTGTTACTGAAAAAAGCATATAAAAACACTATAAAAATATTAGGGGCAATTCCTTTGCAAAATGCTTATATCAGGCAAAACCATATACAAAAAAATGTGTATATCAGAAGAAATTTGCACCCAAATGCTGTTGAATGTTCACGGAGACTTGTAGTGTGCTCACCATAAACTAATGTGGCAAATGGAACACAAGAAAAATAAGAAACAGCGAGAAACTGAAATTGACAATTTCACCCTTTCCTCAGGCTAAAATTATTATTTGGTTGTAATTACGGTAATCATGCAACCCATGGACTGTAGGCCCCTAGCCATGGAAACGTAAGGGAAAGTAATGCATTTGCAGAAATTGTTTCCCTCCACTGAACGAAGAAAGAAACCTTTCTGGCTGCTGATGTCCCATCAGAGCTGCCAACTTTGTTACCAAACTATGCTCCTCTGCCTTTAACCATTGTTTGATGTGCAGGCATTGGTATATAGCACTGCTTATCTCCATGCTGCAAAAAGCTTTCACCCGCTGCTTTTTGCAAATCAACAGGTGCTGTTAAAGGCATAGGAGCATTCCAGATTATTTTCCCCCATGAGTTGGCAACGTTATCTTCTACACAGCTCCTCAATTCCCACATCTGGGATAAATCACTGGACTTGGGGTATTCAGGATTTGTGGGCTGCAGTCAACTTTTACTTAGAGTAGACCCACTGGAATGTAAAAGCATGACTAAAGCCACATTCACATATTTGAGGCACTATGCTACCACTTTAAGCAGTCATGGCTTCCCGCAAAGAATTCTGGGAGCTGTAGTTTGTTAAGGGTACTGAAAGTTGTTAGGAGACCCCTATTCCCGTCTCAGATCTACATTTCCTAGAGTGGTTTAACAATCAAGAGGGAACTCTGCAAATTGCAGCTCTGGGAGGGGAAGAGGGGTCTGCTAACAACCCTCAATTCCCTTAGCAAACTACAGCTCCCAGGATTCTTTCGGGGAAGCCAATGACTGTTTAAAGTGGTATGATACTGTTATGATATGAAGGTGGCCTAATTTAGGTCCATGCATTTCAGTAAGTGTACACCAAACAAAACTTAAAGACGTCCCACTGTTTTTAATAGAAAGCCACAGATGAGTGTGTGTACTTTTGTGACAGAGACTGAAATTGATTTCTTTTATCTGGCATGGAGCAGACTGAGGGTTGTTGCTGGGGGACTTTGCAACACAGAGCAGAAAATAACCGACCACATGTCAGTCTCTGCAGATCAAACAGGGCTGTTGAAAGGGACATGGAAACAAGGGAGCAGTTGAGACAATGGCTCTGCCCCCACATTGTGCATCATCTCTGGCCTCACTAAATTACAAAAAAAACCCTCAACCAGCCATTGTTTTGAAAAGCATCTGTCCATCTTGTGGGGTTTCTTTTACTCTCTCTCTTTTTTTTAAGAAATAAAAAATCTTCATCCAATGTTTCAAACTTTGGTTTCATGATGGTTCCATCCACAAATAAAGCATGACCAATGGGCGCCTTGGGAATACGACCTGATATTTGTTTTTTTGTTTTTTTCCTTACTACCGCGGCACGTCCTTCATAAGCCTGCTTCCTGACTTGGATTCCAGACAGATCAAAATGCACAAAGTAAAATGATAACGTTTGCTCCCGTAAGAGGGAGCAATGGCCACCACCTTGGATGGCTTTAAAAGATGCGACAAATTAATGGAGGAGGGAAAGGCTCTGGCTATGCTCTACTGTCCAAGGCAGTTGGCCTCCATTTGTCTCACCAGACAATGGAGTATGCTTCTGCATTAGCAGTGACCTTCCTGGGGTGCGAGCCTGGGCAGCGTATATGAAGGTCCTGGGCTGCCCAGACAACAAGACCCCCTCTTGGCCTCACTGATGTGGTCCAAAGGAAAGCAGAGCAGTACATTTGGCAACAGCTTGGCTGCAGGACCTGCTGATAGGAGGCATACAATCATCTTAGGGACTCTACTCCAGATTTGTGAAGGTTTATGCGTTAGTCTTTTCTTCTCCTGAAGATATCCCTCAAGGCAGCAGAGGTTTAGGATCAGTTTTCCTTCTCCTATTAGGGATTTCTTCCCAGGTTGATGAGCCCCATCTGCCCCCCACTTCCCTTTACACCATGTGCAGAAACCACCTACTTGACTGTTGGACCCACTATTGGTGTGATGGCCTGGGATTCGGACTTGGAGGCTGAACCTGAGGAATCCCAGCCTGCACAGGGTTCCCCGCCTCCTGAACCAGCTAAGCCGGGGCTGGGGCCTGAGCCTGAAGGGTCCTCACCTGTGCTGGATCCTCAGGTGCAGGCACCAGCTGAGTCTGCTCTGGCTCCTAAGGTAATGGAGGACCCATTGCCTGCAGGTGCTCCACTCTCAGCCCCATCAGAGGAATGGAGTATGCTTCTGCATTAGCAGTGACCTTCCTGGGGTGCGAGCCTGGGCAGCGTATATGAAGGTCCTGGGCTGCCCAGACAACAAGACCCCCTCTTGGCCTCACTGATGTGGTCCAAAGGAAAGCAGAGCAGTACATTTGGCAACAGCTTGGCTGCAGGACCTGCTGATAGGAGGCATACAATCATCTTAGGGACTCTACTCCAGATTTGTGAAGGTTTATGCGTTAGTCTTTTCTTCTCCTGAAGATATCCCTCAAGGCAGCAGAGGTTTAGGATCAGTTTTCCTTCTCCTATTAGGGATTTCTTCCCAGGTTGATGAGCCCCATCTGCCCCCCACTTCCCTTTACACCATGTGCAGAAACCACCTACTTGACTGTTGGACCCACTATTGGTGTGATGGCCTGGGATTCGGACTTGGAGGCTGAACCTGAGGAATCCCAGCCTGCACAGGGTTCCCCGCCTCCTGAACCAGCTAAGCCGGGGCTGGGGCCTGAGCCTGAAGGGTCCTCACCTGTGCTGGATCCTCAGGTGCAGGCACCAGCTGAGTCTGCTCTGGCTCCTAAGGTAATGGAGGACCCATTGCCTGCAGGTGCTCCACTCTCAGCCCCATCAGAGGAAGCTGAGGTTGCCTCTGGGTCCGATAACCCTCCAGCCTCTCCTGGGCTGCAGAGGCTTAGGGCAGAGAGGTGGAGGGAACTAAGTTCCCTCAGGAGAAGTGCTCGCCTCCAGGCCAGGAGAGGCAAGTCATCTGAGGATCATGGCTGCCCTGTGCCTCGGGGCAGATAAAAGCCAGCCAGCCCCAGTCCCAAGTTGTGGAAGCAACATTGTTGGTCGCCAGTTCCTGTCTGAATCCTGCCCTGCACCCAGCCTCAGCTTTTATGGACTGCTTCCATATTGCTCCTTCAACCTCGGACTGGACTAGGACCTCGTCTCTCGATCTGCCCACGGGACCAGCACAATTGGCACTGTCTGCTCAATTCTCCAGAGACTGTCTTTACATGCAAGGGAAGTCCCTAACTCAGTGAGTGTTTGAGACCCATCAGATACCCCTCACCTGGTTTAGCTGGTCATTCAAAGCCATTCCCAGAGTGTGGCCATTGTCACAAGCTGACAGCTTCTTGGAGCCATAGGTGAGTGAGAGCCGAGTGCAGGGTGAGGACCTAAAGTAAACAAACTACCCCAGAAGGAGCACAATGCGTCCCCCACCAGAGGTACTATCCCTCCCCTAACATCCCATACTGCCCATAGCCTCTGAATACCAGTCGTAGGGAGCTGTTGCACTTATGTGCTGCTTTCAGGCTTCCCAGAAGAAGCACCTGGTTGACCACTGTGAAAATAGACTGCTGGAACCGGCAGCCAAGCTCTTCTTATGTTCTTAAGTTGGCTGGCTTTTCCAAGCCTCTCCAGACAGAAGGCTGAAAGAGATTGCTCATCCTCCCCCATGCTTGGGAGAAGGGCCTTCCCAGGTAGCTACCAGAAATAAATGGACCCTCCTTAGCCATAGGCAGCCCATCTCCAAATTCCAGTTGTTGGGAATCACAAGTATAGTGTTATTGTGACAAAGGTTCGTCTTTTCCAACATCTGGGTTGCAGCTGCAAAGAGCTGCAAAAATACGTAGTGTGGGGACTTTCAAAGCATATCCTGAGAACTAGGAAGAGGGAGGGCTCTTTGATTACAGCAATGGCTGGAATAACTTCTGGCCCTCCTGATGTTGCAAAACCCTGACCATGCTGGCTGGGGTTAATGGGAACTGTAAAGGGTGTGCTTATTTCACAAGCATTTCAGCTCCAATTATCACTGACTGTAATTTCTGTATCCCATTGCCATTCAGCTCCCACCTGAGTTTGCAATCAAAGTGAACGATACTGATGCCAACGAAGGAAACACACAGAATGTTAATTCACTGTGGACAATGAACCAGCAGCTACAGACAAAGGACATTACACACACACACACACAGCAGCGACAGCAGCGGCAGCATCCCCACCACTTTTGCCTTGTCCCTATCATGGTTGCCTAAAAACCTAACAACAGAAACCAGTGCCAGGATGGAAACGCTCTCCAGCAGCCTCCTCCCGAGAGGCAGAAAAACCGCACAGCCAGAATCTCCAGCAGTCAACGAGGCATCAAAAAAGCAGCCTGACAACCAGCAAAGTGCCAATGAGAAATGTGCCCTTTGCAAAGGAAGACGGGTGGTGTGTGTGATGGGAGGTGGTCACATTAGTAGGAATTGCTCATCAGCCTAAGGTGAAGTCAGGAGCCATGCAGCCAACGCAGATGACACTGAAGGTGACAGAAGCCTTGTACTGATACACTCCTCCCTCTGCCCAGCGCTGGGCCATAGGGCTTTTGCATAGTCATTTTCATGTGAAGAGAAAATACCAGAGTTTTGTTTTTTTTAATGTGCACTTCCAAGTTACTTTCATTTTCTTTCTTTTTTAATTTTTTTTTTATTGCATTTTACAATTTAACAATCAACCAAACAACATAATGTGACAATTATCATATAAAGGAGAAGAGGAAAACTCCTCCCCATGACTTCCCTCAGCTTCCCCTTCTGGTTCTTTAAATATTTACTACTTCTGCTTAATTGTTCTCTTACTTTTATGATCTGACACCTAAATGCTCTATATTCTAATCATCTTCATCCCAAATTTTCTTTCATAATTACATCTTGCACTCAATTACATTCCATATTATTATTTCTTGACCTTTGAACTTATTTTCTTGTTTGTAAGTGTTTAGTCAAACCTTGCTAGTGAGTCCATTTCTTTGCAGTATTTCTGTAAGTGCAATATGAAAGGTTCCCAGTCTTTTTTTAAAGTCTTCGTTGTCATTGTCTCTGATTCTAGCTGCTTTCATTTTCAAAGCAAAATTCTCCAGATTGAACAGTTATAGCTCCTGTTGGTAGAGCATGATTCTCTTCATCTCAGACTTGTGGGTTCGAGCATCACATTGGGCAAAAGATTCCTGCATTTCAGGGGGTTGGACTAGATGACCCTTATGGTCCCTTCCCACTCTGCAATTCTATTATTCTAAGAAAACTCAGTTAGTATCAGGTTAAATGCTTTTAGAAGCATTTAAATAGGTAAGGGGACTAAACACAGAAATATAGGAAGCTGCCTTATCCTGAGTCAGACCATTGGCTCCATCTAACTCAATACTGTCAATATTGACTGGCAGCAGCTCCCCTGAGTTTCAGACAAAGGAGTCTCTCCTAGCCCTACCTAGAGATGTTGGTTATTGAACCCGGAATTTTTTGCATGCAAAGCAGATGCTCTGCCACTGAGCTATGACCCTTTCCCAAGAAAAGACTTCCTCTCTCCCCATCACTGTATCCATTTCCAAACTCCAGTCATAGTCCCAGGTGAGCAAATGAATCACCAAAATGATTGAATCTGAACTCGAACCTGCACTTCAGCACAAGGCCTGCGAGAAGGCAGGCTGCCTCACCCACCCACCACTGGGAGCTGGCAGAGTGGAAAAAGCTGCCTGATCTCGCTTACAGAGCAGAAAATTCAGGTCAACACTGAGCCAGGGATCAGCTGGCAAGGATGTGGGTTGGTGAAATCCAGGAAGGACTGAGCTGGGAAGGCTGTGTAGCATCCCCAGGAAAGCAGCTTGAATCACAGGCGAGGGATCCAAAGGGAAGTGCACAACAAAGACATAAACTTCTGCAGCTTGTGAACGCAGCAGGATGGAGGGAGGGTGGAAGGGCGCCCCTTCGCATTATTTTCCCCCAGTATGGCTGGAGAGCAAAAGGCTTTTCAGATGACGCAGGAGTCTTCCTTTTGCAGGAGCAGGAGAAAACAAGTGACTTGGGTTATTACCGAAGTCATCCTGCTGGTCTGAAAGGCTGCATGCAGAGCGAGCTCCAGGCATGATATAAGACCAGAAGAAGAGCCCTGCTGGATCAGCTCGGAGGCCTTCCTGGTCCAGCATCCTGGTCTCAAAGCGGCCAATCATGGGGCGGGCATTAACAGGAAGACCAGAAGCAGAGTGCAACCACAGTGCCCCTGCCTGCTGTTTAATGCTCCTTAAAAGTCATAAGAACCTAAGTAGAGGTGTTGGATCAGGTCAAGGGAACATTGGAGTCCAGCTTCCTGTTCCCGGGGTGGCCCACTAAATACCTCCTGAAGCCCAGAGGCAGATCATGAAGGCAACAGCCCCTCTCCCACAGATACCCATAAGAAGAGCTCAGTTGGCCCATCTAATCCAGCATCCTATTCTCAGAGCAGCCAGCCAAATGCCCCCAAAGGAAGCCCTCAAGCAAGACCTGAGTGGAGGGTCACAGATACCCCCATCCTTACCCTAAAGAGACTCATTCCAGAGGGTAACCATATTAGTCTTCTGTAGTGAACACACACATCTTTTTGCCTCTAAAGGAGCAAAAAACATATCCCTCCCTATGTATGCATGTTTGCTCCTTTGGATAGTGGAAAGAGGGTGCCATTTTCTACCAGGGATGGGACAAAGGGAGATTTTGGGAAAAAAGAAGAGGAGAAGCAGCAGCTAGACCATCATTCTTGTTGACACCGGATTAATCTCTCCCCGCTTCTCATCTGGGCTCTACTTAACAGTACCGTAATGACCAGAAATTGCCTCTGACAAATCAGTGGTGAAGTTTGCCTAGTCGCAGCTGCCATGCCGATGGACGAGTCATTATTCTTTCAATTTAGCCCCCTGATGCCTCTTAGCATGCCTTTCGGGCTCCCCATATGGTGCTCCTTAGCCTGACTTGCAGGGCAACTGCCCAAGGCTGACCCCCCCTCCACCCACACCCTGGAGAACGGCCTAATGAGAATGAATGGAAAGCCCTTTCACAGCAAATGGGACGCAGGTGGCTCAAAATGGCTTTTTCTCTTGGCCACTTTAAAACTGGGAGAGGGGGGAAGGGGGAGGGAGGCAAAACTATTCACACCTTATATTGGAAGCACTCAGATACCACTTTAACCAGTAATGGCCTCCCGCCCACCCCCCAAATTCTGGGAGCTGCAGTTTGTAAAAGTGCTGAGAGTTGTTCAGAGGCCCCCTATTCCCCCACCGTACCCTCCAACATTTCTCTGCTGAAAACAGGAACGACCTGTTTTCGATCAAATCAGAAACTGGGATGGCTTCTGTAAATCCGGGACTGTCCCTAGTAAAATAGGGATACTTGCAGGGTCTGCCACCCCAGAGTTACAATTCCCATAGTGGTTTAACAATCAACCCTTCTTCATGAGGAACTCTGGGGACTGTAGCTCCATGAAGGTCTCCTAAGAAAAGCACACACCCTCACCTATGGATTTCTATTAATATGACTAGGTCATCAACAATGAAGTTTTACTCAGCATAGAGCCACTGAAATAAAAGGAACTACCGTATTTTTCACTCTATAGGACGCACTTTTTCCACTCCAAAACTGAAGGGGAAATGTGTGTGCGTCCTATGGAGCAAATGCAGGCTCCTTGGCCTCAGCAATAGCAACGGGAAGCCTCCGAAGCGCAGAGGGAGCGCTCCCTCTGTGCTCCGGAGGCTTTGCATTGCTTTCGCTGAAGCCTGGAGAGCGAGAGGGGTTGGTGCGCACTGACCCCTCTCGCTCTCCAGGCTTCAGGCAGCTATCCGCAAGCCTTCGGAGTGCGCCCCCAGCCCCGCAAGCTCCGGGAGCGGCGGCAAGGCTGCGCACAACCTTGCCGCCGCCCCCGGACCTGTTCTACAGCTCCCAGAATGCTTTTGGGGGAAGCCATGGCTGTTCAAAGCAGTATCATAGTGCTTTAAAAGCATGGGGTGAATGTGTCCTGAGTTCCTCAAGCATCCCTAGATTGCTCAGCTGCCACAAATCCTTCTGGCAGTCCAGCAAGCAGCACCTAGCACATGCTTGATCCTAAGACTCCTTTTCAGCAGCAACAGGATCAACAGTCATTTTGCGACACAGAATCCCCATTAGCTACGAAGTTGAAGCCCATCTTTCTCCTCCTGCTCGTGACACTTCATTTTCATCACATATATATTTTCCCCGGGAAAACTTCTGCCTCAAAGGTGCGAAATTGCAATTATACACTTCAGAAGTTGTTTTGAGGAGCAGCAAAGTGTGTGTGTTGGGCGGGGTGGGGGGAACAATGGCTCTCAGATCTTTCAGATTCCATTACGGTCCTTCTGTGAAAACACATCGACTCCCATTACAGGGATGCCACTCACCCACAGAACCTCCATTTCAAGGCTGAGAAAAGTGATTAAGAAAAGTTGAAAGAAACAGCCTCTCTCTCAGCCAGTCTGGATCTCCTTGACCTGCCAAACGAGGGTGGTGAGTGGTAGGGTAGTGGAACTTTCAGAAGCGCAGAGTCCCTTGATGATGATTTTATTATTTATATGCCGCCCATCTGACTGGATTGCCACAGCCACACACCCTTGCAGGCAAAGCCAGGACCAGTCCTACCACTAGGCAGTGAGATGATTGCCTCGGGCGGCATATGCTGGGAGATGGTGGTGCTCCTCAACTCTTCCTCCATAGCTCATTAACCATACCTTTCTGTTGGAGAAGAGAGCTATGTCTTTCATCTTGCCCTGCACTTTCATGTATCTTGCATCTTGCCCTCCACCTCCAGATCCAGTGTGGTGTAGTGGTTAAGAGCGGTAGCCTCGTAATCTGGGAAACTGGGTTCGCGTCTCCGCTCCTCCACATGCAGCTGCTGGGTGACCTTGGGCTAGTCACACTTCTCTGAAGTCTCTCAGCCCCACTCACCTCACAGAGTGTTTGTTGTGGGGCAGGAAGGGAAAGGAGAATGTTAGCCGCTTTGAGACTCCTGAAGAGGAGTGAAAGGCGGGATATGAAATCCAAACTCTTCTTCTCTTCTTCTCCACCTTGCTGATCTCCCTCAGGGGCAGTGCAGTGCCATGCTGCTAGTATTGAAGTAGGATACAGAACTATAGCCACAGGTGGGGGTTTCATTCTTTCATTTGCCTCAGGCAGCAAAATGTATTGGGCTGGTCTTGACTGCACCTTTTCATAACTGCACCCCCTTCTAAGGTTATACAACCTTCTAAAATTATACAATATTCTTTAGAATTATACAATAACTAGGGATGAATTGCAACAATCAAAGCACATTGCCACGTGTTGCCTTTCAGCTCCAGCTTTTATTTTTCTGTGCACATGGGCAAATGATTCTGAGTGCCCCAATATCATCTTCTGTTGTGAATTAACTTGTGTTTTCCATGCAATTCCATTGTGCATAGCAGAACTCACGCATCATTTTCTTGAAACTGGAGGATCCTGTGTTTTCAGTGTCCTTAATTGCTTAGTGTTGGAACAAAGCTTTGTTCTAGCTCCTCCTCAGTGTTTTCTCTGCACACCAATTCCCCTCCCAGAGCTACAATTCCTAGAGTTCCCTGTGAAGAAGGTTCGATTCTTAAATCACTCTGGGAACTGTAGCTCTGGCAGGGGAATAGGGGTCTCCTAACAACCCTCAGAACCCTTAACAGACTACAGCTCCCAGAAATAGCAGGTGGAACAATGGAATGTATCTAATGCTAGCCTTGCTAAAGCAGAAGAAGAGGAGTTTGGATTTGATATCCCACTTTATCACTACCCTAAGGTGATTCAAAGCGGCTAACATTCTCCTTTCCCTTCCTCCCCCACAACAAATACTCTGTGAGGTGAGTGGGGCTGAGAGACTTCAAAGAAGTGTGACTGGCCCAAGGTCACCCAGCAGCTGCATGTGGAGGAGCGGAGACGCGAACCCGGTTCCCCAGATTACGAATCTACCACTCTTAACCACTACACCACACTGGCTCTCCAAGCAAGCCCATCCAAGCTAATAGACATGGCTAATTTAGTTCAATTAATCTCAGTAGGTCTACTCAGAGAAGGACTTAGTTGGTTACAACCAAGTGGGGGGGGCAGGCGGAAGGGAGGGAGGGATATGAAATCAGGCACAAGTGTTGGTCTGGATCCCACCCCCTTTGAAATTTTGCACTACATAGCCTGGCTTCTCGGGCGGTGATCTATAGAGTTTGTGCATGAAGTATTTATGTGACCATAAGACACTTGGCACTCCAAGGCACCTCTTCCACATGCTTCAATGTTACGACTTGCCATCAAGAGCATCCATCTGTTTAAAGCCTGGATGCCAAGTCTGGTGTGGGAGCCAAGTCAACAGATCAAATGCAAGTGTGATGTTTGCTCCTCCGCTCCGCTTTATGATGATTTAACGATTGGGGTGAAAGCTTGCAGAGCTGGATTCTGACTTACAGTAGCAGATCATAAGAGTACAAGGCTTAATATGAGTCCCCATGAACTCAGAACCCAGAGGAGAGACAGGACAGGCTGAGTTTCTAGAGTCTGTCGTGCTCTGCTATCTTGGTTGCACCTAGAAAGGGCAGAGACTTCAGTAAAGAAATATAGAGGATTTAAACTGCATTGGGAGGGAGGGGTTAGAAACAGAATCAATAGCAAACCCCTACATCAATAACAACTCAACAGTTTAGAAAATCTGGAGTAAACATAATAATAAGTGATACGTTTCTGCAGTTTGTGCATTGGGAAGAAGCTGTTTGTCCATACCATTCAATGTACTTATATACAGGACTTAACCCTAAAGCTAACAAGCTGTTAGAAACCTCGTTAAGGAATAATACAATTACCAGGTTTCAATTACATCAAGTCAAACATTTTGTAACAATACCCAGTATCATAAGCCAAGCCACTAGATGTCCTCTCAACTTGCGAGACATTTATTGCTCAGACCACAAAAAATGGAAAGTGTGTAGTTTCAGCAATCTATAACATTTTGTTGGGTGAAAGTATGAGCATTCACAATGGATTTTAAGTCATCTGGGGACAGGACTTACAACTGAACACTGATGAAACTTTATAGAGGTGTAGAAGCGAAAGGCGCCGTTTAAATCTGTCTGCCAGTTGAGAGAGAATGCTTTAAAAATAGTGTTCTTCTAGGACCTCATTCCCCACACTCTGAGCAGAATAAACAATATGCTTTTTTCCCCGGCATTGGAAGGAGGTGTGGGGAGCAAGGTGGGGCGTGAGGTACCTTTTTCCATATGTGGTAGTCATACAATGGCGTTCTTCCATTCCAAAATGCTGTATGTGAAGAAATCAACAAAATCGCCCGTCAGTCACTGCAGCTATATCCACAACTAGTTTTGCTTGTAATCTAAATCAGCAATACACAAAGACTTGGTACTCTGTCTGTTAACTGCTGTAAGACTTTTTATGGCCCCAAATGGGAAAGTCCTTGAACCGAACACACTATTCCAGGTCTCCTAACTTTGGAAATGTCATTATCTACATTGGACCTTCCATGTTAGTTTTCTCTACCACCACACACACACACACACCCAGTTTGTGTGTGGTTTGCATGTGTGAGCGGAGACCAACTGTGAGCAATGATGGATGCAAAAGAGACAAAGGTTCGCATTGCAAGTTTCCTACACTAGAGTGGTATAGTGCTTGCAATGTTGGGAGACTGTGGTTCTAAGTCCCCTACTCAGCCATGTAGCTCAGTGGGTGACCTTAGCCCAGCCTCTGTCTCTCAACCTAAACTTACAGGGTTGTTGTGAAGTTAAAATGGGAAGAGGAAAAACATGTATGCCTTTTTGAGCTCCTTGGAGGAAAGGTGGAATATAAATGCAATCAATCAATCAATAAAACAAAGCTGGTACCAAGAAGTGTGGAGATCAGCACTAACACATAAACCAAAATCACTAATAAAATGAACAGAGGCAAGCATATTTCAGAAGACTTGTTATTGCTTTATTACTTGTGCAAATAGGGAAGAAAATAGTTGGCAGCCACTGGCAGCTCATGGACAACTTTGGCTGGGAGATCAGGGGCGGTTCCTGTAAAAACACAAAGAGATGCACATGAATTTCTAAACTGAACTTGTGACCCAACAAGGTCATGCCAATGTTACATTGTAAGTCCCTCCCTCATAATGTGTTGTTGTTGATGTAAATGTTACAATTCAGATAAAAACATCCTTTCCCCCCCACAAAAAAAATTAACTATGTTCTGTATTTAATGTAGACCCACTAAAATTAATGGGCATCACTATTAATTTCAATGTGTCTATCTGAGTAAAACTTGGATACAACCCAGTATCTACCCAAAAACCCACAAGTGAAAACTGCATCCTTTTACAAAAATCTTGTATATGGGCTCTATCAGCTCCCCCCTCCCCATTCACTAGTTGCCTTTTAAAAGTAATGCAATGCTACAAACAGCAAAAGCAAATAAATGAATCATAACCCAATATAGCAAGACACGCAAAATAAAATTTAAAATGTGCTTAGAAATGTACACTTTTGGGGAAAAAACATTTGAAACACTTTCTTTTTTAAGGAAATGTCTTTATTGCTTCAACAACAGAACAGAATAACTTAAAAGCCCACATATCTCAATGCAAATGTTGCAAATTCACAGATTGTTCTACTGTCGAGGGCTGGTGGGAGTTGTAGTTCAGAACATCTGGAGGGCACTGGGTTGTGAAAGGTTGCTTTAGGCATGAAATTTATCTGGAAACTTATTCCTCTGTATGCTTGGAATGGAATTTTCTGCTTATCATCGGCATCATTATTAGCGATCAGTTCTCAAATATTTTCCCTCTGGTGAAAAATATCAACTTGCTTCTCCGAGCTGAAGGGCAGAGGAGGCTGGCACAAATCTGCAGGTGACAGGCAGTGTTTGCTGCCTCACAAAACAGACACCTCGGATAACAAGGGCTGACTGTGATAAGCTGGAAGTGTAATTACAGGATATCTCAGTGCAATTCATCTCTGAAGCAAGGCGGTAGCTGTCACTGTAAGTCAGAATCTCTCTCCATCGGACCTTCTGAGCATGTGGGCGTAGAGAGGAAACAGGCGATAATGCGCAGGAGATTATGTTCAAGTAATTAGAAACGTGGCCTCTGTAAATAAGAAGGGGTGTGGGCTCAGTGGCAGAGCACCTGCTTTGCATGCAGAAGGTCCCAGGTTCAATCCACAGCATATCCAAGTAGGAGTACGGAAGTCTCCTGCCTTAAACCCTAGAGAACCATTGCTACAAGTCAGAAAAGGCAATACTGAGCTAGACGGATCTACTCAATGCACAGCAGCTTTTTGATGTCTCGGGGGAAGGATCATAAGTGTCCTGCAGATCACACTTTGTACACAAAAGGTCTGTGGTTCGATCACCAGCATCTCCATGTAATGTCCGCTGGAGAGCTACTGCCAGTCATTGCAGGCAAAGCTGGGCTAAAGGAATCAATAGTCTGACTTGGTATAAGACAAGTGTTTATTGGGTGTATCCACAGCTCAATGGTAGAGCATCTCCTTTGCAGGCAGAAGGCCCCAGATTCAATCTCCAACATCTCCAAACCAGGTGGGTAAAGAAGCCTGCCTGAAACCTTGGGCAGCTGCTTTCAGTTAGTTTATATCAGCTTTGCCTAACCTGGTGCTCTTGAGGTTGGGCTACAACTCCCATCATCCTTGACTATTGGCCACAGTGGCTGAGGATGATGGGAGTTGGAATACATCAACATCTGGAATGTACCAAGCTGGAGAGGACTGCCACAGGGATATGGAGCCTCTGACATGCAAGAGAAATAGACTAACATATCCATCCCTACTCCATATAAGGCAGAACTAATATTTTCACTTTACTTTTTCTTTTGTAGGCATGTACACATATAGACATGTAATTATGCTTAATTTCCAGCTAGATTTGTGATCAATGGTGAGTAAAGTATTTATTCAGTACATTACATGTAAAAAGGAATTGTTAATATTTACACTGTCTACTCAATTTACAAAACCCAGATCACAACTATATGTTGCCAGTATCACTGCATAGTTCCTTTATTAATTTTAGCTTAATACCAACTGATAGCACCAAATACTACCATGTACACTACAAGCATAATGTAGTAAAGTGTCATATAGGCCAAGATTATAAATGCAATCATTGGACGCAACAACCCATTAATATTGTTTTTAGTTAGCTTTTTTTCAGGCTGAGCGCCACATTCTGTTCTGGGCAATGCTCTGGGGGGCCACATGTTAGCGGTGGGTGGGGCTAGAAACAAAAGGAGGTGGAGCAACAAATGTAAACATTACCTTCAAACAACAGGCTAATCTCTATACACACATGCACACAAATCCCCCTTCAAGCAAGCAGGAGGCATTATCAAAGTTCAGGGACACATCTCCACCCACAGAGGGTGTGAAGCTGAGGCAGTGAGGAGCATGGCCTGAGGTTAATTATCAGGCAGGTTTGCCCTGTGTAGGAGAAATTAGCCATGGTTTGCATCCAATATTGGGTCATAGGCAGAGCAGACCAATTGAAAATAATGGGCATGACTTAGTTCCGCTCATTTCAAAGGATCTGCTCTGAACCGGTGCGGTGTAGTGGTTAGGGTGCTGGACTAGGACCTGGGAGTCCAGGGTTCAAATCCTCACTCGGCCAAAAAGCTCACTGGGGTGTCCTTGGCCCAGTCACTCCTTCTCAGCCTAACCTACCTCACAGGGCTGTTGAGGGGATTACTTGAGGAGGGGGGAAACCACATACACTACACTTGGGCTCTGTGGAGAAAAAGAGAAGATACAAATGTGATAACTAACTAACTACAGTGGTACCTTGGGTTACATACGCTTCAGGTTACATACGCTTCAGGTTACAGACTCCGCTAACCCAGAAATAGTACCTTGGGTTAAGAACTTTGCTTCAGGATGAGAACAGAAATCGTGTTCAGGCGGCGCAGCAGCAGCGGGAGGCCCCATTAGCTAAAGTGGTGATTCAGGTTAAGAACAGTTTCAGGTTAAGAACGGACCTCCGGAACAAATTAAGTACTTAACCCGAGGTACCACTGTAACTAACTAACTAACTCACAGCTGGATACAATCCCTTTCTTCCTTTTTCTCAATTGAGGGACTGAAAGTACTGTGTTTAAAATAGCTAAACATGCAAAGTCTGCCTTCCGGTTGTGAATAGCACAGCTGAGGCTACACAATCAGCTTCTCCTCCCCTATTACCCATTAAAACAGAAAAGTCATGGTAGTTGAAAAGATCAGGGCTTTATTCCCAGGCTTTGTGAAGGGAGTCAACTTCTTAAGTGTGAAAGCACACATAATCTGATGTCAGGTATATTTGTCTCTTTTCCATAATATTTTTTTCTTTTCCTTTTCCTGTACTTGGTTGCAGAACATTGGCTATATTTCTCCCTGTGTTTACCCACCTTGCACAAGAATGGGGAAGACCCGGCTGGCGAAACAGAGCTGCTATTGCCTCATATGCCTCTGCTTTGTCCTCTCTCAGCCAACCACCAGAACAAATCACGCGCTTCTCTACATCTCTCCCCACCTTTTTACCCTTCTGACTCTGCTTTCCACTACACGGCTGGGCTCAACTTTTTCTCTGAAAAACCTTTTAAACTCGGCACTTGTCCTTCGACTGTGTCCCACCTGAACTTTTCATTTTCTAAGAGAGAGAGAGACAGAGAAAGCAGATTGAGGAGTGCACATGCTTACTTCCAACTATCAGTCGTGTTTCATGGAAGCTATTGACCAGTCTGATGGGAAAGGAAGAGATAAAGGTTGGAGTTCAAAAGAAAGATAAATAACTGCTGAACAAACAGAAGGGTGGTTTGGTGTGTGTTTTTCCCCCAAAACAGTGCAAACATACAAGAGACAGCTGTTGATCCCAGAACACAAAAAGACATAAAGAGGGGCATTGCAAGAATGAGGTAAGTTCTATCCAAGATGTCTTTCTGAAAGGGATCTGGAACACTACTCGATGTAATTTTTACAGCAAAGTAGAATTGATCCTTGTAGGACTGCTGCAAAATTATGAGACAATCAGGACTTTGCAGTCTGCTCTGTGGCAAACTGAAGTATGGGTTGAATGGATTAAATTCACTCAGATTTCTTGGGCAAGCCCTTAATCTGAGATTCCTGCAGAGCAGTGTTCTGTTTCTTGAAGTGAAGGGATAGACTGTATCTCTGCTGTAAGAAGCACACTATAGGAAGATCCAATTTTGCAGCTCAGCATGCAGTTTGCAAAACGGAACTGGTAGTTCAAATCTCTTTTTCTTATCGTTATAAACATAGTTCATCAGAACCCACTGACCAGATGTTTACTTAAGAAATAACTGACATACCTCCTTTTTTGTGAAGTATAAGCTTATTAATAGCTACCACTGGTCATGATAATTATGGTGTACGCATCTGAACACCAGATCCCAACAGTTGGGAGACTGTTGCTGTTGTGCTTAGGCCCTGCTTTGGGGGCTGATCCAGCAGTTAGGTTCTTTTAATATTCTTATTGCTCACCAAGTTGGGCCCTTCTGCTATTTATTTTTTTTAATCATAGTCACAAAACAACAGAACAATGTTTCAACTGACAGAACTGCAATATTTGGCAAAAACGACAGATTTGATGGTAGTCATAGTCTAACATGTTGGCTGCTTCTGGTGTAAACAGTTTTCCAAAGAAAATGCACGTGCATATCAGGAATGAGGAGCAAATCCATTTGGTTCACGTTTTAATTGTTCTATGGATTTCACAGATCTGTAAGTCGGGGCACTGCATTTTGGGCAACCACCATGGGTGAGAGCTTAGCTCGGCTTCCATTTAAAGCAGCGTTGGTGCCCACCCCACTGCTAAAAGGCTGTCGGGGGGCAGCAGGGAGGGTTATTGGGGGGTTGCTACTGCCATTGCAAGAAAATACTGCATGGTCATGTGCCCATGAAGAGGCCCTGCAGCAGCACTATGCTGGGGACCCCCTGAAGTCAGTTGCCAACTCTGCCTAAGTCTGGGTGCAATTGTACGGTGTTAATAGGTCAGGCTACTTGGATGTGCATCTTGGGTTGAGTCAGCTTGGCCTCACCAGTCTTTCTTCATTTTCTCCCCTGCAGACTTTGCCTCTTCCTCTTCGCCTTTTCCCATGGGGTGCTCAGTGACCTCGTCCAACTGGAGAAAATGTATGGAAAGATTGCATCCCCCGACTTCCCGAACATATACCCCAATGGCAAGGAGAGGACATGGAACATTACTGTGCCCCCTGGCTATGGTATCCGCCTCTACTTTACCCACTTCAATCTAGAGCTTTCCTACCAGTGCGAATATGACTATGTGAAGGTATGTGACGTCATGTGAGCATGCTTTTAATGGGTAGTGTCAGGATTGCTGCCCAGGAAGCTCATTCAATTCAGACCCAAGCAAGCAACCAAAGTGATATCCTTCATGCCTGGTTAATTTCCAAAGGACTCTTGCTTTCTCTGATCTCTTTGAGTTCTTGCAAGTTCATCCCCCGCTTTGTGTGCAGAAGGTCCCAGGTTCAATCCCAAGCAACATGTCCAGGCAGAATATACCTTGCCGTATGTCAGTGTAGATTATACTGTGCTGTGTGGTCCAATAATCTAACTCAACTTCTTCATGCAGCACGTATTTAAACTGTGGAACTCGCTCCCACAGGAAGCAGTAATGACCAACCTGGGTGGCAATAAAAGATTGGGCAACTTCATGGAGGTGGTCATCAATGGCTACTAGCTATGCTGTTTATGCTCTGGCTCCATGGTCAGTGAGAGCAATGCTTCTGAATACAAGCTGCTGGAAACTACAGGTCCTCCTTAGTTTCCCGCAGGCATATGGTTGGCTACTGAGAACAGGATGCTGAACTAGATGGGCCATTGGTCTGATCCAGTAGGCTCTTCTTATGTTCTAATAGTATAAGGCAGCTTCCCATTTTCCTGGGATAACCTCTGGCAGGTCCACTTAAGGGCAGGCAAAAAGGAGTTATCATTGCATTTATATATAGATATGTATCTCATTCATCTCCCTGCTTTCCAGTTGCGTTCAGGAGGGACAGTCTTGGCCACCCTGTGTGGACATCAGAGCACAGACACTGAGGAAGTCCCAGGGGACAGGACCTACCACTCCATCAACAACAACCTAGCTGTGACTTTCCGATCAGACTATTCCAACGAGAAAGAATTCACTGGCTTTGAGGCCTTTTATGCTGCTGAAGGTGAGAGGTTGGAGGTGACATTCCTCTTCCATGCAAGCAAGGCAGAACGGGCATGTCAATGGCAAGTGGTCATCATAGCAGAGTGGTAGAGCACATGCACTGCATTTAGGAGGTCCCATGTTTAGTCCTCAACACCTTCAGGAAGAACTAAAATTTTCTCCTTGAAACCCTGGAGTTTCACTGGCATCTTTAAGTAGGGCTGGAGGAGACACCCATATGAAATCCCAGAGAGCTGCTGTGCGTCAGCTTAGACAATACTGAGCTAGATGAACCAATGGCATGGTTCAGTATTCAGTACTCAGACCCAGCTTTGGGTGTTCATATGTTTTTCTTTGCCCAGAAGAGGCCTGATTCTGCCATTACCCCATTTCCAAAGGGACCTCAGACACTATTCTCATGTGGTCTAAGATGAAAAGATACATGCACCACGTTTCCCAGGGCTAATGCAGATCTAAAAGTGCAAAAAATGTCCCAACTACATTTTACAGAATAGACCCATTGAAATTAAAGGCATGACATTAGCCATGTCAGCCCTTAGTGGGGCTGGCATTAGGTGCAGCCCTCGGTCTTTCCACCCACGGGACCATCTCAGCCCCTGCGTCACATATGTGTCCACGCCCGCTTCCAGAAATCCCTCGCCAAAATGGTTGCAACTGGCTTTGGAAGAGCTACATCCAAGCTCCTGTTTCTCCTCCCTTTCCTCCAGACATTGATGAGTGTGAACAGCTCCCTGACAGCGAGCCACTTTGCGATCATCGTTGCCACAATTACCTGGGCGGCTTCTACTGCAGCTGTAAAATTGGCTACCGTCTACACAAAGACAAAAGGACCTGTACAGGTGAGTCTCTTGGGAGCTGGTGAGAGCTGCTTACAAGTGGGTTTTTAAAACAAAACAAAAAAACTGTTTCCTTGACCAGCTTAAGTTAGAGCTGTGCTTTATTTAGGTATTTGCTGATTGTTTACTTGTTTTGTTTAAAATTAAGGTGAGGAACTTTAGACCTGGGGGCTAAATGTGGTCCTCTTGGCTGTTCTGTCGGGCCCTTCAAAATCTCCCTACACCTCTCACTGGCCCTGCCTTGCACAGCAAGTATATTTGCCTGGCTGGGATGTATTGTTGGATTCTGATCATGCCTCTTGCTTGACTGGATGGAGACTGGGTTGTGTGAATATGTGTATAAGCTGGCCTACTGTACTAATGTCAAACATACAGTTGTTGCTCCACCCACTTTTGGCTCCAGCCCTGCCCACCAACCTCTGGAGGGTTGCCCAGAAGGAAATGTGGCTCTCAAGCTGAAAAACGGTTTTCCGCCCCAGTTTCAAAATTGTTATATGGTGCTGCCCAGCAGAGCTTCCAAGGCACACCACAAAATTTAGATAAACACAAATAAAATCTCAGCATTTAGAAAATACATTAAACTACACTAAAAACCACAGGTTGATTACCGGTTTCATTTTTGTTTTATAAATTAAGTGTCTAGGCCTTAAGATCGTAGGGATATTTGGAATACCTGAGGTCCAGAAAAAAAGCTTTGAACTGTGTCGGGAAACCAATCAGCAGCGAATAGGTTGCATCCAACGGCAGCCCTATGTTTTAAGTCTGCAGTATGCTAGGCGCACTCTTTGATTTTTCTGCCACCCACTCAGGAAGGCTTATTATTCACCAGCTCTTTTTTCTCTTTCCTTTCTTCTCCCTCTCTCCTCCCTTCTTTATTTTCCAGCATGAAATAAATAAATTCGCTTCTTCGCGGCTTAGGGAGAGATGGAGCTAGACGTGTCAACATTCCCTCCTGAACTGCCTGTAGCCTCGTGCGCAATCATACAGAGCGCTATGCTTGATCCGTGACCAGCTTGTGTCTTCTTCCTCTTCCTCCTGCCTAGCACTGTCTCCTGCAGCAAATAAAATGGCTTTCTCTGTTTCTCCCAAGCTTTCTGCAAACCTTTCCTCTGCAGCCTCCAAAAGAACATAGGAAGTTGTAATATATTGAACCCAACCCACTGGTCGATAGTACGGCTTACACCAGGCTTCCTCAACCTCGGCCCTCCAAATGTTTTGAGACTACAATTCCCATCATCCCTGACCACTGGCCCTGCTAGCTAGGGATCATGGGAGTTGTAGGCCAAAAACATCTGGAGGGCTGAGGTTGAGGAAGCCTGGCTTACACTGACTGGCTGGTGTTCTCCACGGTCTCAGGTAGAGAGTCTCTCCCAAGCATACCTGGCACTCTCTTCCAGGAGCTATGATTCAGAGGCAGACTGCCTCCAACAGTGGAGGTGGAATGTAGCCATCATGGTTAGTAGACATTGTTTGCCAAACTTTTAAAGTCCATGGGCACACTGGAATTTTTGACTGCCTTGGGCATCACTTTACTCCCCCCCTTCCCCTCCCCTGGATAAGCCACCCTACAAAGAGACAAGAAGTATACAAGTACAACTTCATTTCCCCAAGAGATCTGGGTGAAAGTTGTATCCAGCAGAATTAATCTAAGCCTTGAAAAGCACAAGGAGCCATAAAAAGGAACTGGGAAAGGGCGTCATTTTTCCAACTTCCTCTTTTGCATGCAGGTGGTCCCAAGTCCAACCTCTGGCATCTCCAGCTAAAAGCGGGGTGCTGAACCTGTGGCCTTGTTGGGTTCAGCAGTTAGGGATGATGGGAGTTGTAGTCCAACTACAGCTGCAGAGCATGAGATTCCCCTGTCCCTGTGTTAAAAGGATCAGATTAAGGGAAACACTATTCTGATGTCCTGGAGGGTCCACTGCAAGCTGGAGTAAGATAATGCTAGGCTGTGTGAACAAATAGTCTGATCTAAGGAAGCTTCTGAGCAGCAGTGCCACTTTTGAAAATGTAAAATGTGTTCATTTTAAAACTTTGCTCCTTTTCACAAATTGGTCTTCAGGGCAACAGGCTGAGAATCATCTTTAAACAGAAACACATAGAAAAGTAGTATGTCAAGGAGAAGCCTTTTATATGCACCAGCTATCTATATCAGACAGATAATTTAAACATGGAAGTTCTCCCTGCCTGCAATGAAATGGCAAAAGCCATGTACGTCACCCACCCACTCCCACTTTGCTTCCACTCTTCAAACTCGCAGCAACTTCCCAGTTACTCACTAATGTAATTCACAGCCTACTGTTAATTTTGGACCTAATGATCCAGCCATCACGAGTTCACCAGTTGAGGCAGGCTCCTTCCTCAGAGTTCAAGTCTCTCATGGGCAGTATAGTGTTACTCTAATAAAAATATAGCCCTAAGTGTAATTGAACACTCTCCCGGCGCCCCTAAAGCCCAGCTAGAGTTTACAGCCGAGGACGGCGTGAAAAATTGTCCCATTCCTCTTGCACAAGCCTTTTTTTTCTTTTTAAAAAAACTGCTTTATAGATTTTTCTTGCCTGCAGATCTGTGAAATAAAAATACAGCCCATAATAAAGGCAGCTCCCTGTGGCCATATCCAAAGAGCTATAAAACACAGGAGAGTCAGTTCAAGCCGTTCCATTGTCGTGACCACAAGAAGCTGTCTGCTCTCACTGTGTAACAGCCGGGGAGAGCTGGTCCCACTTTGTCCCATCAATTGTGACAAGGAGTGCTCTACAGAGCACGGCAGCATGAGCATCACAGGCACATATCGGGGAATGCTGTGACACCACTTGTGCCAATTGGGTAGCAAATGTGATGTCCCTGCCTCATGAGTGCCAGTTCAAGAATGACTGTGATGGAACAGGCGTGTATTGCACAATTGCTACAAACTATGATGGCTATGTTCTAACTCTGTCAGAGGTAGAATAGCCTCTGAATACCAGATGGTGGGAATCCCAAGTGGTGAGAGCTGATGTTGTATTCAGGACCTGCTTGCAGGCTTCCTATTAGAGCATCTGGTTGGCCACTGTGAGAACAGGATGCTGGATGTGGTTCAGGCCTTCAGGGCTCTCCTTATTATCAGTATTGTCTACACTGATGGACCAGTAGCTCTTTAAGGTCTGGCTAGAGAGACTTTCAACCCTACCTGAAGATGCTAGGCATTGAACCTGAGGCCCCTGGAAAGTTGCTCAGACCAGAATGTGGCCCTCAGGGTGGAAAAAAAATATTCCCAAACACTGCACTAAATCCTCTTGTGATGTTGGCAGGATATTTGAAAGTCACAGTAAAGAAAGAACTGCCTGATTGTCAACTGTCAGAAAGTCAGAGACAAAACAGAAGCTAACACTAGCATTTAAAATGTGCTTGTTGAAATGGCACATGTTGCAGAAAACATTCAGTTATGCAATAGCAGAGGGGACTCTCAGAAAGTTTGAAGGACTATTGGGTCTTATTTACAAACACCATGATGAATAGATATGGATTAGAAATCAACTGCTACAATTCACTGAAACTAATTTAAAGCAGTATTCATGAGTTGTTATGAAGGCCAGTGTTTGCACTTATATATTTCAGTGCGTATCTGCATTGTGCCAAGTTGTTGGAGGAGCTAGCTACACCCCTGCCGACAAGAAAATAAAACTTTTTCTTTCCAAGGTTATATGTGGTCAAGAGGGAAAGAAGCAAAATAGAGGGAGTGGGGGAGAAGAGGCTTAGTACTTGAATGCCTTTCTGATTTTGAGTCATCTCGAGCTGAACCACTGCGAAGCCAAAAAGTATTCCTGGCCTACGTCTGTCAACCCCTTGCTCCATCCTCCTCCATAAATCAGCAAGGAAGTTGCTGCAGTTCAGATTCAGAACCTGCAGCTGCCTGGCCCTAGCCAAGTACCAGGCGCTGTCAACAAGCAAGAGTTCCTTCAGGCACTCCGTAACCGATCAATCCTGCCTGCTGTGTCCAGCGGGAGATGCCATGACTCCGAGCATGCCAGCCAGAGTTACGGCTGGATTTTGCAGAGCAAGGATGATTTCCACTCCTACACACGCCTGGCGACCAAGAGAGCCACTGAGGGGTGGGCTGTATTTTTGAAAGCATCGGGAAGGAAACAGGGAGGGCAGCTGCCATCAGAATTGCACATGTAAACCAGAGTTGGGGAACCTTTGGCCTTCCAAATGTGGCTGGACTCCAACTCCCATCAACACCCCTCCCCTGCCTGCCCACCCACCAGCATGGCCAATGGATCAGAGATGATGCAAGTTGTAGTCAGACCAAAGATTCCCCACCCCTGATGTAAAGAGAAGGCTTTAGGAACTGCATTATAGAGTAAGATCACTGGTCTATCTCAGTGCTGTCTACACTGAATGGCAATGGCACTGTGGAGTTTCAGACAGGGGGTCTCTCTCTACCTGGAGATGCCAGGGATTTGAACCTGGGGCTCTGCTACTGAGCTACAGCCCTTCCCCTTTAAACAAGTGGCAGGCCGATTCAAAGATGACAGCCACAAAGGTATCAGGGTTTGCAGCTATCGGTGCTGATAGCTGCTGCCCAGCTGAAAAAGATGTACCAGAGGTCAATTAAATTGGTCAAGGCATTAAAGCACCTTCCCTGCATGGAGATGCTAAAAGCATATGGAGCATTTTAGTTCAGGGAAACTTTGATCAAAGCTGGATAGCCAATGTCCGCCATTGTTGGAGCTGATGCTGTAGCTCACAACTCCGACCTGACAGTCATGCTCCAACCCAATTGGAAGGCACCAGTTTGGTGGAGGCTACTGTAAGTGTTTTTAGAATTATGAAACTTTTTTCCTCCACTCCCATTTTCAGATTTGGATTGGGGTGCGCTCAAGCAACTGATGGGCAATACACTGGGGGTAGGGAAAGTGACATCCTTCACACAACTTATGGAACTCGCCACCAAAAGATGTTGCAGAAATGGCCATTGATTAAATTGATTTTTTAAAAAGGTTTAGGTAAGAACCAATTGAAACCCCATTGAGATGCAGTATATTCTTACCCTGTGCTAGGGCCAAATGGAGGAGTACTGCTTGATACGCCACACAGCACAGCTATCTCAGCAAACACTTAGTTATCTTATTGCTACTGACTGTTTGGCATTGGGGTTTTTATGTATTCGTTGTGTGTTTTGTTTGGGGGGGGGGGTTAGGAAAATAGGGAGAGACTAAATTTTAATTAGGGAGAGGGTCCCAAGCTCAGTGATAAAAGGATCTGCTTTCTATGCAGGAGGTCCCAAATTCAATCTGCAGCATTGGC
Organism: Podarcis bocagei; assembly: GCF_964188305.1. Classification (NCBI taxonomy): domain Eukaryota; kingdom Metazoa; phylum Chordata; class Lepidosauria; order Squamata; family Lacertidae; genus Podarcis; species Podarcis bocagei. Next base: position 78,749,501 of record NC_138132.1, on the reverse strand, counting down.
AATTAAAAAGATCAGCAAATAGATGATGGGAAAGACTTCTCTGCCTGGGACCCTGGAGAATCGCTGCCAGTCAGAGTTGACAATACTGAGCTAGATTATCTAGTCACCATTATTAAAGAATTTATGAATAATCATTTACATGCATCTCAAGCTGATTTCCAAATATACCATAAAAACAGATGAAAAGCAGTACAAGAACAACTAGATTTCAGAAATTCATCAGACCTGCTATAATACTGAGGCCTAGCCAAATTCTCCAGAATTGAATTAACAAGCTCATAGCTTTCTCCCCTTTTCCTTACATCGGACAACTATGGTATTTACTTATTGCGGGGTCTTCAGATGTTGTTAGACTACAGCTCTCATTAACCCCAGTCAGCATGGCCAATACTTAGGGATTTATTTTTATTTACTGCCTTTCATCATAAAATAGCAAGGTGGCTTACCAAATGAAATCAAAACAATGTAACAATCATATTTTTTTAAAAAGGAATACCACATATCCAGGAACTCTCCAAAGAACTGGCACTAAAAATCAGTGCTTGGGCCTCAAGTCAAGAGTAAGGGACAATGAGAGTTGTAGTCTGATAAAATCTGGTAGGCGTTAGATTCCTTGTGTTCAAAACACATTAGGAATCCTTGAATACATTTGTACAAATGCATCTGAACTGATGGAAGCCACCATGGGGGATGTGCAGGCAACAGAAAAGCAGGGTAAAAATGGCCTTATTACCGTAACAAACTGCTCTCTTGACAAATAACTTTATAAATTAATGTGCTTTCCGGAGAAGAATTTGGGGTTTATTTTTTTTCTCTCTCTTCACTTTTCAGCCAATTGCGTAGATAAGGTGCTGACTGCAAGATCTGGAGAGATTTCCAGTCCACGTTATCCCAACCCATATCCCAAACTCTCCCAGTGCAATTATGGGATCCAGGTGGAAGATGGATACATGGTCGTCTTGGAATTTGTGGGAAGCTTTGATGTAGAGACCCACCCAGAAGTGGAATGCCCCTATGACATCCTTAAGGTCAGTTGGACCTGCTCACCAGGTCTTCTACTACTAAAGAAATTTGTTTTCTGTACAGTCAGCACCAGTTAAGTTGTATCCAATGCTAGTAGTCCTATTCAGAACAGGCCCAATGAAATTAATAGGCATGGCTAACTTAGGCCCAATCAGTTTCAATGGGTCTACTCTGAGTAGGACTTGGCTGGATACAATCCTACACCAATGAAGAGCTGAGGACACTGCAATGCCCCAATGCATGGCAGCAAATTGCAGTTACTTCTGGGGGCACCTAACTGGAATGCTTGAACTGTTATCAGTTTTTACATCCGTCTCCCATTACAAAGAATTCAGATACTCTTAGATCCACACTAAATCCCGATACAAATAAAATAAAATAGAATCACATGTACTGAGAATGTTGAAGTTGGTTGCATGTATTTATGGACCAGGTAGCTACAAAATAGACTTGGGGTAGATGGCTAAACTGGTGCATCCAGCCCAGTATCTACTCTAGCTGGTAGTGGCTCTCCAGGGTAGCAGCCCCCAGGCATTCCCCTCTTGGAAACCCAAGTTATGCCTACCATAAAGTATACCCTGGACCCCCTAAGCTAGTCTGCTGTCCCCTTGGGGTGGGGATACTGTCCCACTGCCAGTGTTTCAATATTTGGGTGCCAAACCGGGAAGCTTCTATATTTGGAACCAGTAGCCCTCATCCCCGGAGTTGCTCAGGAACTTTAACAAGCAAAAAGGAAGAAACACAATAAAATCAGTGCAGGTTTGAAGGGCTCAGTCTGCCATCTTGATTCAAAACAGGCACCCAATTTTATCCAAGGTAAAACCCTGCTCATTAATCTCAGGAACCATCATTCAAAACTTGGTTACGGTATCTTAAGAGGTGTCCAAATGCATAGCGAACAAGCCATTTTCCAAAATAAACAGTAGATCGAAACGGGGGGAGGGGGGATACTGTCCTTTGCCTCAAGCAGCAAAGTGCTACTGGGTCACCCCTGGTTACCTGACAACAGCTGTGGGCCTCCTGAGGCAAGCAACTTAAGAGCCGAACAGCTGATACTCGATCAGCCCATGATGGAAGAAAGGTTGGGATGTTTCCCTTCACTGTTTCAGATCAAAACACCCAAGCAAGAATTTGGCCCGTTCTGTGGGGACACCCTCCCTATGAAAATTGAAACCCGTAGCAACACCGTCAGCATCCAGTTCACCACAGACCTCTCTGGAGATCACACAGGATGGAAAATCAGATACACTACAACAGGTAAGATTATCGCTTTTAACCAAAGAGCAGGCAGCAGTGAAGTTCTGTTGGGTTCACATATCAGTTCCTGGCTCCTAGGGAGCCCTGGGAATGGTAGCTCTGTGAGGGGGCCGAGTTATGGTCCTCCAGCTCTGGGGCACAAGGATGCCAACCTGCAGGATGCCATAGGATCCTGAGAAAGCTGCTTCTTATTAGCTGTTGGTCAACTGGTTCAGTACTGTCTACCGTTGTGACAGGTAAGGCATGAGGTAGGGATACCAGCAGTAAGTGCCAGTGACAGGCAGAGCCACCTGCTGACTAGCTATACGTAAGGAGGAAGGCAGGTGTGGGCTGTCTGAGAGCAGACTGAGGCTGTTGGGGCTGGGCCCCAATTCCCCTAATAGATCAGCTTCCACCATCTACTACACTATCTGTTATCAGCCCTCCAGGCTCTCAGGCAGATTTCTTTCTCCATCATGGATGTTTTAAGAAATAATGCCAGCTGGAGACTTGTCCCATGTCTGTGCCTTCTAAGGATGCTCATTTTCCTCCCCAGTTCTTTAACTATCAACTGGTAAAGGACCTAAAGAAGTTGTCCTATATCCAGTGTTATTTTTCTATAAAAGAGGTGCCGGAACTCACCATCAATGCCTTCCTTGTTCTCTTAAAATGGCAATGGTACCCATCTGAGAGTTGCCAGAACCCACCTAAGACGTGCCAGAACTGAGTTCCCCCAGGTTCTGGCTGAAAACCCCCCTGCTTATACCCAAAGTTTATCAAGATTAGTAATGACTACTGTGGGTGGCAATAGTTCTCCAGGGCATGCCCAGGAATGAACCTGGAACCTTCTGAATACAAAGCACGTGTTACATAACTGAGCTAGGTCCTTCCCTCTACAGGCCAAAGTCCATCTAGCTCACTGTTGTGTAATCTGAGTAGTGGGCAAGCTCCAGCAGGGCTCTTATTATTTATATATGCTCCTGCATTTTTTGAATTACAGCTCCCATCATCTCTGACCATTGAGTCATGCTGGTGTGGTTGATGGAGCCCAACAACAGCTCAAGGGCCACAGGGGAGCCACATTCCAGAGCTAGATGGACTAATGCTCTTCTAAGGCACCTTCCTATTCACAACACAAGCAACCGCAGAAGGAACAAATTAACCATCATTTCAACTGTGGGATTAAGCAGGATGTAGTGTGAGAGCGCCACCTCCCCCACATATTAGTATGGATTCAAGAGATTTGAATCTGCTTTGACAGGAAATGGCAATGAGGTGTTTTTTTGTTGTTGTTCAACTTTCTGCAGCATTGCCATGCCCCAACCCTGAAGCGCCACCCAATGGCCTCATCTATCCAGTGCAAGAAAAATATATTATGAAAGAGTCCTACAATCTCTCCTGCGATATTGGCTACGTACTCTTGGAAGTAAGTAAAACCATCCCTTGCAGTGCACACATGAGCATATGGGTATGCTATTTAACTGAGGAACCAAAGCAGTTTTATGTATTCACAGCAAATATGACTTTCCGAGTGCCATGGCCAAAACAACTTGAGGGAACGCCAGCCTTGGGAGAGAGAGGGGGAGAATACTTAGTGGGCAGCTGGGGGTGGAAAATCAGGGGGTATCGAATGGAGTATCCTGGAAGAGAGCATGGCTGGCTAGATAGCATATCTGCACCTAAGACTGAGGCATAAAGGCTTGAACTGGCTGCACGTTATCAGGCAAGGTTCAAGTTTCTTGCACTAATTTGCAAGGCCCTTAGCAACTTAGATCCAGGATACCTCAAGGACTGCCTGATCTCTTATATCCCTCCTGGATCACAGATATTTTGGGTAAATCGCTGTTAGCTGGTCTCCCTGTGGCTCCAGGGCTGTAGCTAGCGGGTTGCAAGGTGGGGCCCCGCCGGGGTGCAGGAGAGGGGTGGGGGCACAAATCAGCTAAAATATGTCCATTAATATGTCTATAAATAAAAATATTGATTATTGCCTCATAAGAAAAGGTTTTAAATAGAGGGTGAATTGAAGGGGGGGTTGGAGGAGAGGTGGAAAGAAGAGCTAATTTGTCAGTGGCTAGGGGGCACAATCTGGACAGTTCTGCCAGTGGCGCAAGATCCCCTAGCTATGGCTCTGCGTGGCTCAGAGGTAACTATCGGAAGTCACACATTTAGTATTGTGGGCCCAAACCTATGCAACTCCCACTGTGGCTTGAGTTTAGACTGGCTCTCCCCTGCTGAACATAAGGCACTTAACAAACCCCCTCTAAGTTTTTGTCATATTGATCCAACCAAAGCATATTTAGAAGAAGAAGAAGAGGAGTTTGGATTTGATATCCCGCCTTTCACTCCCCTTCAGGAGTCTCAAAGTGGCTAACATTCTCCTTTCCCTTCCTCCCCCACAACAAACACTCTGTGAGGTGAGTGGGGCTGAGAGACTTCAAAGAAGTGTGACTGGCCCAAGGTCACCCAGCAGCTGCATGTGGAGGAGCAGAGACGCGAACCCGGTTCCCCAGATTACGAGACTACCGCTCTTAACCACTATACCACACTGGCTCTCGAGTAGACCCATTGGTTCTATTCAGTGTTTCTGGGGTATGCATACCCCTAAACATTTTGTGGGTCTAAGTTTGGCCTCATTGAGGGGCAGTATTTCAATATGAGTAGGAAAATGAGAGTACCCCTAAACATTTTTTGGGAGGACCACTGGTTCTAATAGGTCTACTCTGCATTAGGGATGGGCAAATATTGTTTTGTTTCTTGTTTTTTCAGTCTTACGTTTTATTTTCCTCACTACCATATCAGTTGATTAATTTAAAGGCCATTGGAATATTCATCAGCATTTAAGTGTGAATTTCCTGATACACATTTTTTTTATATGCAATTAAACCTAATGTGCATTTTGCAAAGCTATCTTCCTTATGCAATGTGTTCTTTTGCATTGTTTTTAGTACTTTATTTATAAGCACACATTACATTAGTCTATGCATTTTACTTGGCTGGAGAACTACATTCCATAATTCAGAGAAGTGCAGATTTTAAAGGAGAGCCATGTTTCAGTTCACATATTATTTCAGAAAGTGCGAATCAAATAAGTCTGCCATTAAATGAAAAGTGAATCAAAATTCTCTCTGAACCCTATCTTGGACATAACTAACACTGAATATCACCCATTATTGAAAACTAACGTTCTCGCAAACACGTTCTCGCAGGCTGAACTAGACATATTTCCCCACCGGGGAAAATCCATTTGGGCTGTCAAAGCTCTGATTGTTTTCAAGAAAATAAATAGGATTTCTGTTTTCCTCTTTCCCTCCCACAGAATGAGATGATTGTGGAATATTTCATGGCGATATGTCAAAAGGACGGCTCCTGGAACAAGCCAATGGCTCAGTGCATCAGTAAGTCAATGCGAAGGAGTGGGTGGAGGGAGGTCTTTGGATTTGTAATATTCAGATGGATTACTGGTTTAATTATTTCTTGTGGGAATCCATATTGTGTTTGACAGAATGAAGCAGTCTTGCACACAAAAAAAGCGTAGGAGGCAAAGCATGCTTGAATCAGAGCATAATAAAATTTGTTTTAATTGGAATATTCTCAGTGGGAGTACAGATCAACAGGCACCCAAAATTCAGCTGCAGAGTTGCTATCAGGGTTTTAAAAGTTTCCATCATTTTCTTCTGGCAGGGCTCCTACGCTTTTAATGGAAAAACCTGGATTTTTCCACTTGTTTTTCTTCTTTAATTTGATTTCAGTATCCAAAAGCCACCTTGGAGATGGGGAAAAGTAGGAAGCTGTAAACTTAGTTATTTTATTGACACAATTTTAGGCTGCCCAGGAACAAGAGTTCTCATTGCAGCTCCAAAATGTTTTATATTTTAAATACTTTATGTAGGCTTGCCATATGTCAGGAAAATTCCTGACATGTCCTGTTTTGGGGTGTAAAAATGGCATCGGGGGGGGGGGATTTTGCCGAATCAGCAACATGATGGAAAAAGCAGCAGAAACAGCTCAAAAAGTTTAAAATCACTATTTTTGGGTTAGGTTTCCAAAAAAAGCCTCAAATTTGTGGCAGGAATTTTACTTTTTGAAATATGGCAACTCTATTTTGTGGACTGCAGCCTTCAGAATGAAGAAATCCAAAGCTTTGGGGTCTTTATAGTATATCTGCTGATTCCCCTTTGAATTTGGATTCTACTGGTTCAGTTGTTCTGTAAGGACAGGACTCCGGGGTAGATATAAAGGGCACAATTCAGCAAAATGAGGAGTGGACAGGTTCTTGAATTGCCATCCAGAGCATGATCAACAAGGAGAATTGAGGCAAACAGACCCCACCACCAGCACCTGGGTCAACGTGGGCACACTAAGAACCACCAAGGCTGACACTGATTGCCATATATTTTCCCTCAAAAAATGTTTTATAGTTGAGGCAGCTCGCTGGGCATGTGCATGGATGAGTATAATTATTTTTATTACTTTAAAATATGTTTTAGCCCTCCCATCAACAAAATGGTTGTTTATTCAAAAGTCGAATGTGATTAGCATGAGAGCAGCAGAAGCCAGCTCCTCAATTTTATTCCTGTAGTCATGATGGTGCTCACTGGAGCATGTTTAAACTACACACGCTCAGTGTTTCATTAGGTGTGGTAAACTTTTTTAAAAAATCATACTCAAAATCAGAAATCTAGTTGTTGTTGCAAAGCATGAAATGGCAGTGAAGGGGAGAAATGTTAAGTGTGTGCTTCACGACATGGCCCTTCAACGAAGAGTCTTGTAAGATCATTGGGCAGTAAGCAATGAAGGAGTTCCATTAGTTAGCGGTTAACAGAACTATGATGTTAGGTAACTTTAGACGATGGACTCTAGGGGTAGTATCTAACTGTACCACTTTCTTCAGCAGACTTTTAATCTATTTAACTTGGATGTGCAGCCTACAGTGATGTAGCTCAGACTGCAGAGAACAATCTGCAATGGCAAAGGATGTGCTTGCAAGAATACAATGGTCCCACAAGCGATGCTCACTCACACATGCTGACCCCCTACTTTCCACAGGTCTACTTTTAAATTCAAAGGCTGACCTGATAACGTGGTAAGCCCATCTGTGAACCCACCACAAGTGTAGGGAGTGAATGCCCACATAAAATGTGTGTGAGAAATTGCATTTTCACTAGCACCAGTTCATCCTGTACTGGTAAGATACAGGTTGAGTGAAGAAGAAAGGAAGCCACCCAGTAGTCCTTCTGTTTATCCATGTAGCTGAAGATTCAAGCAAGGATATTTTTTGTCAACTCCTATCTGATTCTTTGCACTAGGACAGCTTGTCTCAATATAGCAAACTCCAGAGGTTCTGAACTACAATTCCCATCAGCCCTCAGACGCACAATATGGGAGCTGTAGTCCAAAACATCCATAAGGTAGCTAAGATGCAGAAGGTTGTTCCAGATACCAGGGACTGAATATAGCACTTTCTGCATACAAAACAGGTAACCTGCTACTGAGAGCTTTGGTTCTTTTCCAGTCTAGCTAGTCCTAGGTTTCCCTCACCCACTCTTACAAAGCATTTTAAAACTGTTGTTGCTCCATTCTTTTCAGTTGTTGACTGTGGTCCTGCCGAGGACACAGCAAACGGTGCACTTGTGTACGTCACAGGGCCTGATAGAACTACATACCAAACTGAGATCAAATACAAATGCAAGAGCCCCTACTATGCTCTGAAAGCCGGTCGTTCTGGTAAGAGAAATGAGAGTTTAAGGGGGCATGGCCTTGGTACACACATCTTTAAATGTAAACCCCATTGTCCCAAATGGGACAACTGCGCACTAGGACCTACTTTGCAGTATTCTTGTTTAGCCATCCATGACCTCTTTCAGGATACTCCGTTCTATCTCCCCCTGCAGTCAGCCAGCATTCCATGCCCACTGAGCCTTCTTTGTTGGGCTGTTTTACGGTGCTTCTCCATTTAGAGGTTTCTCCCCCGCTTCCAAAATGTTCTGCCTACTTCTCCAAACGTTTAGTCCTAACAAGCCTGCAGCTACCTCCTCTCTTGGGCTTGTATGGTGTCATTTTGGCTACCAGTGAATCAACACTTGAGAGCAGAGTTCTCTATTGGCTTTTTATGATATCACATCAGTGTTTAGTCATGCCTCTTGACTGAAAAGCAAAGGGACATAAATGTATCTGTAATGGGCTCAACAGTGGTTGACATTTGAATTCATATCCTCCACCCAGCAAGTGGTTGTGCTGCTGTGATGTCACAGCATGTTTACACACATAATCCAGAGTCACTGCAGCATACCCAAGTATTCCTCAACCAAGCAACTCATGATTATCCAGCCGAGACACCTCACGGGGTATAGGGAAGATAAAAATGCAAAATTGGTAGGAAATAGATTTACACACATAGGAACAGCAAAAAGTCTGAAAGAGCTGGATTTTTCAGCAATTTGAAGAAGCCAGCTATATATTGGGGGAGAATTTAACAACATTTATATACCCCTTGATTGTAGTAAAACCTCCAAGTGGTTTTATTGTAGAGTGCTTTGCTCTGTGCAGACATCTCAACTGCTTAACTTTTTAATGTAGGCAGGTTCCTGTGCGCCCCTGATGGCTACTGGAGAGATTCCATGGGAAACAAAGCACCTCCTGTATGTGAGCCAGGTAATGTATAAAACCACAGGTTCCCCACTCCTGCCATACATAGCCAGGCGACACTTCACATGATAAATGGCCTGGAAACATCTTGTTTTCTCCCCCTCTCCAAATTCACTTCAGAAGTTGGAATATTTTTGACTGATGTTGAATATATGAAGTACTGTATCCCATTTTGTCACCCTCCCTCCCACCTCAGTTTTGACCAGGAATGGAGAACCTGTGGTTCTCTTCAGCCCCATCCACCATAGCCAACAGCCAGGGACAGTGGAAGTTACAGCAGCTAGAGGACCTCAGGTTCCCCATTCCTGACTTTTGTCTTCACAGACTTTAAAATGGTGCAAAGCAGCCTTTATACTCTATCCTACCCATCAGCCCCCTTTCTCTTAACTCATCCAGAGCTAGAGGTCCACCATCTGGAGGGCTGCATCTTCCTCATTCCTGACCAAAGACAATGCCATGTCCCAAAAGAGAAAGTTACAGCCATTGAGTTAGAGGGAGATGTTGCAGGCCATCTAGCCCAACTTCTGCTCAGTGCAGAAAATCAAAAGGTACAGCATCTTTAACAGATGACTGCCTGGCCTCTATATGAAAGACTTCCAGCAAGGGAGAACCCACACCCCTCCAGGGAATTGGTTCCATTTTTAAATTGCTTGTACCATCAAGAGCAGTTGCTTAATGTTCAGTTAAAATCTACCCTCCAGTAAAACATAAAACCATTAGATCTAGCCTTGCCCCCTAGGGTAACCAAGAACAAATCCCCTCTTCTATCCAACCCTTCAAGGTATCTGAAGAAAGCTATCATGTTCCACTCAGGTGGAATCTAGACCATATAAAAAACACTGAAAATGTTTTTTTAAAAAAAGTTTTGAAAAATATATTTAATTTTCCATAGCTCGCCATCACCATCTAGTGTCACATTTGTATAATGCACTTTACAACACACTTAAAACGTTATATTTGCAGCTGTATAGCTGCCTCCATAGCCTTCTGTTGTTCAGGCTAAAAAGTATCCAGTTACCAAACAGTTCTAGGTAATACAATTTTTTTCCTGCAAAAAGGGAGAATGCCCTATCTTAAATTGTTTGTGTGCCACCATTCATTTCAAAGCAATGGCAAAGAGATCTACAACAAAATGAGTAGCATATATCAAAAACATAATGAAAAAGTCATCACCAAAACTGCAATAAAACCCCCATTGCAATCAGTTAAAGTAAGTAGCCAAAAATGCCAGGAACTGGCATTAACACCATAAGGATGTTACTACCAACAGGAACACACAAAAATCAGTATCTCCCTTATCTCCAAGAGATTATTCTACAAAGTAGATGCCACAATGGAATTAGCCATTTATTCTCCATACTACAGTGGTACCTCTGTTTAGGAACGCTTCAGGTTATGAGCTTTGCTAACCTGGAAGTAGCTGCTCCTGGTTTCGAACTTTACCACAGGATGCAAACAGAAATCACGCGCAATAGCAGGAGGCCCCATTAGTGAAAGCGCACCTCATAAGAAGTTTCAGCTTAAGAACAGACCTCCGGAACGAATTAAGTTTGTAACCAGAGGTACCACTGTCCAGACGTTTTGACTACAGCTCCCATCAGCCCCAGTCAATCTGGAACAAGGGTCAGGGATTGTGGGAGTTGTAAATTCAAAATGGAAACGTGGGGTTACCATGAAGTGTTCTTCTGGTCAGCAGGGAGAGCAGAACATGCAAGAAATGATTAAAACCTCTTCTAAAAGACAGAGTCAACAACATAAAAGAGTGTTTACTGAGGCCCCCTGGAAGAGGGAACCTATTCCCCAGTCCCATCTTGGCCATAGCTTTGAGGAGAAAACCTCCATACACTAACTAGAACAAACACAAATTAAAAGCAGAACAGAAACAAAAATGAAAGTCAGAAGGGCCACAGAGGAAAAATGCCAGGACCCTAAATAAAGAGGAACTGTGTAAATTTGAGCATATAAGGCAATTTACATAACATCTACATACCAGGTTTAGCTCATTTCTATATATTCCAGTCGAATGACTTCTTTGCCTACAGAGGTTCCGAGATTCAAGCCCCAACATATCCAAGTAGATATGAGAAACCTGACAGAAACCCTGGAGTCACTATCAGACAATGGAAGTCTATACTAGACACCAGATGTAGGAAAATTGTTTTGGGCTAATGGCCATGTAGCCTTTGGGTGAGTGCACTCTCATTTTGACCCCTGGCCTTGATACTCCTCATCCCTGTTCCAGGCAATATTGAGTTAAATGAACCAAACGTCCAGCTGCACACCAGGCATGCATATTATTCCTATGAAAATACCCCAAACCCACACTTGATGCAGCCCTTCCACAATTGTGTTGAACACAGGTAGGGAAAACGCCTACTCCAACTCAGAAGCTCCCAGCATAGGGTAAACTAGCCTGTTAAGAAATTGGTCTGACATGCCAGCTTTCTCTGGGCAGAGAATTTGAAAAGGACAGGCTGTCCCTCACCCACCCAAGCCACTCCCCTCTTTGGATCAGGCTACTGTTCTACAAGTGTTCTCACTTCAAATTCAGGACTTCTTTCAGAAACATGCATTTTGAACTATAAGCAATATTCATGACAGTTAAAAGTCTTGCTTCTCTAATGAAACCCTAACACTATTCACTCTCTCCCCCCCCCAACCCCCAAGTTTGCGGAATCCAAACTTCAAATACTCTGAAGCGCATTTTTGGTGGAAAGAAGGCACTGCCTGGCCAGTTTCCTTGGCAAGTTCTGATCACTAATGGACAAGGAGCAACTGGGGGTGGAGCTCTTTTGTACGATAACTGGATCTTAACAGCTGCCCACGTCCTCCCAGAAGCAGACGCTTCGTCCTTGACACTGAAATTGGGGCTTCTAAGAAAGCGAAGCACTCACTACCACCAGGCCTGGGCAGAATCTGTTTTTGTGCATGCAGGGTTTACCAACGATGGCATCAATTTTAACAATGATATTGCTTTGATCAAACTGAAGAACAAAGTCCCCATTAATGCAAACATCACTCCCATTTGCTTGCCAGGACAAAGCAGCAGGTTCCACATAAACACAACCAACACTGGTGTAGTAGCTGGGTGGGGGAGAACAGAGAAAAGGATGCAGTCACACAGCCTGATGTACACTGAGCTAGATGTGGTTGATCCAGAGAAGTGTAAAGCTGCTTATGCAAACCAGACTTTGGAGGGGAAGCAACTAGTGTTGACAGAAAACATGTTCTGTGCTGGATATGAACAAGGAGGAAGAGATTCCTGTAGCGGTGATAGCGGTGGGTCACTGGTGTTTTTTGATGCCGAAACAAAGAGGTGGTTTGCAGGCGGCATTGTGTCCTGGGGTCCTCCAGAGTGTGGTTCTGCAGAGCTGTATGGCGTATACACTAAAGTGATCAACTATATTTCCTGGATTGAAGACATCATTTCCCAAAATTCTTGATTATTATTTTTTACCATTTCATTTGTATCACATTACCAAGAAAAGAAAAGCTTTACATAGAATTCCAATTACGCAAGAAATAAAAAAATATAGTACATTAACTGGGACTTCAATTTTAGGTAAATATGCCGAAGATCAAGCAGTAAATGCTTCCAGGTTATTCAATGTACAGCAGAACCCTGTGTATGTTTACACAAAATCATATGCTACAGAGGGAATTCAGTGTTGTGAGCTACCTAAGCAGGGAAGGCAGCATGTTTTCAAAGAAAATGAAACACACTCCATGTAAAATTAGGTATCATTTCACATGCCTCTTGTGTGCTTGTTCTACTTTCGGGGAATAGGGGGAAGCTGTTTCCTCCCCCCAACAGCTGGACCTTTAAAGTTGGTTTTTTCCCTACTCCCCTGGAACAAGTGCCATACAAGAGTTTCATAAGTTCAATGCAACATGTTTCTTCTTCCAAATTTAAATGTTAATAAAAAAAACCAAATTTGTGCACTCTATTGCTCTCCTCAGCAGAGGTACATCAGAATTTCTGTTCCTTCTGGGGGTACACGAGTGGGTCTTAATGACCATCTGAAAAGCTTCCTATTAAAGATCCTCAACAAAGAGTTATAAGAGATGTAATATGTTGATCATCACAACCAGATGGTTCATAGAGGTGGTAAAAGAATCCAGTCCCTAGTTACTTAGTATCTCTTAGTGACATGCTCCAAGATTCTAAGCTGTTGCTTTTTTACCACTTCCATTGCCACTGACAATATTGCCTTCTACAAATTCCTCCACTCACTGTCCAAACTGCAGGGATTGGTCCTAATGGTATTAAACTTCCTTCCGGAACAGATTAAAGAGCCCAATCTTAATCACCAGCTAGTTAAGTTCAAGGGCTTCATTTTCTGTTTTGTCAATCCACATCTAGTAGCGCCCCAAAATTATGCAAACTCTGACAAAGCTTGTAGCACCCATGGAACTCCCCTGTGCCCTACTACTGAGAAGAGATTTCAGAAACTATTCTGTTCTTATAAGCAGGGTGTACTGACAGCCAAAACAGATACATACAGCTCAGAGGAATAGGACAAGACCCCCAGAGGTGCTGTTTAATCAGCTGCAACATTACATTTGCAACTGCTGAGACCAAAGCACTCCAAGACTCAATTCACACCCACACAAATTTGGACTGCAAGAGGAAATTGTCAACACTACATCTATTTGAGTAGCATCGCCTCAGTAATTAAGAGATGCTCAGTGGGTAACCGAAACACACAAACACATTTGCTCACATAGGGCCTTTGTTAAATTACTATGCTGTTTATTACTAAATGAAGCTCATTAGCAAGATAATCCTTCTAGCAGTGTTAAACTGACTGTGCTCCTTATTTGACACTTTAAATCACATTAGCATAATAGATGCAAGTCTATTGAAAGTTAAAGCAAAACAAGACTCGACACTCAAGTTATGAGAATACCTTTTATTAACTTGCTTTAACACACTGGTGGAAATAAAAATTAAAGATATGAATAATGTTTGAAAACATTTCTTAATACACTTAGGTATCTGAGGGAGGGGAGAGAAGAACCCTTAGTGATCTACTGGGATTAAAATATCACAGCATGTGTTCCCCCTTGGCCCTAAACTTTTTTTAAAAAAAACAAGTTAAAAATAATTTAAACCATGCCAGCGATGTATTAAACTTACCCTTATGATCCTTCCCGAGATGACACAGTTTAGCCTTTGGAGGTCCGAGAATACCATATTAAGTGTTACTCAGCAGCAGTAGCTGGTATTAGTGCAAGTGCTAAAATGCAAAATTCAGATGGTACAGAGTTTGGCAATGGATGTGACTTAGGTGCAGAAAAGGTTAAGCAATTTATTCAAGAATATCTGTTCTCTGGAATAGTCAGATTTGTTTTACAATGAGAGGCAGGTGCTGGAGTATGTGTGGATTTTAGCATTAAACAGCAATGCCAGTATGAACACCCAACAACACGTTTTAAGTGTCCATATCAGTCTTTAAAAAGAAAGAATATAAACTGCAGATTGAAGGGAAAATGGAAGCTAACTTTTCAGGGTTTGTGGAAAATTCACAATGAAACAGCACTATACCAGTTTTCCAGAGTCTGCAAAATGGAAGCTGTAAAATTTAAATTAAGTAATGGAATGACTCTCATGATTTAACAAATTTAACAAGTTTTTAGGACTACTGAGTCGACAACCTTGTCGATTCTGCTCCTTTACACAGGAAAACCTAACACTTCTACTAACACATGGTTAAGTGGATGTCCTTTACGGTGAAACCAACTGAGGACTTAATACTGTAGCCCACCAATTCAGTCACATAAAACAGAATACACTGGAGCCTCAATACCACAGGTATGCTGAGAGTTTTGGCTCTTGTCTCCAACACTCAGTCTTCTAAAGGGAACTGCTCATCAGGGATGGGATACCTCATTTGGCAGAACCGGATTTCAGATGTGTATCATCACAAAATGCTACGCAGATGGGACTCGAGTGGAGCTACAGGGTTCAACTACATTGATGGAACAGCAAACTTAAAACAGCAAATAAATTTTTACAACAGTTTTATCCCAACATAAGATATAAAAAAACAAAGTTAACTGCTATGAACTCTTTGCATTTGGGGGCTGTCAAACACACACACATATTACTTAAATCAGTTTTATTTAAGAATGTCCTACATTGACAAATCTTATAAAAAGCATCCAAACACAGAACTGCAGCAAACAGCATTCATATGGATATCTTACAGACAGAAAAAATCTTCCACCCATAAGGGAACCCCCAAGCTCGGAAGTGAGCTCTGCTACAAAAAAAAAAACCAAAAAAAAAGACCCACAAAGCACACCACAAGCTGGATGTTCCCATCAAAAGCCCCACCTTCAGTTCACGTTACCACACTTACAGGATCATTAAACAGAAAGGAACACACACCATACAGCATTCACAGCAGAGTTGACATAAAGGAGAAAAAATATATATACAGATATTCATTTCACTTAACACATCCAACTAATCGGTTAACTAAGTAAAAAGCCCCCCCACTTAAGTTCTTCCAGATCACGATGTCCTTCTGAATGCAAGAAAAACACTCGTACGTCCGCTCCCAATGCTCTCTCCGCACACTCTCACCAAAGCCACAGGATCGAGGGACATCGTGCCAAGAATTTTTGTTTTTATTTTTTAAAAAATCCCAAAATGCACCACCAGGTCTCTCTCTTGCATGCGCCTCCTCCTTTTTCTCGCACATACCAAGCCCTCACATGCCTCGGCACCACCAATCCAATCCAATCCCACACAAGGTTTTTCAAAAGTTCAAACAAGCCTTCTGGTTCCATCTCACAGCCTTGCGTTCATAGCGTTGAATACGACTCCATGAAATAAAAAGAGTAGCGGATAAAAATGGAACACCCACCGTCTTAAGACGTAGCATGTGCAGTGTGATGAAGGAGTCTTGGATGAGGAAAGCATGGAGACAGGAGTATTCCTAAGGCAGGTTTTTTTTAACTGCACTGCTTTCAATGAAGTGCTTCTTCCATACACATTTGAAATGAGATGAACTGCAAGGATTAAATGAGGTCTTCATACCGTACTTTAGTATGAGGAGGGGAGACAGTGTTAAAAGGAAAAAAAGCCGACACCAACATTGCATTCTCCACACAGGACATTTGGGGGAGGGGGAGGGAGAGAAAGAGAGAGAAAAATTCTTATGGCGGGGGATCAAATTAAATTTTTAAAGAAAAAAAACTAACAAGGAAAGGATGCTGTTTCTGAAAAATGGCTTCCATTTTTGAAACATGCAAAGATCTCAGCTGACTAGGAAATGAGGAATCAAATTTTTACGAATTCCTATCAAATTGCAGAGCGTCTGTTTACCAGTCAGGCGAACAGCAGTTCACTTTCAAACCACTCAATATCCCAACTCATGTATTCCAACTCATTGTAACAAAACCTATAAAACTCCATTTAATCTTCCTTTTATTCCCCATTAGAAAAGAAAAAATTGTCAAAAATATTGTTGAAATATACTACACGCTGAACAAATTTGGATTTTTTTTTTGTTTAGTTTTGTTTCAGTATATGCATCTTATAATATACTTACCAGGAGCTCTAGAAAAAAAAAATCTGATTTCCCACCACAGAGTCAGTTATTAGGTTGCCTACATTCCCCAGCCAGATGATTTGGATTCCATGCTTGAGCCAAAACCGCCATTAAAACCACTGCTAGAGCCTGTATTTGATGAGCCCCACCCTATTGCTGCACCCGAGTTAGAGCCTCCGTAAGAATTACTCCCTGAACTGAAGCCCTGGCTCTGCTCCCTCTGCATGTTGCCTTGTGGCTGGTTGTTCCCCGATGGCCCAGACTGGTTTTGCTGGCTAGCTAGCATGCCCATCATCCCCCAACTGCTTTGGAGCGCTGCCTGAGCTGCTGCCATCATGGCTGGGTTGATACTAAAGGCTCCAAAGTTCATCCCACCACCCATGTTACTGCCCTGGTTGTTTCCCAACCCTCCACCTCCACCACCTCCCCCCCGGTTAGGAAATCCACCCTGATTCCCAAAGCCTCCTGGATTACCACCAAATCTTCCACCTCTTTCTAGTTGTCTACTGCTATTATGCTTAGGTTCAGCATTGGATATATGGACGCTGATTCCTTTTATGATCAAGTCCTCGCCACAAAGGGACTGGGCAACCTATAAGAAATAAGGTATACAGACTGAGTAACTTTGAAAACAAAAATCAGGCACAAGCAAGCAACTTTAAGCCGAAGTAACATACAGAACTATAGGGCTTAATTTTATGCTTATGCTGGTCTATGACAGTAATAAAGTACTTAGGATATGTACACGGCACTACTTCAAAAGTAATATTGGTCCCCTCATTGCAATGGAAAATTCAGTCCTCTTAAAGAATGACACTGTAGAATGAGAACATTCCATTTTAAGTGCACTGGACCT
This sequence comes from Podarcis bocagei, assembly GCF_964188305.1. Taxonomy (NCBI): domain Eukaryota; kingdom Metazoa; phylum Chordata; class Lepidosauria; order Squamata; family Lacertidae; genus Podarcis; species Podarcis bocagei. The sequence continues at coordinate 78,732,179 of NC_138132.1, read as the reverse complement.
CTTTACTGTTTCTGCTCAATATGAACAGCCAAGGGAAGAAACAGCACATTTGCTCACATCACCTTCATTTAAGATTTCTGAGACAAAGATGCTATCGTTATATCAATGACAATTTATACAGTTTACTGTTCAGTAAGATTACTTTGCACAGACTTGTAAACAGTGACTCAACAGGTGGTCTGTGGCAAGAACATACTGCTTCTCAGCAACAAGCTGAAAAGGTTCTGAAACTAGGAGTTTTTTCCTCTTCACCCCTCAGTCTCCTTTCAATCAGTTGGTGTGCTACAAATGCGTAATATGTATGCTCAGACAATTAAACTAATAAGTTTAGAGGCTACTAATTCCAGTGGACAAGCTTGCCTTGTGTCTAGCTCTGCAACTGAACACTGACAAGCTGGATAAGTATTCAGCTACATCTGTTAAGCAAGTCAGTGAACAGGGGTACCTCCAGGGTCAAGCTTTCCAAATTTCCAACTTAAGAGTGAATGTGATATGCACCCAATAGGAATGCTATTAATAGAATCATAGAACTGTAGAGTTGGAAAGGCTCATCTAGTCCAACCCCCCACAATGCAGGAATCTCAGCTAAAGTATTTATGAAAGATGGCCATTCAATAGGACAACAATTAGTCTGTCTTAACACTCATAAGCCTGCTGCACTTAAGTTTTTATACACAATAAGTAAACAGAAACTTAATGAACAATGATTAAGAACAAGTTTGCCCACACATCAGCAAAAAAGCAGGGCCCTGAATGAATACCTGATCATCAGCAAACGTAACAAAAGCAAAAGCTCTGAAGGGTTTGGGGATGAAGACATCAACCACTTCTCCATACTGGGAAAAAAACTGACGGAGCTCATCTGCAGTCATGTCGTCGGTGCAACGCCCAACAAACACCTTCCTGCTACGCAAAGGTTCATCTGGACTTTGCTGGTGTCAATGCAGAACAAAAGATTTCAATTAATACAAATGTTTTTGCCTAGCTATTGTAATAACCAATATACCGACACAGTTGTACACGCCACAAGAGCCGACAGATTTTCCAGCTAAACAGATAGAAACTAACCATGAAACCCATTCTAGATTCTGTAACTGTATCTTTTGATGCTCATATGTATAGTAACATAGGATTAGAAACAGACTAGCAAACAAGGAAGCACAACCATTTCTTGTTTCATCTGCACTCCTAGACAAAAGCTGCAAGAAATTAACATGACATGCTGGTTGCAATAGTAAAAACACTTCCTTGAAGTTCTTTTTCAGAAGTGGGAAACCCCAGGCTTGGGGATCAAATGTGATCCTCCAAGCCCCTCTACTTGGTCCTGGAGATTTCACCATGCCATACTCGTACCTGGCAGCCCATATCCTTCATCAGCCTTGCTTTGCACCCAAAACTGAGCATTTTTACCTGGCTGAAATGTGCGCTTGAACTCTGATAATGCTTTTTGCTTGCCTGGAATACAGGAGGCTCTGTGGGATGTGTAGAAACTAGCCCATTGATAAAGGCAACATCGCAATACTCAGGCTGCATTTGCCACCAACTCGTCCTACCACAAGCATACAGCCCCTGAAAGGTTGTTCAGGTGGTCTGAAAAAGGTTCCTAAGCCCTGTTCTATATGGAACAGTGAGTGAATATCCAGAACCCAAAGAACTATTTCAGTTGTGATCAAAGGGACTTGTTTGCTGTTCCTCTTTAACCGATTTTGAAAAGTGCCATCAGTTTCAAAAGTGATCTGCTTTGTGGCATGGAGGGATGATGCTTATGCAGTATTTTGAACCCCAGCCAATGTATTTAGAACTAAAGAGAATCATTTTATATGTTATTTGGGGCTCATTCTTGACAAGTTTGGCTTTACATATTACAAAGCCTAGAACAAGTTACATTAAGTACCTTAGAATTTGGAAGTTTGCAGTCGCACCATCTTCCATCTATCATGTGGCGCTGAGACATGACTTTCACCTGGGTTTCATAGTCAGTGAATCTTACAAAACCAAACCCTTTTGAGTGGCCAGTTTTGATGTCCTTCTTAACCTGGAGTTAAGAGAAGAGATTACATGGCTAGTACAACAATCACAATGTGCTGGCATTTATGTACTAATTCTATTCAGCTATGTTATAGATTGAATTTCAAAATGTAGTGCAAAAAAAGTTCAGAATATTTCACCTTGCTTTAATCATCTTCCCTTGCTAACAGCTATAGCATAGAAATCAGGCTTCTCTGTCCCTCCTCAACCATCATTCTATCTGGCTGCAGCCGAGGCAGACAATGGAGGAGGGGCCACTCCATCAGCTCTACTGAGAAACCAGCTCAGCTTGGCTCTTTCTGGACTGTTTCCATTCAAGCTGATCATTATATGAGCTTTGTAACTTTAAGAAGTGGTGTCCAAATTGGCTTGTTTGCCTCTTCCTTCCTCATTCATTGTTAGCTTGAGTCATGCATTTTATATTGTAAGCCTGAGGGAAAGAACTGGCTTGTTTGCTACAAATCTTATGTAAGCTGCTCTGAGTTTCTCTGGCAGAAGTACAGGGTATAAAAAAGCTTCAAATAATGTTATTTTGACAATCAAAAAGTTAAATCAGTGTGTGCAAGTTTCCATTCAAGCAGAAAGGTTAAATTCATGGCATATGCCATTTAACTTTCAAGGTTCACACACAAACACATGACTCAGATTTAGATGAACAAGTCCAGCTACCAGCATGAAAAATGTCACAACTATTCATTTTTACCACATTGAATTCAACTGACAAAACTCAATACCAAAACAGACTAAAACCAGGAATTGAGCCAAATTCTGAAACACATATAGCTGCTCAGTACCACTGGCTTGCCTCAGAGGACAACACAAAGGAAATCAGATGTCTGAGGATAGGAAATGGCACCTCAACAATTCTGTTACCAAAAAGAAATTTCTGTTCTCGATACCAGGTTGGGATACAATTTTTATTGTGACATTCTTTTGAAAGTCATTTTGAGAACCTCTCAGCACTATAAATTGGTATATAAGTAAGGTAAAGGGACCCCTGACCATTAGGTCCAGTCGTGACCGACTCTGGGGTTGCGGCGCTCATCTCACTCTATAGGCCGAGGGAGCCGGCGTTTGTTTGCAGACAGCTTCCAGGTCATGTGGCCAGCATGACTAAGCCGCTTCTGACAAACCAGAGCAGCACATGGAAAAGCCGTTTACCTTCCCACCGGAGGGGTACCTATTTATCTACTTGCACTTTGACATGCTTTCAAACTGCTAGGTTGGCAGGAGCAGCTCACCCCATTGCAGGGATTCGAACCGCCAACTTTCTGATCAGCAAGTCCTAGGCTCTGTGGTTTAACCCACAGCGCCACCCACGTCCCTTATATAAATATTCGAAAGTAAATAAATGTACAGCAGCTTAATATACCGTATTTTTCGCACTATAGGACGCACTTTTCCCCCTCCAAAAATGAAGGGGAAATGTGTGCGCGTCCTATGGGGCGAATACAGGCTTTTGCTGAAGCCTGGTGAGCGATAGGGGTCGGTGCGCACCGTCCCCTCTCCCTCTCCAGGCTTCAGAAAGTTCTGCGCAGCCCTAGGCTTCGCAGAGCGGTCTGCGCTCCCGGGCTCGGCGCAGCTCCATGCAACCCCCCGGAGCCCAGCGCGAAGCCGCGCCGGGCTCCCGAAGGTTGCGCAGAGCTGCCTGCGCTCCCAGGCTCGGCGCAGTTCCGTGCAACCCCCCCGGAGCGATGCCGAAGCTGTGCTCAGCTTCGGCATTGCTCTGGCTCCCGTTCTGGGGGCTGGGGTCGGGGGAAGCTCGGGCTTTCCCCGCCCCAGCCCGGGGGGGGGGAATAATTTTTTCCCCTTTATTTCCCCCCCAAAAAAAAACTAGGTGCGTCCTATAGGGCGAAAAATACGGTATTTGAATTAGGCAGTCCAGTGGGAAGCGCTTCAGAGAACTTAGGCAGGGTGGCAAGTTGTAAGGGGAAAAAATAGGAAATCACTAACTTCACCATTTTTGCAGTTGGTCAAGCAATATCTAGTAGCACTTCTATGGTTTAACTAATTGTGGCTCATGCAAGGATAGTTACTCCTGTTGCCAGCCTAAATGCAAACAGAAGGAACAGACTGAGTTCTCTTCCTCCTCTCCATAACCAGAAGCAATTGCCAGTTGTTTTACTTAGGGACAACACAGCATTCATGATAGGGAGTACAACAGTTACCCTAAAGTCCAGGGACATAACTGTTTATCGAAAAGAAAGCTAGATACCTGCACCATAAGAACTTCTCCGAATGTGCTGAAGTACTCCTTCAGGTCTTGCTCAGTTGTTTTCCACGGAAGACCCAGAACTATCAAATCTGATGTTTTCTGTACTGCTCTTTTCACCTTAACAGCTGATGAGGCATCTGCCTCATCCATTTTCCTCTTGTTGTCTAAAGATAGATGTGTCCATCAAACAGTCAGCACTTTTAAAAATAACTAAACAAATAATCCCATTAGTTGCAATGAAACATTTTAGTGGAGCAGATCATTCTAGAGCTACATGCAGCCCAATCTTAAATTTACTCAGAAGCCAACTCATTAATGTCCAATGTAGGGCTTTTAAAAGGTTTCCCTTAAAATGCATGTACTCAGAAGTACTACTGTGTTCAATGAGGCTAATTCCCTAGTAACTGTGTTTAGGATTCCAGCCTTAAAATGTATTTGCTATAAATACACCAATTGCTCCCACTTGTATTTTGGGGAAAGTCTTATTTTAATCCTTTTCACCTTTAAAACTGCTGCCACTGGTAACTTGTATCTAAAATAATAAAAAGGTATACTACTATTTTTTTAATTATTATTATATTTATATACTGGCCTAAATATAAAGATCTCAGGGCAGTTCACAAGAAAAAATAATAATCTAGTTGATCAATGTGGGGTATAAAAAATAAAAGTTGCCCAATTGCCTAACAATTTGAGCAACTTATAGGGATTTAGAATTCTAGGGCAAACTGAAAGAAAATAAATTATCCATATATAGGTTTTCATTTTCAAAAATTATCCAAGATTCTTTCTTTTTTAAAATCAAAAAATAGCACATACAAAGCACACACCTTTGGGATAGTTAACAACATACACCAGATTTCCCCAGCCATTATCTGGTGCATGCAGAATTCCTTCCACTAATCGGACCCCTCTCATACACTGAGACACGGGGTTCCTGTAACGCAGACCACATGCTCCTGGAAACTGAGCAGTAACTGTGGAGAGCAAGACAGTCCCATCATCCTCTGAAGGAATCTCAATGGGTTCCTCATTTTCATCTTCGGTAACCCGAATGTATTCTGACATTTCTGCCGTGGTGTTGCTAAAGAATAAAAAAAGAGAAAAGCAAGTAATATCTAGTTTTTTAAAACTGTAATCGTTGGTAGTATAACAAGTTACTGTAGAAGTGGTTTACTATATGTATGGCACTCTGAAGTAAAAACAGTTGTCCCTCCATTTCCCTAATTAAGCAGTACAGATAAACAATTATCATAGTTCTATGGTAGAGCACATGCTTCACAAGCAGAAGGTCTCAGGTCAATCTGTAGAATCTCCAGCCAAAACAACATGGTATTAGGTTATGTAATAGACCTCTACCTGAAAGACTAGAGAGTCACTATCACTCAAAGTAGATAATATTGAGCTAGATTTACAAATAGTCTGGACTAGTGTTGGAGAGCTTCCCGTGTTCTTAAACATATTATGGGTTATAGCTACCAAAGTCTTACTCAGAGTAGACTAACTGAAATTAATGGATGAGAGTCGGCAAACTCTTATTTTATTCTGCTTCTCAGATGAAAACTATATCCAAAATCAGTTCATATCAATCAGTAATCTTCAGGTCCTGACCTCATCTTACAAATGTAAATAAAATTAAAAACAAACAAGAGAAATGTATGGAAATGAGCTAAGAAAAGCCAAAGGAAAATAGCAAGTGGTACAAGCATTTATATCTAGTTTAAGAGACCTTGTGGCCTCTGCTGTTCTGGCTGGTAGCATTAAGTCAGACAGCACTTTCTCTCACTTCAGCAGTCCCAAGGCAAGTGCTAGTTGGAGAAGAGTTCCTCCTGCCAGGGAGAGGGGAGCTCTCTGTAATTATTATGTCTCCAGCCGATGGCTGGGGGCCAGAATGACCTCATACGTTTTCTCTAACGTACAGAATACACAACCTTTCATTGGCCCTTACTCCTCTGTCTAATGGTAGAACCCAGAATGTGCTTCCCCTTTCAAATAATGTTAGAAAACAAGGATGAATATCCCTAGAAAAGTTATTTCTGGAATCACAGAATTGTCGAATTGGAAGGGATCCTAAGGGTCATCTAGTCCAACCCCTTGCAATGCAGAAATCTTGACTAAAGCAGCCTTGACAGATGGCCATCCAACCTGTGCTTAAAAATCTCAATGAAGGAGTCTACCACCTTCCAAGGAAGTCTATAGCTCTTACTTTCAGAAAGTTCTCCTTTCTTGTAACCTGAAGCATGTAGAATACTTTGAGATCATTAGAGGAAATGGACCTTTATTTGTTTCAAGTTGTGCATTTTAGTGTTGAATTGTAAAATATTATTGCTTATAAGCCTAGGATAGCTCTGTTAGTAGAGAATAAGACTCTTCATCTCAGGGCCATGGGTTCGAGCCTCACACTGGGCAAAAGATTTCTGCACTGCAGGGGGTGGGGCTAGATGACCCTAGTGGTCCCTTCCAACTCAACCATTCTATGATGTTATGAATCCCACCCTGGGATGTACAGATGGGGTGGGTTACTCTTTTAAAAAGTAAAAGAAATCCAGACAGATGGGCAGGGTATATAAAATTTGTTGTTGTAAAATAGTAACCTATAAATTATTATTATTATAAAATAGTAACCTATAAAATAAGGTAGTAAGTAACCACCACCACAAATATTAGGAGTTAGAAATACATTATTATCAACACACCTAACAAAATTTTAATTGCAATAAAATAATTTACATTAGTAACATCAAAATTTAAAATATTTAAGAACACATTTGATGCATTGATACACCTCTTTAACCTGGCCCACCCTATTCTCTTGATTGCAGTGTATTTTAACATTTTTGATATTTTATTTCTAAGTTATTGTAACCCATCCTGAGACCTCATTGTGTAGCATGGATAAGAATCAGAAATCATCATCATAACCACCAACATAGTATTAACATTTACTTCCGAGAAAACACACAGAACGTTCAGCTGTAAAGACACGATAAATATAATGCTTGCCCTTATTAAGAAAGACCATGCTTAGAATTAATAATAAACGCAATGTTTACAATTAATAAAGACTGTGCTTGCCATTATTAATAAACATAACACTTTCCATTAATACTAAATATAAATCTTACCAACAATTTTAATGCTTACCACTACCAATAAAAAAAATTACGTTTGCTATTATTAATACTGTAAAGAATAAATAATAAAGGATCGACTCCCCTCCCCCCCGCCCCAGCGCGTTTAACAGGTCAACCCTCTGCGCTCGTTTACTCTGAGGTAAGCTGCGCGGCCAACTGCCTTTATACTGTACACGCATATATATATATTGTATACTTATATATGTGCTTCGAATCGGACGTCCTGAGCCTAGTTTATTCCACAAAAGATACACCGTGTGCGACAACGGCCCTCCACGTTTCACCGCTCACTTTCCCGGCCTTCCCGCGCTAGGCCCGAAAGCCACCCTGAGGCCTCCGCTAGGCCGCCTCGGCCCACCCCCAAGCCAGCTCAGGAGCGGGGCCCAGGTTTCCTCTCAGCCTCGGATCCCGCTCGCTTACCGTCGGCGCGAGGCCTGATGGAACAACCGACCAAAGAACGGCGACGGTGAGTTCCAGCCCCTGCGTGTGCCGCGCGAGGAAGAGGAGGGGGACTCTCGGGCCTCCGCGGTTTTTCCCTCCCTGCCGACAAAATGGCGGCGCCCTCTTTCCCCTCAAAAGCAAGAGGCTCGAAGGCGCGTTCTCGGAACGGTCCATCCTGACCGCGCGGGGAGGCGACAGGGGTCTTTTCGAGACGCTGAGGAGTTATCCGCTCCGAGGAGAGCTCCGTGGACTGCAAATAGGGCTTCCGATTTGGTGGTACTTTCCCAGCCCGTGCTTGTCGGGGGTGGCCCGGTTTAAATAATTTGTTTGAGAGGAAAGTTGATGGCACTCCCCTTCCTCTAGCCATAAACCGAGAGTGGTATGGTCCACTCGTCTGCGTACTGCGCTTGCGCTCAAGGAAATGGTGAGCTAAGGAAGGGGAGGATGAAAAAGGAGATCCGAGCAAAGCTCGCTGGGTAGCGGTGGTTGGTAGTGCGCGTGCGCAGGAGTTGTCGGTGAAGCGTGAGAGAAAACCGTTGCACAATATGGTGGGGACGGGGGGGGAGTTATATTGAAGCGCATGCGCAATAGCCGAAGCGTTTCTGTGAAGTAATTAACAAAAAATGTTAATTTTTGTTGTCCAAACTTGATTTTGAGGTATTTTGTTCTGTTTCTCCTCAGCACCAGACAGGCCAGGAAACCTCTTTCAAAACCCTTGAGGAGTTTACACATGTGGAGACGTTCCTTATATTAGTTTCCTCATAAACTTGATACAGGCAATTATCAGATTCAGACTCAATTGATACAGTAACATACAACCTTTAAAATAACTGCATTTCCATTTATTTGTTAATTCTTCAAAGCAGCAAATAATAAACCTCCAGTGATCCATCAATGAAAACAGCTCCCTTAGTTGCGTTACATTTTGGCAGGGGCATGTATAAAGGGCTGTTGGGTAGTCTTTCAGAACAAAAATCCCAGAAAGCATTTTTCACCCAACTACAATGGATTCTAATGCATCCTGTCTGCTATACATTTTTTTTGGGGGGGGGAGTGCACCCTCTCTGGATTCTGTGGTTTTACATATTGGGACATAATATCAACCACCTGTTCCTTAGCAGCTCTTAAAATAGGTAAATACAACCTCAAATGAACAACACCACATGACCTATTACACTGGGTCATGGAAAAAAAGCCTAAATGGAGAAGTCATGTGTGAAGAACTACCATAAGTTATATTCAGTAGCTTGCAGAACCGCCTTTAGCAGCAATAACTTGAAGCAATTGTTTTCTGTGTGACTTTATATATATATATATATATATATATATATATATATATATATATATATTGCTTTCGTAGATTTTCACGGGTACAGGAATGTAGGTTTTGGTGTCTTCGGGTGTCTTCCCGTGTAAGAGTTGGGGTGTCTAGGCGACGTTTCGACGAGGTCTCACTCGTCATCTTCAGGCTGGTGCTTTCGGCTTCTTGTTACTAGAACAGAGCAGGATCTCAGTGTTTGAGTTCCTATAAATACTGTTGAGGGGGTGTGGTGTATAGCCTCCAACGTTCTGGGCAGATAGGAAGTTCCTAGGTTAATGTGCCTTTTCTTCTTTTGTTCATTAATTACTTGAGGGATATCTTGAGTGATTACTTGAGTGATATTCTGAGTACCACTTAGGAGGGTCATTAGGTGTGGATTAGTTGCTAAAGCTTTTGTGTCTTGACCTCTTGACCTTGTGAAGAGTTTTTCTGAGAAGATGGCTGTACTGCACTTAGTTGTGCTCTGGCTTGGCTTCGTGTATAGGGGCGAGCTGTGGTTTTGTGCCCTGTGCCAGCCAGATCTGTGTAGGGATTGCAGGGGGGTGCAGCATCCGGAGGTGCCACTATGGTTTGGCTACTGGATGGTGTCTGTAATTTATCTGTGGAGAGGGTCTGGGTTTGGGTCTGGTGTGGTTGATTGGAGATGGCGTTCTGTGTGCCTCTGGTTCTGGTGTCGGTTTTTGTGGGGAGGGCTAATTTCCAGATGTCTGGCAGGCGGGACGTGTCGTCACGCTTGTTCATGTTGTGAGGGTGTTTCTCTATCTCGATGGCTTCCATGATTATTCTCTTGTGGTGGTGTTCCATGTTAAAGAGCAATTTGGAATCTGAAAAATTAATTTCGTGTCCTGTTTCTTTCATGTGTTGGTAAAGAGAGGAAGTTTTTTCTTCTTTTTTGACGGCATTCTTGTGTTCTGCGATACGTGCATTTATTCGTCTGTTTGTTTGTCCAATGTACGTGGCTGGGCAGACTTTGCAGGGTATTTCATAGACCCCTTGGTTTTCTAACTGGATTTTATCTTTGGGGTTTCTGAGGATATTGGCTATTTTTTGGTTGGTGCAAAAGGCTGTTTTGATATTGTGTTTATGGAGGATTTTGCTAATTTTATCTGTGGTGCCCTTGATATAAGGAAGGAGGGCCATGCCATTGTTTTCTTCTGTGTCTTGCTTTTTGGGGGGTGTTTCTTTTTGGATTAGCTTCGTAACCCTGTTTTGCTGGTATCCGTTGGCGATTAACACATTTGAGAGATTCTGTAACTCAGTTGTCAAGTGGTCTTCGTCAGCCAGGCGTTTGGTTCTGGAGATGAGAGTCTTGGCTACGGAGTTTATTTGTGCAGGGTGGTGGTGTGATTGTGCATGTAAGTAGCGGTTGGTGTGTGTTTTTTTCCGGTAGATAGTGTGTCCTAGGGAGCCATCAGGTTTTTTGTAGATTAGGACGTCAAGGAAGGGAAGTTGGTTGTTGGCTTCTATTTCCATAGTGAATTGTATTTTGGGGTGTAGGCTGTTGAGATGTGTGAGGAAGCTATCTAGTTTTTCCTTCCCGTGTGGCCAAATTACAAAGGTGTCGTCAACATATCTGAGCCAAAGTTTGGGTTTGTGTTCTGACTTGTCTAAAGCATTGGTTTCAAAGTGTTCCATGTACAGATTTGCGATGACCGGTGAGAGGGGTGATCCCATAGGTGCTCCTTCTATCTGTTTGTATCTTTGTCCATTGTGGATGAAGTACGTGTTGGTTAGGCAGTGGTTGGTCAGGTCCAGGATGTATTCGGGGGGATTGTATTTGTTTTGAACTTCCTCTCTTTACCAACACATGAAAGAAACAGGACACGAAATTAATTTTGCAGATTCCAAATTGCTCTTTAACATGGAACATCACCACAAGAGAATAATCATGGAAGCCATCGAGATAGAGAAACACCCTCACAACATGAACAAGCGTGACGACACGTCCCGCCTGCCAGACATCTGGAAATTAGCCCTCCCCACAAAAACCGACACCAGAACCAGAGGCACACAGAACGCCATCTCCAATCAACCACACCAGACCCAAACCCAGACCCTCTCCACAGATAAATTACAGACACCATCCAGTAGCCAAACCATAGTGGCACCTCCGGATGCTGCACCCCCCTGCAATCCCTACACAGATCTGGCTGGCACAGGGCACAAAACCACAGCTCGCCCCTATACACGAAGCCAAGCCAGAGCACAACTAAGTGCAGTACAGCCATCTTCTCAGAAAAACTCTTCACAAGGTCAAGAGGTCAAGACACAAAAGCTTTAGCAACTAATCCACACCTAATGACCCTCCTAAGTGGTACTCAGAATATCACTCAAGTAATCACTCAAGATATCCCTCAAGTAATTAATGAACAAAAGAAGAAAAGGCACATTAACCTAGGAACTTCCTATCTGCCCAGAACGTTGGAGGCTATACACCACACCCCCTCAACAGTATTTATAGGAACTCAAACACTGAGATCCTGCTCTGTTCTAGTAACAAGAAGCCGAAAGCACCAGCCTGAAGATGACGAGTGAGACCTCGTCGAAACGTCGCCTAGACACCCCAACTCTTACACGGGAAGACACCCGAAGACACCAAAACCTACATATATATATATATATATATATATATATATATATATATATATATATATATATATATATATATATATTTACTATTTACTTAAGAAAATATTTAGTTTTTTAAAACAAAGTCATACAGAAAACAATTACTTCAGATTATCACCGCTAAAGGTAGTTATACAAGCTACTAAATGTAATGTTATAAGAATTTTTATATATAATGCTCATAAATGTACTAAGCAAACACATACAAATATAAAAAAATTCCTTCCAGTAGCACCTTAAAGACCAACTAAGTTAGTTCCTGGTATGAGCTTTCGTGTGTATGCACACTTCTTCAGATGTATCTGAAGAAGTGTGCATGCACACGAAAGCTCATACCAAGAACTAACTTAGTTGGTCTTTAAGGTGCTACTGGAAGGAATTTTTTTATTTTGACTATGGCAGACCAACACGGCTACCTATCTACTACATACAAATATGTAAACCACATGTCTGAAACCTACAGAAAAGTCCCGAAACCATTTTCTCTCTCCCAAAATGACCTCAAATATTTCTCTGCAAGGAAATGAGAAACCTCCCCCATTGTCTCTGTCTTCACAAATTCTGCCTTAAGGGCACATTTAAGGTGTGAATAGGGTGAGCCTGTGACCTGGCTCAGGAATTAAGTATCATTACAAAAGAATGGCCAGACTCCCCAGGTAATCCAGTCAAGTGACCATTAACAGGTAACCTGGCAGACAGGGTAAAAACAATGCACTCAGATTTCTGTTGTAGACCGCCTTTGCTGTGATGTAGGTATGATGTATCTGGGGGGGTGTTCTTGGGCTACACGCCTTCCGTGATGCATGTATGATGTATGGAGGAGTGGTCTAGAGCTCCAGGGCAGGGAATTTCAAAATGGCTATATAAGGGCAAGCACACATAATAAAAATACATTTTTATTTATTCCCCCAATTTCCGGTTCAGGAAACCGGGCTCAGGGTGGCGAACAACAAATTTAAAACACTTAATTGTGATACAACAAAAAACAGCATAAAATACAGTATAAAAGCGTGAATAACAATAAATTCAAGTTCAAAAATCAATTTAGGGGGAAATCCATCCAATAAACATTAGATGATCACTAGGGCTAGCTGGCTAAATTAGTCCTATTTGGGCCAGCGAGGAGGCATGGGGAGAATTAGCTGCTGGATCCCAGAGCGGTTAATCTTCATAAAAAGGGGAGGGAGAGGGAAGGAAGGGGAATAAAAGATCAGGCTAAATTCAAATTGAAAGCCAGACGGAATAGCTTTGTCTTACAGGCCCTGCGGAAGGAGGTTAAATCCTGCAGGGCCCTGGTCTCATGGTTTGGTCCTCCTCCTCTCCTGCATGTGGGGGAGCATCCTGTTGCAACAGTTAATGAAGATCAGGCTTACTAGCTGCTTTGCTTCTCAATATTCTCTGGTTGGTCTCTGGTTGTTTTCTCCTACTGATAGAGAACCTACAAAACGACTCTATATGGGCACTTGGGTACCCCATAAGGGAAAAGGAGCAGTTCTTTTTACCTATAACATTAACTTAGTGCTTCACACATGGTAAGGCTTTTATCAGACTTTCACCTCGTTGTATGGAAGTATTTTGGCCCACTCTTTTTTACAAAGTCACTTCAGTTCATTGATGTTTGCTCATATGAAATGTGCATTTTCAGTGCTAGCAAAATTGGGATCCTCTCTAACTATATTCTTATGAAGAGGAGACCCAAGGGTCCCAGCATGCCCAAAAGCCCTTCCTCCTCTTTGTAATATAAGGTATTACTCAGAGGTGAATGGAAAGCAATAATAAAATGCTCAAAGGAGCCCCTTTCTTTATAATTGGGTTCCAAAGCTCTGAAGTCTTTGCTTTGAAAAGGGGGAAGGGGAGGGGGTGAACTGTCCATGTAGAAGCTCAAATTGTAAATTTTTGCAAAACTTTGTTGCCACTGTGGGCGAGTTTCACACATACGCATCAAATCTTGTTCTTAAAAGATTCCTCCCCCTTTTTCCACAGCATGTGACAGAAGCAACCTCCATCTAAGGAAGATGGTAGTGAGAGGACCTGGCAGTGAGAGGACCGCTTTAGAGAGCCAAATAACAACACTTCAGAAGAAAAGGTTTCACACAGGTCACACATCTTGCCAAAAGGTAGCAGGCACTTTGTGCATTTCAGCTTCTTCTAGTCTGTACTTAAATAATAACAGAAAGGGAGGGGATCAACAATAGTTTTGCTTCAAATGTGCACACAAACTGCATGGCAATTCATGTTTTGTACTGATCTTAAACTTTAGTGGGGGGTTTTATTAACACAATTTTAATACTACAAAACAATCCCCTCCTCACCTCAAAGAGGAGACAAAGGGAGTCTAATGTAAAATAAAAGACAAACCAAAAACATGAATCTGTCAGCGCAGCCCATCAAAGTATCAAAATTCAGGTCCACAATGTTTAACACAGCCAGAAAGTTGTGCATATTTCTAGTTGTTTTTGTGTTTCTTGTTTGCTTGCAAAAACAATAAAAGAGTGCCAGTCTGCCACAAAAGAATCTTTATATTTTGTTCCTTAGCCAGGCATAATTTGTTAATTTTTCCACCAAAGCGACTTGCAAAACTAACATAGCACTCTTTAGGTCCTTCCAATATTGAGCAACAACTAGCTGGGCAGCTTCAAGAGGATCAGTTGTTAAAGGTTTGAAATGCTAACCCCCACTGTTCTTTTGAAAAATATTTTCTGCATTTCTCAAGATTCCAATTGTTGCTGTCAAGTCATTTTAATAATTTCTGCAAAAGCTACAGTCTAAAACTGACACTTTCCCACAAGTCCACACTGAGCTCGACTTTTGAGTTCTTTTAACAATTGTTCCGCATTAGCATTGCTTTCTTCTTTGCCATATCCTCAACCTACCATTTTAAGCTGAGCAATTAAGACAAACTAATTCTCTCAGCCTAACAGCACTGCTGGGCACACAAATATGTGCTTTGCCAGCTTACCCTCATGCCATGGAGAGAGTTCAGAGTGTGTCCCCTGGGTATAAACAAAAGCAGCACTTGTAGCCACCAAGTGTGCTCAGCTAAGTACACCCGTCAGCACAATACATAACACACTTCAATAATGATTTGTTGCCCCAGGTTAAATGTGCCCATGTGGGCAAGCAAGCACAGTGTAATGATTAGCCACCAGCCCTCATAAAGGTTACAATGGAGTGGCAAAGGAGCTCTAATGGGCATCTTAATATAGCTTTGTGCTAAAGAGGTTAGCTACAGGTAACTTCCTAGCGTGGCATATTTGACTCTTCAGTTCACTCTTGGTTTTTCTCACATATGAAGTATGTTCACTAATAAAGGGTTCACTAATAAAATGATTATAGCCTGTGGAATGTGGAGATGAAAAAGGTCATACCCTTGGGGCTTCTAGGATGTAGCTCTGCTCACTTTTAACATCTAGACTCTCCTGCGCTGCACTCTTTTCTGTGGCTGACCTACCCAAAATCCAAAAAGGAACTACCAACATTCAAAGTTCCTCCTGCTTTCTCTAGTTAGTTAAAGCAGTTTACATAAAATTTTAGATAAACATTAAGATTACCTACTTCAGACTAAGTGAATGACTCAGGCGGTGCAGGGGTCGGTGTGCACGAGGTGTGGAGGCAGAAAACAGTCCTCACTAGGACTGCTGCAAGCACACACTCTTCTTCAGCCATTAGCTCCCTCAGCACAGCAAGATATAAGCAGCTAAAAGATCCCAGTCTAAATAACATATAAGAGCTGGCAATCACCACAGCAGGAGAGCAACAGCAGAGCTGCTCCAGCGCAGCTGTTTTCTCATTAAAAGCAGAAAGTCATTTGCACTCAGGGACTCACAGCAGCAGCAACATCAACAATGAGGCCAGGAATAAATGTCTCTTAGTTTTCCCTGTAAAGGGGGAAGGGTGAGTGTTGTCCAAGTGGTAAACAATGATTATTAGAGACTTTTTTTTTAAAAAAAAAATATTTTTATTGCTTTTTTTCCAGGTACAGATGTAAAGTCAGATATATAAAAGAAATAACAGAAAAAGAAAAGAAAAAGAAAAAGAAATCCATCTTTCCAAGACATTTTTTCATAACCAACCGGACTTCCCCACATCTCCCTCACCCTGCATTCTTGACAATAAAAGTATCAGCAAATTGTTACCTTGTTTCATGCGTTCTTTTGTACTTTCAAATAATTATACTTTGGGTTTAAAATACTTATTATCAATTTACTTTTACCCTAGAATAGATATAATGTTGCTTTAAACTTTAGTCCTTTCATAATTGTAACTTAATTTCCCATATCACCAAATCTTATTGCTGAAGCTAGATTTTCCAAATCATGCAAGTTCTTAACATTCATATAACTTATAATATTTTTGTAAATAGTCCTTAAATTTTTTCCAGTCCTCCTCCGTTGTTTCTTCTCCCAAATCTCGGATTCTGCCAGTCATTTCAGCCAGTTCCATATAGTCCATCAATTGCGTCTGCCACTCTTCCAGTGTGGGTAAATCTTGTGTCTTCCAGTATTTTGCGATGAGAATTCTTGCTGCTGTAGTTGCTTACATAAAGAAAGTTCTATCCTTCTTTAACACTTTCTGGCCGACAATGCCCAGGAGGAAGGCCTCTGGTTTCTTAGGAAAGGTATACTTAAATACCTTTTTTAACTCATTATAAATCATTTCCCAGAAGGCCTTCACTTTTGGACAAGTCCACCAGAGGTGAAAGAATGTCCCTTCAGCCTCCTTACATTTCCAACATTTATTATCAGACAGGTGATATATCTTTGCAAGCTTGACTGGGGTCATGTACCACCTATATATCATTTTCATAATATTTTCTTTCAAGGCATTACATGCCGTGAATTTCATACCGGTGGTCCATAACCTGTGTGAGTGTTTGAGGGCCCTGCTCCTTCCTGCCACTCACCATCTGGCCCAGGGCGGGGCCTGAAGGACTCAGAGGGACTGCTGCGTTCTGCTGCCCAGGAGGACTCTCCTGTGTGGGTGTCTGAGGGCCCTGCTCCTTCCTGCCACTCACCATCTGGCCCAGGGCGGGGCCTGAAGGACTCACAGGGACTGCTGCGCTCTGCTGCCCAGGAGGACTCTCCTGTGTGAGTGTTTGAGGGCCCTGCTCCTTCCTGCCACTCACCATCTGGCCCAGGGCGGGGCCTGAAGAACTCAGAGGGACTGTTGCGTTCTGCTGCCCAGGAGGACTCTCCTGTGTGAGTGTCTGAGGGCCCTGCTCCTTCCTGCCACTCACCATCTGGCCCAGGGCGGGGCCTGAAGGACTCACAGGGACTGCTGCGCTCTGCTGCCCAGGAGGACTCTCCTGTGTGAGTGTTTGAGGGCCCTGCTCCTTCCTGCCACTCACCATCTGGCCCAGGGCGGGGCCTGAAGGACTCACAGGGACTGCTGCGCTCTGCTGCCCAGGAGGACTCTCCTGTGTGGGTGTCTGAGGGCCCTGCTCCTTCCTGCCACTCACCATCTGGCCTGGGGCGGGGCCTGAAGGACTCACAGGGACTGCTGCGCTCTGCTGCCCAGGAGGACTCTCCTGTGTGAGTGTCTGAGGGCCCTGCTCCTTCCTGCCACTCACCATCTGGCCCAGGGCGGGGCCTGAAGGACTCACAGGGACTGCTGCGTTCTGCTGCCCAGGAGGACTCTCCTGTGTGGGTGTCTGAGGGCCCTGCTCCTTCCTGCCACTCACCATCTGGCCTGGGGCGGGGCCTGAAGGACTCACAGGGACTGCTGCGCTCTGCTGCCCAGGAGGACTCTCCTGTGTGAGTGTCTGAGGGCCCTGCTCCTTCCTGCCACTCACCATCTGGCCCAGGGCGGGGCCTGAAGGACTCACAGGGACTGCTGCGCTCTGCTGCCCAGGAGGACTCTCCTGTGTGAGTGTTTGAGGGCCCTGCTCCTTCCTGCCACTCACCATCTGGCCTGGGGCGGGGCCTGAAGGACTCACAGGGACTGCTGCGCTCTGCTGCCCAGGAGGACTCTCCTGTGTGGGTGTCTGAGGGCCCTGCTCCTTCCTGCCACTCACCATCTGGCCTGGGGCGGGGCCTGAAGGACTCACAGGGACTGCTGCGCTCTGCTGCCCAGGAGGACTCTCCTGTGTGAGTGTTTGAGGGCCCTGCTCCTTCCTGCCACTCACCATCTGGCCCAGGGCGGGGCCTGAAGGACTCAGAGGGACTGCTGCGTTCTGCTGCCCAGGAGGACTCTCCTGTGTGGGTGTCTGAGGGCCCTGCTCCTTCCTGCCACTCACCATCTGGCCCAGGGCGGGGCCTGAAGGACTCACAGGGACTGCTGCGCTCTGCTGCCCAGGAGGACTCTCCTGTGTGAGTGTTTGAGGGCCCTGCTCCTTCCTGCCACTCACCATCTGGCCCAGGGCGGGGCCTGAAGAACTCAGAGGGACTGCTGCGCTCTGCTGCCCAGGAGGACTCTCCTGTGTGAGTGTTTGAGGGCCCTGCTCCTTCCTGCCACTCACCACCTGGCCCAGGGCAGGGCCTGACAGGCCTCACAGGGACGGTTGCTGTCACTGCTGCTGCGGCCCAGGGGGATCCGGAGGGGCGCAGAGTTCTTTTTAAAATGTTTTAAAATGTTCCTTTTCCTTTTCCTTTTATTTTTTTGTATTTGCGGGGACGGGGATGGGGGTGGGATGGATGTTTAGTTGGGAATTTGTTTGATTTTAATGGATTTGTAATTTTTATAGTTTTTGTTTTGTTGGGGTTTTTTATTGTTTTAAGGTCTTATTGTCTTATTGTATTGTTTTTGTTTTCTGGGGTTTTTTATTGTTTTAAGGTCTTATTTTGTTCTTAAGGGGAAGGGTCAGGGCTGCCGGGGAGTGGGTCCCAGCCAACAAAATGGCTGGGGCATGTTCCACAGAGGGGGATGCGCTGGGACAACCGATCTCAGTGATCACGGGTAGGAGGAGGAGTTACGCTAAGACCAGACCATGTCATTACAGAGGAGGCAGGTTTAGTCGTTGTCTGAGGACTATCCCTGCCTCCGGGTCTGGTCTTGTCCGGACGGATACTAGAATCAGCAAGGGATACCCACATAGCCTGAAGGTGCTGCTGTGCAATGCCAGGTCAATGATTCGTAAGACCACTGCCATCCATGACTTGATCATGGATGAAGGATTTGACCTGGCTTGTGTAACAGAGACTTGGTTGGATGAAGCAGATGGGCCTGTTCTTGCCGCTGCTTGTCCACCAGGTTTCTCTTACGCACAGCAACCCAGGCCTTGTGGGCGGGGAGGGGGGGTTGCAGTGATTTTTAGGGAGTCATTAGTTTGCACCAGGTGTCCTATTGGGAAGACCCAGTTTTCTGAGTGCATGTTCTGGAAGTTGGGCAATAGGGGCAGTACAGGATTCCTTTTGGTGTACCGACCTCCCCGCTGCACCAAGGATTCCCTGCCCGAGCTGCTTCAGGTCGTGGCGGATGTTCTCCTGGAGACACCTAGTTTGGTTGTCCTAGGGGATTTTAATATCCATGCCGACACGACCTTACAAGGGGCCGCTCGGGACTTCGTGGAAAGCATGGCCTCCATGGGGCTGTCCCTGAATAAGTTTGGCCCAACCCATAGCCGCGGACATGCCTTGGACCTGGTGTTTACCTCCATGGATGTTGGTGTTCTGACACTAAGTAAAAGCGAAACAAAAGAAGTGCCATGGTCAGACCACTTCCTGGTGCAACTTGACTTCTCCGCGACCCTTCCCCTCTGCAGGGAGGTGGGACCGATTCGGATGGTCCGCCCCCGCCACTTAATGGATCCAAATGGTTTCCAGAGAGTGGTAGGGGATGCTTTATCCCATGTTGATGGCCTTTCAGCTGATTCCCTGGTGGCCCGCTGGAATGTGGAGTTAACCAGGGCTATTGACTGTTTGGCTCCGAAGCGCCCTCTCCGATTGCATGGAGCCCGGACAGCCCCGTGGTTTTCCACGGATCTGAGGGCAATGAAACAATCGTTGAGACGGCTAGAGCGCCGGTGGCGGACGACCCATTCTGAAGCTGACCGGACACAGGTTAGAGCTCAGTGTCGAGCCTACCAAGTGGCGGTAGCGACGGCGAAGAAGGCTTTCTTCGCCGCCTCTATTGCATCTGCAGAAAACAGCAGCAGGAGACTTTTTCAGGTGGTCCGCAATTTAGCGGAACCACCTGCTACATCGGGGCCCAGTACGGGCCACATGATCTCCTGCAATGATTTTGCAAAGTTTTTTGCAGATAAAGTCGCTCAGATTCGGGAAGAGGTAGACGCCACCGTGGGAGCAGGGCCGGGGCGGGAGAGTGCTAGAGTTTTGTCTAGTCAAGTTGAGTGGGATCAATTCCAATCTGTTACCTCCGAGGATGTGGACAGGCTGCTTGGACGAGTGAAACCAACCACCTGTCTCCTTGATCCTTGCCCATCCTGGCTTATAAAAGCTAGCCGGGAAGGGCTGGGCGATGGGCTTCGTGGGGTGGTGAATGCTTCCCTCCGTGAGGGAGCCTTCCCAGACCCGCTGAAAGAGGCGGTTATTAAACCGCTTCTTAAAAAACCATCTTTAGATGCGGCCACGATGGCCAACTATCGCCCAGTCTCAAATCTTCCATTCTTGGGCAAGGTGATTGAGCGAGTGGTTGCTGAACAACTCCAGGCACGCCTGGAAGAAGCGGACCATTTGGATCCCTTCCAATCGGGATTCAGGCCTCATCACGGGACTGAAACTGCCTTGGTCGCACTGGTTGATGATCTCCGGCGGGCTAGGGACAAAGGTGAGAGCTGTTTCCTAGTTCTGCTGGATCTCTCAGCGGCGTTTGATACCATCGACCATAACATCCTTCTGGACCGTCTTGAGGGGCTGGGAGCTGGGGGCACTGTCATACAGTGGTTCCGCTCCTTCCTCCTGGGCCGTGTTCAGAAAGTGGTGGTGGGGGATGAGTGTTCAGACCCCTGGGCTCTCACTTGTGGGGTGCCTCAGGGTTCTGTCCTCTCCCCCATGCTTTTCAACATCTACATGCAGCCGCTGGGAGAGATCATCAGGGGGTTTGGGCTGGGTGTTCATCAGTATGCAGATGATACCCAGCTCTACCTTTCTTTCAAATCAGAACCAGTGAAGGCGGTGACAGTCCTGTGTCAGTGTCTGGAGGCGGTTGGAGGATGGATGGCGGCAAACAGATTGAGATTGAATCCTGACAAGACAGAAGTACTGTTTCTGGGGGACAGGAGGCGGGCAGGTGTGGGGGATTCCCTGGTCCTGAATGGGGTAACCGTGCCCCTGAAGGACCAGGTGCGCAGCCTGGGAGTCATTTTGGACTCACAGCTGTCCATGGAGGCACAGGTTAAATCCGTGTCCAGGGCAGCTGTGTATCAGCTCCATCTGGTACGTAGGCTGAGACCCTATCTGCCCGCGGACTGCCTCGCCAGAGTGGTGCATGCTCTGGTTATCTCCCGCTTGGACTACTGCAATGCGCTCTATGTGGGGCTACCTTTGAAGGTGACCCGGAAACTACAACTAATCCAGAATGCAGCAGCCAGACTGGTGACTGGGAGCGGCCGCCGAGACCATATAACACCGGTCTTGAAAGACTTACATTGGCTCCCAGTACGTTTCCGAGCACAATTCAAAGTGTTGGTGCTGACCTTTAAAGCCCTAAACGGCCTCGGTCCAGTATACCTGAAGGAGCGTCTCCACCTCCATCGTTCTACCCGGACACTGAGGTCCAGCACCGAGGGCCTTCTGGCGGTTCCCTCATTGCGAGAAGCCAAGTTACAGGGAACCAGGCAGAGGGCCTTCTCGGTAGTGGCGCCCTCCCTGTGGAATGCCCTCCCACCAGATGTCAAAGAGAACAACAACTACCAGACTTTTAGAAGACATCTGAAGGCAGCCCTGTTTAGGGAAGCTTTTAATGTTTGATGTACCATAGTATTTTAATATTCTTTTGGAAGCCGCCCAGAGTGGCTGGGGAAACCCAGCCAGATGGGCGGGGTATAAATAATAAATTATTATTATTATTATTATTATTATTTCCCAGTCCTCGAACATGATGTTATACCCAATATCCTGCGCCCATTTGATCATGGCTGATTTGACTGTCTCATCCTGGGTATTCCATTTAAGCAGCAAGTTATACATTCTTGAAAGAACCTTAGTCTTTGGTTCAAGTAGTTCTGTCTCTAACTTCGATTTTTCCACCTGGAATCCTATTTTTTTGTCCATTTTAAAAACCTCTTGGATTTGAGCATAATGTAACCAATCTCGCACCTTGTTCTTTAATTTGTCTAGGCTCTGCAGCCTCCAATTGTCTCCAATTTTTTTCTATTATCTTCCAATATTTTGGCCAACCGGCCTCCATATTGAGTCTTTTTCGGGCCTTAGCCTCTATTGGTGATAGCCACCTCGGGGTCTTGTTTTCTAATAAGTCCTTGTATTTAGTCCAGACAATAAATAATGCTTTTCTGAAAATATAGTTTTTAAACATTTTGTGAACCTTTACCTTGTCGTACCACAAATATGCATGCCATCCAAAAGCATTGTTGAACCCTTCCAGATCTAGGACATGAGCGTTTTCTAATAAAAACCAATCTTTCATCCAGCAGAAAGCTGCAGCTTCATAGTATAACCTTAAGTCCGGCAGGGCAAATCCCCCTCTTTCTTTTGCATCAGTTAATATTTTAAATTTTATCCTGGGCTTTTTGCCCTGCCAGACAAACTTAGAGATATCTTTCTGCCACTTTCCAAAACATTCCACTCTGTCCACAATCTGTAGGGTTTGGAACAAAAACAACATCTTTGGCAATACATTCATTTTTACAGCTGCAATTAGAGACTTTTTAAATGGTCTAGATGGAGCCCTCTGTTGTTGTTGTTGGGTTTTCTCTCATACAAGAGGCTGTTCTTTGTGCAGGAACACTGATGAGCCACCAAGGAACCTTGGTTCCTTGTCCACACAACATTGTAAAATGTTTGCTGGTGAATGGCAATGCCTGCAATCCCCCTTTTGACCTAGCCATACCATTACCTGCCCCACCCCAGATGTCATGTATGATATCAGGTGTAGGGTAGGTGGGTGTGGCTTGACCAAAATGGCCTTGGTGGGTCAAATGAGGAGACCTTGTGGACCTAGTTAAGCCCACAAGCCAGATGTTCCCCACCCTGTTATACTAGTTTCCCAACTTTGTTATAGTCATTATTGTGGGTGTTCAGTCCTAATCCCCACTACCTATCCAAGAACAACACTGCAGTGAAGGCTTGGCTGGAATCTGCAATGGAGTGAGTTCCATAAGTTACCCAGACAGCAAGGGTTTGTGGCAGCATCTTCTCTCTCCCTTCAACTTCAACTGCCGACCAGAAATGCCCAGAAGCAGTTCATCAGGTGGATGTCCTGAGCTCCAACATATCCAGCGTTATGGTAAGTCCTGATAGTGCACACAGTCCCAAGGGCAACACTAGAGAGTAGTCAGACTGTCCAAATGATAAAATACCAAAATACCAGTCCAGGTCCAATACAACGAGCAAGGTTCAAAGTCAATCCGCAGCGTCAGATTTCCACCTCTACAGAAGATCCAGGGTTGGAACACCTGGGGTCAGTCCTGAAGTCCAGTGGAGTTCCCAAAACAGCCAAGCTGTGGTACATCAACGGAGAAAGTTGAGCAGAAAGTCTCTGGCTTGCTTCCAATCTTGATTGCTGCAAATGAGTTTGCTCCAGCTGAGCAACTCTGCCTTGACACTTGATGAAGCATGTGATCCTCACCTGCCCTGAGCTTAATCCAGCGGAGTGACCACAAAACTTCTTCAGACCTAACAGGCCCCATGATCTCTACTTGGTCCACTATGTTGGCTATTTGCAGTATGGTAGCGCTGCAGAGAGCTTGCTGGGGAGACCATGCATTAAAAAGGGACTCAAAAAGTACTTAAACAAGGTTTTAATTACAAAAACAAAAACTCCTTATACACTAAATACATCAACAACAAACCAGACCCAACCACCAACCCATCCCCCAGGGCAGGGGTCTGCAACCCGCGGCTCCGGAGCCGCATGTGGCTCTTTTACACCTTTGCCGCGGCTCCGGGGCGGATACTAGCGAGGGGAGGAGGCGCATTGTGCGCCCCGACACTCCCCACTGTGGCGGGCGCTGTACTGGCTGTGGCGTCGCATGGGGGCGGTGCGTGCGTTAGTCACGCACCGTCCCGACGTCACCTTCCCGCCCACCTGCCCGCTACATTGTAAGAGGCATGTACGCTGGTCACTGCATTGAAAGGGGGCATGTACGCTGGTCACTGTTTTGAAGGGGAGTGAAGAACACACACACAAAAAAAGGTAACTTGTTAATTTAACGTTTATTTCTATGAGGAGGAGTAATTCTGAGGGGTCAAACAAAGAAATAATAAAAAAGTGACAAAAAAGTTATTTTTATAATGACGAGTTTTGCGGCTCCCAGTTTTTTTTTCTTCGGAAACAGGTCCAAGTGGCACTTTTTGTCTTAAAGGTTGCAGACCCCTGCCCCAGGGTAATGGGAGAGCTAGGTACTGCTCCTTATATACTACACCCAAATGCTGACACAGCTTAATCAATACAACTCAGCAGCACCTGCTATGTTTCACAGCTATAAAGCTGGGTCTCGTTATTTTGCTCTGGCCCTTGCTCTGGCCCCTTAAAGACATACACATCGGGTGGAACAATGATGAACCTTTACATTTAAAGAAACCATTCAACACACTAGTGAGCTGGACTGTGTTCTCTTGCCTGCATCAGTCTCCTGGAGTGCATTTCCACTGTTCCTGATGTCTCAGAGACCCCTATGTTTGCAGAGTTGGGAGCACCTCTGCTTCTGGTGATGTTCCTCTCTCCCCTGAACTGTCAGTTGTTGCTGCTGCTGTAACATCTTCTGATGCCCTGTGAGTACCTCCTAAGTCCCCAACCTGCCCTTCCACATCTTTAGCTTGTCTCAGGGTGTACCAATCATGGCTACACCCTTCGCCAGGATCCTCTTCCCCTTCCTCAGTGTCCTGTCAGTTCATGACAGTGGCCCTGAGCATAATCAGTAGGTGGGGAGTGATTGTATATGGATGAAGACTGTCCCCTAACAGTCCTTTAACACAGGCCATGGACAAAACCTGGCTTGGGTGAAGAGTCTTTGTGTCACCAAGCACAACACAACTGTAAGTACACAAGCCCCACACTGGCAAGTCTATGCAAACCCTGAAGTGTCTGGAAACATCATCAGCTCAACATCAGGAGATCAAACAAGGGTCACACAGAAATGTTTACACTCATTGTGTTCATAAACATTGACATAGCCCCAGTATGATACTTCCAGAATTAAACATCTCCTTTGAAATGACAAGTTATAGAGTTCTTCTGAACACATACAGAGTATCTTTCACTCTCCTCTCAGCGCCCTCCACATCTGGGGGCTACAAGGGTAGAACTTCCAGAGGAGGTGACCAGGTAGCCAAAGAATGACCCCTAACATCTCTTCTTTTTAGAAGTGAGTTAGCATGTGCACCTCATCCCTAGCAGACACTCAAGACCACTGAGTTTAAAAATAAAACCAAAGTACACGATAGCCATGAGAGCTACATCTTTTTAAAAATACCCAACAGCCATGGAGAGTGTTCATTGCTGCTATAAAGTCATTTTGCCTGAGAACCTTGTCTATAATTCTTCCCAAGTTAGATAGTCCTGGATAGTAAACAGTTATGTTCCCCACCATTCCCCATGCACCTATTGTGAGGAGGTAATTTCAGCTTCTTCCTTAGAATCAAATTACAGAAGCCATTACCTTCTCTTTTTTTATGTGGGATGATGGTCCACAGTCTCTTTGAGGAGCAAAGTTGTTGCTTCTAACTCCCATCTCTTCCCAAGCCAAGCATAAAAGAGCTGTAAGGAGACAGCATGCATACAAAGAGCAAGCCTGACCCCTGCAGGGCAATTGTCGATAATATGATTTGCCAGGACTGCAGATAAGCTATTCACACAGTAAGAGAAATGTTTCCTCAATGCAGAAAGAGGAATCAGCATTTGGGGGACTTCATTCAGGATGACTGTCAGCACAAGGCAACTGCTGGCTGCCTTCTATCTCTTTGCAGCTTGTAGGTCTGAGATATACCGGCTCTGAACATGGATGTTTCATTTGGCTATCATAGCAGGCAGCACTAGCCTCAGAGGTTGACATTGTTGGGTATCTGTTGAAGCCCATACCCAACCAAGTGGCCCTACTGCTGACCCCCGATCTACCTTTCTCTCTGTTTGCTGCCCTCTCCAAATATGCAAGCAAAAGCATCTAGAAAGCAGTTCTTGCCTTGGCCTCTTTTTAGGGCAGTGGTGCTGATTTAGAATCAACCCAGGGGGAGAGGGCAAATGAATGGGCAGTGGTGACAGTGGCAAAGAGGTGGGCCTACCAAGAGCATTTTGGCCAATCCCATCACCACCCCTGAATTGGATGTGGAGGAGAAGCACAGGAGGCAAGAAAGCAAAAGGGGCAAAAAGTATAGGACCAATGGGTGGTATCCAGTGTTAGACCTACTCAGAGTAGACTAGTTGAAATTAATGGGTATGTCTAACTTAAGTTCATTAATTACAATCGGTCTACTCTGAGGAAGATTTAGTTGGCTATAACCCCATGGCAATCAGGATGTTGGAGACAGTGAAACAAATGACGTTTTGGGTGGAAGATGGACTGCAGCAGAATGGAAACAGTGCTGCATGTGATAATTACAGGGCAGGACAGAAAATGGTGCCTTATTGCATCCCAGAATGGCAAGCCCTGGGGAGTAGGACAGGAGGAAAGCCTACCCAGTGAAAACCCATACAGTGGAGGGTAAGCTGAGGCTGAGATGGGAATGACTTGCCCATGGTTCCCTAGCGAGTTGGCGGCAGAGACAACATTTGAACCAATAACTTCTGGAGTCATAGCTCAGCTTCTTAGCCATTATGATATACCATCCCTCATTAAAAATGAACATATCCTCTTTGGCTTTACCCAATGCATGTTTTGTTTATAATGCATTCCAGTCAAGTTGCTAATTCCTGGCATTTGACTCAGCTAGCATGGAGCGGGGGGATATACTTGTAAAAAGCGACCAGGTGATATCACCCTGTACTACGTTGTTTTATGCTTTAGTCCTTGAGTTGTTTGAGGAGATTTATTGGTAGTTCCTGGATAGCTCACCTCTCTGCACAAACTGTAAATGATGAGGTCTCTAAGAGGCATAAGAACTTAAGATGAACCTGCAGGATCAGGCCAGTGGCCCATCTAGTTGAGCATCCTGTTCCCATGATGGCCAACCAGATACCTATGGGAAGCCTGCAAGCTGGGCATGAGCGCAACAGCACTCTGTCCAACTACACTTCTCAGCAACTGGTCTTCAGAGGCACGATGCCTTGTGACAGTGGAGATGGAATGCAGCCATTGTGACTAGGGGCCATTGATAGCCATGTCCTCCATGGTTTTGTGTAATCCTCTTTTAAAGCCACATGACCAGGAAGCTGTACTTGGCTCCCTTGGCCAATAAAGCAAGATGAACGCCGCAACCCCAGAGTCGTCCGCGACTGGACCTAACGGTCAGGGGTCCCTTTACCTTTAAGCCTTAGTTAGAAATAGCTGTCCTAAATAGTTGGGATTTTGAAACCCATGTAAAAATGCACAACATAGAGCTCTTGAGCACTGCAAGGGGAAAGAATTGTATATTGTGGGGGCCACCACAGGAAAGGGCTTGTCTCTCATGCCTACGAACCAAGTTGACCCCATAGTCGACATGAGGACAATAGCCCTTTCTCGCTGTTTCTCAATCTGTGTTATTTAGAGCATACGTGCCAGCTCCTAGGGGCCAAGCCACTCTTGACATCCCCCCTTTTTTAGGAGGCCGGGCCCCTCAATGTTCAGAGGGTGATCGGCTCCACCTCTTGGCTCCTTGTGGCATCAGGGCACTGCACAATGTGAGGACGTTGAATCAGGCCCCCTCAATCATCTTGGGAAGAGGGCTCCTCTTAAGAATGGGAAATGTTTATTATGTATTTACAAAAGTATTGCAAACAGGTTAATACATTGGCAGAATTTTAAGGATTTTGGAAATAATACAGGAAAGTTGAGGTAGAAAAATAATTTGCAGTAGAAATGATATGCAGTTGAAAAAGAAATTTAAGGAACCAGGGGAGGGGGAGTGAGGGAAGTCAAGGGATTCGGAGAATCCCATTTTATGGATTTGATATCGCTTTTGTGTATATTTTTCTTTGTTTGTGGTTGTTGTGTTTGTGGTTGTTTGTTTGTTTTTGTTATTTCTGTTGAAAATTTAATTAAAATATTATTTTAAAAAGAGAAGATGACTCTTCTGATTCAGAGGCAAGCTGCCTCTGCTCTTAGAGGCAGGACATTTAGCCATAATGGCTACTAACTACTGATAGCTTTATCTGCCTACAGCTACGTAAACCTCACTGAGTTCAATGAGACTTACTTTTGAGTATGTGTGCATAGGATTGTGCTCCAAGTCTCTTTTGGTCCTTTGATCCCTTCACAAATCTGTGGGATTCTCACTTTGGACATGAGGGGGCAGTGTTAACTGTTGTATGATTCCACTGCTGGAGGAAATTCCTTTTAATACTGATATTGAGGAAGGAATAGTTTGTTATCTTTTACTAATCCAAAGTTTTTATATGGCAAAACATAGAATGCCATTTTCTTTTCCAAAATAGCACCCGCCACACATGATTTTTGTGCCAACAGGGTCAAATCTCAGAGGACTGTCCTTTGAAAGGATCATGGGGGTAATATCAGTCGAAACCGGGACGCTGTTGGCTCTCGTAGAAAATGAATATTATTGTGGTAGTTATGAATGCAGATTTAGGGGGTTGCTGCTGCTGCTTTGAGAGCTTCATAATAAGTTTTAATGTTCACTGAGGGGGCCATAAAACATAAGGATGAAAATTTCCATATTTGAAAATGTCCTTGATTGGCAGTTTTATTATCTCTGAAAGGTGCATGGCTTTCAACACAATCAGCTTGTGGGTTTTTGTTTTTTTTTACTTATTCTTTTTTTTTCCTTTTTCAAAAGCGAAAATGATTTTGCTGCTTAAGTCATGCACACAGCTAATTGTATTTTAATAAGTCTCTTAAAATCACTCTGCATTTCTTTTATATCCTAATATTAGATCAAGTGATTGCTGGGAGACACTAGAGGACACTGAAATTTATGAGGGTGAGAAAGAGAGCACTGTAATGAAGCTTTAGTGGCAAAAAACCCAGTGCCAAACTATTGATGCAATAGTGATACTTTGCAGCTTGGATCAAGACCCAAGTATTCCTCCAAGAGCTGACTCAAGCACTAACACACCTAATCCAACTCACATCTCTGAATCAGAAAATGGACACTCTCTAACACAGAAAATGGCTTCCTTCCCCCATATCTGGAATTGCTTCGTTTTCCAGCATGGAAAGACATTAAGGGTTTATTCCAGGCTTGCAGATAGCCACTAGTAACAACTAAGAATGTTAGTTCTTTCCAGCAGCTGAACAACAGGGGAGTTTTGTAAAGTGGAAGGGACTTTGTTTGTTTCAGGCAGATGGGTCCCAGAACATGGTAACATAATTTAGTTTCAAATAAGTTGCATCACTGCATATGCCCAGGTAGGATAGCAAAAGTATTTGTGGATTTATTTGAAAGGCTGGCATCTGTCGGCCAAGGGGACTGGGGACCTGGAATGCCTCCCTTTAGTGTCTCCCCCCACCCCACAAGCAAGCTGGTAATGTACGTGCATCTACCACCAAGCATATAGGATTCTGCTTTCAACCTGCATTGGAAAGCACCATTTGCTTGCCACTTCCCAACATATGCTGAGAGCTGAATCCTATGTGTGGGGGCAGCATATACATGGGCTGGAGGACCTCCGCACAGAGATTTTCCCAAAGCCGCCAGCTTCCCAACTGGGTCTGCTAATAGCTCCTTAACATTAGCTACTGTTCCAAAGCAATTTCTTGTTATACTGTAGCCGGTTAATTTCACACTTGGAAACTGGTTCCAATATGACCAGTTTATCTTCTGTTTCTGTCACTAGATACTGCTACTTCTTTTCCTCTTGTATAGGCTGCTGGCATGAATGAATATTGTTGCCTGATACTGGATGGCTAAGCCTACTTTTGGTTGAGATGTTATGAATATAGTGGGCCTGCTTATTCAGCATACATCCTGATTTGTTTGCACAAAGCTTACACAGTTGTTAGATTATGTCTGAGCTTTATTGAGCATTCATTCTGATTTGTTTACAGGGCAGTTATATGACAAAGAGCATTCATCATTTTGATTTGCTTGTGCCATGTTTACACCTCTTCATTTGTTCATTAATCATTCGTTCATCCCACACTTTTAAGTGCATCTCCCCAACACTTTCCCT
Source organism: Podarcis bocagei (assembly GCF_964188305.1). Classification (NCBI taxonomy): domain Eukaryota; kingdom Metazoa; phylum Chordata; class Lepidosauria; order Squamata; family Lacertidae; genus Podarcis; species Podarcis bocagei. The sequence continues at coordinate 78,702,073 of NC_138132.1, read as the reverse complement.
ATTGCAAAAAAAGTGGTTGGTTGATGTTTTTTAAGCACTCGAATCCACTTCACTTTGCTTAAATCCCTCCTGCAAAATAGTGACAGTCTGGAGGCACTCGGGTCAGATCCACACCATGCATATAAAGCACTCGCACACCACTTTATTAGTTATGGCTTCCTCAAAAAGAAGCCTGGGAACTGCAGTTTGTTAAGAGTGCTGGCCGCACAGAGCTACAATTCCCAGCATTCTTAATAAACTACAGTTCCTCCAAGGATTCTCCATATAAGAATGCTTGATATGTGTTGTTTAGATGTGACCACCTCAGTGCCATCTATGTGCAATGGCATTTACAGAATACAAGAAGACAGGGCCCTATCTTGAGAAGCTTACAATTTAACATTAGATTCAGGAGAAACAACAGAGGAAGAAGAGAAAAGTGAAGGCAGGAGTAAGCAAAGAATACCTGGTGGTTTCATTTGCTCACTTTGCTTCATTTCATGGTGAGTGCTAAAGGCTTCATGGAAAAGGTGGGTTTTGAGGAGGGACCTGTGGGAAGCAAGAGAGTGACATCACACAGGTGTTCTGCGAGGCCGTTCCAAGCATGCCAGTCATTCATATCCTGCTTGTGGGCTTCCATCTGTCTGGCCACTGTTGAGATCAGAACAGGGACAGCCTACCGATGAGGCAAGATGAGGTGACCGCCTCAGGCAGCAGGATCCAGAGGGGCATCAGATCCCAATGTACCGGTAGATCTTTATTCCCCACTTGTTCCTAATCTTCACTCGCCGCTTCTTCTCTGGTGGGATGGTAGCATCATTTTGTGGTTTACCTCAGGTACCAAAATGTCTTGGGGCTGCCCTGGAACAATGCTGCCATAGATGGACATTTGGTCTGATCCAGCATAATTCTTGGGTTACATCCATGCCATATGTTGAAAGCACATTGGTCCCCCCGAAGAATCCTGGGAACTGTAGCTCTGAGGGGTAAAAATCACTGTTCAAGGGTTCTTTGATGGAAGCCATGCACTAGTCCCAGGTACAGGCAGGGATATATCAGGACATAAGTGTGGGGGTGGGGGCAGACATGTTGCTCTATGACCCCTGGGTCTTTGCAGTACGCAGGCCCTTTGTCCAGCACCCATTATCTGTCATAATGATGGGCAGTTATATTTCTGTGGCACTTTTCTAAACACATTTCCCAAGGCAGTCATCTTCTCATATAGCTAGAAAGCCGTAGCCCTAATCTGATCATTTCATCTGGTGTCTGTGGCCTAGGTTGTTTGAAAGTCTCCTTGGGACAAGCATGAACAAAGGCATATACATCTATATATAGAAATACATAGATGGATCCCAAATATATTTCCTTAGTTCCACAAAAAAACCGAGAGATGGAGATGTTCGTGAAAGGTCCCCTTTCTCAACAGCAGGCTCCTGGGAGGCACATGTTCCTTTCAAAGTTCTGTGTCGGAAGTAAATGTCCAGCTATTTAGCCCCTTTTTCATGTGGTTCCTTTAATCCCCCAGATTGGGTTACGGAGCCATTTTACAGTTTCAGTTTTACAAAGCAAAAACCTTCCTTTAATGTTGGCATTTTTGAAGAAAAAAGGCTTCAATCAAAACATGTGGGACTGGGTTCCCCCCCTCTCCTTTTTTACATTCGCCAGATGTGACATGTGGAAAGGGAATGAGCTAAAATGTGGCGTCCAGGTCCTGCCTCAGTGACGAGATAGGAAAGGGGAAACTAACATAGGTTTTTGCAAAAGGTCCCCTGTTCATTCTTGGGCTGCAATCGGAGGCACACTTATTTGGGGGTGGGGGGAGCTGCCAATAACAGCCAGATTTCAGATTCAGAGGCCTGCATGATTGATTGCCCCTCCATATGGGCTGTAGCACATTGATAATAGAGCACAAGTTTTGCCTGCAAGGTTCAATCTCTAGCATCCCCAAGTAAGGCTAAGAAAGACTCCTGTCTGAAACTCTGGAAACTACTGCCAGGCAACGTAGACAGCATGGAGCTAAAAGGATCCATAATTTGACATACAGTGGTACCTCAGGTTACAGAAACTTCAGGTTACAGATGCTTCAGGTTACAGACTCTGCTAACCCAGAAATAGTACCTCGGGTTAAGAACTTTGCTTCAGGATGAGAACAGAAATCGTGTGGTGGCAGCACAGCAGCAGCGGGAGGCCCCATTAACTAAAGTGGTACCTCAGGTTAAGAACGGACCTCCAGAACAAATTACGGTAAGTTCTTAACCCAAGGTACTACTGTACTGTAGTTCTAAGAACATAAGAACCTGGCTTCTGGATCAGGCCAAAGACCCATCTATTCCACATTTTATTCTCACAGTGGTCAAACAGATGGTTCAGGCGGTAGAGCATAAAACTCTAAATTCCGTAGTTTATGCACTGTGTTGAGGATTGCTTTCTTCTGCTTGTTCTGAATCTTTCAGCAGCTTCTTGTGTTCCTATAGAGCCAAATAATTTGCACTGTAAAATAGGCTAAACTTAACTTCTAGTTGGCTGAACCAGGGTCTGCCCATGTACCTGTTGTTTACAGTAGGCGTTGCCACCTCAACTCCAACGGCATCCCTTTGGGTACCCATTTGCTTTCTTCCTTATAGGTTGATGGCTACCAATCACACTTACCAGACAACTTTTTGATGACAGGAAAAACCTGCCAACCATTCCTAAATGTGGGTGGCCTGCCTCCCCAACCCCGACTCAGTGTCTCAGCAGAGCGTAGAGAGACATAACGATGCACAGTTGTGCACACTTCAGGCCTCCTGCAATGCAGGCTCTCCTTCCACAAACTCCACATTCCATATCAACTGGCATTTGACTAGGAAATGAAAGAAACAGTAGGAATTGTGCACCACACTAGAATCTTATCCCTCTCTGCTCTTATGCACGTGATCTCTCTCTATGACAGCTTTGTAAAAATCTTGGGACCCGCTCTATTTTCTCTGCCATTTCAAAAGCAGAAGAAACGAGTGATTTTTCCTCCCTTCCTGGGGCCTGTTGCGGTTGGAGGGTGGTGGGGGAATTGAAAACAAAAGTGGCACCAATCTCTGTTGGGTCTCCATCTTGTCCAGTCTCCTTTACATCCACCCTTCCTTTTCTGTTACATTTCCTTGAAGTTGAGCTTCCCCAGAGAAGCAAGGGGGATTGCAGAGTTTTGTGGCACTTGGGGGAAGAGAGAGAGTGAGAGAAAGAGAGAGAGAGAGACTTGGAAGGAAAAGGAAAAGAGAATTGCAGCTGCAATGTTAAGAATGAGAAGCTAATCAAAGGCAGCCCAGGCGGGCACTCCTTTCATCTCCCGTCTTCAAAGAGGCGCAAACAAATACTGATTGTGTGCCATGCAACAGCCTCTGTGGCAGTGCTGCTGACAACCTCCCCATCCTCTTAAGACGGCACCCACTTCCATAAGCACATACACCATTTCTAATATTATCACTATTAGTCACCACTGCATTTTATTATATAACACTGTACAGTCCTATTTTAAGGTGCAGCATGGGGTCCGGATACAGAAAGGTCCCTTCTTCAAGGCACTTAACATACACATTTTGCCATGTGGGGTGAAAAAGAGAGGGCAGGACAACAAGCAAAGGAGTTGTCAATCAATCAATCAATCAGTCAGTCAGTCAGTCAGTCAGTCAAAAGTTTATTGTATTAACCAAAGGCCATAACGATTTCAACCATTACAATTTGCCACACGACAAACCATGACATCAAGCATGCAGCAATTACATAAAGAAAGGGTGTCAGAATTCATAAATATCATCTGTTCGTGCATACCTAGCTTAACTTCCATTAGACCTCTGAATATCCGGCACAACTTGTTGCAATACTGTCTAGCTCTCTCTTTCTAACCTTTCCTGCAGCCAGAGCATGAAGTGCCACTCTATGTGTCACAAATCTCTTAGCGTCACACACACAAAAATGAACCATTTTCTGCCATAGTAATCCTGCTTCCCAGAATTAGCAAAGGTTCCAGGAACCAGTCTCTTGGATCGCTATACAAAAGACAGATTAACAAGTAGCATATGATGTCCTCCACCTGAGGTTAGCTACTTTTGCAGAGTCTGTCATCAAATGGAACCCTGTTGTAGCGGCCATCCAGAATTGATGTGGGCATCACTTGGAATCTGAGCTCCATGAAAGCATTTCTGTAATGTGGCAGGCATGAGTTTGATGCAAGGGAGTTGTGGGGATGAATGGGAGAATCGAGGGCAGCAAGTGATAGATAGATGCAAGCCAATCCAGTGTGCATTTAAGCTCAATTTCAGTCTTGTGGCTTGGTCTCAGCTTGGAATTTTTAGTTTCTCATTTGCCTTGGCTTGAGATTTGGATTTCAGCTTTGGTTGTTGTGTTGCAGTGGGGGGGGGCAGCCTTGCTCTTACCCAGTTACCTATTTGGGGGGCCGGTAACCATGATCTTATTGGCAGTGTTAACAGTAGCTGTGGTGGCCTTTCTCCCCCAGCAAGGTCAGCCACCCACAAAAGCCTCTGAAGGCCTCTTCTGTACAAACCAAGATTAGATCCATGTGTTGGCTTCTTCCTAATGAGGAACGCCTGCCTTAGCTGGGGAAGAATTCAATTAGGAGGCTGGAAGAGCTATTGATAGGGGTGGGGGTAGAAATGTGCACTGGAGTGTTTGGAGCCAAGGAATGAAAGGAGCATTACATGCATGCACAGAACATGGAGTAATCTGGGCAGAGAAATCTGCTCCCATAGAGAGCCCATCCTATCTCTCCCACTTTCAACTCCAGCCCTCCCCCAGCCCCCCACCGCCAGCACACACAACAAGGCACCAATTAGACCGTTCTACTCGTGGAAAGCCACAGCGTCGGTCTCCCTTTATTATGGACAGTAGCAGGAAACTGGCCGATTGGAACCAAATGGGAGGCCTGACTCATACCAGATGCAGCCTTTACAGAGTGCTGTGGGGAGGATGCAGCGGAGAAAAGGGAAGAGGCTTTAGAAAGACAGCAATTTCACTTTGACATATCTGCTAGCACTGAGGAGGATGCAGAAGAGGGTGTCAGTAGTCTGTCAAAGGTGGTCCAGTCACGCCACCCCAGCTGAAGAGACAGAGTGGATGCTCAGCAGCCAGACCTAAGTACAGAAGAGGCCAAATATTTCAGGCAATAAAAAGCCATCTTCAGGAACTGTGTAGTCTTGTGTTCGGAAAGCAATTTGCTATCCTTGTATAAGAGTTTTAGGCTGTGGTCCTATACCCCTAGAGTCCCCAGCATGGCATCTGTAGGAACCATGGTGCCCTCAGACACCTTGCTGGCACCTGCCAAAGCCCAGTGTTTAATTACTATTTTGCTTTTTGGTCATTGTTGCTTGGTGGGTGGGTTGCCTGTTTTTTGGTGAGGGTCTGCTTTTGTGGGTCTATATCTTATCGGCTGTGTAGATGTCTGTTTCTTCCGAGAGAAACACAATTTTTCCTTCTTCAAAATGGGCATTTGGTGGTGCCTGCAATAGTTTCTTAGTTTTCAAGATGTGCCCTGTCAAGCACATTCTGGGGGACCCACTTATCTGGGTATGATCTCTACTGGGCTCCATCAGACTTACTTCTGAGTAAATATTACGGTAATGTGATTGAACTGTTAGAGGAGCAATGGACAGGACCCAGAGGGACAGAGTTTATTTTATTTTAATAAAAATATTTATACCCCCAACTTTCCCTTAAAACCCAATCAAAGGGGGCTTACAATAAATATTAAAATAAGAGACAAGAAGAAAATAAATAATTCACAATTTTAGAAAGACAAGAGGGAGAACAGATGTAAAAAACAAAACAAAAAGGAGAACAGAGGATCAACAAAGAAGCAATCAGCTCAGCAAGCCAAATCCCTACTGGGGAAGAAAAGCCTTTGCAAGATGGTAAAAATGACCAGAGAGGGGCAAGGCAGACAATAAGTGGGACTAAAAAGAAGGCTCTCACCTGTGCCCCTGCCAAATGCAACTCTCATATTGGCGGGACATGAAGGAGAGCTTCTCCAGTATAAAGGGTTCAACTCACATGAGAAGAGGTAGTCTCTTATGTGCCCTAACCCTCAGTTAAGCTGCAAAATCAAGACTGTGCACTGAATTGTAGTTTGGGGTGGTTAATGAGAACCATGATAGCTGCCCACATAGACCCTACACCAGATTTTCATAGGGCTAAAATTCCATAGTTCCATTGGGAGCCATCGCAACAAGCGGGTGCTGAACTGGTTGCTAAGTCTTGACACACCATCCAGCTTTCTGGCTATAGCAAGGTCTATATCTGACACAGATCAGCAATGGTCAATGGTACCAGAGGCAGGTGACACAGTGCCAGACAAGCTGGAGGTCAGATCCTACAGCAGGAACTCGGGTTAGAAGTGCATGGTTACAGAAGGGTAAGAGGTTGGGTACCAGATTAGGCAAATAGGTACCAAGGGACAGAGGCGGGATTGGCTGGGGATTGGATGGTGATGGCCAACAGCTTGGATTACGAGAATTCCTGGAGGATAAGGCTATGCTCTGCCTTCAATGTCAGATGCCATATGCTAGAGATCACTAGTGCAGAGAAGGCTGTTGTGCTTAGATCCTGTACACAAGCTTCTCTTACGGGCATCTGGTTGAGCACTCTGAGGATGATACTGGATTTCATGGGCCATTGGCTTGATCCAGCAGGGCTCTTCTTATGTTCTTACCCAGTGAGTCTGTGTTGCTACTCAATGCACAAGTTGCTCCAACTGAGGATTCAAGTCTGGATCAACAGTTATAAAGGGTCAATGAGAAACCACTGCTGGGTCACTGTGTCCCACAGAGCATTGTCCTTTCTGGCCATTCAAAGGGTGGTGCTGCAGCAAAGGAAGAAGCAGCCACTGAAACCTCCAACCTGTGAGCTGCCTTGGTGGTGCAGGGAGAAGGGAACCTGGAACGTGCTGTCTGAGTTGCCTGCTTTGACTCCCCTGGTGCATTACACTGGTGTAGTGCGGACAATGCTGCCTGAAATTTTTGTTAGCTGTGTCCTTCCCTTCCTCAAAGAACCGCAGAGCAGCCCCTTTCAGACTCCCTGTGATAGGCTAAGCTGAGCAGGGGAGCAGGGATTCAGTCCTGAGTCTTCCATATCCAAGTCTTACTCTAGCTGCTGCACCACACTGGCTCTCAGCATTGGAAACAGCCGGTTCCCCAGGATTCTGTGGCTGGAGCGAGCACTTTAATGTCACAGAGAATCTTGGGTAGCCTGTGGATAAGGCCTGTAATTTAAAGGCATGGCAGATTATCAATAAAGCTATTAGAGAAGGGAGGGTACTGTCTAGCCCAGAAAGTCATTCCTTGCCTCATGTACCTCCACCACCAGCCAAACGAGACAGTAGTTCAGGAAGGATCTATAGGAAGCAATTATGGTGGCCACCTGTCCCTGGAAGTGGGGGAAGAGAAAGGGTGGCAGGCTTCAACCATCATTTATTGAAATTTATGTTAAAAAGTGTCTTTCCTGCTGCTGAGCCTGGGTGAATCCCGGCAGTCTGGGTGAATCTTGATCTTTAAATGTGAGTCGTTTTCTACATGGGGAAGTACTTCTGGATGAACTTATGTGACAATCACCCAGGGGCCTGTTTTCCTGGGAAACTGCTGTGTCCCCAACACAACTTTTTCAGTAGAATGGGGGCAGGGGACAAAGGGAAATGAGGTACACAAAGGACATGTACAGAGATTCCTCTCTTGTGCACAAGTGGTGCGGGTGGGAATGTGAGGAACACAACCCTAAAGCTACATCCAGTGCATATTGCCAGAGACCTTGTCAGCACCCTTGTGTTTTACAATTGTATTTGATCCTCTTGGGGTGGGAGGGTTAAGTCTCAGGCATGTTTTAGATTACGCCAGTTGGGATATGGTGTTGACAGGACTCAACGAGGCTTACTGCAGAACCTTGTTAGCCTGGTCTCCCAGGCACAATCCCACCCAGAGAAGGCATTTGCTAGCTGGCAAAACAAGCCCTGCACAGGAATTGTGAAAACTCTGTGGTTGCTGCACAGTGGCTATCCAAGGGACTCTGTTGAGGTCAGCACATCATTGCAACAGCTGTGGCAAACCAAAAGATTGTCTCTGTTCTCGTGTATGCAGTGAGAATGGGCCGGGGCATTGCTAGACATACTTTATGGGGGCTAGAGTCATAAATTTCCTTTTAAGAGCCAACTTCCCTGCACAGAGCTGGCCCTGGCAATAGAGCCACTTTGGTTATAGTGCAGCCAGCTATCAGGCTCTTCCACTTTTCTTCCATTCCCATTACTTAGACTTTAACTTCCTCTTTTGCCTCCAGGGGTGGAAATTTCACTTGCTTACCTCCAAAACTAAACACCACAATATTCATTGTGCCACATTGACCAAGTAAAGGAATCTCTTGCCTGGGATTCTTAACCCTGGACCAGTTCTAAATGGCAGAGATTAGCATTCAAAGAGATCCAGGCAGTCCCCCTGACGGGAAGGCAGATCTGAGCGTGGGATGGTCATGTCAGGAATAAGAGAAGTCAGGGTTTTAAGGACTCTACAGGGTTTTAAGGCAGAACATCTTTGGGGGACAGCAAAACCAGGGCTGGAGGGCTGAGGATGACAGCTAGATAATTCATTCTGCATGTTAAGTCCTCTCTTTGGGGTAAAGTCACATCACATCTGCTAAAAATGTTTCTTTGAGAGAGTGTGTCTTAGATTATTATTCTTTTAAACCAGGTTTCTTGTAGATGCGTGTGGATATGCTAGCAAATTCAGTGGGTGCCTAATAAAATGATTTCTAGAAAGCACCAAAAAACTGGGTAGGTTTATCTTCAAAGGGGAGAAACGGTTTGTGGTAACACACTCATAGGACTTCGCTGGGGCCTTGCATTTTTGTCTGCAGTGTTTCCAGTGGCTCTACCTTATAACCAGATTCCTCAGTGAGAAAGTATATTTGGGACAAAAGCAAATTTCAGTCAGTTCGGGAGAACTCATTTCATTTTTTTTCTCCTTTGGTTCCTGAAAACATGCTATTATTAATTAAAGAGCACAAATACTGAAGCGGGGGGGGGGGGTTTGCACCCGCCTTTCGTTCTCTGGCCTCAGCCGCGTGTCTCTCTCCTTTCGTCTCCTCTTGCTAAATTTTTCAGTGTTTTTAACATCAGACTGATGTTAGGTATAATTACCAACTTTGCACCAAAATTATATTTGACATGGCTTGTGTGGGGAAATTAGAGCATTTCAGAGACCGCAAATTCACCTGGGAAGACGAGCCAAGCAAAGACAAGGCGGCACGGAGTGGAAGTAATTTGAATATTACATGTGCCCTCCTGAAAATGCCAAAATCATTTAAATTGCTAGAAAGGATATTTTCCCTAATTAACCGTGTGTGCTGGAGGGTTCATAACAGCGCTGGGGAGACAGAGGCTGGACCAACCAAGCAGAGATGGCACACACACCGCAGGGGGCAGCAGAGTACTGGTTGTGGTGGGAGGGAATGGGGGGGCCTCCTCCCACAAAACTGTGGCGGGTTAATTGCCACTCTACAGCTGTTTGCTCTTCCAAACAGACACTTGGTTCTACAAGGGACATGTCACACTCCTAGCATCATATTCGGGGGTGGAGGGCTGTCTGGTCCAACCTGCTGGCCACAATGCACATCCATCGAAACATCCAGCCAATGCAAGATGGTGGCGTTTGGCTACCATTAAGCACAGCAGAGCAAGAGGCAGGCCGATCTGACCTTCGGGGGCAAAACACCCGTATAAGCTAAGCCCCCCACTGCGACCTCCACCTCCTGCAGCTCTAAAACAGTCAAGCTTTCTGGAGGTTTCTCTTGCCTGCGGCTGTGAAAACCGCACTGGGTCTTTGCGCTCCCTCTAATGTGAGGGCTTCCACCTGCGATGAGATCCATCTCCCCTCCTGCCATCGCAGCTCCTGTGGTTTCGGCTTCGTTACATATTCATCTTTCTAATGCAATGATTAGCTTGTGGGGAAGGGGGGTGGAAATTAATAAGGATGCTCTGATTAGCTCCTTACAGCGTTGTTGTTGTGCGTGTGTGTTTTAAAGGGCCTTGTTAACTGGGTTCAAGAAGACAATTGCGGGCAAAGAGGTTTTCCAGAAGAGCTGCTTACAGTGGTAGCGGGGACCTCAGCTGGGTGGGGAATACACAACAAGCTTCTGGTTTAGATATGTTGTGTTCACAGCGCCAGTATTTCCCCCCCCCCCTGTTTTCTCCAAAGGTGTTTACAAGGAAATGCTGACTCAGGGTTTATCTGCACTTCCTCTTATCCTGCTGCTTCCCCCCCTCCCCGGGGAAACCGCTCATTTAAACTCAGTCTGGGCTAATAACAATTTGGGTTTTCTCTAGGATTAGTTGATTAGAAAGGTCATCAAATTTCTGCGCAAATGGTGTCCACAAGGTGGTCCAGTCACACATTTGGGCTTGGTGAATTCAGTTTGTGTAGACGTCTGAGTCTCTATCAGCCTCCATAACTGGTGCCACTTTTGCAAGTGAGTGTTCATTAGGCACATCAGTGTCTGAGGACTTGCCTGAGGCCTGAGATATTGAGCCTTCAATTTACTCTTTTAAAAGTAAATGTGCAGACTTGCTTTTAAATCCTTGAATCCTTACTGTTCCCGGTGTGTAAAATTTCTGATGTTCCACAGTCTATGGTTGTCCCTGAAAGTGATTTTCACCCCATCATGTTCAGAGAAATAAGATCATGTCACCATTTAGCATACCCTCCAACATTTCTCCAATGAAAATAGGGAGAGAATATTATTATTATTATTATTATTATTATTATTATTATTATTATTATCATCATCATCATCATCATCATCATCATCATTATTACCCACCCATCTGACTGGCTTGCCCCAGCCACTTCCAACATATATAATAACATAATAAAACATTAAACATTAAAAAAACTTCGCTATACAAGGCTGTCTTTAGATGTCTTCTAAAGGTTGTATAGTTACTTATTTCCTTGGCTTGGAGGTTGCGTAACTCCATACCCTCCAACATTTCTCTCATGAAAATAGGGACATCCTAAGGAAAAGTGGGACATTCCGGGATCAAATAAGAAACTGGGAGGCTGCTATGTATCCAGGACTGTCCCTGGAAAATAAGGACATTTGAAGGGTCTGTCTCAATGTGATTTTCACCTGTTGTGTTCAGAGACATAAGATTATGCCGCCATTTAGCTTTGCAGATTGCCATGCCCCCCAGGTTTCTCCAGGATTGATGTTTGTTCAAATTTAGAACTAAATAGTGGGTTTTCCCTGGGAATGGAGAGGAGTCGGGGGAAACTGCTCGGACCATTGTCTAGAAAGCACAGCTCAAGCAGAAGCCCACTTGGATCTGTGCTTTCTACGCACAGGACAAGTGGAAGTGTGAACGATCCCTCAATTGAAGCAACATTCCAGGTGGAGCTGGGTTTGGCTCAGTAGGACGAGTTTCCAGTGCAAAAGGAAACTAGCTTCCCACACAATGTTCTCCACTGGGAACATGAGGCCTACTCAACCTCTCACCTAACACGTAAAGCAACAGTCTGAGGTGCTTCCTTGCAAGGTGATTTAGTGATGGTGGTGGAGATTCCACCAGTGGCAGCAGCAGTCCATATCCTGCAACAGAGCGAAGAGATCTGCAGCTAGGCAAAGTCCCATTTTCTGCTGCAGCACCCTTTGTAGGGATGGCAGAGAAAGATTGATTCAGTTTGCAGTTAAAGGCAAACCACCTCATTCACACTTCCCAAAGCAATAGGCAAAATTGTATTCGAAATTTGAACACCTCTGAATTTTGCAGAGCTGTTCTCCAGCCAAGTAAAGCATACAAAAATGTGGGTGCCTGGGCAAAGTATCACTAGAAATGTAACTATTAGTGAAAACAACATATTAAAAATGCATTATGTTAGGACCAATTTCATACAAATATGTGCATGTTAGGGAAAAGGTAGCATTAAAATGCTGGTTCATTTTCACAAGGACTTTTTATTTCTTAAAAAATACAAATGGAATTTAAGATTGGAAAAATTAGAAACTGGGAGAAACCAGCATTGACAATATCACCCATCCATAGCTCCTTGCCGATGGATCTGCTCATGGGGAAATGTCCATAGTTCTGCTCCTTAAGGATAGGATACAAATTTCATCACTGTAAAGAGCAGCACCAGAATATTCTGAAAGGAGGAACTAGGAAGGTCAACCAAGACCTCCTCCTCCCATTAAAGGACTGCCTGCAGCATTAAGGCACCACTTTCTTATTCATTTATTTACTTATTTATTGCATTTATATCCCACGTTTTTCTCTAAGGAGCTCAAGGTAGTGTTCATGGCTCTTCCCACCTTGTTTTACCTCCCCCCACACAACAACCCTGTGAAGCAGGTTAGGCTGAGAGGCTGTGACTGTCGCATGGTCACACCTCATGAGCTTTATAGCCGAGTGGGGATACGAATCCTGGCCTGACACGTCCTTGTCCAACACTCTGCAACACACTGGCTTAAGTGGTGTACAGGGAATCTTTTTCAGCATGGTTGCACTGGAGTTAATGTGATATAATCTCCACCCAGTGCTGATCTGAAAATGTACTAACTTCACCAAAGTCCATGCACCAAAGTCCATCATCAGCATTTTTTAAGGATCTACTTTATATTATAATTTGTTTTAATTTATTTTTATGTTGTATTTTTACATTGTTGCAACCCACCCTGCAACCTCATAGTTAACTGCAGTTAAGAAATCTATATGGTGATGTTGATAATCTGGTTGTATTCAGCTACATCCAACCCAAGAGTAGACCTTTTAAAATTAGTGGGCCTAAATTAGTTGTGCCAATTAATTTCAGTGGGTCTACTCTGTGTAGGACTAGCATTGGATACAAGAGATCATTCTTACTTGTCACCCAATAGCAAAGTTCTATGGGTGGCTTACAATAACGACCCCTTGGCTTTCATCATTGCCCCCACAAAATATTTGAATTAATGAGAAAGACCTTGGATATGATTAGGCTTACCTCTTCCCAGCTACAAAGAGATTATTAAATGTGGCCCAAGACAGAGTGAGATTCTAGAGCACGGAATTCCAAGTATCACTTATTTACAAATTCCTTGGAGGTCCCCCTCCCTAATAACCCATGTAACTGCTAGCTTCTATCCCTGACATGCCAGAGAAGGGGAGGCGGGAAGATTAGCGCCCCTGCCGAGTGACATTTCCCTTGCTCAGTTGAGGTGTGATTATTGGGTGATAATTACACCCTTTGCCTCAACTGCTCCCCACCTCCCTCCAGACTCAGCATCTTTGTTGTTTCCCCACTTCCTCCTGTAGGCAAAGACCTTTTGCCCCACAATGGACGAGGGTCAAGAAGGTACAGAGATGGCCGAAGTTGGCCTTTTTCTCTGTTTATTCTCAACTTTATTTCCTTAACCCACAACTCCCTGCCTCTCCCTTCCCTTCCCTCCTTCTTCCCCAGTTCCTCTCTTTGAGCACCTTGGGCAACAGAGATATCCAAGGCAGAACACGGATCATCTCATGGGACAAACTTGTAAATGCAAAAGGGGGAAGGGGATAACTTATGATGGAACCACTCAGGCTTGGAAGAGCAGAGCACAAATCTTAACACTGCTGTTGGCTTGTGCTGGGTGGCAAAATCAATCCCTTACCTGTATGTAAACCGGACAGCAAAGTTGTTATTACGGCAGAGAGAACTGGTGCCATTATTACGGCAGAGAGTATTGCTGCCACCACCCACCCTCCCCATTCAGGTTCTGGCTCTTTAAGAGCTATGCCACAGTCAGTATGCGACCATTTTCCCCCCAACTACTGAATCTCCATGCTGGGGAAATATACACCAGTTGAATTTCTGTTCGTCATGCAGCCGGAGACAGAAGATAATTTTCTCCCGGTGACTGAAGACTGTTTGGAAGAGGGATTACATCCAACTAAGTTTTACTTTGAGTAGACCCAATGAAATGAATGGACCTAAGTTAGCCATGTCCATCAACTTCACTGGGTCTGCTTTGAGTTAGATTAAAATGGGATACAACCCAGGGTCCACAGCCCCTTGTATAGTATGCACTTTCCGCACTTTTACTTCTGCTCGAACCGGGTTTTTTTTTACTGCTTCCGAAACCTGTTCTTTCATAGGGAGCAGGGGGGCAAAAATAAAAATAGGTAAATCTGCACTATGGGAAGCAGAAGCTCTTTGAAACCACTTCCAACCAACTCCCTTGAAACCCATGGTCTGTCTCAGGGAAGTAAGCACAATTAAGTTAACGATTGTGCGGCATCGGGAACCATGGAAGCCGTATAAATTATGAACTATTTATTGCCATCTCTATAAATGATAACATTATTAGTATTAGTATGAATAAGCCCACTGCATCTACAGTTATCTCATGCTGCCTGCAAGAACTGCACTGTTCTATCACAGCACTAGGTGGCACCAGGAACCCTTCTGTAGACAGATAGAAGACACTTTTCAAGAACTTTCTAGTCTCCTTTGTAGATAGCTGGCAGTTGATCAGTAGACAAGACTGATCTGTAAATACTGAGGATGCTCCCAGAATGGGGCTTTTAACACTACTCCAAACCAGGCATTTTACTTCCGCTAGCAGCTATATGCTTTCCTCATTTTTGGCTGGCATGGCACTTTCCTTGCAGCAGTGGGGCCTGCAACAAAATGTTGCAGCACTGAATGCTGCTGGTTAGAGTTCCAGCTACTCCATTGCATTTGCCCTCTCACCTCTTTCCCACCACCCCCAATTCTCCCCAAAAGTTCTTCTCCCCAAAAGAATATTTGCAGTTCTGCAAACCCTGAAGTTCCCTGAAGGTTGCTGATGCCTCTCTCTTGTGTGAGAGCCTCTCTCTTGTGTGGTGCCATTTTGGCTACACCGGCAACCAGCACTCACAGTGAGAACATCAGAAATAGAAGGAATTCTACCTCCCACTGTGTTCTGTTCGCATTAGTTGGTGCACCACGGTCTTACGGTTGGGTAAGGAACGATGCGCCTGAGCATGACACTTTAGAAGCATACTTTAAGACTTGTTTTTAAAACATTGCATTAAAATGCTTTCTTGTATACATTTTTTAAAAAATTCATGCAATAGCACTTAATCGTAATTTATCATAGAGTTGTTTAACTTCTTTGGGAAAATGTCAGTCAATTGCTGCATGGCGAACACACGTTTTCCTCAGCCTTTTGCAAATAAATGAACCACGATCGAGTAATCACTATTTGTGCAGATATTTTAATTTTTTCAGTGCAGGTGACAAAGCATTTTGGGGCAAATTAAAATCTGGTTTTAAAAACATTGGCATCCTGTGGCAACAGGGCCAACTGTAAATGTAATCGTGTCGTGCAGCAGCACAGCAGTAGGGCTGAAGAACCAAAATGTCGCTGCACATGTCAAAACAGTGCCTCTTTAAAAAGAGAGAAGACCAGTGCTAAGGCAAGAGTGGGGCCCTTTTTCTGCTGAAGAGCTGTATTCCCATTTAGGGAACTTGGGGGGGGGGGCACATGCCAGTGATAAAATGGACAAAGCAACCAATGCAAAAGCAGGGGAAAACACAATATGATGTGTGATGATGAATTCATAGAGTTGCCTTGTCAAAAGTGACTGAACAAGGAGTGGCCATTCCAGAGTAAATATCTAGTGTGGAAGCACTCTTTGATTATGAGGAGAGCAAGCCTTATTTCATTGATCACCCCCTCCTCCTGCTTTTCCTTAATCATTTGGGCGAAGAGAGGGGGTTACACTAAAGAGAAGGACCTCTGAGATCAGCTGTCTTGGCTCACCACCTATTCCAAAAGGGAGGGGATTGATTAATTTAAACGCAGCATGCCAATTTTAAAATTGTCCACTGATTACTAATTAGCCAGAGCTAAGGAGTAGTGGTGGTGGAAATCACATGCATATATAACCTTATACAGTGGGTTAGCAGTGGGATGCGGGTAGCGCTGTGGTCTAAACCACTGAGCCTCTTGGGCTTGCCGATCAGAAGGTCGGCAGTTTGAATCCCCGCAGCGGGGTGAGCTCCCGTTGCTCAGTCCCAGCTCCTGCCAACCTAGCAGTTTGAAAGCATGCCAAAAAGTGCAAGCAAATAAATAGGTATCGGTATCACTGTGGCAGGAAGGTAAACAGCATTTCTGTGCGCTGCTCTGGTTTCGCCAGAAGTGGCTTAGTCATGCTGGGCACATGACCCGGAAAAACTGTCTGTGGACAAACACCAGCTCCCTCGGCCTGTAAAGTGAGATGAGCTTCACAACCCCAGAGTCGTCTGTGACTGGACTTAACTGTCAGGGATCCTTTACCTTTACCTTTTACAATGGGTTAGTAGAATAAAAACAACAATTGTAATGCAATTGTGTGTGTGTGATTTCTGTAATACACACATATATTTGCAAAACAAAAATACAGGCTTATGACCAGATACATATGAATCTGACAGGGAATAAAAATAGGCTGATCTTTCCATCCCTAATTTGGGCAGTACATGGCCTATGGATCAGAGAAGCTGGGATGGGAGATCGAATAGGATTCACTGTAAAATCTTTTAATGCAGCACCTGTAGAATATAGTAGGGAACCTTTGGCTGGAATTTGACATGGCTGGACTGCAACTCTCACCAGCCATGATCACTGGCTCTTGCTGATGGAAGCTGTAATTTGGCAACGATTCCCCACCCCTGGTATATAGGATACTAACCATTTTGAACCAGTGAAATGCAAACCTGAACAGTAATCTGGAGCCAGACTTTCTGCCCAACTGTTTATGTGTTTACCATCACTCACTTGCGTGGCAAGGCCCCAAACCCTCCCAAGATGTTGGAATAAAGACACATGAAACTGAGTGAGCAAGAAGCAGAAAAGGGGTGAGTCCTCAATCATGTGCAGTTTAAATAACCCAAGCCATGCCCCCTGACCGACTGGATTGGTCCGCTCAAGGGATGACACAGCCAAGGACTCCCAATAGCGCAGGGGCTATCCCGCCCCGTGCGCACGGGTTGGGCTTGTGACCAGCCCGCAATGTCATCTCCCCGGGAAGGGGAAATGGCTTTTTCAACCAAGGTTGGCTCTTAAAATGCTGAAAATCCATCGTAAGACCCTGGGTAACAGATACAGTGAAGGAGTTGTGGTGGGCAGAGGAGATGGTACCAGTGATTGCAGCTCTCAATTCTTGTTGCTCCTTCTCTTCTTTTTCTCCTCCTTCCATTCTGAGTTGCCCTTGCTGTAGTCTACTTGGCTAGTTCATTCCTTTTAATTTTTATTAAGTCTTGTACACTAGACCAGTACACCAGGTTCACATGATCACCGGCTTGGTTAAGATTAGCATTCTTTCTGCATACCCAGTTTTACTTTACTTATTTATTGGAAAGCCTGGGTGGCGAATGAGCTGTGGGAACAAAGTGACCCAAACAATCATCTAGTCCAACCCCAAGCACTGAAACAAGATCCTGCATGTCCAAATGTTCCTCACATAAAACTAATGATTACTTTGATTAAGCAATATTGTAGAGAACAGAAGGAACATCTCAGTGTGCTGTTCAAGATAAGGGATATAATCAAGGATTTGTTTGCAGTGGAATATCATAGTTATTAGTGTGTCAGGCTCAGTCCTGTGCTGGGGATGAGCAGATGCAAATCCTCAGTCATGAAGCCCTCACTTGGACCAGTCATTGTCTCTCACTCAGCCTAATCTTCCTCACAGGGTTGATGTGAGGATTAAGAAGGGTGGGAAGAACCACAGACATTACCCTGAGCTTCTAGGAGCAAGGATGGGATATAAATAAAATTAATTAGTGTAGATTTTTATATTGGGCATGGAATTTCATGTACGGAGAATCTCAGTATCATTGTTTTTTAAAGCAAGTGTTCAGCCCTTATGGCTTCCAATGTGGACTTGATAATGTGTGGCCAATGTTTCCTGAAGCCTCAGACATGAGGGCGGTGGCTGAAGAAAAGATTTTGTGAACAAAGGTCAGTGCCGGTCCTTCCATTAGGCTAAGTACGGCATTTGCCTCGGGCAGCAGGTACTGAGACGGAGGCAGGGAAGCAGCAACAAGGTGTTGGGAGGACAAAGTTGTGCGTGCCCCATGGACTGCTCTGTGCCTTCTAAGTGAACTTGCTGCCCCCAGATGTGACTGAAGATGCTGTTCCATCCCTGCTGCTGAAGATTCAATGGCTGGTCTGAATGGGAAGTGGATGCCAGTCATGACAGAGGCAGATAGAGCGCTAGTGAAGGTTCCTGAAGTTATTTCCCCCTCCCCTTGAAGAGCAGAGCACAATTAGTACATGTAAAGAAGCACTGAAGTGCTAAATGCAATCAGTTTGAATAATATCAAAAGCCAGAGAATTCAGCTTTTTGTGGTATAAAATTTATATCATGCCAGTGCAGAATTCAACCATACACACACACACACACACACACACACACACACACACACACACAATCTGGAACTGGAAACAATAGGCTGAATATCTATAACAGGACCAAAATATAGTCTTCTTTTTGCTCCATTTTTTTCTGGGCTCTTTAATTACATTCCCTCTGGGTTCCATCCTTCCTCCTGACATACATTCCTCCTCCTCCCTTCCCTCAAAAAAGTACTTGTCCAGGCTCAATCTGTCCCCTACATATGTCCTCTGTGGCCCCGCCACATTATTCTTTATAATATAAAGTGACAAAGCTGAGGCTACCATGTTCGGAAACGGCAAATAAAACTCCCCCTTTCCCAGAGGACACCTGGAAATGGTAGAAAATGAAAGGTACTCACTGACTGTTGTGGAGACGAAGGGAGTGAGGGCTGGAATCCAGATGTTTGGAGGGCTTTGGATCCAGATGTCAGCTGAAATATTTAACGTGAACATTCTCCATGTAGAAAGAGGAATCTTGCCGGTGGGCCCACCAGCCCTCTTTTTACTGCGTTCCCAGGCTCTGCAGACTCTCTAAACTTCCTTGCATTTCAAAGAGAATTGGCACAATCAGTGCATACTGCTCTAGAATGGCTTTAAAAGACAGCAGTCCCAGCCCCCAAAATCCAGGGCACAAAAGCACCACCACCCCTCAGTGAATCCGTTCTCTGAACTCTGGAAAGCCAGCACTCTTCATACTCCTCATCTGCCTTTGCTCGTTTCTTTTTGTTTTAAACCATTTATTTAAATGATAACAGCAAGTGCCACAACACACTCACACACTTTCGAGGATGGGCAACTTTTTCAAAAGGCTCAGGGTACTCAATGGAGAGGAATACCTGACTTTTCCTGCCACCCATCTCTTCTGCCTCCATCCAGCATCAAAAGCACTCCTCTCCACGTACTTTCCTCTTCTTTCCTTTAATTGGCAGTGGCAGAAGCACCAGCAGAAGCACTGGCAAACTCAATTACTATATGTAAAATCAGACTGTTATCTAGTGACTTACCTTGTAGACTTGTTGCAACGATGATGATGGCGATGAAGAACCGATAATAATGAACAGCTGCAGAATGGAATGGAGAGTACAGGGGTGCATTTTCGTTATTATCTCTGCATTTATTTCTGCCTTGCTGACACCCTATTTACCTGTAAAAGCTGGCCACAACATTTCCATAACGTATTTGCACTTTTTCAAGGTGCTACTTCACATACATCAAAAGACAGTTTATTGATAAAGTTAATAAATAAACAAAAAGGCTCCTTCAGATCCCACCATTATTGTGTGTTGTTCCTCCCCCTTCAAAGATAGCTACTGTGCCTGGGTCTCACTAGGACTCAACAGAGCTTCCATTCTGTTCAAGGACCAGCAAGCTCTGCCTTCCTCAACCTGGTGCCTTCTAGATGCTTTGGACTACAGCTCCCATCATCTCTGTCCATTGGCCATGCTGTGTGGAGCTGATAGGGGTTGTAATCTAACAATGTCTGGAGGGGGCCAAGTTGGGGTGAAGCTGAGATAACTTACTGCGCACACCCTAGCCTAATAGGTGCTCCTTTCCCTGTTTGGTAAAGCTAAAGGTAAAGGGACCCCTGACCATTAGGTCCAGTCGCAGACGACTGTGGGGTTGCAGCTCTCATCTTGCTTTACTGGCCGAGGGAGTACAGCTTTCAGGTCATGTGGCCAGCATGACTAAGCTGCTTCTGGCGAACCAGAGCAGTGCACAAAAACGCCATTTACCTTCCTGCCAGAGTGGTACCTATTTATCTACTTGCACTTTGACGTGCTTTCAAACTGCTAGGTTGGCAGGAGCAGGGACCGAGCAACAATAGCTCACCCTGTCGTGGGGATTTGAACTGCTGACCTTCTGATCGGCAAGCCCTAGGCTCTGTGGTTTAGACCACAGCGCCATCTGCGTCCCTCCCTGTTTGGTACAGCTGCTTAAATGTGTGACACACAGTAAGTTGCCCCTCTCCCCCAGCCTTTGCTATTGCTGTTGTTTTGCAGATTTGCAGTAACTGTGTGGCAGCTTTAGCAGAGGCACATATCCACTCCAGCAGTTTTCTGATTCAGAAACAAAGACCACAGATGTTTTCTGCACACAGGTCTGTAAACCCCCTTAGCAGGATTCTTTTATACCTTCCTGCCGAGTTCCTACAGACCGTTCACCTGAGTGTGGGGTCTCTTAATATGCTTGAATTTTTTACAATATTTTTAGGTGACGCATGTTGGCAACCTCAGCTTCAAACTTGTAACTTTTGTTGTTATGTTAGAGTTTATTAGGGCCCTTTCAAAATTCCTTTAAATTGTGCATTCAAGATTATTTCTACTCATGGTTGTGTCACAGTGGATAAACGCGTACCCACTTTTGGTACTATTTGTGTCTGCAAAAGTTTGGGGACAAATTCATGGCTTCATTTCCAGAGTGTGCCCCATAACTCATTGCTGAAATCTATTCTTACCAGAAACGTTTGAGCTTATTTTATCTTTTTGGTTTCACTTTTTGTTGCACTGTAGTGGAAGAGTGCCCCTTTAGACAGCAATAATGCGGCGACATCGGGGAAGCATCACAGAACAGCTAAGAAAGCTGAATGATATGCGGATGGTCCAGTATAAATCCACCATTAATGCAGTATCACCGTGTCAATGGTGTTTTCCCAAATACACCCGCAAACGGTTGTTTTTCCGTTAAAGATGAATAAATGAATGAGGTGCTGTTACTCATATCTTGATAAAACTGCTGTGGGTACCAGTCCCATCACATCCATGCACATAAAAAATGCCAGTGAAAAAATCCCCCACCAGTCTGGGGCCCTTCCCATGTATCTTGCTGGATACTCGTCATATCCTAAGTATTATGAATAATTTATCAAGGATTAAATTAATAAATAAAAGGCATCATGCATTTCCTAAATAAATGGGCACACCAAGAACAATCCCGTTTGCTTCTCTTCTCCTGTAAGGTCTTTGGCCCTTTCACAGCAGCTCTCCCTTTCTCACCATCTCCTTCCCTCATCCCACGCCAAGTAATGAGAAGGGCAGCCGCTAAAATGCTGTGGAGACCCTTGCAAGTCTCTCATTCCATCATTTCCTCTAATACCTTTTTGATTATCTTAGTGGCCAACATTTATATTAAGGCTCCTCCAGCTTGCTACTTCCATATACTTTATGGTGGTTGTGTTGTGCTGTGTGTGTGTTGCTTTTTTGTTTTTGCTTTTGCATTTTCTTTTTAAGATAAAAAATGACTGCTGATGTTTATGCCCCTGTAATACATTATGTATTATTTTGTTTTAAGCACTGTCTTTTGCAGGCTGACAGTAACAATAAAATGTGAGGATGGGATTCTTAATACAGACAGAGTAATGCTCACCGTGAATGCCACCCCTATCATTTCCCCTCCCCTTTCTGCTCTCCTAAGCACTTTTTGAAAGGCTCCCTTTTATAATCCAAATAAAATTAGAGCAAATACATCGATTTACTGGAAAAGAGGTATGTGTGTTTTCCCTACTCCCCATCTCCATGTTAACTGGGTTGGGGAAGTTACTCCACCCTATTTAAGCCTTGCGTGGATTTTATTTTTTAAGTGGCAGAATACTAAACATTTTTGCCACCTTTGACCAAAGTTTCCCCATATGATATGAATTTGAAAGGATCAAAATGTGTCATTTTGCATCCATAGTAATTCTCACAACAGCCCAGTATGATTCCTACCTTGATGTTTGTTCAGAACTGCAAAATGCAGCCAGCCTCCCAGTCGTAACTAGGGAGGGGGGAGCAATTCTATCCAGTTCACATTTCATGGAAACCTACACAATTCACGCATTCCCAAACAACAGGCAGACACAAACATAGCCATACTTCTAAAGTCGCTCTTTTCCGCATTTTTCCAGACAATTTCTCTAGAAAAAGGCAATGTGTACAAAAATGCATACATTGGTGAAAATGATATCCCAAAATGCTTTATATCAGGGAAAACAGCTTTGCAAAATTGTGCAGCTTTTGTATGTCGCGCAAAAATGTGCATATTAGGATAGATACGCTTTAAAATGCTGCTGAATTTTCATGAGGACCTTTGGGGGGGGATTGTAAACTGATGTGGAAAACTGAACATGAGATGGGGAAAAATTAGAAACTGAGAAAAATGGAAACCAGCATGTTCACCCATGCCTACTTTGAGCACATTTACTCCAGGGGAGTTATTCCTCCTCCTCTCCCTCCCCCCCCCCCAAAGAACAACCCACCCCTGACTCCCACCTCTTTGGCTGACTCTTCCTTGATTTTGTCACTTGCAGGCGCCTGCCTGTACTTCCACTTAAAAGCCATGAAGGATCTGATTCCGTTGAGGCTGCTTATTCTCTGTGTAATTTGGAAGCTTTCAGAATCTGGTCGCTGTGCTTTGGGGATTTTAAATTTCCGGGATATTCACTTAGTTAAGGAATGGAATAAAGTCTCGTCACACTGATTTAATGAGAGAGAGAAAAGAGACAAGGTTGAAATGGCAGAAATTAGGAGTGGGGCAGCGAGGGGGAAGCAATTTTCTTCGTAACACTCATGTTAAAATATTGATACAGGCACTTGGGCGGGGGAGAGAATTAAGTGGTCGGGCTTGCTTTGAAAATATAGTGGGGTTGATTTTTTTTTGTGGTGAAGGAGCCACCAAGTCAGGGAACTTCTGCTGAAGAATTCACTCCAAGCTTGAGTGATATGGAAAATAGCAAGGTGGTTGGTTTTTTTGTTGGTTTTTTTTTTTACAGGGATAGTGGCTAAAATCTGAAATAGGCTCCTTTCCAAATCAGGCAGGGCTGCTGAGAAGTAGTAAGAAGCTACTCTCTGCTTCCCAGAAACCTCTCCTGACCTCCTTGGTTCACCATTCTCATGATCATGGTGTCTCCCCTGCTAGGTAAGTAAGTAAGTAAGTAAGTAAGTAAGTAAGTAAGTAAGACCAACGGGATCTGTAACACATCTGACTCATTCACTGAAGCATCCACATCCTGGGTGCATCCAGAAATTTGAATATTCTGAATATGCAGGTTCCACTGAGCAACCATTGCTAATGACTATTGATAGACCTATCCTCCAATCCCCCTTTAAATAGAAGTATCATAGAAGCTGCTTCTGCCAGCAAGAGGCCTCTTCTCATGCTTTATCCAGCCAACTCTAAACTTCATACATCACTCTTTTTAAGCCAAATATAAGACAGAGATGGGGGGGCATTTCACATCAAAATTTAGCCTTTGCCAAATGAATTCCATAGGCACACATTTCGGCAATTGTTCAAGGGGAAGGGACTATGAAATAGAGTGAAGATGCCTATTCAGAGTGAGGGCAGGAAGCATGGCCTCCACTCTGATTCAGCTTCATGATGCTTTCATGAGGCCAAGTCTAATTGACAGTGTGATGACACGGCACAACTGGGCTCCCTTGGTTGTGCAGAATGTGCAAATAATATGAATAATAATTGCAGAGGATTTTATTGTAAATTGCATCTTATTGTTAACTGCCCAGAGAAGTGGTTGGATGGAAGGTATATAAATGTAAACCAATTAATTAAGATTAGAGAAAGAGGTACCTTGCAATTTGAACAGGTGGTGCAAATTGGGGGTGGGGGCAGAATTATGCAGCAGAAAGTTGCCATGAAACATTTTGCCTCCTATACACACACACACTCATATTTCAGAGATGAAAATTTTGCACAGAGCCTAAAAAAAAATGATTATTTTAGCCAGGCATATGAGAGCTGAGACCATCTCAAATCTTGGAGTACAACCCTGCTGTCCCTTATCAAGTGCTAGGCTATGCACAAATCTAAAGACTGGACCCTTGCCCTAAATAGCTTGAATGGTGTAGTGATGGGTTCCACACCATCTTCATGGCAGCCAAAGCATGGTCATTGGAATTGCAATTTGCCTGCCTTGCCCATGTGACCCAAGCTGGGATTGCTATACTCGAGGTCTCCTTTTCAAATTAAAACGAAAAAGGGAATTAATTTTAATGAGGTCTGTTTGCATGGCTGTTTTGCCCCGGCCAGAAGCTGCCTGTGGCATGCACACAGCATGATCCCCCTTTGTGTCACTGCTCTACAATCAAACTCTTTCCAAGAGGGGATTCTTTACAAGCATTTCTGTGTCACTTTGAGAGTCCCCCAAGACCTTTGCCAATCCATTAAGAGCCCATGGAGCTGCACTGGGAAATAGAAAGAGAAAAGAAAAGTGGGCTGAGGGAGGGAGGAAATGGTTGCAAGAGAAAAGATGCATTTGAGCAGCAATTCAGTTTCAAGCAGCCGCACTTGGAAGATTTGCAGCTTTGTTGAGTATCGGTGTCTGTGTGGAAGCTAAAACTTCCAAAAATTGTTTCATTTGGCAGGAGGCAGAGCTGACCTAGGACCTTTTTCAATTGCCTAGATCAGTGGTCCTCAAAGGATGTGGTGCGCCACATTGGTGGGGCAGGAGAGGGCGGCAAGTGTGGCAGGAAGATTCAAAGACAATCAAAGAAACATTTAAGCATTTCATTGTAGTACAGTGGTGCCCCGCAAGACGAATGCCTCGCAAGACGAAAAACTCGCTAGACGAAAGGGTTTTGCGGTTTTTGAGCTGCTTCGCAAGACGAATTTCCCTATGGGCTTGCTTCGCAAGACGAAAACGTCTTGCAAGTTTGTTTCCTTTTTCTTAACACCGTTAATACAGTTGCGACTTGACTTCGAGGAGCAACTCATAGAACGCGGTGTGGTAGCCTTTTTTGAGGTTTTTGGTGATTTTTGAAGCTTTTCCAAAACTTTTCCGACACCGTGCTTCGCAAGACGAAAAATTCGCTAGACGAAAAAACTCGCGGAACAAATTAATTTCGTCTTGCGAGGCACCACTGTATAGCATCAAGATAATTTTATTTAACTTGCAGAATAGGAATAGATATCTTTTCAAAATCAGGCCCTGGCAGGAGTTGTTTCTTTTTGTTTTCCAACCTATTTCATATAAATAAAAAAATTGTTGTGGTGCAAGGGAAATTTTTATTCTGAAAATGTGACCTAGAGAAAAAAGTTTGAGAACCACTGCCCTAGAGGCCAGAATAAACATTTTAGCAGCCATCATCAAAAGTTTAAGTGCCAACTGGAGGAAAACACAGGAAAATGTGTCAGGATTCAAAGGGCTATTCCAGGGGAATGGGGCAAAAATGCGCCTGGCACCTACAATTCATTCACTCAGGAACTATGTCAGCCCCTGTGCAGACTAATGTTCGCTCTGGTCCAAATGGGCCAGCTGTTTCAGCACAACAACTGTGGCACAGAACCAGCAGTGATTGCAAGTGCCAAACCATCATGCCTATATGTGACTCATCTTTGAACCATCTTTGTTCTGCTATCTGTTTTGGCACAGCCATCAATGGGCATGCTCCTGCTGAGAAGCACCCTTTTCTGCCTGTGCCTTAAGAGCATAGAATCATAGAATCATAGAATCATAGAGTTGGAAGAGACCACAAGGGCCATCGAGTCCAACCCCCTGCCAAGCAGGAAACACCATCAGAGCACTCCTGACATATGGTTGTCAAGCCTCTGCTTAAAGACCTGCAAAGTAGGAGACTCCACCACACTCCTTGGCAGCAAATTCCACTGTCGAACAGCTCTTACTGTCAGTCTAAAGTCTTGTTGAGATGCCCACTAGCAAAGGTTAGGCTGGCACACGGGTCAAGGCTTTTTTCAGTAATGGCCTCACAATTCTGGGAAATGGTCCCACATGATATTCAGGCCCTATCCCTGAATATTTTTAAACCGGTTTATAAACCTAAACCTTGGCCTCCAGAAACTATTAGCGACTAGGGATCTGATTGTGCAGCCTTCTTTTGGTGGTTTTTTTCTTCTGGATTACTAGTTTTAATAATACGATGTTGTATATAGAGATGTTTTAAAATGTTATTTGCTGCATTTTATATGAACTGCCTTGGGAAGAATTTCATTCTCGAACAGCTGTGTAGATGTATATTAAATAAATAAGAACTGCATGCTGGTCAAACTGAAGGCATAGTTTCTGCGACTTTAACTGCTGAGTAGCAAGTAGAAATTCAACATGAACCGCTTTTCCTGATTTGGAAACACAGTGATAAGTGTAGCTACACCTGCTGAACTTCTGCTTCTTGCTCAGCTGCCCCTGAAATCTCTTCTTGTCAGCACTTGAGGGGAGCTTTCTGTGGATGGAGGGCACAACTGGAAAGCTTGCCACCATCCTCCAAATCTCTCTTGGGGGGAGACTCAAAGAAGGGCCTTGGATAATAACCCTTGATGCCTCAAGGAAGTTCATGTTATGACAGGTGTTACATTAGGTATTGGGGCCTCAAACCAGCTACACAAAAACTAATAAAGTATGTACAGTGGTACCTCGGGTTAAGAACTTAATTCGTTCTGGAGGTCCATTCTTAACCTGAAACTGTTCTTAACCTGAGGTACCACTTTAGCTAATGGGGCCTCCCGCTGCCGCCACGCCGCCGGATCACAATTTCTGTTCTCATCCTGAAGCAAAGTTCTTAACCTGAGGTACTATTTCTGGGTTAGCAGAGTCTGTAACATGAAGTGTCTGTAACCTGAAGCGTCTGCAACCCAAGGTACCATTGTAATGCTTTAAAAAGAAGCCTCTGCACAAATAACATTAAAAAAATTAGTGTTAAGCCACCTCCCAAAAAATCAGCAAAAAACCCAGACCATCCTGATGCTGCTCTTCTTGACAATGAACTGCTAGTCATGGGCAAACTGGATTCAGAAAGGACCTTTTCCCATCCAGAAACAGCTGGCAGTTGTTTGCCCATGGCCAGGCTGGGCTTATCACTTAAATTTTCTTTGACAGCTTGAGTCCCTATTCTGTTCCTGCCCCCCATCACATCTTACCCCCTCCCCGCTGCTCCATCCAGATCATCACCTTATCCAAATCTATATGGTGAACAGCCTGCCCCCCTCTTTGTGCTAGCCCTGAGAGCAAAGAAAAACCTCTGCAGTGCAATTTCCAACCAAGAGTTTCCTTCCTATTTCTCTCTCTCTCTCTCTCTCTCTCTCTCTCTCTCTCTCTCTCTCTCTCTCTGTGTGTGTGTGTGTGCGTGCGTGCGTGCATGCGTGTTTATGTGTTTCAAATAAATAAAAAAAAGCATTTTGGTTTTGTGCACTAAGCACTTTTGAGGGCGGCACGGGGCCCCGTAATACGGAGGTTTATAACCTCCTCGGCTAATGCTCTCTGACACTCTGTTTTGATATCATTACTACATTATACCCACCATTTTTTGAGTGAAAAAATACAGTACTTAGAGAGTCGAAATTCATAAATAAATTCATGTCAAACCGCACTTAATATTGATTTTGTTAGTGTTCAGATTCAATAATAAGGTACTGCGTGCATGAATATTTAAATATAATCATCATTTCTGCATCTCCTAATGGCCTCTGCTCTTCTACACTCAATTTAAACACAATTTAAAAACTATAATGTATTGAAAAATACTAGGATTTAGCAATAAATCACCATTGGGTAACTCCAAGCCTTTTATAGGAGGGCTCAATATCGGCTCCTCCAGGGACAGCACAATTAGATTCATGTTTTTAAACTTCTCAATTATCCATATACCATAATTTTATGTGAAAGTTTGTTTCCCTTCCTTCCCCCCTCCCCAACCCCTCACTATCTCTCACTCTCATCCTCCTCCCCTACTTTGCCCCATCCAGATTCTCTCCCTGTAGATCATGGATAAATCACTAAGTGTTCTCTTAGCCAGGTTAGTATAGTAAAAAGGAGTCAAAGGTCACAGTCCTTAAACTGAATTAGAGCCAGAGGCTGCTGGGGGAAGAGGCAAAAGCTGACTCACTCACATTTTGGGGAGCGGGGGAAGAAATAAAAAGGGAAAGAACGACTCAATGCAAAGCAAGTGGAGAGCATTGTCCGCTTTAATATTTACTTTAAAAGCGACGTTAGTCTTTATCAAATAGACACTGAAGGAAGCTTGGAGAAGAATGTTTCTTGACCAGACTCTGGCATGCTTGCCCATAGGCAGCAGCAGACTTTGGGCTCTCAAATTTCAGCGGTGTCCTGTGCGATGGTAAAATTTGGCACACGGCCTTCCTCTTGTGCTATGTTTTACATCATTGTTTTTTAGCCCACTCCAAATGTGTCGTGGGCAGCACTGCTTCTGGTCTGCTGCAGTTCAGCTTTTGCAAAAATGAAAAGAACCACTTCAACATTGTTTCGCTGCCTGCGAATGTAATTGTGTAACTGTTACGCAATAGCTACCGGTAAGTGGCAGAGCGCCTACTTTGCAAGAGATCTCAAGTACCTGGCTTCTGAAACTCTGGTGTGTTGCTGCCAGCCAGTGTAGGCAGCACTGAGCAAATGCACCAAGTGCAAGGCAGGTCCCACCAAGTGTTTACGGCAGCCTAATTCAACCTTCTTCAACCTAGTGCCTTCTGGAGGTTCTTTGGCTACAAGCTCTCATCATCCCTGACCATTGGCTGTGCTGGTTAGAACCAATGGATGCTTACCTTCCAACATTCCTCAGATAAAAATGGGGACATTTCTCACTCCTCCCACCCCCATTTTTTGTCCCCTGTCCCCAGCAGAGCATTTCCTATCAGAAGAAGGGCCAGTGCTGCTGCCACCATACCAACAGGACACAGCACAAACATCCTCCACTTTCCTGGGATTCCAGGCTGATACGTCACTTTCAGACTACCTTGCAGGGTTATTATGGGCCTGAAATAAACTAGTTCCAATGAGGCAGGAGGTGGGGACATAGTTCAGCAGTAGGTCCAACTCTCAACGTTGCTTCTGCCAGTTAGAGTAGATACTGGGACAGAGGGGCAATAGTTGGATCTTCTGTATGCAACCTTGAACTTCTTGGGGGAATGGGGAGGTGATACAAATGTGGTGAAGGGACATGGGTGGCGCTGCGGTCTAAACCACTGAACCTCTTGGGCTTGCCGATTGAAAGGTCGACGGTTTGAATCCTCTCGATGGTAGTGAGCTCCCATTGCTTTGTCCCAGCTTCTGCCAACCTAGCAGTTCGAAAGCAAACCAGTGCAAGTAGATAAATAGGTACGCTGCAGTGGGAAAATAAATGACGTTCCCATGTGCTCTGGCTTCCGTCACGGTGTTCCGTTGCGCCAGAAGTGGTTTAGTCATGCTGGCCACATGACATGGAAAGCTCTCTGTGGACAAACGCACCACACTCCATAGTGCGGCTTTTGGATGGACTCAGCCATCTAGGGGTCCTTTACCTTTACCTACAAATGTGGCCTTTCCTCAGCCATCCATCAGTATCTTAAATCCCACTTCTATCTGATGCTCATATTCCAACTCCTCATTATAATTTCCTAATATTTTTTCTTACAAGCCAGTCTCTTTCATTGTTATTTTTATGGTTTTCATACAGGTTTAACGGAGCTGATATCTCGTGTCAGAAACATCACCGCCATTATCCCCTGACTGAGCCATGTCACGTCTTACGTACAAGTATTGGCATTGCACAGGTAAAATCTCTATTATTTTCAAATCTCAGTATGAACTTCATTTATATATTTGTTTCTGCATATCTTAAAGCTAATAGAAGAGACCAAAAAGGGTGGGGGGTGGCTAACAAGAAAGATAACTCTATAAATGAAAATGAGACTTATCTGCATTTATGTATCTGGTCTTCTGCCGCATGTAAGCTAGTTGGGTCTCTGAGGGACAACTTCTCACTTGGGTTTGAATGCACAGGGCAAAATGCACACACTTACGCATCAGTATAAAGAACTGTGTTTTCCGGCAGGAAACATGGGCATGGCAATTAGGAAAAGCTTGCCACCATTTTCACTGTCTTTCATTAAGAAAAATGGCAATTTCAAATGCACATGTGTCATTCAGAGTTTGGCTCAAGACATGTGTAATTTTAGAGTCTGATATTTACTTGCTTGCTTACTTGCTTTACCTACTTATTTCATTTATACCCTCCCCTCTGAGAGCCAATAAAGCTCTTAGAACAACTTACCAAGAAAATCATTTCTTAAGAGATTCCTCGCTCTTGCACTCACAGTCTAAGAAGGCATGACACAAAAGGAAAAATGGAATGGGAGGGAGGAGGGACAATTGAGCTCAAGCACAGGTTTTTTAAAGTTACCATTCTTAAAGTCAATGTCCAATCAAGAGATCTGGCTCTTTTGTTCTGGGTAAAAAGTAATCCCCATCCAGAAGCGCTCTTCCCTGGATCAGATTCAGGGTCAGAGCAAGTGACAATCCCCAAGCCAGGAAGGCAAGGCAGTTCCTACCACCACAGTGGGTTCAGTTGTGCCCACCTTGTGGAACGCCCTCCCATCAGATGTCAAGGAGATAAAGACTTTTAGAAGGCATCTGAAGGCAGCCCTGTATAGGGAAGTTTTTAATGTGTGATGTTTTACTGTGGTTTTATAATTTGCTGGAAACCACCTAGTCAACCCAGTCAAATGGGTGGCATACAAATAAGCTGTTGTTGTTGTTGTTGTTGTTGTTGTTGTTGTTGTTGTTGTTGTTGTTGTTGTTGTTGTTGTTGTTGTTTCACCCTGTCCGGTGCACACACAGATACACATGCAAACTTTGGTATGTGCACGAATACAAATACATATACAAAGCGGTCCTTGGTAGAGGAAAATTGCAATGGTATTTCAGCTCATAGCAAAAGAAAATAGTGTCTCTGAGCATGCACAGTGTCTTTTCTTTACCATCAAAAATTAGCCAGCATGTATCTGGGATAATTGTGTTATCATATTTTTATACCACCTTTTGGGTAAAAGGGCCTGCAAAGTTAAAATCCAAATTCAAGCAATATAATAAAATGCCTCCACTGTCGGAGGCAGTGCAGAGAGGGCTCTGGTGCTCAGGTCCTGCTTGTGGGCTTCCCACAGGCATCGGATTGGCCACAGTGAGAACAGGATGCTGGACTATTTGGGCCCCTGGCCTAATCCAACAGGCTTGGCTTATGTTCTTAATACAATTTATAACAACATAATTAAAAAGAGCAATATCAGTAATATTCTTCTCAAAGCTAGAGCTATATAAAGCACCAAGATTAAAACCAATCAACTCACCTAATGTGAAAAGCTTTGCACAAGGGGAAAGGGGGAGGGGAAGAATGGTGTGACTCGCAATTGGCTACCGTTTAATGATGCATGCAATCTGCTTTGCAAGTTGGCTGCCTCACTCTACCTCATGATAGGGCTGGCCCTGCATGAGAGATCCTATATGGAAACAACCTGCAGACGCTGCCCGCGTTTTCACAGGTCCCATGCTAGCTGAAAGCTTTATTTAATTTATTTCAATGTAGCACATATCTCTGCATCAGCCTTCCCCAGTCCCAAATCCTTGGTGACTTTCCAAAATGTAGTGATATACTCTCACCTGACAAACAGCAGCCTTTGAGCCTTCTCTGTGGTGGTGCCTCTCAGCTGTCCCAAGGAGGTATGTGTGGTCTCTTCCCTTGCCTCCTTACAACAGATGGCAAAGGACATTTGTTATTACTTATTTTATCTGGCAAATCATTTGAGAAATAGATCTCAGGTAAGCCAAGCCTCTCAGGTTCTGTTTTGTAATGATTTGGGGGTTATGTCCTGGAACTCTGGATACTTCAGGTGATAGCACAGAGCAATTTTAATAGTATGCTTTGTCACAGCAAGGGCAGCATAGGGATTTGCGTTTTAGGAAAGTCCATGGCCTACACAGAGTAGACACAATGACGTTAATGGACGTGATTAACTTTGGTGCTTGAATTTCAGTGGGTCCACTCTGAGTTGGGCATAGTTCAATCCAACCACATGTGTGTACTGCCGGGAGGGTGATGTGCATTAGGAAATATTTAAAACTTTTGCCTGCAACAAATCTTGCGTCAGCCCTCACATGTTATGTTGCTTGTGCACTGGTTAATGCAGATGAGAAAACAGGGAAGAATACTTTGTCATTCATATATTCCTTCTTGTTGATGTAGGTTGCACTAACGCATTCCCAGTACCATCTGATTTTAAGCAAAAACTGATTTAAATTAAAGTTCTGGCCTTTAAACTGCATACACACCATACCTTCAAAGCACATACCTTCTTGCCCCCCCCCCCCGGCAAGAATTGCGGGATCTGTAGTTTGTAAGGGTACTGAGAATTGTTGCTATGAGAGGGGTAAACTACAGTTCCCGGGATTCTTGGGGGGGGTGCATACTTTAAATGTCTTTTAAATAGTGTGTATGCAGCCTGTATTCAGACTCTGACCCTTAGTGATGCTGATGGTCACTCCAGCCCAATCCTACTTACTCTCGTCACTGGACAGTGGCTCTCCAAGGATCTGAGCAAGGCTTTCCCCAGCTATGCTACACAGTATCCTGTGTAGTGAGATGATAAGGACTGAACCAGAGGATTTTCTGCATGCCAAACACATGCCCCACCACTGTGCTTAGCGCCTCTCTCCCCAGAGCCAAGGTCAATCGGATAATGCAAAATCCACTCACAGGAGTGACATTTGAACCAGTGAACTGATAATGAAAAGGCAGTTTGTCAACCTCCGGTGAAGAAAAGGCGTCACCACCAGCCATCGCCACCCCATTATTGTCCTTCCACCACTGCAGTGGATAGCTGTGGGGTCACACTTCTCTGTGTGACTGGAGTTCCCTTCCCCCCCCCTCCCTAAGCCGCCCTTGAGGTTCCAAGGGACTTCCTCTTGCCTATGGTGGCGTGGCTATGAAAAATTGATCATCCTTTGTTACAGCTTCACTTCTGTCACTTTCCATCCCAGGGTCTGTTTTTTACGGAAAACAAGCTACATTCATCAAAAATGACAGAACACAGACTTAATGTAATCATGTATGGGAACATGAATTGCAAATGTGGAACACAAGCACTAAAATGTATTTTCCATTACCGCCACAAAATGAAATAATCATGAACATTTTCCCCAAGAATGAGAACACATGTAGAGCTACACTGACACCTCGGGAAGAAGGGGGAAGCTCCAGCACCACACCCCAGATTTAGGTGAAGAGGTGCGCCTAATGGAGGCATTTTGCTTTGAAGAAGGCTGCATCTGTGGGGATCACCCAGGATGCAGGTGCTTTAAATGTGTGATGGTGGAAGATTACTCAGCTACGTAGCTGAGCACCTATTTGGACATAGAAAGATTAGTTTCTGACCTTTCTCTTGCGTTGGCGGAAGGCTAAGACTGGGATCCAAGAGCGTCTGAGGAAGGCTGGGCCTCAGGTCCTGGAGACCACTATTAGTCAGTAGAAACAGTCTTGGGATCCATGAACAAGTGACCTGACTTGATCTAAGACAGCTTCCATCATGGCTGGGTTGGGTTCCTTATCTTCAGGAAATGTGGGTGAGGACTCTGAAAGAAAAGCAGGGAGGGCAGTGGCATCCCTAACTCAGAAAGCTCCACTACCAAAGACCCAGGAAGAGCTGAGTCTCTCCTGCTCCATCACATACCTCTCAAGTGTCCCATTTTAAACAAGATTTCCCGGAATAACAAGACAATCCTAGCTTCTGTTTGCATCCTGGAATGTCCAATTTTTTGGTCCGGGATTCTGGTGTGAGTGAGCGCACTGGCACGAACCCGCTGGTGAGCACCAGAGCAATGGAACGGAAGGCAGCCCGATTTGGGGGACAAAAATGTTGGAGGGTATGCCATCACAGTAGAAGACTACTGAAAGAGGCTAGGCTCTCCAAGTAGAACAGCCTCTTTTGCAGCACAGGTGGGGCTAACAACTAGGCTATGCCTGGCACTGCTGCTATGTATGGAATCAGTTCCAGCTTGTTCCTTGCTGGAGCAGCTTCAGAGCTCTGTTCCCCCTTTGAGCCCTGTCCCATTTTGGTTGGGTCTTGCCTTGCTGCACTGCAGAGCACAATAGCTTCATATGTACCAAGCCAGGGCAGGATTTAGGGACAAGTGACACAGATGACCCCCTGAAATGCTGAAATTCTGAGGAGGCTCAGGAGGCTGCCATGGACTGCCTGCTCAGCAGTTGTCCATTCAACAACTTCAGAGGTTGGCAAAGTCTAACAAACAGAGAAGTAGCAGGACCACCACAGACAGTGTGAGATTCAGGGAGGTACAGGCTGTTACCCCACACAGGGTGTTGAGCTGAGAGAGTTTAAAATTGAGAAGATCCATAATTAAGAAGAGCCATTTGAGTGCGCCAAATTTTCGCCTCGCTCAGGACACCATATTACCAAAGTTTACCAAAGTCCGCCTCTGCTGCAGAGGCCTGTGGCATATTTTAAAATCCAGGTGCACTTCAAGGTGCCAAGGTGGAAACTGTTCTGTTGCTATTTCAGATTTACAGTGCAGAGCAAGTGTAGGTTCCTCAGCAACACTGAGCAGAAGGGGGAAGGAGAGGTTTGCGGTCCAGTCTAGCTTTGGGGTCATTTGTGGACTGCCTCATGGACTGCGTGGGTCAGAACAGGAAAAGTTGGTACTTGGCAGGAGGAGTATGAGTGCAAGACAAGGAAAATTATACATTTGGTTGGGTTAGTGCCGGAGAAAGCAAGCATTCGGCTTTGCAGAACACTTCATCAGGCAGAATGGGAAGAGGATCATAATTTCACTCCCAGCATTGAGCAAGCTGAACTATAAAAACCTGGATACATTTACATTGCTAATCCTGGGCTATTTACAAATCTGAGAATGCTTTCGAGTCAGCTAGCTTACCACCCTCAGGTAGACCTGAACACGTGACAGTTGCACATTCCCATATTTCACTCTATGCAGTGTGCATGTGGTGGTCTGCCTGTGGTGAGCTTGTGCCTGTGTGAAAATGCTTTCCATACAGAGCTTTTGTAATGTGTGAAAGGCCTCAATGAGAAAGAAGGAGAACACCAAGGAGCATAATGTGGGTGTTGGGTTGGCGGGGGGAGAGGGTGCAATGCTCTAGTTCCTCTTACAGCCAGCAGGAGGCAATAAAAAAAGGATATGGGGATTTATATAGAATACTTGTCCGGTGGCATGACAGGAAACGGAGCACAGAAAGATGGCACCTCCAACTACAGTGGAACCTCTACTTATGGACATAATCAGTTCCGGAGGTCCGTCCGTAAGTCAATCCGGGTCGCTGGTAAAACCGCTGTTGTGTGCAGGCACATTCGGCGGCAGCACGCTTCTGCACATGTGTGAATTACAGCAAACCCGGTATTTACTTCCGGGTCTGTCGTGGTCGCAACTTGGATTGGGCCCAAGTAGAGGCGGTCGTAAGTAGAGGTTCTATTGTATGTAGAACTTGTGTATTTTTCCCTCTTCCAGCGAGAGTAAAACAGATGATAAAAAATACATAGAACAAATAGCCCCAAGTAGCTGCAAAATCCAAAAGGCACACACACAAGCTGGAAAAAGATTTTTGACACTTTTGTACCATTTCAGCTAGTGGGGGGAGGGAAAATGCTTTCATTCTCCCCTGCCATATGTCTGCCCATCTTGAGCCACACACATGTGGCTCTTTGTGGTTTTTCATGCATACGTTGTCTCGCGGCCTATTATGTTTTCCCAAGGGAAATGAACATTTTTTAGAGGAAAGGCTGTAGCTTAGTGGCAGAGCATACAGAAGGCCCCAGGTTCAACCCTGGCATCTCTAAGTAGGACTGGGAATGTCCCCTGCCTGAAACCTCAGTGAGTTCCTGCCAGTCAGTGTCAGCAATACTGAGCTCTGTGGACCAATGGTCTGATCGGAACTGGCTCAGCCATTAGGCAGGCTGAAGCGGCTGCCTCAGGCGGCAGAAGCTCTCAAGGCAGCAGCCCCTCCCTGTCCCACTGACTCCACTTCCAGCACAGACCCATCATCAATTTCAACTGAAATCACGGCCCAAAATGTGCAAGATCTTGTGGAGTATGCAAGGTCTCGTACAATTTCAGTGAGATCTCTCCCAAATTGGGCAAAATCTTACCTGAAATTGGTGCCAATGACGGCGCTGCTTCTGTCCCAGTGGTGGAGGCGACAAGACAGGCAGAGAAACAGTGGCAGCAGGACAGGGCATGGTGGCACTTCCTGTTTTACCTCAAGCAGTGAAACGAGATGAGGTGCCACTGGGTCTGACTCTGGATCTGATCTTTATTTAAATCAGCCCTTTATTCAGAGCCAAAAGAAGTAGACTCTTGCCTTATTTTTAGGAAAGGGCTGTAGGTCAGTGGTAGGTCTCCTGCCCGTAATGTTCTTCAGTCCAAAAGAATCTGAGCTGAATCTCACCTATGGCAACCACTACAAAAACCCCTGTTCCTGGGGTGACCAAAAACCAATACATCACTGTCATGGTGCCTTGCATGCAGGAGATCCCAGGGTTCAATCCCTAGCATTTCCAGGTAGATGCTGGGAATGTTTCCCATCTGAAACCCTGGAGAACTGCTGCCTGTCCGTGTGGTCAATACTGAGTTAGATGAAGTAATGCTTCAGTTCAGTACAAGGCATCCTCCTGCATCCCTATGAATACAGAAAGCCACAAGGCTAGTGTTCCCATGAGCATACACTGAGTGCTTTTATTTTTTAGAAAAGAAAGCATTCATAGAGAGTTGCAGTGGAATCTGACACCCTGCAATCTGCCTTTGCTCGTACAACAAACATGGCTCAGATGGAATTTGTGTTTCCTCTGATTTGGTCAACAGACTGTTAGGACAAGAGCCCGGGCTGTTTGACAATCCCAGTTTATTCCTGGGAAACGGTGGTTTCTTTGATGCGCCACACTTGAAAATCCTCAGTGGCTGATGAATCTCATGCTTCATTGACTCAGGCTGGACCACAACAAAGCCCCCATGCCTTAGCCCGATAAGGAAACAAAAAACAAAAAAACAGGTTTCCCTCAGGCCTGCCAAACCTGCAGTTAATTTTCTGTATAACCAGCATATTATAGTCCCTAGTTGGGCTTCCTCCATAACCAGTAGATAGACAGAGACAGGCCTGTGTGTGTGAATAGTTCTCTTCCCCCATCATGAGATGCTGTCCAGAAGAGGGCACTTGTCTCCCAGGAGTACAGAGCCTCCTCTTTACTGATCACTCCCTGCTTTGTGCACCTGGGCATTTTTTATTTCCTTGGCTGTTCACTTTGGCTGTGCCAGCACGGAGTGAAATATTAAGGCAGGCACCTGAAATTCAAAGTGTTTCTTTAATTAATGGGTGGATGCCACAAGATGATCCAATGCAGCTCTTAAATTAATCTTAATTACATGGATTTTGAAACTTTGGCATTAGCCAGCTATACAAAATATGTATTTCATAACCCTAGAAACGGGCGAAAAAGGCAGCAGCAGCAAAGGCAGCCGATGATGTTATCGGCCTTTGTGGCTGGGGGTGTAAGTGTCATCGGGGTGTGTCTGAG
This sequence comes from Podarcis bocagei, assembly GCF_964188305.1. Classification (NCBI taxonomy): domain Eukaryota; kingdom Metazoa; phylum Chordata; class Lepidosauria; order Squamata; family Lacertidae; genus Podarcis; species Podarcis bocagei. Next base: position 78,664,393 of record NC_138132.1, on the reverse strand, counting down.
ATCTTATCTGAAGGCCCAAATTAATTTGCTCCTGCAAATATCAAAACAAGCTCTTTTTCACCCGCATTTGGCTCCAGCAGAAAAGGAATACGCAATGCTAATTTCTGGGCTGTTTCATCTATGAGTTTAAGGGCAGTACTGGCGCATAAAAATTGGGAGTCAGAGGTGGAGGGATTTCAGGGTGGGCAGTGAGGAAAGAAGTTCAGCTGAATATTGCTTTTAAAGAAAGGGGTGTTGCTTCATCCCTATGTGCTCATAAAATGATTTGCGCCATTCATCCGCCGCAAATGATCTAATGTGCACCACACCCCTACCTCAGAACCCTATGCAGGTTAATAGCCTGTCCCACCCACCTCTGCCCATTGCACAGCAAACAGCCTATTCACTCTTCTTGCACTTGCAGCCCAGCTAGTCCCAAAGACCCTAGACCACCTCTGGAAAAATTATCTCCTTTCCTCATGTTCTGACATCAAGTGTTTAGGTGCTTGTGCGTGCTCATGCAACTTGGCTCTGCTAGGTAGACAGCGGTGTGCTAGACGGTTTCTCTCTTGCTGGAAGAGGTGGTACAAAGACTGTCCTTCTGGGACCTCCCAGAGCATTAGCATTTGCCAACTTCTAAATAGATTGTGGCGCATGTGGAAAGATCCTCTGGGAATGTTCGCAAGAAATGCGCTGATTCACCTAAACAGCCTCTGGACAGCCTTTAAAACAATAAGCCAAGAGGCCCCTCTGGTGTTGCAAGGAGACAGCCTTAAGGAACGGCTTAGTTGCCTGCTCCTTGGGTCAAATGAACACTGAAAGGTGCTACATTGATCTGACTAGAAGCCATGGGTGCATATTGGTCCCTGTTTCCCCCACCCCACCCCAGGAGAAGGAGGCACACAAGGGAGTGGGGTTTTCTGTGGAGGAGTGGTGATGCTGGATTAGCCATTATGCTGAGTGATCTACAGAGGGGGGCACTGGGAAAATAGTGGACCCATTGCTGGGATTTAACTATTTCCCAATGTGCAGGATAAGCTCCTACTTTCTCCTTGCTTCTTCAAAACTCCCCACAGTGGGAACATGTTTATCACAGGATAAAACAAATTTCACAAACTGGAGGGATATCAACAGGTTTGCCTGGACACCACCAAGAGCGTATTAGTCCCTGTAAACGTAGGGAAGGGGCAGGGAGTTGCAGACCGACCTGAATGAGGAGAGATGGACCCATGTGTGTTTGCTTGTATCTGACTAAGAGCAAATGAGAAAGCATAGTGGATGGCGGGGGTCAGCAACCTTTTTCAGCCGTGGACCAGTCCACTGTCCCTCAGACCATGTGGTAGGCCAGAGTATATATTTTTTTGGGGGGGGGAATAAAAATGAATGAATTCCTATGCCCCACAAATAACCCAGAGATACATTTTAAATAAAAGCACACATTCTACTCATGTTAAAACACCAGACAGGCCCTACAAATAACCCAGAGATGCATTTTAAATAAAAGCACACATTCAACTCATGTTAAAACACCAGACAGGCCCTACAAATAACCCAGAGATGCATTTTAAATAAAAGGACACATTCTACTCATGTAAAAACACACTGATTCCCGCTCTGTCCGCGTGCCGGATTGAGAAGGTGATTGGGCCTCATCTGGCCCCCGGCCTTAGGTTGCCTACCCCTGGTGTATGGGTCTGAGGAAGCTTGGGGGTTTCAGTTTCAGACATTTCCCAAAAGGGGCTCCCCATGTCCTTTGACCTGATACTGGGTCTTGCAGTAGAAGTAGCTGCTACTGTAATGTTATTTTCCCTCATGTGTGAATGTATAAAAATAATTGTGTTGCAGCCAATTTTCTGATGGTCAGCGCTATTTTGAGTAGAACGTACTCCCTTGGGAGGTGGTAGACTCTCCTTCCTTGGAGGTTTTTAAGCAAAGGTTGGATGGCCATCTGTCATGGATGCTTTAGTAGAGATTCCTGCTTTGCAAGGGGTTGGAATAATGACCCTTGGGTTCCCTTTCAAGTCTAAAATTCTATGATTCTATGAAACCTCCCAGTAACTTACGAAGGCTGCATGGCAGAGACATCACTGCCCACAATACTACGCATCATTTTTTCCTGACCTGCTATGATCTCTGGGCAAACAGGTTGTGCATGTTTCTCTAATGATTAGGCACCTGCAATAAACACCAGTATCACTGCACCCAAGTCACCCTAATACTTAATATCTTGTGTTTATTTCTTTTTCATCCCCAGCCCTTAGTCGAAATAAAATTTTAACTAAGGCAATCTCCCTCCAGAAACCAGCAGTTTTACTGTCTCTCTCTCACAGTTGGTACATCTCACACCACTGTGGTGGAATGGCCCAGGTCTCATGACTTGCAGACATTTAGATTTGGCAATCCTCGAACAGGAAACATTGTTAAACCTGATGTCAGTCTGCCTAATTGATGTGAAAACTTGATTGGATTCAGGGAGGCGTAGCCTTATGAATAAAATACTCATCTTTAAAGAAGGTGATAAAGTCAAGCTGATGTCAGCAGTCAGTGGGGCTAGCCATACAGGCACAGGGTTTTTCAAAGGGCCTTAACTGATCCTGGCACTCCAGCTCTGCTCTTGTTGAAAGTCACCGTCTTGGAGCAGATGACTCTGGTGGACTTTAAATGAGACAGGGGTGTGCGGACGCTTCTCTCAACAGAGCCACCACCATATTCTGCAGCTAAAGCAGATGGCTGTGTTTAAAAACTTTTGTCACATGTGATGATTAAAAACGGGGACCCAAAACTTATAATACGGTTACACACTCCCTACTCCCTTAAGCAGTGTGAGGAGTAGTTCTTACCTGGGTTTGGGTTGCATTGGAAAGACAGGTCACTGGAGACTTAACAGTGGCCTTTTCCTTTTGCATTTTTATATTTAATTACAAATATGTAAGCCGGTCATAGGTGGAGACAACCAACATAGTGCTCCTTAGGGGGACTGGGTTCTGCTACCCCACATCAGATCCCCAAAGAAAGGTACTTGATGCCTCTCTCTGGAAATCTGATGTGAGATAGCTTTGTGTGTCTCTGTTTCAACACTAGTTCTCTTGTTAGCTTTCTCTAACCCCTGCATAGCAGGGGGTTGGACTAGATGACTCTAGGGGACCCTTCCAAGTCTACAATTCTATGGTTCTCTCTCATACACACATAACAAAAGACCTGTCAGATGTCTATTGGAAGCCTGCAAGTAGGACTTGAATTCTACATGGGATTCTCAGCAACAAGCACTGCTTCTGAAAATGGAGACAGAAAATAGCCTTAATGACTAGTGGCCATTGTATCATTATTGAATTTGTCATCACCTCTTTTAAAACTGCCCAAGTGGATGGCCATCACTACATCTTGTGCGAAGTAAATTCTGTAGGGGCATTTCTTTCATGTGTCCTGAATCTTTCAACATTCATCTTCATTGGGTGACCCGTGCAGAAGGTCCCAGGCTCAGTCCCCAGCATCTGTAGCTGGGGCTCAGGAAGGCCCCTGCCTGAAACCCTGGAGAGCTGCTGCCAGTCAGTGAAGACAATACTGATCTAGACGGCCTGGTAAGGCAGCTCCCTATGTAGCCTTTGGTTGCGTGTAAGCCCCATGCAACTCAGTGGGGATTTCTTCTGAGTAGGCATGGATAGGAAAGCATTATAAGCTTGCGGTCCTATGCACTCATGCTCACACGGAACTTGATGGGAGCTACTTCGTAGCAAAGGATTGAGCTGCTTTGTGGGTGTCTCTTAGTCTTTTATCACCTGCTGCAAAAGCCTAATGTAAGGAGCACATGTGGATTGCAGGGTATTTGCAGACTGGAGTTGAAGTCCAAAGCATCTAGAAGGCACCAGGTTGGGGAAGGCTGGAATAGGCTGGGCTAGATGAATAAATACTCTGACCTGGTTATAAGTCAGCTTCCTATGTCCTGCCTTGAACAAACTGAGTTGATTCACCCTGTAATAGTTCCCTGAATTCTCTTGGGTTCCGTTGCTAATGGGGGGGGGGGCGTGCAATGGGCGGGGAGGGGGTTCCTTGAGACTAGTTGACAAGTCAGCATGGAAAGATTTCTCCAGAGCTGGAAATCTTTAAAACTACAACCTTAAGGAAAGGACCGTGGAAGCAACAATCAGGGTCTTGGGTAGAAGGAAGACAAGGGGCAGAACTATAGGGAAGTACAGGCTTTATTCTCACATGCAGCTGGACACAGTGGGAACAATGTCTTTTGAGCAGCTGCCAGGTGGGCATATAGGGTGGTATTCAACTAAGATTTGCTCAGAGATCACCCCTTGGAAGAAGAAGAGGAGGAGGAGGAGGAGTTTGGACTTGATATCCCGCCTTTCACTCCCCTTAAGGAGTCTCAAAGCGGCTAACAATCTCCTTTCCCTTCCTCCCCCACAACAAACACTCTGTGAGGTGAGTGAGGCTGAGAGACTTCAGAGCAAGGTCACCCAGCAGCTGCATGTGGAGGAGCGGGGAAGCGAACTCGGTTCACCAGATTACGAGCCCACCGCTCTTAACTACTATACCACACTGGCAAAGTAATGAACATAACGCAGTTAAGCCCATTAATTTCAATAACTCTATTATGAGTACAACTTTGTTCAATACCACCCATGGAGCTAGACTGTTTTGCACAAAGAAACAGAGTAGATTGGTGGGAACAGACTATACAAATGAATACTCTTCTTTTGAGCTTTAAAATCTTTTAACAATAGTATATTAGTATATTCTTACACTTTCATTCCTCTTCTTTATCCACTTTCTTCCTGCCTTCCTCTATTCATTCTAATTTTCTCTTCCCTCTCATTCTGAATTTATCTCCCCTCCTTCCTATTCTTTTCTTTGGTGGGTGAGTGCATGCTTGTGGATCAAGGATGCTGCATATGTGTTGCTTTTTTGTATATATATAAAAAAGCTGAGAATACTTGGGAAATAAATTGAAGTTAAGCAAATTTAAGAGCAATCGAACTAGCTGTTCTGGGAGGGTGCAGAACCTCCCTCTCTGTAGCTTTCCAAGAAGAGCTTGGGCATCTCTCCCTCTCATGCTTTAGATATGTGATATCTGACAGCATGGGGGCTGGCCTGTATTATGGATGTTTTCTAGCCAGTTGTGAGTCTGTATTTTTGCTATTTGTGTGGGCAAGTCATTAGTTTGAGGTATGCATGGGGTGAAAAGCAGCTGCTGTGCCTAACCTGACACCTCACCTGTAATTAAGGGTAATAAGATGGTGATCCTTCTGCAGAAGGCTTGAGGACCAAGCTCTGGTCAGGGAGGATTTGTGGGATCTTCATCTTAAAGACATTAGAGAGAAATTGCAGAAAAACAAACAAACCCTGCAGTCCTAAGGCACAAAGGAGATGCAAGCTAGCCAAAGCAGCAAGAACCATTTTGGGTTTCAAGGGCAGGTAGACAAGAGAATGAATTGATGCTGGCCCCGGGTGGAGGTACGCAGTGAAGGGCTTTTTCAAATATATCAACGGGAGAGATTTACGACGGAGTAGGTATACCCATTAATAGATGAGGAACGGAGATGAAATCAATGGCTTCTCTAGATCGGCCAGAGCTACTTAACGTTTTGTTTTTAATTGGTTTTTAAGAAGAAAAATATATACAGCCAGCCTATGGGCCATTAGGAAGTAATGAAAACCTTGGCACTCAGGCCTCTGATGGAAGGCATGTGAGAGAATACTTGGAAGGGAGCAGGTAGTTGCAAATCAGCATAGCAAACGGATATGCATCCAGGGGGGTATTAAGAGAACTAGAAGGATGTATTTGCTGAACCATTGGGAGATGCTTGTGAAAAGCCATTGTGGATGACATTGTTCCTTCACAGAGAGCTAGTGAAGAGATGTTTGGGTACCATTGCTACCCCAGCAAGGTAGGAAAGTAAGCGCCAGCCACCCTCTTCACCACATTTCAGGCTCAGAGCAATGATTGCTTACCTCACAGACAACCTGAACACCAGAAGGTCTTTATAAGAGCCAACCTTTGCTGGGCTTGGTGGACAGAGCGTACAGTTAAGGAAAGGCAAACCACACAGAACAGAACAGAACAGTACTGCATCCGGCCACAGCTGGATGGAGGAGTCACCTGCTTCTCAGCTACAACAGTTAATGGTATAAAGACATAAGAACCTATATCTAATGGGTTGGGTCCAAGCTACGCTAGTTGAGCTTATCTTCCATTAAAATGAAAGTGAGTCACAACTAAGTGAAGGATCTTTGATTTCAATGAGCGTTAAGTGCAAAGTTATTCTAAGTGGGACATGAGAATGTAAGGGGAGCATGCTGAATCATGGCAGTGGTCCATCTAGTCCAGCATCCTGTTTCCACTGTGGTCAACGAGATGCCGATGGGAAACCCTCAAGGAGGACCTGAGCAAAACAGCACTCTCCCCTCGTGCAGTTCCCAGCAATTGGCATTCAGAAGGATAATGCCAACTGATGGAGGACTGGTCCCCATATGATAAGGGGCAGACGGCCATTTTCATGGCCATTGGACAGAAGTTATATGTACGGTGCACAAGTATCTTTTAGGCTGTCAGCAAAGAATCATAGAATCTCAGAATCTTGGAATTGTAGAGCTGGAGGGCACCCCAAGGGTCATGTCGTCCAAATTCCTGCAATGCAGGAATCTCCACTAAAGCATCCATGAAAGATGACCATCCAACCTCCACTTAAAAACCTCCATTGAAGGAGAGTCCACCACCTCCCAAAGGAGTCTGTTCCACTGTCAAATAGCTCTTACTGTCAAACAGTTCTTCCTTGTGTTTAGTCAGAATACCCTTTCTTGTAACATGAATCAATTGGTTTGGGTCTGAGCCTCCAGAGCAGAAGAAAACAAGCTTGCTCCATCCTCCATGTGATATTTGAAGATGGCTATCATATCTCCTCTCAGTATCCTCTTTTCCAGGCTAAAAATATTGCTCCTCATAAGACTGGGTTTTCAGACCCTTAATCATTTAGTTTGCCCTTCTCTGCACACATTCCAGCTTGTCAATATCCTTCCTAAATTGTGGCACCCAGAACTGGATGCAGTGTTCCAGGAGTGCTCTGACCAAGTCATAATAGAGTGGTCCTATTACTTCCCTTGATTGGGACACTCTACTTCTGTTGATGCAGCCAAGGATAGCATTAGGTCCGTCCGCCCCCCGCTTCATTATTCTGTTGACTCCTCTTAAGCTTGTGGCCTACTAAGACCCCTAGATCTTTTTCTACTGGTATGCCAGGTGTCCCATATACTGTGTCCCATGAGGGACACCTGGCTTACCAGTAGAAAGGGTGAGTTGGTCCTTTGCAGTTGGTTCTTTCTGCCTAAAGTGTAGAACCTTAGATTTGTCCCTATTGAAATTCATTTTGTTAGTTTGGGCTTAGTCCTCCAATCTGTTAAAGTCATATTGAATCCTGATTATGTCTTCTGTGGCATTAGCTACCCCTCCCAGTTTGGTGTCATTTGCAAATTTGATGAGCATCCCCTCAATTCCTTCATCCAAGTCATTTATAAAGACATTGAACAATGACGTATATCCCCTCCAGGGTGGATTTCTGTCCTGGAACTTTGTTGGAATTTGCCTTCCTCCTTTTCCATGTGCTGAGCTGCAGAAAGTCTCCTCTATCTGCCAGAGAGCAAAGAGGGCTTTCTTCCTGTTCATTATTTTTCTTTTTATCCTTGACCAACATACGGCTTCAGTGTGTAATCCTAAAGGTCCAGCCTCATCTAATTGTCAGAGATTCACTCCGGCACTCGTTAGGCGGCCTCCCTGCGCTGGTTGTGCCCTCTTTGACCTCCCTGATCAATACTTGTTCAGTCAAGTTCATGCATTTCAGCTCACTAAATACATCCACTGCGGTTGCCTCGCCTCCTCCCCCTTTACAACCCTTTCGCAAATGGACCTCTCTGACATTCTTATTTAGGAAGGCTCTGGGTTGGTTAATGCCTTTTGAAGTATGTAATGGAGGGCAGAGAGACAGCAGAGGATCATTTTATCCCCAGGTAGTTGATATCTCGACTGTTTAGACTTCTTCTTTTTTCTTTTGCAAAGTGTATCTGGAGAACATTAGCAGAGTTGCCAAGGTTTACCTGGCAGTTAGGTTTCAACAGTTTCTGGTTCTCACATTTCTTTTTGCTCCCTGCCCCCTCCCCACTAATGTGGTGATCTATATGTCCATCTTCCAGACTTTAGACTGAATTTCAGCTTCTCTGGAGGAATGGTTGTAGCTCGGAAGGGACCAGATTCAATCCCCAATACCATCTCCTGGTAGAGCCAGGAAAGAAAGACCCTTGCATGAAACCCTGAAGTGCCTCTGCCATTTGTTGGAGTCAACAATGAGATAGGATGGCCAATGGTCTAGCATGGAATAAAGCAGCAATATTTTACTTATTTTAAATGTGCACATTTTAAATGACAATTTGAATGAACCATGGGCTGTATCCAACTTACTTAGTTTCGTTGAATTTAATAAGCCCAATTTAGTCATACCCTTTAATTTCAATGGGTCCACTCTGAGTCAGACCCCAAATTTCACCCATAACAAGCTCTTACCTGATGTGAATACTTTTTCACTGCACTCCCTAAAGGCCCCAGAGGGAGATGCCAGCAAGTAACAAAGCTGGGACTTCAGGGCTGGGGTGAAAACCGGTCAACAATTTCCTCTTTCACACCATTGATGCTGCTGAGACTCAGCCACTGAAGCTGCATGGGATCAGCTGCAAAACACCTTGTCTCCTCAGAACAGCTTTTACCAACCTGGTGCTCGGCAGATGTTTGGGACTCTAACTCCCATTCAGTCTGATGGGAGTTGGAGTCCTGCTTGGCGAAGGCTGCATTAGGAACTATATCATCTGACTTCTGGGACTCACCACCAGTTGTGGGTCAGTACCAAAAGAATGTACCCTTTGGGCCATCACTTTAAGGAGCAGCAAGGGCTGGATTTGTGTCCTTCCCCACTTTATTTAAGCTGTAATGTGATGTGGTTTCTTAGTTCAAATATAACAAGTTTCAAAATACAGTGGTACCTCTGGTTCCATACTTAATTCATTCCGGAGGTCCGTTCTTAACCTGAAACTGTTCTTAACCTGAAGCACCACTTTAGCTAATGGGGCCTCCTGCTGCCACCGCGCGTCCAGAGCACGATTTCTGTTCTTATCCTGAAGCAAAGTACTTAACCCGAGGTAATATTTCTGGGTTAGCAGAGTCTGTAACCTGAAGCGTATGTAACGCAAGGTACCACTGTACTGAGAACATCTGACAGTGGATGGTTCAGTAGTCACCAAGCTCAATAGTAGTGCAAGTCCTAATTTCTCTCCTCCTGGTCTCTGGAAAGTGGGTTCTGCACCTGCACAGAGCCTTGTTTCAGAGCTTGATAGAGCTAGGCTAGAATTTCAGTGGCCAACTGAACCTTACCCTCACCATTCATGCTGAAGGAGGCATTACTCCTGCCTTCCTAACTCCGCCTAGGCTGCTAGAAAAACACGCCTGCTCATTTTTCACCAATTTATTTATTTGTTACTTCTCTTTGCTACATGTTGAGTTTGGTTTGATTTGTGCGTCTTGGCTCAGGTATTAATTCTGGGAACAGGCGCTGCTGGCCACAGATGCTGAGTCTAAGGCCTCCGTTGTTCCATGCCATGTATATGCCACATATATAATATCAGAACTAGAAAACTGTCAAGGGTTTTCATAGGGAATACCCGCTGAGTGGTTAAGGGAAGCGCTCGTTTTCATGTCATGAAGGTCATTATTTTGCATGTTTGTTGTGTACTTATCATTCTTGCTGACCATCTGAGGGTTTAGCAGGCTATTTGAGGTTTAACGGGGACAAAGAACCATTTTCTCAATAGAGCAAGATGATTCCATTGTCTTTGATTCTGAGTGCACGGCAGGCCTAGTGCCCTTTTCATTTTCTTTCTTCAAAATACATCGGGATAAAAGTCATTCACTTGTCCCATTGCATAGCGGTGGAATCTTCATCTCCGTTTACCCTTCCTCTCTCTGTACCTCAGCTGTCCCTTCTCGTCTGGATAAACAGCGCTTTAACTCCTGCCACCCTCTCCCCTCTTCTCCTCTCCTTCCTTACCGGTTCCCTCACACTTCGCCTGAATTAAATTCATCATTCATTTTTTATGGTTTTATACATAGTGGTAATTTATGTTTTCAAATAGATTGAGGTCACACCTTAACAGGGGGAAAAGGAGTGTTTTGCGTTCCATGTTCATTCCATTAAAGAGAGATGTTTTGGATCATTTTAAAAGGCTTAAAAGTAGTAGAAAGTGACATTAAAATAAAATTTGAGAGATGTAATTACACCTAATCGTACCATAAAATAATCAATACTGCATTACATTATTTCTGACTTCTCCAGTTATAGCTTTTTTGGTGGGGGGAGGGGGAAGAGTTTTTGAATATTGATGAGATTAGAAGGGTCGCCGCCGACACTCCGAGGTCTAATGGAGGTGGAATTAAGGTGATGTCCTCTTCTATTATATCTCTGTGTAAGGTGTCCTTTCTCTTTTCCTCCAGCCAGGGAGATAGCATGGCAGCCAAAGCCAATACCACGGCAACATTTCTTGAGCCGATATTATCCTGTCAGTAAGTGCTGACTGGGAAAGTGGGCTTGGACAAGCCACTCAATTATACACAATACACACTCGCAAGCATGGAAGTGCTAGTGTTCATATCAACAGAGATCATTAGCATCTCTGGAGATCTGCAATGAGAAGGATCCTGCACCTTCTAGTTTGGTCAGAGCACCTTTGGCTTCTGTTCTTTTCAGGGCTGCTGGCATAATGCATTTTTCTCCTTAAGATGTAGTAGCAAATGCTGCTGCTGCTGCTTCCTCCTCCTCCTCCTCCTCCTCCCCCATCCCCAAATCAAGGTGGCCATACCCAAGGCCGGCCAGGTTATTTTGGCACCCAAAGCAGAGAATCACACATGCATCTCTCCCCCTGGATCTCAAAACTCAGAATTTGCAAGCCTTCCATGACCAGTTACCTCTGACAGCCACTTCTCTCACCCTAACTGTGGTACTGGTCCTGCTTCTCTCTCTCTCTCTCCTGGAGAGATTTTTATATGCCTCTATTATTTGTGTTGTGTGTTGGTATCTTTTAGTGACCACCTTAAATCACACAACTTCAGAAGCAAACTGGAGTACACAATTCATTACACCAAGAGAGGAGAGGGGACTTAAGTCAGGAATACTCAATTCCACCAGTGCCTTAGGAGAAGGAGTGCAGCCACCCACGCTCTCTCCCATTGTGGAGAAAACAGGGTTTTCTCTGAGGAAGTAGAGTAGACATGAAGTTTCTGGCAGGGTTTTATGCACTGTCCCTTTTTCATGTGCTCCAATGATGATGATGATGATGATGATCTTAGAGTGCACAAACGATGATTGGGAAATTGTAAGAGGGAGCCATGGTCAAACTTACTTGGTGTGCAAGAAGTCATAAAATCATAGAATTGTAGAGTTGGAAGGGATCCCGAGGATCATCTAGTCCAACCCCCTGAAATGCAGGTGGCTTGTATGTGGGTTGAACCTGCAACCTTCGCATTGTCAACACCACCATCTCACCAACTGAGCTAACTGAAGTGGAGGGCTGGAAACCCCTGACTGGTCACTGCCAGAAGCAGGATGCTGGACTAAACCCACCATGTTCTGATCCCCACAAGTTCTCTGAAGCATCTAGTGTCCATAAGAATTAAGTAATGAAGCACTTGCTACCTCATGTTGGAATATCAGCCGCAACTGCTATATATACCAGCTATATATCTTCAGTGGCTACTGGCCATGATGGCTCGGTCTGCCTCTAAGTTCAGAATAAATATGCAAGGGGAGATGTTGTGCTAGATGGAACCTTGGTCTGTCCTAGATAGGACAGGAAGAATCTGCCCATTGCATTTCTACCAGTTTCTAACTTTTCCAGTCCTGAATTCAGCTCACCACATTTTGAATCAATGGGGGGGGGGAGTCCTTATGAAAATTCTTCAGCATTTCTCTGCAATTTCCTCATAATAATAATAATAATAATAATAATAATAATAATAATAATAATAAACACATTTCTATATGTTGCTTTGACTAATGCACACATTTCCCCCCCCCCAAACTGAACTTAAAGTATCCTCCATCCTAGATCTAGCCGGGCTTTTATGTTCATGTACTTACTCCATCAGTGCATCTAAAAATCTGCTGTTACTGGACAATCCTGTGTAGGCATTTATCTGCATGCCTTATTTTCATTCCTGGTATGGGTATGGGTGTGTATACTTTCAAACAAAACAAAAAAACACACAAAAGCAAAAAAAAAAACAAAAAACCCCTCCCTGAATCACATCATTACATTTATCCATTTCACCTCATAGGCTATCCTCACATTACAGCACTCATAACAAAAGCGCAGATAATGAGCATCGCCCGTATCACTGGCATAAATAATAAAGAATGAACATAATGTATTTTTAAAAGTTCCCCTTAATGCAACACCAGTACAATGCTCCACCCAAATAAATGAAATTATCACCATCTTCCAGAAAAGCACAGCAAAAGGAGGGGGAGATAAAATTATGGTCATTGATGGAAGGAAACTGTGGCTATGGGAACTCTTGTGCAACCCAGTTCCTTTCCTAAATACCACACAGTTCCCTGATTCAAATCTTTAGCATCTCTCAAGAAATCCTTCAGGCAAGCCAATATCTCTGCACTATGGAGATAATAGTAATACTAGGATGCTGACATACCCATATGCTCCAAATGCCCCTTTTTGCCAGGGATGTTGCCTATTTTCCAGGTCCTGCCCTCAGTTACATTGCTACCCCTACTTTGCCCCTGATTTTAACCATTTGAGAATGCATTGCTAAGAATTTTTAAATGTTATCTTCTACCGTGTGTCCAATTCCAGGTTAAGGAAAGGCTATGCACTGGAACCCAGAGTCCTGAGGGACTTGTTGCTTAAACAGTGATCCAGTTCAGACCTTGAGCTTATAGAGGAGCTGGAGGCTCCAGATCTCAGCCAGGATCTTATCCGGGCAGGTGCTTACATGAATTTTGCCTCTTCCCAAATGGAAGCTCTTGCCTACCATGCTGTCTCTTCTGCTCTTGTAGCCCTGGGGATAATGAGGCCCGTGGTTCAGGAACCAACCGTGAACCCAAGCAAGCATTGTGGAGACCTCCAGCCTTGTGAATGGACTGTCTGGTTCCGAAAAGCTCCTCAAGGCTGCAGCCTATATGGGACAGTGGAGTTTGGCCCATGAGGGCTAATGGGGCACTTACTTCCCTGCCAACTTCATTCTGTCATTGGCTCCTATGCCACCTACTGTTGGACTCTATGTCTCCCACCCAACCAGCCCCAATGGACGCTGGCCACTCCTGGTGCAGGGATCTTAAACATTGATCATGCTCCCCTTCCTCTTCCTCCAAGGAAACCCTCAGCCCCAGATCTGAGCAGGGCCAAATCCTGAGATCAGGGCTATTCTTTGATGTTCAGCTTGCTTCCCAAATGTATTAAATGTCAGGCTAGGAGGCACACAGCCATCTTGCCTGTAATGCACATGCATATATTTTAAACACACGTGCACACACACACACACATTTGCAGCCTCCAGCCTGCTCTTCCACATGCTTGTGAGGATTGTAGGACAATTATAGATTGCAGAGGACAATTATGTTCTTCTGCTGCACCTTCGCTCTAAAGGAGAAACATCTTCCTGGCCTTTTAAACCAATGCAGAAACCACAGGGGGGGGGTCATATCCAGCAAAGTCATGGAAGGATGTGCAAAGTCCAGAGAGGAAGTGATTGAGTGATTGCTAATAGGGTGGAGTGCTGTTTTTCTAGAAAAAGAGGTGCCGGAACTCACCATGAATGCCTCCCTTGTTCTCTTATAATGGCAATGGCACCCACCTGGGAGGTGCTGGAACTCAGTTCCAGTTCCAGTGGCTGGCAGTTCCAGTGGCTGGCAGCTGTTGTGGGTACCCTGTGACTGCGGATTTCAGGGATGTGACATGGGATGTACCTGCTCCCTCAACTTTGCAGTATCTTCACTTGACTTCACAGAGCATGCTCCCCTCTCCCCCACTTTCTGTGTAAAGACAAGCGGGCCGTTCTGTGCGGAACGCATGTGCGAATAGAGCAGAAGCCAAGCGCACACCCTCCTTACAAGAGTTCCTTGTGCTCCTTGCCGTTGTTGATATGAAAGCAGCCTTGGATGCTTAAGGCGACAAGGGAAGGAGCATGTCAGCATGCCGGCTGAGTGCAGAAGGATAGGTCTATTAAGCCAGGGCCTGACATCGAAGGAGATAAAGTGCCGGGAGGCTTCCAAAGGCCGCCACACAGATCAGGTGTCTCCATTTAAATACAGATCCATCTTCTTGATCAGGGCCAAGTAGGCACATTCCCAACCTGAAAGCTTCAGTGCCTGTTAGGGATGCCATTCTGGGCTTGTTAGACATGAAGAGGGGAAGGGACAATACATTTTTTGTTCTTCCACTTCAGCTAGATGCAACCTGGCAGCAGGTTCCCAAACTGTGCATCTGCTTTTTTTTCCCTTTCCTACTCTCTCTGGCTGTATATACACCATACATTTAAAACACACGCACACATATCCTGGGAACTGTAGTTTGCTACGGGTACTGGGAATTGTAGCTTTGTGGAGAGTGAACTACAGTTCCCCGTATTCTTTGGGGGTGTTTTAAATGAATGGTGCTTAGGCATCCTCTTTATTCTGTTGTAACATGAGAAGGAGAAACATGTGGTTGCATTTGACTATGGGCCCATCCAGAGTTCTGCTCATCCCACCACTTTGTCCCAGGGAAACCCAATCTTTATCACTGAATTGGAGCAAACATCAGCCAGGTTTTCCACAGATTGACAATTGCTCTGATTCAGCGCTAAAGAGTGAGTTTTCCCATGGAAAACCCATGCTTGGACCCATGCTTTCTGGGCAGGATACAAGCCAAAGTATGGACAAGCTCTGAGATTAGACCCAATGAACATGACTCAGTCAGGTCCTAATTTCAGTGGATTACTCTGAGCAAAATTTACAGCACACATGCATGAGCAGCAGTGGGGGAGACAGGCCAGTTTGTTTTATCTTAATTTTGTTTAAGGTATTTATATAGCGCTTAGTGGAAGTTCCAAATTGCACTGTGGAAAGCAAGCCAACATTTGCTCTTGCATCCTCCTCTTTGGTGCATCCTGTCCTGTGTGAAAGAACCAGCAAATCCCGTGTGGAGTGGGAAGAGGAGGGAGGCCTTTGAGAAAAAGCTGGGTAACAGCTTCAACCCTGAAATACATGAAAAGGACTTTAGGGCTGATCAGAAGCTCCTGCTGATTTGGCAGAAGCTGCCTTGCAAAGGGAGAGCCAAAGGGCCATCCAGGCAGCTGCTCTCTCTCATGAATGGCCCGTCCGTGTCACATTCAAGCTCAGGGCTGGGAAGTCACACTCTCCTTTGGAGCACAGGGAAGGTGGTTATTTATTAATGTCCGGAGCGCTGCCATCTTGCTGCCTCCCAGGGCTAATAAACACTAAAGTGAGCTTAGATAGCCGAGGCAGCAGAAAAATAGCAGTGCCTGAACAAAAGAGGTCTGGAACCTGGGGCTGAGTCTGTGAGAAGGAGAACAACAACAACAACAACAAAAAGGTGTGTTTTGAAGTTGGCCAGCATTGCACCAGCACCTGCTACAGCTCTCTTCTCCTGCTCCCTCAGCTCGGGTGCCTCATCCAACCTCTTCCGCTCTGCACTTCCATCTGGAATTGCTTTCTGCAGTGTTCACTACTTCAAACCTAGGTCCTGTCATGGCAAATTCAGAGGCAGCCTGTTACCGGAAGAGCAGCAACAGAAGCAAACTCTCCTCGTTGATCAGATCGGGAAGTCTTTATAGGAGTGAGGCAGGACCACATGGCAGGTGATCTGTCCGGTGTCTCAGTAATTCCCTCCTTTGGCCAGAGCTTGGTGGAGAGACACAGGCAGAATCCCTATCTGTGGTATCCCTCAGGTTCCAAATTCAGAGTCTCAAGTTCTGTGAAAGGTTTGGATTCAAGTTCCACCTCAACTGTTCACTCAACGGGTGGAAAGCAAATCACTCTCTTTTCATACCAGGTGCACACTTTTGTTCCAAGGATGAGTTAGAATTGTAGATCCCATCATACACTGCTCTGCTGTGTTACTGCTCTTATAATCCAGTTGACCTCTTTTGGACCTGCCTCTCTCCTGTCTGGAATCTCATAAGAAAAGATGGAGCAATCTTGTTTTCCCCTGCTCTGGAGAGTAGAACCCAAACCACAAAAGGAGATTCCAACTCAAGAAGAACTTTCTGACAATAAGATCCAACTGGATCAGGCCATGCCCCATCTAGTCCAACATTCTGTTCTCACAGTGGCCAGCCAGATGCCTGAGGGAAGCCCATAAGCACAAGAGCAGTTTTCCCCTTCCATGTTTTCCACCAACTGGTATTCAGAGGCAGTGGAGATGGAACAGTGTCTGGAAATGTTCTCTGATATGAGCAAAGCAGTGCAGTATCATTGCTGGAAAGATGTGGGATGCCAGTGGGCCTGGCACAACTGCATTGGAAGCAATATTCTCAAGTACATCCTCCTATAGCTTCAATTTGCACCCTCTTTCCCCCAAACTGGGAGGGGGGGAATCAATCAGTTTCCTGATAAAAATATTTTAAAGATAAATATATCTTAAATCTCAATTTCAGTTTTAAAAACAATTGAAATTCAGATTAAATTTTGGGACCAGATGCCTTATGCATGCAAATATTTTCATCCTGGCTTATGTTCCAGATTTCTTCCTGACTTCCAGGAGAGGCTCTTTGGAGCATATGGGAAGGTGGATATGTGGCTGAAAGATCAAACATGCTGCTGGAGAAACTAGGTCTTGAGGGTTCTTGCAAGCCTGAGTCTGACAGGAGGCGCCATCAATGCTGGGTTTAAGGAAGGTGACCAAGGAGAGAAAACTGCACTTGGGTGGGGCATGGCAGGCAGCAGATCAGGGTGTAACTGACAGGTGTGGGCAGGAACAGAGCTCAGCAAAAACAGGAATATGCATTGGGATCAAGTCAGGATAAAACAGGCAGCTTGGAACAAAAAAAGGGAGGGAAGGAAAGAACAGAGCTGTCATCATTATCAATGTCTAGATGTGGACCATGATGAAAGCATCCTGGGATCCCCCTCCTTTGGGCCAACTCTGGTGATAGTGTCAAACAGAGGAGGCCATTCCCTCAGAAGCTGCTTTAAGACAGCATCAACTGGAGATTATTGATGGGGGAGAGAGGGGCAGGAGAGTGTAATGGTTAGTTAGACTGTGGTGCCAGAGCCGAGGAATTCCAGGTTCAGATCTCCCACTCATAGGGTGACACTGGGGCCAGTCACCACCTTTCAGCATAACTTTGATACAACCCCATGTGAGGAGGAGAAGAGGAGGAGGAGGAGTTTGGATTTCATATCCCGCTTCATCACTACCCTAAGCAGTCTCAAAGTGGCTAACAATCTCCTTTCCCTTCCTCCCCCATAACAAACACTCTGTGAGGTGAGTGAGGCTGAGAGACTTCAGAGAAGTGTGACTAGCCCAAGGTCACCCAGCAGCTGCATGTGGAGGAGTGGGGAATCGAACCAGGTTCACCAGATTACGAGTCCACCGCTCTTAACCACTACACCACACTGGCTCTTGTGTGTAATGCTTTGGAAGCACCTTCCCTTTAAGAACAGTTCAATACACACACACACACACACACACACACACACACACACACACACACACCACACCCTGTCAGCGTTTTCTCTTGGACCAAGGCAGTTGTTCTCAAACTTTTTTCTCAAACTTTTTTTCACACTTTCAGAATAAAAATTTGCTCGTGCCACACTGAATTTTTATGGCTAAGAAATACATTGGAAAACAAAAGGAAACAACTCCTAGCAGTGCTTGATTTATAACATGGAGCACAACTACTTTAGAATATGATCATGGGACATCCAGAAAGTATTAAACAATGCAACTACATACGAACATGAATTATTCCCAAAATAAAATTAGAAGCAAGCCTCATACATGCATACCTTAAGTAAGTATACAAATTCAATGAGAGGCATGAGTTTGCTTTTGCTGGGTAATCTCATTTATATTAGGTCGAATTTGAGACAAACAAATTCTCACCTCCCTGTCAATATTGAGATGCTTTTCTCTTTTCTGACCTTTCATATTTGTCAGAGTTGAAAATTTCTGTTCACAACAATATGCCATGGAGAACTGTAGAAGAATAGCCAATGCTCTTGAGAAGAGGCATGGATAGTGTTTCTGGTTGTTTAACCATATATATATATAGAGAGAGATACTACACAATACTATACCACACTGAAATGTTTAAATGTTTCTTTGATTGTCCTTGAATCTTCCCACCACTCTTGCCATCCTCTCCTGCCACACCAGTGTGGCACACCACATCCTTTGAGAACCACTGGACTAAGAGAAACCTTTCCACAGGGTTTGTGTCCTTCCAGGGATCTGTAGAGGGACCCTGTCAGGGAGCCTGTTGCACTACCAATGTTTGCGTACCCCTTGAATTTTGCAAGCAAAAGGAGACACACCATGGGAAGCAGGGCTTCTCTTAGTCCTCCTTTCATCTGTTTTCCTAAGAAGGTAACTCACAAAGCAACAACCATCAAACAAGCGGGACAAGAAAAAAAAATCCTCTGGGAATACAGTTCAGATCAGGCTGCCAACACCAAACCTAACTGTGCAGTGTGGGGGCAGAATTTGGCCTAAGGAGCACAAAGCAAATGTTCCCTTTTGCAAAGGCCCTACAGCCATGAAGGATTTCCCAAGCCCTGCTGCAAGCTGAACACAGCTGTGCCCCAGCTCAGCTTCAGCCAGAGATAACTGTGATTTCCTAAAAGGAGGCAGAGGTCAGAGGGGAGAGGGGAGAGGGGGAGTCCTCTTCCAAGGAATAGGTGAAAGAGGATGTTATGGCAATTGGGGGTTGCTCTCTGTTTTCATCCTTGGAGGCCGGAGAAAGTGGGAATGCTTCTTGTGGCTTCTAGCTTCAGACAGGAGTTTTTATGCTTAAAATTCTGCTCCAGAAATTTCTTTCTGTTCTCAGTTCTTTAAATCCTTTGCATTAATGCAATGTCATGGTCAGAGAGGCGGCCTTAGACTGGAGAGATTTGGGTGGGGTGTCAAATCTGCCACGCAGCCATGAACATTACTGGGTGACCCTAGGCCAGTCACTTCTCTCAGCCTAACCTACCCCACAGGGTTGTTGAGATGATAAAATGAGGAAGGGGAGCCACACAGTCCAGTTTGAACTTCTTGGAGAAAAGGTGGGATACAAATGTTGTTTTTATTTATTGGCCACCACCTTGAGAATTATGTTGGATGGCCGGATATAGAACGATGGTGGTGGTGATGTATTCTGCTTGGCTAGTCATGAAGCAGGTACTATGAACTATGGGAAATTCTGCTGTCAAGCAAAGCAAATTCCGATCCTGCTGCACATGACCTTAAGGGTTGTATTGGGGCTGCTGGAGTCACAGCACCAAGGTTCTTTTTGGTACACAATGTCTTCAGGGCAAGGACTGTAGCCAAGTGGTAGAACATCTGCTTTGGACACAGAAGGTCTCAGGTTCAATACCCTTCAACATCTCCTACCTGAAACTAGTTGCTGGAAACCATGGGAGGGGAGAGGGCTCTGGTGCTCTGCTTGCGGGTTTTCTATGGGCATCTGGTGGCCACTATGAGAACAGGATACTGGACTAGATGGGCCATTGAGCTGATCCAGCAGGATCTGCTGATCTTCTTATGTGAACCCTGGAGAGCTGCTGCAAGTTAGTGTATGTAGACAATACTGAACTGGATGGACCAATGGTTTGATTCTGCATGTTCCTTGTTTGTTTGTTTCAGAGATAACAGGGTTACATTCATGCCCATTGATGTCTGTGGGTTTTTCACTGGTGCGAGCATTTCTCAACGGGGGCGGAGGGGGGAATATTGACTGATTCTGGAACGATCCCAAAGGGCCATTCATTTCCTTTCTGCTGCCTCCACTTGGCAAGAGTAGTTTGCCAAACATCTTTTTAACTGTGGCTGTTTCCCATTCAGCCCTCCCAGAGTTGTAGTAATGGACTAGAATAGATTACATCCAGATCCGACTTGGCCCTGGTCACCCTTACATTATGTTAATAAAGGAATACAAAAGGGAGCCACATCCCCACGAAGGACTTGTTGATGGGGTGTTTCCACAAATGTCACTACCAACAGGGTCTGAATTTCCTGTGTTTATGAATTGGTCAAGGTTGGCACATTGATCCAGAATGTTTTGTTTCAGAAAGACTCTCTCTCCATCACTTTTTATACCCTTTTTATACCCTTTATGCCCTTTATACGTTGCAACCTAGGCTGCTATTCTGGCCTCAGGGATTTCCAATTTGGTCCAGCATAGACCCTGGTCTTCAAGGGATCCTATCCTTATTATGTGGGGGTGTGGGGGCAGAATACTGATGGTAGGCTGCTTTTTTGAGAGAGAGACATGATTATTATTATTATTATTATTATTATTATTATTATTATTATTATTTCTACCACTCTGGGCAGCTTTCAACAGAACATTAAAAAAGGAATAAAACTTCAAACATTAAAAGCAGAGAGAGAAGTGGAGGTAGCTTAAGATGTAGTTTAAATAGTGGACTCATGATATGTTTGCTCCTCATCCCATTTTCACCTTCATTAAAAAGGATTTTCAGGATTTTTGCTGCTTTTAAAAGCCTATGCGACCTCTTTGGCCACAGGAAATAGTGCGACAGGACAAAGAGTTGTGGGTGGCTCTCCCAAACCACTACCAGCTCTCTTACAAGGATTATTTGCCTCCAACCTCAGTGACCTTGTGCATGTCAATCATTCAGTCTCATCTGTCTTTGTCTTGGGTTCTGCAAAAAGTGTTTGCAGCAGAAGTGTGAGAAGGGAAAATTCCTCTAAAACCTGGTCTAGGAAACCTTTGCCTTGCCTTGGCATGGAATGACCCAGTGGGTGGAGCCAATGTGGCATAGCCCCTCCTCAATTCAAAATGTAACCCTTGTTAATTTTTTGTTAATGGATCGTGGTTGTTTTCACCTGTCCTAAGATGATGACATATCCCTGGGGAACCTTGTTAACACAGAATAGAAGTGCAAGAGATTGGGACTGGTCCTACCATTAGGCAGAGTAATGTGACTGCCCCAAGCAGCAGACTTTGTGGGCTATGTTGTTTGATTGGTTTTACAATAAATTGACTAGCCATGAAGACTAAAAACCTGGAAGGCCAGGGGGTCAGACATATTCAGGAGAGCCAGTTAAAATCCCTCAAACACCTAGTTCAACAAGCATTACTTGTGGAAACAGCCTACCCGAATTCAGGACTACCACACTAGAGATCAGAATATGGTTCTAACATCACTTTTTGTGTTTGCTTTTTGTTTTGTTTAAAAAGCATATTCATTCACTGCACGTGATACGATTAGGAGAATATTTCATAGTTTCAGTTTTGCAACAAGAGCAGATATCTAAGGGTGAAAGATTAGCCTTCTGGCTATGGATGAAAATGGGAGAAATCTACAATGACCTGTGTGTATGCATAACGGTGAGGGAGACAGAGAAAAAAATCTTATTTACTGGAGAGAGATTAAGATGCAGCCATCCTATATTTTACCTTTCCGTTTACAACTTTACGCAAAGCCAGTGAATGTCGCTAAAAGACTCCCTTGGCCAGTAGGGGGCGCCTTGGTAATGCATTATTCATTCTTTCAGACAGTCCTATAGCCGCCCCCTCCTCTCTCTCTCTCTCTCTCTCTCTCTCTCTCATTCAACTGAAAGAACAGTCTGCCAAGGAGATCTGGTACAAGCCATCAAAATATTTTGGCAGCTCTGCAAAGTGACAGTTTAAACGAACACAAGAGGGTGTTTAACCATTTAGGGGCCTAAGAACAGCACAAACATATGGAAAGAGCTTTGCCAATCAAAAGTTGCTGGCGCTTGCGTTGCCGTCCCCCCTTGTCCCATGTCTCTGGGTCAAAAATGTGAGCCTTAGTCACTCTCCCCTTCGTTGCGAGCATTTCCTCTTTGCTCACATATCAACATGGCTCCCCCACCGTACACCATGCCAATTCAGGTACAAAAGTCACAACAGCTTAATAATTGCAGCAACTTTCCCCTTCCTGGTGCAACTGCCATCAGCCCCAGCCAGCATGTTGCGAGTTGTTGTGTAAAACATCTGGAGGGCATCAGGTTGGCAAAGGCTGCATTAGAGTCTTCTCCACCCCCTTATAATTGCCCAGCTCTGTAATTTTTTCAAGACTTATAACTTGGCTCTTTCATGGAACACTTTTTCTTCCCTACCTGCAGTTTTCTCAGAGTGCTTCTTAAACCCTACCTGTGCCATTTCCCACTTCCTGCAATGCAGTTAAGTTTAGCAGGGGAGAAACTGAGGCACAAATTAAGGGCTATGACTTTCCAACTAAGGTCACGTAACAGATTAGGAGTGGACTGTAAGGATTCCATAGGGCCAAGCATTTTGGTTTATGCGCTAACAGAACACTTTTCCTTTTCAAAGTAACATTATTATCTAGAGCGGATGTGAACCGTATATGACCAACTAAACTGATCAGAACCCAACAGCCACCCAATGCAGTCTGCCAAGTGCCAGGATGTGTCCCACCCACCGTTTTTGAAGTCCAAAGCATTCAAGCAAAAACAATGTTTCAAGCTGTTTGTGCGGCTACTGGGCTGTATTCAGCCTGGTGAATCACATAAATTACACAGATCTGGTTTCATGTGCATAAAGGGGCATTTTTTGGAATTCTGATGAAGGAGAGCTATCTGAAACTATATCTTGCAGAAAGTCAGACCATTGGTCCATCTACTTAAGTTCATCTGCCACCTGACAGGGGCTCAGACAGAAGTATTTCCCAGCCTTCCCTGGAGATGCCAAGGATTTAGGGGAAGAGCTCAATAGTAGAGTTTTGCATGTAGAAGGCCCCAGCAGCTTCTTCAGGTAGGGTTGAGGGAGAACCCAGTCTGAAAGAGCGTCTCTCAAACTTGGGTCTCTAGCTATTGTTGGACTACAGCTCCCATTATCCCTGACCACTGGTCCTACTTTCCAGGGATGATGGGAGTTGTAGTCTAGCAACAGCTGGAGACCCAAGTTTGAGAAACCCTGGGAAGTCAATGTAGACACCAGTCAGTGGAGACAGTGGTGAACTCAATGGACCAACTTGGTAGAAGGCAACTCTCTATGTTCCTATTGCACCTCAGACCATTGGTAGGCAAAGCATATCCTTTTATCATGACTGCAGCTCTTCCCTTAAAAGTCAGGCTCAATATTGGGGGGCCCAATAGCCAGCCCAGAGCCTCTAGATGCTTCACTGCACAGGAACATAGAAAGCTGCTCAATACCAAGTCAGGACAATTGGTCCATCTATCTCAATATTGACTACAGTAACTGGCAGCTGCTTTCCAGGGTCTCAGACGGGTCTTTCTTAGTCCTGACTAGAGATGTCAGGGGTTAAAGCCAGAACCTTCTGCCTATAAATCACATGCTGTACCGCCTAGGTATCTGGTTCTGTCATTTGAAATTTGGGGTCCATCCCTCCACCTTGAGTTGTCCATATTTGAGAGCTTGGAAGGATTTCTGCCTGAAACTTTGGGGAGCCACTGTGATCAAAGAGTAGACCAATGCTCACCAGTCTCAGCCAGAATGACCAGTGGTGATGGGAGTCTAACCACAGCTGGAGAGTATCACATTTGCTCCTCCTGAATTAGATCATACTGAGATATTATGGACCAATGACGTGACTGTATAAGCCAGCTCCCAGTCTTGCACCAACTCAAGAAATCATCTATTATGGTTGCATCCTATAGTGAGAGTCAGCTGTGGCTGCACCACACTGCTTTAACCCAAATTTCACTGCTTTGTAACAAACTGATACATCAATATTTCCACCTGCTTTGTGGACTTCCCCACTACCTGTCACAATTGTATGACAACTCTCTTGGAGGCAACTCTCTTTGGGGGTGGGGGAGAACTGTCTGGTAGTATGTCAGAAAGCAAACTCTGTCCTGTGATTTTTACACAGATACAGTTTATTAGATGTGTGGAAGCCAGTGGTACACAGCTCAGTAATTTTAGACTCTGGAGGACTGAATGGTCTCATGGGCCCCCACTCTTTAGATGGTAATGTGTATTATTATTTCACTTACAGAGTAATCCTATGCATCTCTATTCAGAAATAAGTCCCACTGAATCAAATGGGGCTTACTCCCAGGTGAGTGTGTCTAGGATTGCAGCCTTACTTCCAAACATGTTAAGCCACCTCCTGCTTCTGCTACTGAGTGGGACCCTAGCCTGCCCTAAAGTCTTGCTCTGATGGCACCCTGGTGGGAGCTCAAAGAGGGCAACCTGGTTCTTCTGAAATGCAGTTTAAGCAATGTGACTCAAAACTGTGCAGGATAGTACCAGAATTGCCACTGTTGTGACTTCTTGCTCCTTGGAAGCTGCTGATTGGACCCACATATTTATTCTCCACCCAGTCTGTCAAATGGTAGCGGGCCTGTAAATATGTAGGAACGAAGGCTGGCAGGTTGATATTTTTACATTGCGGATTCTCCCTCTTCACCATTATTAATATCCATGAGACCGTTAGCACTCTTCAAAAGCACTCCGACTGCTGAAAGATCTCTATCAGAGAAGCTTGCCATGAATTACCAGACTTAATTTCCTCATTCTGGCACCAAGCGGTAGACAAAGAAGACCCCCTGGATTTGTTGATCAGAAATTAACTTTTTCTTTCCTTCTTTTTTGTCACTCAAGAGTTTTCAGTATTCCTAAAGGAATTCTGTGATCTGGAGGAAAACCCACTTGTAGCAAGATCTCTCTCTCTCTGTTTTACAAAACCACTGCAGCGAGTTTTTCATGCGTCTCTGCAATAAATAAATAAACCCACCTCCACTCAGTTTAATAATCCTGGTCCTCCTCTATACAGTGGTGATAGCTATATATATATATATTGGCTATATTTTGGAATTGTGCTGGCCTGATACCTTTGTAGAGTGTCTGTGTGTGGACTGTGTTTGTGTGTGGGAAAGGAGGGGGGGTCTGGCTCACTAGCCCCTCCGATTGCAGCAGGTCTATAGTTACAATGTTGGATTCAGGGTCACAATTTGAGTCGGATTTCGTATCATTTGCACAAAGACACATTGACGCCCGAGCCTAATGAACATCAATATTCTTAACGACAAGGAAAAGATCTCTTTTATGGGATTCCAGACAGGCAGTGTGTCTCCGCGCTCCTCCTGCAGAATCGCAGGAAAATATACCATGTCTCTCTTCTGCATACACACAGGCTTCCATCCTTGCAAAGTTGAAACCTCACAGCTCTGAGGAGAGGCTTCCTAAAACGAACAGAACAATTCCTTCTGTCGTTCCAAAGTTTTTTCATGCAAGCTTCCTCTCTTGCTCTCCACTTCTCCCTCGGCCTTTCCAATATGCAAGTCCACTACAAACTATTCTTCACTTTTCTTGTTTTGATGAACATAGGATATGTGTCAGGGTTATCTGGAGTGTGTGTGTGTATAGCTGTGGCGCTGAGACTTTTTTTACCCTTAACAAAAAGAGTAATTCAAAGGGTTGTTAATTTTCTTTAAGCACCTCAATTTACAAATGAAAACCAAAGTAAAAAAATAAACCAGCCTGCCATTTTTGGTTTCAATATTGCACACATTTTGTAGATATATATTGTCAAGTGGGTTCCTTTCCTTTCTAATTTTTTTATTTAATTTAATTTTTTTCCCCGCATTTCCACCCCTCAGCTCTTTACATCTTTGGCTACCAGATGTGTCCCACATTGAAGAGTTATTTCTCCTCCCTAGAGTGGAATAAATGCAATCAATATGAGTATTGCTCTCAGGGCCTTGAAATATTACATTAATGTTCCATGTGGTGACATTTTAGCTGGAATTTTCAAATACATTATGATGGTTCAAATTAATATTTATCAGATCAGCTTTTATATTTTGCAAAAGAGGGAGAGAAAGAGAGAGAGAGTAAGCATTATTAAAATACAAAATGCAGATGAACTCCAAAATCGATGGTCCATTTTACCAGCACTTTCCAGGGTTGTGTTTTGCCTTCTGGTTTTGTTTTAAAATTTATTAGTTTTACAGGCAAATCTATTTATTTCCCCCTCATTTATTTATTTTTTCACCTTCTCAGTGTTTTCCAATAGTTTCTCCTCCCCCGTTTATTATCCCGAAATGTAAATTACGACATTAGCCAGTTTTCTTTAATTTTTTTCCCTTTTCAATGATTAAATCTGTTACATGACATCTTTGTCCTTTCTATAAATTAAATCATCTTTCCTTTCCACCTTTAGCCACTGCCAGAAGCAATACTCTGATTGCCAGCAATAAAAGTCCTCACGTTACACAGTCTTTATTCCTACACAAAGCAAATCCCCCACCCCCTTCTTTCCCCAGTACTTAATACTGCTTTCTTGTGAGAATGGGTGGGGGCACACACTTCTGTTTTCACTGTTCTTCTGCAAGCAAGGCATGCTCACAAAGTGGCTGGGGGAAGTGTATGTGGATCAAAACTGCATTTCGTTTTACGTTTTAAAACACATCATTGTTTTGAGATGATTTTTTTTGCTGATTTTTTTTCTCCCTCCCCCCCCTTAAAAACCCACCTCTTCATTTTACCTCGAGTTTCATTAAAACATTGGTGGAGGTGAATATATTACTTTCAAAAAATGCAGGTTTGAAAATGTGTAGATCACCAATGAAGTAGTTAATTGTGAGCATGGGTTAGAAAGGAATGAGGGGGGCAGGTGCAACTTAACCCCTTTCTTCTTATCTACATCTTTAACTTTTGGACTTTTACTTCAAATGCAGTCCATAGCCAGAAGAGGGTTAAAGAGCTCAATCACACCTTCAAAGTTTGACACACACCAGTGTATTTCTGGCTGATGGTTTTGTTGCATGTCGCATACAACAGGGGAGGGAGAGAGAGAGAGAGAGAGAACTATCTGTATCTGTTCTGTACATTTAGATATACATACACGAGTCTGCCCTTCCTATTTTCTCGCAGTGCTGATCTGCGCAAAAGAACGACAGGAAACTTAAAAAAGAAAAGGAGGAGGAATCGATTGTTCGACCCGCACTTGAACTTGCCTGAAAGAGATAAAGCAGAATTTTCAATAGGTCCCCTGCCCTTTTCACCAGGAGGGAAAGAGGAGAAGAAAAACAAGAGATATTTATATGACAGCAGCTGCTGAAAATAGCATTTCAGAGCAATAAAAAAAGGCAAAAGAGATTCAATGGTGAAGGGGGGGGGGAGAGAAGAGGCAGAAAGTCTGTTTTCTCCTGCTCCCCAACTGGCAAGCTAGTCCAGGAAATGCAAGCCTGAGCCCTATAGATCTGTTTGAAATTATAGTTGTCATTGAGAGTGAATTTATGCTTCTATTGATCTGCAAAAGGAAAATATTAAATGGTTTGGTTTTGATCTTTAGCTGACCCCAAGGTCAAGGGTAGTCTGAGATTAGTATTCATAGAATTCAACATCACCAAATTGTAGCCTCCATCTACTTTATGCAAACATAAGGAAAACATCCACAGATAAATACAAAGCAAAATGACAAACAATTCCCTCCTCCTTTCTTTCCTTCTCTCTCTCTCTCTCTCTCTCTCTCCCTTCTCCCTTACCCAAGGGGGGGGGGAGAAATCAGAAACAGTTAAGGCAGCAAAACATGCACCCACGAAAGCATAATTCACAAATGGGGGAAAGGAGAACAAAATGCAGATGCACAGAGTTCTAATGACACACAAGAGGAAAAAAGAAAAAAAAATCTAAAACTGGCGTGAGCATCTTCCTACAAAGGCATCGCAGTGCAAATTTCCTGACACAGAAATGCAGAAGTAGCCTCTTCCAGAGCAAAAACACAACAGTAGCTCAAGAAAGCACCTCCCCATCTCATGTGAAACATAGGAAGGTGTCTGCAACCAAGGCAGAGAACATAGTTGTACAGATATGGTGAGCAAGGGAGAACCGCCATGCCCAATCAACAAGAAGCGACTGGAGTCAAAGTCCCTGCAATGGAGCTCTCATTTGCCAGCTGAGCAAGTGGCTTTGGTGCACATGGCGAAGCCCCATTCACAAAATCCAAGTTGGCAAATGATAAGTGAATGCCAGTCAAGCTCAGCCATTCAGAAACTACACTGTGCACTCTCCTCAATTAAGCTGGCAAGACAGTGGTTCTTAGACAGAAAAATGCACCTGGGCACCTGGGGAGATTTGGGGCATGTTTGCATCAGCTTTCTTTTCTTCCCTTGTAATATGTCCTAGAAAAAGCTGGTACAGTTGGGCCCAAAGTGGTGTCACTGGCTAGCATTCCATTTGCGGTGTTTGGTGGTGCAGGAAATAATGCATTTGCTGCTATGCAATGTGTAGACTGAAATATGGGGTGAGCTCGTGAGTAATCCTTCCTTGTGCCATCCTTGTGTGTGAGTTCTTATGATGTCAGAGAACGCTCTGCTTGAAACAGCCTTTTCCTTTTTGTCAAATTGCTCCCAGCAAAGAACTGGAACTGATCTGCTGGCTGGGAAGGGTTTGTCTGCTTTTGGTAAGATGGGGTGTAAATTGGGGTGTTCACTCACAAGGAATGATAGATGAAAGGAATTTGGTGGATTCCTTAGTCTACCATCTGGATGGGTTCATGGTACCTCTAGTCATTTTCTGGTTAGATATTTTAAATATTTGTATTTAAATCCCATAGATAATGATGCTGCCTCACACCATCTTCTTCGCCTTGCTGGTCCTCTCCCCGTCTGTAAAATTCGAAGTCAAGTCAGTTGGCCTGTAATGGTACAGGGTTGGTCCTAGTAGGCCTATCTCTTACAGGGATGGGGGAGGAATTCAATCCACATTTACAGGCAAAGCTACTTAATCAACAATTTGTGAAGCAATGCACAAATCGAAACACAGCCATCCTTTGAATTTTGCACTTTCCTGAATTTTGTATTGCAATTTTCTAGTCAAGTAATATGTACAAAATGTACATAGTAATATGTGCAAAAAAATCCCTATATTGGTGAAAGTAGCATACAAAAATGCACTGTATTTGGGGAAACTGCTTTGCAAAAAGATGTATATTAGGCAAAACCGCACATAAAAATGTGTGTATCAGGAAAAATTGCACTAAAACACTGAAGAATTTTCATGAGTACTCTTTTTTAAAAAATCGCAATCTGCTGCGAAAATGTGAAGAATTGGATTTAAGGTTGGAAAAAAGGAAAATCTGAGGATCTTTGTATTGAGCTGGGTTGGGCCAAGGTGGGCGCTTGGTGCCTTCCAGTTCTCTGGCTCTGTGTTTACAGGCACAAACTTCCTTCTAAGACATTTGCTTTGGAATGACATCCTTCAACAAAGGGCTTAGATGGAGCAGTAGCTCCATATATCTGCACCCAGTACAAAGATGAAGCAACAATGTGTTGCTCCTTCTCGTGTGAAGCAGAGTAAGAAAGCGAAGAGAGCTGAGCTCCTGTACTTTAGCAAATTGGCCCAATTCATAGGAACATAAGAAGCTGACATATACCGTCAAACTAACGGTCCAACTCATTCAGTGTAGAATCATAGAACTGTAGAGCTGGAAGGTACCCCAAGAGTCCTCTAGTCTAACCCCCTGCAATGCAGGAATCTCCACTAAAGCACCCAGGACAGATGGCCGTCCAATATTTGCTTAGAAACCTCCAGTGAAGGAAAGTCTACCACTATCCGAGGGAGTCCACTGTCAAACAGCTCTTATGGTCAGAAAGTTCTTCCTGATGTTTAGTCGGAATCTCCCTTCTTGCAACTTGAATCCACTGGTTTGGGTCCTACCCTCTAGAGCAGGAGAAAACAAGTTCGCTCCATCCTCTATGTGGCAGCCCTTTAATTGACAGGGACTGGCAGTGATTCTCCAGGGGTTTCAGGAGTTGGGGATTGATCCAAAGACCTTCTTCATGCAAGGCAGATACTCTTGTCCATGAGCTATGGTCCTTCCCCAGTTCCTCCTCCCAACTTCTCCAGTAGGAAGGAAAGAGAAAGGGGGATCATGCCTGGGGTAAATATATCCTGTGGTTTGTCAGTAATCCTGCATGAAATTCCCGCCTCTCCCTATCAGATGTGCACAGGGCAGGGTCTTGTCTTTGCATCACCCACTTATGACCCTGCTCCAGAAGAATCATGCAGGAAGCTCCCAGTGGGACAAAAAGAAAACTCCATACAATTCCTCCAAAGAAGATGCAAACTCCCTGAGACAGAATACGGAAGGGCCAAATCCTACTTTGGTACAAGGGAACACTTTCCTTTTTACAGACAGGGATTCCTGGAGTTACTAATGTATTTTTTTCCCCTCCTCCACCTCCTAAAGAATTTTTTTTCAGCTGCTGGAGAGGAGTGAGGGCAGATGTACTGTGAATTATTTTGGCTGGAAGGGGCAAGAATGTGTCAGCAGAAAACGGGCCTGTCAGCCAGAGAAAGTGAGCTGCAAATTGCCCATTTCTAAAAGGACGTGTTCATATGACACTCGGAAACTCACAAACCACCTGTTCAGCCATCAGTCACTGAGAGGGAAAATGAAGCTTTCCTATAAAGGAAGATTCTGACAGATCCAGAAAACTTTTTGAGATATATGTCCAAACCTTAGCAGACATGAAACACAAAAAGTAGACATAATGACTTAGCTAATAACCTCTTTGGTGAGGCAGATGAGGTGACTATAATATGCTCTTTGCACAGATTTTTTTTTTTTATCTGGCTTCCTTTCCCCAAAATATGGGGGTGCCTGTATTTAATTTATATCAGGGCTCAAGTTCTAAGATTTGTCTGCAATAGTAGTCCAGGAATATAAAAAGTGTCTCTGAGCATATGCAGAGCGCCTTTCACCACACCAGTCGCATTCTGTCCCTGCATGCTTAGGATGAAAGGACAATATTTTTAGGAAGGATTGGAACTCAGCACCTCTCTCTCTTTTTAAAGTGTCCTAATAAAAGCAGTGTAACCCGGTCCTCAGAGAGCCCCTGTAGTTGCAGAGGAAAAATGATAGGAATAAAGCATAGAGGGGGAAAAAACCCCCCGAAAGAGGGATAGATTGTCAATGATCTCCTGGTTGTATATTTTGCAACAAGTGGGATTTTATCCTCACTAAAGATCATCTTGTGTCTTAGCGAACAAGTGGTGCGACCCTTTGAAGCCTCAAAACTTGAGAGCGGATTAGTAGCAATACACCATCCACCAGGATTGCCTTTCCCCTTTTCCACACAAGGTCAAATTAAGATTGGAAGAGACTCTGGCCCCCAAACTAGACTATATTAAGCCCTGCCAGAGCTTTATTTTCTTTTGGGGGAGGGCACATGCTTGTGGACTTGTGTGCAATAGTAATTTCTTGACAGGAAAATGGCAGAAGAGCCTCTGACAGTGTCGTGTTTTCCATGCAAGCCTCTCTCACCCGGGCACGGGAGCACACAGCCCAGCGCGCCTGATCAAATAGCTTGTTAATTTCATCATTTCAGACTTTTATGGTTTTTCCAGTTGGTGCTGCTTTTATAAACAAGCATTTCAGTGACCTTCCCCTCCGGACATCAGCGTTTTCAGCTCTGCAAGAATCTCAAGCTCTGAAAGTTTATAAATAAGCCTTCTATCAAGTTCCACAACAGGTGTGACCTCCCCCCATGTCCTAAAACTGAACAGTTTCAACAAGCAAATAAAGACAGCGCAGCCCTGGCCTTAAAGGGGACGCGTACCCAGGGAGATACATGTGGGGGCTCTCGTACTGCCAGCCCTGAACTTGGTGTCTTGGCAAAGGTGACCTCCTGCACAGCCGATTGCCCTGGATACTGTTGCCCGTGGCTGTGTTTTGAGTGGTGTTCCGCCAACACTTTGCATCTCAGTGTTCAGTCTTGAGAAAACATGTCTTCCTTTCTCAGTTTAAATGTCCCACTCACTTACACAGTGAGTTTCCGCAGAAGCTTACAAACTCAGGAAAAATACCCCACCCATTTTTTTAAAAAAAAAGACAGAAAGACAGACAGACAGATAGGCAGACAGAAAGAAATTCAAGATAGAGTGGTACATGTCCTGGTTTTCTCCCGCTTGGACTACTGCAACACACTCTACTTGGGGCTACCTTTGAAGGGGACTCAGAAACTACAACTAATCCAGAATGCGGCAGCTAGATGGGTGACTGGAAGTGGCCACTGGGACAGTATAACACCAGTTCTGAAAGATTTGCATTGGCTCCCAGTACATTTCCAAGCACAATTCAAAGTGTTGGTGCTGACCTTTAAAGTCCAGTATACCTGAAGGAGCATCACCACACCTGTCGTTCAGTCCAGTCACTGAGATCTACGTCAGAGGGCTTTCTGGCGGTTCCCTAACTGAGAAGTGAGGTTACAGGGAACCAGGCAGAGGGCCTTCTCGGTAGTGGCACCCTCCCTGTAGTGAATGCCCTCCCATCAGATGTTAAGGAGATAAAGAACTACACAACTTTTAGAAGACACCTGAAGGCAGCCTTTCATAGGGAAGTTTTTAATGTTTTATTACATTTTTGTATATGCTGGAGCAACCCAGTCAGATGGGCAAGGTACTACTACAACTACTACTAATAATAATAATTGATAAGTCTAAAAGCAATAAGTACGTAATGGTAACATCAGAAAGTAGCTATCTGTGGATCAAGGCTGTGTTGTCTTCTACACATGGCAAGTGCCAGAATAGTCAAGGCTTTTTTTAGCAACACTTCCTTCCCAAAAGTTCTCAAAATGGCCATAGAGAAGCAAATAGACTAGTTGACATTTCTTGGGCTAACTTCTAGACTTTTTTTATAAAAAAAAAATTAAAATGGTATGCATCGGGGATGGGGAAGCTGCGGCCCTCCAGATGTTGTAGGACGTCAACTCCCATCATCGCTGAACATTGGCAATGCTGGCCAGAGCTTGATGCAAGAAACGTAGGAAGCTGCCTCATACTGAGTCAGACCATTGGTCCATGAAGCTCAGGGGTGCCGTGTCCTGTTTCGCCACCTGAGGTGAGATACGAAGGTGCTGCCCTGCCGCATCACCACGGCACCACACCCCCACCCTCACCAGAAACTGCTGCTGTTGTTGGTGGTACCACTTCTCCAGGGCTTCCACCCCCACATAGGTGCCACCCGTTTGGCTCCCACCACTTGAGGCAGCTGCCTCAGCCTGCCTCATAGGTGGGCCAGCCCTGATCCAGCTCAGTGTTACCTACGCTGACTGATAGAAGCTCTCCAAAGTTTTGGACAGGGAATTTTTCCCAGCCATTCCTGGAGATGCCAGTGATTTCACTTGGGCCTTCTGCATGCAAGACCTGTCCTGTAGTCCAACAACACGTGGAAGGCAGTACAGGTTCCTCATTCTTAGTATTTGCCCACATTGATTCTTACATTTTCCTATGTGTTCTTGTGTGTGTGTTGTGCATGTTCCATGTGTGCAGTTATGTGTCTTGTTTCCCCCATTATGACCCCTAGATTTCATACAAAACTGGAGCAAATTGATATTTTTCTGTTGCCTCGAAATTGGATCTTTTGTTTCAGCAATATTTCAGGGTTGAGGTGAAACTATTGGGGGGGGGGTCAGAGCAGCCACCATCTTATTTTTCCCAGAAAGCCCTGTAATGAGATGCTTTCTAAACTTTGAGAAATTCAAAATGCCTGCCTCCTTTGCCACTTGCTTCGGGCTAACATTATTGTGGGCAACAATTCGAATATCTACAGAGAAACACACACTTTTACAGAATAGGCAGATCATTCTTCCAGCAGCACATATCATTTGAGAGGTGCAAATACCCCCTTCAAAGAAAATATAGTGATTGAGGCAAGCTTGTTAAAAATAAAGTCATGGTGTGTCATTCCATACAAACCTATTTTTAATCCTGTTCTAGTAGGGAAAACTTTTTAAATATATATATATATATATAAGATGTCTTGCAAACAAATAACAAAAAACCCCTCAAACCTGTTTGCTGGTTTATTCAACAGGCACTGTAGGTGCCCCATTTCATTTTGGAGCAGAACCAGGGTGGGAGGCAGAGAGAGAATTTGAAATTAACAGAGCAATCCTTCAGAAGTTAGCCTCATGGGTACAGTGGCATTTACTCCCAAGTAAATATGCTGAAGAATCAGTGGAATGATTCAGAGGCAGACTTTGGTCATCTTTCGTAATATGGCACCCTCTGCAAGGCCAAAATTCAGCACCCCAAAATGCATATTCTCAATTATGGATCTTCTCAATTTTGCACCCCCTCAGCTCAGCGCCACGTGAGGGGGAAGCACCTGCACTGCTCTAAATCCAGTGCTGAATAATTTGGAGGAACAAAGAGGGGTGGAGCAATTCACAAAACCATGGATTATAGCCAACGCTACTCCTACTCAGTGTAAGTCAATTAAAATGAAAGGTCATAGCTAACTTGGGTTCATTAATTTCAATAGGTCTACTTTGAGTAAAACTCAATAGACTCCAGCTCCATTTCTTCTTGTACAGTGGTACCTCGGGTTAAGTACTTAATTCATTCCGGAGGTCCGTTCTTAACCTGAAACTGTTCTTAACCTGATGCACCACTTTAGCTAATGGGGCCTCCTGCTGCCTCTGCGCCACTGGAGCCCGATTTCTGTTCTTATCCTGAAGCAAAGTTCTTAACCTGAAGCACTATTTCTGGGTTAGTGGAGTCTGTAACCTGAAGTGTTAGTAACCTGAAGCGTATGTAACCTGTGGTACCACTGTATTACTGCTTCAGTTTCATAAATTACTGACTGAATGAATCTTTTCCACCAACCCTAGATTATCATCATCATATTTATTATGCACTGTTCACTAACAGATCCTAGGGCGGGTTACAACAATTTAAAATTCAAACTGAACACCTCTGTGATTTCAACTGTACTTTCTAGTGCCAGTAGTTTATGTGCTCAGCTGTGGGCCACAGGTCAGTGCAGAGCATGAGCTTTGCTTGCAGAAAGTTCCAGGTCCAGTTCCTTTAACCTGTAGTTAAAGGTGCCCAGGTAGAAAAGTTGGGAACGACTCTTGCCCAGAACCCTGGAGAACCATTGTTTGCTACCCTTCCCAATCTCCATTTCGGCCTGCTGTGATAAGTCATTTAATCATGGCTTTTGATGATGTCCAAACTGGTAAACTACGGTTATAAAGTTTGGAAGAAGTCAGAATTTTAAACCGTGGTTTGAAGTTTGTTTAAGATGCTGGCCTGCTCTGAACTTGTGACACTGCTTATCACATGGACAGTGGTCAGCAGCTCCCGGCAGAAATAGAGAGTAACTTCTGCTGCTTTCCTTCTGGGGAGAATAAGTGGTTAGGTAGTGTAGCCTTTGCAATGACAGTTCCTTCCTTACTCTCATACTGAGCTCAAGGGAATTATAGGGTTCCCTCAACTTTTCATCTCAGGATCAGTAGCGAAACGAAACAACTGCAGGTTTGGCGCAATATCCTGTTTTTGAATACTTTTTTTTACACCTCTCTGTCTCCCTGGCACAGTTTCACACACATTTTTAGCATTAGCTTTTATTTCCTGAACCTTGCACTTCTTCTTCTGTATGTTTTTTTTAAATTATTTGTTTACATTTCACACTGAGTTGAAATTGCCTTGCGAGGAAGTGTTAGTGGTGCGATGATCACCAAGTAAGCATGTCAATATGTAACAAATAAAACCATGCAAAGGGATCTTTGCAAATGTCAACTGGGAGAGCACTAGCCCTGCTTGAAAATTGATCAACTCAATCGAATCCAAACAACGAAGGAGGGATAGAACCAATGACAGCAATGGAGTCAATAATCAGTACAGGAGGAGGAGTCCATATACACCAGTTGAGACTGGCGTGAGAGACCCAATCACTACAGACTGAGATGGTGGAAAGAAGGGAATGACAATTCCTTAGTACTGAAACCACCCAAGGTGAGATGCACTCGATAGGATCAATGTAAACAGGAGCGTTGATACATCCAAAGATGATCCATTTTCTGTAAAGAGCTGAATGGCCTATGGCCTCAAGCAGCCACAATGCAACCTGTAAGAATACAGTGATCAAAGGGTTAGGTTCTGAAAGGCCAATACCTAAAAAGCTATCGCAAAATCAGTGCAACCCAATGCTACGTCAGAGGCAATATGCCTTGGAATACCAGCTTCTGGCAACTGCAGGTGGGGAAAGGAATGTTGCACTCAGGTCCTGCCTGCAGGTTCCCTTTGGGTCACCTTGTTGGCCACTGTGAGAACAGGCTAATGGACTGGATGGGCCATTGGTCTGATGCAATAAGACTTTTCTTATGTTTTTACCTAGATAGGGCTCTTATTTACAGTTTTCCTGATCATTTTGTTTTTGTTGTTTCTCCAGGCCATTCTGATTCATAGATTTGGGGATGACTAGCTTATCTCAGGTTGTGAATAATTTTAATGCCCTCTGCTTAATTGTACATGGAAGAATCAGTACACCTTTCTCCTGTCATTAGTCAATTACTCTCAATCAGTATTGTAGCACTTTTTGACCTAGAAAGGACCTTACAATGTTTAGCACACTTATCTCACATCTGCTCTTAACACTCATGCCCTGGTACCACAAATTTCACAGACAGAGGTGGATTTAGGGCAGCGCGACCAGTTCCCCCACACTGGGCACTGAGCCAAGGGGGGCACTGCAGGACAACACAAACATGAGGTTGTGAACTGAGCAGAATGGAAGGCAAGAGGCAGGGGGATGAATTTTGGCCTCGCACAGAGTGCTGCTGAAATTTGAAATACCAAAGTCCACTCCTGTCACAGAATTCATACTCAGGCAGAAGAATTCTGTGAAACACAAAAGCTTGAAGGCCATAGTGTAAACTTAAGCTGGCTGAGTATTTGTTGTCACTGTTACCACATAAAATGTCTCAAAAATGAATACACAATACATAACACAAAATTTAAAAGTCATCAGTAAAATACAAAAATGTTATTGACTAAAAGTTCTCATCCTACAATAACATAAGAAAGACAAATCCTACCCCACTCTACTAAAAGATGAACATCCATAGCAGGTTGCGGTGTTGGTATTATGAATATATTTCTTTGTGAATGCCTGTCTGCTTTCCAATCAACTGAGCTCTACTGAGATCCATATTTCCCCTTCTGAATGGTATCTACCCTCAAAGGCACACAGAAAGACAGCTCAGGTTGGGTAGTATCACATTGCTAGCCTGAACCTCCAGTGAAGGATTCTGGGCCTGTGAGTGTAGAGAAATATCCTTAGAAAAAGATGCAAGCTGAGTGTTCCTGTTGATCTTAAACGGCAGTCCCATTTCTGACATGCTATGGAAAAGTTTTTGGTCCTAAGAACATCCTAAGTGCCCTTCTGAGAACAATAAGAGCAGCCATTTGGCTCATGGTAAGTCCTCGTCCCTCTTAATGTACTTGCTGCCTCCCTCCAGGGAAGCATCTAATGACTTCTCCAACACAGCAACTTGCAACGATGGATGCATCATGCCAAAACTATCCAGAATCAGCTTTGCTTTGACGGGATTCATCATCCGTCAGGTTATTATGCCTTTGTTTTTGTTGTTGTTGATGATGATTTTTAGCAGTGCTTACAAGAAAACGTTTTAGTCTCGTTCCCCTACTTCTGGTGACTTGAGTTCAGAATTCCATTTCACTTGACACTGAGGGATGTGCAAAACCATGCTGGGGAAATGTCACAAATTGAACAAGCGTCTGAAGAAATTGGTATGATTTTGCACCTGATGAAAAACGAGGCCCATTTTTGAAGACAGCTTGGCAAGCAGTAAGAACCTATGAAGAACTTGCTGGATCAGGCCAGTGGCCCATATTTTCCTGCATCCTGTTCTCACTGTGACCAACTAGATGCCTGTGGGAAACCAGCAAGTGACTCCTGAGCACATATGTACAGAATGGGATTCAATATGACCTTAACAGACTGGAGAACTGGGCCAAAATAACAAAATGAATTCAGTAAGATCAAATGTAAAGTTCTACATGTAGGCAGGAATAACCAGCTGCAGAAACATAAGATGGGGGACACTAGGCTTTCTTGGGCTCCATAATCACTGCAGATGGTGACGGCAGCCATGAAATTAAAAGACGCCTGCTTCTTGGGAGAAAAGCAATGACAAACTTAGACAGCATCTTAAAAAGCAGAGACATCACCTTGCCGGCAAAGGTCCGTATAGTTAAAGCTATGGTTTTCCCAGTAGTGGTGTATGGAAGTGAGAGCTGGACCATAAAGAAGACTGGTTGCCGAAGAATTGATGCTTTTGAATTATGGTGCTGGAGGAGACTCTTGAGAGTCCCATGGACTGCAAGAAGATCAAACCTCTCCATTCTTAAGGAAATCAGCCCTGAGTGCTCACTGGAAGGACAGATCGTGAAGCTGAGGCTCCAATACTATGGCCGCCTCATGAGAAGAGAAGACTCCCTGGAAAAGACCCAGATGGAGTGCACAAGGAGAAGGGGACGACAGAGGATGAGATGGTTGGATAGTGTTCTCGAAGCTACCAGCATGAGTTTGACCAAACTGCGGGAGGCAGTGGAAGACAGGAGTGCCTGGCGTGCTCTGGTCCATGGGGTCACGAAGAGTCGGACACGACTAAACAACAACAACAACAGGCTTGCCAGTAGTACATGTGAAAAGGGTCTTGGAGTCTTAGTAGACCACAAGCTTAACATGAGTCAACAATGTGATGCAAAAGCATCAAAAAGCTAATGCTGTTCCAGGCTGCATCAACAGATGTGTAGTGTCTTGATCAAGGGAAGTCATAGTACCACTCTATAATGCCTTGGTCAGACCATACCTGGAGTAATGTGTCAAGTTGTGGGCATCACAATTTAAGAAGGATATTGACAAGCTGGAGTAAGCGCAGAGGATGGTGATCAATATGATAAAGGGTCTGGAAACCAAGCTTATGAGGAACAGTTGAAGGAACTGGGTATGTTTAGCCTGGTAAAGACGAGACTGAAAGGAGCCATAATAGTCATCTTCAAATATCTAAAGGGTGGTGGATGGAGCAAGCTTGTTTCTCCTGCACTAGAAGATAGGAGCCAAACCAATGGATTCAAGTTACAAGAGAGAAGATTCCAACTAAACATCAGGAAGAACTTTCTGACTGTAAGAGCAGTTTGGCAGCGGAACAGGCTCCCTCAGAAGGTGGTGGACTCTCCTTCCTTGGAGATTCCTGTATTGCAGAAGTTTAGACTAGATGACCCACAGGGCCCCTTCCAGCTCTACAATTCTATGATTCTTGCTGTTTCTATCAACTGGTGGCACAGTGGGGGTGGAGGATAGTCATAGTAGCTTGTAACCATTGATAGCCTTACTCTTCTCTATGAATTTAATTCTCTCTTATGTGAGTGGGTTCTCTGCATAAAGAAGCCCTTTTGTATGTCCTGAATTCTCCAACATTCAGCTTGGATGATGCTGAGCCAGAGGAACCATAGGCCTGACTCTGTAAAAGGAAGTTTCCTATGCTCCAGAGCAAGCAGTAGTCCCTCAGTTGCTCTGGCAGATGGCATAGTCACTCCTGCTCTGAGAAAAGTCCCAGAATGGCACTCCCATGCATTCCCCTTGAACCACACCACTGGTTTTGCTTAAGCGGCTAGCCTTCAGACTCAAGTTCCTCAAAATGAGAATATCAGTGACAAGAGAAAGCTGAGTTGCTGAACCTGATAAAGTCAGAGCAGTGCTTTGCGTGCTAAAAAGGCCTGTATAAATAACGATGATATTTGAAGGGGCGTCCATCTGTGGACGGGTGGAAGGAGAAATGAAAGTGCTCTTAATTTTGCACATAGGCAGCTGTTCCTTTTAACTTGCATATTCAACTGAACTACGAACCAGAAACATAACTTCCCAAGATACTTAACCAGGAATGAGGTCAGAAGGACTCCTCTTCTGAGTCTTTTTTTTAAAAAAAAGAGGTTTGAGATCAGGCTGTAAATCAGCTAAACACAAAAAGCTCCTCAAGTCAATTTTATGAGGTATAAAAAAGAGATAATGCCAACTGGATTGTAGGAGACTTGTCTCATGTCTGTGACTCCTCATTCATTCCTTCTCTGACTGACTTGTCACCTGGCCTTCATATCAACATAGAAAAATGCCTTGTACCCTATCAGACCTTTGGTTTATCAAGCTCAGTCATGTCTACATTGTTTGGCAACAGCTCTCTGGCACTTTTGACCCCTGAGATGCTAGGAGCTGAACCTTGGATCTTCTGCATGCAGAATGAATATTCTACTGCTGAACTTTAGAGATATGAAGCTGCCTTATACAGAGTCAGACCATACACCCTTATGATGAGCTGCTGCCAGTTAGTAAAGACAATACAGAACTAGATGGACCAATTGCCTTGACTCAATATAAAGCAGCTCCCTGTATTCTTGGGCAGTTGACGTATCAGGGTTGTAAAAGGCTCCCTGTTTGGGCTGTGTCTTTGCCTGGGCAACAACTGTTTCATTTTCACTCTTACACTTTTGCTCACTTTCTTCTTTCCTGGGCTATCACTTCCGGCTTGATCCCTTAATTAGGGTTGCCTAATTCAGAATACTGCATCCAAAAGCAGATTCCAGGTGGAAATCAGGTAAATGTCCGGGAAAATCTGGGTGCATGGCACCTGATGTCGGCAGTGTCATTTTTCTCGCTTCCCCTTTAAAATAGCTTTAAAAATGCCCAATTTCTTTGCAATTTTGCAAAAAAGGCTCAACTACTTTGGCCCACTCCCTCAGCTCTGATCCCCTGGTGCAGCTCCTAAGCCCTGACTGTCCTCTGTCAATGACTTTGAACTCAGCCCTGACATTGGGCAAGTTTCGAATTGTGGTGCCTGGTGCTCCTTGGGTCTTGCGGCAGATAGCAAGGAGACCAGCAGCAGGTGGAGCCAGAGCCAATCACAGGGAGATCCACCCCTTGACTTGCTGTAAGTTAAAAAGGCAGGCAGGTGAGGCCTGGCTAAAGGCAGACTTGGGTTGGTGGAGCAGTGTCCCACATTCCCAAATGGACCAGCCTCCACTGCTTTTGGATTCATAGCCATCAGAGATCAATTTTAACCAGTAGGCCTTTTAAGCCCTATTCTGGCTTTTAAATAGGGGAGGGAAGACAGAGCAAGGCACTCATGGTGTGTCTTCATCACCAACACTGCCACTGCCTTCTATTCTGTATGGAACTGATTTGCAACTGGCATTAACAGGCATTCAATGGGTGTACCCATGAAATACACCGAACCTGCTCCCAGCAACAAGAACAAAAACTGCCACCCTCCAGAATGGAGAACCTAGTGCTGTGTGCCTGTGTGTCTGATTGAGAAGCTTGCTTGCAAAATTAAATTTACACTCCAGAACGTTGTGCTCCTAAATCTCTGGCTACCGCAAGGGTAAAGTTGCCTGCGAGCAAATATAGACAACAAATTACAAACGATACCATTTTTGACAAAGTACTAGGCAGTAGTTGAAATATAATGAGGCACTTGTAGAGAAATGCCCCTCCACCAAGCGAGCATTTGTTGGGCGGATTAGGCGGCATTCCTTCTCCTCTATTGAGTGGTGTCACAAGCTAATAAATATTTCAGAATTGGCTGTATTCAGTCCAGCCCTTGTCCCGGTTGACGTCTGTTCTCTCAGTTTTCAGAAGGAGACAGGTGCAGAAGGATGAAAAGGGATTTAATTACTAAACATCCCAACTCCCAAACACATGCTGTACTTTTTACTCTGCGCCCAAACACGAACACACACGCAGACACGCAACCCTACTGTACACACACACACACACAAAGGGGTAGTTGGTTTGTTTGTTTGTTTTGCATACACTCACACATACTACACATGTGTTGTGCAATGCACAACAACATTGACAGGACCGTCTCCCCATTTTATGCCCAAAGCCAGGGTGTTTCATTACATGCAAGCCTATTGAGTTTGTTTTATTAGACTATCCTGAGGAAATGATCCTTTGCCTTCAAACTCTGGCTTTGTGTTATATGTCCAAGGGGTAAATCACAAACAGGGACGTATGAAACGCCTTGAGAGATTTTACTTGTCTT
Source organism: Podarcis bocagei (assembly GCF_964188305.1). NCBI lineage: Eukaryota > Metazoa > Chordata > Lepidosauria > Squamata > Lacertidae > Podarcis > Podarcis bocagei. The sequence goes on along the minus strand of NC_138132.1, from coordinate 78,622,309 downwards.
CTCAGACTTCTGTTGCCTTTCCTAGAAGTTCCTCAGTTACTCAGAGATGCACTTTACACAAAATTTCAACAGCTGTTTTGACCTTGTGTGAGTCAGCGTTGTGTGCATGCCACAGCTTGCTACATGGTTGTGCCACTTTTTCACAGGATCCTTTCATAGGAACATAGGAAGCTACCTTATACAGAGTCAGACCAACTTTCCACCTAGCTCAGTATTGTTTACACTGACTGACAGTGGCTCTACAGAGTTTCAGTCAGAGGAAATCACCAGCCCTCTGAAGATGCCAGGGACTTGAATCCAAGTCCTTCTGCATGCAAAAGAGATTCTCTACCACAAAGCTATGGCTTTTCTGTTGGTTGACTGGTTGCGTTGAGTTGTGGGGACATTGTCCCAGCCTGTGAAATGAGCTGCTTTGTGCAAACACTTCACTGTGTTCGGCCACCTGCCCCCTAAGGTTGATCAGAACCAAGAGGACATAGCCAACTTTTAAGCCTATGGGTCCCTTTCCATAAAAGCAATAGATTGCCTTGTATCAAGAAGTTTTTAATGTTTGATATTTTACTATGTTTTATATATGCTGAAACCCAGCCAGATGGGATATAAATGTTGTTGTTGTTGTTGCCATTTCACACACACCTTTTGGCTACATGCTTTAGGTGAATAAGACACATGTGCTAGCTCTTACCCCGAGGCCCATCAATGTATTGATGCTGGGCTCCACTCTAGGATCTGCCACTGGTGGAGGAAGAGGAGTGCAGGGGGAGTGTACAGCCCCCGGCAGTGCAATTCTGGCAGGGTGCCACCGCGGCTGCCACCCCCCCCTGCACTGGGCGCCACGCCCCCAGGACATGCATCACACCCCTGCAGGTGGCGTGCCCTGCCCCCAGGACACGTGCCAGCCCCGCCCCCGCCTGCTCTCCGCCACTGGGATCTACCACACCTTTTCTCATGTTTGTGACTTTTTAAAGTTGAGCATAGATTTAACTCACATTGAGGGTGTCAAGGAGCAACTGGCGTTTGAACCAGAGCACCTGCCCCATGTGATGAGCCACTGAACTACACATTGCAGCCCTGGTGTAGGCAGTTTAGTATCATCGTGCCTAAGGTGGCCACTGCATCCTCCTGGGCAGAAAGGAATATACCGAGCTTCGTGTTCCAGATAAGCCTTCTTTGATCAACAAGGCCTTCCTGAGCCTGGGCATGTTGTTTTGTTGTCTTTTGATCCTGAGATTGCACTTCCAAGTTGGATCCCCCTGAAATATTATTCGGCCTTGGCTACTCAGTCCTGAGCTGCCCCAACTGTTCTCTATTGTTTTTTGTTTTTTGACAAGCCATCTGCTTTTGCTACAGAAACCCTAGGAAAGAGAGCAGCAGTGAAGGTGAATGGTGGGTGGTTCACTGGTAGTACAAAAGACAGGAAAACTAACCAAATGTAGAGTCAAAGCCAATGACAGGCAGAACCAACTACTTCTAGCGTTGTTCTCTGAGTTCTGTGAGGACAACCCTGACACCAAATAGGAGGAATATGACAGGCAGTATTACCCTGTTGGGCTGGTTGTAAGCTGGAGAGAGCAGTTGGTGGGGCAGTGCCCCTTTAGTCCTCCACTCATTAAAGCAGCCTTCCCCAATATGGTACCCACCTAGATGTCGTCAGACTCCAACTCCCATAAGCCCCAGCAAGCATGGCCAATGGCCAGGGACACTTTGTAGTCCAAAGCAAATGGAGGACACCACATTAAGGAAGGCCAAGAGTCTTGATTCTGATGCCATCAAAGACTTCTCCTTTCTCCCATTTTCCTTTTCTTTTTTTAAATTGGTTGCCTCGGCGTGGGCAGAGATCTGGATCTGAGAGCTGCAGCTTGTCAAGATGACGCTAAATGCTAAAGAAAGTACAAGTGATGGATGAGTGGAGCAGATGGTTTTGTGTCTGGTCGAAGGAAGAGAAAGTGTCACTCAGGTCCAATAGAGAATAGCATCGGATGCAGATCTTGGTTAATTAGTACATCAGAAAATTGGGGAGGGAGGAGGAATTGTGTATCTTTTTAACAGGGGCTTTTAAAGACGCCCATGAATTATTAAGGAGGGAAACCGCTTTCTTTTGTTTTATTGGAGTTAACCATCGGAGAGTTACCGGCATGATAGTTTTGGGCATATGTTCTGAGTTAATAAGCAGTGGATGGCACAACCAGGCAGATGCAGTGAAACTCTGCTTTGGTGCCAAAATTCATACCTGACCCCCTTCGGCGATTGCCTTTTGTCACAGGCGTAAGATGGCAGTGTAGAAATAGCTCGTGGTTTGTTCTTGGCTACAACTTGAGGTTAGTGAGATGAGACCTTAACCTCTACTGCCAGCTCAGAGGGCATATGACATCTCAGCATGCCACAGTACTAAAAAAAAGAAAAAGGGCCATTGAGGAGCAAAGTGTTCCATTGGGGAAGGACCTATAGCTCAGTTGTGGAGCATCTGCTAAGCATGCAGAAGGTCCCAGGTTCAATCCCCAGCATCTCCAGATGCTTGGAGAGATCTCTAGAGAGCCATTGTAGAGAAGACTTATCTAGATGGTTTGACTCAGTATGATAAGGCCATTTTCTATGTTGCTCTTTCAGAGCCAGCATGTTCACCTGGTCTCAGTAACTTACAGTTTGGCTTACCACGTCATGCTAACTAGGCCAAAGAGTTCCCTTCACTCCACTCTTCAATATGGTTCCTCTTTGTGGGACATAGGAAGGCAGGTCAGGTTACTTGCTCATCTATCCCAGTACTGTCTACTCAAGGGATGGGGAAACCTTTTTTCCTTTAGACTCCAACTTCCATGGCCAGCGTTGTCATGCCTGGTCTAGGCCCAAGCCAGGATGACTCCTCCTCAGACTGAGATCCTAGTGGCACAAAGTCCAAAGATTTTGCAAGGCTTCCTGGCTCCTGCACTGCCCCAGATAAGTGATATAAGTTCCACCTGTAGCAGAGAACCCTGAGACACCCATGGATGATGTTCCAAACTCACCTGTAGAAGTTCTTTTTCCTTCAGAGTTAGGATGGGAGGTCAAGCTACCTCCCAGCCCCAGGAAGCACTGGCACCAGAAGCTGCAGACAGAGGCATCCACCTGTTGATGGAGTGTGCTCTTCAAGACCCAAAAGAACCAGCCTCCTCAGGAATAAGGTGCCTCCAGGGAAGCAGGAAGCCTTGAAAGCTAGGCCACCCTGTTGCAGCTGGGTCTGGGCAGAGTGCGAATAACCAGGCTACATAAGCTCTCAGTCTCAGACTATTAGATGCTTTGACAACACAGGTCCTTAGTTCTGTCCTATAGAAGCAGCTCCAGGTGAGGAGAGCAGACTACCATCCAGCCCAAATGCACACTTATACCATGGCCAGTGCTTTGCAATGGCCATGTCTCTTTCCTCTTTAAAGCCATCTCAGCTGGTGGCCAGCTACAAATTAACTATCTGTTGTGTGAAGTACTTTCCTTTGTCTGCCCTGAAATCTCCAGCCAAATCAGTTTTCATGCCTCTTGAGTTCTAGTGTTATTAGTTAGGGAGAGTGCAGTGGAAAAGAGTGGTTTGTATCTAAAGCTAGTCCTGCTCAAAGTAGAACCAAATGTTAATGGGCATTCCTAACTTAGGTTCCTTAATTTCAGTGGGTCTATTCTGAATATAACCTAGCTGGCTACAACCTATTTTCACCTAATCATTCACCATTTTATAAATTTATTTTGAGCCTCCCTGCCCCCTGCTGTGCCAGGTCCCCAGAGGTGTATGATGTCCCCAGAAATGATTAATCCCTACAATCAATTAGTGTGGGGGAATAAATTTGGTTTGGCTTGCATTGGAATGAGAACCTACCTTATTCACACTTCCTGAAAAAATACACAAACCAAAATGAAGCCTTGAAAATTGGCACTTATCTGAATTTTGTGGTGCAATTCTCCAACCAGTTGATGTGTACAAAAATATGTCTATTACGGGAAAGTGTGCATAAATGTGCCTATATTAGCAAATATATAACATGCAAAATGCATTATATTAAGGAAGTTTGCTAGCAAAAATATTAGGTAAAGGTAAAGGTACCCCTGCCCGTACAGGCCAGTCGTGACCGACTCTAGGGTTGTGCGCTCATCTCACTCAAGAGGCCGGGAGCCGGCGCCGTCTGAGGACACTTCTGGGTCACGTGGCCAGCACGACGAAGCTGCACTGGTGAGCCAGCACCCGTGCCGCACATGGAAACACCATTTACCTTCCCGCTATAAAGCGGTACCTATTTATCTACTTGCACTTAGGGGTGCTTTCGAACTGCTAGGTGGGCAGGAGCTGGGACCGAATGACAGGAGCTCACCCCGCCATGGGGATTCGAACCGCCGACCTTATGATCAGCAAGTCCTAGGCACTGAGGTTTTACCCACAGCGCCACCCGCGTCCCTGCAAAAATATTAGGAGATGTAAAATGCTGGTCTCTGTTGTCAGAGACAGTATGCCTCTGGGAATTGCAGTTGGGAAGAGGGCTGTTGTGCTCAGGTCCTACTTGTGGGCTTCCCATAATGGGCATCTGGTTGGCCACTGTGAGAACAGGATGCTGGACCAAATGAGTATGAATCATGTTCTTAGGTTGAGTATGAATCATGTTCTTAGGTTCAAATTTTCCTGAGACTGAAGATTTGCAAATTGATGCAGAAGCATGGAGAACTAAACTTAAGACATGAAAAATATTAGCAACCGAGAACAATGACATTTGGCAAATCCATCTATCTCTGCTCTAGGTACAGTACCCTGAGGGTAGTAGGGTTGTGCTTCACCACCTTTGCTTTTGATTCAAATGCAACCCTTGGTTGCCTTTGGAGACTTCTTCAAACTCCTATGGAACCAGAGCTGGCTGCCTGGGTAAAGCCTGACGGAAATGCAAAAGCAAGGAACACAGAAGCAAAAGCAAGAGAGGGAGCTCAAAGGCTGAGGAGAGGAGCCTGTGATTTCCCGTGCGCTGGGGTGGGTGTTTTGCTACTATTATTTATCTCCCCCCCCCTGCACATCCACCTCCTTTTCAGTCTGCCAGAGCTTCCAACAAGACAGTTATGCTAAGAGATGAAAGGGCAAACAGTCTTTCTGCCTCGCTCCCCCCCATTCCTCTCAACCCCCCCCCTTTTGTGGTTTTCCAGAGAGCCCATTGGCTGCCGCCTGAGATATCCTGAGAGATGCGGCAATTAATTTTCTTTTAATCAAGGTCGGATGAAGTAAATTGGTGCAGCTCTGCAGCCCCTCATTTTCTGTTTTTGCAGTGATGCAAAACAAATATGATCAAATTATGCTCCTTCTCACCTTATTGAATTAGGAAGCGTGACTGATCCAGAAGAGCTGAGATGTGATATATACTGTATGCCAAACCCTCACCATCTCCCTCCCTTCTGCCACCTACCCACCTACCACCTCGAACCTCCATCATGGCCAAGGCCACTGGAACATCAGAAAGTGGACTTTTGTTTCCAGCTGGGCCACGGAAACTTCCTTCCTTCCTTCCTTCCTTCCTTCCTTCCTTCCTTCCTTCCTATGCAGTTGCTTCAGGAGTTGCTTAATGGTATGATATATATTTTCAAGACCTCAGCTCAGGGCCAGCCCAAGACATTTTGCTGCCTGAGGTCACCCCTTATGTTCTGTATACAGAGGCCAAGCACCCTGGCAGTTGAACCTAAGCAATGGTGGCAATGGGACAGCATTCTCCCCTGGAGGGTATTGCTTTGCCTAATGGTAGGGTTGGTGTTTCCAGTTCTTGACTTGGTTGTAAAGCATGCTTAAGGAAGTCACTCTACCTAGCCTGGCTCATAGGGCAAGTTGGGAGGACAAGATGTACTCACTCCACATCCACCAGCCTGAGCTCTATAGAACATGGGTGGGGAAGCTGTGGCCCTGCAGATGTTGCTGGACTCCCGTCATTATCATTGTCCCTGACCATTGACCATGTTAGCTGCTAGGAATTGGTGGGGATACAAATTCCCCACACCTGTTGTAATCTCTCTCTCCCCCACCCTGCATGGGCAACAGCAGGCCCCATCCACAGTTGTGAGGCTGCTTTGTCATCCAGCCCAAATGCACACTTATGAGGAAGAATCTTCATGGGATGGGGGTAGGCCAGGGTTTTGAGAATGGTATGGCTGCAATATATTCTGAACAAAAAGCTAAACTGATTGTAAATAATGTTGTGACTGAGGAACTTAAGATAGAAAAAGGAACACGACAGGGGTGCCCAATTTCCCCATTACTTTTCATTTCGGTTCTGGAGGTGTTGCTGAATATGATAAGAAATGACCAGCAGGTCAAAGGTGTGCAGGTCGGAGCTAAACATTATAAGTTAAGAGCGTATGCAGATGACCTAGTATTGACTTTGCAAGAGCCAAACACTAGTACGAAAAGGGTCTTAGAAATAATACAACAATTTGGCCAGGTAGCTGGATTTAAGTTGAATAAGCAAAAAACTAAAGTTTTAGGGAAAAACCTAACAGATATGGAAAAGGAGAAATTTCAAGAGGAAACAGGTTTGACAGTGGTCAAGAAGGTGAAATACCTAGGGGTTTATTTAACATCTAAGAATGTCAATTTGTATAAGGACAATTATGAAAAATGTTGGTCAGAAATTAAAAAAGATTTAGAAATATGGTCAAATCTGAAACTGTCAATGTTAGGCCGAATTGCAGTAATCAAAATGAATGTATTGCCTAGAATGTTATTTTTGTTTCAGACCTTGCAGATTCTCGACAAGATGGAATGTTTTAAGAGGTGGCACAAAGACATTTCGAAATTCGTCTGGCAGGGCAAAAAGCCCCGAATTAAATTTAAAATACTGACTGACGCTAAAGAAAGAGGGGGTTTTGCCCTGCCGGACCTAAAATTGTACTATGAGGCAGCAGCTTTTTGCTGGCTGAAAGAATGGATGCTCCTCGAGAACACGGACATCTTGGATCTGGAAGGTTTCAATAATGCTTTTGGTTGGCATGCATATCTTTGGTATGACAAAATTAACAGTACTTTTAAAAATCACATCGTTAGAAAAGCATTATTTAATGTTTGGATAAGATATAAAGACCTATTGGAAAATAAAACCCCTAGATGGGTGTCACCAGTGGAGGCTAATGCAGTGAAGAAACTCAATATGGAGGTCGGATGGCCGAAGTATTGGGAAATCTTAGAACAGGATGGAGACAAGTTTAAACTACAAAGTCAGGAGAAATTGAAGCACAAAGTAGAAAATTGGTTTCAATACCGCCAAATAATGGAATTTTTTAAACAGGACAGGAAAATCGGTTTCCAGGTGGAAAAATCAAAACTAGAGACCGAATTGTTAGAACCCAATACTAAGAATCTATCTAGAATGTATAACTTGCTGTTGAAATGGAACACACAGGATGAAACAGTTAAATCGGCTATGATTAAGTGGGCGCAGGATGTTGGACATAACATTATGTCAGATGACTGGGAATGGTTATGGAACACCGGTATTAAATTTACGGCATGTAATGCCTTAAAGGAAAACATTATGAAAATGGTTTACAGGTGGTACATGACCCCAGTCAAACTGGCAAAAATCTACCATTTGCCCGATAATAAATGTTGGAAGTGTAAAGAGACTGAAGGTACTTTCTATCACCTTTGGTGGACATGCCCGAGGATAAAGGCCTTCTGGGAAATGATCTATAATGAAATGAAAAAGGTACTTAAATGTACCTTTCCTAAAAAACCAGAGGCCTTTCTCTTGGGCATTGTCGGCCAATTGGTGACAAAGAAAGATAGAAATTTCTTTATGTATGCCACAACAGCAGCAAGAATACTCATCGCAAAGTATTGGAAGACACAAGATTTACCTACTCTGGAAGAATGGCAGATGAAAGTGATGGACTATATGACATTGGCTGAGATGACAGGCAGAATCCGTGACCAACGAAAAGAGACGGTGGAAGAAGAATGGAAAAAATTTAAAAGCTATCTTAAGGACTACTATAAACTTAATGAATGTTAAAATGTTGTGGTTGCCAGAAGCAAAAGGGTACAGGGATACAAGGTTAGACTATAAAAGAGGACTAAGATGATAGAGATTAGAAAGTAACAATTGGGAGTTGCTAGTTGAAATATGGACATTGGGATGCAGAGAGGGGGGGTATGGGGAAGTCCAAGAAAAGAGGTTTATGAAAATATCTTTGAAACTATTCGTGTATGTTTGTCACTTTTTGTGTTTGTTTGTTTCTCTTAAAAATGTTGTAAAACCAATAAAAATTTTATTAAAAAAAAAAAATGCACACTTACACCACTCTGCTTAAAGGATTGAGATATTTCACCCTTTGGATCAGACAGTCTTAGACGTGGTTTGCAAGAAATGTCGCAAATCAGTTATCAGTAATGGGGTAGCTACTGGGTGATGTTTAAGGTGTATAGAACCACATACAGTGGTACCTCGGGTTACATATGCTTCAGGTTACATATGCTTCAGGTTACAGACTCCGCTAACCCAGAAATAGTACCTCAGGTTAAGAACTTTGCTTCAGGATGAGAACAGAAATCGTGCTCCGGCGGTGTGGCGGCAGCAGGAGGCCCCATTAGCTAAAGTGGTGCTTCAGGTTAAGAACAGTTTCAGGTTAAGAACGGATGTCCGGAATGAATTAAGTACTTAACCCGAGGTACCACTGTACCAGGGGTAGGCAACCTAAGACCTGGGGGCCAGATGCAGCCCAATTGCCTTCTAAATCCGGCCCGCAGATGGTCCAGGAATCAGCATGTTTTTACATGAGTAGAATGTGTCCTTTTATTTAAAATGCATCTCTGGGTTATTTGGGAGGTCTGCCTGGTATTTTTACATGAGTAGAATGTGTACTTTTATTTAAAATGCATCTCTGGGTTATTTGTAGCGCATAGGAATTTGTTCATTCCCCCCCCCCAAAAAAAAATATAGTCCAGCCCACCACATGGTCTGAGGGACGGTGGGCCAGCCCACAGCTGAAAAAGGTTTCTGACCCCTGCCCTATACAGTATAGCTTGGGACCAGGTTGCCTGTTGTTTGTTAAGGGTGCTGGGAATTGCAGCTGTGTCTGGAGGGTAAACTACAGTTCCCAGGATTCTTTGGGAGAAGCCATGTGTTTTAAGTGCAAGGAGTAAATGTGAAGCAAGTATTGTTTATTCTGATTGGCAGCAGCTCTCTGGGGTCTTAGGCAAGACAGGACTTTCCACTATGTGCTACCTGAACCCTTTTCACTGAAGATGCCAGGCCATTAGGTGAACCTGGGACCTTCTGCATGCACAGCGGGTGTCCTACCACTGAGCTGTGGTCCCTTCCCCCAAAATAGGGCTCTTCCCATCCTAGCAAATACATTTGTTTGGAACAAACTGTGTACATGTCATTTTCCCATTGCGGTGCTCTTGTTTCATGGGCAAAAAATAGGCCCCAGCTGTTAATCTGGAAGTAGGCAAGCGTCTCAGACCGATTCCAGCACAAAACAGCCATGAGGGCAATGTGCCCGCTGCCCAGTGGAGATTTTGCATATTGTTATCTTGTTCCCTTAATCTAAAATGAACGTGATTCTGACCGACAGCATCTGTTTGCTCGTTGCGTCTGGAAAACGTAACTCAGGCCAAAATTGTTGCTAGCTGAAATCTATGTTTATAGACAGGACCATATGTATACTGTGAGCCCAGATTTGCAGGCTATTGACATAAATATTCAGGTTTAGTGCATTCTAAGGGTCTTAGGGCTCACCCACACCTTTTGCCCCATGACTTCTAGGCTGCACTTTAAAGCTTCATGTCTGAGCAGTTTTTTTGGAAAAAATTGCCCAGCTGCTTTCCCCTGGAAAACTCGCTCTTTACCGCTGAATCTGAAAAAACGTCAATTCAGGTGTTCCATGGGTTTCCACTTACTCTGATTCAGAGATAAAGAGCAGGTTTTTGCAGGCATTGGGGAGGGGGGAAGCACAGGCACAGATCTTTAAAGTACAGACCTATGTCTGGAAACGTGGCACAAAAGGAAGTCTGGACGAGCCCTTAGGTTTTGTTCTTTTCTTTTTTTAAAATAAATAAATGTCAAGTTTCTAGTCCCCAAGGCTGTGAGCATAAGCTCGGGAGGATTTGAGCAATGACTACTCCTGCAAAACCTGAAGTCAAAATAGGATCTGAGCAGGATTTTAATGTATTGTCAGGGCTTTTTTTAATGCTTTAACATTTTATTATAATATTACATTATGTTTCAATATACACAATGTACTACATTATTTATAAAAACATAAGAAGAACCTTGCTGGATCAGGCCAGTGGTCCACCATGTCCTACATCCTGTTCTCATAGCAGCCAACCAGCCGCCCCAGTGGAAAGACCCCAAGTGCAGCTGTCTTCTCCCCACATGTGGTTTCATGGTTCTATTGCTGTATGCCGTCTTGGGCGAACATGGTCCAGAAAAGCATCTTATAAATATTTAAAAATAAATAAAATACACCACTCTCCAGTGCTCAGAAGGTGAGGTTTCAGGACCCTGATAACTGGCTGCTCCTCCTTGCTGACTTAACACAGTGGAATAAATTATGCAGAGTAAGTAAACATAAACCAATTTGCTTCGTTTGCACAAAAACAAGTAAGTCTTTGAATCCAGCTTTCCTTGGCACATAATTTGGGGTCCTTGGGAGCAGAATTTGGGGCTCATCCAAACTTCCTCTTGTCCCACTGATTTCCCCCAGGGGAAACCACTCTTTAGCACTCAGTCGGAGCAAATGGCAATTCGGTTCTTTTCTGGCTTGACATTTGCTCTGATTTAGCACTAAAGAGCAGGTTTTCCCTGGGAGGGGAATGGTGCAAGGGGGAACCACTTAGACTCATGCCTAGAAAGTGTGGGTCAAGTAGAAAAACATTCAGACCCATGCTTTCTAGGCACTGGACAAGCGGATGTGTGGGCAAGCTCTTTGACAAGTGTTGTATTCTGCTACTATGTCCATACAGTCCATACAGGGGTTCAGGAGATTGTAGCTCTGGTGGGGGTAAACTACAGCTCCCAGGATTCTTGCAGGGGAGGCATGTGATTTAAATGTGAATTAATTGTCTGGTGTGTACACGCCTTAACACTTCCATAAACCATGCAGTTATCCAGTCTCAGGGTGAAAAAGGATGAGTGTGCAAAGAGACGAGAATGCCCTTTTGTGCAACTTTAAGCAAGTCATTCAGCTAACTTTCAAGATAGGCAAATGGACCCAGCAAATAAGTTCATCTGTGGATATAATCTTTATCATGTATTCTGCTTGCAATGAGTTCACAGTCTGTTGACTCTGGCTTGCAGTGAATGACTTCCCCTTGCCACTGAACCAGAGATCTGTAATTATTCAGAGAAGTGTTCCTACTACTAACAATTTCAAAGCAGACTTGTCCAACAAAGTTCAGGAGGCTGCCAGCAACGAGGTAGGAGGGGCATGAAGTCATTTTGGACTCCCATCGTCCAGTCATCTCTTGCCTCGGCAGACACGCAGAGTGCTGTGTAATGAGTGCCCCACTTTTGCCTGTTTGTCTCCTGAGACATGAGCATCTTCTTTCAAGGAAATCAATCTGTGTCTAGGATATCCCAACCCTCAAACCGCAATTCATTGTTGCAAAGGAAATTCTCCTCCAGCTAGTGGGATCACTGCAGCTTGTCTGAAAGGATGGCATGCAGTCATCCAGTGCCTACCAAATACTGCTTGCTGATGCTGAACACTACAACTTGTCCGTAGTCTGATATGGTGTTAATCAGGCACCCAGAACCTACCAAATACTGTTTGTGACATCATGGGTGCTTAGCAATGCAGCAGCCCTGACAACATTGTGGCTCTTGGTCCCATGCTCACCCTACAATGAGAAGTTGGAGCAGACTAGCTTACCAAGATTGGAGAAGCCCTTTCCTTGTATAACTGAAAATGGGTGTTTCTATACTCAACCAATAAATCTGCAAAATTGAATAGAGGGTGCTATGTGAAGTCTCCGTTGACTTTTCCGAATTCCTGACACATCCCAACACATTTGCTTTTCAGGATATATTTAGGGGGGGGGGAGTCTTGTTGATGTCTTCTAGGGCAGTAATGTAGAATTGCCAAATTAAATGCTTTCTACCCAAAATATCTATTAGCAAGTCTGAAAATGCTGCAAAATAGGCTGCATGGAGAAGGGCATAAAGTAAATGTGAAACTGCACTCACAAATGCATAGTCTACCCAGGATTCTGTTCATGGGATGTATATTTTTCTCCTGTTTGAGAACTAGCCAGATTTGTACAGCCCTGTCTGCACAAGCCTGTACTAAACCAATTCTCTCTCCTCTTTCCCAGAGCATGGCTGTGCACAGTGCTAAGCGGCTGGCCACTATGTTACTCAGGAATCCACTTCTCTTGCTCTGAACCTATTTCAAAGTTAAAAGAAGCTGGGGGGGCTGTTAAAAAAGAAGTGACACATCTGACACCCATGCCTAGCATTTCTGAAGAATGGGGTGTAGGGGCACAGGCAAGCTACCTTATACTGAGTCAGGCCATTGGTCCACCTTGAGAGCCAGTGTGGTGGTGTGGTTAAGAGCAGTAATCTGGTGAACCGGGTTCGTGTCTCCGCTCCTCCACATGCAGCTGCTGGGTGACCTTGGGCCAGTCACACTTCTTTCAGACTCTCAGCCCCACTCACCTCACAGAGTGTTTGTTGTGGGGGAGGAAGGGAAAGGAGAATGTTAGCCGCTTTGAGACTCCTTTGGGTAGTGATAAAGTGGGATATCAAATCCAAACTCTTCTTCTTCTTGGCTAACAGTGGCTCTCCAGAGTTTCAGACAGGGTGTGTCTCCTAACCCTACCTTGAGATGCTGAGGATTGCACCTGGAACTTTCTGCATGCAGAGCAAGATGCTCTATTACTGAGCTATGTCCCTTCCTAACAGCCAGGTTTCACTTGTGGCTAAAGAAAGGTAGGGAAAAGCAGAGCTTGCCCCAACTTCTGCAGCACCTCTTCCCTTTCAGCATCTCTGCACATGCTTAGAATATGATTGAATAAGCTCAACAAGGTTCTGTCCAGTCCCAGTCCTATTCAGAGCAAACCCACTGAAGTTAATAGACCATTAATTTCAGTGGGTCTTCTCTGAGTGGATCTTAGTTGACTATGTAAAATGTTTTACAAGCAACATCAGATCAGAAAACTTGGCCTTGGCATCCTCAAGCAGCTCCTCTCGTCGCTTGATTTTTAGTCCCTGCACCTCTCACAGCTGTGTGTGGCACCTTTCCCCCCCCCCACGCCCTGCAATGCCTTCTTTTTTTTTTTTACGGCCCAGTACCACTCTCCTCCTTCTTGTCCTCTTCTCCCCATTCCCTTCACGCTCGCTGCCTTTCAGGCTCTTGAGTCTTCATGCTGCATAAAACGCCTTCAGTTCCTGCAAGGGGCTCTGCTGAAACACGGAGATGAGGAGGAGGAGAAAGTCCAAAATCACAGCTCAGCAAAAATTTGCCGGCTCTTGTGTTTTTGGCACACGCTCTGGCTTCTGTTTCTGTGAATCATTGTCCATTTCCACTCCTGGTGAGTGCTCCAAATAAAACTTACTAAGAATCTTTATTACTCCAAGAACAGGGATGTAATGGTCCAACCTACCAATCAAGCTGGCTGGCAGGATGGGACTCTCCTGGGAGTCGAGGGCACAGTGCAGCTCTAATCGTCAGAGGGTTGTTGATTTTTTTTAAAATCCCCTCTAAGAAAAGAGCTTTCTGTAAAACTCCAGGACCACTCTCAACGTATCATAAACCCAGAACCATTCATAACTATCTGCTCCTTGTTCAAGAACCAGTGTGGTGTAGTGGTTAGAGGGCTGGGCAAGGACCTGGGAGACCTGAGTTCAAATCCCCACTCAGCCATGAAGCTCACTGAGTGACCTTGGGCTAGTTGTTCTCTCTCTCTCTCTCTCTCTCTCTCTCTCTCTCTCTCTCTCTCTCTTTTAGTCTAACCAACCTCACAGGGTTGTTGTGAGGATAAAATGGGGAGGAGGAAATCACTTTCCTTGGGGGAGAGGTAGGCTACACATGTAATAATAAATAAATAAATTACTAAAAGATGAAAAAAATTAAGTTTTTGGAGTTAGCATCTGCAGGAGCGTTACTGGTCGTCCTGTGAGGTGCTAAGGCTCACCAGACAACAAAGACCAAGCCTTTAGTATGATTGGCTCAGTTCCATAGAATGCACTGCCTATAGAGATTCAGAAGGCACCATTTATTTTAAACCTTTAAATCATAGAATTGTAGAGTTGGAAGAGACCCCCAAGAGTCATCTAGTCCAACCCGTTGCATTGCAGGAATCTCAACACATGGTCCCCCATCCAATTTGAAACTATACCAAACCCTGCTTAAATTTGCAAATGTGCTAGTGGTTTCGTTGCTGAAAACTAGCCTGCTGAAAACATTTCTGTTCTGCAAGGCTTATGCAGGCAATTAAGAAAGCAAGTTTCCATAACTTTCCATAAAGACTATTTGTTGATAGTCTTTTGTTTTATGTTTTTACATGTTTTCATATGTGGTTGTAAACCAAAGTGGTTCTAAACCACTTTGATACATTTTATGAGATAGTGATATATAAATATTTTTTATAAAGAAATACATATGCACACTTTTTTTTGCTGAGTGCCCACTGAAAATCTGTATAATGCATACCAGAAATCCAGATCTGAAACCTTTGGTGAGACTTTGGTGAGACTTTCTCCATGGCTGGCGCTGAAGGGTGGCAAAGTTGGATATTTGCCTGCGCTCCAAGCATAGCTGTCAACTTTTCCCTTTTCTTGTGAGGAATCCTATTTGGAATAAGGGAATTTCCCTTTAAAAAATGGGAAAAGTTGACAGCTATGACTCCAAGACCTGTAGTGGGTCACATCTCTCTAACAATGCCACCATTTGCATTTTGCACAGAGTATTAAAAAAAAAGTTCCTTCCATGCCTGGGAGTGGATATTAAGGTGAGGCCTGAGGACCCCTCAAAATTCTGGAGCCAGCATGATCTCTCTATCTATAGCTTGTGGGAATTGCCTCATCATGAATCCTTGAAATTTTGCTGCCACTGTGCAGTTCCAGGTTTCTCTTAGACTAGCTGTATGCATGCACTGCCAATCTATATGATATAATTTCCTTGTACATATGTAGTTTTGCTACTTCTGTCAGGTGTTTAAAATTACATCTCATCTCCCACCCTGATAACTGTTTAAAAATGAGAGAGAAAGAGAATCGCACATCTACTGTTAAAACAGAGCAAGTCTCTGAAAACCTGTTGCTGGGGATCACAGACTGTGCTCAGGGCTAGCCTGCCTGCATCCTGAAATTGTCTAATCAGCCACCAAAAGAAACCAGATGCTGAACAAATGGGCTTTTGACCTGATTTGAGCAGGGCTTTCCTTAAAATGTATCGGCATAAACACCATATACAAGAGCCAGTAAAAACACACACTTACAAAAAGCCTTGCAAGGTAGTATTTTTAGTATGTTTTCTAGGTCCGCTTAAAGGCAGGCAGGAAGAGGGCTCTGTGGAGTTCTTTAGGAAGGGAATTTCATAGTTGTGGGGCCACCATTGAAAAGGCTCCATTTCTGGAAGCTGCCAGGCAAGACCTTTGTTAATAGCAGGACTGAGAGTGGGGTCATTGGTGCCAGGCTTAAGGCTCAGGAAGGTTATAATGGACATGGTAATTATACTGAGTTTCATAGTAAAGTGAGGGCTGGGAATGGTTCTCCAAGCTATGCTCAGATTCACAAATGCATGTTCACTACTTTAAAAAAGGAAGTTGCTAATTGGTTTCCTTTGTTCCTTTACTAGAGATAAAGAGCCTTCACTCTACTTCTCACAGGCTGCCTCATTTGTTCTCCAGATAAGTTACTGTACAATGCTCTGAATGTTGCCATGTGCCACCCTTTGATCATATAGTCATAGATTTGAAAGCGTCCTTAGAAGTCACCCAGTTCAACCCCCTGCCAGCTCAGTCCAGGAATCTTGCATCCCTGATAAATGGCCACCAAGCATCTGCTTAAAACACTTCCAGCGAAAGTGAGCCCACCACCTCCCAAGGAGACACTTTGTTCTATTGTCAAAACATAAGAATACTAAAAACGGCCCATTTAGTGCAGCATCTTGTACTCACAGTGGCCAATCAAGTGGCTTTGGGAAGCCTGCAGGTAGAGCATAATTTTATGAATTTAAGGGACGTGGGTGCCGCTGTGGGTTGAACCACAGAGCCTAGGACTTGCCGATCAGAAGGTCGGTGGTTCGAATCCCCGCGACAGGGTGAGCTCCCGTTGCTCGGTCCCTGCTCCTGCCAACCTAGCAGTTCGAAAGTACATCAAAAGTGCAAGTAGATAAATAGGTACCACTCTGGCGGGGAGGTAAACGACGTTTCCGTGCGCTGCTCTTGTTCGCCAGAAGTGGCTTAGTCATGCTCGCCACATGACCTGGAAGCTGTACGCCGGCTCCCTCAGCCAATAAAGTGAGATGAGCACCGCAACCCCAGAGTCGGTCACGACTGGGCCTAATGGTCAGGGGTCCCTTTACATTTACCTATGAAATAAATAAGACAACAGCCCTCCCCCATAGTTATGCATCAGAGCAAGCTTTCCTGCAATGTCCACCTATGTGCCCTAGAATCCTTGGTTAGGCGACATGAATGCCCGGCTTTGTGCTGTTTGATCTATGGCAGACCATTCATACAGCCTTTACTCCTTAGAAAATCCAGGAGTGGTGTCCATCGAGAACGTCCTCTGTGCAAACTCCATTGGAAACTCAACTGCCCCACTGTCTTTTGTGACTCCTGTGCATCCTGACAGGATGCTTGCCCAATGCCATTTTCTCAGATTCCCTTCAATGCAATATATAAAATTCAGCATGGTATAGAGAGAAGTTTCCCTCCCTCTCTCATGACACTGGAATTCGTTAGAAAATCCAAGATAGACAGAAGGGACTTCTTCATATAGCGTGCAGATGAATAGTGGCATTTGCCCTCACAAGATGTAGTGATGGCTATCAACAAGGATGAAACATTGATGGAGGAGAAGACTATCAATGGAACTAACCCTGATGGCAATGTTCTACCAGCCCTGCTGGAGGTAGTGTGTGTCTGGGTACCACATGGGTAGTGAGAGCGCTGTTGCAGTCATGTGCAGCTTGCAGGCTTCCCATAGGCATCTGGTTGGCCACTGGGAGAAGAGTATGTTGGACTCGATGGGCCTTTGACCTCCTTACCTTTTTAGACCAGGTTTTCAGTGAGAAGATAGCAAGGACTTCCGGAGGTGAGGTTGCTCGAAAGGGAAGCTGGGACTTCTGCGGGTGCCAATGAGCCGCAAAAACACTTGGACATGTCTCTGGTGGAGCAGAAAGTCTAACTCTTAATGAGCAAACTGCATGCGCAGCATTACTGGCTTGAAGAAAAGCCAGAGGGGGGTTGGTTGCCTCATTTTCATGGAGGGGGGCGCTCAGCTCTCCTCTTTGGAGGATGCCCTTCACCCGTGCATAGGATTTTCTCTTGTCCCACTGAGAGTGGGCTCAGTGCCACTTTATACTTTGGAGGATCATTAGCAGAAATCATTAGCTATAATACAGCCTCCCCCATAAATCTCGCCCCCTCCCCCTGCACCTGGACTGCTTGTCCATGCCTAATTTCCATCTCCCTAATTTTATGATTTGTCCCTCATTTGATGAGAGTCCCTTCCATTAATTGTGTAGTAAGTGCTTCCAGCGAAAAGGCTGCGGGGCTGACCCCATCTTGGAAAGACAACGGTTTGGTCTTTCCCCCCACTCCCCTCCCACCACTGAAGGATGGAAGTTCTGCTGAAATGTAATTGTTTCCCCTTCAAAAGGGCATCGCTCCAAATCTTAAAGGCACAGCAGCACTTGCGCAGTGCTAGGGGGGCTGCAGGATAGGGATGGCGGGGAGACACTCATTCTCTTCGTTTTTCAATGCAGACCATCTTAAATCACACTTTCTAAACCAACGCAAAAAATTGCAGCCATCCTCCAAAATATCTCTGAATTTTGTATTGCACGTCTCCAACACTCCCCCCAAAAAAACCCACAAATGAAAATTTGTAGCTGTATATGTATGCATAAAAATGTGCCTGTTATTAGAAATAACATACAAAATGTATTATATTAGAGAACATTGCTTGCAAAAGAAAACATATATATTGGGCAAAATTGCTTAAGAAAATGCATATATCACAAGAAGTGCATGTGGAAATGTGTGTGCAAACTTCTCAAAAAATAATAATCACGAATTTGTGTGGAAAAGTAGGCTAGAAAAATGAGAAAATTGACTGTAGGGTAGACGAAAACTTTGGGTCAGACTCTGGGTCATGGTGTCTCCTGTAGAAGACAGGGATAAGGGCAAGGGGGCATGGAAACTCCAAAACTGTGTGTCCTTCAGATGTTCAGAATAAAGGGAGGAGGAAGTGAAGCCCCTTAAAATCTCCTGATTTTGAAACCTGGGGCCCTTCCAGACTGATAATTTATTGCAGGTGCACTCTGCAGCATATTCTTGTCACAAAATTTGTGTGTTAGTAGTGGTGGATTTATTCTTCTTTACTAGTTGTTCTGGGATGCTTCCCCAATGCTACCAAATGATTGCAATCCAGAGAAGCTGCAGCGCAACAAAAGCAGGACAAAATTAATTAGAACATTTGTGGTATTAAAAAGTTACAGGATTTCAATAGGAAGTTCTGGGCTATGCACTGGTTGGTGTGACCACCCCAAAACCTTTGCAGGCGCAAACAGTATTGAAAGTGGGATGGTGTGTGACCATCCTGATAGCGTTGTGAGAACAACTCATCACGAACACACAAGAGGGCTCTGGTTTGCATATGTGGCAGAAAGGGAGCTGTTTTTGCTTGCCATGATATTTCTTTATTTAGCATGTAAACGTTGGGAAACCAATATTCACTTGTCCTGTACAAGTAGGAGTGAGACAAAGGCAGTGGATAAATGGAGGAAGAGAAGGAAGGGCCGTGTGCTCTCCATGAGCAGCCTGAAGAAGAAACTATGTGCACCTCTGGGCAGGATGAAGCAGGAATCTGCTTCAGCCTGCCCATCCAAGGCAGGAGGTGCAGACAAGGGCACAGTCCAAAAATGGGAAACCAGTTAGCTGAGGAACTGGAGGAAATCACATGTTGAGAAAATGGCAGGAGGCTGAGTAGTCAAGCAGGACAGCAGAGAGTAGAAAGGGTCACAGGCAAGAGTGAATTTAGACTCCTAGGTGTGGGTAGGAGAGTTCTGAGAAAGCAATTTCAGAAATCAGAAGCCACATGAGGCCAAAGTCAGGCTGGAGTCACCATGATCCAAGATGGTGGCGGCAGCAGCAGCAGGAAGGAGAATGGAGCAGAACCCTCTCACTCAGGGCAGCTTGCTCAGAGTGAGGAGCAAGCTCCAAGGCCAGGGATTTATATGGTTTAGTGGCCTGGGATTGGCCTCTTGGGATCAGGTGATGGAATGGTCAGGCAGGCTGGTGACTGGATGACACCCTTCAGACCAGGCTGACTTAGGAACCAGTGTGGCTGTGCTGCAGGAAGTATGGTGCTGGAGCCTGGCTGTTGGAAGCCCTGATCTGAGACCATCCCTTCCAGCATCAAAGGCTGGAAGACATGACAGTTTCACACATGGACCAGTGAGCTTGCACTTTTGCCTGAGCAGAGAATGTGCATAGTGACTGGGCCATGTTGGAGATATACCTAGTTTATCCTGTCAAGCTAGACACATTCCCCAGCATCGTTTGAAGACTAGGCATACCGACGAGAAAATATGCACAACCCCCCTTTCCTCATTGGTGCACATTTCCCCTGATGCGCCATCTGTGTGCACAATGGCTGGTGTTCATATGCATTCCCTGGCAAATTCATATTAATCACAACTTTGGCACACTGGGGGCAGCAGAGTTTTGTCAGTCCATATCTTCAGTCCTTTCCTGCTGCGCAACTGGTTTTCCTCACCAGAATGTCAGGAGTAGCAGCAGCTGCAAAGAGCACAGCAGCTGAAGCTTCAGAAGAGGGTGAAAGGACTCTTCGTTTTTCACCCTGCAGTTGGCAGTTGCCGACTGTCTCATTCTCACAAAGGCTGCGACTTGCTTCTCCAAAGACAGCAACAGGCGGCTTGGCCAAAGAGCTATATGTGCCAACTTTCTCCTTTTCTCTGCTCCCCCACACTGGCCTTCTCTGTGTTAAGTCTCTTCTTTAGGAACATCTTAAGATTCTTCCTCACCCCAAAATGCTCCAAAGAATCAAATAGTGACATGAGACTGTTTGCAGAATGGGGTGTATCCATTTAAGTCCTACTCAGAGTAAGCATGTTGAAACTAATGGACTTAAGTTAGGCTGTATAAATCATACACTTAAAGCCATTTGTTTTCATGCAGAAGGTCCTGGGCTTCATCCCTGTCATCTCCAATTAAAGAATCCTTGTCAAGGGTGCTGGGAATTATAGCTCTGTAAGGAGTAAACTAGAGTTCCCAGGACTTAAAATGCATGGTGTGTACACAGCCTTAGTCATATCTATTAAATAGATCTACTCTGAGTAGGACTAACATTGGTTACAACCCAATGTATTCATTTACTTAGTTATTACCGTCATTTTTTGCCCTGCCCTTTAAATTGCAAGATTAAAAATAAACATTTTTTTTAAAGGCACCCAGATAGTTAAAAGCAGCCATTCTAAAACAAGCAACCAACCAAACCAAAGTAAAAGTATGTTTAGAAAATATGGGAGCATAAGAAGGTATTTGCCCAGCTCCAAAATGGAATGACTGAGTTGCCAAGCAAAACTTCTTGAAAAGAGAATTCTGCAGTCAAAGAACCACCACCGCTGAGAAGGCCCTTGATCTCTCTGTACCAGTTCAGAAAATATGCAGAGCCAAATTTAAGACTGTGGTGCTTCCTAACCCCTACATCTGCATTCTGAACAAAAATTGAAACAGATGCCACATCCGCACCATACATTTAAAGCACTCCTATACCATTTCAAGAGACATAGATTTCCCCCAAGTTTGTTAAATGTGCTGAGAGTTGAAAGGAGACCCTTAGCAAACTACAGTTCCCAGGATGCTTTGGGAGAAGCCTGAAATTGGCAGAAGAGTGTGGATGGTGTGGAAGCAACCAGAGGAGCCCATCGGCTACGTCACACATTCCACCGCAAATCAAGCAAGCTTGCCAACCTTTATTGACGTGCAACATGTCTAATGCACAGATGCAACAAGCAAATTTCCCCCTTCCCCAAAAAGTGAACGCCAGAAGCCAATCCACATCTAAGAAGTGTTTATCTCATCTTGCCAAAGCTGCACTCTTTGACTCACCAGAGCTGTAGCTCAGGAGTACAGCACATGATTTGTGTGCAAAAGGTCCCAGATCTAATCACTGGCATCTCTAGGTAGAACTGGAAAAGTAGTTTGTCTGCAACCCTGAAGAACTGCTGCTAGTCACATGTCATCATCATCATCATCATCATCATCATCATCATTATTATTATTATTATTACCATACCACCCTTCATCCAAAAATCACAGGGCAATGTATACTAGTTGCAGTAGACAATATTGACCTAAATGAAGCGACAGTCTGACAGCTTCCTATGAGACCCTTGAGTGTTTTGCCAAATTTTTATAACAGCTAGAAAAATGCCCTATGATCATCATCAACTGAACTCACCGTTTTTGTAGAAGGCTGTGGAGAATTTTATACTCGGGTTTGTACTCTGGGCTGAAAAAAATATATAAATCAAAACTGCACACCAAGCAAAGTGGCATTTGGCCACCTTTATGAATTACGAAGGTATGCTTACAGCACATCATGTGTTGGTCATGGAGACCAGCAAAGAGTGATTTACAATATAATGAAGCCATATCCTCTGACCACAGAAGACCTTTTCCAGCTCCTCTTGTCAGGGCTGGCCCTACCATAAGGCAGAATGAGGCAGCTGCCTCAGGCGACTAATTTTCAGTGTCATGAAAGGGCAGCAAAATGTTAGGTTATTTAATTGATTGCTGTTGAATTTTTACTGGCAGGGATGGGGAGAGGTGCTTTTCTGCCTCAGGTGTCAACATTACTTGACTGGCCTTGGGTATTATGGACTATGTGCCTTGACAATGACTGTGTTATACCTCCCCTGTCGGAGGCAATATGTTTCTGAATTCCTATTGCTGCAAACTGCATGAAGGGAAACTTACTGTTGCAATCAGGTCCTGCATGTGGGCTTCCCATTGTGAGAACAGGATCCTGCACTAGATGGGCATTTGGCCTGATCCAGTAGCAAGGCTTTTCTTGTGTTCTTAGGAGGGCCCCAGGCATCAAATGTCATGGGCTAGCCCTGATTTTTAGGGCTCGTCCACACATCTGCTTATCCCGGAATTAGTTTTTCTGTGGATTGCCATGGGTTCCGATTCAGTGGTAAACAGTGAGTTTTCCAGGGAAAGTTGTGTGACAAATGATTAAATGCTTGGACCCATGCCTAGAAAGCACATGGCAAGTGGAAAACCTCTCTGATCTGTGCTTTCTAGTCACAGAACAAGCAGGACTATGGGTGAGCCCTTACTTGCTGAAATTCCTCAAACCTGCTTTGACCTCAGTGGTACAGCCATTTGTTTTCATGCAGAAGGTCCTGGGATTCATCCTTGCCATCTCCAATTAAAGGATCATTTAGCAGGTGGCGGGAAAGACCTTACCATAAGCTTGCACCAATGGGGGCAAGGTTGTACTGTAGATGCAGCAGAGTCCAAACGCTATCCAGAGACAAAGTCAGGCAAGGTCTATATCACAGGCAGTTCAGGCAAACACGGCAAGGCAAGGAGACTAGGAACCAGAGACCTGTGTCATCATTATTCAGCTTGGACCCAAACATTTTGACATCGGTGCTCTTGGGGGCTGAAGCAGCAGCTCCACCTCCTCCTCTGACAGTTCCAGGAGTTTTTCATCAGCTGTCAACCTGGAGGGATCATTGGCATTGGATTGGGGGGGGGCTGCCTGTTCCTTGAGGGCCTGTGGGGTGTCTGGAACATCCTCTGAGGAGTCTATGCCTGGTACCAGGAAAGGGCTTTGCATGGCAGTGGGGGGTGGAGCCAGCTAGACAGAGGAGAAGAGACTCTCATGCCAAACCAAAAGAAAAACTGACAGGGACAGAATTAGAAGAACCCTACTATGCGGGATGGGATGTGGGTGGTGCTGTGGGTTAAACCACAGAGCCTAGGACTTGCCGATCAGAAGGTCAACGGTTCGAATCCCCGTGATGGGGTGAGCTCCCGTTGCTCGGTCCCAGCTCCTGCCAACCTAGCAGTTCGAAAGCACGTCAAAGTGCAAGTAGATAAATAGGTACCGCTCCGGCGGGAAGGTAAACGGCATTTCCGTGCTCTGCTCTGGCTCGCCAGAAGCGGCTTAGTCATGCTGGCCACATGACCCAGAAGCTGTACGCCGGCTCCCTCGGCCAATAAAGCGAGATGAGCGCCGCAACCCCAGAGTCGGTCACGACTGGACCTAATAGTCAGGGGTCTCTTTACCTTTACCTTACTATGCGGGTTACATCTATGCACCAGACCAAGCCAGAGCAGGAGTCTCTTTCATTTGCTATTTGTGTGAATATTTAAAATAATGCAGTTTATATGGTCAACGTGTGATCATATATGTAGCTAATTTATAAGGACTGATACCTCTGAGTACATATGGGTTTATTTCACATTGTTAATATTTCTCTGTGTACAGTTGGAAAAAGGAGAGAGAGGGGAGTTGGGGAAAAAATGTTATTTGGACCTGTTTGAAGGTCAGGTCTCCCCAAGGTTATCTGCCTCCCCCCCCCTCTTGAATCTGTAAAGTAATGGTATTCACACTCAGTACTTGAGAAGTGCTTCTTTTTATAGCCCTTCCAGATGACAAATAATCCCTCTTTTTGAAGTCCTTTTTAAGGCATTGTTTCCCTGGGTGCAGAGAGCACTTTGCAACTGGCTTTTCTTGGAAAGGAGGAAATTCCAGCCCCTTTGTGCTCAGAGAAGGGGGTGGAGAGTGAGAAATCCTCCTGACCTCCTAGAGCCCAGCACACACGCTCTTTCACCAGCAGGACCCTGTGCAAAGAAGGTTAGTGGGCAAGTGTAACAGGAGACTCTTCCCCTGCTCCCTACAAGGGATCTGAGGTAGGGACAGGCAGGTCACATCCACATCATATACTGAAACCACGTGGCTCCCCCTTCCCAAGGAATCTTGGGAACTGTATTTTGTTAAGGGTGCTGGGATGGCAGCTCTGTGATCTCCTTTCCATATGTATTCTTTGGCCCTGGTGGAAACCCTTCCCTCCCCCACCCCGGTTACATGTGTGCGTGTGCGTACACACACATCCCTTGATGTGGATACAAGCCAAACAGTTAGGCCCTGACTCGGGTTTGAGGCAACTATTTTCCAGTCCTGTCTGGAGAGTCCGGAGATTGAATTTATTTCTGCATGCCAAGCAGGTTTTCTACCTTTGTGCTCTGGTTGCCATGTCAGCCTCCATGACAGTTGTGTTCCTTTTGCCAGACTTTGGTTTGTTTTCCATCAGCGCAGGCCTTGGCACCTGGTACAAGCCAGGCCTTTACTGCCCCGAGGCTCTGGAGCAACCGTCATCCCTCAAGTGCAACGCTCTACCTCTTTGCTTCCTTTTGGAAAGAGCTGCAAAGTGCATCTTTTTCTGCTGGTGTTTGGTTTAACACGCAAAGAACCTGGTGCTCTGACAGGTTATCAGCAGACACCTTTTACGTTTTCAGTAATTGCTTTTATGACATGCTTGCAGTTTCACCATCAGCCTGTTTCATCTGAGCTTCAGGAACCTGAGTTTTTCAGGAATCTCTGAAAAGCACCTTCCCTGAAGCTTTGCAGATCTATCGAAAAAGGATTGATTAACTGATCGGGTGCTTAAAAGCCTTACTATCCATTGGTCAGAACTTTTTTGGTCAGTCTCGGTGTATCCAAGTGGCACTGAGGGTGCATCTGAAGCATGCTGAGGTGTGTGTAGGCACATTACCTGGTGCAATGGATGCACCAAGGGGATCTAGTGAAGCTCACTGGGTGGCCTCAGGCATGCCATGATCTCTCTGTTCAACCTACCTCTCAGGGCTGTTATGCAGACAGCAATGGATAGTCTCAAGTATGCATGAGACAAAATTGTAAAAAAGTAAAATAAAAATAAAAAAGAACCGATTTATTGCAACATGTGACAGAATCTGATTTCCTTTTATTATGTTAGTCAGATGGCCCTGGTTTAGGTGGGGAGACGTAATGAGAAGAGAAAAATTGAGGAAGAACACCCTTTTTTTGTGCCCCCGCTTTGCTGGTACCCTAAGCAAGTACTTATTCTGTCTATTGCCACTGGCAAAACACTTTTCTGAGAGGCGGTCAAATGCTTTTTGAGACACAGGTCTTACAATGTGTACCTTACAATGAGGAACATCCAATGTTTAAAGCAAACTTCTGTGAAAAGGGAAGGGATTGGGCTTGCTTTGTTGGCGGGGGCCAAGCAGTAGACAAACTGCAAAGGACTCTATATCTTTAGAAAAGGAGCTGTGTGTAAATGATCAATAATAAACAAGGAGGTGGCGGACAGAGAGGGGAGGGAATCTTAAAGGAAGGAGGGCTTGCCATGAGCTGATTGGGTGAATAAATGGATTTCTCAGGTCTCATGATAGCAAACGATATCTCAAATGTATTAAGTCACAAAGAAAAATTAGATAGTGTAAGCTGAGCCATCCTGCATGGGGTGCTGAACTTTTTCGATGACTTTAGAAGGCCGTGTTTACAGTAACTCCAGCTCACAGCTCAAGGAAGACGCAAGCTGTTTGGGAGAGGAGAGGAACCAAATCTCTCTCTCCCCCACAGCCCTTTTTATGTACCCCAAATGCACATGCACCTGTTCTCTTAGGCAACTTGGTTTAGATACTGTTGCCTTTTTCTGCTTTCATTTATTGTACTTTGCTTTTTTATCATGAAAAAAGCACATAATATATGTATGTATTTTGCTTATCGGGGGTGATAACATTGAAATGGAACACAAGGCCATTTTAAATAGCAGTCAATTGCCTTCCCCACCCTGATAGGGCCATTAGCTGTTGCCTCTCCAGATTTTTCCACATCTATATTCCCAGTAGTTGTTTTTATTTTCCGTTTTTGGCAGCGGGAAATGGTTTAAGGAATACTTTTAAAGGGCCTTTAATCCTTTAGGGGTGGAAAATAAACCTTTCAGGGAAGTATTTTTTGTAAAATAATCATTCCTGGCTTAAACAGCCCCCCCCACACACATCACACATTGAAAGCATCTATAAAAGCACATGGCTTCCTTTCCCAAAGAAATATGGGGAAGTACCATTCATTAAGCTTGCTAGGAATTATAGTTCTGTGAGAGGTAAACTACAATTCCCAGGATTCTTTGGGGAGAAGACATGACTGTTAAAGGGGTATACTGTAAATGTGCTTTAAACGTATGGCACGTATGTCACCATGTCACATCCACACCACACATTTAAAGCATATTGATGATGTATTACTGCAACACATTATACATGGGGCTGCCTCTGAAGACTGTTCTGAAACTTCAGCTAGCCCAAAATTCATTGTCCAAGCTGCACATCAGGGCAAGATGGTTTGAGCATATAATGCCATTCCTGGCCTGAACAAACGGGCTGCCAGTTAGTTTCTGGGCCCAATTCAAAGTGCTAGTTTTGACCTATAAAGCCTTAAATGGCTCAGGACTGCAGTACCTCAAGCACTGCCTCTCCCCATATGAACTGGCCCAGACTCTGCAATCAACACCTGAGGGCCTTCTTCATGTGCCTCCTCCATGAGAGGTCCAGAGGGTGGCAACACGAGAACAAGCCTTTTCTGTGGTGGCTTCCCATTTGTGGAATGTTCTCCCTAGGGAGGCTTGCCTGGCGCCATCATTATACACCTTTAGGTGCCAGGTGAAAGCATTCCTATTCTCTCAGGCCTTTGTCTAATTTAACAGTCTATAACCTTTCAAACTGGGAGGGGTTTATTGTATTTGTTATTGTGATATGTATTTTTGTGTTTTTATATTGTAAACATCCCTGTGATCTTCAGATGAAGGGTGGTATAGAAATTTAATAAGTCATAGTAATAATAATACCCATAAGAGCATAATAATTATGTATACTCAAGCACCATTCCTTCTGTTTCTGATGATCAGGCTGTAAGTGCCATTGATTATGTGGCCAAAATGGCCCCACCACAGAGAAGAGGGAGGTTTTGGGGTGGTGGCTTCCCTTCCCACTGAGATACGACTGTCATGGACTCTAAATATTAACTTCACCCCCGGAGGCGCACTCCATTGCCTCTTGAGACAATGCAGGGAAGTCTGACCAGGTAACTTGTGTGCCTCCTTTGGCTGATGCACCCCCTCATGTCTCTTTATCTTTAAACCAACCTTGGATTAGACTGCAACCCTTCGAAAAGGGGACACCTTCGAATAGAGGACTGTCCTCTGTTAAGTAGGACACCCTACACAGTTTATATTACCAACCCATATTCTGCCCCCTTGTTTGCTTGTACATTTGTTTGACCATGTCATCCCAGAATGTGAACATACCACGTCCTACAAAATTTCCAGGGTGGCTTATGAGAGCAAGATAACAGGATAACAGTGCTGGGAGGCCAAGTGGGCCTCCCTGGGTAGGGAATTATATGGGCTGTCACCAAATAGAATGTGACACTCTGGGCAGAAATGACTGGCAGAATCCGAGACCAGGGAGAGGAGATGGTGGAGGAAGATTGGAAGAAATTTAAAATTTATTTGCAGAAATATTGTAAAATTTATGAATGTTAAGGACATTGAAATGAACTGCAACAAAGTAAAATGTAAGATTGGATTAACAACAGATAAATTAATAGGATATGAATTTGCTGAATTAATTTCTAAAAAGGGATACAAGAATGGGAGATGTGAGGAAGTCGGGAAAATAAGCTAATTGAAGATGAGAATTAAGAAAGAGGGAAATTTTTGTTTTTTGTTAATATATGTGTTTTTATCTCTTTTTTCTTTTTTCTTTTGATGTGTTTAATGTTTGCATTTTTGTATTGTATTGTTTTCTGTGACTTTGTATTTTCTTTGTCTTTGTATGTTTTTCTTATTGTGAAACTTAATAAAATATTTATTAAAAAAAAAAGAAGAATGTGACACTCTGGTCTCTACCAACCCTATCTCGGGATAAGCAGTGTCAAGGACAAGGATTTGGATTCCACTTCATCAGGCGGTGGAGACAAGGACTCCAAACCTGGAGGAGAAAGGCATGCAGGGCTGGCCTCTCCAAAGGTGACCTCAATACATATATGTAGGCCAGCCAGGTGACTGCCAGCTCCTTTTGTTGTAGTGATTTTCATCCATTAATTACACGTTTCACAAAGAAATACTGTCTTACATCATTCTGTCCACCTCGTGCACTTCTTATGATATGCTGGGCAGATCCAATCGTAGGTTGGCATGAGTTTCCCAAGCTGGGTTGAAGCAGCAATGGCAAGGTAATATCCAGAAGACTGGGGTTGTAGCTGATGGAGTACAGGTTGAGTCCAGTAGAGCAGAAGCCAAAGTTACGTTGTGCAGGATTGCAATCGTAGATAGGTAGCCGTGTTGGTCTGCCATAGTCAAAATAAAAAAATTCCTTCCAGTAGCACCTTAAAGACCAACTAAATTAGTTCTTGGTATGAGCTTTCGTGTGCATGCACACTTCTTCAGATATCTGAAGAAGTGTGCATGCACACGAAAGCTCATACCAAGAACTAACTTAGTTGGTCTTTAAGGTGCTACTGGAAGGAATTTTTTTATTTTGAGGATTGCAATCGGCAATGCAAAGCACAGTCTGTCAGGACCCTGGACAGGTCACTGTGACTGGCTAGAACTTGCCCAAGCACAGCTGTTGTCTCAGCAGCATGCAGAGGTCTTCTGAAGGTTGGTTGATCTGGGTTTGCTGCTAAACCCACGTCCTCTAAGTTGCTGTCTGTTTCTTATGCCATTGCTTGATTCTGTTGATGTAGGGAGAAAGGCCATAGCTTAATGGTGGTAGATAGTACTGAGCTAAATGGACAGTACACGGCAGCTTCCTGTGCTTGTAATGTAATCTATTGTACAAAGATCACCACCACATCCATTCTTCCACCCATCTTTTGTGTCTGGCCCTGGCGAGCACTGGCATCTCCCCCACCTGCAAGGGAATGGAGTCCTCAGGCTGGAAAATGTTCTGTTGTTGTTGTTGTTGTTGTTGTTGTTGTTGTTGTTGTTGTTGTTGTTGTTGTTTGTACCCCACCCATCTGACTGGGTTGCCCCATGCATTGAAATATATGTTGGGGGGCACACTGCAATGAACAGCCTTTTCAGAAGAGGAGAACCAGACAAAATCACCCCCTCCCTAACTAGCAACACACCTGCACAATTCCTTGCCCCTAGGCATCCTTGGAGGGCAGGGAGACTTGAGACAAAGACTTTGAGGCTCATCCGAGCCCTCAGATCACATGAAGGTCTTTGAGGTCCCGCCAGGTCTGATTTGATTAGTATTCCGTATTTATAATATCTCCATAATGGTAAAACAAAGGAAAACAAGCCCAGAGAATGCATTTTTAATCATCAATCATTGCTCTTTGTTTGTTGTGAATGAGTGGCAAAGTGGGATATCGAGCCTCCTGTAATCTTCTGTTTTTTCACCTCAGCTGCTGCAGCAACTGAGTGTGCAAGAAGGCAAATGGGAAGGGGGGGGAGTGAGCAATGTAAAGCTGCCAGATATAAAATTCAGAACAGGGTCACTTTCGAACAAGTCTCTTGCAAAACCTAAGTAGGAGAGATAAGGAGACATGTGAGGGAGGCTATACAAGGCATGGTTAGTTAGAAAAGCATATTTAGGGCCTCTGTGAACTGGAGTTTTTGTGGGTGTCTTTTGGAACATGTCATTGATGCAATACTACTACTTGAGTGTGGGTTTATACTGAACTGTCTACACATCGTTCTGCTGTATCAGTTGCTCTGTGATGCTTCCCCAGTGTTACCACATGCAGTCGCCTGGAGGGGCACACTTGCACTATAGAAGTGGGAGAAAAACCAAACGTGGAGCATTTGTGGTAGGAAAAGTGGGATTTGCACTGACTAGAAGCTGTGGGGCTTGCACTAACTGAAAACAAAGCGGCATGTCCACTGCCAGACGTTTTGGAGGTGCGAACAGTATTGAAAGTGGGATTGCATAACACCATCCTGATACCACCATGAGCACAAATCAGGAATGCACAATATAAAGGAGGTCTGGAAGGACTCTTAGTGTGAGCAGAAAGTTGCTCACACCAAGGATCCAGGAAGGAACCTTGAGGTTTTATGCTGTCCCTTTGTATTATCTGACCACCACTGAACTAGAAACTAGAAAATACGACCCTCCGACCAGCAGGTTCAGTAGCATGTAACCAAAGCAACATGGCACACAGGAAGTCAGACCAGTGGTTCATCTATCTCAGTAATGGTTACACTGACTGGCAGGGGCCCTTCAATGTTTACATCAGGAGACATTCCCAGTCTTGCCTGGAGATGCAAGGAACTGAATTTCAAGACCTTCTACATGCAAAGCAGATGCTCTGCTGTTGACCTACAGTCTGCCAAAAGCAGTCAGCAGCTCCTTCTTCTGGCATGCTGCTGTAGTGGCACAGGAAACAAGGGTGCAGTTTGGGAATAAGACACATTTAAAACTGGAAGAGTAAATATGCAAAAGGACAAGCCATACAGTGTATGGGTCTAAGAAGAGCATTAGAAGAGGCTTCTGGGTCAGCCCAACGGCCGAGTCTAGCATCCAGTTATTGCAGTAGCCGATGCTGTGGGAAACCCTCAAGGAGGACCCAGGCACAAGGGCACTCCCCTCTCATGTGGGTCTGGTTGTCCAGTACCTGGTTGATACCCCACCCCTCTATGGTTCACCTTAATGCTAAAAGAGAGTAATTTGCACAAAGCCACTCCCTTCTAGTAGGATGATACCTGAGCTAGAATTTGAACCAAATGGCCTGAATTGAATATTAGTCCTATACAGGCCTATTGAAATCAATGGACATGACTAACATAGGCCTATTAATTACAACCCCAAATCTCAAGCCCTGGATCTGAAACCCGAGGAATGCCATAGGCAGGAATTCCATGTGTGTCTCTGTCCACCAGACTCTGGTGGAGAAACCAGGCAGGTCAACCACCACCAGTGGTCAAAGCAGGTCCTGTGGTTCATAGAATCATAGAGTTGGAAGAGACCACAAGGGCCATCGAGTCCAACCCCCTGCCAAGCAGGAAACACCATCAGAGCACTCCTGACATATGGTTGTCAAGCCTCTGCTTAAAGACCTCCAAAGTAGGAGACTCCACCACACTCCTTGGCAGCAAATTCCACTGTCGAACAGCTCTTACGGTCAGGAAGTTCTTCCTAATGTTTAGGTGGAATCTTCTTTCTTGTAGTTTGGATCCATTGCTCCGTGTCCACTTCTCTGGAGCAGCAGAAAACAACCTTTCTCCCTCCTCTATGTGACATCCTTTTATATATTTGAACATGGCAATCATATCACCCCTTAACCTCCTCTTCTCCAGGCTAAACATGCCCAGCTCCCTTAGCCGTTCCTCATAAGGCATTGTTTCCAGGCCTTTGACCATTTTGGTTGCCCTCCTCTGGGCACGTTCCAGTTTGTCAGTGTCCTTCTTGAACTGTGGTGCCCAGAACTGGACACAGTACTCCAGGTGAGGTCTGACCAGAGCAGAATACAGTGGCACTATTACTTCCCTTGATCTAGATGCTATACTCCTATTGATGCAGCCCAGAATTGCATTGGCTTTTTATCTGCCGCGTCACACTGTTGGCTCATGTCAACTTTGTGGTCAACCAAGACTCCTAGATCCTTTTCACATGTACTGCTCTCAAGCCAGGTGTCCCCCATCTTGTATTTGTGCCTCTCATTTTTTTTGCCCAAGTGCAATACTTTACATTTCTCCCTGTTAAAATTCATCTTGTTTGTTTTTGCCCAGTTCTCTAATCTGTCAAGGTCGTTTTGAAGTGTGATCCTGTCCTCTGGGGTGTTAGCCACCCCTCCCAGTTTGGTGTCATCTGCAAATTTGATCGGGATGCCCTTGAGTCCATCATCCAAGTCATTGATAAAGATGTTGAATAAGACCGGCCCCAGACAGAACCCTGTGGCACCCCACTAGTCACTCTTCTCCAGGATGAAGAGGAACCATTGATGAGCACCCTTTGGGTTCGGTCAATCAGCCAGTTACAAATCCACTGAGTGGTAGCATAGTCAAGACCGCATTTTACCAGCTTCTTTACAAGAATATCATGGGGCACCTTGTCAAATGCCTTGCTGAAATCAAGGTAGGCTACATCCACTGCGTTCCCTTCATCTACCAGGCTTGTAATTCTGTCAAAAAACGAGATCAGGTTAGTCTGACATGACTTATTTTTCAGAAATCCATGCTGACTATTGGTGATCACAGCATTCCTTTCTAGGTGCTCACAGACTGTTTGCTTAATGATCTGCTCCAGAATCTTCCCTGGTATTGATGATAGACTGACTGGGCAGTAATTATTTGGGTCCTCTCTTTTCCCCTTTTTGAAAATAGGGACAACATTTGCCCTCCTCCAGTCTGCCAGGACTTCGCCTGTTCTCCAGGAAATCTCAGCCTTACTCCTATAAATGCATCCCCGTCTGATCAGCTTCCTGCTGTTGCATTCTTAGTCTTCCTGACCAGGATCAAGGCACCATGAACCGTTCAGAATCATCTGTTGGCAAGGCCACCTTAAAAGAGGAGGGACAGGCTCCAAATTCTTCCTTCACCTTACCTGCTTTCTCGGAACAGAAACTGAAAAGTGGCTAAGGGCTTACTAAATGGAATTGAACTGCTCAAGCGAACCGTGGAACCTGCCCCCCCCCCCGACATTCACCAGCTCCTCACAAGAACAATTAGCTGAGCAGAAGCGGCCATTTTACATGTGGAGGGCCTAGCAGCCTCCTCCTTATCTGCTCAAAGTGTCGGTTTGAAATCAGCAGCATCCATCCATTGGAGGAGAGCTGGGAGTGAGCCCTGGAGGAAAAATGGAACAAGCATCCAACATATGTACCCTATTGAAAAATAATAAAAGGAAAATAACTTTGTCATTACCCAACATTGGTTGGCCTGGTTATGGGCTTCTCTCTCTCTCTCTCTCTCTCTCTCTCTCTCTCTCTCTCTCTCTCTCTCTCTCTTTCTATCTCTCTTTCTATCTCTTCTCTCTCTCCCTGTTGCCCTCACCACTTTATTATTCGCACCATAAATAATGCTTCCAATTTAGCCTTCCAGGTGACCATCCACTCCTGCCACTTTTACAATGGTCTAACACTTAATCAGGAATCAAAGCCATGTGGGACACTGACAAACTGGAACGTGTCCAGAGGAGGGCAACCAAAATGGTCAAAGGCCTGGAAACGATGCCTTATGAGGAACGGCTAAGGGAGCTGGGCATGTTTAGCCTGGAGAAGAGGAGGTTAAGGGGTGATATGATAGCCATGTTCAAATATATAAAAGGATGTCATATAGAGGAGGGAGAAAGGTTGTATTCCGCTGCTCCAGAGAAGCGGACACGGAGCAATGGATCCAAACTACAAGAAAGAAGATTCCACCTAAACATTAGGAAGAACTTCCTGACAGTAAGAGCTGTTCGATAGTGGAATTTGCTGCCAAGGAGTGTGGTGGAGTCTCCTACTTTGGAGGTCTTTAAGCAGAGGCTTGACAACCATATGTCAGGAGTGCTCTGATGGTGTTTCCTGCTTGGCAGGGGGTTGGACTCGATGGCCCTTGTGGTCTATTCCAACTCTATGATTCTATGTATCATATACCTGGAAAAAAAACTGTTGGGTGGCCATGTGCACTACTTTACACAGGACAGTCCTCTGTGAATCAGGGTTTCCCAAACCTCTGAGTTCATTGCCTCCTGGAGGAGCCTATAAAGTTGTCATTGACTCCAATCCAAACGCTTGGAGAAAGGAAATAAATATCCATGTGTCATCAACAACCACTTTGAAAAGTGAAGCTCTGCACACTTTTGTTAAACTATAAAACAGTAAGGCCTGAGGATTGTAAAGCTGTTGCATTGTGGCATCCTCTTTTTAAATACAGATGTTCCTCCTTGGCGAAAGGGGTGCACTCTGTACATGCCCTTGCTCTTTATTCCCATGGCTCAAAGTTCCTTATTAAACATTTGCTTCCTAGGCCCTTTTCGATCACTTTTCAACCCCGGAGTATTTATTCACCCCTTGCACAGTCCCAATACTCCCCCCAGGGGTGGAGGTGGTCATTATTGGCCACTTTTAGGAGCCCTGCTCTGTTTGAAGTTGTCCTCTGTTTGAAGGACTCTCCAATCCAAGCCTGGTTTAAAGATAAGCCACCCTAAGGAGGGAGGGCAGGTGGGGTCCCTGAAGTTGCCCATTAACAGTTTGCATCTGGACAGCAGACCGAACAGGCACACATGTCACCTGGTGTCTTTTTATCTGTGGTGAGATATATTGCATTTCTGTTTAAATCATAGTAATTACTTTTACATTTGCACGTGCAAATTGCCATATGCAAATTTTCATGGAAATAGGTCCCCCCCCATCATCTCTTTTGTTGGGGCTGCATAACTGGCCACCCTGCAGTCATGGGGTGTCATATATTCAAGGAGTATTCCATGTGCCTTAATCAACATCAGAACTGGGACAGAAGAGGAGCCCCTTCAGAACAGACTTAAAAGGCCCATCTAGCCCAGCATCCTGCAGGTAGGGCCAGATTAACCATTAGGAGTAATAAGGATATATAAGCTTAGGTCCTCATACTTTTTAGGCTCTCAGTTTCCCAGGTCAGCCATGAACCTGGTGACAATTATAGGGTTGTTGTTGTTGTTGTGAGGCTGGGGTGAAAGGGAGATTCCTGTATGTATGCCATTTTGTGCTCTTTGCCATAATTAATGACTATGCCAATGCCAATGGAAAAAGTTTTTTTTAAAAAAAGAAAGAAAAAGAAATGAGTGTAGTGAATATTCCATGCTTATTTTCTCTTTGATTGAAATACATTTGTTTAATTTAAGATCATGTGTTTGCTGACTTTATTAACTGCTTGCAAGAATATAATAATGCATAGGCTCTTGCCTCCTGTCAATCTAAGGCTCCCTCATATCCTTAATCTAAGTCCCAGAGCAAAACACTCTGGATCATTTCTGAAGGCCAATTTGATCTAGCTCTATCCCTCCTTGGCCTTTTGCCGTAGACCCTAGATCTGTTGGATGAAAGAGTCTTCAGATCTTCCTCTTGGAAGAAAAGTAGAGTTGGATCCAGTGCCTTGCAGACAAGGAGTGGCAGTCCAGGCACTTCTCTCTGTGTGTGTCTCTCTCTCCTGTCAGTTCCTTTCCCAGCTCTACACCTGACTCAAGGTGTGGCCTTGAGCAATAGCATGCGTTGGTTTCTGAACCTATGAAATGGGAACAAACAATAAAAGGACACCTGCCTCAGCAGGGTGGTGAGAGGCCTAATTAACAAGCAATTAGAAAGAACATCCTGTCTCAAAGATGCAAAGGACTTTGTCAGCGGATGAACATTTCAACTATGCAACCGGAGAACCTAACAAAGTTAACGTTCAGGATCACAGATATTTTGCCATGTCTGTGGAATTATATCTAGCGCAACTGGAGTCATCATCAGATGTCTGTGTTTTGTAGGCATAAAATTAAAGAGCAAAAGGAAAAGGAGAGTGGCAGCATCAGGCTGCAGCCAGATGTGGAGTGAGATCCAGGAACCAGAAGCCATGTGCCACAATTCCGGATACAGTGGATACAGCTGCTGCCCACGCAAATTCTCAGCCTGACATGGACATTTTGATAGCCCTTCTATGTCAAGGGGAAAGAAGGTACAGTCTATTGGGTGGAGTCACTCTAGAGCCTAGGGACCGTTTTGCTGTCCATGGAAGGCTCTACCCTTGAGCAGCAGCATATCCTCCAATATTCCTCAGATGAAAATAGGGACATTTCTCACTCCACTGCAACTGACCTTCCTCAACCCCCCATTTTTGGGTCATCTTTGTCCCCACCTGCAGACCATTTCCTATTGGAAGAAGGGCAGGTGCCATCACCACTACATCAACAGCACACACACCCTTCATCATCCTGAGAAAACCCCTTAATCATTATTTTATTTATTTTATTTTATTATTTTATTTTATTCATTTTTTCTTTGGTAGATTTACAAAAGGAAAAACACACACCAATATAATAATTTGAGGAAGGGACAAGATTAGAAATGGACGCACAAAGCTTTTTTTTAAAAAAAAAATATCAAGATTCCTTGCACTCCACTTTGTTCCTCCTTTCTTCCTGCCCAGGGCAGCCCTGCCTTCTGTCTGCCCCTCAGAGCCAGTGCATCACACAGGGCTGGGTTTCAGCAGCCGCAGCCTCTCCTCCTCCTATGAGACTGGCAGTGGCGGCCATGGAGAGCCCATGGGATGCTCCCTCACAGCCACCGTTGTCGCTCAGGGCAAGCACTGGCTCATCCTCTTCCCCGAGCTTGGAAGCAGCAGCAGTGGCAGGGGAAATAGAGACATTTCAGGATCAAATCACTAGCCAGGATAGCTTTCATAAATCCAGAACTGTCCCTGGAAAATCGGGACACTTGGAAGGTATGCACCAGTGATTCATTCAGAAATGTGTAAAGCCACAGGTTTCTGAAGTCTGAACACCCATGCATTTAAGACTGAATGTTGGTGGCATGATCTCTTTCTGATAGCCCCTGTAGCTACAGCCCCATGGAATGTCCATAGCCATACTCCAAAGGGGAGACAAAAAAGTAATGCAGCTGTATTGCTCCATGTATTTGTCTACACCCCCACCCACAAAGAGCAGCAGTAAGTAACACCATACCCAATTCATTTGTATAAGCGTGGCTGCAATCCTAGGCATGGTTTACTTAGGCGTAAGTTCTATTGAACTGAGTGGTGCTTACTTCTGACTACATAGGCTCGATGCGGGTTCACCTTGAGCTTTAACAACAGTTCTTCAGCCAGCTGAAATTCAACCTTCAGCTTTTAATTAGAAACGGAAGCAATCTTGCAAAGAAATGTTTGTAGGATGCTAGCAGCATGAAGTAGGAACCCCATCAGTTATTTATTTTTATTTATTACACTTATATTCCACCCATCCAGTCGAGTTCTCTGGGCAGTTCACAAAAACAAATAAAGCCCCAAATCCAATTCACACTATTATTATGTATGAGAACTGTCCTTGCCTGGCACTGAAAAAGTTCTCATTGCCGGTGCCAGGCATGCTTTGCTGGGGAGAGCATTAGACTGATTGGGAGGGCACCACTGAAAAGCCCTGATAGATGGCACTCCTCATCACATGGACTATTTGGGCCACTTATCCTTCCAGTGACACTAATGATAAAGAAGGAGAACTGGGCACAAATTGAAGTAAATCCAGAAAATCAGTCTAATTCAAGAGTGGCTAGACTTGCTCAGTAATAGCCCACTCCAGAACCTTACCAAGTAAGAGTATGTTTGCAATCAGTCTGTTGAGTATGTATGTCCATTGATGGAGAATCTCCTCCCCTCCCACGTTATAACTGGGTCCTCCACTGAACCATACTTGCAATCAAGAAATGTATACTAACGTTCAATTGAAATCTTCTGTCCTGCAAATTAAGACCTAGTCCTGCCTTCTCGGGCAGAAGACAGGTCTTGCCCTCTTCAATGTAACAGCCCTTCAGGTATATGAAAAGTGTTTTCATGCGTGTCCACCTTCTCCCACACTCCTGCTTCCCTTCCCTGGATGCATCCATGCCTTACATTTAAAGCACATGGCTTCCCCCAAAGAATCCTGGGAAGTGTAGTTTACCCCTTAAAGAGCTACAATTCCTAGAACCCTTAACAAACCACAGTTCCCAGGATCATTCTGAGGGAAAGTCATGTACTGTACTTTAAATCCCTGGTGTATATACAACGTGCCCCGTTCCTTCAACCTTTCATCATTGGTCTTGTTTTCCATACCTTTGTTGCCCTTCCCAGAACTCCTTCTAGTCTGTCCTTCCTAAAGTGCGGCATCCAGATTTTGCAGTTTGGGGGAGGGGGCATTGTAATTTATTATTTTGAACCATCTTTGGAGACATACCAGTAACAACGTAACCTCACCACTCAAGAAGTTCACAGGACCAATTTTATATCTGGTTCAAGTTGGCTTGCTTCCATCCATGATCTGCATGCTTTTTTCTGCTCATTTTCACCAGCTAAGGCAACAGGGTGGAGATGTTGGGGGGGGGGGGAGAGGTTAACCCTTCAGGTAAATATTTGCCTGATTAAGACTTTTTCTTCTTCCTTCTTTCTTCTTTTTTTAAATAATGTGTAACCCAAGAGCAAAAGTTTCATGTGAGAAAATGGCACTTGGCAAACAGTGGTTCCCTGATATGCTCTAATTGCTTTTGGTAAACTGACAATAAGGTGCGGGGGGGGGGGGTTGCTGGAAATGAAAGCAGATATGACAACATTTAATGCTGAAGAGCGGCTGCTGCTCTTTGAGCAGTTCATTTATTTGGCTTTTCCATACAAAGAAGAGAGAGACGGAGATAGACACAAAGAGAGAGAACAGGACTGGACTCCACAGGGTTTGTTATCAAGTGAACAATATAGTGATGGGGCTGTATCAAATCTTGGCCCTACTCAGAGTAGACCCATTGCAATAAAAGGGCATGACTTAGATCTGTTAGTATCAGTGAGTCTGCTCTGAGTAGGACTTAGTTTGATAAAGTCCAGGGACATTTTCCTTCCCTTCTCATCATATTAGATGGTATTGGAGTGCAATCTATTCACATTGAATAAGAAGTAAGCCTTACATGCTCAGTGCAGCTTAGTCCCTTCCTAAACTTGTTTAGGAATGCAACGTTCATCTCCCAATGAAATCAACTGGTGGTAGTTTCCAAGATGGAACAGAGTTCTTCTTCGTACAACATGTCATTCACAAGATGTGGTGAGGGCTTCCATTAATTTTGGGGTGCAGGGCGGGGAGGCACACGCAATCCTAATTCCATGCTCTCCCAAGTCCAGTCCCACTTTCTGTTCACACTTCTATCTCAGCGATGTCTGTGCTGGCTTGGCCACGGAATAGAAGATAGCAAGGATGTGCTTTACAGGGACCTGGCTTCAGGCACTAGGCCTGTTGGCAGACCAACTCTGTGTTACAAAGATGTCTGCAAACTGAGACAGATTTAGGGGAGCACTGCAGGGGCATTGCAAATATGATGTAGAATGGAAGGCAAGAAGATAGGAGCCCCAAATGTTGGCATCACAGGGCACTGCTGAAATTTGAGAACCCACACGTGACATGAAGGCTGGCAACATCAACTCCACTGTGTGGGAATCCCTTGCAGATGACTGCAGTGCCTGAAGACAGTCAGGTTGTGTATCCACAGCAGTGACCAGAGGAATGACCACTGGGAGAAGCAATGAAAAAAGAAACACCATGGTGCCCCTGTAGCAGGAAATCCGGATGCCTGCATCTGCCCCAGCTGCAATAAAACATGTCCCATGGAACCCTTTGAGCTCCAGCCTCACCCATGATGCCTTCATGGTGCCCATGGAGCACCCTCCCTGCCTGCTTGGTCGTGAGATGGTGAGGGTAGTTGCTTGAGAAGGACATAGAGCTGAAGGAGGAAGTTGGCAGGGGTGCACTGTCTCCCACTTCCTTAGCTCTACATGCTTTACACTAGATCCGATTTTCACCTAGACTTCTTGGAAAAGTAGAGAGTGCGTGCACACTTATTTCTGTTTCTTGGCAGTGGGGTGGGGGCAGAAATGGCCAAAGGGGGCAGCACCCATAGCCCTTGCTCAAAAATAAAAATTTGCCCATGGACCTGAAGAAGTGGGGGCTTCTGGTACAATAAAGCAGGGCCTTTGTAGCTATGGCCCCAACGCTGTGGAATGTCCTCCATCTGGAAGCAAGGGGTTATACCTTTTTGCTTGTATTCCAGAAAGACCTTCCGTCCTTCCTTCCTTCCCCCCTGCCCCGCTCTAAAAGAAGGGTCATAACTTGGTGGCAGAACATGTATTTTGCACATAAAATGTGCTGGCGTGTCATCTCAGGTTTTGTTCCAAACATCTTCAAGTGGGGCTGTGAAGGCTGGATAAGCCCTAAGTTGTGGACCACTTGCTCATGGCTGCAAGTGGGACAGCTGTGGCTTGGGGTTGCATATTTTGTTGTGTGGCAATATCAGGACACATTGCATTCCTGCCCATACCCCAGAACCTTGCAGGGATCAAAATCCCTGCCTTGCCTA
This sequence comes from Podarcis bocagei, assembly GCF_964188305.1. Lineage (NCBI taxonomy): Eukaryota > Metazoa > Chordata > Lepidosauria > Squamata > Lacertidae > Podarcis > Podarcis bocagei. The sequence continues at coordinate 78,582,029 of NC_138132.1, read as the reverse complement.
GCCAGGGACCCCCACTTGGGCCAATCTACTTCTTTTAAGTAGCAGCATGAGCAGAGGCTGCCTGGCCAAAAGGGATTGAAGCATCCTATCTGTTGTCCACTTACAGGCTCTATAAACCCTTTCTCTGCAGCTCCTAGGCAGCATGGAGGAACATTATGGCAGCCATAAGAAGGTGTTTCCAGGGTTGATAGTCACCCTGAAATGATATGCTGTTCCTATCAGACACTATTGGTCTTCCTTTCACAATTATTACCATAGAACTGTAAATTTTCAGCAAGAAAAGCCTATTCACTTGTGGTACAGGAGGTCAGCCTTTATGTCAGCAAAGACCCACAGGTAATAAATTAGAACCACTTACCAAGAAAAGAAAGGTACGGTACTGAGCTATACCAAGATGGTTTTACGTATAATAGTATGCCGCTCCTGTGATTTTATGAGATGGCGGTGTTTAAATACTTTTATAAACATTTCAAATGCTTTAATAAATGAATGTGTTCAAATCCAAAGCTACAAAAAGACAGGACAGTTGTTACTAAAGTCTTACGTTAACTCAGAATAAAGATTCAAGATGTGTGTGCACTTAAGTCCAATGGAGCATCAATACGTATATGTATACATCATAAATAATAAAATGGAATTATAATTCTAAATATTAAAGAGCAAGGTGGCCAGCAATGGGTTTTCATATATTACAGGAAACCCAGACATAATTTTAGACCCCACCTGGTGGTGTTATTATTATTATTATTTTACTTTTCAGTTTTATGAAACCTGTCAAAAGTCTATGGAAGGAACACAAGGTTGGTCACCTTGGTTTTGTGTTGAAAATGGTCACAGGCAGAGGGAGGAGGGGAGATGGATTGGAAAGGAGAGCAATTGCTCTTAGGCAGGAGGAGAACAACAACAACAACAACAACAACCAATCTTGCCAGTGTATTGTTATCCAGTCCGGGTTTTGCAGGCGCCCCTCCTCAGCTGGAGTTCCTTGCGAGTCCGTTCCATGCCTTTTTCCTCCTCTCTATTTTTCCTTCCCATTTTTTTCTTCCGAAGTCCCCCTTTCTCCCTCGCTTTCAACCCGCGGAGAGCTCGCGTGGGGCGGGGGGGGGGGTCAGATGGTGCCCGTATTCCAGTCCGGGTTTTGCGCGCCGCCTGCACCCCCGGTAGAAATAGGAAAATTCAATAATCAAAGCAAAAGGGAAGCGAGCGAGAGGAGGGGGAAAAAATCCCGGATCAGGGCAACTTTGATGGCGCATGCGCGCTGTAAGCCTCCATCCCAAACACACACATTTCCCTGTACTTGGAAAGTCACCCAAAGCAGCCCCAAGTGCAGGTAAGACCTTCTGCTCTCCCCTCCTTGCCCCCCCTGCGCCCGGCCCCAGACCCTTCCTCCCTGGGAGGCTCCCCAGACTCCTCGCCCGTGCACTTTCCCGCGCCTCGTCCCGGCTGGCGGCGGCCGCTTTCGCCCCAGCAACTCTCTCCGCGCCTCGCTCTCTCCAGTGCGCGCTGGGCTGGGGCAGAGAGGGCGAGCGGCGGCGGCATTGCTTGGAGGGCGACGCAGGCGGCTGCAGTCACTGGGGAAGGTGGCTGTCGCTGCCCTGGCCAGGGAGGGGGCGTGAGAAGAAGGGGCTTTGCACCGGCCGAGAGAGGGGGCACTTGTAAAAAGTGTGTGTGTCGGGGAGGGGGGTCGCGTTACATTGCACTGCACAGGACTGCGTAGGTCATTGCGCGGGGAAACGGCGCGGGGGTTTGCAATGCGCCTGGAAACGGGATGGAGGGGCCAGGGCTTTGCGCGCTGGTTTTTCTCCTTTGGGTGGGGGCGACTGGAGAGAGAGAGAGTTTGCTGCTGTGACCCCCTTTCTCACACTCTTCTTTCTGCCTTTCTTCGTGGGGCACTTTGAGAGGAATGGATGCAGGTGGTTCGCTTTCTTTTTCCTTCTTGTCCAGAGTTAGGGGCGGGAGGAGAGGGGCGGACAGGCAGGCAAGATTCTCGCAATTCCCAGGACTTTCTCAAACAAGGTGGGTGGGAGACGTCCGCGCGTTTGGCGGCTCGTCTTTCCTTTCCTCCCCCTCCCCAATCTCCCAAGAAGCTGGAGGTGCCCCCTTCCCTTACACAGGGGAGGGGGCATAGAAGAATATCCCCTTGGGTCTCCCAGTTGCCTACAGTTGCAGGTGGTGCCTAACCATTTTTCGAAGACTTTAAAAATAGTTCCTGGGGAGGGGGGTGGAGGAAAGGGAAAGAAAGGGCAGGAGGGGGGAGGGAGGCAGAGGACGAGGGGGCGGGATCTCCCCCACCCCCCTCCCCAAATTTTGCTCTCAGGTGTCCGCGTTTTGAAGACAGTTTCGGGAAAACATTTATCCCCCTTCCCACTTTTTTTTTTTTAAAAAAAAGCTGAGTGCAGGTTGTCCCGGGGGGGTGGGGAAGAGGAAAGGGTTAGGGTTCCTAAAAGACTGAGAATACAGGGACGTTTTTTGTCTGGGCTGGTTCTTGGGAAAGGAGTCGGAGCTGCTTCTGCTTCTGTCGGTGCGCAAAGTTTTCCCAAAGTGCTTTGGAGCGGAGACCCCGGGTGCGCGATGACTTTTGGAGAGATGGGCGGAGGGTCCGGAGCGCACGGTGGCCGCACAAGGGGGCGACAAGAGAGAAAGAGGGGGGAGGCGCGATGCTCAGTATTTGCGTCGCCCTGCGCTTCCGGGGTGGGGGGGTCTCTCCCTATTCTCCCTAGCTTCCCTTTCCCAACCCAAGTTATTTGAGCGTCCATAAGAGTGCGCTTTTGGGGCGATCTGGGGTACTTTGTGTCTGCCCCCTCGTTTACAGCAGCAGGTTATTTTTACCCCGTGGTATTTGCAGAACGAGCAGCTGATTTGCCCCCCGCCCCGTACTTTTCACGCACACACTCTCTCATTCGTATTTTTATCTCCTGCGCTTTGGAGAAGTTGGGTCTGCTGGGGGCGCGCAAGGGGTAAGGGACGTTTCATGTACAGAGGCTGTTTGTTTTTTGGAGGGGGGAGGCCGGCAGGCGAGCGGTTGTTTGGCGTATTGTTTGTGTTGGCGGTGGGGGGGGGCGGGGGTTTGGCTCGGCCTAGGGGTGGAGTTGCGAAGGGCGGGGCGCCCTGGAAGGAGTGGGGTTTTGGTGAACACTCCTCTCCATGTTTGGGCGCTCCCGGGACGAGGGAACAGGTGTCGAGCTGTCAGTCAAAGTTCGGGCCTGCCGGGAACGGGGGCGGGTGGGGTGGGGACAACAGCAAGATAGCGGTTAAAAATAAGGGAAAGTAGAGGGTTTGGGGCGTTCGCAGAAATTAAGAGAAGGGGGTGAAAGCGTTGGACGCAGAGCGGGGCACATTAGGCGTGAGTTATGGAGAGGGAATGAAATGATTGCATACTCCCCCCCCCTCTCAAATCTGCCTCTCCAGATGTATGGTCGGATCCTAAGCTTCTGGGGTGGGGGAAAGAGTCATTTTATGAAATAAAGAGAATCTTAATTTAGTCTTATTTGTTTTCTTGGAGAAGGGAATAACATGTTACCCCCGCTGCTACTCCCTTTACATTCTGTTGCATACAAAAATGTATTGGAACTGGGCAGGTAGTGGGGAGAGGTTGGCATAGGGTTGGGGGTGGTTGTGTGCCCTGGGGAGAATTTACCCGTGGCTGAAGAATCTGTATTCAGTTGGGGGGGGGTGTATGGGACTAGACAGCTTCTGTGTGCTGTCCACAGTTTTAGGTTATATGCGTGTATTTGTCTTGTGTCAGTTGTCCCAATAAATATTTTCTCCGCGTTTTATTTCTTTTGCTGGGAGAGAAAGGTGGCTCAGTGGCTGGCAAGGATGGAAAGGCAAAGCTGGGGTAAGGGCCTGTGGGTGGGTGGGGGTGTCTTCTGGGAGGGTGGGTGCCACCTCCAGGGTTTCTTTCTGGGATTTGCTGCTTGAGAAAACTTTGGGGGAACAGGGTGTGTCGTGGAGGTTTGATGTGAATAGATGTGGTTTAAATCTATCTGGCTTTTGTGGGAGGGGAGGGAAACTTTGAGAACTTGATTAATAAACTCCATGTGTTCTTTCCTTTCAACATGCTTCCCTTCTCCTGCCTCCCCCCCCCCAACAGCTCCTTCCTCAAGGCCGTATGTAACTACGTTAGGGATCACCTTAATCCTTCCCGTTGGAATACATTCACTCTGGCCTTCCTATTTCTCTCCCTAAGTCTTTCCTATAAGCCATCTTCGTGTGCGTAGGGGAAATAACTTCTTAGTTTTACTTGATTGTCACCTTTTAAAAATCCATTTTTCCACGAGCTAGGAAGACTTTATGTGGTGCTGGTGAAGAAGCAGAATATTAGTGAACTTAGTAATCAAGTTTCCAGATCTTCTGCCTCCTGTTTAATTTATTAGACTACTTATTTATTCTGTTGATAATAATCTGTTGCAGGTTTCTATGGAGATGTTAAACTGATCTCTTCAAGAAATCAAACTCCATATGTGCTAAAGTGTTTAAAGAAGTAGCGTGGGCTCTTTTTCTTCTGCCACTCTTTTTGTTTGTTTGTTTTCTTCTCAAACTCTACATTATTTGATTGTTCAACTTATGTTTTCCATATTGATGTGTTCAGAAAGGGGCAGAACTGGGGTGGGAGTAAGCAGAAAAGTTAAATGGTATTGATCATCAAGAGTCTGCCGTTTGTGTGAATGGGACTCTGATCTTGAAAGATTCTGTCTAAAAACCGTAATAGAAAGAGCAGATTAAATGATAAGGCCCCTTCTTTTAAATATGCCTGGCTGTGGTCAGACAGACCAGTAATTGATGCAAATAAAATCTTGCTTGCTGCTGCTGCAGTTGTAAGGTGGTCCTTCCACTTCTCCTTCACTTTATAATAAGTCCAAAATCAAATATAAAGATTTTTTTGGGTAAAGTGGATGTTCAGGGTATTATTGTTTTATCATTTATTTTTTAAGTGCAGGAGGTCAGAATCGGGAAGAGTTAATGCATTAGAGGTTTTTTTAGTCTTTTGTTTCAGCTTAATGGGAGTGAGCTGAGGGGGGGAATAATACATAAAAAGCTTTTCTCTTTAGAGCAGTTCTCAAGTAGATGCTGCAGACTTCTAAGTTCCAAATTGCCCAAGGAAACTTTTTTCTTTTATGTTAAAGTGTCATTTTGTGATGGGTGTCATGTGTTTTGGAAGCTGTCTTATTTGAGACCCGTTTAAAGATGGTGGAGACTTATTTTGGGGTTCCCGGGCACCTAGCAGGTGCCAACCTGGTGGCACTGCCTTCTGTCAGACGGGCAAAGTGGTAGGTTTAAAAATATGCCTGCCGTGCATCTTCTTCTGTCCAAGCTTCGTTTCGCCCTGTTATCCAGTGCTATTCTCTTTTCAACCTTTTTTGTTTTTTAAAACAGTATCTTCTCTCTCCCCCCCCCCCGCACTCTCCAGTTTACTTCCCCCCTTTTTCTTTTAAAACACAGATACACGTGCATTCAACCTGCTCCAGCCAAAACAGCACTAAACAGACTTAAAAACAAGACTAACGTAAGCCTAACTTGTCTGATGAAATCCACATCCTTGATTGCTTTTCATCTTATTAATTCTCTTGTGTGTTTATGTTTTTGTCCCTGCTGTTTCAGTGGAATTTGATCACCATCCTTTTCCTTCCATGCCTGCCTTGTATCTCTCTCTCTCTTTGGTAAATCTTTTGGGTAGCTGCTTCTCCCACCCCTTTTTCTTTATTCTTTTTAAAAGAATTTGAATTGCAAACTGGACCGACAGAAGTGAAAAAAACAACCACACACACACACTCTCACACACACACGCTACTCAGAAAAAAAGAAACACTGTGGCTTTAAACCCGGGAGTTTGCATATTCCCCTTGTATCTTTCCCCTTTGCTAATTATTGTGTTGTTTTCAGAGCAAATATGTCATATCCATGGCGACCGGGCAGGTTTATTGTCTTTCAGAAGCAATAGCTCACATAAGTAATTAATGACTTTTTTTTTCCTCTGGCTTAGGTTAAACAGATCATTCAAGGAAAGTCATCTCTCCCCCCTTTCTCTCTCTCTCCCCCCCACCTCTCTCTCTCTCTCTCTCTCTCTCTCTCTCTCTCTCTCTCTCTATCTCTCTCTCTCTGTCTTTTTTAGCTCAGTGACATAAGAACATGAGTTAGAACAAGAAAATACTTTAACCAAGAAGTCAGTGGCTGACTTCTCTCTCTCCCCCCACACCAACATTTCTTTTAAAAGCTGGTCGTGTCAGTTTTCCTACAGCTGACATTGTCATTTTTTACAGGAGAAAATCCTGATTCTATGGGGAGGAGGGACAGAGGATTTAAGATGCATAGTGGCTTGTTGCTCCTGCAATAGGGAAAGAGGTGGTGGAGGGTGGATATTCCACTATGATTGTTGCCTCTAGTCTAGTGGGTGAACCCCCACCCCACTGCAAAATTATTAAAATGATCAGGACAGGAAAAAATACCCGGTGCTTTTAAACTTAAGGGAGGCACCTATGAATTCAAAACACACACATATGCTTGAAAAAAAGACGTGTCTTTCAACAAGCATTTTTTTTTTAAATCAAATGATTACTCTGTATTAGTGTTCCCCCCCTCCTTGAGCAAACAGAAAAAGCAAGATTTAGTTCAAAGGGTGAGGGTGGAGTTTTAACTTTCAGAAACTTGTAATGTTCTGTTCTAAGCCACCCCTTCTCTGCCAGTGGTCACCTGCTTATGTCCTTTTGCCCACTTTGCTTTTTAAATACTTTATTATATCAGAATGTGCTATTTGCTTAGATCAGGGACTGGCTACCTCCCACCCTTGATTTACTGTGTCAATGTCTTTTTCTTTTTTGTCCTCAACACAAGTCACACACCCCACATACATACCCCTACTTAATTTCATTTTGAGAATGATTTACACCCAACCCATCTATATAAATATGGGGGGGGGGTCTCTACTGCCATAAACAGTGTGTTCTCGGCAACTTATCCAATCTTTTAAAAAAATTAAACCAATCCCAAACAGCCTTGCCTGTTTTGACTCAAAGCAGGTCCATCTCTGTATCCCACAATATTTCTACCTGAACTTTTTTTCTTTTAAAAATGTTTTCTTTGCAACAGCAACTCCAAAAATTTGAATCCCAGCTTCTTAACTCTTTTTTCTTTTAAATATCAGGTGTGGCTTAATTTAACCCATGTCTTGTTGATTTCGTGGTGGGTGGCTGAGAACACAAATATTTCTGTGAGTGTCTTGAAATGGTAAGCTTCATACCTAGATGTAGTTGGGCTCTGTTTGTCTGTACCGTATTCGACAGCTACTTACACAGTGGTCATGACATGTTCAAGTGACATAACGGGAAGGTTTTTGGGATGGCAACCCCAAAATCATGTCGTAAGTGGGCAGAAACTGAGTCCGATTGTTGTTTTTCCTTTTTAAAAAAGCCATGAGTGTGCGAGGTGGCCCTGTGTATGAAGTAGCTTAGTAATTGAGTCTTCATGCGTTTCTGATGTCTATATCAGAGTGCCAGAAGAAACGGGCAAGTGGAGAAGGTAAATAGCAGGTGAGAAGCCAGCGCTCACCAGACGGTTGAAGTATTAGCGTACAGCTAAGAGAATGTTTAAGAGCTGCGTCTTTCTCTCATTTTATTTACCGTAGATGGTCTGTTTCTTCCCTTGCCATTTACCTCCCCTGCCCCCCCCCCCAATTATAAGCAACGAAGCCGCCTTCAGACATGGTTTTTGAGAGAGCATCCTAGGATTTTGAATGCAGCCCAAAGTCAGGAGGACATGTTTATAGGATGGAGAATGCTTGAAAGGCTTCCTTTAAAAAAATAATAATAACCCACCCCCATTTGAAATCAGCTTGTCAGTTGAACCAATTTTTATTTTATCATTTTTTAAAAGTTAAAATAGTCAGAAGTTGGTCTCCTGTGCTTTTCCTGCTCTCCTTGACCCTGTAAAAGGGAATAAAACTGCTTTTATCCGTAAGGCGGGGATGTTCCTGGACAGCATTTATGATCTTTCCAGGCGTGTTGATGTGTACAAACAAGTGCTGGGACATGGGAGGAAGCCTGCAAAGTACCGGTGGTGGAGGGGTTCGGGGGGGGGTAGCGGCAGAAGAAAGAAGGACCTCAAGTTAACTCGCTCTAGTGTCATGCTGCAAGGCGAAGAAGGGGAAAGCAGGAGTAGTGTCGTAAATTTTGCTAAAATTAATCAACCGTTTAAGAGCCCCATGTTAACGAGCCTTTTCAGGCAGGCAGGCAGCCTTCCTTTTTCCGTCTTATTTCCCCCCCACCTCATTTCAAAGTCCAGGAAGGAGGGGGGGAATCTTCTGAAGGTGGGGAAGAGAATTTTAAAAAGGGGGGCAAAAGGAAGCAAAAATGTGGGGTGGGGAAGGGAGAAATTAGTGCAGAAATAATAATAAAAAACTTCCCTCCCCAAAAAGTGGGGGTTTGATTTATAGAATATAAATCCTCAAGTGTCCTTGATCCATATTGTCAGGCCTTTTTTTCCCTTTCCTTTTTTTTTTTTTTGGTCAGATTTGTCCTGTGTGCCTTTGACGGAAAAGGCACGTAGGGAAAGAGAGAGAGAGGAAGAGCGACAGAGGGGAGAGAGAGAGAGAGAAAGAGGAACGTGTTCTCAGCTTTGTAGCTCATTATCATTCTTAATAAGTCTTAAGGAATAAAGAGAGGCACTGAGTGTAAATGCTGGGTAATCCTAACACTCCTCAAGGTGAGAGGAGTCTTGAGGACACGGGAGAAAGGGGGGGGGCAGAGGAACTGGTTGTGGAAAGGGGGGCAGGGACAAAAGGGGTCCTTTTCAACTCGGCTTGTTGGCCTAGCAGCCTCAGACATACCATCGCTCACTGGCTAAACTTCTACCCAAGCACAAGTTTGGAAGATGGGCTTCCCTGTAAGATGTGCGGTCAGCTCTGTGTGATGTTTATTAAAAGTTTGGTGTTTGGGAAGGAAGCGGTCACTTTTTTCCTCTCTCTCCACCCCCCTAACCTTAAAACCACCTGAAGCCGTTTCCTGGAGAGTCTGTGCCTCTGCTATTGAACAGAGCGCTTGATGAAGCCTGCATAACGGTCACCCGCACAGTGGCTGCTGTCCACACCAGCTCCCGCCGTGGGTGCTGCACCCCAAAGCATCTTGCATGACGGGCAGAGCACCACTTTCTCTAGAAATTCTGCACGCGGTGGGATTGACCTTCATGCTGCCGCAGCCAGCCACAAGCACCCCAAGTGCCATCCGCTGGAGGAGGCAGTTGTGAGCGCAGCGTTCCTCCCCCGCCCCCCGCCAGATTGAATGTGACATAATGTGCATTTCTTCACAGGAGTGCACGGGAATAATTCCCGTGGGAGATGTTAATGTCAGAATGGAATATCCACCTGGATTTCACATGAAAGACTTCCAAGGAGAATACTCGCTTCCTTCCCTGTCCTGGCCAAAGGCCTTCCCTGCATAAATGTTGGTGGGTTATCCTTTCTAACACACACTCACACTTCTTTTTGGATAAGGAAAAGTTTCACAGCAGAACAAGCCTGTTTTTCTTCCTTTCTTCTAGCTTTGAAAAAATACTCTCCTGTCACATATCAGGTTTTAAGCTTCTCCCCCTGTCCGCTGTCTGAAAGCATATTGCCGCCTCTTGTGCTTTTATTTCCTGAAGAATTTATCTCCAGATACTGTTGCTTTTTCTTCTTCTTTTTAATTGTAGGAAGAGGATGCACCTTATAAGTGTGCAGCTTTGAGCACTGGGTGGCTTGAGGTTCTACGAACCATTCTGCAGGTGCCGAGCGATCCTTTCTACAAGGAGGGCTGCTTTTTAAAATAGAAATAAATCTTAACCATGCAGCAAAGGAACATGGCAACTCCTTTAATTCTGTCACTGGGGAACTTGGGGGGTGAGGGGGCTGGAATTCTCTTGTGGGTGACCTTGAACCTCTCTGACCTGAGCATTTTAAACGGGGTGCACAAGCGGGGGGGGGGGGGGGCAGCCAATAACACTTTGGCTGAATATTTACCAAGCAAAAACCTGCCTTTTTCGCAAGGTGCTTTTCCTAGGCACTTCTGCATAGACTTTTCTTCAGCAAAGGGGGCTCCTAGGCCTCCTAGGCCTCTCCCTTTTTTAAGCACATAGGAAATGGCTCTATACTGAGTTACACCCACTGCTCCATCTAGCTCAGTATAGTCTGCCTTGATTGGCAGCTGCTCTCCAGGATTTCGGGCAGGGAGTCTCTCCCTGCTCTACTTGCATGTGCTGGGGATTGAAGCAGTGACCTTCTGCATGCAAAGCAGGTGCTCTGCCACTGATCATACTTTGAATATGCCCCCTCCAACTCCCTGAAATTCCCAGGGGGCAATATCACGACTTTGGAGGAGCCTTAAATACTTTGTAGGGAGATTGAAGCCCTCGGGGTGCCAGCATCAAATATTTAGGTCTCTAGGGTTTCTCCAGCTTTGCCAAGGAGTGGGTGAGTCAGCTTTGTGAGGTAAATTGTCCTTCTGAGTCTCTAGCGATGAACATGGGCCTCCTTGGGGGAGGTGAGCAGTTGCTACCACAGGCATAGCCTGCTCCCTGCCCCTTTCCAGAACACATCTTGTCTTATGCGGTATCAGCACATGGCATACTTGGGCAGCTGCCAGAGCCCCAGTAGCCTGGCAGGTCCTGCTGTGGACGCTTGTCCTGCCCACTCCTCTTAAAAAACAAAACCCTGCCTGGCATGCTGAGCAAGCCACAGCGTAGTGGTGTGCTGGGGTCCAGCTAGAAACCAAAATGGCGCTGCCACAGCAATCTGCCAAGTGTGGTCCACCAATAGAGGAGGCAGTGCCAGCATTTGATCTTGGAGGGTCCTCGGGGAAGGTGCCCTCACAGTCCCTGCCATGGGCCTTCCTCCTCTTCCAAGGGACTGTTACCTCCCCACTCTCTCTCATCGCACCCCTGGACTCTGTCTGCTCAACCATCTGGAATGGGAATAGTGAATAGTGAATAGTGAGAGTGGGGTGAGTTCTACTCTATCTCCTCGCTCTTGTCTTTGCTTGTGTTATTGGTGAGGGCCGGTTAATGGGGGAAGAGCAGACCTCAGCAAGTACCCCATGGTGCCTATCTCTGACACTGGCCTCGTGAGGAGCCCAGGGCCTACCCTTCCATGTGTGACATCTGGGACAGGTGTTTAAGAATAAGGACCATTTCAGCTTTGCCTGTAAGGAGGAAGGAGTATTTTAGCTTTCCCTGTAAGCCCACACAAGCTACTTAGACAAACAATGTACACCAAATGAAATACTGGCTTTGTTCGCCAGGTCTAATGCCTGTGTAGCTGGGGAGGAGGCTATCACCAAGGCAGTTGACACCAGCTTTAGAACCGTTGGCTGGCTGGGTCTGATGGGAGTGGAACCCAACATCTGAGGGACCACACATGTTCCATATCCCTAGCCTAGGGAGAGACAGTCTTGAGCACTGGCATTATTATCATTATTATTTGGGAGAAGAAAAGGCTAAGGTTTAAACCCTGCCCAGATCTGAAGTGGAGTCCCTAAGATGGTTTTACGTCTCCTTCCAGCAACTCCTCCTGGTGGCCAACTTATTGCTCTGCTTTCATTTGGACCACATCAGCGCAGCCAAGCGGGGGGGGGGGGTCTTGTTGTCTGTGCAGCCCAAAGCCTCAATACACACTGCCCAGGCTTGCACCCCAGAGAGGTCACTTTGGTTCTGCTAATGTGACAAAAACAATGTGGAAGTTGTAAGTCACCAGTCTCTGCAGCTACAGTAGGTGCTGTGATTCTCCCATGGTTTGACTTCACCCCCGGAGGCACACTCCATTGTCTCTCGAGACAGATGCTAGCAATTACTATTATTTATTAAATTTGTATACTGCCCTTCATTCTGAATATCACAGAGTAGTTCACAACATAAAAATACAATATGAGAACACAAAATACATAATAAAACAAGAGCAAGAGCAAAAACCAAACCAATATCCCCCCTCCCACAAAGGCATTTAAAAGCACGATAGAATGTTATTCAGCCAAAGGCCTGGTAGGATTGGGGGGGATGGCAGTATTGGCTCAAGGCATCATGTGGAAATGGTCTGACCAAAACAGAGACTGAGGCCGAAGATGAAGGAGGAAGGAAAGTTAACAGGTTGGAGATGAATTGGGTGAGCCTACATCAAACCATTGCCAAGGAACAGAAGAAGAGCTCTTCTCTGGATCAGGCCAGAGCCCATTTAGTCCAGCATCCTGTTCTCTCAGTGGACAACCAGTTGCATCTGGGAAGCCCACAAGCAGGACCTGAGCACAGCAGTGTGGCTCCATCCCCAGAGTCCAGCACTGTCCTGTTGGTCCACAGCACTGCATCCTAAAGGGAATCTGGAGGTGCCAGACGTGAGCCCTAAGGACTCCTATGAGACTTTTCCTAGAACAATTTGCTCTGCAGACTTATTTATTCGGCAGTCTGTTTTGGGACTATTTTGACAAGGTATGTGCAATTCCATCCAAAGAACCTCTCTCTACAAGAGTTTGTTCGAGATGATCCACTGGTCCCTCCCAGCACTAACTCGCTGTGCATTACAACCAGTCCATGACTTTCCCCCCCTTTCCCAACAAATTTGTTTGCTAGATTCCTTGAGGGTAAGTGTGGGGCAGGGGGGATATCATAATTTAAAACGTGATAATTTCAAATGCCCCAATGAGCATTGGTGTAGAAACACGAATAAAATTACCCAAATGAGTATTGGTGTAGAATAAAGAAGTGGCTTGTTTGTTTTTAACCACCTAAAATTCCATGCCCAATTTATAGAAACTTGCATCATAAGAACAAACGAATGAACTGAGTCCAGCATCCCTTTCTCACAGTGCCAACCAAAATACCTGTGGGAAGCCTGCAAGCCAGACCTAAGCACAGTACCAGCTCTCTCTCTCTGCCGGTGAGTCTCAGCAGCTGGTATTCAGAGGTGTATTGCTTCCAATCACAGAGGGCAAGCAAAACCATCGGGGTTAGTAGCCGCGGACTGTGTCCCAAGCTGTCAAAATCTATCCCAAAGAGAGCATCCTCTTGCTGCTGACATGAGTTTTCATGGGTCTCTGAAATGAAGATTTCTACGATGAGAGAAGAGCCCAGGAGCTGCTTCCCAGCCAAGGTTTCGTCTCTCCGAAAGGCTTTTGTGAATGGTAATTATTTCTGCCGGATCTCTCTTTGGGATAGGCCTTGAGAAAACGTGTGGATGTCTATGTCTTCCAGGAGATTATCCAGCTTGGACCCTGCTCATTCCATCAAGGGGAGCTTTCTGGCAAATTGCCCTCAGCCGCCACCGAGGTGATATTTTTCCATCAGGGTTATTATTGTGCCCTCCCCGAAAAGACTTCCTCACTGTCACACCAGCACCATTTGCTAGTGTTGTTTGGCAACAAAAGTTCCCTGGTTTCTGCCCACAGGGAGAGAAAGGGTGGGAGGGAGCAAGGGGGGCTTGCAAGAAAGCGCATTTATTGAAAGAGAGAATGAAGCGTCCAATACTCAGCCGGTGTGTGTGTGTGTGTCCCCCGTTTCGTCCGCTTTCTGCCAAAACACACATTCTTATTTCGGTAACTCTGATCTTTTGAAGAGGTTAATTTCCATGACGAACTGCAGGCCACGTGCCTGGCGGATTTATCTAATTAGACTGACACTTTTCTCTTTTAAAAAGGAAAATTAAGCTCCCCCTTTGGATGGACTTAAGTCTTTTTAAAACTATGGGAGCAGAGGGTGGCAGCTGGCCTGCTACGTGCCAGTAGCAAATACGTGAGGTAGGACTTTCCCCCATAAATGCAGGCTGTGCCGCTTGACTTGGCTAATTTGGTGACTGAGTTTTAAACTCTCGCCTTCCGTCCAATTTCTAAGAAAACCCTTCTTAGCCCAAGCAGATTTTTTTTTTTAAAAAAAGCTCTCTCTCTTGTTATGCATTTGTTTTTTTAAGACTCAATTATATTTTTTCTAAAGAAGATAAAACTGCTCTGCTCTTCTTAAAGGCTTGCTTGGATTTCTTACTCATTTGCTTCCTTAAAACTTTTGAAAGGCAAGATGGGATGTAAACAACTGTAGCTGGCTTATAGCTATTGAGAATACAACACCAGTAGCATTACTATTACTATTTTAGAAACACTAATTGTAAAATAAACAGTGAGAGAAACACCCTTCCACAGGGTATTCCAATCACTTTCTCTCAGCCTAACCTACCTCGCAGGGTTGGTCTGAAGATAAAAGGGGGAAGGGGAGTGAGAAGACCAGTGGAGCCTCTCGCATTAAAAGCACTAAATAAAGAATAAAATCCAAAATGGAATCCATCATCTGGTGTGGAGACTTGCCATGCATTGGTTCCACATGCAGGCCTCTGTGTTACTGCTGCCTCCGTGTGGGAGGTTTCGCATGGAAGAATTTGCCGGGATGGCTGTGCCTATGAAACGGAAGGACAGTAGATTGCATAGTCTTGCACGTTGAAGGTCTCCATTTTGATCAACTGTGTCTTTCCTTAGAAGAGGTTGGGAGAATGACTCTTGTGAATTTGTAGCATTTCTGGACATTTAGGACTGTTATTCTGGGCAAAGTCAAGCCAAGGGTCTGCCAATTAGAAGGCTGCTTCTAGAAGATTATTTATTATATTTGCTAGTCACTTTACTCACAGAGGTTTGCATCCTCCAGTTTCATCGGCATGGAAGCGAGTCACAGATGCTCTTGTGTGGCCTATTCTGACTAGATGATGTGGAACTGGTACAAGGTTCCTCTCCATTTTTCAGCCTTGCACCGCAGGCTGTAGAATTAAAAACAGTAGGGTGTAGATCCTTGCACAAAATCTGGTGTTATAAGGCCTGTGATGCAACACCAGAAGTACATACCTGGAGAAGTGTACTCTCCATTTTGCAGTTTCCCTTGTTTTGGAAAGAGCAGACATGTGTTTTTTTTAACCCCCCCCCCCCCGAAAGTCAAGTGATCTTGGAAGCAGTTGGCACTTCCTTTTTGCAGGAGAAGCTGACTATGCAAAGTGCTGATCAGCTTGCCTCTGAATATCAGTGCCTGGGAATTACATGTGGGGAGAGCTCTGTTGTGTTCAGATCCTGTTTGTGGGCTTTTTGGAGGCATCTGGTTGGCCACTGTGAGAACAGGATGCTGGACTGCATGGGCCTTTGGCCTGATCCAGCAGCAAGGTTCTTGTGCTCCTAAGCAACATCTGATTGTTGGGAGCTTGGTGTGTTTCATTTCAAGTTCTTCGTCGTTTGGTTTTTTGGCCTCCTGGATTTGTAAAAAAACTAAAAGATGCCCAGCAATGCAGAGTCCTAATGGGGGAGAAGGGAAGCTTGAATTAAAAGAAGCTGGATTCTTCCTTATTCCTGGAATAACTTGATTCTCACTTCCTGACCTGTGTCAATATTATCTCTGATAATGCAATGCAGATGTTCGGAAGAGGTTTAAAGTTGGGTGTTGGTAAGAGTATGTATGTTGTCTTAACATGGAACGTCAGTCAAAACTACATTTTGCAGTATGCCAGAATTGTTGGCCCTCTGTTCTTGTGTAACATCTGCATACCTTAAAAACAACAACTATATATTCATGGCACAGACCTGCATATGCTACTACTTTTTCTTTTTTAAATAAATTTTGTATACTGCCCTTTATCCATAGATTTCAGGGTGGTTGGCAGCATAAAATCACAATATAGTTTTAAAAAACAGAAAATACATAATAAAAACAAAAACAACCCAGTAATCCCTCCTTCCGCAGCAAGTTTTAAAAGGGCATCAGATGTCAATCAGCCAAAGGCCTGATTAAAGAAGAACGTTTTCACCTGGTGCCTAAAGGTGTATAATGAAGGCACCAGGCAAGCCTCTTGGGAGAGAGCATTTCACAAACGGGGAGCCTCTGCGGAAAAGCCCTGTTCTTGTACTGTATTGCCATCCTCCAGACCTTTTGTGGAGGAGGCACATGAAGAAGGGCCTCAGAAGATGATTTCAGGGTCTGGGTATGTTTATATCGAGAGAGGCAGTCCTTGGGGTATAGCGGTTCTAAGCTGTTTAAGGCTACATAGGTCAAAACCAGCCCTTTGAATTGGGACTGGAAACTAATTGGTAGCCAATGCAGTCAGACAGATTGCACACTGACTGAGACCAGAGGGACAAGAAGCTAAGGATGGCATGCCTAGAGTTTGTCCCACTTTTATTTTCACAGCAACCCTGTGAGGTAGCTTAGGCTGAGCATGGGTGAGCAGCCCAAGACCAGTTCTGTGCTTTTCATGGCTGACTGGGAGTTTGGAACCCAGCCCTTCCTGGGCAAGCTCCACTATATAATTAAAATAAACCAGCAGCAGGATTTAGGCACGGTGTTAAAAAAGAAGGTGTTTCTGTGCATCACGTAATAAAGTTAACTGAAATCATTTCCCACAAAATAAGGTGGATGGTAACTAGCTTAGATGGCTTTACAAGAGTATGAAACAAATTCGGGGGGTGGGGATCTGTCTCTAGCTCTAAGCCAGGGATGGGGAAATTGTAGCTCTCCAGATTGGGACTCCCAACTCGCATCAGCCAGCATGACTAATGGTCAGTGACTAGTGGATCTGTAATCCAACAGTCCTTTGAGAGCTGAAGTTTCCCGATGCCTGTTTGAAGCTATTATGCCCAAGTGGAGCCTCCATGATCAAAAGCAGTCAACCTCTTACTTCAAGATGTTGAGAGGCAGTCACAGGAGACCATCGCACATCTTGCCTTGCTCTGCTTTTTGAGCTTGTAGGTGAATGTGACTAGCCACCCTTGGGAAATAGCAAGCTCTGATCCAGCAATGCACATGGTTAAAAAACCCAAAACCCCAGCAGCTTCAGGGTTTTGTTTTGTTTTTAAAGGTATTTATACAGTATGCTGCTTTTCAAAACTAAGGTACAAAAGGTGTGCAAAAAATTAGGGATGCTGAAGTCTAGATATCTGCACTTCTTCCTTGCGATTCTGTGGATGTAGCCAGCTAAGTCCTACTCAGAGTAGACCGAAATGGACCTAAATTAAGGTAAAGGTAAAGGGACCCCTGACCATTAGGTCCAGTCATGACCGACTCTGGGATTGCGGCGCTCATCTCGCGTTATTGCCCGAGGGAGCCAGCGTACAGCTTCTGGGTCATGTGGCCAGCATGACTAAGCCACTTCTGGCAAACCAGAGCAGTGCACGGAAACGCCGTTTACCTTCCCGCCAGAGTGGTACCTATTTATTTACTTGCACTTTGATGTGCTTTCAAACTGCTAGGTTGGCAGGAGCAGGGACCGAGCAACTGGAGCTCACCCCGTTATGGGGATTCGAACCGCCGACCTTCTGATTGGCAAGTCCTAGGCTCTGTGGTTTAACCCACAGCGCCACCCGCGTCCCTAAATTAGTTTTATTCTAAATTAGGACCTAAATTAGTTGTATTCTACTAACTGCCATGGGTCTGCTCTGAGTAGGAACTTGAACTGAATACAGCACACAAAGTACCCAGCTTTCACAAAGCATTTGTTGTCTGCCATCTGAGAGGCCAAACACTTGTGAGTTTTATTTTTTAATTCTAAGTTTTCCTCCTGTTTGGCCCTTGGCTTGTGCAGAGGGAACTGGAGGGGTGACTCAGAACTTGCACTCACTGCTAACGCCTGTTCTATGCCCAAAGCCTCAGAACAGGTAAAAATAAAAGATAAAATTCTGCTGTGTTTGCCTTTCTCCCCGCTCCCCCTCCTTTGCCCTATTCAGGTGGTGCTGGCTGGTTTATCTTCCTTTTTATTTATAAAGGGTGGGGTAGCAAAAGAAGACAAAACTGAGTATGGAGAAAGGAAGCAAAACCAGGGCAATCCAGGTGGGACGAGGACAGGTCCTAAGAAACATTCCAGTTTGAGGACAGACTTCCTTTGGATCGGCCAGTAAAGAGAATGGGATGGAGAAAATAACAATGGAATGTGTCAAACCTTTCCTCCTCCTTTCCTTAAGGACTCTTTTATCTGCCCTCTTGGCTTCTATTCTCACAAATTCTCAAACACACAAGTGATAAAACAATTCCAGTGCAGATGCGGACTGGAAAAGAACTCTACTTTAAAAGGCTTGTTGGAAGAGGAAAGTATTCAGCAAGCTTTGAAATAGTGCCCGTCTTGTAATTTAACAAGCAGGAATTCTGATGGAGAGGTGCCACCACACTAAAGGCCTAGTTCCTATATTGTGGGTGTCTTGATAATATGGTATCTGCAGGAGACCCTAGATTGGAGATTTAGAAAGGGGTGAGACGATCTTTCAGGTATGCTGGTCCCAAACCAGCACTTTAAACTTAGGCTGGTAGCTAATTTGCAGCCAGTGCAATTCGCGGCAGCAGAATAAAAACTGAAGCAACTGGAAGTTGAAGGATTTCCTGAAGAGCATCGTTCTCTCAGCCTGTCGAAAGCAAAGCAATGACTTGGCTTGGCAGCGGAGATAGGATTCCTTAAGTGTGGGCTGGGGGCCTGACTTATACACTATCATCTCCTGTGCTCATCCAAGACTGGATGTTGTGTGGGACGACTGGGAAGGCAAACTTAAGATGAGGTTTCCCTTCACATATACTGAACCCATGATCCTTTTTCTTGGGGGGGGGCAGCAGAATGAGTGTGCACACAAGTAACACTCAGGGTACGTGTGCTCCATCACCCTGGTGCAGTTGCAGAATACTGCAGCCGGAGGAAATACCTGCTGATGTTTTTAAGGAAGCTGTTTCCTATCTCTTAGGAATACGAAGGTGAGCTTGCAAGCATGCAAGCAGTGCCTGGTGAAATTTGGGGTGATAAAGGTGGAGGGAGAATAGGATAAAAGCAGGAAGCAAGCTTTCCGGGCTGCAGACTGTGAGTCTTTCCTGGACTTCTGCTTTAGCCTCAGTTTACCCCCTTCATGGCCACAGGAGGATTGGAGTGCATGAGGCAGGCAAAAGACCCAAGTTTCCTGTACGGGTGTGTGCCATAAAAAAGATGACCAGAACCCCCTTGTGTCCCCCCCCCCATGCCTTTTATCTTAACACATTTTAAAGCTCAGTCCTGCTATTTGCGCAAACGTCCTCTCCTCTCCTTCAGCCTCGTATTGCCTGTCTGTATAATGTAAATGGAACATGCTTGGGATGAGGACTGCATTATGTCTCCATTTTGTGCAGTTTCTGGCGCTAAGCATTGTGTTCGGCAGATAGTTGTTGTTCCATAATAATAAACGGCAACAATGATGATCTAACAGCGGCTGGGGGAGTGGGGGGTGGGGAGAGAAATGCAGACTTACTTCGTTCCCACTTTGCAAAGCAATGTGCAGATTGAAACAGAAGCATCCTTTGAAATGTGAACATCTCCAGCTTTTGCAGTGCAGTTCTTTGGCCAAGTAATGTGTGCACAAATGCATATGCCAGGGGTAAAGTATACATTCAAATGTGTATGTCAGCAAAAATAACATCAATATGTGTTCTATTGGGGGGAAATGGCTTTGCAAAAATGAGTACATTAGGCAAAATTGCATACAGGCACAAGGAAGAATTTGCACTTGAACCCAGATTAATTTTCATGAGAAATTTTGAAATAATAATTCATAAACTCATGTGGAAATGTGGAGAACTGAACATTTATGACTGGATAAACAAGAAACTGAAATTGACTTTCCCACCCCTAAACCTCACTAACCTTGGCTGCTGCTGCTAAACCAATTTTGGACTGATTTTGATTTGGTCAGTTCTGTTGGACCAGAGTTTGTTCTGTTTTGGAGCAGATGTCTGTAGCCGGTGGCAAAACCAGATCATCGTCTTAGCTCTTGGAGGGAAAAGCGCAGCTGTGCTTGGAGAGAGACTATCTTTCATAATAGCCAGTCTCTCGAATGTTAGGCCTGACTTGGGGAGAGTGATTCCGAAGCCACCAATGTGGAGATTAAGGGGGATGAGAATGTAAATCTTAAGTAAAAAGGTAATTGAATGTAATAGCAAACACTGTGCGGGCTATGTTAATTTTAGCTCTTCCCTTGGATACAAGACGCTGTATTAGTGTTTTATTACCATTTTGTTTGCTCTAATAAAATAGTAAAATTTATTTCGAGGAAGTTGAACGATGGTTTTACAATGCAAATTTAAAGAAATTGGACTTTTCATTTACGGTGCTGCTATTTCCCCCCTTTAAAAGAAAAAAGAGGCAACCTTGAGAAGGTGTAAATTAGACATGGGAGGTAAAATGTGTACTGTGTGTAAGAGAGAGAGAGAGGAAGAGGATAGAGGAAGAGCAGGAGAGTTTGGAGGTGAGAAAGTTAGATGTGATTGGGGGGGCATAGAAATGATGTCTTAGTCCCCTAAGTATTTTGGAGAGATGGGGGGAGGGCAGGTGAGCAAGAGGGCACTGCTTTTAAATCAGATGGATGAGAAATGTCACCTTTTCCTTCAGCAGAGCCAGAAGAGGATAGCTGGTTGTACTTGCACGATCTGAGCTCTTTTTGCTAAGGCACTTGCAACTGTGAGCAGTGTGTTCGATGCATTTGCTTCAACTTGTATGGCGATAGCAAAATTAGAGGAGTTGGAACCAAAGAAGACGTTTTGAGCAAAGCTGGAAAATGAAAAAGTCTGATAATTCTGCCCATCTTATTCTGGGGGTCTAAGGTTTGGGAAGGAAGAGATAGGGCCCTTTTCCTGCAGCTGCAAATCTGGCTCTCCGGGATGAGATTTGAGAGGTGCAGTACAAGCAGGGGGAAGCTGGATTGTGGCTCCCTACTCTTTTGATGGCTTTCTGTTTTGTAGGAGTTGTTGCTGCCTTCTGATGGGTTTTTTAGACAGTCTGTTAAGTGTAAAGGGTGGGGGGGGGAGAGAAGAAAAAAAGGTGACACTCCAGGTGGATTTCAATCAAAAACTATAATTACATCAAATAGTAAACGGAAATGGGGGTGGGAGGAAAGAACCAGGTTGTGGGAGAGGATTATGCATTCCCCTGAACTCTTTCTGGCTGCTGAACTGACTCTGTCCCTCTGCATAGGGCTGTGTGTGCAGACAATAATTGGCTGCCTCTTTAAATTTTCTTTATCTCTCTCTCCCCCCCCCCTTGCTTTGATGCCCTTGATATGGGTGAAGGGAAAGGAGGATAGAATCTGTCTGCTCAGGGCTGTTGATGGCCTTTGGCTCGGCCCTGCTCAGCTGAGGATGTGCCATAGGGCCCAAGTGCCTGATGCACTGTGTGTCTCCTAGAGCATGGCTGGTTCCAACTGACAGCATGCAGACCGGTTACTGCCCCAAACCAACATTATCTAGCACCCTGCCCCACAACCCCCAAGTTTCTGAGTCCCTAGGGCCCTCTGTGATGAGGGACGCGGGTGGCGCTCTGGGTTAAACCACAGAGCCTAGGACTTGCCGATCAGAAAGTTGGCGGTTTGAATCCCCGTAACAGGGTGAGCGCCCGTTGCTCGGTCCCAGCTCCTGCCAACCTAGCAGTTCGAAAGCACGCAGAGCAAGTAGATAAATAGGTACTGCTCTGGCGGGAAGGTAAACAGTGTTTCTGTGCGCTGCTCTGGTTCGCCCAGAAGTGGCTTAGTCATGCTGGCCACATGACCTGGAAGCTGTACGTCGGCTCCCTCGGCCAATAAAGCGAGATGAGCGCCGCAACCCCAGAGTCAGTCACGACTGGACCTAATGGTCAGGGGCCCCTTTACCTTTAGGGCCTTCTGTGAGTGCCTGATGTGGCTGACATCTGGCACCAGGCCTAAATGTCTGGAGGGTTACAGGTTCTCCACCCCTGTTAGAGTATGTCACCCCAGTGATTGCATCAATCGGGCCAATTGTCTGTTTCTGGAGGATAAAGAGGTTCATTTACTTATGCTGGACTGCCATGAGCAACTCATATACCTCTTCGAACAGTGCTGCAGAGTGCGCCTTTCCCTCTCCAATCCTTTCCCCCAGTTTCTTCCTCCACCTCTCATTCCATTCCTTCCCTCCCTGCTGCTTTCCTTCCTTCCTGTCATCTTGGTGTGTCTCTACCTGTACACCTGCACACCTGAGGTTCAGATTTGCTTTGGGGCTACTGAGTGTGGCTTCTTCCCCACCACTCAAAAAGAGAGAGCCAGACAGTGGGGATAAGGTTTTAAATCCCCCTCCGCTGCCTTCCCAGGCTTGCATCTTCTGATGGCTTTCCAAATGTGTAATCCTGGAGCCCACAGTCTCGCTCGGCCCTTGTTTGATCCCTGTTTGATGCAATCTTTTTATTTTCAATTGAAGTTCGGCACCGTGCAGGGACTGGAAGTTACTTTCCAACTCCCTTTGTTGTCGCTCTCCAAGCATAGCCGTTATAACTGAGGGTGTGTTTGCGAGTGTGCTCGCAAATGGCTTGCAGCATATCGCGGTACCTTTTCAGTCCTGTTGGGCCAGAACGACTTGCGACATATTAGGACTCAGTTTAAATTAGTTTTGCCTGTGCACATCATTCCCCATTCCACTTTAGGATGGCCAGGTGCAAAGGGAGAGTTGAAAAGCTGTTAGCAGCTCCGTGGATCAGAACACACACAAAGCCGCTTTAAAATGGTCCAGACTGTTGGTCCGTCTAGCTCAGAATTTCCTACACGGCTCTCCAGGGTTTCAGGCAGGAGACATTCCCAGCCCTGTATGTAAAGCAGATGCTCTGCCTCTGAGCTTCAGCCTGCTGCCAATAAGGGCGCACAGGAAATAGAATGATAGGAGATAAGTGGGTGATTTGAAGTAGGGATTCTGACTACCATTTGTGTTTAACAATAGTGGCTTATATCAGTTCTGTAAATAAGCCAACTAAATTCATTTAAGAGGTTTCCTGCATATCCATGCTAGATGCAAAGGAAGGGAGGAAAAACCCTTCTCTCAGTCGTTGTTGTTGTTGGGATAGTTCAGTTGGTAGAGCATGAGACTCTTAATCTCAGGGTTGCGGGTTCGAGCCCCAATTGGGCAAAAGATTCCTGCATTGCAGAGGGTTGTAGATGACCCTCAAAGTCCCTTCGAGTTCTATGATTTTCTATCCTGCCCTTCCTCTGAAAAGGAGCCCAGGGTAGCAAACGATAAAGTAATAAAGCAATACAAATACAAACAAAATAAAGGCATATTTAATTTGGTAAGAAAAATATATTTAAGAACACTGGGACGCGGGTGGCTCTGTGGGTTAAACCACAGAGTGTAGGGCTTGCCGATCAGAAGGTCGGCGGTTCGAATCCCCGCGACGGGGTGAGCTCCCGTTGCTCGGTCCCTGCTCCTGCCAACCTAGCAGTTGGAAATTACATCAGAATGCAAGTAGACAAATAGGTACCGCTCCGGCGGGAAGGTAAACGGCGTTTCCGTGTGCTGCTCTGGTTCACCAGAAGCGGCTTAGTCATGCTGGCCACATGACCCGGAAGCTGTACGCCAGCTCCCTCGGCTAATAAAGCAAGATGAGCGCCGCAACCCCAGAGTCGGCCACAACTGGACCTAATGGTCAAGGGTCCCTTTACCTTTACCTTTTAAAACATTTTAAATCAGCCACAGCTAATAATACCAGGGTTCCAGGGAACACAGACATTTAGCTCAGAAATATCTGAGTGAAGACCCTGGCTTGGGTCATTTGGCAGCACCTGGCTGGGGCTCTTAGTATGCTAATGTTATTTTTAAAGAGCCGTTCTGCCATGCTTGCTGATAGAGAAGGGATGGAGAGACGAGTTTAGCTTCCATTTCTCCTCAGGCAACATGGGATCCAAGTAGATTGGTGGATGAGGGATGGCTTCCCGTGACAGCCCACTTACTTGCAAGATATTCTCAGTCACCTATGGCTACCAGGCTAGGTATTCATTGTGAGGCTGGTGTGAATCATACACTTGAAGCCCCCATAAAATTGGATGCAGGGCTTTGCTGAAAAGCGGACTTTCATTCATGATTAAAGCCTGATGTTCCATTGGGGCAGCTTTTCTCTGCATGCTACTCTGTACATCTTGTCTCTTAGTGTGTGTGTGTGTGCGTGATGCTTCTGTTCAATAGCTTTAAAGTAATAGAGGCTCCCTTTGATCTTTGAGGGTTCGTTCATGTGTGCACACAAACATATAGGCATGCAAGTCATGCCCTGATGCTGCAAGTTGCCAAGTGATGGGTGTGAATGGGGAAGGATGTGCGTAGCCCAGTGGTAGAGCAGAAGGGCCTAGCAGCATCTCCAGGTAGAGCTGAGAGACCGCTAGTGTTCCAAATTAGCCAGGTACGAGGTGTATTTTGCACCTGACTTTTGACTACTTGAGACCAAGTGAAGATGCCTGGACTCCAGGATGGCGTCTGACATCTCCACCATCAGGAGCTTCCTGGCGATCAATGGCTCCCTCGGGCTACATACGCTTCAGGTTACAGACTCCATTAACCCAGAAATATTACCTCGGGTTAAGAACTTTGCTTCAGGAGGAGAACAGAAATCGTGCTCTGGCGGCGCGGCGGCAGCAGGAGGCCCCATTAGCTAAAGTGGTGCTTCAGGTTAAGAACAGTTTCAGGTTAAGAATGGACCTCCGGAATGAATTAATTACTTAACCCAAGGTACCACTGTACTGCATCCTGTAGAATTCTATCAGTTATGTTTTATCGGCACACTTGGAATGGATTTCAGGAACTAAAATGCTTTTTCTGTGCAGCCTGAGCAGGAGCAGTCACCATTAAGAAAACGAGGTCAGAATAGGCCAAAATATATGTGGACTGTCCCTGGATCAAGTGACTTTTCTTCTTTAAGTTTTCAAAGCTCTTAACCTAGCTCAAGGTTGTCATCAGAACTAGCCAGATGTTTAACTGAGAATTAATCACAGTCAGTCCATCATTTGAAAAATAAGGCTTGCCTAAAAATTGCAAGTAGACATTCTGTTTTGGCAACTGTAACCTTGGTTGATGGAGCCATTTGGCACCTAGCTTATATACCTTGAGTTTCTAACACTGGTTTACAACACTGCTTTAATGTGGATGAAGCTATTGTTGTTCTTTACTGCCACTTTCCTTTGCTACTGGGTAGGAGATGCGGTCTACCCAGCGGTTTCTGCTCAAAAAGTCAGATGGAGTTAAGAAGGGCGTTAGGAGTAAGAGAGGTTGTGTGGTGCTATGGGCTAGCAAGTGGGTAACAGACAGCCAAGTGAGGAGGTGACCAGACCTTCCCACTAAATTTAGGGCTCTTCATGCCTAATCCTAAATGAAGAATTGATGGATTTAAGAGTTTGTATAATCTGGATAAATTAAAAAGAAGCCTGGCCAGCTTAGTGGTGTTGCAAGATGGATGAAACTATGAAGAAGACAACCTGAGGGTGTCTTTAAGAGACTTCTTTTGTTGTTGTTCTGTAGATATTGAGCACCCACACTTCTGATTGGGGATTAGGGATTGCATGGGGTTGAGCCACTCCAGAAATCGTCTGCTTCCTATTGTTCACACTGACTCATTTGCACCCAGTGTTTGCCAACTCTCGCCAATTTCATCACACAACTCATGACTGATTTATTTTCTTTAGGGTGGCTCCTTTTTATAGCTCAAACTGGTGGAGCTTGAAATGATAACAATCTCTGGGTTCGTTTCAAAGTGCTAAGTTGCTAGTCCTCAATATATTCAGAGAGGAAGGATTAAAAATGTGACTTGCAGATGAAACACCAAACTCTCATGAATAAACCACACCTGATCTGGCACAGGGGCTTGTGTCTAAATTGCAAACCAGTGATTTATGACACTTGGGGGAAAACGACACATTTTATTTTGAATACAGTGGTACCTCGGGTTAAGTATTTAATTCGTTCCGGAGGTCTGTTCTTAACCTGAAACTGTTCTTAACCTGAAGCACCACTTTAGCTAATGGGGCCTCCTGCTGCTGCCGCGCTGCCGGAGCACGATTTCTGTTCTTATCCTGAAGCAAAGTTCTTAACCTGAAGCACTATTTCTGGGTTAGCAGAGTCTGTAACCTGAAGTGTATGTAACCCGAGGTACCACTGTAGTATGTTTAATTATGAGACTAGAACTCAGAGCTAAGGCTATAGATTCTGATCAGGAGCCAGAGGGAAGACGTAAAAATCTAGCTGCAATTCTCCCTAAAAAAAGGGCAATGTGTCTAAGGGCAATGTTACAAACCTGCAAGGTTTTTTTTTTTTGTTTTTTAAGGGGACAAAACTACCTATCTGTGCATACCTTAGTAAGCACTTATCTATAATCACATCTTACTCGCCTTTGGTTATATCTCTCACACGCACGCACATTGCACTCATGCTGATTCTATGCGCTGGATATTGTTAAATACTGGTTTGTTTTGTAGGAGTGTTTTAAATCTCTTGGATTTCTGTAGGGCTTCTTTGATCAGTGCTTGTTTTTATCTTTCCGCTTTCTGAACTTAGCACCTTGGCCTTTATTTACTTATTTATTTGCCGGAATTGAAAACAGCCTTCCTGGATCAGGCCAAAGTCTAATGTGGTTCAGCATCTTGTCCTCACCAGATGCCTCCAGGATGCTTGCCAGCAGGACATGATGGAGATGAAGGCTTTCAACAGTTTCAAGGCACGATGATTGTGCTCAGCCTCCACCATCAGGGGCAGTATTCCTCTGTATAACCTGTTGCTGGGAATTGCAGGTGGAGAGAGTGGTTGTCATAATCCTTAATTGTGATGGGTGATAGCTGCTGATAAGCCACCTAAGGACAGGAGCTGTTGCGATATCTGGTAGCCAGCAGTTTGCCATGCACCGAGGAACATGGAAAGGCTGCCTTTTGCAAAATTATTTGTTCCCTAACAAAGCAGGTGCTTTACCACTGAGCTACTACCTGTCCCTCCATTGTATGGGGAAGAAGGACATCCACTGGCTTATTCTGGTGTAGGCAGCCCATCTCATTTTTATGGGTTTGACAGCAGTGCAGTGGCTGCTCTGTGGTGTTGGATCTGGAGCATCTCCTCCCTGAAGCTCTGCTGGCTGTTTCTGCATTGCCCGAACCCAACAGGTGAGCTTTTTCCAGCTTGGTGATGCCCAAAGCCATGCCTGTTCAATTCCTGCCGGTCACACAGTCACAGGGCCTCTGTAAGCTTCATTCATATAGGTGGCTGGAGGATCAACAGTCAAAGAGCGCTGTGAATTGAGTTAATGATTAATATTTATATTTGGCATGGTATATTAATTATAGTTGTTTGGTGCAGTCAGGCCCAAGCCGCCCACTCCTTCCTCCAGAATCTCTCTATTATAGCCTGCCCTATCACATGGGTGCGGGGTGGGTTAACCACCATTTAATCAGAAAGGGGGGTTTAGGAAGCAGCCTTCTACAGTCTTAAGAGAAAAGGCATAAAGAAATGTATACATTCAGCTGTAAGGAATTTTAAAAAAAACTTTTATGTGCAGGTGTGTGTGTGTGTAGTGTACTTTACATTTTTTTCTCTGGTTCCCATAAAACTCCTTCATTGCTCCTCCTCGGCTTGCATTTATTAGATTTTAAGAGTTCAGTGAAGAATTTTGCCCGGCTGCCATTTCTGGGAAAGGTCATAGCTCAGTGGCAGACCATCTGCTTTACAAGGTCCCAGGTGTTCAATCTCTAGCACCTCCAGGTAGGGCTGGGAATGAGCTGCTACCAGTCAGTGTAGGCAGTACTGAGCTAGATGGACCAGTGATCTGACTGTGTATAAAAAATATTCCTATCTTCCATTTGGCCATGAAGAACAGTGAGAGAGGATGGAGATGGGAGAGCCAGTTACTCACAACACACTTTGAGGCTCAAAGTGGAGGCTCAAAGCTGGTTTCATACACTCGGAGCATACCCTCCAACATTTATCTGATGAAAATTGTTGTTGTTTAGTAGTTTAGTCGTGTCCGACTCTTTGTGACCCCATGGACCAGAGCACGCCAGGCATCTGATGAAAATAGGGACATCCTAATCAATAATAATAATAATATATTTATACCCACCCCATGCCACTCTGGGCGACTTCCAACATGTATTATAAATACATAATAAAACATTAAACATAAAAACTTCCCTATACAGGGCTCCCTTCATATGTGTTCTAGAGGTTATACAATTGCTTATCTCCTTGACTAGGGGGTTGCCTAACTCCATACCCACCAACATTTCTCTGGCGAGATTAGGAATGTCCTAAGGAAAAGTGGGACATTCTGGGATCAAATCAGAAACTGGGATGGTTTCTGTAAATCCGGTACTGTCCCTGGAAAATAGGGACACTTAGAGGGTCTGTCAGAGGTCATGCTTTCCATGTAGAAGGTCTTAGCTTGAATTCCCAACATCTCCAGTTTATTTTTAAGAAAGAGGATTAGGTAGCAGGTATTGGGAAAGAACTTTCTCTGCCTCCAGACTAGTGTAAGGTCAGAACAGATGATGGCGGACTAGATGTTCAAAGAGTAGAGCTTCCATTGCTCCCATTTGTCTAGGTTGGCCTTTGAGACCTCATACATACCATGAATTTAAAGCACATTTAAAGCTCTTGATTCCACTCCCTGCAAAAAAAGTTTACCCCTCACAGCACCCTTAGCAAGCTACAGTTCCAGGGATTCTTTGGGGGAAGCCATGTGCTCTTAATACATGGTGTGTACACAGCCTTGGGGCTATATGGTATATGCAGGGGACAGTCTGAATTTGGCACACTGTGCCTTGGGTTGTCGAACCCCTACCATAGCAATTTGTAAATTATTGTTTGACTTCAATTGTTTTACGCCTTCACACACAAACACACACACATATATAAAAGCATAGTTCTCAGAAGTCGAATGAAGGGTGAGGTTGGGATGTACGTCAGACAGAAACTCAAGAGAAGAACCTGCCTGTTGAATATTGGTGGTTTCCTGATCCCTTTAGTGGCCTGTCCTTTTTGAAATTCCACCCGGCCCTGCTGGTTTTGGAGGAATAAAGAGGTGGAATTCATTAGGAAAACTTGTTTACAGCATACCTTTAGTCACTGAGGTGCTCCCATTTTCAAACTCTACAATAAGCTGCTCATTAAAATAAAAAATTAAGCAACAGGTTCTCTTCTGCCTCTGTTCTTTTCTTTCTTTGCCTCTTCTCCCTCCCTTACAGTTTTAATTGCGTGATTTTTTAAAAACATGGTGTAACTCCTGGAAACGCCCGGCGTGTCTCACATACAAGGTGTTTTTGTTTTTTTTACAAAACAGTTTTTGTTTTATTGCATTTGAATTTGTGATTCAAGAGAATTGATGACTCAATAAAAAAATCTTGCCAGTATATACATATATATTAAAACAAAATACGCCATCTGGGAGAGATCTCTGATAAGTGCTAAAGAGAGCATCATGGGCCAAAAGGCTTGTTGCTTTCATCAAAGGACATTTTAAGCCAATGTGTTCTCACTTCAAGGCTGTTTTGCAATAGTCTTTTAAGAGGGAAGGAAGGGCAACCAAAACTGTAAGCAACACTAAAGTTCTGTGCACGCCATACACTTAAAGCACACAACTTCATCCAAAGAAACTGGGAACTGTAGTTCACCACTCTCAGAGCTACATTTCCCAGCACCTTTAGCAAACTATAGTTCCCATAAAGGGCCTTCTTGGTGGTGGCAAGTCCCAGACTTTGGAACTCCCTCCTTGCTGTGATGTTTTTATTAATAGATCATATATATATATATATATATATACACACACACACACACACACACACACACACACATACATTCTATTAATGTTTAATTGTTTTTTAGTTATTGCTTCCACTCACATTTTTAATCATTTCTGTGTTAGCTGTAAGCCACCTTGAGTCAGGGAGAAAAGTGGGATATAAGTAATAATAATAATAATAATAATTAATAATAGTAATAATATCATCATCATCATCAACATTATTAATAATAATTCTTTTTTTTGGTGTTCAAATTGAACCGAGCTCATACTCGTGCCAAACAAAATTCCACTCCTGCTTACCTTCTTCAAACTTCCTTTATTTCACCCATATATTTTTTGGAGAGGGAGTACCGTAATTTTGTTGCCATTGTAAAACAGCTGTAAGAAATCATTGGAAATGGATCACCCAGGCCAGCTTTCTTCAAGTGGATCCCAGTCTGCTCCCCCTCATTCCGCTTGACTTATCTTTTAAGTATTTCGGATCTTCCCCCAGGCCTTTCGTAATTGCATATTTTGGGCGATGGGAGTAGACTTTGCAAAATCATCTTACATGTAGCGGTCCTCCAATATACCTTGACTGTGACATGTCTCTGCTTGCAACTCTATGTGCAAAAAGTTTGGGTCCCTCCTATAACTGCCTCTTCAGATACTCAATGGCACTTTTGATTTGGAGCTATTCTGTACTAACCCTAACCAGATCTGTGGTGAGTTTAAGTGGTCTATTCAGCATTCCCTTGAAAGCCTGACTACAAGTCCCGCATCAGAAGCTAACACGGGCAGTAGTTCTCAAACTTAGGTCTCCATTAATTGTTGGAGTACAACTCCCATCATCCCTAGCTAGCAGGACCAGTGGTCAGAGATGATGGGAGTTGTAGTCCAACAACAGCTGGGGTCCGAAGTTTGAGAAACGCTCACTAGCTATAGGACAGTGTAGAGCAGTCCAAGAGGAACCTTTCATGCTTCTCGGGGGTACCAGGCTGTCTCAAGTAGTGAGGATGGCGGGTGTTGCACAAGATAGTCCCTGTTTGTGATTCTGTGGCGTCAGTGGTTTTGCATGCTTCTGCAAGGAATTGGTTTTATGGCACAGTTTAGCATTCTGTAACATGGAAAGCTGAACCCTGCAAATCCAGCACAGTCAACTTTGCATAATTTATTCTGCTTCTGCAAATCAGAGGGAGGGGCAAGATGCTGCTCAGGGTGCTGAAACCCCACCCTGTCACTCCTGGCAATCTGAGTCAGCAGCCGGTCCTTTGGCCGCAGAGGCTTCCACCAGGATTTGCCCATGACCTCTCAAGCATATTTTTGCCATCTTAAGGACTGGAAACATGCATTTTCTTTTTACCTAAAAAAAAAAGGGGGGGGGAGAAAATTGTTGAATTCTGTGCTCGATACCATATTGTGCATACCAGGGTTGGGTGTATCTGGTTTCAACATTGTGATATAATAATAATAATAATAATAATAATAATAATAATAATAATAATAATAATCTATTATTTGTACCCCGCCCATCTGGCTGGGTTTCCCCAGCCACTCTGGGCGGCTTCCAACAAAGATGAAAAATACACTAAAATGTCACATATTAAAAACTTCCCTGAACAGGGCTGCCTTCAGATGTCTTCTGAATGTCAGGTAGTTGTTTATCGCTTTGACATCTGATGGGAGGGCGTTCCACAGGGCGGGCGCCACTACCGAGAAGGCCCTCTGCCTGGTTTCCTGTAACTTGGCCTCTCGCAGTGAGGGAACCGCCAGAAGGCCCTCGGAGCTGGACCTCAGTGTCCAGGCAGAACGATGGGGGTGGAGACGCTCCTTCAGATATACTGGACCGAGGCTAAACATTGTGATATACCAATATATTACAATGCCTGAAATAAGGATGGAGGTATGTACAGACATTGGCTGGCTTCACGGTTTTTCGCACATTGTGATTTTTGCACAGCACACGCACAAACACACACATCATGATTCGCAGTATATTGCCAGGTCAAAAGTTATGAAACTGATATCGCGATATGGACTTCAAACTGGTTTTGGACAATATATTGATATATCACCCAGCCCTTGTTGCCTTGGGCATGCTTTTGTAACCAAGTAAAGGCCTTGCTATATTGGACCTTCCATTGACATCTATTTTCCACGGTGTATCTAGCCAACCCTCCTTTAGAGGAATCTGTAACTTCAGTGCTTCCCCTTTTCCACTCACCCACCCCAAACTCTGCATGAAAAAAAATGTTCCAAAGTGTGTATGCTCAACAGGAGTGCTCCAGTAAAGCACATTACTTTTCCTCTTTCTCTTCTCCTCTGGAATAAACATTCTGACATCTATAGCAAATATATAGACACACGTATGCCAACACAGCTGCAAATATTGTCCCCTGCTTGCTCTACTTCTCCAGTGAGCACCTGCCTGGCAGGATCAAGGACTTGAAACGGCCACCTGGCCTGTGACAGTCCTTCTCTGCCCCCATTCACCACTATCCCCTCAAGCAGTTAGTAACTACAGGTAGATCTCTGGGTGACTTGCAGTGGTTTAGAAAGGTTTCAAACTCCAGCCTTTTTTTTTTAACAACAACAGCAGCAACAGCTAATTTACTTAGTGATGTAGTTTTTCTGGGAAATTTTAAATGGGGATTTTCCCCCCTCCACTGGAAACAACAACCAATTAGGCTAATTTGCACAGGGTGACTTTCCTCAGGAACTTTTCAGTTTGCACCAGGAAGCTTCCTGATGTGCTGATCTGATTTCTGCTTGAATGTCATAAGCAAAGGTAAAAACTCTGAAAGAGTTCGCCTTGCCTGATATTGCACTTGCAGCTGTTTGTTGTAATGAACATGCAACATGGAAGAATTTCTGTGGAAACATAAAGCTTGAGGGCCAAGATACAGAAAGCATATTAGTCTTAATGAGAGCTAGCATACATACCAGGCTTTCAATTCATCACTCAGCCAGGGAAGCTCAGTGGGTGACTTTGTGATGGTCACTCTCAGCCTACCTTACGGGGAAGCCATGAGGATAATGTGAGGTGGCCAGGTCAGAACTCTGTGTGCTCTTCTGGACTCAAGAGAAGTGCAATTTGCCTTCCTTCACCCAATGGGACTCGGGTAGCAAAGGGGATTAATATTACTGGTCTACCTTTCAGGGTGGCTTGAAAGAATGGGAGAATAAGAATGAACTGAGTTCCAGGAGTCTGTTTTGCAACCATGATTTCTACGAGATTGAAACGTGTCTCCTTTCTGCAAAGTGTAAAGGGCACTTTAAAAAAACAAAAAACAGGCAACATTGAGAGAGCCATAAATTTAGCAATATTGGGACTGTAGGAAACTCTCGAATGAGCAATTGTATCTCTTCAGTAGCTGAGTGCATGTTGTTACGGTTCTTCCTGGGCTAGTCAGATATCACAGGAACTTGTTAAAAAGGTGGTGGTGGGGAACCACCTTAGCAAACAGGCATCCCACCCCCCCAGCTACCCACCAAAAAGGCACTTTTATAGGTACAGATCACACAAACATCCTTCTCTTGAATTTAAGGAGATCAAGATGAGAAATCTCTATCCAAAGGTGTGTCTTTCTGCCAGATTTTTATCTCGGCTTATCTCTCTCCAGCCTGAATAAAAATGTGGGGGCTAATCCAGGCAGAATGCCTCCTGCACAAGGCCCGTTTGAAGTGACTTCAACTTGCTCAAGAGCGCAGCATGGAATGGATCTGAACTTGCAAGTTCTCAGTAGTGTTTGTTGCCGATTATCAAGGTCTTTCAAAACTGAAATATATAAATACACAAACAGAGATACAGAAGATACATGGGCAGCTTTTCATGTTGCAAGTAGGAAACACCTTCTTTTTAAAAAAGAAAGTGTTTGTGACACTATGGGAAATATGGCCAGTGCAACAGGTTCGGCCCTAGCGTTAGACAAAGCTGGACCTCAGGTAGGAAATGTAGAGGTACAAGCAAGCGGTAGTGGAGTCTCAGAGAACAGAGTCGTGTGTGCCATTCGCCTTGCCCACTGAGCTGGCGTGCTGCCCACTAGGGGCTGTGGAGGATTCTGTCCTGTCGCCACCGCTGAAGTTAGGCTCGGATGCCAGTGTGGCTGGTTTCTGTGGAAGGGGCACCATCTTGTCTTTTGTCTCAGGCAGTAGATTGTCTTAGGCCAGCCTTGGCAGAAAAACAACATGACCTTTAAAACGAATGAATGAATGAAGCAGTGCTGTTTTATTGTTGGTGTGGGAGACCTTTGGCCCTCCAGATGTTGCTGAGCTACAACTCCCATCATCCCTAGCCATTGGCCATGCTTGCTGTGACTGATGGGGGTTGTAGTTCAGCACCATCTCTAGGGCCAAAGCTCCCCCACAACTGCTTTATTGGATCAACTAGTTGTTTGGTAGTTCTTATACAGTGGTACCTCAGGTTAAGTACTTAATTCGTTCCGGAGGTCCGTTCTTAGCCTGAAACTGTTCTTAACCTGAAGCACCACTTTAGCTAATGGGGCCTCCTGCTGCCGCTGCACCGCCGGAGCACGATTTCTGTTCTCATCCTGAAGCAAAGTTCTTAACCTGAGGTACTATTTCTGGGTTAGTGGAGTCTGTAACCTGAAGCGTATGTAACCCGAGGTACCACTGTATTTCCCTGCCCCCATCAACAGCCATAGTTTTTCCAAGGGATGTGTTTGTGTTTGTATACGTACACACGCTTATTCTTTTAATTAGCACTGAAAAACCTAAATTCAAAGACTTAAAAAAACACATACAAATACAGTATGTTTGCAAAAACTTTACTCGTCCTTTCTCTTTTGAATAAAAAACTTCAGCAAAAGCGTAAAGGCTCACCATCCTACAGCAGCTCATCTGCTTTTGTTTCTGAAAGAAAAATGGGGGGAAAAAATCCGTAGTGGAGAAACACTTTTGTGGATGGATTAAAAGTATTAAGATTAATAATATTGGAAAAGCCCACACGGTAATGCCTTCCCTGAAAACTGTTCCCTGTGAAATGCCGTTTTAACAAGCATCGGTGAGACAAGCCCTGAGATTCGCCCAGCATGGATTAAGGTGTGAAGGAGGTCAAATGGACGCCTCCCAACAGGTGGAGGGAGAGGAGCTGCCTCTTTCCTAGGAATTTCCTGGCTCTTTGTTGTTTGTATTTCTGCCAGCACAATTTGGGATCTGTTGGGTGTGCCCCAAAATTCCCACACATGTACCTCTCTCACCTGTTTGCCCAAAATATTCCTCTCTCACACTCTCACTCTCTCTCTTGATTCCTCTCCAGTGAACTAGGGCAGATCCATAGCATACAGTGAAGGCACATCCCAAAGAATTCTGGGAACTGTAGTTTGTTAAGGGTACTTTCCCCAGGATTCTTTGGGCAAAGTCATATGCTTTAAATGCACATTGAAGGTGTTCTGAATATATGGTGTGGATCTGCTCTTGCTTGTATTGCTTGGAAAAGTTAAAGGTTGGGTGCAATCCAATGCTAGCCCTCCTCAGAGTAGGCCCATTAAAACTAGACCCACCAATTTCAGTGGGGTTACTCTGGGCAGGACTTGGTTGTATATAAACCAGTATCCTTGATGGGGCAGATGGAAGTTCAAAACATTTGAAGGACACCAGGTTGGTAAAATCTGGCCTAGGATCACACTCTGCAGTCCTGACTTCCATCTTCCTGTCAATCGCCCCCCACCCAACAGCCACACACAGTAGAGGTTTGAGTTGCTGGGTGGCTGTTTTGACTTGAGGGCTTGATGTCAAAGGATTAGCAGGATTAGCACCATCAGCTTGAATTTTGTGCTGTTTTCAGTTCTAAGATTAACACTGAGCCAGTGTAGAAAATTTGGTACTCTTGAGATTTCATGTGTGTGTGCGTTTTCTTTTCAAAACATGCTTCTAGTCCCTATTGAATTTAAGTAAACCTGGAAGCATATGAGCGATTAATAGTGTTGATGTGTTTTCTGTGTTTCCAGAAGCTTTAATTGTTTGCTTTGGTTCTTATCATCTATTTCCTTGATTCTAGATACAGGTAGGTGGCCGTGTTGGTCTGCCGTAGTCGAAACAAAATTAAAAAAAATTATAAAATCCTTCTAGTAGCACCTTAGAGACCAACTAAGTTTGTTATTGGCATGAGCTTTCATGTGCATGCACACTTCTCTAAGGTGCTACTGGAAGGAATTTTTCTATTTCCTTGAGTGTTGTTATATTGGGGGACTTTGGCCAATTTTCATACAAATTTCAACATTTAGAATTCAGCTTTTTGGAGGGGAGTATTTGGAATTGTTATAACCCCCACAGAGACCTGCTGTTGAAGGGCAGGTAAATAATAATAATAATAATAATAATAATAATAATAATAATAATAATAATTTTATCTTTTTTTTAAAAAAACACCATTGTATGTATACATTCCTAACAGTAGAGAAGAGACATCCAAATTCTGATCTGTACCTCCTGTCCATACAGGTAATAAGTGCAGCAGGTATACATAGTCCAGACATTCCTGAGACGGAGGTACAAATCTCAGTAAGGTTCAGGCCTAGTATCTTCCTTGAATAACTCCTAGAGAGGACCCAAAGGTGCAGGGTTGGCTCACTCTCCAGATGCTTATGGTCTCTAGCTCCCAACACCCCACATCCAGCAAGTATCCTAGTGTGGGTTGATGGAATTTTTGGAGTCCAGAAACATCTAGGGGAAGGCAGGCCACAGATTCCCTACCCCTGCCTTATTGGAATTCAGGAAGCATTTCCATTGAGCATGTGCAGCCAAAAGTCACACCTGGAGCTGAGGAGTCTACCTGAAAGAGATAAGAATTAGGTGTGAAGGAACAGCTATATTGACAAGGCCAATGTATGGCTATTGACCAGGCCCTGATTAGGGAGATACTTAGATTATAGAATTGTAAAGGAACCACAAGGGCCATCTAGTCCCACCCCTTGCAATGTAGGAATCTTTTGCCCAATGTCCCAAACCCTAAGGTTTTTTTTGCCCAATGTGGGACCCACAACCCTGACTGAGCTATATAGATATATATATACAGCTGGGATAGAAGCAGAAGGGCCCACAGGCTTCCTGGAAGCAAGGTCATAGGAGATCCTGGAGCGCTTCCCTTCCCCACCGTTCTACAAGATGGACTGATGTGGTCCCAGTATGCAGACCAGAAGCTTCCCAGTTTAGGGTTGGGGGCAGTGGAACATAGGAAGCTGCCTTATACCAAGGCAGACCAATGGTCCACCTAGCACAGTGCTGTCTGGCAGCAGCCCCCCAGGGTTTCAGACAGGAAGCTTCTCCCAATCCTACCTGGAGATGCCATTGGGGAATGAACCTGGGACCCTCTGCTTACAAAAACAGATGCTCTGCTGCTAGGCTGTGGCCATCTCACCATGTAGATTGCTTTTCCAAGGGATGCCCTTGTGCATTTCTGCAGGTGTGCCTTGGACATCATGTGCCGGAGCCACGATCACGATCTCTTTGCTCTCGGGTACCAACTCACTTCCTCGGTGAAGCATCTTCTGGCTTCTGAGACAAGCAGAAGCAATTAGCTCACTCTGGGGACCAAGTGCAGGCCAACATGTCACTTTGAACAATGGATCTTGTTCCTGGGGATCTCGAAGGATTTCTGTTTCGAGTCGGAGCGTTCTACGGGAAACTTTGTGCCTAATGATGATCTGCATCCTGGGCACACCAGGGCAAGGGAGGGAGAGCTGTTGTCTTGAGTTATAGATCTCTTGACGTTGTTTTTGTTTCGAACAGTGCTGCAAATAGCGTCTGTACTATATCTCTTGTGTAGTGATTCATACCACTGTTAGGCAGTGTGGCTTGTGTGAAAAGAACAACCAACCATGAAAGAACATGTAGTGACATTGGTGGCTGACACTGTAACAGTGATGGTGATGCAGGAGGGGTTATGTAGATTTGGGTTCCCCACTTTCCATATTGCGCATGGGCCAAGCTACCAGATACAAGGAGTGGAAAGAACATCCCATGCGCCTTCCTTCCTTTGAGTCTGTTTTTGTTCCCATCAGAGCCAGGAATGGAGAAAAGTAGCTGGAGCAGCCACCTGCAGGAGAAGGGGTGCCCTTCCCCTTCATTCTTCTTCCACTGTTGGGGTTCACTGTTAGGGGGGTTCTCAAGTGCCCTGAGAATCGATGCCACATGGCTGTCCTGTGTACCACACAACTGGATTGCATATCTTCACCATGCTGTGATCCGCTGCCATAGCTTCTGCTGCCTTTGCTCTTAATGGCTATAAATCCCCCACTCCCCGACTGCCGTGCTTTGGTCATTCTGCTTCAGCAAAATGAAAATCCTGTTGTGTTACCTCTGGCTCCCTGCGGACGTTGGCAGCTTCAGATGGTGAAATATGCTGTGACCTTTGGAAGGGACCACCTGCTTCTGGGAATCCCAAGGTGGAGGGACATTCCAGGAACAAGGTTGCCTTCCTTTCTGTCATCAGTCTTCAGGGCATCTTGAGATCTGGGGCAACAAGACTGATTAGTGGAGGATAAGGCTGCCAATATTGCTGCTCATTATGGCTATGTTCTCTGAACATCATTTTCTGGGAATTGCTAGTGGGATGAGCGCTCTTGAATCCAGGCCCTGATTTCAGGCTTTCCACTGGGGCTTCTGGGCAGCCACTTTGAGAACAGGATGCTGGGCTAGATGGATCTTTGATATGATCTCTGATCTCTCCTGATCTTGTTATGGGATGCAGAGGGACAAAAAACAGGAGCATCAAGAGGCTCTGGTTTGGTCTGAAATGATGTGCCAGTGTCTTCATTTAAGGAGACTGGGTGGAGACAGTCTCAAGACAGCCTGAACCGGGGGCCCAAAGTGGCTGCTTCACACCATCTACCAGGGACACACACCCCCAGTCCTGTATTGAAAACAAGCTGCAAGTCCCAGTTTCCCTGCCCAGTGGTGGTGAAGGGATTTCAGCTGGTTTGGGGTTCTGTTGTCTTGAGGACTAGCAGCCATAGGGAACCTAGTTTAGCTGGGCCAGGTTTGATAGTGTCTTTGTGCTCCTCCCACATTCTTAGAGTGGTTAATGGGAGTTAGATGTCTATGTGCACCTATATCAATGAAACCAGCTCCCGTCAGCACAGCCAACAAAGCACAGCAGTTTTGGAATGATGGGAGTTGCAACCCAGGAACTTCTGGAGACACCCAAGGAGAGCCGCAGGTTCCCCACTCCTGCTCCAGATTGCTCAGGTGGGGGTCCATTTGCACATTTGGACTCCTTTTATCCATACCACAAACCTGTCAAGTAGGTCAGGTTGAGGGAGAGAGAGGTCCATGGCTGAGCAAGGATTTCGATCCAGGTGTTCATGGACAATTCCAACACTCTGTCTGCTCCACTATCCTGGCTCTAGTCAATATGAGAATGGAAACCAAAGGGCTGTATTTCCCCTCAGGGCTGCCTTTCCTAGCATTGGCTCTTCAGGTGCTGCTGGGCTCCAATTTCCACCATCTATTGGCTATATTGTCTGAGTCTGATGGGAGTTTGGAGTCCCAGTGGTGAGATCTAAGAAGCACCACGTTGGTTGTTTCCTGGTATGGACAAAACTGAGTTTGATCAAGCAATGGTTCAACACAATATGAAAGCAGCCTCCTTGGTCTG
This sequence comes from Podarcis bocagei, assembly GCF_964188305.1. Lineage (NCBI taxonomy): Eukaryota > Metazoa > Chordata > Lepidosauria > Squamata > Lacertidae > Podarcis > Podarcis bocagei. The sequence continues at coordinate 78,542,925 of NC_138132.1, read as the reverse complement.
AAGGGCATCTGGTTGGTCACTGTGAGAATGAGATGCTGGACTAGATGGGCCATTGGTCTGATCCTGCTAGCTTATCTTACATATTATTATGTGGTGGTTACAGTGCCTAGTGGTATACAGTATATGTAGGTAGGACTGAGAACATCCCCTTCCTGAAACCCTAAAGAGCCACTGCCATTCAAGTGTGGACAATACTGAGTTAAAAGGACAAATAATGGTCTGACTCTGATTCAGGCAGCTCCCTGACCAGCACTGGCTGCTGGTCCCTTTGTCCTGCATGGCCTATTGTGTGATAGTAAGTCCCCAAGTCATCCTCTCATGCACATTTGAAGCAGTGGTGCTGAGTCTCTCAGGATAAACAGGGTGATGCGAGGAGGCCCCCCCCCAAAAAAATGTAAGGCAGGCCAAGAAGCTTCTGTGAAGGCGGGGAGCCGTGGGTGGGAGAGAGGGAAACAGCCCTCAGATTGGTTTGGAGGTAGCGCTGCTGGAAGCCAAGGCCAGTCCTGCTGATGAGGTCCTTTCTTCTGCAAGCGAATTGTAAAATATGGCTCAAATTTTCATTACGGGCTCTATTGATTATCTTTGGGGACAGATGAATTATGGGGGACATTAAATTAAAAAAAGAAAAGGAAATATTTGAATGAGTTTGGGAGGTCGATGCCAGAACAGCTGACTCGCTCCCAGCCTTTCTGGCACTTGAAGCCTCTGGGGCATTGAGTCCCTCTGAACTGGGCCAGCTCTCTGCATTCCAGGGCCACACATGCCCAGAGTGGGAAGGAGCTCCCAGTGGCTTGACATGGGTTTGCTCTCTGTTCTGCCCTTATAATCCAGATTTGCATATTGGTCCTAGCACATGTGCTACTGGCCACATCCGTTCTATAAATTTAAAGTACTATGATGCCACTTCAAGCAGTCATGGCCTCCTCTAAAGAATCCTGGGAACGGTTGTCTAGTGAGAGTGGGGTTAAGGGACTCCTCTTCCCCTTAAAGGTAAAGGTAAAGGGACCCCTGACCGTTAGGTCCAGTTATGACCGACTCTGGGGTTGTGGCGCTCATCTCACTTTAATGGCTGAGGGAGCCGGCATACAGCTTCCGGGTCATGTGGACAGCATGACTAAGCCACTTCTGGCAAACCAGAGCAGCGCACGGAAACACTGTTTATCTTCCCCGCTGGAGTGGTACCTATTTATCTACTTGCACTTTGATGTGCTTTTGAACTGCTAGGTTGGCAGGAGCAGGGATTGAATAACAGGAGCTCACCCTGTTGCGGGGATTCGAACCGCCGACCTTCTGATCGGCAAGTCCTAGGCTCGGTGGTTTAACCCACAGCGCCACCCGCGTCCCTTCCCCTTACAGAGTTGCAATTCCCAGAGTTGCCTGGGAAGAGTGATTGGTTGTTAAACCACCCTGGGAACTATAGCTCTCTGTGGGGAACAGCCGGAGCTCAACAGCAGGGCACCTGCTTTGCATGCAGAAGATCCCAGGTTCAATCCCTGACCTCTCCAGGAAGGGTAGGGAATGTCTGCTACCTGAAACCCTGGAAAGCCACTGCCAGTCAGTGAAGACAATACTGAGCTAGATGGATTCAGTATAAGGTAGCAGTATAAATCAAGCAGTTCTTATGCTTAGGTCAGATGGTTTTGGAGAAGTAGAACTGCAGGTACTTTAGCCCTCTGAGACAGAAATAGTTGGATAGAGTGTATTGTTTTCTGTCAAAGGCGACAACCTTCTCCTCTTGGACTCCATGCAAGTGAATGTGGAATAAGATGCCAACAAGGTTTCATACCATGAAGTGGCCAAACTGAAAGGAAGTGAAATAGAATCTTTGCGCCTCTGATAGGGCTCATCCACACTTCCCTTTGTGCTGCGTTTCTAGGCCCAGTTCCGGGATTTCCAGGTCTGTGTCCGAGCATGTTTTTTTCTTTTTTGTCCTAGCACTTTCCCCAGAAAAACCCGCATTTTACCACTGAATTGAAGCAAACAGCAATTTTCCGCAGGTTGCTGTTTGCTGCAGTTCAGTGATGAAATGTGGGTTTTCCCTGCAGAAAGCACCAGGACAGAAACAAAAAAACCCTGCTTGTACACAACCTGGAAATCCCGCACCCTTGTTTGGAGGTTCTAGCAGGGGAGCGCAGCTATCGTATACCTGCCGGACTTAAAACTGTACTACGAAGCAGCAGCGTTCTGCTGGCTGAAAGAGTGGATGCTCCTCGAGAATACAGACATTTTGGACTTGGAAGGTTTTAATAATGCATTTGGTTGGCATGCATATTTATGGTATGACAAAATTAAGGTGCATAGGGCCTTTAAAAATCATATTGTTAGAAAAGCATTGTTCAATGTTTGGATAAGATATAAAGATCTGTTGGAAAATAAAACCCCTAGATGGATGTCACCCTTGGAGGCTAAAGCATTGAAAAAGCTCAATATGGAGGCCGGATGGCCAAAGTATTGGGAAATTCTGGAACAAGAAGGAGATAAATTGAAGTTACAGAGTCATGAGAAATTGAAAACCAAGGTACGAGATTGGCTCCATTATTATCAAATAATGGAGGTGTATAAACAAGATAAGAAAATTGGCTTCCAGGTGGAGAAATCAAAATTAGAAACTGAATTATTAGAACCCAATACTAAGAATTTATCAAGAATGTATAACTTGTTGCTGAAGTGGAACACACAAGATGAAACAGTTAAATCAGCTATGATTAAGTGGGCACAGGACATTGGTCATAACATTATGTTTGCTGACTGGGAATGGTTGTGGAACACCGGGATAAAATTCACGACATGTAATGCCTTAAAGGAAAATATTATGAAAATGATTTATAGGTGGTACATGACCCCAGTCAAGCTAGCAAAGATTTATCATTTGCCTGATAATAAGTGTTGGAAATGTAAAGAATCTGAAGGTACCTTTTATCACCTTTGGTGGACGTGCCCGAAGATTAAGGCCTTCTGGGAAATGATATATAATGAAATGAAAAAGGTACTTAAATGTACTTTCCCTAAGAAACCAGAGGCCTTTCTCTTGGGCATTGTCGGCCAATTGGTGTTAAAGAGAGATAGAAATTTTTTTATGTATGCTACTACAGCAGCAAGAATTCTCATCGCAAAGTATTGGAAGACACAAGAGCTACCCACTCTGGAAGAATGGCAGATGAAAGTGATGGACTATATGACACTGGCTGAGATGACCGGCAGAATCCGCGACCAGGGGAAGGAGACGACGGAAGAAGACTGGAAGAAATTTAAAATCTATCTTAAGGACCATTATAAACTTGATGAATGTTAAAATGTCAAGGCTTTGAGAATGAAAGGGTTACAGCGACATAAGAATAGATTGAAGGAAAGATTAGTAAGACATATACTTGACAGAATCATTAGAAGTTGCTGAAAAATTTTGGACATTGGGATGCAGAAAGGGGAGGTATGGGGGAGTCCGAGAAACAAGGTCTAAGAAAATAAGGTTATGAAAGTATATGTGTTTGTATGTCTTTTTATATGTTTGTATGGTGTTAAAAAATTTCTGTAAAATTAATAAAAATCTATTTAAAAAAAAAAAAAGGAAATCCCGCACCCGAGCCTAGATACTCAGCACAAACGGAAGTGTGGATGAGCCCATAGTTGGATAGAAGAGGGCATTTCAGCAAAGGTTGAACCTCTTTCTGTGCAGTTCTTGAAGGCTCACCTGCCCTGTCCTGCATATGGGCACCCTAGATCTCAGAAGGTAAAATGAAGGTACGTGTTGGCATTAGGTCTTCTGTTGAGGGCCCTGGTTGCAGACCTGGTGTGGCTTACAGTCTGCTTAACAACCAGTTCTTTCTGTCTCATGCATGCCGTGCAATCATAGCCATTTAATTCAACCCATGGTTCAATGCAGGATGCAACCACAGCATCCTTAACAGAAGTCCAACATCTGCTTGAAAACCTCCTACCGAAGGAGAAATGGCTTCTTTATTCTACTGTTGAACAACCCTCTCCCATCCTTCATAACGTTTAGTCCAAATCCATGGCCACCACCATACACTCCATAACCCAAATGCTTAAGGCAGAGCTTTCCAAACTTTTCATGTTGGTGACACACTTTTTAGATATGCATCATTTCGTGACACAGTAGTTCAGTTTTACTAGCAAACCGGAGGTTAAACTAACCCTATATAAGAACACAGGGAGCGTTTGCGCGACATACCTACACAACACAGTTTGGAAAGCTCTGGCTTAAGGGTTGCAGTGACTCTACTGAGTAGCATTTGCGTTCTGAAGTTCTGGAAGAGTTTTTAGCGAGGTGTTGGCCTCTGGCGTCTCCTCCCATGCATCTGGGTCCGCCTTAGGATTTTGCAGCCAATCACACATGTTCTGTGCGCGCATACAAATATCTGCCTCTCCTCTCTAAGAAACTAGATTTGTATCCCTCTGTCTGCACCTGTTTCTGCCTCCCCCTTCTTATTCCTCCCCTGGGGGGCTGGAGAGCCCATTATCTGGTCACATGGCACACCCTTTTTCTCCACTTCTTCTGTGTTGTTTTTAGCTTCTCGGTTCGGTTGAGCTGGCAGCTGCTGCCTCTCAGGAATTTTCTGTTGTTTTTGGTAAAACCGTCAAGGAATGCTGCCCGCGTCTCTCATCTCCCTCCTGAGCCAAAAGTAACCCCAAAAGAACAACTCTGCCCTGCCACCCCTGCATCTGAGCACTGGGAGCCCATTCCATCTCAGGATCTTGCTCTCAGTCAGATGTTCTCGCACATCTTTCATCGCTGCCGCAACCACCTCTGCTTCTGAAGCCGCTTCTGTGCTGGTTCAACTCCCCACATCCTTTTCTCTTTCCTAATTCCACTCTCGGAGGATGCACACTTCTAAATAGCATTTGCCAGGAACTGCAAGTGGATAGAATGCTGTCATATTCAGGTCTTGCTTGTGGGCTTCCTCTTGGGGCATCTGGCTAGCCACTTTGAGAACAGGCTGCTGGACTAGATGGGCCTTTGGCCTGACCCCGGAATCAGGCTCCTGTTCATTGGTCTCTTTTTGTATGGCTTTGAAATGGGATTAGGCAGATTCACAGAGGAGAAGGTTGGCAATGGACACTAGTTAAACTGGGTTAGGTATTCCCTCCACTCTTGGAGGCCTGTGCCTCTGGATACAAGAAGCAAATGGGGAGGAAACTGCTGTTGCCCCCAGGTCCTGCTTGGGAGCTTCACACAAGCATCTGATTGTCCACTGTGAGATCAGGATACTGATCTGGGTGGGCCTTTGGTCTGATCCAGCTTCAGGGCTCTTCTTACGCTCAACACTTAACACTCTAAGACTGCCGGAAGGGTCCATTTTGTTATTGCACAGTGCCTAGTAATCATATACAAAGAGGAGGTTCCATTGAATTATTGTGATCAGGTCTTGCTTGTGAAATGATCCCAGCTGACTGTTACGTTATATCTGTCTCCATTAGCTGTTTCACACTTTTACACGGTAACCCGGGAACACACCAGTGTGCCACAGTAAATGCATGAAGTGTGAAGGGGGAGAGATGCATCTCTAAACCCACTGTATGAGAGCCATTGACTTGCCTCTCTCATAGGCACTTGACTTGTTTTACAGTGGTGAAACACCAGTGTGCTCCAGTTGCACACATGTCTGTAGCTGTGAGTGCATGGGAAGGGTCTTGTGAGCCTTGCATCATCAGTGTACAATTCAATTCGACTGCTATAACTGGGCATGCCTTGCTTAAGTTTGTGTAGTTGCATGCTTGAGCAGTAATGTATGGACCTGGCAGAGCGTATGCACTTTGGCTGATCTCTTGTGTAGTGGGTTGCAAAGTGCCTCACGGTGGTTTCCGGGTTTTTCCCTTGCAAGGATCAGTGGTGTTCACAGAAATAAGGCGGTCCAATGAGTCTGCAGAAAAGGTGGGACTTGATTCCTGGGTCTTCCAGACTGAGCCCCAGCTTGAAACACTCAACCCAATCACTTTGAGGTTCAGGTGAGGAGAGGAAGCACAAGTCATTCATCCTTCATCTCCTGTTGTCTACTTGGATCATCTGAGGATAAACCGATGATCATCATCAAGGCAGCTCCAGGCTTCTTTGCTTCCATGTTAGTTGCTCACCGTCTGATGGCTTAAGAGCAACAGAAGTTCAACCCCTAGCTCAGAATTTGCCCATTGGATGCCTACATCTGTGCTAGCTGGGGCAGATGGAAGCAGTGGCGTAGCGTGGGTTGTCAGCACCCGGGGCAAGGCAAGTAATTTGCGCCCCCTAACCTGTGGATTTTAGCACTCGAGTGCGAGCGCCCCCCCCCAGATGTTGCGCCCGCCCCCTGCACCCCCCACGCTACACCACTGGGGCTGGGGGCGAGCGAAGGAGCCAAGGACCCCCCCCCCAAGACTCAGCAGGAATTTATTAAATTTATTATTTGTGGAGCCCCCGCGGGCCGAGGCAGCCGAAGCCCCCTCCCCTCGGGCGGCTCCCCGCCCCCTCCTCTCCTTGGGCTGTAGGTGGAGCTCCAGATCCGGGCTTGGCGAGCGCCTCTCCTCCTCCCGGCCGGGTCCGGGGGCTTCCAGCCGTGCTCCGTCCTCGCCCCCCCCACCGGCTGCGCTGAGAGCCGGAGCCAGCAGCGCCCCCTTCTGCCGGGAGACCCTCGCCTGCCCGCCGGCTTCCTCTTGGAGGGTTTTGGGAAGCGCAGGGTGCGGCGAGGCCCCTCGGAGCTCTCCTCCCTCCCAGTCGGCAGAAGCAGCCGCCGCCTGTGGCTGGGCTGAGGGGATGGCGGCAGCGTCGGGGTGCGGAGGCTGCCCAGCCAGGCGTCGGTGGCGGCGTCGGCGCTGCTGCAGCGGCTGCTCCTCCTGCGAGCAGTGAGTGGAGCGCAGCCGCCGCGGCGGCGGGGGGCGCGCACGCGCTAGGGCGCAAGGCTGGCGGTGGCGGCGGGGAGCCCGCCGGAGGAAGGAACTTGTCCCTTCTCTCTGGACTTGCGCCCCCCAGATGTTGCGCCCGGTGCGGCCGGCACCCCTGGCACCCCCCATGCTACGCCACTGGATGGAAGGCCAAAATTTATGGAGGGCACAAGATTGGCGAGGGCTGGGTTGTGTTAATCGTCCATTGTAAAAGTGTAAATCTGAGAGTACACTGGTGCCCCTCCCAGCTTGCAGAACTCAAGCTGGCCTTCACTATACCTGCCTTTCCAAACAAAAGGTCTTTAAACTGGAAGCTGGGAATCAATGGCTCAGTTGGTTACAGCATGGTGCTGATACAACCAAGGTTGCAGGTTTGATCCCCATATGGGATAGCTGCATATTCCTGCACTGCAGGGAGTTGGACTAGATGATCCTCAGGATCCCTTCCAAGATGACATTTCGAGGATTCTATCATCTTTCTGTGGGTTGAACCATTGTCCATATTCCTAGCTATGCAGAGCACTTGAACACTCACAGAGAGAAAGAGAGACAGAGAGACTTTCACAACTATTTCCTGGGTTTCATGTATGTGTGAGTAGCTGATACTTGTATTTGCACCGCTCTGTCTCTTTTTTATTTTTTTGTTCCCTTATAGATCTTGGTGACTCCATTATAATAATAATGATAAAGGTCTTCCACAAAAGCTTGTGTTTTCATGCGGGCTTCACTCAAAGGGCTGGTGGTTTCCATGGCTGCCCCGTCTCCCAGTGGCAACACACCCTTTATTGTGTTGGTGGTGGTTTTATTTTTTTATATTTTTTGGCTTCATAAACTTCTCCAAGTGTTTAAGCAGAAAAAGGGATTCGTGAGGGAGAGGAGAAGAGGTCAGCGTTGGCAGCAGGGCTAAAAAGGTAAAGAAAAGTATTGGTCCTCTGCTGATCAGATTCTGAGACAGGGCGGTATCGACTTAAGTTATACTCACAGTCGACCCACTGAAATTAATGAAGCTAAGTTAGTCGTGGTAATTAAGTTCATAGGTGTACTCTGAGTAGAACTAGAATGGGCTGCAACCCAAAATGTTTTTTCTTCTTTTAATGATCTTTATTGCGTAGGTTGAAATGCCAGACCCACTCTTTCCCCCTTGCTGCGGAGTCTGAATGCCGTCAGAGCTTCTCCCCCACAGCAGGATTGCCACCTCTGCTCTACCACCCAACTCTGATCAGAGAAGGGAACTGCACCAGTTAAGGAAGCCACCTGAATACAAGCAGGCCAGAGAGAATCTAGTAATGCTCCCTGACCAATATAAAAGCTTTCAGGGAGCTCTTTCTTGCTGCTTAGAACATAGATGGGGTTGCCCTGTGCCCAAAGAGTCAAGGTTGCAGGCTGAGATTGCTTGTTTAGATCCAAGCCTGCCATTTGGGTAGCAAGTTATGGCTGGCTTGCTAACTGAAGCCTTCTGGAACAGAGAAAGCCCGTTTACTCTCTGGAAACCTCCTGATCTTGACTACTGCAGTTCATTGTGTGTTGGGCTGTGCTTGAAGACTACTAAGAAACTTCAGTTACCGTATTTTCTGGCGTATAAGAAGACTGGGCATATAAGACGACCCCCCAACTTTTCCAGTTAAAATATAGAGTTTGGAATATACTCGCCATATAAGACTACCCCTCTTCCAACGCACACCAAATAAAAATTTAAAAAACCAGTCTCCAGTCCGGCTCGGAAATCCGCTCCACTACCCAGTGGCCGGGGGCTTCTGGGGCCAATTTTCAAGCGTATTTCTGCTTCATCTAGAGAGCTTGGTGTCCTCTGATTTAATTTGCTGTCGTTTTATCCTTTAGTGGGGAGTTGCTGCAGGAGCTGCTGCTGTAGCTGGCGTATAAGATGACCCCCGACTTTTGAGAAAATTTTCCTGGGTTAAAAAGTAGTCTTATACGCCAGAAAATACAGTAGTTCAGAAATCTGCTTTGAGATGGTGGATCCAGAGCAAGGCAAAAGAGCACTTACGATGCCAGTTGTTTATTAACAACTTCACTAGTTTACAGTCTGTTTCTGAGCATGGCCCAATAGTCCTAATAGTAATAATAATAATACGTATTAATTAATAATACCTATGCCCGGAGGTCTCAGGGCGGTTCACAAAATAACCTCCTTTTAACTTTCTGACACCACTGGAGTTTGGCTACCATTAGCCCTGACCATTGGACATGCTTGCTAGGGTGGATGGGCACCATATTGGCTACGCCTGCTCTTGACAGATGTTCTGGCAAAGGCTTAAAAAAAAAAAAAAAAACTACCCAGGACTCTAAATCGCTTTTTTGCTTGGACTGGGGAAAACACTCAGCTGCCTTCTTTCGTCTTCAGCCTCCTGTTGCTGGTTTGTTTGTTTTTAGTGACTTTGATATTTTTATTGTTTCGCAAATTTATATGCCGCTGAGCATAAAAATGCCAAAAGACAGTGCACGGCATAAAATAATATAGTATGACATAAAACAGTTTAAAAATCAGTGTAAAATTAAGCCATACCGTTGTGTGTTTATTGTGAGATGCAATTAAATTCCTTGTGTATAAATAAACTAGGAGACCCAGGGTTTTATTCAGTGCAGACCTGTTGAAAGTAATGACCATGACTAATGCTGGGCTGTTACTTTCAATGGGACTATGCTGAATAAAACTCAGTTGGCTACAACCCCTGACCTTGCTTTGCCCTGCTCTAATCAGTATCTGACTTGGGTGCAGATCATCACAAGATGTTTCCTTTCCCAGCCTTGTGCCTTCCAGGTGTTGCTGAACCAGATGTTGCTGGACCAGGTGGCAAATGCCCAGAGATGATGGGACTGGGCATCCAGCAACATCTGGCAGGCTCCATGTTGGGAGCGGCAGGTGTGGCTGGTTCCAACCACAGGCCAGTCCAAGACGCTTGGGTTGATGTGTTCTTCCTTGTTTATATATCTTGACTTAAGAGTTTTCATTCTCAAATGCATTCATCTGTTTAACCATCATACTTTAGAGGGACTTTCTTTAAGCAGCACTGGGGGGAAATGATCACCATGTCAGGCAAGCTAGAGACTTTGGAACGATCTCCCTTTCTTCACTGTAATGCACGGCTTGGCTCACTTGCTTTGAGACATCTGTGTTTTGTTTTGCTGCGCCTGTTCTTGGATTTTTTCAAATACCTCTGGCGTGCAGAGGAGGAACATTCAGTTTACTCCTGTTCTCTCCATTTGCTGCAAATGGCAATCTGAGCGGTGTGGACTGCTGCCATTCTGAATTTATTCTTTTTTAAAATAAAAAAAGAAAACACCCCAAGTTTCTAGACCTCATGGATGCAAAGAGCTTTGAAACAGCATGGCCAGCATCTGCTATCCCACAGTGAGCTGCTTGACTTACCCAAGCTCCTTGCCTTCTCCCGTGAAATTAGTAGCAGAATAATATGTTTGCTTTACATCATTCATGCAAGTTTAGTTAATTTGTATAATTTATGCAGGGCACAGAATGCACACAGTCCTGGTTATCTTTTGCTTAATAAGTGAAAAAACTTGGCTTTGGACTTTCCTCCTCCAGCTTCGCACTACTATGATGATGAACATTATATGCCCACATACACCTGTCTTTTGTTGCCATTGGCACCTAAAAATCTGTGCATCTTGTGGTCATTGGCATCTGTGTTGCTGCAGAGGTCAAGGATCTGGTTTCTCCTCCCTAACTGGCTCCTATAAATTTTTGCTGGCTCCTAACTTTTTGCATGTGCGCATATATATATATATATATATATATATATATATATATATATATATATAATCTCTCCCAGGGAGTGGAGCTGGCACAGCTGCCAGTTGATTTGAATATTTACCAATACTACTTACTCCCTGTCTCTCACTGTGTCTCTCCCCCCCTTCTCTTAATTGTGTATATATTTGCTCTGCATGTATCCCATAAAATACCTGCTGTTTTGGGCGTACCCCATTTTGCAGGGTACATGAGATCATGCTGTAAAAATGCAATGAAAAACACTTTCATGCCACAACACATCAAATGGGATTTTGTTGTAGGATGAAGATAGATATATTTTTCTCACCCCATTTGCTGAGCACAACAGTTTTCTCTCTCTGCGTGTACTTGGAAAATCATTAAACATTTACTTTATTTTTGTTTTGAAGTTGGGGGAGGAACCCTGTCCTTTTGCAATAGGGCTGCTTAATTTTTGTTATTATCCTGCTGTGGAGTTGGGCAGTACAACAACCTTATAAATAGGATGGTGATTCTGAAAGAACCAAATCCCGTAAAGCCTTCTCTTTCTGCTGTCTGAGTGAGGCTGCAGTCCTGTGTCCACTTACCTAGGAGCAAGTCCCATTGAACTCAGTGGCTCAGTAACACTTATAGAACTGCACTGTGAGCAAGTGGTTATTGAAACTCCTGGAATGTAAGAGGAAAGAAAGAGCCCTACTGAATCCAACTAAGGGTCCATTTAGCTCATTCTTCCGCTTCCTAATGTAGTCGACCAAATGCCTCTGGAAAGCCTTTAAATAAGCACAGGAACACCCGAGCTGCCCTTTTCTGAATCAGTCCATTGATCCACTCAGTGTTGTCTGCACTGACTGCCAGCAGCTCCCCAAGGTTTCAGATGGAGAGACCAAATCTGGGACCTTCGGCATGCAATGCACATGCTCTACCACTAAACTATGGTCCTTCTTCCAAAGTAAAATAAGACTGGGCCTCTCATGGTGCTATAAAGAGGTGATTTCATAGAATCATGGAGTTGGGAGGGACCCTGAGGATCATCTAGTCCAACTCCCTGCAATGCAGAAATATGCACCTGTCCCATACGTGGATTGAACCTGTGACCTTGGCACCATGCTCTAACAAACTGAGCTGTATAAGAATAACTCCCATATGCTGATCTGAGCCATCAGCAGCTAGACCTCTACCAGCCTTATCTGGAGATGCTGGGGATTGAACCAGGACCCTTCTTTCTGATAATCAGGCACTCTATTGCTGAGTATGGCTCTTCCACAAGCAGGGAATTGACCCAATAGCCCTTCTGTTCTGCTTACTCTCCAGTGACTATTGGTGTTCAGTGGTGGAGTTGCACCTTCAGATATGCAGGTTCTCTTTATCTGCCATAACCATGTTGTAAATAAAAATATGCCCTTTTCCCTTATGGGGTATCCAAGAGCCCATATAGAGTCCTTACATAGGTTCCCTATTGGTAGGAGAAAATAACAGAGGCCAACCAGAGAATATTGAGAAGCAAAGCAGCTAGTAAGCTTGATCTTTATTGATCTGTTGCAACAGGGTAACCCCCTCACACGCAGGAGAGGAAGAGGACCCAGAACAATGGCCTGCAAGGCCTTATAAAGACTTTTGAAATTCCCCTTCTCTAGATCAGGACCACCCCCAGAAACATTATGCATACATCACAGAAGGGGTGTAACCTAAGACCACCCCTCAGATACATCCCACCTACATCACAGAAATTTAAATGTTGTTTTTCTCTTCTCCTTGTTTATCTCCTGTCTAGCAGGTTCCTTGATTGGATTTTCTGGGGAGCCTGGCCATTCTTTTGTAATGCTAAAATACTTATTTCCTGGGCCAGGTCACAGGCTCACACCTTATTCAAACACAGATTAAAGGAAGAGACAATGGGGAGGCTTTTCCATTTTTAACCTTGCAGAGAAAGGATTTGGTCAGTTTAGGAATCAAAATGGTTCCACGTTGGCCTTCCTGTACTGATCTATGTATGTGCAGTTATGAACATTACTATATATCTAAAACCATAAAATTCCTATCACAATTTCCCCCCTCTGGGGCTAGAATTTTTCTTAAAAATTTTTGCCCCACAAATAATAACATCGTATGTTGTAGATGGATGTCTTTGTATGAATATATCATATAAAAATAACACATGTTGCGTTTTGCTACTAAATTACTTGTGGCATTCTAACACTTTGGGAGAGACCATTTACTCAATAGTGTTCTATGCTTTACACCTAGCAGGAAGGTAAGGTCCACTAATGACTGAAAAGTGCAGTTTGCTTCCCCCCCGCCATTTTTGTGTTCTCAGGTGTCAAGGTAGCTCTTCTGTGGTCTCACACTGACATAGTGCTACAGCAACACATCTTGTCTGTTGAATCCCCTCAGGGCTTTCATTTAACCATGTCGCCTGGCATTCACCATAGCTGGCACAGGTTTTGGGCATCTCGTGAGGGAGAGGTCTTCGCCTTGGCCTTTAGCTATGGGATTTTATTATAGGCTGTGGTCTTGGGCTCATGAGAAGTTGCTCACTTGCACTTAAAGGACCAAAAAGCTAATTGCAGCCTGGATACACTTGCCCAATTCAAACTGAGTCCAATTTGAATTTATCTTGCACCATGGTTCTCAACTCTTCAAAGCAATCTGTTAAAAGAAAACCATTCTTAACAAGGGCAGTTGTCCAAATAAGTCAATTTAAGTCTATAAGAAATCATTCCTGCTAAACCAAAGCATATCCACCTTCATGTACCTGGTGTTTTATGGATCCAGAAGTTTGTCCTTGGCAAAACGAGGTTTAACACATATTAAAATGGATAGGGAAAGATTTTCATAGTGCCAGGTGGGACAATGAAATGTGGTTATCTAAACATTGGACTACACAATAGTGTGAGCTATTAGAAAGTATAAAATGCATGAGAATTCTCCATTAAACATAAAAACAGTTACACACAATAAATTGCCCCCCTTTGTGGAAATCACACTGTCAGACACATTTCAACATTCTTACATAATAACACATAATACAAAACAAAATAATTAAATATCTGTTGCATATCTTGACACAATTGTGATCTTTTACGTATGTATCTTTTGAATCCTGGAGCAGAGGCTTGAGGTTCAAGTGAAAAAATGTCCTTGCAATTCAACTCCTCCCCCCTTTGTCAGTTCAACCCCCCCCCCTCAGTCTATAGCCTTTGAAAGAGATAACTGTGGGCACTTTGAAAACTCTGGTGTTGCAGGTCTTGTGAGTTGAGGGGTTGTTGCTGCTTTTCATCATTGCACATCTGTAGAAGTGATATCCTGTAAGGGGGCAGGGTTTTGGGGAGACTTAAAAACACAGTTAGACAAGAAGGATGTCCTCCAGTTTCCATGGGAAGCTGCAAATAATAAAAAATCTTAGCACATTAAGCATTTTATTTATTTCAATATTATTATCACATTTCCACATAATTACTGTTATTATCTGCTAAGTTTGTTTGCTTTCCTTCACTTAATTTTTGTTGTTGTTGTTCTTTTCATATTAAAAAATAAAAAATTACTCCACATGTATAGAAAGAGAACTGTAAAAATACAAAGGTTAAAAAATAAAAAGAAAGCAAAAAATTAATTACCAGTTAGATGAAAATGGACTTGACACAAAGACATCAGATTCAGAAAATAACTATTATTAAATAGTACAAAGATATTATCAAAACCACACAGATTACTACTGGACTGGGGGGGAAAAGGGAAAACAATGGGGAAAACTTAAAATTCACCATGTGCTATCCAATAAAAGAACTTCATGAAACTGACTTTCAACATGTGATGAACATGTCCCCAAAGTAAAACACACACACACAAATGACCTATGAGGAACCAAAAATAAATAAATGCTAAGACACACAATTAATAAGCAACCTGAAGTAATCTGTTTTGGCATTCTAACATCCCAAATGAAAATAAAAGAGTTTTCTTGATGTGACAACATCAGCTGTAATGTTAATACTGGGAAATGAGTTAATACCAAGAAAAATGAATGGCAATTTAAAGTTGTGCAGGTACCTTGCACTAGCCAAAATGACAGAATTAGTAAGAAATGCTCAGGCCAAAGGTAAACAAGTACCATTCCACAAACAATGTTTGGTTGTGCTTCGATTAACTTCATAGACATCATGGAGAAACTGATTAAATAAATAAAAACAGATTATTTGTAACTTTAAAAAAAAAATGTCAAAGCCACAAAGAGATAGAGGTCACTAATACAGCAGGGATTCAGACTTGTTTCACAGAACAGAAAGAAAGTTGCTGTTTGGCTTTTAGGGAAGAAAGACAAAAGAGAAACAAATGCAATTACTTTTTATAGAGTATTTAAATCACTGTTTGCATCCCCTCATTATCATTTGTGCTGTGGGAGAAAAGAAAGGACACTCTGTTAAAAGGGAAAATTATTTCATGTGAGAGGTCTGTCAGGAAGTGCTGTTCCTAAAATGCATAGGCATATACACACACACACACCAAAAAAAAACAAAAACAAAAACAAAAACTTATAAAATTTAAATTCCATTGGGAGGCGAACCTTTTGTTAGCCCCTGGGGCAAGACATTAAGGGTGATTTCCCTCAATGGTTCCAAATTTTACATAAGGAAATTTGTATAGGTTTCAGGCTCTCCAAACCTTCTCTCTCCCCCCTCCTTTCTCTCTCTCTCTCTTTTGTAAGCTGATCTAGCCTCTGTGCATGTGCAGAGTTCATGTCTCAGCAAACCTTTTATACCATTGAAAATGTTGCATCTTTTGGCTCAATTAGAATAAGGAAGGGAAAGGTAAGGAGTAGATTTTAAAAATAGGGTTAGATTTTGAAACAACAAAAAAGAGAAACTCAGCAATTTAAGTATTCACCAAAGCTAGCAATTTCAGCCCAAGCTTCCTTTATGTACAGGAAAGGGCTATCATTATTGGTCATTTTATCTGGTCATTCGCGGAACAATCAACCGCTCTCTTATTTATGAGTAAAAATGGCCAGGTAAGGAGTGGTTTTTTAAAATAGGGTTAGATTTTAAAACAAAAAAGAGAAACTCAGCAATTCAAGTATTGACCATTCAGCCCAAGCTTCCTTTATGTACAGGAAAGGGCTAATATCCCTCTGGCCATTCGCGGAACAATCAACCGCTCTCTTATTTATGAGTAAAAATGGCCAGAGCGTTAGAATTCATAGGATTTTTTAACATTCTCAGTCATTTCAGCCTTACCATTTGCAGACAAAAAATTATTATTATTATTATTAATATTATTATTTTCTGCGCCTTAATTTACAGGAATGGCCAAGGCTAATTGTACTTGATTATTCATTTGTATGTGCTTAAACTTTGAATTGACTTTTAAGTTTGATAAAAAAAAAATAGTAGACAAAATGATAAATACTGTAATCACTCAAATGCTTGATATTACCAGTTGTGCTTCAAAACATCATGGCTTTTACCTCTCACCTTTTAAAACTAAAAAGCAAAGCTAGGCTGAATTTCAACTCCATTACCACACCAGAATTTAAGAATTACCCTCCAATGCTTGCAGACACATGGTCTTCCACACAGCCACAAATTGGGAAAGTTGAAAGGGACCTGGGGTCATCTAGTCCAACCCTAAAATACAGGGTTCATAGCAAGATTTGTACTACCAGAAACACACACATACTTATGTACACAGACACAACTGGGGAAGAGATCACAAGCCATGCGCCTATCACAAACCATGCGCCTATCATGTACTAAGGAAAAGGAAAATAAAAGTACCCAATTCTATACAGATCTTGAAGCTAGTTTGAGTGAGTGTTTACTTCCTTAGACTAAAGAGTGAAAATTCCTATAGAAATTATCTTTAAAAGAAGATTGAAGTTAACATTTTTCCTAAGATAGGGAGAGGATCTTTTATAAAGCAAAGTTTAAACAGCCATAGATTTGATTTAAAAGGAATACAAGAGTGAACAATTTTTCCTGAACTTGCAGAGGAATAGTAAGCCTAATCTATGCCCCCCTCCCTTTGCAGTTTCCTTTAAAGGAAGCTTACTCGGAAGTAAATTTACCTGGCACAGAATAAGAAGGAGAAGGAAAAAAAACCCTGAAAGAGACAGAATGAAACAAGGGGGGGGCATTTTCTAAGAAAAGAGGCCAGGACGTCTTATAGAGACTGAAACCAGGAGCCTTACAATAACTCTTCTGTCCAACCAGATCAAAGTTAAAACTGGACTCATATATTTTTCTTAGAAGGAACACCATACTTTCATAGGCATATGCTTAATGAAATACATACACTGCATTTTAGCTTGAGAGAGCAGTTGGCTCAACTAGGCTTTTGCAGCAGAAACATTAGGTTAACTTAGACTGGAACACAGGTGTACTCACAAACTCAAAAGTTACAACACAACTTCATTTACCATTAGACTTAAAATCACCCCCCCCCCCACTGAAACTAGAGAAAGGAGGTGGGGTAATCCTCCTTTCAGAACACAAGTAGCACGCATACAGGATTTTACCACTTGGGAGAAAAACTCTCTTTTAGAGCCTCTCTCAAATAACAAACATTTGCACACTTCATTCTCCATTTTGTCTTGTTTTTAAGACTGATAAGGTTCAACATGGCTTCCTTAGATTTAGAATTTGGAGCAAGCTTGCATTTTTATTTTAGATGGCACATTTAAGATAAGCAGCTGCTGGATGTTGCCTAAGCACAATTTAAACACTGGAAAAACGTTTCTTAAACACAAATTGAAGGGGACTGTCAGAGTCCAGGCGGGAAGTAAGCACCAACTGGGCTTCTTTCCCATCAGGAGTCTGTGGGTTCATTTCTTTTGATTGAGGTGCACCCATTTTAAGAATTTTAATAGCGCTAGCTTTTACTTTTATACTGCAGTCGGGGTTTTATCCCCACTTTTCAGGAAACACAATAAATAACCCACAGTACACTCAATTTGGACAACTCCGAGAATTAGTACTGTGACACACCGCCGTTCGTCTGGCCTGACTTACTAGGCTGGTACAGCTGTTGGCCTTTCCTGGCTACTAAGCTAACAGTGCGGTCAGCGATCTCAACCCCCCCCCCTTTGGTCATTACTCAGCCAGGGAGCCCACAGCAACCTCCTGCCTCTTACAATCTAACCTGAGAGTTCCCTACTGGACGCTTGCGTAGCGCAGTGCCAGATTGGGACTCAGAAATGACAAAGAAGGAAAGGAATCAGGTGCCCTTGCTTTCTCTGCTCACAGGTCATCTCTAACAAAGATCGCCATGGCAGAGGTGCGGCTACACCTGGGAGTTATAGTTTTGGGAATTATAGTTTTCAGTGCAGAAGAAATTGCACAACCTTTCTGGGCAAAACTCCGAAGGAATAGGTTGGCATACAGAGTTAAGTGGAAGAAATCACACACAACCTTTGCCTGGGCATACTCCGAAGGGCTAGGGCTGGTGTTGAGATTGAGGGAACAGAAAGGAGAAGGCAATTTTTAGATGAGGAAAAAAGTAGAAATTTTAGATTTGAAGGGAAAAGGAAGAATTAAAGAATTTTGGTTGCTGTGGTTTAGAGACCCCAACCCACTACCCGTGTTTCCTACTTAATACTCACTTCCGCATGCACTGTTCCTGGTGATCCCACGATGTCTTGACTGGTTGTTTAAGGCCGGCCTGATCAAGATTTGCTTCCTCTGGTTAGCCCCGCTGAACTCCAAGTTATTGCCAGACCCTGGGACCGATGGAAGACTGGTTATTCCTCCTGGCAAACTGCCTGGTGCGCGCTGGATAACCAGTCCTTCCTCGCTTCCAGAATCCGGGTAACCAAAAGTCCCTTCGTGCGTGGTCGCCATCTGTTGTAAATAAAAATATGCCCTTTTCCCTTATGGGGTATCCAAGAGCCCATATAGAGTCCTTACATAGGTTCCCTATTGGTAGGAGAAAATAACAGAGGCCAACCAGAGAATATTGAGAAGCAAAGCAGCTAGTAAGCTTGATCTTTATTGATCTGTTGCAACAGGGTAACCCCCTCACACGCAGGAGAGGAAGAGGACCCAGAACAATGGCCTGCAAGGCCTTATAAAGACTTTTGAAATTCCCCTTCTCTAGATCAGGACCACCCCCAGAAACATTATGCATACATCACAGAAGGGGTGTAACCTAAGACCACCCCTCAGATACATCCCACCTACATCACAGAAATTTAAATGTTGTTTTTCTCTTCTCCTTGTTTATCTCCTGTCTAGCAGGTTCCTTGATTGGATTTTCTGGGGAGCCTGGCCATTCTTTTGTAATGCTAAAATACTTATTTCCTGGGCCAGGTCACAGGCTCACACCTTATTCAAACACAGATTAAAGGAAGAGACAATGGGGAGGCTTTTCCATTTTTAACCTTGCAGAGAAAGGATTTGGTCAGTTTAGGAATCAAAATGGTTCCACGTTGGCCTTCCTGTACTGATCTATGTATGTGCAGTTATGAA
Source organism: Podarcis bocagei (assembly GCF_964188305.1). NCBI lineage: Eukaryota > Metazoa > Chordata > Lepidosauria > Squamata > Lacertidae > Podarcis > Podarcis bocagei. The sequence goes on along the minus strand of NC_138132.1, from coordinate 78,523,848 downwards.
CATTACTATATATCTAAAACCATAAAATTCCTATCACAACCAATATCAGCCAACTTCTTTGTCTTCTCTGTGTACTTGGCTGGGGATTTGGGTGGCGCCGTGGTCTAAACGACTGAGCCTCTTGGGCTTACCGATTGGAAGGTTGGCGGTTCGAATCTGCGCTACAGGGTGAGCTGCTGTTACTCCATCCCAGCTTCTGCCAACCTAGCAGTTCGAAAGCACACCAGTACAAGTAGATAAATAGGTACCGCTGCGGCAGGAAGGTAAACAGCACTCTGTTTTCTAGCACTTATCACGGTGTCCTGTTGTGCCAGAGGTGGTTTAGTCATGCTGGCTACATGACCCGGAGATGAGTGCCACTCCCCATGGTCACCTTTGACTGGACTTAACCGTCCAGGGATCATTTACCTTTTTTTTTACTTTACTTGCCTAATCACCTTTTAAAACTGTCTACGCCAGTGGCCATCACTGCACCTTGTGACAGTGAGTTCCATAGGTTAACCATGCATCACACAAAGAAGCCCTTTTCTTTTGCCTCTGTTCCCCACTGGTTTCACTAAAAGACCCTGAGCTATATGAAGAGAGGATAGCTCTACATACTTCCCCTTCACCACATCCTTGCGCCTGTCCACTGCCACTCTTAAGCTTCTTCCAACCCTACATGAAAAAGTGGAGCAATTTTCCTGCCTTGGTATTTGGCAGCTTGCTATGCCAGCCCTTTACCCAGAACCACAAAGAGCAGATTATTTATTTGCTTTTAGAGGAAGGGTAGGCCACCCACCCTGCATACAGCAGGTCCCAGGTTCAATCTCCAGCTTCCCCAGGTTGGGCTGGTGAATAGACTCGTATTTGAAAACCTGGAAAGCAGCTGTCTGTTTACCAAAGTAGACAAAACTGATCTGGGAAGACCCGATGGCCTGATTCAGTTCAAGGTAGCTTTCTACATTCCTAAGTAGAACCAGGAGCGCCGCTTGTTTCCAGACGTGTAGGAAGGATTTCGGCAGAGTTGCCCAACGGGCTCCAGCTTCACCACCCTCCCCTTTGATCACTTATTACTTTTCTATTTCTCCCTTTTTCGTTGCTGTAATCATTGCAAAATCTCCTGGCTTTTTGGGAAAGCTCCAGGACTCCAGGGCCCGTATTGCATCGTACCCAGCTTTGGAAAAATGGGTCACAAAGCTTGGTTTGAGAAAGGAGAGAAGAGATAGGGATCTTGCTGCAGCTTGATCTTTATTGGGAGATAAAGGGGAGGATTGCAAGCCTGCTGTGGCGCAGAATATTCCTTTTTGGGGTGCGGGTAGTGGAATCAAGAAAGCAAAGTTCTTCCACATCTCTTAGTCTGGCTCTTTCTCTCTTTGTCCGGTTGGTGTGGATTGCTTGCTCGCCTCCAATGTGATAGCATGCCAACAACAATCCCTCTTAAATGCATGCTTTCTTCTCCCAGATAAGAGTTGTGATGACAGTAGGAGATAGGTCTTAGGGCAGGAAATAGCTTTAAAGACTTCCCTGGAGCTGCCAGCTACCTCCCAGGGGAACAAGAGGAGCAGCAAGCTCATCAGGTAGGATTGCTTGGGGGGGGGGGGCTGTTCCTCCCACCTATGTCGGAGCTGCTTCTCCAGGTCTTCATTTTCACTGGGGCTTGCCAAGGGCAGAGCCGCAGATCCTGGTTTCTCTGCCAGAAAGTAGCTGTTGGTTAAGATTTAAGAAGAAAAGGAAAGCAAATTTGTTTTCCAAGTCTGATTTGGGCCTCAACACACCTGGGTTTCTGGGGAACCAATGAGGAAAGGACCATAGCCCAGTGATAAGCATAGGAGCCAACTTCTAGCCAGCCCCCCAATGAAATATTTGAGAGGGCCAGGGCCCCCCAAGGTAGATGGGCATTGCCATTCAAATGGTGTGTGTGCACAGCATTGTGTGATCAGTTATGCAGGGTGACACCCCCCCCCAACATTTTATTCAAGTTGGCTCCCCTGGTGATAAGAGAACAGAGCCACAGTAAGTCAGAGTGGACAATGCCAGGCTTAGATCAGTCTTGTATTTAAGTGCTAGCTTGGTAGACACTGATGACAAGGAAGGTCTTAGTATCTCCTCCATCTGCCTTTGCCAGGGTGGTAAACATATCTGCAGAAAATTAAGTTTTCATTTGGTTGCCTTTCCAAAACTGAGCTGGATGGGTGACTGATCTGATTTGGTGTTAGTCAGCTCCTTTTCTATCTGTTTGCCCCAGCACCACTTACTTTGGGAGGTAAGCACCATTCTCCTCTGGGATTAAGAGTTTCCTCTTGCATTCCACCATGGTCTTATTTGAAGGATTCTTGCTGTTTTTTTCTAGGTGGGGTTAGAAAGCAAAACAGCCAACAGGGAATTTAAGCTGCGGAATGATTGTGGTGAGATCACATCAGCCTGCCTTCCTTTCTTGAGTCCCATTCATCTTTTTGGAGAGCCTTTCTGACCTATGCTGTTTTCTGAGAGATCGTAGAATTGTACACATTAATCAATGAAGACACTAGATAGTCTTTCTGTCAAACAGCCAGCACTGTAGTGGCTACAGGGCTGATCTCAGGCCAGGAAGACCCAAGTTCAAATTCCTTTTGAGCCACAGCACTTACTTAGGCACTGTCTCTCAGCATAACCCTCTTTGCAGGGTTCTTGTGAGGATAAAGACAGAACAGTATGTGCACAATATAAATATAATAACAGTAACCCGTGTGACGACCAGTGTTTTTCATTCCGTGAAAGCTGCTGGCCACCAAAGCTAATTTGCCCACAAAGAACTGTACTAGTCATTTGTGAGACGTGGATGGCATAGAATCCTAGCACTGGAAGGGGCCTCAGAGATCTGATAGTCCACCCTTTCCAGTGCCAATAAGCCTTCTTCTCTAACGTGTTATTCATTTATTCATCATTTTAAGGCATTTACAATTCCAGTGTGGTGTAGTGGTTAAGAGCAGTAGACTCGTAATCTGGTGAACCGGGTTCGCATCTCCGCTCCTCCACATGCAGCTACTGCGTGACCTTGGGCTAGTCACACTTCTTTGAAGTCTCTCAGCCCCACTCACCTCACACAGTGTTTGTTGTGGGAGGGGAAGGGAAAGGAGAATGTTAGCCGCTTTGAGACTCCTTCGGGTAGTGATAAAGCGGGATATCAAATCCAAACTCCTCTTCTTCTTCTATACCGCTCATTCATTAGCATGTCTAAGCGGTGTATATGAAAATGTACTATACAGTAGGGCTGCCATAAGTCTAGATTTCCCCAGACATTACCAGGATTTCAAATGCAGAATTGATGTCTGGGGGGAATTTCCAAAAGGTGATGCAAATCAATTGAAAAATCTCGTTTTGTAAAAAAACTCAGCAACTTTGGGGTTCTTCCTTTACTTTTTGAAATATGGCAACTCTACCATACAGATAATTATAACAATAAAAGGTCGTCATAGAATCTGAACGCTGCCTTAAAATGCCTGCTGAAATGAGATAATATTTTGCCATGCACTTGAAGTTCAGCAAGTAAGGTGCCTGTTTAATCTCAGTTAGGAGGGAGTTCCACAGGTTTTGGCCCAGTACACTGAAGGAAAGTCTTCTGATGGATACGAGCCATGCGTCTGAGCCATAGGGGACCACCAATAATGACTCCTCTGAATATCTCAGCGACAGAGCCAGGATACGAGGGATAAGGAGATCCTTAAGACATCTTGGACTCAGGTTGTTAAAAACCATGTAAATAACTACAAGAACCTTGAAACTGACCTGGTAACATGGTTGCCGTGTAGCCTCTACTTAATAATCTCTTAACAGAGAGAGCCCATCACCTTCTGAGGCAACCCGTATTATTGCCAAAGCAGCTGGAGCTTCCAGGACATTCTTGCAAACCTGCTGTCTTATAATTTGAACACATTGTTCCATCATCTATGTGACAACATTCAAAGATTTGAAGATGGCACTCTTGTTGCCTCTCAGTTATCTCTTCTCTAAGCTAAACACACTCACCTCCATCAATCTTTCCTTATCATCTCCAGCAGTGCTTTATTCCTAAAAAAATGTTTAGGGGTACCCTCATTTTCCTACTCATATTGAAATATTGCCCCTCAATGAGGCCAAACTTAGATTCACAAAATGTTTAGGGGTATGTGTACCCCTGCGCTCCCCCAGAACACATGTATCCTCCTGTGCATGTATCCGAAGTCGTCAATATCATTTTTAAACTGTGGTATGCAGAACATAAGAAGAGCCCTGCTGGATCAGGTCAAAAGGCCCCCCTAGGCCAGCATCCCATTATCACAGTGTTTGTTTATGTGAGTGTACACGTCTGCTTTTAAAATGGTAGAAAGAAAATAATCTGTGCTGTAGGAAGAATTTTGTCTGGAAGTTTTGATGCAGGGATAGTCCTGAATGCGCCTTGTTGTTGGCACCGCCTTTTGTCTCAAGTGACAATGGAGTATGCCTCTGGGGGTGAAGTTAGACTGCTGCATTTGGAGCACCAAAGTGACCTTCCCAGGGTGCAAGCCTGGGCAGTGTGTAGGGAGGTCCAGGGCTGCCCAGATGACAAGATATTGTTGATGTGGTCCAAAGGAAAGCAGAGCAATACCGTATTTTTTGCTCTATAACATGCACCCGACCATAACACGCACGTAGGTTTTAGAGGAAGAAAATCCGTATGCATGCCACCTGTGGGCATTCCCTCCATAACACGCACAGACATTTCCCCTTACTTTTTAGGAGGAAAAAAGTGAGTGTTATGGTGCAAAAAATACGGTATGTTTGGCACCAGCTAGGCTGCAGGAGTTGCTGGAAAAAAGAATACAAGGTGCCATCCAACTGTCTTAGGGACTCCACTCCAGATTTGTGTAAAATTGACTCCTTAGCCTTTTCTTCTCCTGGAGAATATCCCACAAGGATCGGAGTTTTCCTTTTCTGTCCGAAAGCTATGTGGCCTAAAAATGCTTATCTAAGCCTTCCCCAACCTGTTGCCCTCTGGATCTTATAGACTACAACTCACATCTTCCTTAACCATTGGCCATGCTGACTGAAGCTGACAGGAATTCTAGTCCCAAGCATCCAAGATTGGGAACGTTAATAACAAACAAATAAACAAGGCAGTACTTTGTTTTGGAGTAGTACAGAGGCATTGGTTCCCACGAACCTGTCCTTTTTATCGTCTTATCTGTAAGGTATTTCCATCGTTTGTTATTTCATCAGAGCCAAACTGGTGTGCCAGCATTTACACCTTCAAAACATGTAGCTATTTGGAAAGTTTGTGGACACGTGTTTCATCATTTTTTGCAGTTGCATTTTGTTTTTGTTTTTTAAAAAAAACATTTTAATTGTGGCGAATAGTTTTTGCAAATGCTCCGCTCTGTGTAGCTGGTCATGGGCTGCCATGCTGTAACTGAAATGACTCTTCTTTTTTAAAAAAAGTTTAGAAGACCATGGTGAACAGCAAATGTTGACAGATGTGGGGGACCTTTGGGTCTCCAGATGCTGCTGAACTACAACTCTCATCATTCCTTTGTCATCTCAGAGGATGACAAACCACCCCCACCCCAAAATAAACCATAAAGTGGCTCTCTCCATCATATTTTGCCTGTAAGCTTCTCAGAGCCATTTAAGTGGTTGTCTTAACCAGTATGCTGGAGTCTCCTAAGTGCCCTGCTGGATCAGATAAGGACCTGTCTCAGGTTTTCTCCCAGTGTGGTTCCCTTCACATGTTCTTAGGCTCTCAACTCCTATCAGCTCCACAGCCAGCAAGGCCATCCATCAGGTTTGATGGGAGCTGAAATCCCAACATCTAGAGGACATCAGGTTGGGGAAGGCTGGTCTATCAACTCCAAGCCTCTGAGAAGCTTCCCACCAGGGTGGAGAAACAGCTGGAACTGGGAATGTTGGGGGGAAAGGGTTGTAGCCTGGAAGGGCAGAGGCCATGTTTAGGAGGCTAAACCAGGATTCACTGTCACTGAACAAAAACCATAACACCCCAGAGCCTTCAAGGCTGTTTTTTTGCCCACTCACTGCCCTAGCCCACTCCTTCTGCAGTCCCAGGAGAAGCCAATGGCTACCCTAGATGGACAGGGTTAGTCCAGAGCCCAAGAACACTTTATTCCCTTGAAATATGCCCCCTAAACCACAGTTTCAGTTGCTCGCCACTTGGGGCAGTCTTGCCTAGAGTTGAGACTTCCTGTTCTTGTCCTGGCGCTTCCTGACACTTTACAAGCAGAGTGCAATGGTAATAGACTTTTTTTCTTTGCTGAGGTAGCTTTCATGGCTAACAGCCATTGACAAACCTCTCCTCACACAGTGCATTTGTCTGGTCTTATTTATTTATTTACAAAAGCCATAATTGTCCGCGCACATGTTGTGTTGGTAGCCAGGCCCACCAAGCAACCGCATTCTTAAATCTTTACATTACATTTTATTTTTTTAAAGAGAGTGATTGAGTTGTGTATCAAGGGTGTTGCTAGGAGCATAAAAGTTTTGGGCGCAGGTCCCACGGCACAAATAAGCACAAATCAGCATATGCTAAGGTATAGGCAAAGATTCAGGCTTTCAATGGGAGGAAAGACCAGCGTTGGTTCTTGTTCTCAGGGCTTAATTCTCCTCTGAGCAGAAAAGAGGGGGAAAGGTGGTGCTTTGCAGTAAGTCAAGTAAAAAATATGTACGGGTTGAATCTGAGTAGGCCCATTTAAATTAAGGGACCTCAGTTGGTCATGGCCATTAACGTCAGCTGGTCTACTCTGAGTAGGACTGGTGATGGGGGGGGCAATAATGTTGGGGCCTTGCACAAAAGACCCAGGATTGAGAACTCTTCGGCTACCCCTAACAACACCCCTGAGGTGAATACTGTATTGGCCTTTTCAAAACAAACAAACATTTCCACAGTTTGGGGCCAGATTATCAAATTGATAATGTAATAATGATAATAATAATAATTTAAAAATCATACACACTCCCTCCTGAAAAAGCTTTTCTCCCTGCCCCTCCCCTCCACCCCGTGAAGAAAATTCAATAGATAACAGCAGGCATTGTCCTTGTTTGATGTCTTGTTTAGATTCGGGGGTTGTGTGAGTTACTACAAGTTCTCCTGCCGATCTCCCTTCTGAATATTACCAAGGTGATTTCATGCCAACCTAACAAATAACTGAACAACAGCTCTGGCTCTGCTCAGCTGACAGGATTGGCTTTCTTTTCATTATCCCCATCCCAAGTTTATTTCTTTAATTCTGCTTTGGGTAGGTCTGTTTATCTTCCTAGAAGAGAGTCAGTTTCACCCAGGACAGCACAGGGGGTGTAGTAAATCCTACTCCTTCACCAAGTTTCCTTCTCTCCATTGTCTTAAGAAAGACAGAGCCAACGGAAAGTAAACTCATTCTTAGAGTTTGTGACATTATTTCCCCTTCCCTATTGCTTGACTAATCTAACAAAGGTGATCAGACAGCCCTTTGTCCTTTCTTTTAAGTACTGCATCTACTGCGAATGATTTGCAGGATTTGCCCATTATAAGGTTCCAGTCACACATGTAAATCAGGCGGCATACTAGCAGCAAGGGGTGGGCAGTTTTATTTGTGTGAGCAGCTCCCTGCAGGTATTCTGTCCCATCTGCATGAAACTGCAGATCAGATGGTGGAGAAAGAGAAAAGGAGGAAATAGCATTGTAAAGATGGTCAGGATTATGTGGGTCATACTTCCTGCATGTGTGGATTTGGCCCAAACGTTCCATGAAAGCGATTCTGCGCCTTGTCTTACATTGAACATTGCCAATGCAATTTAGTTGGCCTTGATAGAATAGTGTTTGCAAATGAATACTCATTTTTTCCAGATTAATAAATCTGGGGTAAAAGTGTGTGATCTCTGTGTGTCTCCCTCTCTGTGTGTTCAATACACGCACATGTGCATTCCTGGAAGGTGAAGTCCGTTGACTGCCCTTGGTTCATTCTGAGCTCTCAAATACTGTGTCTCCTGGACAAACAGTCCCGTTGGATGATATGACATTTCCAGAGAATGTTAAAATCCCAAAGGAAACTGACTTCCCCCAAGTTAACACATTAGGCTAATGTTTGGAGCCTGGCGCCAGCCCATTACAGCCAGGAAATTCAGTTTACTTTTTTTTTTTAACCACTGCCTTGCTGCTGGTGGAAGCCTAGGGTTAGTTGTGTAGGACCTCAACATCTCATAGGAACCTGGGAAGGTGCCTTTTCTGAATCAGACCTATTGGTCCATGTAGTGCAATAATGATCCTTGATCTTTCTGTATAAGGCAGCTTCCTGTGTTCCATTAGGAAGGTCTCAGGTTCCATTCTTGGCATCTCCAGTGTAAAACAAAAAAAGATGAAGTACTGTATTGGGTGATAGCAAAGACCTTGATTGATTTCCTGGAGAGCCAATGAACATCAGAATAGGCCAGCCTTCTACATCCGTGTGCCTTTATACATTAGATCAGCTGATAGGAATAGATGGAGAATTTTTACACTTTCCTAATATTGAGGGTTAGGTATCAATTACCAATGAGTGCCGAACGGCAGTATTTTCCATTTCAAAACCTGTCTGTGTCTATTTATGGCCTCTTCTTTAAGTGTTTCAGCACCCCCAAAATAGCCAGAAGTAATATTTAGACCTTTACAGAAAACCAAACCCACAACGATCATTTACAAATGTTTATTGGATGCTTGTAAAGCAAAAGTTCAACAGCTTAGAGGGAAATGGAATGAGGAGTTAGAATATACCATACAGCCTAAATAATGGAAAGTTACTTTAGTATCTTTGTGGAATGTTTCTTTCAATCTATAATTGAGATTGATTCAGCATAAATTTATATTTTGGATATACTGAATTCCATGTCTACAAGAAGGAACTAACTCAGATGCTGCAGGTGTAATCCTGAGAATGCCTCATTGAGGCATATGAATTGGACTTGTACAGTAATATTTCCTTTTTGGTCTGAAGTTTTCCATATAAGTCTTGTCTTGATGAAATCTTTGGTGTTTGTGTAGGTTCATGTACTTTTAAATTACACTCCTGTAGTATGGGGATTATTGTTACTAAGAGACTTATACTTCAAGCCCAGAAGAAAAAATATTGGTCATGTATTCTGCAATGGCCTGTAGACCTTAATGCCCTTGGTACGTTTGAGTGTATTTTCTATAAATGCCAAAGTCGTTTGGATACCTATTTGTACATTTGGATGACATCTTTAGCGATCTGTATGTGTAAATTAAGAAGGATGTTTATTGTATTTTTAATGTGAGCTGATGGGTTTCTTTTTTCCTTCCTAATTAGGATTAGGGTTAGCTGTATGTTTTGGGCTGACGCCTGAAAGCATTTCCAGTTCTGACCTCCTCAATGAAATGGTTAGGACTGTTGCAGGTTTCTCTGGGGTCAGATGGGCCAAAGAACCCAAACATGTTGTAGTTTTGTTCCTTGAGAAGATCCCAAACAGGGTACCTCAGAGTTCTGCACACTAGTGGGAGGCAGAAAACGACTCCTTTCCCTTTTTTCTTCTTCAAAAAAGATTGCTAGAGGGATACGTGCGGTAAGGCAGAAAATATTTACAGGTTTTATAGCTGCAGCACAAACAGGAAAAGCCCTTTTTGTAAAAAGAAAAAAAAGAAAGAAAAAGTTTGTGCTGTAGATATTCAAAACAGGGATTGCCATGGAAACACCACAATATTTGCTTAAATTGACACAAAGGAGGTTGCTGGTTGCAGAGGTTAGGCTTCTTCGGGCAGCGTTTTCTTTGGCCTGACACCTATTGCAAATTAATCTTGACAACCCGGGTTGTATGTGTCTTTTTTCTTCTTCCTCCACCACCACCTCCTCCTCTTTCCCTTTCTTTTCTCCTCCCAGAAGAAAAAAGAAAATCACAAAATCACATGTTGGTGTTCGGGAAACACTTGTGCTTTCTCTTGAATGTTTCATCCTCTCCCTGTTTTAGGGTTGAATTTGGCTTTTGACGTTGCTTTCCAACTGCAATAATAATTAATTGTTAATAATATTCCCTCCCCACCCTCCAAAAATAATAATCACCAAGCAGGGTCATTGGGTTTGGGAGCTTATGAATATGAGGAGTGGGTGGGAATTATGGAGAAATTCATTGGAAGCAGTGAGTTTTCACCAGGGTTTGAGTGCAATGAGGGTGTCCCCAGCAGCACCAGGAAAAGCTATTATTTTTCTCCCTCCTGTTAGATGCTCACCTGAAAAAGTCCAGTCCATGAACCTGCAGCCTCCAGGGCATTGGCTGACCACAACTCCCATCATTTCAAAGCACTGGACATGCTGGCTGAGGCTGATGGGATCTAGAGTCCATCAAGAGTTATTTGTGTTTGTTGATGAAATGTTACTGATGATTTTATGTTGCCCACCGCCCTGATATATATGAGAATAATTTGGCAATAGAGAATTACTTGCAAACTAATAATCAGAAAACCGAACAGCATGTGCTTCCCTTACAATATTTAATTTTTCAGGGGGGAAATAAATCCCCAAAGACATTAGAAATGGTTAACACATGAATTTGAGCAAGCTCAAAGACCTTTGCATATATTTTGTTACCTGAAAAGTTGCTTACAACGTTGAAACTGTCCCATGGGAGCAGCAGAACTACTTAGTCCTTGCCCACTGAAATTAATGGGCCTTAGCCATGTCCATCGGTGTCAGTGGATTTACTCTAAGAAGGGCTGGCATTGCATACAACCCTATAACCACGGAATTCTGCACTTTCAGAAATAAATAATAAATATAGTACATGGGAAGTGTCCTGCTGCACATCTCTCTTACATGTTACATTTGCACCAAAAGCCACCAAAAGCCACCATTCACACCAAAATACAGCTCTAATCTACCTGTCTATTAAAGTATCAAAAGATATGGGTCTTCAGCATATTAGGCAAGCTTGGCATTTTCACAGTTTTTTTAGCTATGTATAAAAGTAAAATAAAACCTGATAAATTCATACAGCTCTCTACTGCATCAGAAAAGTTTATATATTGGAACTGTAATTTTTCAAAACACTTGTAAGCAGTTGTGTGGCGGTTGCTCTCAAAAAGGGGCTGTAAATTCATTACTACTTTAAAATAATTTCCCTCTGTTTCCTTAGGGCAAAGAGACACCAACAAGTATAGGGAACCTATCAGACTCTATCTGTTTCCTGAAGCACCCTGGGAGGGGTTACTGATCCTGACACCCCTCCTCAACGTGTTGATTTGGAATGGATTTCAAGCCCAGGGAACACAAGATACAAGGTACTAATTTGTTTTTTCTTACAGTCAGATCTTGTGGCTCAAGCTACTTGCATGGGTTCTCTTAAGCCTCTGCTGAGGTATGTCTGCATCCAGGGCTTGGAACGTTCATTTTTAAAAGGAACTACCGTATTTTTCGCTCTATAAGGCGCACCAGACCACAAGACGTACCTAGTTTTTGGAGGAGGAAAACAAGAAAAAAAATATTCTGAATCTCAGAAGCCAGAACAACAAGAGGGATCGTTGCACAGTGAAAGCAGGAATCCCTCTTGCTGTTCTAGCTTCTGGGATAGCTGTGCAGCCTGCATTCACTCCATAAGAGGCACACACATTTCCCCTTACTTTTTAGGAGGGAAAAAGTGAGTCTTATAGAACAAAAAATACGGTATTTCTACTTCAGTATGTGGCAAAGGAACTAGTTTGGTTCATGTGCAGTTCACAGTTCAATTCATGCTTGTCTAAGTAATCTTCTTCCATCATTCAGAAAGCTACAAGCTGCTGTGCTGAGATATATAAGAGAAGACGAAAAAAACGTCCAAAAATAATCTCAACCCACATACAGTGGATGTGAATTGTTTAATTATTTTCCCACCAAAACTGTGATCTTTACACTTAAAGGCCCAAAGAGTCTGAGGCGTAAAAAACACCGGTAAGAGAATGAACTTGCAGATGAACTAGAAATTGTTCAAAGCTCACCCCCACCCCCCAAAAAACCACTCCTGATTTAATTCGTGTTCTATCTACCCAGCAATTATAGAAACTACTTTGAGTGTAGTTGAGAACATTTTTGAACTAACTCGATGAACTTCATTAATTCAAACTAGTTCATCCTTAGCACTGCCTGCTTTCTTTCTTCCGTTAGAGCCCCATGTATAAACAAAACTTGCTCAAGGGAAGTTCTGATGTTGCCCAAGGCTGATACATCTTGCAATGCTCAAAATGTTCTACACTGTGTACATTGCTGTTTAATTCCCTCTTGGAAGCTGTGGAATTCCCTCCCCACAGAGGTGCATCTGGCGCCTTCATAGTGTAGCTCTTTGCCCCCTGGCCTTTTGCGGCTGAGATGTATTTCTAAGACCCACCCTATTCTTCTGATGCAAATTGTTTAAGCTCATTTTAATATTGCATTGCTATGTCATCGTAACCCACACCGGAATGTTACAATGAAGGGCAGGTAATAAATCCTACAGATAAGTTGATAGTGCCCTGCCGCCCGTCTCGAAAAGTGAAATGCTTGCGTTGCTCCAGATGACGGACAAAGCCTGTGACTGCATCTGCGCTATCCAGGGCCAGCCCATGACAATCTGCTGTCTGAGGCAAAGGACAAGATGGTGCCTGTTCCCATCCCAGTACAGAAGCTGTCCAGATTGGCAACTGAATTTCTTTTGTTTTTGTGGTGGGACAGTCCTTCCCTGGCACCTGAGGTCAGCAGGCTGGCTTAGCACGGCAGAGTGCAGACCACGTGGCACACACTGCCCTATCTCAACAATGAGTAAACAAACAAACCCCGGTGTTTCAAAATATGAGCCAGCAATATCAAAAGCAACACGATGGCCAGAAACAATAGCAATGTGAAAAACTTTATGGAATAATTCAAAGCATCAAAACTAACAAACTGAAGTCTCTGAAAGTCCTTAAATGAATCACGGTGCCAGACTTTACCCAGCGGACAGCAAGCTGTGAAGCTTTGTATAATCAGCAAATGTCCAATTCTGATGTCCAACTCTGCTGAACAGTGTTTCCGGATAACAACTACTGTTTTGTTGAATTCTTCATCAGCCAATTAGTTCAACACTTGTAAGTAGAAAGATATATAATTTCTTCATTAACTGAAAATAAAATATTCAAACGATGACCTGCACTGTTCAGCACTGTTCAGCAGAGTTCAGAGTTGGACATCAGAATTGGATATCTGCTGATTATACAAAGCTTCACAGCTTGCTGTCCGCCGGGTAAAGTCTGGCACCATGATTCATTTAAGGACTTTCAGAGACTTTCAGAGACTTCAGTTTGTTAGTTTTGATGTTTTGAATTATTCCATAAAGTTTTTCACATTGTTATGGTTTCTGGCCATTGTGTTGCTTTTGATATTGCTATCTTCTCAACAACCTGTTGCTGCTTTTTGTCACTCCCACCCAGCTGAGACACACTGCCCAATGATAGGGCCAGCCCTGGTGCTAACCAAGGGCTCCAAACTTGTCAAACATGTTGCTGCTGAGATCAGCATCCTCGCAACTAGCTTCCTCACCCAGCATGCTGGAGAATTTGCACGTGTCCTGACATCACAGCATTCTCATCTCACCACCACCAGCACCACATGAATTGTTTTTCCTGGCACAGGAAAAAATATATGAGGTCATCACACCAGGATCTGGTTTAAGTTATATTAAACATCATGGAGAAGGAGGTAGGACTGGGGCAGGGCGGGAGGCAAGTGTCTGCTCTGGGGGGGGGGGAGCTTTTAGACAAGCTGTGAATTTTTTGACTGCTGATTTTTTGACTGCTACGTTCATATAATTTGTTTTGTGAATTGTTCTTTGGGAGTCTTGGGAGGGAGCTATTTTATTCTGTTACATTAGTTGCTCTCTTGTTACCATTCTCTTTTTATTCGGAAAGGTAGCCTATAACTGTTTCAAGATAAATTAACAAATGGGCCGTAGACATTTTCAGTGGATGCCACACAATTAGCATTATATCTACTTCGCTTGTTGGTTTTTTAAGCCGATTAACTCTCATGGATCTGGGGACTGTAGTTTTGCAGGAGTGCAGAAGAATCTTCTGCTTGTTTTCTTGCAGAACTACAGTACCACACTTCTTTTCGAAGGGTATGTAGGAGCCAACACAATGGAGCTGGTTCTTGACATGGATGAATACTCCAGCTAAGAGATTGTTTTAAAAATGCTTACCATAGAGTAGTAAAACTTTCAGTTGCACCTTTGGTGGGGCATTTCAACAACCTTCCTCTCCGAAACTTGCAAAGAGTTCAGGAACAAGTGGGCGTGATCCATGGCTTCTGTTTTAAACCACAGATCTTCCACGATTTGTTTGGAACAAAGGGAGTGTCTTACTTGGAACAAGAGTTATAGGACAGGGTCATGCGACTTTCCCTGACGCATAAGATCAGATTATGTTTTACAAGTTTGAATCCCCTGAATTCCTGCTTTTATTGTTTTAGGTTGCATTTTTCTTTTAATGATATTGTTTGCTTTTCCCTTTAAAATATTGAGCAGTTTATAAACTCTTTCAAATCAATAAAACAAAATAATAAATATTACTGTCAAAAAGAAAAGGTCTTCTTTAACCACTGCAGCTCCTCTAAGTCCCAGCTAGCACGGCTGACTAGACCAGGAGTCGCCAATTTATTTGGGTTCATGGACCCATTTGAAAATCCAAGAAACTATCATGGGTGCCACGTGGGGCAGTGGACAAGGAGTAGCAGCAAACTACCAACTGCATATATGTGTTAGACGACGTTGCAGAACGTACCGTTGCTCATCCTGCAGCGATTGAGATGTTGGAGGGAAAGGGCCCCAAAGTGAGACAGACTGTGTTGGGGCCCATTGTTTTGCATGGAATTTGTTTGGAGAGCACAGCGGGTTCCCTCAAGCTCATTAAGTGAATTTGTAGCTGAGGTGAGGTGGCAGGTTACGCTACGGCATCATGATAGCTGAGTGTGCAAACTGGAAACAAGGAAAACTTGAGTTCACATGTCACCAGTCCTCACACTCACTCTGTGGTCTTTGCAGTTGAGGGAACTGCATCTTTGCGGTGATGATCCTGGTCTACTGCAGGGACAGAGGAAGCTGCCTTATGCCCAGTCAGACCATTGGCCTGTCCACCACAGCAACATCTACCAACAGATTTTCCAGGGATCTCTGGCAGGGAGTCTTCATCCCAGTATTACCTGGAGATGCCAGGGATTGAACCTGGGACCCTCTGCATGCAAAACAAGTGTTCTGCTCCTGACCTATAGGCCCTTTTCCCTAAATACTGTACTGGAGTGTTAAAAGGATTACTGGTCTGACATATGCACTACGCTTTGAACACTCAACGTGCACTGTGTGAAGCCAAATAGTTGTATCCAAATAAATTGTAGTCAGTGTAGGCCCATTGAAATGGAAGGATGTGATTAACGCTGGGTCCATTCAATTCTGTGGCTCTTCTTTGAACAGGGCTTAGTTGGATGCAAATCAGTGTTCTTGATGTTAAGGGCTGTTTCTGCTCTGCCCACTCAGTTGCCTCGAATCTTCCGTGAACAGTTTTGAGCAGGAGCCTTATGACGGACGCTTCTCACTTTGAACCTATCCCTGGCCTTCCCAGAAAGGACCAGCGCCTTTAACCTAGGCAGGCACTTTTCCTGGCGGAGTTGCTCCCTCTCTCTTTTGGTGTGGCTCCGACAGGGGAGGACGAGGAGAAAGTGAAAGGCCTCTCTGGGCAGGAAGCCGGGTTGCTGCCTCCATCTGCTCCAGCGTTTGGCCGATCCATATTGTCAACATATTGCCTGCCATATGGATCAGCTCAGCTCTCCAGGAACGCTTGGGAGACCTGACCTCTAGTGTGACAAGATGTGAGCATGAAGGACAGGAGTAAAAACAGCCCTTGGGTCTCAGAGTGTGAAACTGCGTTCCAGACACTTCCTTGCTCTTTGTGGCATCCTCTATCCTCTCTCTTTGAGCAGGCTCCTTCTCTCTCTCTCTCTCTCTCTCTCTCTCTCAATCTCCCCTCCCCTGTTTTTTCACATCCTTCGTCTGTATTGGATCATTGACCTTCAATCCTAACCAGACCGGACAGTTCTAAACTCCCTCCCCTAGGCTTTCAATCAGATATTTGGTTGACGGCTGCACAGAGCTGAGCAGAGGGGAGGGGAGGGACATCAAGGGAAGGGGAGAGAAGGCAACATGTTCCTTAAGGCCCTGAGATTATTCAGTCCTTGTCACAGGAACATAGAAAGCTGCCTTATTCTGAGCTAATCCATTGGCTCTTCTAGCTCCATATTACCTGCACTGGCTGACAGTTGCTTTTGATCAGTGGTGTCCAAACTTTTTTCTCTGGACTGCACTTTCAGAATTAAAATTTGCTTATGCCACGTCCATGTTTTTAATGGATAAGGAATGTATTGGAAAAGAAAATGCAACAACTCTTAGCAGTGCTTGATTTAGAACATAGAACGCAACTACTTTAGAATATGATCACAGGACATCCAGAAAGTATAAAACCATGCAGCTAGAGAAGAACAGCAATCATTCCCAAAATATAATGTCAAACGAGCTTCGTACATACATACCTTAAGTATGTATGCAAACTCAATGACAGGTGTGAGCTTCCTTTTGCCGGGTAATCTAATTTATATTAGGTCTAATATGAGACAAACAAACTCTCATCTCCTCATCAACACAAAGAAGCCTTTCTCTTTTCATATTTATCAGAGTTGAAGATTCCTGTTCACAGCAATATGTCATGGAGAACTGTAGAAGAATAGCCAGTGCTCTTGCTCTCGTTTTGAAACAATATCTAGATAGATACTATAGCACACTGAAATGTTTAAATGTTTCTTTGATTGTCCTTGAATCTTCCCACCACACTTGCCATCCTCTTCTGCCACACCAGTGTGGCACGCCACATCCTTTCGAGGACTACTGGTTTAAATGGAAGTCATTCCCAGACCTAGCCAGAGGTGCCAGAGATTGAACCTGGGTCCTTTTGCAAGCAAACCAGCCGCTCTGATCGCTGAGCTGCAGCCCTCCAGCTGCCCTTGTGCTCTCTCAGCTCCAGATCATCTAAGAACAGGGCCTTTTGCTACACCCCTTTGAGAAGACCAGATTCCTGTATGAGCAGGTCTAGACAGTGCTGCTGCTGAATGTGTGCTTTGAACACTTGGTGAAGGGTCTTCACTCTGCAGTTGTAAAGTTCGTACTTGGCGTGAGTGAAATCTCCAACAACTGGGAAGGACCCCTGCTCTGTGGAGAGCCACAGTCATTCAGTGCAGGCAATACTGAGCTAGATCAGGGATGGGGAGCCTGTGGCCCTCCAGTTATGGTTGGATTTCAGCTCCCATCAGCCCCAAATGCTGGTTTCGTTGGCTGAGGTTGATGAGTCCAGCGGTATCTGAAAAGGGTTTCTATGACTGCCTCAGTATGTGTGCCCATCAGGGTCTACATTTGGCTCCGGAAGTGTTCCAGTTTGACCCATGAGAAGTGCAGACATTGTTTTAGAGTAAAATTAAAGCTCTGTTCTTGTTTTTTCCCTGGCCTAGATTTTGTGCCATGTAAATTGCACAGGTGTGTTCAAGCAACCTTATCTATAGATCCTCTCCTTCCCACAGACATTAATAACTGGTATTTGATTGTGTATTGAATAGTTGCCTGAGTTATTGCAAAATGAAAAGGCGAGGATGAGCCTTAAATTGCCATGATGTAAGAGGCCTGATTTCGTGCTAATAATAATAAGTTTCCTGACTGAAAGCAGAGTTACTCAGAAAGGGAACTGACCTTGGCTACTGCTGTCTGCTTTGAGCGTTGGGTCATCAAATGGAAATGCAGACTGGCTGATTTCCACAGTTAAGGTCTAGATCAGCGGTTCTCAACCTGTGGGTCCCCAGATGTTGTTGGACTACAACTCCCATCAACCCTGAGCTCTGGCCTTGCTAGCTAGGGGTGATGGGAGTTGTAGTTCAGCAATATCTGGGGACCCACAGGTTGAGAAAGGCTGGTCTAGATCATCATGTAGGGCATTGACATTGGGGAGAACAGTGGGTAGCCAATGTTGTTGGGCTACAACTACCAGCAGCATGGGCAATGGTCAGGGATGATGATGATGATGATGCAAGTTTTAGTCTCCAGCTGTGATTCCTTTATTTCAGGGGGTTGGATTGATGACCCTCAGGGTCCCTTCCAACCCTGCAATTCTGATTCATTGGAGGTTTTTAAGCAGAGGTTGGGTGGTCATCTATCAGGGATGCTTTTGCTGTGATTCCTGCTTTGCATGGGGTAAGACTAGATGACCCGGGAGGGGGCCCTCCCAGACTTACAATTCTATGATTCTCAGAATACCTAGATAACCTAGTTCTCCACCCTGGTTTAAAAGAGCATGCACCCTGTTCCTACATATGCCTTGAGTTTGTAATGTAAATAACACTTATCATGGGTGCCACCCAGACATGAAAATTAGTTCATACACTGTGGCTGTGGCATGGGAAGTCACTTTACACTGAGTCAGACCCTTGGTCCATCTAGCTTAGTATTGTATACACTGACCGGCAGCAGCTCTACAGGATTTCAGGCACAGTGCATTCCCAGTCCTACCTGGAGATACCATCGGGGATTGAACTTGGGTCCTTCTGCTTACAAGGAAGATGCTCTACCACTGAGCTATGCAGTTCCTGAAACAGAGCAAGGGATCCATCTATTTCCAGTTGGTGTCACTTTTGCATGTTAATGGCATCTTCACATAACACTTACTTGGAGTGTGAGATTCACTGCCACTGTTACCTACTGGAAACACTGAAAAGCCACGGCCAGTCGTAGGCAATATTGGGCTATAGAGACTCAGTGGTCTGACTCGGTATAGGCAGCTTTCTATGGTTTCCATGAATGTCCTAGAGTGTGGGCAATTGAGGCCCTTTCCACAGCTCCTAAAATGTCCCAGTTATGTCCATAAGAACTTGAAAAATAGATCTTTAATAAATGCAAATGGAAGCCTCTGAATACCAGTGGATCATAGCCCTGTGGGTTTCTTAAATGTATCTGGTTGGCCACTGTGAGAACAGGATGCTGGACTGGAAGAAGCCTTGGCCTGATCCAGCTTATGATGATGATTTTATGATTAACAGTGAATGAGGGTTGTCGTCATCATGCCCTGCCCGTGGACTTCCTGGAGCAATCTGAATGGGAAACGGGCCAGGACTAGATATGCCTGTGGTCTGATCCAACAGCTGGGCTCTTCCTATGTTGCCCATAATACCATTGTATACCATTTCATTGCATTTCTACTTTAAACTGCAGATTAAAAACCTGTATTTAAATAGCATTCTAATACAGTGGTACCTCAGGTTACTCCTGCCAACCTAGCAGTTCGAAAGCCCGTCATAGTTCAAGTAGATAAATACCGGTAGGTACCACTGTGGCGGGAAGGTAAACAGCGTTTCCGTGCGCTGCTCTGGTTCACCAGAAGCGGCTTAGTCATGCTGGCCACATGACCCGGAAGCTGTATGCTGGCTCCCTCGGCCAATAAAGCGAGATGAGCGCCGCAACCCCAGAGTCGGCCACGACTGGACCTAATGGTCAGGGGTCCCTTTACCTTTACCTTTACCTTACCTCGGGTTAAGTACTTAATTCATTCTGGAGGTCCATTCTTAACCTGAAACTGTTCTTAACCTGAAGCACCACTTTAGCTAATGGGGCCTCCTGCTGCTGCTGCGCTGCCAGAGCCCGATTTCTGTTCTTATCCTGAAACAAAGTTCTTAACCTGAAGCACTATTTCTGGGTTAGCGGAGTGTGTAACCTGAAGCATATGTAACCTGAAGCATATGTAACCCGAGGTACCACTGTACATTTGTTAATGTTTTATCTCTTGGAATCAGATGCAAAATGTGCGATTTCCCTCAAACTATAGATTTAGGTGAGTATTGTATCTTTTGAAGTTTTCAAGAACTGTGCTAAGTTCCAATCTGCACATTAGCCTTAGAAGTGCATATCAGGTCATTCCATACAGGAACTTGCAAAGTAAATGCAGACTTCTCAAGTGTGCCTAACTAGAACAAATTGCAATTTCTGGGGGGGGGGCAGTTGTGCTAGGCTGCCACAGTCTTTACCCATGCAGAATGCCAGTGGCGTAGCGTGGGGGGTGCCAGGGGTGCCGGCCGCACCGGGCGCAACATTTGGGGGGGCGCGTTTGGCCGGCCCTCCTCGAGGAAGCAGGAACCCCACTGTCCTCGGACCTCCTCCGAAGGCTGGCGGTGGGGCAGAGAGCCTTCGGATGGCTGTCCTGAAGACTTGTGGTGGGAGCAGTGGCGTAGCGTGGGGGGTGCAGGGGGGCCTGCTGCACCTGGCGCAACATCTGGGGGGCGTGGAAGAGACTCGAGTGCTAAAATCCACGGGTTAGGGGGCGCAAATTACTTGCCTTGCCCTGGGTTAGGGGGCGCAAATTACTTGCCTTGCCCCGGGTGCTGAGAACCCACGCTACGCCACTGCAGAATGCTGTCTGCAAATGACCTGAACCGTGAGAGCTGCCCTCTTGACAAAAACCTAAAACTTATTTAAACAGAATCAGATCATTGGTTTGTCTTTCCTGGGACTATCCCATCACTTCCCAACAAGAAAACAATGTTTGTTTTGCTAATTGAACACAAATATTTTTTGGGCCCAAATTCAAAAAAGTAAAGTGAACATTCATTTAGAATTCCTAAATATGTAAACCACCTTTACATATTTGAACAATCCCTCATTTGGACCGATGTAAGTGCGCAAGACACATTTCTCAGAAACAGGATGCTATTAAAAATGCAATTCTGAGGAATGTGTTGATGAAAGCAGAAAGCAAAAATAAAACCCATCTTTGGTGTCTCTCTCTGTGTGTGTTCCTGTTCATTCTCTTCTCTGCTGCATTCCTGCATGAGTTAATTTAAGGTGGGGTACGCATCTTAAAGATCTGTCCCCAAACCTTACTTTTTAGCAGATCAGTCTGTTAACTGCTTTGGAAGAATAGCTTACTCCATTTACGCCCCAGGCTGCTTTTCTTAAGCAAGTTTAACGTTTTAATTTTGTTGTTTAGATTTTTCAGTGGCGGTTAATTTGCTTTTATAAAAAGAAAAAGTTGAAGCTGGGGGGGGGGAGGGGACCTGAACCCTTGTAAAAACTTGGTTAAATCAGCCCAGCTGTCCTGAAGATAGCGACGGGCTGATTCCCCACCCCCACCCCCCATCAGCTTTGAGGATCTGATTCAGAGAAGGATTTCCTTTATGGCTGTTTTCTGAACTTGTTCTTCATCTCCGTCATGTTCCCAAGAAATACAGAGTAATGACAAGCAGGATTTTCTTTTTTCTTTTAATGTGGAATCTGCAGAGTCTCCTTTGCAGATGCCTAGAAACATAGTATTGTTCAGGCTGCTGGGAGCTCTCTGTGGTTCCTGGAAGGGGACACTCCTAGCCCTACCTAGAATGCCAGAGATTGACCCTGAAGCCTTTTGCATGCGAAGCTAGGACCCTCCCCTGAACCTGACTTATCTAAGGCCCTGGTTTTCAAACTAGGATCTTTGGGGATCCTCAAAAAACTCTCAGGGGCTTTGACACATTCTGGTCCAATGCCAGGAGCTGCAGCAAGGCTGGGAGAAAGGCATCGCTTGATGGACCGCAGATGGCTCCAAGGAAACAACTTTCTCCAGCAACTATTGGAAACAGACTGAAGCCTTTTCTGCCTTTGCCTTCAGACTATCTCCTCCAGGCTTCACCACCACCTCTCCGAGAATTTGAGCCTTAAAGGGCCAATCCTCTTCCCTGAAAATGGGCACTCTGCCTTCTTCCTTAGCATCTTTCCTGATGCATTCCTGGCACCACTGGACTGATGGTGTGCAATGGGAGGCATCCTCAGGCGCCAGGCTCATTTTCCTGCTAACACGGATTCAATTGAGAATACGTGGAGATTTCTGGGCACCAGTTTGGCAATGACATCTCCATCGAGCCAGCTGACTCGCACACAGTCCTCCATCATCACATCAAGGAAAATAAGTGCAGGGCTGAGAACGGAGATATTTGACAGTGCTACAGCCTTTCCGGACGCGGGTGGCACTGTGGGTTAAACCTAGACTTGAGCCTAGGACTTGCCGATCAGAAGGTTGGCGGTTCGATTCCCCACGACAGGGTGAGCTCCCGTTGCTCGGTCCCTGCTCCTGCCAACCTAGCAGTTCGAAATCACATCAAAGTGCAAGTAGATAAATAGGTACCGCTCCGGCGGGAAGGTAAATGGCGTTTCCGTGTGCTGCTCTGGTTTGCCAGAAGCGGCTTAGTCATGCTGGCCACATGACCTGGAAGCTGTACGCCGGCTCCCTCAGCCAATAAAGCGAGATGAGCACCGCAACCCCAGAGTCGGTCACGACTGGACCTAATGGTCAGGGGTCCCTTTACCTTTACCTTACAGCCTTTCCACAAGCCACCCAAATGGAACTCATAGACAACAGTTTAAAAACATCTGCTGTAGTCCATAGTTAACACCATTTCCACTGTGTGTGTTTCTCCTTCTTGCATACTGGGACAAGTGAATTGTTGTACGAGCAAGCTACAGTCAAACAACGTAGCTGAGATCATAGAATCTTAGAATTGTAGTGTTGGAAGGGACCCCTAAGGGTCATCTAGACCAGTGTTTCCCAACCTTTTTTGGGCAAAGGCACACTTGTTTCATGAAAAAAATCTCGAGGCACACCACCATTACAGCCCCGTGACGTCAGCGCGCAGCGTCACGCCGGGAGGGACATGAATTGCTAGCAAATTACATAATCACCTCCTTGAGGGCTGGCTCATCTTCTCCGAAGGCAGAACCCCATTAATTAACAGGACAGACTCACACCATAGCCAAGACGAGGGGGGAAAACCTCAGTCATGCACAGTCATGCTCATGTGGGGGCTAAATGAGGACGAAGACCGGGCAGAGAGCAGGGTTCAAATCACCCCACCTGGCCAGGACAATCCCTGGGTGCTCCCTTGGGCCACTCGCCTGACCCACCTCGCAGGGCTGTTGTTGCGAGGATAACACGGGGAGAACCACGCGCGCGCCCGGGAGCTCCTTGGAGGAGAAAGCGGGCGATGAATGCAATGCACGAAATATATGAGAGGCGACCAGGTTTTGCAGGTGAGGGGCCCCCGCCAGCCTCCGCTTCCAACACCCGGCGCAACGACGCCGAAGTTTCCCCCCGGGCTCGGCTCGGGGAGCAGCGCTGCTACCCCCCGGCTCCCCTTCGCCCTCCCGGCTCTCTCTGCCGCCCACTGGGGACCCCCCTCACCTGCCAAGTCCGGAGCGCCGGTGGAAGTTGCATGCATGCATGCAGGGCGCCGCGTTGCCATTGCATTGCACTGCACTCCATGCAACGCCTGCACGCATGCATTGCCTTGCACGCCCGCCAAGGGGTCTCCCCGCGGTCCGATGCGTCCCCTCCGGCACGGATGCAGCATTGCAAAAATTAAAAAAACCCGACGCAGCCCTACCTGGGGGGCAGACTCCGCCGCTCCGCCTCCGCGGGGATCCCCGGGCTCCATCCTGCCGCCCGATCTCCGCGGGGGCGCAGGCAGGCTGCGCGGGGTCTGCGCGGAAGAGCCCCTGCCCGCCCGGCCGCCGCTGCTGCGCTCATTCCATGGCCGGGAGAAGAGCGCTTCAAACAAAACGCCCGGCCCGCCAGGCCACGCTGGGAAACGTAGTTTGTGCACCCCGCGCGGGCGCGGAGCCCAAGGGCGAGGGGACTATGGATCCCGGCAGCCCCCGCGCCGGGGACGGAGGGGGAGAGGCCGGGTGCAGGGATGGAGGAACGGGTGGGCGAGCGAGTGAGTGGCAGCCGCCAAGCCTTGGCCGAGAGCCAGGAAGGGCCTCCCCGGAGGAGGAGGAGGAGGGAGGCGCAGAGCGGGAGGGAGGGAGGGAACCCCAGGGGTCATCTAGTGACGGCGCCCCAATCGAAAATTTGACTTTAAAAAAAAAAATCTTTCGAATTTTTTCCGTGGCACACCAGGCAACATCTCGCGGCACACTAGTGTGCCGCGGAACAGTGGTTGGGAAACACTGATCTAGACCAACCCCATGGGGAACAGGCATTCTGTTGTGGTGACTGTAACCAAGGTGCCATTTGGTGCCTAGCTCACATATCGTGAGTTTCTAACTCTACATTCCCTGGTGGTCTTTGGGTGGGGGTCTTCTGGGGGCTCCTGTCTTACTGCATCAGGTGCTGTTGTATTATCTCCAGCACCTGGGAAAAGGCCATATAGGCTGGCACCATGTTCAACTAAGCAGGGCATTGGGGTTCGAGGAGAGAGTATGACAATGGTAGTGGCCACAGAACGCCTCTTCAAATTAATCTGTGTGTTGTCCTCCGGAATTGCTAATGGTGAAAAGCAATTAAAGTGCCCCTCTTTCCCCGCCCCCTTTCCTAAGTAATCTGTGTTAAGAGCTGGTAATGAAGGTTTAGTGCCAGTATAACTCAGTATTTGAGCCCCACCAGTGTGAATCAAAACAAATCTGAAACTGGGACTCTGAGGCCAGGGCTGGTGGGGGGGGGGGAGAAATGCTGATCCCCAGAAGTGGCTGCACTCTCCAAGCCAGAGGTTGTGATGCCCCAAGCATGAGACATGTCAGAGAAGCTTCTGCTGCTCTGGGCAACCTGGGAACAGTGCGCATCATGCGCTAATGGGGAAGCGACTTCTGCCATCTGGGTGATTACATGTGTGAACGCAGCACACATGACTGGCTTACCATCTTCCTCCTGCCTTATTTCCCATCGGCACGTTTTTTTGGTGTGGCTCCACATTTTAAAGTTCTCAAAAAGCTGCTGTTTCCAAACAGAGCCTAAGTGAGCCAATCCAGCAAGGAGGAGGAATGGGGAAATGCCGAGTGGATGCAAAACAAAGCCCTGCAAACGGTCCTGGGCCCACACAGCTGCCTCGCCCGTAGGCAAGGATCCCAGATTCTCAAGGATTTCCCACGGCTGTTGTGCACGCTGTGGCCTGTTGGTGGCCTGGCACTTTGTAACAGGGAGAAAAGGATTTCCTGAGATGGCTTCATTTCCCAATTTCTTAGATTGTGTATGGGGAACCTGTGGTCCTCCAGATGTCCAGCTGTGGTCAACCTCAACCAGCATGGGCATAATGATGGGAGTTTAGTTCTTCTGGAGGGGCCTGGGTTGCCCGTCCCTGACCCATCTTCTGCTCCCTCCCTTGATGTCCCTTATGCTGGAGCTGCTTCTCATAACACCTGTGTGATACTAGTTCTCTCTGGCTTCCTTCTGAACCCACCTTTTCTGTGGGTTCCCCTACCAACATTGTAACTGAGGCCACTTAATAATAATAATAATAATAATAATAATAATAATAATAATGATAATAATATTTATACCCTGCCCTCCCCAGCCAAGACCGGGCTCAGGGCGGATAACAACCAATAATAAAAACAAGTTGATTAAAATACAATTTAAAAAACAAGATTAAAACACAACATTAAAACATTAGGATGCAGCCTCTTCACAGGAGAAAGGAAAAAGGAAAGTGGGGGAGGGAATCAAACTAATTATAAGCCAAAGGCCAGGTGGAACAACTCTGTCTTACAGGCCCTGTGGAAAGAAATCAGATCCCGCAGGGCCCTGGTCTCATGAGACAGAGCGTTCCACCAGGCCGGAGCCAGTGTTGAGAAGGCCCTGGCTCTGGTTGAGGCTAATCTAACTTTCTTAGGGCCCGGGACCTCTAGGGTCTTGCTATTTATGGACCTTAAGGTCCTCCGTAGGGCATACCAGGAGAGGCGGTCCTGTAGGTACGAGGGTCCTAGGCCGTGAAGGGCTTTAAAGGTAAAAACCAGCACCTTAAATCTGACCCTGTACTCCACCGGGAGCCAGTGCAGCTGGAAAAGCACTGGGTGAATATGCTCCCATGGCAGAGACCCTGTGAGGAGCCTCGCTGCAGCATTCTGCACTCGCTGGAGTTTCTGGGACAGCTTCAAGGGCAGCCTTGCGTAGAGCGAATTACAGTAGTCAAGCCTGGAGGTGACCGTCGCATGGATCACTGTGGTCAGGTCAGCATGATACATTCAAAGTACTGTTGTACCACTTCCCAAAGAATCCTGGGAAGTATAGTTTAAGGGTGCTGGGAGTTCCCAGAAAAAAGGATTGTTTCGACCACTCTGGCAATTATATGCTTGATTTGCAATGGGCAGGCTTTATGCTGTGGTGAGGGAAAGGTGCTCTGAAAATGCTTGGGGCATTGAGAAACAGAATCCAGGATTGTATATTGCAGGTTCAGGAGTTAGAATCATAAAATTATAGACTTAGAAGGGATTCTGGGGGTCATCTAGTCCAATCCCTGCAATGCAGGAATCTCAACTGAAAGATGGCTATCCAACCTCTGCTTTAAAACCTCCAAGGAAGGAGTGTACACCCGCTTTTGTGGGAGCCTGTTCCACTGTTGAGCAGCTCTTACTGTCAGAAAGTTCTTCCTGGTGTTTAGTCAGAATCGTCTTTCTTGAAGCAGGAGAAAATAAACTTGTTCCATCTTTCATGTGACATTCCTTTAGAAATTTGAAAACGGCTATCGTATCTCCTCAGTCTCCTCTTTTCCCTACTAAATATACCCAGCTCCTTCAACCGTTCCTCATAAGGCTTGGTTTCCAGACCCTTGATCATCTTGGCTGCCATCCTCTGCTCACTTTCCAACTTGTCAGTATCCTCCTTAAATTGTGGCACCCAGAACTGGACACAGTATTCCAGGTGTGGTCTGACCAGGTGTGGTCTAAATCTTGACTTGATATTCCAAAAAGCACTGTAGAAAAATGTGGAGATGTGGGGAGCAGACTTGTGAGCAATAAGGAAACACCAAGCAGGTCCACTAACACCAAGCAGGTGTCTTCTGTTTTATATACCCGACCCAGATATATATAATGTTGATGTATATTTAATCCGCTTTTAGTTTATTGCTGATTGTAATTACCGTATTTTTCGCCCCATAGGGCGCACTGCCCATAGGACGCACCTAGTGGTTTTTTTTTGGGGGGGGAATAAAGAAAAAAAAAATTCCCCCAGGCGCGGGGCTGGCGCGGGGGAAGCCCGAGCTTCCCCCAATCCCAGCCCCGAGAACAGCCTGCTACCCGCAAGCCTAGGGAGGCCAACGGTAAGTCGCGCCGGTCTCCCCAGGCTTCGGAATGCAGGCAGCTCTGCGCAGCCATCGGGAGGCGGGCGCGAAGTGGCACCCCGCTCCGGATGGCTGCGCAGAGCTGCGCTCACCCCGGGACAGCAGGCAGCTCTGCGCAACCCTCGGGAGGCGGGCGCGAAGTGACGCCGGTCTCCCGAGGGTTGCACAGAGCTTCCTGAAGCCTGGAGAGTGAGAGGTGTCGGTGCGCACCGACCCCTCTCGCTCTCCAGGCTTCAGCGAAAGCCTGCATTCGCCCGATAGGACGCACACACATTTCCCCTTCATACGGTATTTTGGGAACTGTTGCTTTTAACCTTTCATTGTTGTACAGTATTCCCACCCCCCTTTTTTTGGGTGAACCGCCCTGAAGTTTCATTACAACCAAGCAGTGTATAGATATTAAGAAATAAATAAGTAATGGGAGCGCAGCGGCAGGCAGAGAGGGGCATACCTTGCCTGTCTCCGGACATGCATTAAGTCTGATGCAATGCCACAAACACCCTGCTTTTGTTTGCAGCCCTACTTGTGCATTATTGGAGCTGTGGATGGAAAGGTGCCTGCAGAGGCCTGCAGTTCCTAGTGAAGGTGATAGCCTGGAAGAGGCGGTGCTCTGTGTCCCAGGAATGGAGGCGGCCGGGAGAAACAATAGTCCTGTCTCTTTAAGCAGGCCACATGCTGGCCCTCCTGCTAGCCTGCTTTATCTGAGGTCCCGCTGCATGTTATTCCAGGGCCGATCCGCTTTAGCTAATTAATAATCTGACAGGAGACACCCGAGGGATTAGCCGCCGAGACTAGTCAGGCCAAACCCCCAGCAAATGAGTCTCGTGCTCCCCAGAGGCTCTGGGGGTGACATTGGGGAAAGCTGGGAGGGGAGAGGGGGTCACAGCAGGGGTGGGGAAACTCTGAAGTGGATTTGCTGCACCTGAAAAGAGGGTGCATGGGTGGGGGGAGCTGTGTCTTACGAGAAACATTGAGAGAAGGTTGTGCCAAACTAAAAGGTGCCTTCGTCGGTCTACATTTACACCCTACTGCTCCTCACGCCTGTATCCTGCCCGTCCTTCGAGGAATTGGTGGGTGCTGGGTGTGAAATTGTTTCTCCCATTTTTGCTTTGCAACAAGCCTGCGTGGTAGGTTTAGGCCAGGGCAGGGGCAGGGGTAGAGAGAAAGGCTTGCCACAGGCCGCGCCAGTGGCTGAACAGCGTTGTGAACACGCATCTCTTTGCCCCACTGTACTGCCTGCTTCTCCATTGTCCTTTGCTTGTGAGCTTCCTCTCTGGGCATATGGCTGTCCACTGTCAGTAACTTTGTTCAGTGTAAGGTGGGTGCACGTACACAGTCCTTTTGGGCCCTTGCCACAGCCGCGGAAAGGGAAGAGTGCACTCTTCAGGGAACATAGAAAGCTGCCTTCTGCTCCCTGATGTATGAAACTCCCTGCCAATAGCAACCTAGCCTATCAGGGATACAAGGTGAGGTGGTGGTGCTCTAGTTTTGTCTGTCGCCTGCTTTGCTGGTTTTCTGCCTGCAGGGAGTTTTTAACGTAGGGAAACATTAAATCTGCCCGTAACCCATGCACTCCGCTACCTTCTGAAGGAGTGCAGCCCATTCTGCAACCTCATCCTACTTGCATGGGTGGCCCACAGATAAGGCAACGGCTCCCTGCGGCACTGGATGTTTCTTGACCTGGAACAGCCAACATCAGCCGTGCCTTTGCATCCTCTTACTTACAGGCATGCACGGCAAAGTGGTTTGGGCTGCCTCCTGCAATCCTGCCAATTGCCCGTACTGCCTTCTGACCAACATCATTAGCGCAGGGTATTTATATTTCATTAACGACATTAAGCCAAAACGGTATTAAAAGCTGGCGCTGGTGATAAATAGCATATTAATAAAGAGGGAAGCGGGCTGCAGTGTAAGCAAGTGCTTTCTCCAGAGCAGTTGAGGCAGTTGGCTGTTCTTAACCCCTTTGACTTGCCCCAGGAGAGATTGAATAGCTGGCATGGTGGGGGTGCATGCATGGGTCGACGGGGGGGGGGGGAGAGGGGATTGGCAGAAAGAGGCAGACCATCAGCTCTTCCTCTGTGGATGGGTCTCTTGCTATTAGGGAAGGGGGGCAGGAGATCGTAAGACGGAGAGCTATGTATTAGGTGCCAGGATGAGGTACAGGGAACGGGCCTTCCCATTCACTTTTGTGTACTGACCAAGGGAAGTCATTGTCCTGCTCTATTCTGCCTTGGTCAGGCCACACCTGGAGTCCTGTGTCCAGTTCTTGGCGCCACAATTTAAGAAGGATATTGGCAAGGTAGCTGGAAGAGTGGCACTTTCCTCCACTCTCTCTCTTCCAGCTCTATGTTCTTTTCAGGGCTCTTGACTCATTTTCAGGTACCATATTTTTTGCTCTATACGACTCACTTTTTCCCTCCTAAAAAGTAAGGGGAAATGTGTGTGCGTCTTATGGAGCAAATGCAGGCTGCGCAGCTATCCCAGAAGCCAGAACAGCAAGAGGGATTGCTGCTTTCGCTGCGCAGCGATCCCTCTTGTTGTTCTGGCTTCTGAGATTCAGAATTATTTTTTTTTTCATTTTCTCCTCCTCCAAAAACTAGGTGTGTCTTATGGTCTGGTGCGTCTTATGGTCTGGTGCGTCTTATGGAGCGAAAAATACGGTGCTTGAAATGTGTTAGAGCAGAGTTAGGCATATGAAGCGTTTTTCTATAATAGTCATTTTCATAAGTTTTACAACAGATTTCCGGATGGGAGGGGAGCAGCAAGTAAGATCAGGGATGAAGAAGAATCTCCATCACACACCCACACCCACACACCCCAATCTGCCACCTCAAGTCAAGGGCCTTTGAACTCCCGCAGAGTAACTTTCTTAAGAAGAACAAAGTTTTTCTTTACTATAGCAAGAGGAGCTAGAATGCATCATCTGAACATGTGCAGAGTGCCCCAGGCAGAAGATGACTTCTAGAAAGCAGGAAAATAACAGCAGAAGTGCTAACCACTTACACTTTTAAAATTATTATTCTCCTGGTTTGGCATCCTCTTCTCCTGACGACTGGACTGGAAGACTGAATCCTGGCTGGGAGGGTTGCGTATGCGAGTGCCTCCTTGCAGCACCTCCTCTTCTGGGGCTTTCATGGCGCTTGCTCCCTGACAGGAGGCCCCGCAAGAAGACAACTCCTTTTTTGAAAGGAATTTTAATCAAACTTGACTGAGGAGTGCTGAAAAACACGAGGAAGTAATTAGAAATCCAAATTTATGGCCCACTAAAATATTTCCCTGTCCCTTTCTCTTTGCGTAAAATGTCTGTGTTTACCCGCTGTCCCACTCCTCTCTCCCACGGGTCTGTCTCCCATTATGGGCCTCGCTCTTTTCATTAACGGTGCTTCTCGTTAAGCTGGTAATCGGGTCCTCTGGCCTTTCACTCTCCACCTGGGAGGGTTTGGAATAGGCAGGCTCGGCTTTGAGGGAAGCCAGGACAGGTGTCAAAACCCTCTTTTTAGAAACTCCTTATCTCTCGCAGGAGTTAATGTACAAACTGAAGGGCTGAAATTCCTCCGGAGAGCCCTCCCTTGTCAGAGATTTTCCTCTTGGGAACAATCGGTTTGGAGAAGCATTCTGAGGGGCTTGATTTCAGCTTATCCAAGGGGACTTCATCATAGAAATGTAGAGTTGGAAGGGACCCCGAGGGTCATCTAGTCCAACTCCCTGCAATGCATGAATCTCAGCTAAAGCATCCATGGCATCCCTCACCACATCTTGCAAACCTCTTTAAGATGGTCCTGAGCCACCAGTTTGCACATCCATGTCTGCCACATGTTCTCTCTTAACAACATTTGCTTGTTGGAATGAACCACCTAGAGGTTATTGCTACACACACACACACACACCATTGTCCACTAAAACCCCATTAGCCTCACATGCTTATGTCGCTTGGGAATTCCAAGAAGCCAAAAAAAAAAGAAAAAAGATTGGTACAGTTTTGAAACCAGTGGTTAAGTGCAGCGTTGAAAGGTTCAGTCTGCCATCTTGATTCAAAATGGCATCCCAGTGTATCCAACAAAGACAGAGACCTGCTCCCTCTTCTCAGGCACCAACATGCAAAATTTGGTTACGTTACGGTATCTTAAGACGTGTCCAAATGCATACATAGCAAACAGACAAACAACTTTGTGAAAAGACATTGTAGATATAATAATATATCCCCAACCACAGACCTTCAAAGTGGCTTACGGCTTTTAATAAACTATTATAATACATTATAATAGCACAGCACAAGCAAAATAAAGCCAAGTCCTCCCCTGCCAGCAACCCTCCCCAAACTCAACAACCATAACATTGCAATGGAGAGCCAGAGCAAAGACAAGTTTACTATTTTTCCTGTTCATTTATAAAGCGCTCCAAATTTTCTAAGCACCTTATATATTTTAAAAGATAAGACAGTTCCTACTCACAGGCCCACAATCTAATGGGTACTATACAAAAGGAGAAAGGAATGAGGAGGGAAGAGAAAAGCAAGCTTTAGAACAGCTTGGGGTCGCTTGAGGCCAAAAGTCTGATGGGGTAAAATGCATGTACAGTGGTACCTCGGGTTAAATACTTAATTCATTCCGGAGGTCCATACTTAACCTGAAATTGTTCTTAACCTGAAGAACCACTTTAGCTAATGGGGCCTCCTGCAGCTGCCGCACCTCAGCACGATTTCTGTTCTCATCCTGAAGCAAAGTTCTTAACCTGAGGTACTATTTCTGAGTCTGTAACCTGAAGCATATGTAACCCGAGGTACCACTGTAACGGCCTATTGGAAAGCCTGAGGTGCAAGGGCTAAATGAGCCTCTTGGTGGTGGAGGGGGCATCCCCCAACATCCCTGTGGCACCCAATGGCCCTGCTTCATGTCCCTGCCAGCATTTGTGAATCGGCCCCCTGTCGACTGTGGCTGCATGAACAAAAATGAAAGCAGGATGGTGTGCCTAAATCCTCTTCTGTTTTCGCATGCACTCCCCTTACGTACACAGTTCCACTGTTTTTCAAAAACCAACAAAGAGGAAATGAAGTGTCCAAAAGAGAGGTTTCCAGAATTTGCTTCTGCTTTGTTTACCAAAGGAGACATAATTACACACACACACACACACACACACACACACACACTCCTACAATCCTGCAGTTTCAACAGGTGACAATGCTCAAGCCTCTCTTCTCAACCTTAAGGGCGAGAAAGTTTTCTCTTCCCCTTAAAGCAGGAGTTGGCAACCTAAGGCCCGGGGGCTGGATGAGGCCCAATTGCCTTCTAAATCCGGCCTGTGGATGGTCCGGGAATCAGCGTGTTTTGACATGAGTAGAATGTGTCCCTTTATTTAAAATGCATCTCTGGGTTATTTGTGGGGCATAGGAATTTGTTCATTTTACCGTATTTTTCGCTCTATAAGACGCACCAGACCACAAGACGCACTCAGTTTTTGGAGGAGGAAAACAAGAAAAAAATATATTCTGAATCTCAGAAGCCAGAACAGCAAGAGGAATCGCTGTGCAGCCTGCATTCACTCCATAAGACGCACACACATTTCCCCTTACTTTTTAGGAGGGAAAAAGTGAGTCTTATAGAGCAAAAAATACGGTATTTCCCCCCCCCCAAATATAGTCCAGCCCCCCACATGGTCCGAGGGACGGTGGACCAGCCCCCTGCTGAAAAAGTTTGCTGACCCCTGCCGTAAAGTGAATGCTGATGCTCTTGAGCAGCTGGCTACATGACGTGCCCAGTACCACATTTCATTACAGGATCCTTCCTAAATAAAGCACATATGGAAGAAATACCTAACGGACAGCAGAGCTGGTGCCTGTTCCACGAGGAGTTTAAAGGCGACCCTGTGAGTGTCTGCTTATGGACCAAGTTGCATCGCAAAGTGGCAAGATGATTGTCACGGCAGGCAGGCATGCGTTCCTTAGTTTCTCCCAAACTCCTGTTTGTTGGAAGGCACATAAACTTGTATTCTTAGTATTTCACAGTTGTAGATTTCACAGAAACCCTTTAAACTCCTTGCTGGAGTTGAAGTTCATGATTAATTTCTAAACTACAGTGGTACCTCAGTTTAAGAACTTAATTCGTTCTGGAGGTCTGTTCTTAACCTGAAACTGTTCTTAACCTGAGACACCACTTTAGTTAATGGGGCCTCCCGCCGCCACTACAATTTCTGTTCTCATCCTGAAGCAAAGTTCTTAGCCTGAGGTATTATTTCTGGGTTAGTGGAGTCTGTAACCTGAAGCGTCTGTAACCTGAAGCGTCTGTAACCCAAGGTACCACTGTACTCCAGATTAACGGGGGCGGGGGAACGTAATCAGATTTTATTGGTATTGTGTGCCAAAAATGTCAACTGAAATGAAAAATGTTGGGGTGACCTGGACCCCATCACATTAATGGAAGAGGATGCAAAATAGGAAAAAGGGCCTATAGTGTACTATGGAAGGGGCCCGATGTAACTCAATCAATTGACAACCCCCCCCCTCATGCCATTACAAATAGTGTCATATGTTTGGACTAAGAACTCCTGTTAACGTTCATATGAAACAAATATAACTCCCCCCACCATCTTTTTGGATTATTAATATTACTTTATACATGTAGAATGTGCAGGGAAATGTTTGCAAAAACACAAACTGTTTCATTGCTCTTGAAGAGATATGACCACATTTATATATATAAAAAATGAAATTTAAGGGTGTTGGGGGGTGCTCAGTTTCCCCCCTGAACACTTTATGTATTTGTTTGTTTTGAGAGGTTGTGGGTAGAACAGACTCACGTAGCTTAGCATTTGATAGTTTTATTTTCTGATTCAGTGGCAGGAGAGTTAGGATGGGCAAAGGGCACAGGATGGGCATAGAGAGGAAATGGGTTAGGGTGGCACAAAGAGTGGGAGGGGCGTGATCCCTGCCCCACCCACTGCCATCTCAGTCTCCGCCCACAATGGCATCCTACCCAACCCCACATACTGCCTTTGAGGTGTTACTGGAAAAATCCGAGGGCTCCCTTGGACAAAACAAAGACACCAACCAGGATAACTTGGAGCAAAACAGCAGCCTGTAGGCTTGGCCTTTATTGAACTGTTGCAACAGGGTGTTCCCCTCACTTGCAGGAGAGAGGAAAGACCCAGAAAGATGGTGTGCAAGACCTTATAAAAACTTTTGAAATTCCCATCCTCTAGGTCAAGCCCACCCCCAGAAACATCATGCACACATTACAGAAAGGAGGGGTTGAGGGAGGAGTTGTGGTGGTAACCTGAGTGTCCTGTCACCTGGCTGGTTCCTCCTTTCCCCCTCCCCATGAGTCACTTCCAGGAGACAAAGGGGAGTTGGCAATTTCCTGCCCCCAGAGGGAAGATCTGATCATTGTCCTTTGTTTCAGTCCATGCTGAATCCACTCCCATATGCAAGTTCTTTGTGATCTTGATGGTCTTCTGTCTAGGACCATCAGGGTTGGCATAGCAACTGGGCAGGGCTCCTGTGGATGTGCTGGGATGGTGAAGGGATTATGGCTGGCCTATATCAAACCTTCCCCATTCATGGAGTAAAATAAAAGTGGAACAGTGCAAATCCGATGTATGGTTGATTTTTCTATGAATTTATAACGGAAGCGTGGCGTATGTCGTGTGTGAGTGTGTGTGAAGTTTGTACAAACTGAATGATTGGGGTGGGGTGTTCCTGCTACAGAGGAAATATGGACTCAACAGATAACCCCTCATAGCTTAGCAAGGTGAACTGGTAGGGTTGTCACCACTGCTAGTCCTACTCAGAGTAGACCCATTGAAGTTGCTACAAATGACTAAAAAAGGGTCCATTAATTTCAGTGGGTCTGCTCTGAGTAAGACTAGTTGGCTTTTGGACCCCTTGAAGTTAACGGAACTTAAGTTAGTCGTGTACATTAACTTCAGTCAGTCTACTGTGAGGAGCAGCAGCATTGGAGAGAACCCTTTTCCTTTTGAAAAGGTGCAGCGGGGTGTGTGTGTGGAGAAAACCCACACAACACAGATCTCACAAGACAGAGAGTGTCAAAGAGAACGTGGATTATGTTCATGTTTTGGGGGGACGGACCGAAAAAAGGGTTTACAGTGGTGCCTCGCAAGACGAAATTAATTCGTTCCGCAAGTCTCTTCGTCTTGCGGTTTTTTCGTCTTGCGATGCACGGTTTCCCATAGGAATGCATTGAAAATCAATTAATGCGTTCCTAGGGAAACCGCCTTCAGACCAGGTCCGGGGACAGTCTGTCCCCGGACCTCTTCTGAAGGCTGGGGGGGGGACAAAGGCTTTTCTTCCCACCCCCAGCATTTTAAAAAACCCCGGGACAGCGGAGGACTTCTCTGCTGTCCGGGCGATCTTAAAATGCTGGCGGACGGCATTTTAAAATCGCCCCGGACAGCGGAGGACTTCTCCGCTGTCCGGGGCGATTTAAAAGCCCCTGGGAAGGCAGGCAGGGGGGACAAAGACTTTTGCCCCCCGCCAGCCTTCAGAAGAGGTCCTGGACCTCTTCTGAAGGCGGGCTGGGGGGGGGGCGAAAGTCTTTGCTCCCCCCCGCCTGCCTTCAAAAGGTGTCCCCGCGGCGGCGGGAGGTGTCCCCTGCCCCCCGCCCGGCTTTGGAGCACCGGAAGAAGCGATCTCCCCGCAGCCCCTTGCTTCAAAAGAGGTCCGGGGGAAGCGGGGAAGAAGCGCGTCGCTTCCCGCTGCCCCCGGACCTCTTTTGAAGCAAGGGGCTGCGGGGAGATAGCGATCTCGCCGCAGCCCCTTGCTGCAAAAGACGTCCGGGGGCAGCGGGGAAGAAGCGCTTCGCTTCCCGCTGCCCCCGACCTCTTTTGAAGCAAGGGGCTGCGGGGAGATAGCGATCTCCCTGCAGCCCCTTGCTGCAAAAGACGTCCGGGGGAAGCGGGGAAGAAGCGCGTCGCTTCCTGCTCCCCCCGGACCTCTTTTGAAGCAAGGGGCTGCGGGGAGATAGCGATCTCCCTGCAGCCCCTTGCTGCAAAAGACGTCCGGGGGAAGCGGGGAAGAAGCGCGTCGCTTCCCGCTGCCCCCGGACCTCTTTTGAAGCAAGGGGCTGCGGGGAGATAGCGATCTCCCCGCAGCCCCTTGCTTCAAAAGAGAAGACCCGCTGTCCCCGGGGCAAGCTTCGTTTTGCGAAGCAAGCCCATAGGGAAATTCGTCTTGCGAGGCAACTCGAAAACGAAAAAACCTTTCGTTTTGCGAGTTTTTCGTCTCGCGAGGCGTTCGTCTTGCGGGGTACCACTGTATAGTACAAGTATTTCTGACGGGTCCTCAGCAACTTATTCAATGCCAAGTTAGCATCCTTCAGGAAGTTCACTGTTGCTCTTTGACACTCCTCCCTCCACCCTACCCTGCCCAAACTGTGTGTGTGTGTATCCTGAAGATAATTAAAGACTTGGAGTGGTTTGCACCTATAGGGTTTTCCCCTTTTATTGGATTCCTCTGCAATTAACTTCTGCATGTAGTTTCGGTGGAACTGGGAAGGATCAAGGAATGACTTTTCATTTTCATCACAGCACTCTTGATCCTTGGGCTGTGGATGTATGTTTGACCCTCTATTCCTTTTCTTTTTAGCAATCCAGCAGATAAACCCCTATCTTATATTGTCTGTTCCCTTCCTTCCTTCTGTCCAGGAAAGGAAGTGTGGTTTATTCATTTGTTGTTTTTTAAAAAAACAAAACAAAACAGAGAGAAATATTCTCTAAAATGCATGGTATCCCCATTTTGGATTAATTTATCCCTCCCTGCAATCGTGGTCTGAATTGCCTCCATGAGAACAGGCTCCGAAGTGGTAGTTTAAGAGCAGAGGATGTGTGGTTTTTGTACTTATAAAATAAATAGTATTTTAACAAAATAAATAAGTAAGCGTATGTACTCTATAAATTCCAGGCCTATTCAGTGACGCAGATAAAAGGGCATTTGCATAGTTTGCATAATTTCGGCTGCTTATCCTACTCTTAAGGAAATGAAGGCTCAAAACACGGAAAACCTTATTCACTCCACCCCTGCCTGAGATTTATGTGGTGCTGCCACATTCCTTCCTCATAAGGGCTAGAAACTTATCTTTTAATGGTAGCTGAGAGCCTTAGGATGTTGAATTGTGAACCCAGAAAGGAATTCTTTGGTTTATATAGCACCATCACTATACAAAGCTCTTTACAGAGATACTAAAAAATCTAAATGTGTCCACATTAGTGGTGTTTTTATTTTTATAGACTTGTTATAATTTCTACTACTGTATGTCAAAAATCTGGAATGTATTGCTGGCCCCCTTACTGTCTCTGCTTCAATATTTCATAACCTGTTTCCTTTGATGATTTTATTCTATGGTTGGTTTTGCATTTTAATAAAAACTTTTAAAAATACTCGCAGAGAGAGAGAGAGAGAGAGCACTCTGCCCAGGAATCTAACAATTTAAATTAACCCTAAAACTCTGGAGAGCCACTACCATTCAGTGTGGACAACAATTAGCTGGATGAACCAAAGGCAGCTTCCTGTGTTCCTGTGTCTTGTCTTAGAAGAAGAAGAAGAAGAAGAAGAAGAAGAAGAAGAAGAAGAAGAAGAAGAAGAAGAAGAATTTATTATTTATACCCTGCCAAGCTGGCTGAGTTTCCCTAGCCACTCTGGGCGGCTCCCAATCAAGTGTTAAAAACAATACAGCGTATTACACCGTATAATAGAATTGTAGAGTTTGAAGGCAGCACAAGGGTCATCTAGTCCAACCCCCTGCAGTGCAGGAATATTTTTGCCCAATGTGGGGCTCGAACCCACAACCCTGAGATTATGAGGACCATGTTCTACCGGACCTCAGTGGCAGAGCAGGTGCTTAGCATGCAGAAGTCTCCAGGTTCAATCCAGGTACAGCTAGGAAAATACTCCCTGCATGAAACCCCAGAGAGCTGCTGCCAGTCAGTGTGGGCAGTGCTGAGCAAGGTGGACAAGGGGTCTGGTGCAGGATAAGGCTACCGACTGAAGTTGCCATTTGTAAACGCTCTCCTCCTCTGTCTTTCAGCCGAGCAGCTGAGCTCTGGTGACACACGCAAACAAGGCAACAACTGTTGGGTGTGTATGCTCTCTGGGGAGCAGTTTCCTTTCATGCCGTGTGGTAGCTAAGGCAGCTGTCCGATTCAATAAGGAGTGTCAGCGTAGAAGCACCTCCTTCCCCCCTCAGCTCAGATGGGTTTCCCTTCTGTCTCTTCTCTCCACCCCTCCCCAATGCATGCACTCTCGCTAGATGTTTGTTTTTTGGGGAGGGGAGGGGGGAGACAGGGATCCAAGGCAGGAAGAATAGCAGCCACAGGTCACAAGAAGAGTTAACCATTTAGAAGCCGCACCAGACCCGCATGTTTGCAAGTGCGCAACGCAGCTAAGGATTTTTGACGTCTTGAAAAAAATTGCAGGAGGCATCCCGCTTCGTTTGCTTCTCTTGCCATCTTTTTGCATGTAAGGTGCAGGAGAGGATTTATGTTGAACGGAGCAAACTTGTGACACACACACAAGAAAGCAACTATGGCCTTTGGGGTTTCTGCTGATTGAACTTTGAGTTGCACTCCATTCTAGTCGTATTCATAGTGCACTCATGGAAGTTGATGCATCTTACCTTTGTAAACTGATCTGTATTTTCTTTCAATCAAACAGTATATCCCTCATGTTTTTGAAAAATGACTCCCATAGGTTCATTAAGTTCAGTGGGTCTGCTCTGAGTAGGACTTAGATGGATGTACAGTGGTACCTCGGGTTAAGTACTTAATTTGTTCTGGAGGTCCGTTCTTAACCTGAAACTGTTCTTAACCTGAGGCACCACTGCGCCGCCGGAGCCCGATTTCTGTTCTCATCCTGAAGCAAAGTTCTTAACCCCAGGTACTATTTCTCGGTTAACCGAGTCTGTAACCTGAAGTGTACGTAACCTGAAGCGTATGTAACCTGAGGTACCACTGTAACCCTTTGGAGTTTATTGAGGGCAGAAAATTCCAATACACACACAAACGTACTTGTGTGTGTGTGTGTGTTATTTGTTTTTTTCATGCCTGTTTCTCAAGAGGCATTTCTAGAGCTTTGAAGCAAGCCTGTGACCCAGGTTGGTTGTGGCGTGTCTGGGCCTCTCTTAGGTGAGCTGGAGATTTGAACCTTCAGTGCCTGTATCCAGCCACTTGCCCAGCCTTTGCCAACCTTGTGCCCTCCAGACACCTTTCACTACAATTCACATCGGCCCTAGACAGATAAATGTGCCAAGTGTAACCGCAGAAATAATGCCTGCTCCTCAGAAGCCGATTCAGGTGTCGTTCAGTGGACATAGGAAGCTGTCTTATGCTAATTCTGACCATTGGTCCATCTAGTTCAGTATTGCCTTCACTGACTGGCAGCAGCTCTCTAGGATTTCAGGCAGGAATACCATTGCGGACTGAACCTGGCACCAAAGCAGCCCACCAGAGATAATGCAGATTGCCCATTTGTTAAGGTTGTCAGAGGAGGGCCATTTTCTGTGTTCCATCTTTTAAGAGACGTATACCAAATAGGTACTGAGCCCTGACTCTGGAAGATTCTGTCACGGGAGGCATATCTGGCCTTGTAAGCCAAGAGGAAATCTTGGCTACTGCTCCTACTTTGTTTGGAGCAGAGGCCAGGTTCAGGCAACACAGGGCAGCAGCAGCAGGAGCGAGGGAGAAGCAAAACGCCTGTGATTGCAGCAGTGTGCACTAGATTGCTACACATTCCTGTTTAAACCATAGTTTAAATTACATGCAGATGAGGCCAATGTCTTGTTTTCTGTGCCTGGCTTTCTTTGCCCAAGTACCGTACTTTAGATTATGGTGGTGTTTTAAAAATATTCATATATATATATATATATATATATATATATATATATATATATATATATATATATTATTCTGCCCTTCTAGTTGCCATGCACTGCAGAGAGTGGCTTGCAACAATTTAAAATCATGATGTGATAAAATGCAACAAAATGCAAAGAACATAAAACAATGAAACAATAAAAATACATAAATATGCAGCATTATGGTCCATCTGAAAGCAGCAATGACACCAGATCATAGGTGAAAGTGACCTTAGGGGGCTGCCGGAATAAAAATATTTTTATCAATCAGTGAAAAACAACCAGAAAGTGGTTGTTATTTTTAGCTGGTTGAGTGGTTTTATTTCTCTTGCTGGGTGTGATGTTTATACGATAGTGTAGATTTTAGAATTTATTTGTACATTCCTTTACAGTCCTTATTTTGGATGATGAACAGTTTATACGTAAGCTTAAAAATAATCATAATAAGTAACTAACCTAGAGCTGGTCCTGCTATTAACCGTGATAGATAAGAATAACACCTCTGTGCTGTCAAGCAGTCTATCTGATTGCCATGAGCTCAAGCAGCACTGGGATGTCTTTCCACTTCCATTCATGAGCACCCAGCTTCTGGCAATCAGATATACTGTGAACAAAGAGATTTGTTCTTCACTACAGTGCTTAATACTACCAGCGCCTGGATAGCCACTGTTGGAAAGGAGACTCTAATTCAAGTGGGTCCTATATTCTTAGTGCCCCGACTTTTTATTTTGTTGTGTTCATGTGCACCCCATGATCTTGCACACTTGGCTTTAACTCCATTCACTTAGACAGCAGCTTGATGGAATAAAAAAGTATCTGTAAACTTTTTTTCAAAGGCAAGGAACA
This sequence comes from Podarcis bocagei, assembly GCF_964188305.1. Classification (NCBI taxonomy): domain Eukaryota; kingdom Metazoa; phylum Chordata; class Lepidosauria; order Squamata; family Lacertidae; genus Podarcis; species Podarcis bocagei. Next base: position 78,483,059 of record NC_138132.1, on the reverse strand, counting down.
GCTGTCTCTCTCGCTCTTTCTCTTTCTCTTTCTCTTTCTTTTTCTTTCTCTCTCTCTCTAAAAAAAATAAAAAATTAAAATTAAAATTAAATAACCCACATGAACTAAGTTCGTCATTTACATTAGGGGGGTGGGCAGCCCCAAAGCTGGAGGTCTGAGGCAGTCAGAAAGCAGGAGGGAGAGGCGGAGGGGGGGAAACCCCTCTGGTTTCCAAGGACTGATTAGATGGCATGCCAAGTGTATTAAATTTTGCAGACATTTTAACAGCAATATGCTAGATAGTTGGGTGTCCCCTGAGGCTGGTGGATTTTTTATATCCTTCACAGAAGGTCAAAGCCCTCTTCTCTTTACCCCTCCTTCCTCCTCTCTCTCTCTCTCTCTCTCTCTCTCTCTCTCTCTCTCTCTCTCTGTGGTGTGTGTATGTGTGTCTGTCTCTCTCTCTCTGTCTCTCTCTATCCCTCACTCTCTCCATCCTTCCCTCTCTCTTCCCATTCACTGAGTGCAGGAAATAATCAACCAGCTACAGTGATGTTCACCAGGGGAATTTGCAAATACCTTGACAGCTTCCCTCATGGACCAAACTGGGGGGGGGGGGTTTGCTCTGGGTATTCCCCCCTTTCTTATAGGTCTTCCTTCACCCCAGGAGAACGCTCTCTCTCTCTCTCTCTCTCTCTCTCTCTCTCTCTCTCCCTCTCTCTCTCTCTCTCTCTCTCTCTCTCTCTCTCTCACACACACACACACACACAGAAACACACACACACACACACAGAAACACACACACACACACACACACACACACACACACACACAAAGACAATTTTAAAAGCAAGGGGAAAGGGCCGAAAAGTACTCCATCTGGCATCTGAATAATTAAAATGGCTCAACTCTGTTCCTGTTGCTGCTTGCTCTCAGTTCTTCAGCTCACCCCAGCCTTTCCAGCAATCCTCATGGGGTGGGCATGGGGGGCAGGATTTGAAGGCAAGGAGGTACCAATTCTTTGGGGCTACATTTGGCAGAGAGGGCTGAATCCACCACCCTGAGACCAGCTTCGGACGTTGCAGGGTGTGTGCCTGGCTAGTCGTGCAAATGAACCTGGCTTTCCAACCACCTGTCTGATATCTGACAGGCAACCTGAGGAGGTCGATTTGGCCAGGGGAACAGAACAGTGGCCTTCCAGCTTGATGAAAAAACCTGTGAAGCTAGAAAGCTTGCACACTTTTTAACCAGCTTGCATTTTTCAGCCGTACATTAGATGAAGGGCCGTAGCTCAGTGGCAGAGCAAAGGTCCCAGGTTTGATCCTCAATGGCAGGCAGGGCTAGGAATGCCTCCCCCCCCCCCCCGCTGTCTGAATCCCTGGAGACCTGCTGCCAGTCAGTGTGGACAGTATTGAGCTAGATGGATCAATTGTCTGACTCAGTATAAAAGAAGCTTCCTACGTTTCTGTACAGCCTACTTTATGCTTTTTCTCTTTGGGACCAACATGGTAACTGCTTGTCTGCTGTCTTAAGAGCTGCATCATGCATAGCACCCTCCCTTCATGTAGAGATAAAATACCTAGGCAGAAAAAATGGTGCGTGCACCTAAGTATACATATTGTATTTGATCGTTGAGACTGGGTGAGGTTGGATAGCTCAGTTGGGTGAAAGATTCCTGCTTTGCAGTGGGTTCGACTAGATGACCCTCGTGACCACTTCCAACTCTAAGAGCCTATGATTCTAAGTGTCTATTTTGACACAAAATAAAAAAAATAAATCCTTCCAGTAGTACCTTAGAGACCAACTAAGTTGGTTATTGGTATGAGCTTTCGTGTGCATGCACACTTCTTCAGGCATTCACATGAAAGCTCATACCAATAACAAACTTAGTTGATCTCTAAGGTGGAAGGAATTTTTTTATTTTGTTTCAACTACGGCAGACCAACACGGCTACCTACCTGTATTTTGACACAATTGCACTTGTCTGGGAGCTGCAGCCAACAGTGAACTGAACACTAACTCAGACTAGGTGAAACTAACTCAGACTAGGGAAACATACCGTCGGAGGCCTTGTGTTTCTGAATACTAGTTGCTGGAAACCACAAGAAGCGATAGTTGCTGTTGTGCTAAGGTCCTTCTTGCAGACTTCCCATAAGTATCTGAATTACCCCTGAGAACAGGATGCTGGTCCTTGGCCTGATCCAGCAGGCTCTTCTTATGTTCTTACGCTAATTAAGAACTAAGATGCTGGGCCCAGTCATTTGTTTTCCATATCAGAATTGTGCCCATGGTACTTGGATACAAAAATCCACTCTTGCTTTTCCCCATCCAAGCAATGCAGGAATATTTGAGAAGGTTTAGTCTACTTCTTGTTGTTGTTGTTGGTGGTTAAACTATAGGGAGTCAGAAACCTTGGCAAATATGTTGTTCGTCACCTAGAGACCTACCAGGAGATCCTCATCTACCTTCTAGACAGAACACAAAATCAGCAGTCTGTGTCCAAACCATTTCGTAGACTATATTGGATTTGCTTAATAAATCATGGTAAATAAAGGATAGACAAGATGGGAACAGGGTTAGGGGCTAGAGAAGTGGGAAGAGTTGGGTCCAGATCAAGATACCTTGATATGGTTCCCCAAAAGGTTTGTGGAAGAAGTAGTTTTTGTGAGGAGAGTGGCTTACTGGGCCAGAGAAGGGCAAGTTATAGGGAGTGGTGAACATTTCAGCATCAGAGCATTCTTGTTGTCTGGTCAATCTGCCTTTTTATCTGATCTGCCAATCCAGTTTTAAGTATTATTGGCAAGCTGCTGAAACCTCAGTAGAGGAGAGATTGAAGGACTGTGTGAATACCCATAACTTAATCAGCATAAACTAAGAAAGAAAGAAAGAAAGAAAGAAAGAAAGAAAGAAAGAAAGAAAGAAAGAAAGAAAGGCTGTCTTGAATGTTTTCTAGTTTCAGTAACACACCAGGCGCAAAGTAGCCTAAAAAGAAAGAAGTGTGCTTTTCATTCTCAGCGCCACCCATTAATCTGCTAAATCTTCATTTGATTGATCTCCTGAGCTAAAGCTCGCAGCTCTAGGGTGGAGAAACCACAGAAATAGGAACAACATGGGCTTGGCAGAAGTGTTATGGAGTAGGAGCAAGGGAGAAGCAGCTTGCCGGGAAGAGATTGGTTAGAATGGGTAGGATAAACTTGCAAGCTTTGGCATTACACAGAGCTCTTCTTCAGGGCAAGTTCAGTAACGCCAGTTTTATTGAGGCCAAATATTTTCAGAGCCCTGGTCTTGTAAGGAGGCGTCAAGCCACATGACAGCTTGCAAAAGGCTTTTGCCGCACTTGAAAGTTGCACCTCTTTTTCAGCATGTTCTGCCTTGGACCCCTTCCCTCCTCCACCCCCCCAGCCCATGCCCTGCCTGCAGGAGGAAACTGCAAACTGCAGGTCCGGGAGCTCATCCAGCATGTTCCAAAGTAGCACTAAATGATAAGCACACCTCTGCCCCCTCTGCAAATCATTCCGGGCTCTCTCTCAGCTCTCTTGTCTTCTTTTTCTCTCCATACACACCACCCCCTGGACCAGCTCTTTGTTGCGATCTCAGCTCCCGCATCCTCCAATGTGCTGCTTTTTCATTTTCAAAATGCTTGAGCCAGCTGAAGTTGCTGAACCAACGCCGCGCGGAGCGTCCGGCGCGGAGCCCCGACTGTCTCTTTAAAACCATTTAGAGGGAAAACAAAGAACTTTAGTGCATTAATTCTGGATGAAGATGGGTCTCCAGATGACAGGCTGATCCATATTCTCCCCCGTAAGACACCTTCCATTCCCCTCCTCCTGTTCTCCCTTCTCTCCATCCGTCTGTCATCTTCCCTGCTTTTCCTCAGAATTGAAAAGTTGCTGCTCTGAAGCTTTTCAGCCTTTAAGTGTTCACAGCAGTGGAATTTCTTCTCTCTCCTTCTCTCTTCCTTTTCTTTCTCCCGCAGTCTGCAGGAGATATTTGCTGCTGAAAGGAAATTGGTGGCGAACGTGGAACTGTCCAATAACATTTTTATTAGGACCACCTGAAAATCACTGAGCTTTCTGTTTTCACATAACTCTTCCCGAGACCTGATTATATTTTTAAAAAGAATGTTGTAGAGAAAAGATATTGTCATAGAGGCATGGTAGAAACCCACTTTGCAATTCTTAATATGCAACATCTTGAAGATGGTACTTCTGCTGGTACCTTTTTCTCCATAGTCTAATGTTTAATAACATTGAGCCCAATGAAGAGTTCTATGAAACCATCATACTTATACACTGCTCTGTGACTGACAGTAAGAGCTGTTTGACAGTGGAACAGACTTCAACAAAAGGTGGTAGACTCTCCTTCCTTGGAGGTTTTTAATCAAAGGATAGATGGCCATCTGTCATGGATGCTTTAGTTGAGATTCCTGTATCTCAGGGGTTGGACTAGATGACCCTTTGGATCCCTTCCAACTCTGAAGTTCTATGATTCTATGGTGCTTTCTTTTAAACACAACATTCATAAAGCTTTCCGGCTTCCACTCACCCTCCAGTGGACCTAGGATGCCATGCCTGTGAGCCAAAAGGTGATGTCAGACAGATCATGGTTGTGTGCTGGGTAGAGATGGGAGGGGAATTTGATTCCGTTTTCTCATTCAAAGGTGGGCTTAGCCAAACCCTCACTTTCCGAAACAAAATGGCCAGCCATCCTTTGTCTTGAGCAGCAAACCTGCTGGGGTCAGCACTTCTTGTGGCAACTGCGCTGGGGAACTTGGTACCCTCCAGATGTTGTTGGACACCATCTCTCATCAGCCTCAGCCAGCATCATCAGTGAAAATGATGGGAAATGTCCCACAAAACCTGGAAGGCCACAGCTTCTCCACACCTGGCTTAGGTGTGAGACCTCTGTGTGAATGCAGCGTACCCAGCATGCAAACCTGAGTCATTCCAGCCTGGAGGATGTTCTCTCAAGTTCAGTTTTGTCACAGAACTTTGAGCTCCATAAAAGGGAAACAAGAAGGCATAGAGGAATCTTTCAAAACAAATTCAAATCAGGTTTGGAATTAGAAGAGAGAGAGAAGAGGAGGGGGGAGATCTTATGTAAAGATTCCCACACATGTTGCAAAAGCAGGATGTAAGACTTCTGGCAACCTCTGGCTTAGTACAAATAGGGAGGTACTTCTACCCAATAAAACATGTTTGGTGGGGAAATCTCTCCACCTGAAGATGAGTTTGGATGGCTGTGTGTGGCTGTGTGGTATGTTTTCTCAGTTTCCAACCATAAAATTGTGGGGCTTGGCGCTGGCAAAATTTCTTACTTTGTAATAATATATCAGTATCTGCTCTGTACTGTTCTATGTTCAGTGTTCTGCCCAGTCGTGTTGGTGCAGCTCGTTTTCTACACTTTCATCTTAGGGTGAAAAATAGCTGGAAATACTCTGAGCTGCTGAAAAGGAAGATTAAAAACATGTGTTTGGTGGGGTTGGGGTGCTGTAGAGTTCCATAAGCTATTTTGGGGGTGATGTAGAATGTTCCCCATTCCAATATTTTTTAAAAAGCAAAATTCTGCAACTTGCATACATTATGCAAAATGAGGAAAGACCATGTGTGTGTTTAATTTGTTCTGCCACTACTCCTAGTCAAGGGTAGAAAGGTCCTAGCTTTGTGGTAGAGCACTTGTTTTGCATGCAAGAGGTTCCAGTCTCAATCTCCAGAAACTCCAGGAAAGGCTGGGAAAGACTCCACATCCAAAACCCTAAAGAGCTGCTGCTAGTCTGTGTGGGCAATACTGAGCTAAGTGGGCCCATAGTTTGACTCCATGTAAGGAAGTTTGGTCATTGGCAGTATCCATAGCTCAGGGCCAAGGTGCCCAAGGCAGATGTCTGATGACACGGGGGGACTTTCATCAGCAATTTGTTGCCTGAGTTGAGGGTGCTCAGCAGCTATGCGAGCCTTTATATCTCACCTCATTGGCCCTCCTGGCACCACCTGACTTCATAGGCTAGGAGGATCATGGGCTGGTAGGCCAAGCTTTGGGCTGGGGTGGCCTGTAGTTCCATCTTCCAACTAGCATCACTGGTGACATATGGTGACCTGAGACACCTGTTGCATAATGGGCTCACAATAACTCTGTGAGTTCATGCAGAGCAGTGGCCCCATTTTATTTTGACCTTGTAATGGTAAACAAACAAACAAACCCTGTTTCATCACTTTCCAAGATGAGTTCCTTGCCCGGAAGTTGCGTGCCCACTTAGCTTGCCACCCAACATTGCCCTTAGCCTGATTGCACTTAAAGAAATTAAGGAAAAACACAGCAGCAAGAATTTTATTGGCACAAGTATGGAAAACAGAGAAAACGCCAACAAAGGAAGAATGGCAAGCCAAGCTTATGGACTACGCGGAACTGGCTAAGCTGACAGAGAGGATACATGAGAGAGACAACATCGATTTCAAAAAGGAGTGGGAACCATTTATAAACTGTATAGAAAGACAGTATAAAGATTTGGACCCGTTGGCAGGTTTTGACTAAACTTTCACAACTATATAAGAGGCAAAACCAGCAGGGTATAGAATTTGTTTAATAAATCAATACGGAAATACGGGGGAAGCCAAAGAGGGGGGAGGGGAGAAATATGGATATATAAATTGTTCAATTAAGATTTGTGGAAAATTTGTTGTTATAATTTGAAAATTCAATAAAAATTATTTTAAAAAAAACAATTAAGGGGAAATGGCATTAATGTTGTGTTAATTAAAGCAGAGTAGTTTTGAAAAATAAGAGGGCAAATGCCCTTCCCTTTCAGAGAGAACAGCCCCAACTGAATGCCCAGGAAGGAATGGCAGCACTAACAACAACCCTGTGAGGTAGGTTAGGTTGAGATCTAGTGATCTGTTTAAGGGCACCCAGCAGGGAGTCATGGGAGGTGGGAATTAAAGGATGCTCCGCTTCCCCACTCCCATGATAAACACTTGAGTCCATATAGATGCCTGCACTCCAAGAAAGGGTGCTTGTCTTTCTCATCCTGAAAGTGACCGGGAGAATTTGTTTTTCTAAACCAAAGTGAGTCTCTCTTATCACCCCATCATTCTGCATATTCTCTTTGGCGATAATAATAATTACTATCATTTATATTGCGCCACCGGTATGCACTGTACTTTATGGAGTACCAGGAATTTGTAATCCAAAATTCGGTATGGGCAGAGCATGTAAGTGGCCAACCCAAATTAAACTGAGATATTTGCAAAGCTCATTTCTTACTGGTGCTAGTGTTGTTTACTAGCCTGGTGTATGACTCATTCAGGCGTCTTAGTGGTAGAGGGAAATGGACCCGAGACTACAATTTGGCCTATCAGTGCTGTGAGGTAGGTTAGGCTGAGGGATGGTGACTGGCCCAAGATACTCTACTGAGCGTCATGTCTGAGTGGAGGACATTTGAAACTGGATCACTCAATCCTGAGTCTTGACATTCCCAGCCCTGTATTTCAGCATTTGCTTATTCACCAAAGGTGACAAGACATTCTGTGTAGGTGAGTACATGGAATTCTATGCAGGCAAGCGAGTGAGCTGGTGGAAGAGAGACAGATTGCTCCCACCAGCCTGTTTGGTTGTCATATTGGAAGAGAAGCTCCTTCTTTCTTGGCCAGCATGGTCAAATGGTGGACTGGCAGAACGCAGAGGGAAGGACCGCTCCATTTCTTCTCTGGCATGCTAGCACAAGCCCCTTCCACTTCAACCAGCCTCAAACGCAAATGAGCTGGCAGCAGAAAGACATTGTCATCGATCTTTTCTTTGCCAGTCCACTTGGTAGACATTTTGGTTGTTGTTTTTGATAGCCTTCCAAGAGAGCTGGCCTTGCGTACAAGGCTGCTTTAACCACTTCTACCTCGCCAGAAAGGCAGGCAGGCAGAGGCAGATGTTTTTAACTTGCCACCGGCTATTTAAAGCTAATGAGCTCCTCAGTCAAGGTCAATGGGTGGAGACAGGGGTGGAGTCTCTGAGGTTGTGGGAGGAGCCCTGAGACGCACCATTGTTATTTTTGACGCTCTGGAATTCCTCATTGTGAACAGGCTTATAAAAAGGCTGTAGATCTCGTTTCTGTTTTCTTTGTGTATCTACTGAAGGGAGGTAGGATTAGAAGAAAAAGAAAACGTGCCCCAATCCTTTCTAGTGCTGTTAAAGTAAAGAAAGAAAGAAATGCAATTCTTCGAGGGGAAAATGTAAAGAAGAAGTAACACCTGGAAAAAAGATCGTTGGGTTTGCAAAACTGTGTTGTGCTGCTGGAATATGACAACGACAACGACAAAACACACACAGAGAGAAAAATAGGAAGGACAGTGGGGGTGGGGAGCCTTTGCTTCATGCATATGGAGGTTTTTTGCTGGAAAAAATGGTATTTTAATGCTTTCTATTAAATTGGGACTAAAAGTGGTGTCTTAATTTGCATGCATTAGCATATTTGCATATAGATCACTGAAATGGTGGATGAGCAAAGAGCCTATAAATGAAAAATCTTTTAAAGGCGCAGGCTCCTCATTTTTTTAATATATTTTGTTAAGGTATCAAAAAAAGCCTAGCATTGCCCTATTTTTCTGCCAACCTTCTATTCCTTTTTTTTTGAGGGGGTGGGAGAAACTCATCTCCTTCCCTTGCTTGGTTGGATTTGTGAATGATTTTTCTAAAAGAAAAAAAAAGTAAATGACTGTTTGGATGCATGTTTCACAAGGCTTTATGGAAAAGACAGATCTTTTTCAAAAGCTCATTTGATGGAAGAATTTCAGTCACTTTGTAGAAGCCAGAAAGAATTGCCTTGCGCAGTCAAACTACCCGTTTGCATAGTTCCACCTGGGTGTCAAAGAGAAGACCTTGTCTGACAAGGTGGCCTGAAACTCTTTTAAACAAATAAAAATTGTGAGTGTTTCCCAAGCTTAGCTGAACACTATCATCTATCTATCTATCTATCTATCTATCTAGCTCTGTAGTTTATAGGGAGACAATGGGGATTAAAGTATATTGCACTTCTTTCATAACCTTAAAGTCTAGAAACCTTATACTTCAGATAAATCTCTGATTAGTTTGCCTAACTCTGGCAGTGGGATATGCAGAGCAGTGCATTTGGCTAAGTGGGTATACTGTGGGGTGATTGAAAAAGGGCAGAGGTAAAGGATGTAGCCTCGTTTCTCGTCACAGGACCAATTTATGGCAATCTAGCTGCAGGCCATTCATCTGCACCCAAGGTTTAAGTCATATGCAAGCTTAACCTCCAAGTGAGTCTCATTTTGCTCAGCAAGGCTCTGAATTTGGGAGGGGCTCATAGGTCAAGCACCTGCTTTGCGTGCAGAAGGTCTCAGGTTCGATCCCCAGCACCTCCTGTCTGTTAAAAAGATCTCAGGTGCCAGGTGATGGGGAAAACCCTGTACCCACAGAGCTGCTTCAGGTCAAGAGTAGACACTGCTGCTGACCTACATAGACTCAATGACCGGTTTCAGAGTATGGCAGCCTCCTGTGTACATCTGAGCAGGCATGGGAAGGATTATGCTGTAAGCCAGTGAGTGAAAATAAATAAATCTTGGGGCTTAGCTGCCCTGCCCCTCTTGAAAAGATTGCCCTTGACTCTAGTGAGGGGGAAGAACTCTGCACACAGCCAGAGGCCCTCTCCCTTTTTATTGCTTCATGCTGAATTCCTGAGAGTGGGGCTCTACGTGGGGCTACCTTTGAAGGTGACCCGGAAACAGCAATTAATCCAGAATGCGGCAGCTAGACTGGTGACTGGGAGTGGCCGCCGGGACCACATAACACCAGTCCTGAGAGATCTGCATTGGCTCCCAGTACGTTTTCGAGCACAATTCAAAGTGTTGGTGCTCACCTTAAAAGCCCTAAACGGCCTCAGTCCTGTATACCTGAAGGAACGTCTCCACCCCCATCGTTCAGCCCGAAGACCTTCTGGTGGTTCCCTCATTGCGAGAAGTGAGGTTACAGGGAACTAGACAGAGGGCCTTCTCAGTAGTGGCGCCCAGCCTGTGGAACACCCTCCCTTCAGATGTGAAGGAAATAAGCAGTTATCCTATCTTTAAAAGACATCTGAAGGCAGCCCTGTTTAGGGAAGTTTTTAATATTTAATGCTGTATTGTTTTTAACATTTGATTGGGAGCTGCCCAGAGTGGCTGGGGAGACTCAGCCAGATGGGCGGGATATAAGTAATAAATTATTATTATTATTATTATTATTATTATTATTATTATTATTATTATTATTATTATTATTATTATTGCTTCCCAGGCTGCCAAGTTCTGTCCCACATTCAGTCCCCAGGAACCAAGGCTAGCCCTCTCCAAAGCATCATCTTGGCAATATCTACCCAGTATATTGACCCGGAAGGTTGGCTTCAGTGGGGGGGGGAGGGACACACTCCTCCTCTTGCTGGGTGCTTTGAAACTCAGTGGGTGCGGTTAATGGCTTCATGTTTTGGGATGAATGAAAAAGTTGAGTGCTGGGCAAGGGGAGGAGCCCGTGCATCACCGCTAATGAAGATCGGAAGCCGATTGAACGGTGCAAGGTGCTCAGCCATCAGGTTGTGGAAACAAAGGGGGGGTGGGGGGCAGGGAATGGGGCGGGGAGGGGGCTAATGGAAGCTGTTTTCAGTCGAAGCGGATGTCGTATTGATTGCCGCGTGTCTATATTTATATATATGATCGAGTGTATAAACTTCAGCAGATGTACGGCGCATAGATAAATAAAATGCATACTGAAAAATTAATGAAATGGGCACGCAAATCCACCACCATCGATCATGACGGCTGCCTGAACCGCGGGGGCATTTCTTCTCCTTTTTCCACTTTCACGTAAGCTTTTTATGGTGTGTTTTTTTTTAAGCATGAAGAAAGTTGCAATGGAGGAAACAAGGAACAGGAACAGAAAGTAGAACCCACTGCGTCCTGAGAAATGTCTCAGGATGGGACTGCCTGAACTTTGCAATTTAAAGACCATCCCCAGTGCTGTCAAAAATGAAATATTGGTGGGGTGTTTGTCAGTTGGGGGCCTTCCGGAGTCCTTTAAGTGGGAGATCTTTCCCTACCCTCGATCTCCTCGAGGGTGGATTTTAAGCAAGCAAAGCACAGCACACTTTGACCAGAATCAGTGCAGTTTGAACATGCTGCAAACAATGTCTGGCTTCTTCTGACCACTCACTCTGGATTGTGGGGTTGTAGGAGTGAGCTAAAACACCCAGAGAAAGTTTAAAAGGGTGGGCCAGACTAAAGGCCCATCTATTCCAGCAACAATCCCACGGTGGCCAGTCAGGTGGCTCAGGGATGTCCACAGGCAGGGCATGAAGGCAAGAGTTCTCCCTTACTTTTGCTCATAAGAAGCTGGATTCAGCTAAAGGCCCATTTAGGAAGGCATTCCATTTTAGGGGGTGAAACGTAATTTTTGCAAATTTCTTCAGTAAGGGGTCTTAAAAATAAGTTTAAGATGTGATCAGCTATAATTTTTGTGATTAGACAGCACATTTGGACAGTCTACATTTGATGTAGAAACACATAAACTGCTTTTGGAAAACCAACGAATATTAATTTTACCTTCTGAAAATGTCAGGTAATGCTAAATAATAATAATGATAATGCTAATAAATAAAAATAAGATTAACATATTACTGCAACTACTTGCCAATCATTTTTAATGCAATTTTCTATGCAATTTTATGCACATCATACCTACCAAGCAAAACTAAAATCATGTAAATTTAAACAAAATATCTTTTGAATTCCCAAGCCTTGTTACAACTTTTTAGCACCCCTCATTTTTTGAATTTGAAAGTTGGGAAATTCAATACACCTTACCCATCTAGTCCAGCATCCTGTTCTTACAGTAGCCCACCAGATGCCGATAGCTCAGTCAGTAGTGCATGGGACTCTTAGTCTCAGGTTCATGGGTTTGAGCCCCATACTGGGCAAAAGATTCCTGCATTGCAAGGGATTGGACTAGAACAGATGATCCTTGTGGTCCCTTCCAACTCTACAATTCCGTAATTCAAGTCATGTGGCAAATTTCTTCCTTTTGACTGTCCTGCATTTCCCACCATTCAATATCATTGTATGGTCCCGGGTTCTAGTATTATGAGGAGAGAAGGAAACCTCTCCCTTTTCACTCTCTCCACACTGTGTATTGTTTTAGGCACCTCTGCCATGTCGTCTCCATACAATTAAAAAAACAAACCTAAAAAGCCTGAGCATTGTAACCTTTCCTTTAGGAGAGTTGCTCCAGCCCTCTATCCTTTAGCGCAGGCAGGAAGTGGAAAGGGGTGCCTGGCAGAAAATGTTACAGCACCATCACAAATGCTACTACTTCCAGTTTTGTGTTTGGGGAATCAGCGTGTTAAACCTTGCACAATTGATGGTAGCTTACCGATGAAGAGATTGAGTCTGTAAGCTCCCAGTTGAAATATGCTCCCTACAATGAAATCCCATTGTTGTTGTTGTTGTTGTTAATTTATATATCACACATCTGACTGGGTTGCCCCAGATATGAGGGAAATAAGTGATCTACTGTACAGCATAGTTTTAAGCATTACAGTGGTGCCTCGCAAGACGAAATTAATTCGTTCTGCGAGTTTTTTCGTCTTGCGAATTTTTCGTCTTGCGAAGCACCTCTTCAAGCAATGCACCCTGGGTATTAATGGTTTTAAGAAAAAGGAAACAAACTTACAAGATGTTTTTGTCTTGCGAAGCAAGCCCATAGGGAAATTTGTCTTGCGAAGCAACTCAAAAAACGAAAAACTCTTTCGTCTTGCGAGTTTTTCGTCTTGCGAGGAGGTACCACTGTACTTGCAAGTTAATGTGTGTGTTTCACTTGGAAAGCATAGTGTAGTTGCTGATTATTACTTCCTGGTAACATCTTGGTTTTTATTATCTAAGTTTGTTCTTTAAGTCAAAGTTTTTTGTTTCTTGATTGTGTTATACTGTTGGTTAAAATGAAATGGTTGTTGATACTGCATATCGTGAGCCGCTTTGAGTGCAGAGGAGAAAGTAGCACATAAATATTAAATTCCCTCTCCACAGAGGTCCATCAGGTACCTTCATTGTACAGCATTCATCATATGCTAAAAATGCACTTCTTTACCCTGTTTGTTTGACTATCTATCTATCTATCTGAAAGAGAGAGAGAGAGACTAGTTGTTACTGTAATTTTTATTTAATGCTATATTTTATATTGCTGTAATCTTCTGGTGAAGAGCTGTGGTAATAATAATAATAATGATAATAATAAGAATAATAATCATCTAAGAAAAAGTTTGCAAAAGAATAAATTCAGGAGTGGTGTTAGAAAAGAGTAAGTAAACATAGCAGTAATACTGTATCAGACTATTGCAAAGTCAACAGATCTGTTCCCCTTTTAGAATTTGTAACTTTTGAGAAGGCAAGGGCATTCTAGCCCGTGATGGCTAGCGCTATCAAATCTGAAGGAGGCGCGAGACAGAAGGAATGGCATGTCCCGTGAACAACATGCTGAAATGGTCTGTCTTGTGTCTGGTGACTGGGGCCCGAGATTCAGTGGCAGTCCTAGGGAAACGGACCTGCGTGCCCTTTGCAAATCCCAGCTCCCGTGGGAGAGGGAGGGACGGTGTCGCATAATACACACCATAACAGCTTTATTTTTAGTTCTCCTCCCCCCCCCCTTGTTGTTAATTGTGCCTCCATTGTGCAGGAGCAATGCTCCTGTGTTCCATAAGGGTCACCGAGAGTTTAATAGAGCAGCCAATGGCTCCTTGTTGGGGGCAGCCGCTGACCTCCTCCTTGGGTCCTGTGGAATCTCTGAAACGCACAGGGCCTTTTGCTATGCTGCGTTTGCCTTGTTCCTGACGGCTGTGTCAGAAACTGGCACCTGTGCAATTTTTTTCTGGGCAGATCACGTGAGCACATAGGGTGCTTGCTTGTGGATATGTTCTGCAAGAATCCAGCTGGTTTCCAGTTCTGACATGCTGGTTTCCCACACACATGCCCTACATGGGGAGAAATGTGGCACAGTCTCACCACACAAATGCTTCTGAAAGGAAGAGTTTTGGATCCTAACTGTGTGTGTCACCAGCAGAAGTAGTGGGGTCCATTAAAAAATAAATGGTTCTGTCATATAATGGCACCATTTCAAAATGGGCTACTTTTCTAGAGGCAAACCTTTCCCTCACTTTCATTTGCTGCCTTATTTTATCCCGTTTTTGTCATGCCACTCCAGCGAGGTCATCCGAATCATGCCATATAATTTTCTGATCCTCATATGCATTGACAATTCCTTCCATTTTTGTGTCGTCAGCAGATTTCGGCAGCTTCCTGTTTACACTCCTCCTCCCTTCTCCAAGGTCACTAATGAAAGTATGGGGAGAAAAACCATTCTCCTGGTCTAATCCTTGAAGAACTCTACTGTTTTAACCTTTGAGCAAGTCAAATATTTGTCCTTGTTCAGAGCTTCTTTATCTTCATTTCTAACTACAATAGTTATTTACTTCTCTTTTTTACTGTTTGTATTAATTACTTTAATAAGTAACCTCCCTCCCATTCTTGCTTTATATTGAGTTTTCCAGGTGGATGTGTGGCATTTTATTTTTATTTTTAAAAATGTGCATTTTGCAGTCTCTGAGCCCAGGGCCCACACTTCCAGAGCTGTGTTTGCCAAAGCCAGTAGTACAATTCTTGCAAAAGCCATTTTCTGTTAACAGTATCCACTGAGCGATCTGCATATTGCAGTGTCTGAAGTTTCATTGCAAAGGGTGGCAGTCCTTATCATGCTTTCCTGGAGAGAAGTTCTGTGGAACTCAATGGGGCTTGATTGTGGAAGAGTTCACCGTCAAAAGCCAACCAGAGTGTAAAACACAGAACCCCTGAAACAAGACAGCAGGGAGGACTTTGCCTGGTGTTCTAGAGATGCCCAGAGAAGAAAAAAAAGCAAAGAAGTCTTTAGGCTTGAGTTTTTCTTCATTTGGGCACCACCCCAGAAAAAGCCCTCTCTTCAGGAGCCAGTTCCCAGACCTCAGAAGATGAAAGTGCCCAGAGAAGGCCTCTCAGGAGGATCTCAACAGACAGGGAGGAACATAGAAAGCTGCCATTGGTCCATCTAGTTAAGTATTGCCAACACTGACTGGCAGCAGCTCTACCGGGCTTCAGCCCTACCTGGAGATGCCATTGGAATTTGAACCTGTGGTCTTGTGCATGCAAAGAGTTCATGCACCATTGCTAGGTTCATGCAGGAAATCAAATCAAATCAAAATCAAATATCTTTAATACGGTCAATGACCAGGAAACAGTTTATAAAATATGACATTAAGAGTAATATTGTGCTAGAAGTAGCAGTAAAAATATGGCCAGTTCTCAGAGTTGGTGCTTATATTTATGACCAGGTTTCGAGTTTTAAGTTTTTAAAATTCAATTCAGGAGTCGCTACTGTTTAATATCGTTCCTTCGATGTTTACAGTTTGGACTCCTTTGTAGACATCGTTGCTCGTCTTATTCTTGTTGCAATGTAACAATACTTTGCCACGGACCTGTTAATTTCGGGCTTTGTCAGCTAAGAGGTGTCTGATATAGGTGTCAGCTTCATGCAGGAGAAGGCACTTCTTTTAGGTAATTGCAATAAAGCATGACTTAAAGCTTTGGCAAATTCCTCAAGAAAAGCTTGAGGAATTTTAAAGGCTAAGAGGGCTGTGGGTAGCAGGTCCTCTCTGGGCGCTGAGAAGGCCTTAGATCTCAGTGCTACCTGTTGGGCTGTTTCCAAAGCAGTTGTTTCAAACATTTAAACGTACTGAATTTTCGCAGTAATGTCAAAATCCTGATTTAGACATTTATGAGCCTGCAGGACCTTAAGACTTTGGGGGATCTTAAAGCACAGAGAGGGGTTAATGGGAGGAAGGGGTGATCCTTTATGCAGGCAAGATCTTGGCTTTCCAGGTTTAAACCACCACTTTGAATTGTGCCCAGACCCCAACTGCTAGCAACCAGTGCAGCTCTTGAATGTAATGTAGTGCTGGTGAGGAATTTGATGCAAACGTGCAATGACCCACAGTCTGGTGCATGTTTGCTCAGAAGGGAGTCCTACTGTGTTCAGTGGTGCTTACTCCCAGGTAAGCAAGTTCGGAGTTGCCACTTCAGCACCATCTCTTATCAAGGAGGGAATGGTGTTGCCACCGAAATGTGGCTATTTGGCAGGGCAGCTTGGCCTGCTCCGTCCTAATTTCCAGCGCCACAAAGGCCACTCGCAACTTCAGGGTCTGGTATATTGGAGGAATGTGGGCTGGACGTCTCTGCAAGGCCGCTGTGGAGGAACCGTTGGCCCTGCGGATGTTGCTGAACTACAGTTCCCGCCAGCCCCAGCAAGCACATGCCCAGGCGCGCTGGGAGTTGCAGTTCAGCACTACCTGGAAAGCCAAAGGTCCTCCATGCCTGCTGTAAGGGACTGTTCCTGTGACGGATGCTTCAACACCAAGACCAAGGGTGATGGCCTCGCTTTGGCCTCCTACACCGGACCAAACAGTGCCTATTTTTTGGCGCTGCCGTTAGATTCTCTGGAAGTAGAAACTTTGGGAGCCCCAAGGTAGCAAGGTCAAGAAAATACGCAAAACGAGCGCCGAGGAGACGGCGCTGTGCGCTGTGCTGTCTTTGATACTTTCTCCTTCTCCAGCATCCCCCCCTTCCCCATCTTTCTCCCGGTGTTTCCAAGAGACTCTTGTCGGCTTGAAAAGCTGTGTAGGCCCACGGCGGCTCAACCTTTTCCTCTCCCCGAGCCCCGGTCTAATCAACCCCTATAATTTATGCAGAAAATATGATTTATATTTAATTTCACCACACTTGCATTGTTAATTTGAGATGTAATTAACCCGTCGCTATGACAACTAATTTCGTGATGCCGTAAATTACCACCGTCTTTTCATCAAAATTCAGTTAGTTTGGCTCCTGTGTGCAATGTACTGATGCAATTAGGTTGCTCAGGGCAACCCAAAAGTCTTCCAATTTCTTTTGTGTAGCTGCAGTGGGGCAGAAGGCTTCTGGTGCCGTTATCCCAAAGTCCTGTTTTCTTTTCTTTGGGAAAGGGAGCTGGGGCGCACTGCGAGAGTCTCCGTCTCAGAGGAAAGTGTGCGGCGACAGAGAGAGAGAGAGGGCCCTCTCCCTGAATTTCCCTCTTGCTCTCTCCTCACCTCCCTCCTAGCTTGCTGGCTTCTGTAATTGTTTTTAAACGCTTTCTTCCACATTGAATGTGTGTGTGACCCACCATTTGTCCCAGCCACACTTGCTACTTCTCATTGAAATGTTTGACTTTAAGACTTTTGCTCTGCAGCCTCAAGAAATAACCTGCCCTGACCTGTCCGGCGACTCTGCATCCCTCCGAATCCTTTATATAATACATTTTAACACCCCTCCCCTCAAACTCCCATTTTCTTTCTTCCGCTCACAGATCTAGAACTTGTTTATATAGATTTTTTTTCTCTTTCCTGCCCCCCTTCTTTATTTAAAACAAAAACCCTCTGTGTTGCTTTTGTCACGTTAATTCCCATTTTGCCAACACCAGGGGCCCAGGCAGACGAGTTACTAAGGAACACAAAATTTTAATTAGTGTATTTTAATCATTCAGGCTTTCCGAGCTAATCCACAGACCCTGGAGAATTCCCGAGATGCAGCTCTGCTCTGCTTTACCATTTATTGTTGAGTCTATTATAATTACTGTTAGCAGGTGGGGACTGGGAGATGTTTATTATGAGTTTTTCATCTTTAGTATAATTACCGAAAAAAACAAAATAAAACGATGTCAGTGCGTTATGTTTTCCTAGAGATATATTTTTTTTCTAAAAAAAGAAAGGGGAAAAACATATATATATTTAAAAGTGTGTGTGCCTGCGTCTGTGTGTGTGTGATAGGTATGTATTTTTCCCGCGCTTTCCTGGAAAGCATTGCTCAATTAGTGGCGCTGCTTAAATAATTTATTTGTCTTGTCAAAACAGCGAAAACTGGCACCAGCTCCCATTTCTGGAGTTTTAAAATATTAGTAATAATAATGATGATGATTTCCAAAACTTTTGTTACATGTTTAGAAATGAGAAGGCCAAGCGTCTTCAATGGACGACTACTGGGGTGAAGGTCAGAGGCTTAAAAGGTTGAGTGTATCAAAACAAAGCCTGTTTGGGGCTCCAGACGCCCATAGCAGGATATTCAACCTCCGCTTTTGAAGCAAATGTACTTGTGAATGCTAGTTGCTGGAAACTGCAGGGTGGGAGAGCTCTGCTGCGCTCAGATCCTACAGGCAGGGAGGGGTGGACTTTGGTAATCTTTGGCAATATGGCGCCCTGAGCGAGGCCAAAATTTGGCACCTCCAAATGGATCTTCTCAATTATGGGCCTTCTTAATTTTGCACCTCCTCAACTCAATGCCCTGTGCAGAGGAACAGTCAGACCACCATAAACCCATCATTGATGTGGGCTTCTCCTTGGGGTCTGGATGGCCACTGTGAGATCAGGACACTGGAGCAGATAGGCCACTGGCTGGCCTGATCCAGCAGGGCTCTGATGTTCTTCCCGTACTCTTCCAGTAGAGCTGGAAGAGGGTTGTCTAATCCAACCCCTTGCAATGCAGCAATCTTAACTAAAGCATCCATGATAGATGGCCACCCAGCCTCTGCTTAAAAACCAGTGAAGAAGAGTCCACCACCATCCGAGGGAGTCTACTGTCAAATGGCTCTTACCATCAGAAAGTCCTTTCTTATGTTTAATTGGTCCTTTAGATATTTGAAGATGGCTATCATATCTCCTCAGTCTCCTCTTTTCCCTACTAAATATACCCAGCTCCTTCAACCATTCCTCATAAGGTTTGGTTTCCAGACCCTTGATCATCTTGGGTGCCCTCCTCTGCACACATTCCAGCTTGTCAATATCCTCCTTAAATTGTGAAACCCAGAAATGGAAACAATACCCCCGGTGTGGTCTGACTTAGCAGAATAGAGCGGGACTATTACTTCCTTTGATCTGGGTACTATACTTCTGTAGATGTAACCTAGAATAGCACCAGGTTTTTTTGCTGCTGCATCACATTGTTGACTCATGCTAATTTGACTCTTTATCTCCCCCTTGATCTTCTGCTTCTCCCACATCTCCCCAGTTTATTTGTTTATTCCATTAACACCTTTTACTTTCTTGTTTTTGTTTCTAAAAAGCCGGCTTCCCGTGTTCTTAAGCCATTTTAATTGGAAACATTCTACTCTGTACAACATCAGAATGTATGTGCTTATATAATGCCACAATAATATCATTTGTAAAAAATATGCATGCAATATTATAACGACTCTCTTAATATATTCTGGGTTGCAACCAACTTAAGTCTTACTCAGGGTAGACCCATCAAAATTGATGAACCTAAGTTAGTCATGATCGTTAACTCCATTGGGTCTCTACTCTGAGCAGGTCTAGCACTGGGTACTGCCATAAATGAACAAATGAATGAGTAAGGTGTAGCTATCTATGTCTGTGTATATAGAGACATCAGCATTCCGCGGCTTATATACATTATGCTAATTTATCCCATTCTGTCCCATTTTTCTTTTAGGTATTAATTTTATGTATTTATTTATTAAATTTCTATCCCGCCCTTTCCCTCAGAGGCTCACATAATGTGTTCTTTGCACAATTTCTTTTGCTCAAAGTACAAAGGGCCAAATGCATTGGAGCCCCACCTATAGGTGTTTCCACTCCACTCCTCCTCCCATTCTCAAGTATTGAACAGACTGTGATGGTGGGTCATCCCTGTCTTGGCCTCTTCAGCACTTGAAACTTAAAAAGGTAAAGGGACCCCTGACCATTAGGTCCAGTCGTGGCCAACTCTGGGGTTGTGACGCTCATCTCACTTTATTGGCCGAGGGAGCCAATACATGACAGCTTCCGGGTCATGTGGCCAGCATGACTAAACCGCTTCTGGTGAACCAGAACAGTGCATGGAAACGCCCTTTACCTTACCGCCAGAGCAGTACCTATTTATCTACTTGCGCTTTGATGTGCTTTCAAACTGCTAGGTTGGCAGGAGCAGGGACTGAGCAATGGGAGCTAACCCCGTTGCGGGGATTCGAACCGCCAACCTTCTGATTAGGAAGTCCTAGGCTTTGTGGTTTAACCCACAGCGCCACCCGTACTTGATACTTAGAGCATCTCAAAACCTGACTTGCAGCCTTGCAGTCTGCACTTCTCTTCTGGCTGTCATGGGCATTAGGCTGGCAGTTGCCCTTATCCCATCGCCTCAGAAGTGGTACATGCCATGCGTTGGGGTGGCAAGGCCTTGCCTGAGGCGAAATAAGGTAGCCTTCATGGATCAAGTGCAAGGATCAAGTGCAAGGGAAACTCTGCATAGAGCACATTGCACTACAGCCTCTCCAGACTCCACTAGCCTCTCTCCCTATTCTATCCCTCCCTCCTCCAGCAACAGGTACGGTAGTTAAAAGTAGGGGGCGTGCTCTCTCACCCATCCCACTACCACCCATTTGTGTGTTTTTCCTCACCTTGAGGCTGAGCCGAAATATTTCTTCCCTCCCTGGTGACGATTTTCAAGTTTTCTTGGGAAATTCCACATCTCTCGCATGAGTGCCAAAGCTCAGAGGTGGGGGAAGAGTCGGGTCTATGGCGGTATAATAAGATCTGCAAGATTAAATATTACTGTGCAAGCAACTCAGCACTTCAGAAGGCTATTCAGGATTCAGGACAGACAAAAGGAAGGACTTCTTCCCGCTGTGATGGCCACTAGCTTGGATGGCTTTGAAAGAGGGTTAGAGAAATTCATTGATGATAAGGCTATCAGTGGCTACTAAACCTGTGGTTCTGCCACCACAATCAGAGGCAGTACGCTCCTGAATATCAGTTGCTGGGGAGAGTGCTCTGGGGCCTGAATCCTGTTTGTGGGCTCCCGGTAATGGGCATCTCTTGGTGGCCACTGTGAGAACAGGATGCTGGACTAGATGGTTTTTGGGGCTGATCATATTGGGTTCTTATGAGCTGTAGTGTTGTAGAGCAGGAAGCTTTGAGCAGCTGAATGTCTGCTTCAGCTGCCCGCTGCTAAAAGCACAGGAATCCTGCGGGGCGAGAGCATCCCTAGAAACAGTTCAGGAGATGTGTTCAGATCTCTTTAGCTTTCTCACTTCATGCTTTCCTGTGAGGGAGGAAGCTGTTAAAGCTCATCAGACAATTGCATTATCTGATGGCATCGGGAAGGGTCCCTGCTTTGCTTGCAGAAGGTCCTGGGGTCTCAATACCTGGCATATCCAGGTAGGGCACGGAAAGACCCTCACCTGAAATTTTGGACAACTGCTGCCAATCAGTATAGATGATAACTAAGCTTAGATAGACCTACAGTCTGACTCAGTATGACATCTTCCTATGCTCCTGTGTCTTAAGGGAGGCCATTGGTAGAGCATCTGCTTTGCTTTCAGAAGGTCCCAGGTTCAGTCCCAAAGGGCATCTCCATGTTGGATTGGCATTTTCCTCCTGTCTGTCTGTCCTCGTCCAGAGAGTTGCTGCAAGTCAGTGTAGACAATATTGAGGAATTTCCTTTGTTCCTATCTGTGTTCCCCCAGCCCTGCTCCCTTAGGTTGCCAACATCCTTCCTGGCCCAGCTTCTCAGGTTTTTAAATAGCAGCCTGGTTCTGCAGACAGTTATCCAGGAGGTCATGCTCCCCCCCGCCCCCACTAAGCTTGGGCTGCTTTTTTTCCCTTGTGTGCCTGGTTGGTGCTAAGGTTGGGAGCAGCACGGGCAGAAAAGCTTTCATATTGTCTTTGCCCTGTGGCCTTCACTTCTGCCGGCCTCCTCAGCCGACGGAGCCAGCCGTTCTCAATGGCAGGCCGTCAAGCAGAGCGGGACGTGGGGCGCGTGGAGGCCTGGAGCTTTCCTTTTGACGGCTTCCAAACTTTCCCAGCCTGGACGGGCCCTGCGGCACTTCAAAGGGGACCCCCCTCCAGCCCCGCACACAGAGCCTTCCGCTGCTCCTTATTGAGTCTTCAAGCCCTGGCAGGGCACTCCATTAAAAAGCCATTTGCCTTTTGTGCCGGCTGCGCTTTCTCTCTCTCTCTCTCTCTCTCTCTCTCTCTCTCTCTCTCTCTCCCTGCCGCCACCACTGCCATTGCTGTGGCCTCCAGCTCATGCAACCCTACCCACTGTTGGAAGGACGACACGGGCATAGTTTGCATCCTGGCAAAAAACCTGGTGGTCCCCATGGCAACTTAGTTAATCACTTGTTGGGAGCAAAATGGGGGGGCAGCACGTGCATTTATAAATTGCAGCCACCCATATCACCCGCTTGGGTTCAGGATTTCCCAGGAGTCTCCTTTTAAAAATCTAAACCGCTACCCAATTTGCTTCTTTTTGTTCCTTGTTTCTCTTTGAGCCAGTTCAGGGACTGGTGTAGGGAGAAAAACGCCTCTTTTTCACCTGTACTCCCTAAGTTGGCAACCAAAACTGCAGGTCACCTGCACTGACAACCCTTTAACTCTTGGCAGAAGTCCATGGAGTGCCACCCTGGGCCTTCTTAACCTTCGCCCCTTCAAAGCAGCTGGCATGTTCCCCCTGAATTCCACCGTGTGCCACCTTGGCCCTCTGCCCACGGGGCACACATTGTATTCTCTCGGCGCTTGGCTTGGCGCTTTTACTTTTCAGTTTGTGGGGGGTTGGATTTGCCAAGCAAACTGGAACTGTGCCCATGGGGGCGGGTAGGGAGGTGTGTATCTCAATTCCATGTCAGTGCCTGGCATGGGCGTCCAGAGGCCTCCTGGTTCTCTGACCCCTCCCTCTTGCCGGGCAGGGTGCCCAGGGGGTGTTCAACTTCCTTCATGCTGCTTGGCTCAGTGCCTGTGGGTAATCTGAAGCCGGTGGTGCAGGGTGCAATGTACAGCCTCTCTCTCTCTCTGCCATGGCAGCAACACCTAGTTGTTGTCCCTGGCCACCTTGTTCAATACCTGGTTGGCAGCCGCCCTGGGGAGATGAGGCCATGATTTGTGCTAGGTTTAGGAAATGAGAAAGCTGCCCTGCACAAAGCCAGGTCAGTGTTCCACGTTCCTCAGTATTGTCTACACTGACTGGCAGCAACTCTCCAGGGTTTCAGGCAGGGAACGTTCCCAGCCCAAACTGAAGATGGAAAGGAGGGAACCTGGGACCTTCTGCATGCAGAGCAGGTGCTCTTCCACCGATCTACAGTCTTCCTTTCAATCTGCTTGGCAAGGTGTATCCTCCCCTTTTGAAACTGCAAGAGGCAGGCCTTGTCTTCTGGGAAAAAACCTCCCTGCATGCTTCAAGGCTGTGTGGGGATCTACTTCTGGCTCTCTCCCCTACCACCTCCCAGGTCAGCTACAGTCTTCTGCATCTTGGTGGAAGGGTTAAGCATGCATTGGTGGTTATCATTCACCTTTCCGTTGTGGTTATAGTTCTGTCATATCCAGTGGTCTTCCTCATTCTTACCTCCATTTCACAGTGCTCTTCTGGGCTATGTGATTGGTACACTCATTTTATGACTGGGAACTGAGGCTGAGAGGTGGTGATTTGCCTTGGGTTTAAATATTGATCCATAGCCACCTCATGCATGACTTTTCCCCATGCTGGCAAAGCTGTAGGACAATAATTTCATGTACATCATCTTAATTGCCTGTAAAGCAAACCCCATGTACTTCACTCTCTTCACTGCATGCGTGTTCTTTCACAAGAGGAATAGAGCAAGCTGCCTTATACTGAGGCAGACCGTTTTTCCATCTACCGTATTTTTCGCCTTATAGGACGCGCTTTCCCCCCTCCAAAAATGAAGGGGAAATGTGTGTGCGTCCTATGGGGCGAATGCAGGCTTTCGCTGAAGCCTGGAGAGCGAGGGGGGCAGTGCGCACCGACCCCTCTCGCTCTCCAGGCTTCAGGAAGCTATCCGCTAGCCGTGGGAGACGCAGCTCTCCCACGGCTAGCCGAGAGCTTGCCGGCACCCAGAAGCTTGGGGCGCACTGAACTCAGCACGCCCCAAGCTTCGGGCTTTGGGCAGCTCTACGTTAGCCGTGGGAGAGCTGTGCGACTTCGTGCAGCTCTCCCATGGCTTGCAGATAGCAGCCTGTTCTTGGGGCTTTGGTTGGGGGAAGCTCGGGCTTCCCCCGCCCCAGCCCCGCACCTGGGGGGGGGAATAATTTTTTTTCTTTATCCCCCCCCAAAAAAAAAAACTAGGTGCGTCCTATGGGCCGGTGCGTCCTATGGGGTGAAAAATACGGTAGATCAATATTGTCAACACTGCCTAACAGCAGCTCTCTGGGATGTCAGTGAGGGGATATTCCCAGCCCTACCTGAAGATGCCAAGGGTTGAGCATTGGGCCTTCCACACACACATAATGTGCTCTGCTACTGAACCATGTTCCTTCCCCTGATCAGCGGTTGGCAGAGAGTTTCTTGTGTTTGTGTACATGGTAGTAATTTACGTAGGTATATGGTAAAGCATTTAATGAAAGTTTTAAATATCTAACCCTGTGATAAACAGTTAGCAAATTAAACATAAAAAGCTTTATGCTGGTTGGAAGTTTTAACACTCTGAAAGACGAACAACGTTTGTATGCCCTCAGATGCTACCAATGAAGGCCAGTTGTTACTAAGGGGGGGGAATGAACCTCTTTCAAAGGAGATTGTATTTTGTTTGCATATTTGCTCAGTAGCAAGCCCTGCTATGTTCAGTGGATCTTAAGGTAAAGGTAAAGGGACCCCTGACCATTAGGTCCAGCCGTGCCTGACTCTGGGGTTGCGGCGCTCATCTGGCTTTATTGGCCGAGGGAGCCGGTGTAAAGCTTCCGGGTCATGTGGCCAGCATGACTAAGCCGCTTCTGGCAAACCAGAGCAGCACACGGAAACGCCGTTTACCTTCCCGCTGGAGCCTATTTATCTACTTGCACTTTGACGTGCTTTCGAACTGCTAGGTTGGCAGGAGCTGGGACCGAGCAACGGGAGCTCACCCCATCGTGAGGATTCGAACCGCCGACCTTCTGATCGGCAAGTCCTAGGCTCTGTGGTTTAACCCACAGCGCCAATATCTTTGAACAGAATAATGTTGTGATGGGTTTAGTGTTCTGTTGATGGTCTTCTTTCTCTCCTGACCATTTGCATCCAACTAAGTTATACTCTTTGAAAATAACCTAAAACCGTCACGGCCATTAATTTCAAGGGGTCTGCTCTGAGAAGGATTAACATTGGATGCAATGCTATATTTTTAAATGGTCCCTCCAGATGTCCATGGTTTCCACAACATAAGAGCCTTCTGGATCAGGCCAATGGCCCTTTTAGCCCAGCATCCTGTTCTCTTAATGGCCAGCCAGATGCCTAAATAGGAAGCAGGCAGGACCTGAGCAGAAGAGCAGCTTTCCCTAGTTTTGATTTCCAGCTACTGGTATTCAGAGAGAATTCCATAGTTCATGCAGTGTGTGAAGAAGTCCTTCCTTTTGCCTGGCTTGAATCCTCCAGCATTTAGTTTCATTGGATCCCATCAGTGAGTTACACCCCCTCTCTGTAAATGTGCGCAGCAAAATATTGCATATGACATATGCTTCATCGGGGGGAGGGGGGTTCTTGACTCCATTCCCAATACTCTATATACCCAGTTTATCCTGCTGTTCCACTTCTGTACTTGGAAGCAACGCCCAGCCAAGGGTTCCCCTGTTCCTGCTGTGGATTATCTACCAACAGGTCTTTCTCAGGTGGTGCTTATTGCATCTTTGCCCGTGTGCCTCTCCATCTTTCCTTCAGGCGACTGAGAGGGAAAGCTCTCGGAGGGCAAGAATGTTAAGAATGCACTCATGTACGGAGCTGGCACTGCACCCATCCACCTTCTGTTTGCTGTGCCAATGCTTAACAAAGTTGTTGGCAAGGGTCCCTGTGCCTCCCGCCACCCCCTTCCTCCCCCTTGTTTACCATGGGTTGCCAGCATGCATGTCCAGAGGGGCACAGAAGGAATGCTGCCCAGAAAGAGAGACAAGGAATTTATGGGCGTGTTGAGAGCTTAAATGAATGCCACAGTTGAGTTCGGGAGGATATAGAATGGGTGGGGAGATGGCAAGAGTTGTGGGTCTTCTGAAGTCATTGATCTACAAGGAGTGTGTGTATGTGTTGTTGTTGTTGCTGCTGCTGCTGCTGCTGCATGCATGCTAAGAGACTTTTGGGTTTCATTTTCTGTCTGCAATATGGAGAGAATAATACTGACCTGCAGTATTGGTTCATAGAATCGTAGAATTGTAGAGTTGGAAGGGACCCTATAAATGCAGGAATCTTTACTAAAGCATCTATGACAGATGGCCATACAAACTCTGCTTAAAAGCCTCCAAGAAAGGAGAGTCCACTCCCTTCCGAGGTAGTCCATTCCACGGTTGAACATCTCTCGTCATCAGAAAGTGCTTCCTGAGGTTTTGTCGGAATCGCCTTTCAAGTTACAAGAAAAGAGATTACTATGAAGCATCAGGAATAACTTTCTGGTGGTAATAGCTGTTCAGCAGTGGAAGGGACTCCCTCAGAAGTGGACTCTCCTTCTTTGGTAGAGGCAGTTCTTAACAAGACAATAATGTGTAGCACTTTGAGCGTGCTTTGAAGAGCTATTCATACATTCATTCAGTTTCTGTCCCACTTTGGGATGGTGAGTGTTGTCTTCCTCCCCCCATTTTATCCTTACAACAAGACTGCAAGGTAGGCTAGGCTGAAAGATAACACATCCCAAAATAACCTAGGTGTGTATCCACCTACATCTTACACAGAGAAGACACATTTCAATTAATGGACCTAACTTAATCATATCTATTAAGTGGCTCTACTCTGCATAAGACTAACATTGAATAAGACCCCCAGATTGCTTCCTTGTTGAATAAGGATGAACCTTGGTCTCAACAACACCTAGCCTGACACTCTACCCACCATGCTAGAACAGCTCATAGGGTCATAGATTTGCAACAGACCCATGCAGCTCAAAATCCTGCCAGAAGTCACACACCATCCTTGCCTCTGTGCTGTCGCAAACAGCATCACAAGAAGTGCTCCCTAAAGACAGTCCTTTGAGTAACCTTCTTGATCTCTTCTAAGAGCATTCTTGCCACCTCCAGTTTTTAGAAGTACTCATAATTAAAAACAATGTGTTGTAGAAGTTTTTACTCAGAGTAGAACCACTGAACTGAACGGATGTAAGTTCACTGCAACCTGATATAGTCAGTTCATGTATCAGACAAAGCATATGCCCTATTACATTTGGTGATTTCTAAGGTGCCTAAAGACTTTTGATTATTTTTGCTGCGAGAGATTCACGCACAGATTCACCCACCCACCCCTGCTGCTCAATTAATTTGAAGGGAACTTTTTCAATTGATGAAAAGTTTTATTTTTCAGTTGATTACTCTAACTAGTTAATCAACTCGATGTGGCTGCGCATTACAGTAGTAGAAGTAAGTAAGTAAGTAAGTAATTAAGTAAGTAAGTAAGTAAGTAAAGTGGGGAAGGGGTAGATGACCTGATAGCGTATCACCTGGGAACCAGTTTGACTGCCATCCAAAACCTGGGGATCCTTCAACCAGTATGTCTTCCTGAAAGAAAAGATAGCTGAGATCATAGGAGCCAACTCCTATATTTGAGGGGCCTGTCCCCAAAATTTAATGGGCATTACTGTTCAAATAGTATGCGTGCACCATGTCATGTGGTCAATTATGCAGGGCGGGGGTTATCTGGGCCTCCACAATATTTTATTCAGTTTGGCACCCCTGACTGAGATCCATCTCACTCAGTATTCTTGTATTAGTTTACATTGCTAGAGGACTACGCAGATAATGAGGCGATAGAATGGACTTTGAGTTACAGGTGAGGAGTACTATTTCTGCAGGCTTCCCATGTTTCTTTCTTTCTTTCTTTCTTTCTTTCTTTCTTTCTTTCTTTCTTTCTTTCATTAATCCCTGCAAATAGAACACTAGTACTTCAGGACAAAAGGTTCTGGCATACAGCTTTTTTCTGCTGAGTGCTGGTTTCCTATTTTTTAAGATGTTGGCCAGTGTTCAGAAAATGTTTTATTGCCCACTCGGCCATTTGTACCACCATTCTGCTGAGCCCGTTAATAGACCGGACTGCAAGTTCTCGGCAGGGAACTATGCATTTAAAGCAGTACCATGCCACTTTAAACAGCTTCCCCCAAAGAATCCTGGGAACGGTAGTTTGTCAATGGTGCTGAGAGTTGTGAGGAGACCCCTATGCCGCGCCCCCACCCCGACAGCTACTAAAGGCTCTACTGCTCTTTTACCTGCACCAAATAATCAGGACTGTCTCTGGCAAACGAGCTTGTAAGCAGGGATTGTTGGGCATCATGTGAGCACTTTGGAGAAGCAGAGGAAATGCACTCAGTATGTGCTCAAAGGCACTCCTGTCACTTTGTGCACTGGAAGGCTGAACCGTGGGGTGCAAAATGTTGAGCTTCACTTCAGAGTAAGCCTTGTCTCTGATAAGAACCCCAGCCTGTATAATTCACACTTTTCCAGCTCCCTGTCTTCTAGGCATCTCTGCAACAGTTTGCCTCCTGCCCTTCATGCCTCTCTTTATTTACCCTTTAATTTTCCTTGCCCAGGCCAGCCCAACAAATATATATATATATATATATATATATATATATATATATATATATCCCAGTAACATAGTAGCCAGATGAACTCCATCTCAAAGGTTAATATGAAAATCTGGATTGGATTAGTTAAAAATTACTTACAACACCATTAAAATTCTGAGCTCTTTTATTTTATTTTATTTTATTTTATTTTATTTGAGGTGGTTGTTGTGGCTGTGCATTAATTTAAAATGTCAGGGTTTGGGGTTTTTGTTTGGTTTGGGTTCTAAGTGTGAGTGTGTGTGTGTGTGTGTGTGTGTGTTTTCTCTTTTCTTTTCCTTGAGAAATCCAATAAGAACTTCAGCCAGCGGAGCGATCTGCAAAACCGTCTGGCACAGAGGAAAGTGTGTCTTTTCAATTGGTGAGGGGAAAAAATATGGGCCTTAACTGGAACCATATGGCAGCGCACTTGAGAGAAATCTGCTGAAAAGGAGAGGAGGGGAGAGGGAGGGAGGAAGGGAGGACTGTGTGCCAGGCAGAGGCAACAGGCAAGCTTGCTCCGCGTAGTTTGGGAAAGAAGGAAGGAAAGATACTGGTTTAGAGCAGGACAGGTACATGTCCCGAGCGTGTGGGAAGGAGGCTGTAGTGACTGAGAGGCAGAGCCAACATATTCTGGTTTCCTTCCCATCTTTCTCCTTCCTTGCAAAAAACTACAACAGACACTTGTGCAATTCTCAAGACAAAAGCATTGGGCAGGAGTCAGCATCTGCTCCCTAGATGTACCTATGTTGTTTCCCCCCAGTTCTGCTTGTATCCACAAAGGGGGACAGAACTCCAGGCAGCCTCTGGGTGGTAATAAATCTGTGACTATGACTCTGGGGATGGGGTGGCATGAGTGGGACACCTATACCCAGGACTGCTAGGCGACAGCTTTGGATTCTGGGGTGAAAAACAAAAATAATGGTAGTGCTGTGCCTCACCTTGCCCTAGTGATGAGCCTCCCTTGGAAGGAAGGGGTTGGACACATCAATCCATTTGGCTTTCTCCCAGTTTCTTGCTTTTCCAATCTTCAGTTTAGTTTACCCCACTTCTGCATCAGTTTGCATTTAAAAAAGAAGTCCACAAGAAAATCCGTTACGCTCTTTTGGGCGAGCTTCTCTTGATTTACACATTTTCTGTGCACACTTTACCTAATGCAACACATTTTTTTCATGTGCACCCCCTTGTTTTACGCATTTTTGTGCATGTTTATTGGGTCAGAGAGCGGCATTGAGGAATGCAGATAATTTTGAGGGGTATCTGGGTTTCGATTTGTGTAGCGGCTTGGGAAATGGGTTTTCCCCTCACCCCTACTTGCAACCAGATGCAGGCTAGAGAGGAGAAGGTAGCATGGCAGCTGCCCTTACCTGTGTGAGCCACATTTTCATACTGCCATCCTCTTGCCTCTAACAGGTTCTGCAAGGAGCACAACAAAATAGAGACAACAAAAGTTGAGTACACACGCACACCCCTATATACATAAAAACGTAAGGCTGTTGTCACGCTCTGCAGTTGGCTGAAATAGAGGTGCCTTGGTTTTGTATGGGTGATTGCTCCCTGGCGGTTTACCGCTGGCTTCCTGAGGGATAAGCCCCTAATAAGGCTCAATTCCAGCTCACACATGAACTTGTCCGCTTGAGTGATTCCTTGCTGTCTGAGTTGGCAGTCCAGCATCTGGAGAGTTACAAATTCCCCATTGAAAGCTGAGTTGGATCATTGGCCTGTCAGCTCCAAATTCTCCACCTCAATCTTCTTCAACCTTGGGTGCCTAGATGTTGTTAGATTACATCTCCCATCATTGTTGTCCCACTGGCTAAGCTAGCTGGGAATGATGGGAGTTGTAGTCCCCAGAAACACCTGGGGACCCAAGGATGGAGATCATTGGCCCACACTAACTGGCAGCGGCTCTCCAGGGTTTTAGGCAGGAGCCCCAGCCTTACCCGGAGATGCTAGGGATTGAATCTGAAGCCTTCTGCATATGAGGCAGATGCTCTCCCAGCTAAGCTGTGGCCATTCCCTGCCGTACACCACTACTGTTTGGCCACCCAGGGACTGATGCATTTGGTTTACTCAGCTGCTTAACCTCATTGACTGCTACAGACGCAGGGAGTGGTAAAATCAGTGGCCCCAGGGCTGCCAACCTGGAAGCGCAATTGTGATGGAGGCTTGTTGGTTTCCAGCCACCGCCACCCGTTCCCCGGGATGCGGTAGGGCACCAGGAGCCAATACTCCTCCATTCCCACCCCCCCGCCTGCCCCCCCCTCTGGTGTTTCTCCCTCGCTGTGAGAAAAACCCGACTTCCTTGCACTGTCTTCTGCCTGCTGACATGTGTTCCCCATTAGACCTTAATTTCAGAAGATTTACAACACATTAAGTAATTTGTAGGTTATTTCAACTTTAATCTGCTGAAGTCTCGGAGAGAGAAAAAAACTCCCGAGATGAAATTCAAAACACACGGTTCTTCAAAGTGCTGGGAATGGGGGCGTTTGGCAGGCCCCACATCTGCCTGGTTCCACATCTGCCCCGAGGACTTGCCAAGTGACGCAGGCAGTGAGAAGTGCAGGCCGTCAGGTGGAACGCGGGAGCAGCTCCTGCACTGCATGCAGAACGTCCCAGGTTCACTCCCTGACACCTCCGGGTAGTTTCAGACTGCGAGGAAGTCCCTTTTCTGATGGAAACATGGGGAGCTGTTGCCAGTCAGAGCAGACTCTATTGGGCTAGATGGATAAATAGTCTGACCTGAAACAAGGATGTTTTGTCTGTGAAACCTGGTCAAAGGAAATAATGATTCTGAGTCCCGTAACAGGAATTCTCAGATTGTATGTCTGGAGGCTTTGGTCAGCTCAGAAGAGGGTGCCTGCCGCTTCTCTGTGTGATCAGCTGGTCCAAATAGCCTCAGCTGTCGGAAAGCCTCATGCAGAAATGCATGTGATTTGATTTATTATATTTCTCTGCCGCTTTTCATTCGAATGAATCGCCAAGTGGCTTACAAACAATAAATAACAATCACATAATAGAACACCAGAAACACAGCATATATCATACAGAATAATTAACAAATCATTGGCGAAATGATTACGATCTATAAAGCACTATTAACAAAACAACTTTTTAAAAAGCTAAACAGCACAAATATAATAAAAGCCATATTATAGGATCCACAAAGTACTACAGCATTGATAATCTATAAAACAACATTAACAAAATAGCAACCAAAAAATGAACTAAGCACTGTGGAGCTCATACACCCAAGTGGGTAATTCTTCACAGGATGCAGAATTAGTTTGTGGAACTTCCTGCCACAATATCGTTGCTGGCTTAGGTGGTTTTAAAAGGGGAGCTGGAATCCTGAGGAAGAGCACCCCACACTCCCAGCATTTTATTGGACTCAGCAAACCAGAGCACCCAAGTAAATTACAGTTGACTGCATACCTCATTGAATGCCAGCCGCAGCAGAGTCTTTCAGCTTCTTCTGCAAAGGGTGCCCAAGTAATTGCCCCCCTCTCCATGTTTAGAAATAGTATACAGTGGTGCCCCGCAAGACGAATGCCTCGCAAGATGGAAAACCCGCTAGACGAAAGGGTTTTCCGTTTTTGAGCTGCTTCGCAAGACGATTTCCCCTATGGGCTTGCTTTGCAAGACGAAAACGTCTTGCGAGTGTTCCGATTTTTTTCCGCTCCCCCCCCCCCTTTTCTAAGCCGCTAAGCGCCTTTTAGCCGCTAATCTGCTAAGCCTTTAATAGCAGCTAAGCCTTTAATAGCGCTAATCCGCTAATCCGCTAATAGGGTTGCTTTGCAAGACGAAAAAACCGCTAGACGAAGAGACTCGCGGAACGGATTAATTTCGTCTTGCGAGGCACCACTGTAGATTTATTTATTTATTAAATACACCTCACCATTGAAAGGGGCAAGACCATGACCAGGTGAGCATTGTGCCCGCCTGCCCAGACTGTTGTTCAGGGGCTAACTGTGGACGGGCAACTTCAAAGCTTCTGGCTGCACCCCTCTTTAGACTTCCTTTGTCTTTCAGCCAAACATGGACTAGACAGGCCTTCAAATTCGGAATGCCTTCAAACCGAGGTCTGTCCTCTTTTAAGCAGGACACATGGCCCCTCTAACTGACACTGATTTCCTGGACTTGCCCCCCAACTTTCTCTCTTCTTCTTGGTTGTACTTGCTGCACTTGCTTTCTCTCTGCAAATGGAAGACATCAGGAGCAAGGGGACCAACAGCTGCCACGGCTGGCAGGCTTGAAAGAAAAGGCAAGATGGTTGAATGTTTGAGCTGGCTGGGAGCCCATTGGGATGTTCTGTTGCTTACTTCCTTGGGCTTTTGAGGAACTTTGGCCTGCTAGGTTGGCTGGGAGACAAATGCGCAGAGCAAGCGGTCAGTGGCTACTAACCCTGATGGCTGTCTTCTAAAGGGAAGGTAGTGTGCTTCTGAATACCATTTGCCAGAGAAGAGAGTTGCTGTGGCACTCGGGTCCTGCATACAGGCTTATCAGAGGCATTTGGCTGGCCAGGGCAAGAACAGGATGCTGGATGAGATGGGCCACTCACCTGAAACATCAGGTTCTTTCTGGAAAGGATCCATCCGGCCTGATTTGCCTAGGAAATGGCTCCCAGCACAAAGAGGGAGGAGGGAGCTTCCCGCAAAGGTGGTGGCATTTCTCTGCTCGTTGCCACAGCGGAAGGGTCACCAGTCTGGGCTGGGGAGACAAATGCTTCCCCCCGCACCAAGGTTTGGCAGCTGTTTCGGACGGGCACGCAGGCTCATCCGAGCGTGCCAGGCAGGTAGGGCCTCGGTTGCCCTGTTTCTCCTTGGTTGTCTGTTAATCTCAGAGTCCTGGATCACGGCTTCCCGAGTGCCGGGGATGGAGGAGACCCTATGAAAATGATGATATGTGACAATCAGTCACAGCAATTAGTGTTTTGGTTAACAGGCCTTTTTTGTTTTCTCTCACCCAGACAGAATGTCACAAATAAATCCTCGCCTGCATTTGCATATTAATTGGATCGGAGACGTCAAGCATCTTTCATTAAAGAAAATGATCTGCATATTTGGAGACATAAAATAGTTATTTTGATGGGTTTTCTCCCCCCTCCCCCCGCCCGTAAGATCAGGGGGTGGGGGAGGAAGGTGATGGGAGCAGTGAAATTGAGGTAGAGTGAAGGCAGAGGGGGGGGAGCAGCTTGGTGGGCTTAACCCCTTGTGGCTCGGCACAAATCTGCCGCTGGGTGAGGGAGCAGATAAATAAATAAATAAAGCAAGCAAGCCCGGGAGTCATATTTTCCTTTGCAACATGCCAAGAGATGGGTTTTTCATAAAGGCACACCCTTAATGATAACCCCAGCTCTCTGTAGGCTCTCTCGCATCATCCCAAAGAGATCAGTGGGGTAACCCACAGGGATTCATAGGCTCACAGCGTTGTAAGGGACATTGGCCCTCACCTAGCTTGGCCCCTTTGCCCGGGGCAGTGAGCTTACAGTGACAGCACTCCTGATGGGTTGCCCTTCAGCCTCTGCAGAAGTGTCATGGGTCCCGTGGACATGTCATGCAGGGTATGGTCCAATCCAGAGGAAGAATGGGAGGCCAGCGAACTAGAGAGTGCACAGCTTGATCCACGGATCAAGAAGTGACCTGCCCCAGAAACATTGGTCACCTCTAATCAGACATCTTCTGTTGTGCAGCCACCTCTGCCACCTTCTTCTGTCGGTAACGAGCCTCCTCCTTCTGGGGAGGTGGCTGAGAGTGAGTTGGATGTTAAGCTGGTGCCAACATCACCTCCACGGACACAGAGACACCAAAGCGAGCAAGCTTTGCAGGCCCAACCCATTCAAAGGCGTGTCCATTTGCTTGTCCAGTCCAGGAACTCTGGCCATTTGCCACACTAAGCACTGCATCTGCCCTGCTCTTCAAAAGGAAGATGCAGGGTGTGTTTTGCTTGTTGGATCAACTTTTTTCTTGCACCAAACATGCATCTAAACCTTTTCTTCCACCTGCTGTACTTTGTACTTGGTGTTTTGCCTATGTATCAATCTGATTTACTCACTGAAGGCTTCAGCAGAAGCAGAACTGGGAGTTTGAGTTCTTCGTCAATCAGTGAGGACCAGGGCAAGAAAAGCCATCTCCTGAGACAGACAGTTCCACTGCTGAGCTGAACTTCCAGTTTAGCCAAACCCTGCGATTTCCACTTACTGGTTCTAATTCTGCCCCCTGGAGCAGAAAAGAACGAGTCAGCTCCATCTTCATTCATGACAGCGCCCGGATAAGCTGAAAGACCGTCATGTCTCTCCTCAGGGCACATTCACATGTGAGGTTTACTGCATTAGTTTTACTGGTTGCAATGCCTCTTGGTTTCTAACATTCCTTTTACATGGCGGTACCTGTTGCGTTGCAGAGCTGTGGCTTGTTGGTCAATTATGCAGCCATGTTGCGCTTATTGTAAACGGCAGGAAAGAACTGAGTGCTGGGATACTGCTCCAGATTTCATCACAAGAAACTACTGTGCAAAAATAATGGATTTTTCTTCAGGAAACAACACGAGAATGAGCATCAAACTTCCAAAGTTTCCAAAAGCAAATTTTATGTCATGTGAAAAAACAGATAAAATATGGAAATGATCAGCCAAGGAAAAGTCAGGAAAATAGAATAAAGTGCTGTCTGAAGGCAGGCTTAAGTTTCTCTATTCTGGGCTGAATGTGCCCAGATCTTTCTGCCATTCCTTGCAGGGCTTAGAATAATAAAATAATTGAATCAAAGAGTTGGAAGAGACCCTGAGGATCATCTAGTCCAACCCCTCGCAGTGCAGGAATATGGGGTGTGGAAGGCTTCCTGTGAGGAAAAGCTGAAGGATAGGAGCATGAAAAGATCAAGAAAGGATGTGATAGTGCTCTCCAAAGCCTTGTTCTGTGAGGTGGCGGGTGTCTGTCTGGATTGATGAGGTGGAAGGCCCAGAACCCAACAGCCAGAGACAGTGATAGCTGGAGCCAGAACCAACAATAGGCAGAACCAACTCGATCCAGTTTTGTCCCCATCTTACTTCTGCCTGCAGAGTTCTACAAGGGCAACACTGAGACTCAGGAAGAGTAAGTGGACATGCAGAGCTTCTGCTTGGCATGCAGAAGGTCCCATACTCAATCTCCAGCATGTCCATGCAGGGCTGGGAATGTCCCCAGTCTGGTATCCTGGAGAGCTGCTGCCAGTCAGAGTAGACAAAGCTGAGCTAGATGAACCCATCTAGTGGGTGACTCAGTATGAGGCAGCTTCCTACATTCTTAAATTTGGTGCTCTCACTTATTGGGCAGTCCTGAGCAAGCAGCAAAACAAATGAAATGCATTCGCTTTGCACAGCTTGCGCTGAGCATCAGTAGCCCACAGCACAGGCATTTGCTATTTGCAGTTTTGTTTGAGCTCCAGCCACACACAGCTCCTGTGCAGACCTCGGCGCTGTAACGCAATGGAAATTTGGCTTCCATTTTGGGTCTACAGGAGTCCAAATAACAGCAAAGTTGTCTGTGACCAAAGGCAGCTGCTGACAGTGCTGCGTTCCTGGCATGTAATCTCCAGAGGAGATTCTCTGCAACAAAAGGACCTTTTATGCTCTTTAAAAGACTCGTGCCAGAGTCATCTTTAAAAAACTCAAATCCACCCCTCGATATTACTGGGGTGTCCCTTTCTACGCACTTTCAGCCTGCAATCTCTCTCCTTATTCCATGTTTTACCTCATGAGATATAACATCCCTCCCTCCCTTTCTATCTGATCCTTGGAAGCCATTGGTATCCAGGGAACATTATCACACACACTCGAAATAACCCAGAAAGCTGCCAATCCCTTATTAGGGAATGAATCCCCGTCGGAGAGGAATGGGAAGGCACAATTTATTGACAGGCTGGTGTGAACATCTCTCGCCCTCCCCTCCTTTTGGCTCGTAATAACAGAAGCCCAGAAACCATCTCTGGAATGGGAAAGAGCCTTTAAATTGTGCCACGTTTCAAGGTACCCTTGCCTTGGCCGCTTGGTGTTTACATGGGATTTGCATCCCCGTTTTCAGAGGGCTCCTTCCAGCATTTCACCATCATACCTTGGCATTTGGTGGTTCTATTGTGTATGCGGTTTTCCCCCACTGCTGCTTGTTTTCAGTATTATAAAGGTAAAGGGACCCCTGACCATTAGGTCCAGTCGTGGCCAACTCTGGGGTTGCGGCGCTCATCTCGCTTTATTGGCCGAGGGAGCCGGCATACAGCTTCCGGGTCATGTGGCCAGCATGACTAAACCGCTTTTGACGAACCAGAGCAGTGCACGGAAATGCCGTTTACCTTCCCGCCAGAGCGGTACCTATTTATCTACTTGCACTTTGATGTGCTTTCAAACTGCTAGGTTGGCAGGAGCTGGGACCGAGCAATGGGAGCTCACCCCGTTGCGGGAATTCGAACCGCCGACCTTCTGATCGGCAAGTCCTAGGCTCTGTGGTTATATATATATAGCCCCGTCCTTTTTCCTAGCTTCAGTGTGGCTTGTGGAAGCCTTCACCAACCTGGCATCATTTAGGTGCACTTTGGACTACAAGTCCCATCAGTTGATGGAAGTGGTTGTCCAAAACATAGCTGTTCTGGCCATGGGTTAATGGGACTTGCTTTCCAAAACACGACTGTGCTGGAAGGGGCTGATGGGAGCTGTAGTCCAAAACATGACTGTGCTGGTTGGGGATGATGGGAATTGTAATCCAAAACATTGGGAAAGACTCCTTCCTTTCTTCCCTCCATCCTTCCATTCATGGCTGAACCTGTTTGTGGAGACCCACTTTGCCACAAGCCAGGTTCCCTAGCAAGAGAGGGCAGATGTGGTGATTTGTGGCCTGCTTGGCTTTGGATAGGTAGAAGCTAAAAATGGCTTTCATGAACACACAGTTCACTTAGCAGCCAGCTGGCACTATCAATCATCCGCCAGCACCATCAGGAAATGATTCCCAATCAATTATAATTGCTCTTTACCTATTTCCTGTGTAAATCACTTAAGTTTTTCCTTCCCCAAGTGGGAAATGCAAGAGGAAATGAGGGAGTGGAGACTTCCCTTGCTCAACCCCCTCTGCCATAGATCGACAGGGCTACTGAAGCTCATGGGGTTCAAGTCCTCTACCCCATTGAAAGGCAGGGAGCCTCCACACATCACCCCTTCCCAAATTAACCCAAACAACCAGAGTGCCTTGTCCCAAAAGCAGGTGAGAGGCACAAGCACATCATACCCCTTAAACTGGGGGTGGGGGACTTCACTGGATCTACTTTTTTAAAATTTTAAATTTTTTTTACTGGAACCCCAAGATTGACTAGACAGAGTCTGGTGCAAAATTTGTGCATTTAAGATCAAAGAATTCCAATCTCAGGAGTATGTTCTGAGTACCAGGGCAAAACTGAGCTAAGTGTCATCCAACACAAACATCCACTCTGGGTTTGTTTGTTTGTTTGTTTGTTTGTTTGTTTGTTTGTTTGCTTGTTTGTTTGCTTGTTTGCTTGTTTACTTAATGCATTTATATACTGCTTTATTATTTGCATTTCTAATCAATGTACATAAAAAACAATCCACAGAAAATGGCGCAATAAAACAGTGAACATTTTTTAAAAAACAACAACCCCAAACTCTACCTTAAAATGCCTGCTGGGACTGGAAAGTCTTAGTTATGTTTCTGAAGTTCAGCAAGCCCCCGCCCTCCGGTTTTCTTCATTTCAGCTGTATAATTTAGTCGGGGGTATTTGAGGGGGTGAGATAACCATTTTGTTGGGTTATCAACTGGGTGTCAACATCCTTGCTGATGTGCTGCAGATTTGACTATAAAAAGTGGAAATGAAGCCCTCTCTGAGTCCAGGATCATTAGCCAGGCTGAACTTGTCATAAGGTGGAAGGGGCTATTATACTATTATATTGATCCCTACCTATCCCTAAAGAACCCAGGCTGTTGATAGAATCACAAGCAAGTTGCTGGCTTGAAACCAAATGGTGAAGAGGTGGCAGTGTATGAAGAGTTAGGGAGCTGTGGAGTGTGTCGCCTTCAAACTTTTGTTAGAATCCTCAAGTGCGTGAGGATCTTCTCCAAAACCCCAAGCTGGCAGTCCTCATGGTTACAGCACGCAATACTCCGTTTGGTTCATGTTTGACATTCACGTCAGTGCAAAAGCCCTGACAGCCGATCCCAGTTTAATTTTGCACAAATATCCAAAAGCATATCCGTCATCGTTTCAGGCTTACACGGGAGACGGCGGCAGACGGCCGTGTTTAGGTTGAAACCCACTGAGAAAAGGAGGAAGACGTTCGTTGTTGGAAAGATTTGGGATACTGTAAATCGGTGGGCCGCTCGCTGGAGATGGTGTCTGTCTTGTCACTTTAATTAGTCGCCCATTGGAGGGAGGGGGCGGGTGGTGGAAGGGCAAGCGGAGTGAATCTGTGTTCTGCCAAAGGCGGTGGGTAACGAGCTGTCCCGGTGCCATCCATCCATCTTGCCCGTTATTTTATGGAGTCCTCGGACGTCCGGAGTTCTGCAGTGTTTTGTTAAGCACCGTAATGCAGAGTTTATTTAATGTGGGTTTAACTGCCTCATGCTTTTATAAATCAAAATAATTAAAAATAATAAATTTGAAGGTTAAACAACAGCTTGCGCGGTGGCTGGGAGAGGAGGCCTGCTGGAGGAGGCAGGCATGCAGGAATGCCACTTCGGAGTTGGAAAGGCTTTTGTTTTGCCGTGACATGCAGGGCAGGGTGTGTGTGGAGAGGACAGTGAAGAGTTGACCAAAGTGGGAGCTGAAGAGCAGAGACCGGTTTGTGCATACATCTGGCAGTGGGCTGCAGTCAGCAGACAACACCCTTGGGTGCTTGCTGCGGCTCCAGTGCCCTGGCACAACAGCCTGCCTTGCTCGCCTGCTTTGAACAGCTTTTTCCCCAGCACTCCATGCTCCAGTTGCACCAGGCAACCTTCTGGGGTCCACAGGCCAGCGGCAGGCAGGATCAGAGGCTACAGTGTGCAATAGAGTCATAGAGTCATAAAATTGTAGAGTTGGAAGGGATCCCAAGGGTCATTTAGTCCAACCTTCTGCAATGCAGGAATCTCCACTAAAACATCCCTGGGCAATGTCCATCCAACCTCTGCTTAAAAGCCTCCAAGGAAGGAGAGTCCAGCACCTTCTGAAGAAGTTGGTTCCACTGTCGAACAGCTCTTACTGTCAGAAAGTTCTTCCTGATGTTTAGTCCAGATCTCCTTTCTTGTAACTTGAATGCTTTGGTGCTGGCCCTGCCCTCTGGAGCAAGAGAAAGCAAACTTGCTCCATCTTCCATGGGATAGCCCTTTAGATATTTGAAGAGTGCCAACACATCTCCTCTCAGTCTCCTCTTCTCCAGGCGAAACATCCCCATATCCCTCAATTGTTCCAACTGAAATCAATGGGCATGACTAACTTAGGTCTATCAATTTCAGCGGGTCTTATCTGAGCAGCATTGAGTTGGAGACCACCGTAAAGCCTTTCACCCACATGACTTTATTTTCTGGTCCCTGGCTGACTTAAGCCCTGCCTCTGAGCTTAAAACAGGTCATTAACACACTCAACATTTTTTCTGTGTTTTTTAAGCTCAGAATTGCTCGCTTGGGGTGGCTGGGAATGGCAGGACGAGGTGGTGGGACCCATGGAGACTGTGCAGCCCCCTCTCTTTCTCTTTGCATATTCTTCTTGTGTCAGCTTGATAAGGAATTTGAGGGCTTTATCAGAAATACCAATGCCTTATTTAGCAGGGTGAGGCAAGTGCCTATTTGGCTCCGTGCAATCTGTTGATAAATGGCAAAAGAAAGGAAAGAGGAGGTAGGAAACTGGTGCAGGCAGGCAGTTTCCCCCACCTTCCCCGATTGCGCTTGCACTTTGAGACAACTGATAACAAGGATTTGCTCGCTGTTCAGCGTTTCCTATTTTTATTCACAGTGGAGAAATTCCTCTCTCCTCTGTCTGTCTGTCTGTCTGTCTCTCGCTCTCAGTTTTGACCAGTCCTTGTTTGTTTATTTAACAAAGTGTCATGCAAGGACTGGTGGAGAGTGACACTGATTTCACCTGCTTTGTTCAGGAGGGGTTGTCTTCAGTTTGTTGGCATCCAAAATCCAAATGTGGGTTTCAGGGTAGGCCTGTGATCCTATGCCTTAGAGGTTTGGAACTTGTTGCCCTCCGGAGGCAGCTGTACTCCCAACTACCATTAAACTCCAGCGCAAAAGTTGCTCAGAGAGAACAGGCATAGCTGGCCATCTTAACACCCTTTTAAAAGAGCATAGCATAGTCCTATGGATATTTACTCAGAGGCAAGCCTCACTGAGTTCACTGGGACTTGCTCCCAGGTCTAAGCTAGCAGCAGATATCCTTGTGCCCTGCGCGTTTGTAAACGCAGTGTCTGAAGTTACTGCTTCCTTTTGTCTCTCCTAAGTCTCTCCTGTCTGCCTCAGTGGAACATCCTGAATTCAGCTTTCTATGGTAAAGGTAAAGGGACCCCTGACCATTAGGTCTAGTCATGGCCAACTCTGGGGTTGCGGTGCTCATCTCGCTTTATTGGCCAAGGGAGCCGGCGTACTGCTTCCAGGTCATGTGGCCAGCATGACTAAGCCGCTTCTGGCGAACCAGAGCAGCGCACGGAAACGCCGTTTACCTTCCCGCCAGAGCGGTACCTATTTATCTACTTGCACTTTGACATGCTTTCGAACTGCTAGGTTGGCAGGAGCAGGGACCGAGCAACGGGAGCTCACCCCGTCGCGGGGATTCGAACCGCCAAATAACCCACAGGGCCACCCGCATCCCTCAGCTTTCTATGAGCAAAACCCAAAAGCTATGCTATGGTTGGGTAAAACCTTTGTTCAGATCAACCAAAATGTCACAAGGTGTGAGCAAACACTCAAATTGAGTGTGAGCAAACTCTCAAACTCTCAGAAAGTTTAGTCGGCTTCCAACCAAATGGACCAACACACCTAGCCAGGGCCTGCCCAATACATTTTGGCAACTGAGGCAAACCACAAAATGCTGCCCCCACCAGCACCACCGGGGAAGAAAGGGTGAGTGAAGATCTACACCAGGAGCAAGCGAGGAATAGAGATCTACATTAGGAACAAGGGGAGGAATCAAATCAACCTTACCCAACAGTTGAAGTGGGAATCAGAGGTCGTCATGCAGTGGGGGAAAGGGGCACACTCTGAATCATGCTTGGTGAGTGCAGAGCCCAGGAAACCCCAGAGGGCAGCCTCTGCCATTTCCTCCCTAGGAATGAGAGGAGATCAGCAGCGCTTTCTCCAAGAGGCCGCTGTAGAGGCGGCATTGTAGGGGGGCTGCCAAGGAGGCAGCAGATCCTACCTCCTACGCTGAAGCTGTGGCTGCAGCAGCAGGAGTTGCATTCCCTGGAGGCTGGATCTGCTGCCCTTCTGGATCCTGCCGCCCGAGGCAGTTGCCTCACCTTGCCTCATGGGTGCAATGGCCTAGCTCTTCGCTTTGAGTATTAGGCAAGAAGGAAACCAATAGCTACAACATGCATACTCCCCCAATGTATTCTTTTATTTTCTTGAGCCAAATATTAGCCACTTTAGCATGAGTAGGCAAACTAAGGCCAAGGAGGCCGGATCTGGCCCAATCGCCTTCTAAATCCAGCCCGCGGACGGTCCGGGAATCAGCGTGTTTTTACATGTGTAGAATGTGTGCTTTTATTTAAAATGCCTCTCTGGGTTATTTGTGGGGCATAGGAATTTGTTCTTTTAATTCCCCCAAAATTATAGTCTGCACCCCCACAAGGTCTGAGGGACAGTGGACCAGCCCCCTGCTGAAAAAGTTTGCTGACCCCTGCACTTTAGCCTTTCCTTGTGAGGGTTCCCAAACTCTTTGCATAATGTTATTTGCCCTTTTCTATGCAACTTTACCACCTCTAAAATATCTGGTTTGCAATTTGGGGATCAGCTGCGAGCAGCCTGATGAAAGGAAGGAGGAGAGGGTCTGATTTTTATTAATTTACAATAACAGGGATTAGATTCTTTCTCTCTCTCTCTCTCTCTCTCTCTCTCTCTCTCTCTCTCTCTCTCTCTCTCTCACACACACACACACACACACACATATATATACATATACAGTGCTTTTTTTCCTTAAAAAAATTTTTAGAAGTACTTCCTACTCATATTGAAATACTGCCTCTCAATGAGGCCGAACTTAGATTCACAAAATATTTAGGGGTATGCGTACCCCTGCACCCCCCCCCAGAAGAAAAGCACTCTGGGTGTGGGTGTGGGTGTGGAGAAAGAGTAAAACAACCCTACAACAATAGGAACTACATGCTTGTTCTTTTTATATAAAAATAAAACAAATCTTACAATAGGGACTAGATGCTTGCTTATTTTTAAAATACAGTAAAACAAGTAGAAGCTGAAAACATAGCCCAGCCCAGTGCTGATTCAGCATTGGGGTTCTTGTCTGCAGTTGAACTGTTTCAAAACCAGGAACTCTTT
This sequence comes from Podarcis bocagei, assembly GCF_964188305.1. NCBI lineage: Eukaryota > Metazoa > Chordata > Lepidosauria > Squamata > Lacertidae > Podarcis > Podarcis bocagei. The sequence continues at coordinate 78,439,981 of NC_138132.1, read as the reverse complement.
TCCTTTGCTACCTGTGTATGAAAATAGGGTGAGTGGGGGGAGGGCCAGAGCAAAAATGGGTCCTTGGGACAGTTCAGCAACTTTGATGAAGCTCACTAATAGGTATCAATATATCCTGATTAGGATTAATTTGAGCAGCCCAGAGTTTGCCAGTCTCTGATAATCTAATAAAAATAATAATAATTAATAAATAAAAAAATAAAATTATCAGGGCAGTTTTTATTCTGGAGAAGGATTTGTGTGCTGGACACTGGAAGAGTTGGAATTAGCCCAGATGTGGCAGGGAGGGGGGTGGTGAAAGGGGGCGTGGGAGCCAGACAGGCAGCAAGGGTAAACGGAGCTGACAGGGTCAGCCAGAGCTTTTGTCCCTGCAGGCGGCGTGATTAGAGAGCTTGCCCGCCCAATTCCTTAGACTTTAGGGATGTTGTCGGACAAAACGGGGGTCTTCCTTAATTCCGCCAGAGCGCAAGCGAGATCAGACTTGACATCCCAGGAACCCAATTCCCCTCTTTTTGAGCAAATAAATAAATCCCGTCCCTGCCGGGGATGGAAATAATCGTTCAAACGAGGCTTGTCAAAGCCCACTTCTAGCTTCGGGGGGTGGGGTGGGGGTTGATGGTGGTGGTTGGCCCTTGTCAAAGCTGCTAAGCCTGAGAGGGAGTTTGGGAGCATGTGGGTGGGCCTAGGCGCTTGGGGGAAGTAGCTCCGGAGCAGCAGGCTGTGGCTAGCAGAAAATTAAATGCTGCAGCGGAGATTTGGGGTCTAGCAGCAAGGCCCGTGCCGTTCTTCATCGCTCAGGTTCGCTGACAGGGTTACGCCCTCATCTGTCTGGGGGGTTCTGCGCTTTGCCACCCCCACCCCCGAGTAAAATTAAAATGTGTTTTCTGAATGTGCCTGTAAACAGTTGGGCCTGACTCCTTATCACAAGAGTTGAAAACCTCCAGTCTGAATGTGGCCTCCCAGTTACCTCTGTCAGGCCCTCGGGAGTCTTCCTAGGTCACACCCCCTCACCACCGAAGCTCTCTGCCATCCTTGAGTGCTTTTGCCAGACTTCACCATCATAATTAAATTTATATACCACCTTTTCTCCCAAGGAGCTCAAAGCAGTGTACATGGTTCTCCTCCTCCTCATTTCATCTTCACAACAAGCCTGTGAGGTAGATTAGGCTGAAAGGCAGTGACTGACCCAAGGTCACCCAGTGGGTGGGGATTCGAACCATGGTCTCCCAGGTCATAGTCCAGCACTCTAACCATTGTGCCCCACTGGCTCTCTGGGACTCATCCTTGAGCTGCGACATTACCTCTAGCTTGCCTGATTGGAAGATGGAAAGATAGAAGCCACTTGCTTTTGCGTGGTTGAAAGGTATGAGCCATGTTGCTCCTCCCACTTTTGTTCTTGGCCCTGCCTACATTTGACTTTGGCCCCGCCTACCACCAACATGCTGCCCAGGAAGCCCCCTCCCCTAAGGAATGTGAACTCCAGGCTTCTCACCATATCTGAAGCTGTATACAGTGGTACCTTGGGTTAAATACTTAATTTGCTCCAGAGGTCCGTACTTAATCTGAAACTGTTCTTAACCTGAAGCACCACTTTAGCTAATGGGGCCTCCCGCTGCCGCCGCGCCGCCGGAGCACGATTTCTGTTCTCATCCTGAAGCAAAGTTCTTAACCTGAAGCACTATTTCTGGGTTAGCGGAGTCTGTAACCTGAAGCGTATGTAACCTGAGGTGCCACTGTACAGTCATATCTCAGGATAAATATGTTTCAGGGTAAGTATTTTTGGGTTGCGCTCCACAGTGACCCGGAAATAACTTCCGGGCTTCACCGCCCGCGCATGCGCAGACGGTCAAAATGACGTCACGCGACCCGCGAGCGCACAGACGCATAGTCACATCTTACGTTCTATTCAGGATGCGAATGGGGCTCCGGAACAGATCCCGTTCGCATCCCGAGGTACCACTTTATTCTTCCTCTGTGGCATGTTGCTAGACAGATTCTGTATAGCAGGGAAGAGAAGGTGTCATTTTGCTCATCCTCCTTCTGCACTGGCCTAAATCAGCCGTTCGGTTTGCTAACCAGTCCTAGTTATGCAAAGCCTGTGGGCCCAATCCACCCTATTCCAGAGAAGGTGCTAAGTGGCTGACAACCTGCCCAAAGTGATAGCTGCCTTCCAGAACCTGGATCACATTCAGGGTCTGTGGTGTAGCCATTGGCTCTACAGGTTATGCCTAAAGCCTAAACCAGGTGCTTTGGACTACAACTCCCATTGGCCACAGCCAGCACTGGCTGGTTTGGATGGCGCTTGTAGTCTGAAGCATATGTTGCTTTTTTTTGCCTTTTCTGCTTGCAATGGGATAGTGGAGGGAGGCAGAAAAATAAATAAATAACTGCGCCAGTGGCCTCTTCCAAGGCTTTTTTTCCCCTTTCGGGGCGGAGGGGCGCACATAGCATGCATGATTGTCGTCTTGATGAATTCCCCCCGGACGTAATGAGCTGGTTTTTCTGCTGTTAATATTGCATCTGCTGATGAAGGCTTCGTTAGGATAATGGAACGAAGCTAAAATATAAATGACTCGCTGTCAAGAAACAGCTTTTGCTCATGTTCTCTTGACAGTTCCCGGACTGTGGTGGTGGCAGCGGTGGGGAAGGAGGGTTCGGTGCGTGTGAGCTTTTGCATGTGCTCCGTGGGGTGTGCACACGTTCCCCCTGCAAGGCTTGCAGCAAGCGCCAGTCACGAACCTTGGAGGATCAGGAACTGGGTGGGTGGGGCATCTTGCTGGGCAGTTCATGGAACAAACCAGCGTGCCGCAAAAGCCTAAGCCAGGGCGTGTTGACTTTCTCAGCTATCAAATTCCCAAAATGAAAGGTGCTAAAAACTTGTAGCCTGACTTGGGAATTCAAAAGATATTTTGGTTAAGTTAATATAATTCAGTTTTGCTCAGTAAGTACAGGTTGTGAACATTTTGAGCACGTTCAGTTGCCATGCGACTGCCGACACATGAGTCGTTTTGGACCTGGAAGACGACAGAATGGGGGCATAATAGGGACAGGGCTTAACAGGGGCGTAATGGGGCGGGGCAGGCTTATTGTACACTGCTGATGCATGCAGGGTCAAGGAACGCAACCCCCTCACAAACTGGGAGGTTGCCTGTAAAATTGCAAAGAAATAATTAAAAATGATTGCCAAGGACTTGCAGGTATATTATATTTTGTTGTTGTTGTTTTGACGTTGTTGTTGTTGTTGCTGCTGTTGTTATTAATTTATTTATTTAGTGTTACCTGACATTTTCAGATAAAATTAAAATTATTTGGTTTTCCGAAAACAGTTTATGCGCTTCTTGATCAAACGTAGACTTAACCAGCTAAATGTTGCCCAGTCACAAAAATAATAACAGATATGAATTCTTCACAACTAGAAACGTGTTTTTATAAGCCCTGACTGAATAGATGTGCAAAAATTAAGTTTCTCCTCCCCCCCACCCCCCAAAAAATTACACACCCTAGTGGCCTATGACTGAGAATGGGAGGAAGTAGCAGATCTGGCAAGTTTTTAAACCTTTCAGTAATAACTTTCCAGGATTTCAGGCAAGGAAACTTTCCTACCTGGAGATTGAACCTAGCACCTTCTCTGCCGCTGAATTGCAACCCTTTCCTAGCAACTGGGCAGTGGAGCTTTTATAGCCTGGAAGAAGTGCTGTTAAGTCCAGGCTTTTTTCTTTGGGTGGGTGGGGGGAGCTTGGTCAAGATCCTTGCAGTGGGCCCCCATCCCTGAGTGATGCCCATTTGTCCCCCTCTCCCTGAAATCGGCACCCACTTCAGAGGGAGAAGCCATTCTGCACCATACTTTTAAAGCCTATTTATCACACTTTAACAGTCATAACTCCCCCTCTCCAAAGCACCCTAGGGAACTGCAGTTTGCTGCTCACAGAGCTACAGTTCCCTGCATCCTGAACCAACCACAGACCTTGGGATTTTTTGGGATTTGAGTTCGGTGAGAGGGGGGCATTCCACCCTGCAGAGAGCACACATGGCAAGGCCATGAAAGAATGCTTCCTGTCTCCCCGAGTTTCAGTGAGACGGGGACGTTCTGACGGCTGCAGAAGTGGTAATGTGCACCACTGAGGGAGGGCAGGGGGCGGCACGACCCAATTTTGTTTCAGGCGGCAAAGCTGGACAGGCCGCCCCTGTGCCTGACAAAGCCAACTCTGACTTGAAGGCCTTCGGTTCCCTTCCCGACAAGACATTAAACTAATGTGAACTAGTACCTTGTATGGCAAGAGACACGGGTGGTGCTGTGGGTTAAACCACAGAGCCTAGGACTTGCTGATCAGAAGGTCGGTGGTTTGAATCCCCGCGACGGGGAGAGCTCCTTTTCCTCGGTCCCTGCTCCTGCCAACCTAGCAGTTCGAAAGCACATCAAAGTGCAAGTAGATAAATAGGTACCGCTCTGGCGGGAAGGTAAACGGTGTTTCCGTGCGCTGCTCTGGTTCTCCAGAAGCGGCTTAGTCATGCTGGCCACATGACCCAGAAGCTGTACGCCGGCTCCTTCGGCCAATAAAGCGAGATGAGTGCCGCAACCCCAGAGTCGGCCACGACTGGACCTAATGGTCAGGGGTCCCTTTACCTTTACCTTGTATGGCATTGCTGTTTCCAAGGATGTGAGATCTGTGGTTGCCTGAGAAGCTGCAGCCTCAGAGCAGGCGTGTTTACGTGTGTGAGTCTGAGCCTTCGCCTTGGGGAGAGGGAAAGTTTAACAAATATATATTGAAACATGCCAGCTTCCCACAGTAGCAGCAAGGAAAGATCTCTTTTCAAACGCGGCTTTGTATAAACGGCTGCATTGTGTTTCATTCCCTAAGTAGCAAGAAAACATAGCAGGTCAGCATGATCTGACCAGGTTTTTGTTAGCTGAAACGGCTGTTAGCTGCGTTCCCTCTGCCCCACACCACCTTGCAAGTTTGCATCAGTCTTTTTCTGCTTTTTGAATATTAGATTGAAGTAGTGATACAGGAAGAGAGAAAAGGAAGTGTTTTAGCCAAAATAATCTTATTCTCTCTTGGGGCTGTGGGGTGATGGTGAGGGAGAAGGCTGCTTCCCTTTCAAAATTTTATGCAAGCCAAAATGGTTTCTCTCTCCCAAATCCACAAGGAACGACAGAGTTTTGCTTTGAGTCAAAAGAATATTATTTGTTAGTTTGTTTATTAAATTTCTGTCCTGCTCTCACTCCCGAATTAGCGCAGGCCATGAAACAATGAGGCGGCAAAACAATATAATAAATAATAAATTAAACATGTGAAAAGGATCTAGGTTTATGAGACCACAACCTTAATATGTGTCGACAGCAAAAAAAGCTAATGCTATTCTAGGCTGCATTCTAGTGTCCTGACCAAGGGAAGTAATAGTCCCACTCTATTTTGCCTTGGTCAGACCACACCTGGAATGCTGTGTCTAGTTCTGGGCACCACAATTTAAGAAGGTTATTGACAAGCTGGAACATGTGCAGAAGAGGGTGACCCAGATGATCAAGGGTCTGGAAACTCAGTCTTATGAAGAATGGTTGAGAGAGCTGGGTATGTTTAAACTGGTAAAGAGGAGACTGAGAGAAGATATGATAGCCTGAAGGGCTGTCACATGAAAGATGGAGGGTGAGAGCTGTTCGACAGTGGAACAGACTTCCATGAGAGGTTGTAGGCTCTCCTTCCTTGGAGGGTTTTAAGCAGAGGTTGGGTGACCATCTGTCTTGTATGATTTAGTTGAGATTCCTGCGTTGCTGAAGGTTGGACTAGATGACCCTTAGGGTCCCTTCCAACTCCACAATTCTATGATTTAAAAGCAATAAGAAACACTCACATACTATAACAATTTCAAGGTAGCTTGGAGCAATATCAACCATCAAAATGCCTGGGTGAACAGCAATGTTTAAAAATTTGACCTGAAAGTCAATAATATGGGGGGGGCTGATGCACCCCACCAGGGCGGGTGTTCCTCAAATGGGGAACCACCACCATCACCAGGTTCTCCCCTGCTGATTGTAGGGCCCGAGATGGAAAATACCCGGGAAGGCATTCTTGAATTGAAGCTGGTAGCTCACTCTTAGGCTCTCTGATTCCAACCCCAGATAATTTTCATTTAGGAGTTATTAATTTTGGTGGAGATTACACGATTCCTTCCAAGGCATACCGAGATGATAAACTTTTACTAGAGAGCTCCTATCTCAAAAGAAAATGAATGTACAGATCAATTTATCATCAGGTACGACACCAAAAGTAAACCAGATTAATCCCTTGGCTGCCCTCCTTTTCAACACACACTTTGCCTAATTGACCTTACCCTGCCTGCTTGCCCTCCACCTCACCCTGCTTGCCTGTTACCTGAGCCCCATCTGCACTATACAGTGGTACCTCAGGTTACATACGCTTCAGGTTACATATGCTTCAGGTTACAGACTCCACTAACCCAGAAATAGTGCTTCAAGTTAAGAACTTTGCTTCAGGATGAGAACAGAAATCAGTTTCCGGCGGCGCAGCAGCAGCAGGAAGCCCTATTAGCTAAAGTGGTGCTTCAGGTTAAGAACAGTTTCAGGTTAAGTACGGACCTCCGGAATGAATTAAGTACTTAAGCTGAGGTACCACTGTACATTTCAAGCAGTAGTACACCATTTTAAATAGTCCTGGCTTCCCCCAAAGCCTTCTGAGAATTGTAGCTAAGGGTGCTGAGAGTTACAGTTCCTGGAGTTGCCCAGGAAGAGGGCTTGACTGTTAACTTACTCTGGGAATTGTAGCTCCGTGTGGGGAGCAGGGAGTCCCCTCTAACAGCTCTCAGCACTCTTGACATACTACAGTTCTCCAGATTCTTTAGGGGAAGCCAGGACTGTTTTACATGGTGCGATACGGCCTTCAGTGTGTAGGGAAGATGGGGCCCTGATGCGTTTGCACAAGGAACCTGCCTGTCTAAGGTGCCCCATGTGCCAGGCAAAGCGCCGCAATGAAAGAGGCAGGAAATAAGTGCCATCACTTCACAAGAACTAAAACAAAACTTCAAACACACAAAAAGAGTAGAAGCAAAGGAGCTGCAACATCAGAGACTGAAATATTAAAAACTGAAATGCTTGGTTACATAAACGTGTTTGTTTTTTTAATGGCATCTCCAGGTAGACGACCAATGATCTGACTTCGTTGAGGGCCTATTTCATACCCTACAACTGTCCTGATTTTCCAGGTACAATCATACCTCAGGTTACAGACGCTTCAGGTTGCATTTTTTCAGGTTACAGACTGCCGAAACCCGGAAGTACTGGAACAGGTTACTTCTGGGTTTCAGCAGTCGCGCATGTATAGAAGCGCTAAATCGCACTTTGCGCATGCACAGAAGTGCCAAATCGCAACCCGTGCGTCCACTGTATAGTCCCAGCATTACAAAGCCATCCCGGCTTCTGATTTGATCCTGGAACATCCCTGTTCCCCCTGCCAGGGCTTCTACTGCCGAGCTCAGGGAAGAGGATGAGCTGGCGCTTGTCCTGAGTATCAGCGGCTGCAATTTGTTGCCTCTCCATGGCCACTGCTGCCGGCCTCCTCCCTTGGGCAGCTCATAGAGGCTGCTGGAGAAGGAGGAGAGGCTGCCAACGCTGAGACCCAGCCCTATGTGATATGCCTTTTCTGAGGGGCAGGCAGAGGGCCGCCCTGGGCGGGAAGAAATGGAGAGCAGAGCAGAGTGCAAAGGGATTAAGGGGGGGAGGGTGTGTGTGCTGTGTCCCACTGGTGAAGTGGTGGCGGTGCTTGCCCTTCTTCTAATAGGAAATTTTCTGTGGGGGCAGAGGGGGGGAAGGGGGAGTCGAGGAAGGTCAGTTGAGAGTGAGAAATGTTGGAGGGTATGTTATTTTCCTTTGGGTGGAATTTAGTGGCAGGCCTGCTCAGAGTAGACCTCTTGAAATGAATGAACATGCCTAAGTTAGGCCTATTAATTTCAGTCAGTCTAATCTGCATAAAAGTTGGTTGAATTGCAACCCTTTCCCCAAAGCTTGCTTTTTAAATGCTGCTCAAAGTTCTGGATGTCTTAAGAGCATGCAGCCCAATCCTTTGCTGGGAAGGCACTTATTTGCAAAGTTGCAGAGCCATGAATCAGTTTCCCACCCACCACAGTTCTATGACACATAATCTTGCCATCACATTTAATAAATACATGCACATGAGCATACAGATACACATACACATGTGAGACTATGGTGTGGGTTTCCTTCTGGGAGAAAAGGGCCAGGTGGAGGAAAGATAGGATTTTTTAAGCCAGGGGTTGGCAACATCTGGCCCTTGTTGTGAGCCACATTTTCAGTCATACAGTGCAACACACCTTCACCCCAGGAAATTAAGCACAGAGGTCATGCTGACATATAAGCAAGAGCCCTTGGCTCCATCAGCAATAAAGAGGGTACAGCTTTCATCTGGATTGCACCCATGAAATTAAGCAAGTTTTGTATAGGAGCATTTTGTAAAGCCTCTGATTCCAGTACGGTCCCTTCTGTACAGTACAGTACAGAACTTTCTGTTCTGGAGTTACTGGAAAGCTACTTCGTTTGAATGTGAGGAAGATTAAGAGATTGAATTATCTGCCTTGCAAATCCTCAGTTCTGTCTTTACTGTCATCTGTTGACGTGCAAACCTCCCCAAGGGCTTCTGTGTGAACAGAGGTGCCAATTTGAATAATAAATTGTGGGGGCCCAGGAAAGCCCTGCCCCTCATAATTGAGCACATGATACAGTGCATCCACGCCATTTGAATGGGAATACCCGTTAACTTTGTGGAGGCTCAACCCCCTTAAATATTTTATTGTGAAGGCTGAAGCCCTCACGGCCCATAGGAGCTGGTTCCTATGTGTGTGAGGAAGTGGCTGCATAGCTTGCCACGGTTTATTTGGATGTAGAATCAAAGGGTGGTATTCAGCTGAGCTTTATTCAGAGTAGACCCATTGAAAACAATGAACATGACTAAGTTAGGTCCATTCCTTTCAGTGAGTGTGCTCTGAATAAAACCTATTTGAATACCACCCATAGGGTTGGAATGGCTGTTTGAGATCACAGAAACATAAAATTGTAGAGTTGGAAGACACCATGAGGATCATCTAGTCCAACCCCCTTTAATGTAGGAAACTTTAACCTAATGCAGGACTTGAACCCACAATCCTGAGATTAAGAGTCTCATGCTCTGTCAACTGAGCTAATCCTCATCTAGTCCAACCCCCTGGAGGTAATCTGAAGCTGTAAGCAGGGTTTCCCAAACTTGGGCCTGCAGCTGGTTTTGGACTACAGTTCCCATAATCCCTGACCACTGGTCCCACTAGCTAGGGATGATGGGAGTTGTAGTCCAACAACAGCTGGAGACCCAAGTCTGGGAAACCCTGCTCTAGAGCATCCCCAACAGGTAGTCGCCTAGCTTCTGCTAGAATAACTCTCCTCTAAGGAATTTGTTCGAGTTGTCAAACTATTGTCAATACTTACTTACATATTTACTTACTTACTTACATTCTCCCAAAACCGAGACCCAAGTCAGCTCACAAAAATTAAAACACAAATAAAATACAGAAAACGAATATATATATATATATATATATATATATATATATATATATATATATATATATATTAGTTACAAAGTAATTAAACTATTATAGAATTAAAATATATAAAAAAACAAATTATTAAAATATAGATAGTAATAACAGCACAGCACTATTAAAAGCCCTTTCCTTAAAAGCTGTCAGTTCCCTGAAGCCTGCAGGAGTCTTCACCTGCCATCAGAAGGAGAACAAGGAGGGGACCAATCAGGTTTCTGCAGGGAGGGAGTTCAAGAGTCTAAGGGCAGCCACTGAGAAGTGTGCCTGCGTGGGAGGTGGGAGGCGAGAGAAGGGTTGCCCCCTATGACTTCAGAGCCTGGGCAAGTTCGTATGGGAGAATACATTCTTTCAGATAGCCTGGACCTAAATCATGTAAGTCTTTATAGGTCATGATCAGCACTTTGAATTGTGCATGGAAACAGACTGATAGCCAGTGGAGCTATTCTAATAAGGGAATCATATGCTACCTGTAACCAGCCCTGGTCTACAATTTTGCTGCAGCTCTTTGAGCCACTTGAAATTTAAAGGCAGCCCCATACAGAGCATGTTACAGTAATCTGAAGAAGTGATAACTCAGGCATGTGTCACTATGACCAGACCAGTCATTGGTTAGCTGTAGAACTTAGGACCACTCCATCTGAGAGTTGTGTTTGTTTTGGAGCAAATCACTAGTTTTCAGGCTACTCTGTTTCAACCTGAACTTTGCCCAAAGGATTATATCCAGAAAAGTCCTTCTCTGAGTAGGACCTAAGTTTGTCACTTCCATCAACGGGTCTTCTCCAAGTAGGATTTGCAGAGGCTACTACCTTAATACTTTTAGGGATGAGGAACAGCTCAGCAATGAGCAAACATGCTCAGTGGGTGTGGAATGTTGGCTGGCTAACAGGGAATGGGATGGAATATCATGGGAAAGGGCATGGCCAGCTAGAACCCTGAGAAGCACCATTCCACACTGTGACATTTTGTGGCCTTTCTGATTGGCAAAACCCAATGGCGCTGTGGTCTAAACCACTGAGCCTAGGGCTTGCCTATCGGAAGGTCGGCGGTTCAAATCCCTGCAACGGGATGAGCTCCCGTTGCTTGGTCCCTGCTCCTGCCAACCTAGCAGTTCGAAAGCATGTCAAAGTGCAAGGAAATAAATAGGTACCACTCTGGCAGGAAGGTAAACGGTGTTTCCGTGCACTGCTCTGGTTTTGCCAGAAGCGGCTTAGTCATGCTGGCCACATGACCCGGAAAAACTGTCTGCGGACAAACGTCGGCTCTCTCGGCCAGTAAAGCGAGATAAGCGCCGCAACCCCAGAGTTGTTCGCAACTGGACTTAACAGTCAGGGGTCCTTTACCTTTACCTTTAATGGTGACCAATGACGATGGAAGACTAGAGACCTACAGAGATTCCCTTGCGTCTTCCCAGGCAGTTCTGGCAGTTAGCAAGACCTACCCAGAGCCAGTCACCTGGAGTGCGGCAAGTGTGTTTCAGTCCCCCCTCCCTTCTCCCTTCTTCCCGGGCATCCCCGCTACTTCATTATCTTAGTCACTGTTGTGGTAAAGTTTCATGCTTCCTTTGACCTTTCTTTTCGGCCTGGTTATGCTGTTTAACTACAACTGACACTCGTCCCCTGGCGCTATTACCTAGGAAACCCACCAGTTAGGCTTTTGCTTCCCCTCTCTCCCTGCCTGCCCCCCCATTCCATCCTTGCTTCCCGTGGTCCTTTCTGTTTTATGCATCTCCCCCGCCTTTCCTCGCCCCCCTCCTCCTTCTCTCTCTCTTTTTTAGTCCTTTAACATGGTTTTCCTAAAAAGTTTTTTAATCAATCAAATTTCGGGCAGAAAATAGGCTCCGTCACGCCTGGTCTTTGGGTCGTGTGACACTCTCCTGGGGTCCTGACAGCTCCTTAAAAGAGGGTCTCAGGACGCGGAGGCCAAACAGAATGTTTGCCCAGGGAAGGGGCGGTTTCCATGACGCTCTCACCCCCCCCCCACTCTGCCACACTGTCCGTTGGGCTGCCACAGACCTGAGACTCTTTAAAGGGGGGGAGAGGAGGAACGCAAGGAGGGGGTGAGCATGCGTGTGTTCAAGCAGGATAGCGAAACAAACCCCCCCACCCCCCAAAACAAAACAAAAGAGAAATATGTGAAATGGAGGTTGGAAGCAGAGGAAGTATGGGATGCATTGACAGCTGCCCCCAGCTCTCAGGGGGTGCCAGGCCCATTGGGGAGCCGATGGGATAGACAGTAATTTAGTCAGTTTTCCAAGTGTGCATAATCAAGGGTCTTTCTTTTTAAAAAAGTCAATTTTTCATCTCCTCTCAAGGCATTTTCTCCAGGAGAGCTGGCTACCCTGTCACGGAGGGAGAGCGTTCCTGAGCTCTGGTATGCACCTCTGTTCTTTGACCGCCTTTCTCGTCTCTCCATCTCGCTCTGTTCAATCTGTCTGAGCTGCCTTTGGGTTAAGTGGGCCTGTCTTGCTTCTTGTTTTGGACCTAAACCGATACCAACAGAACGCTTGGCGGAGTTTTGTGGGGAGAGGGAGACCCTTCAGTTTGGGGTCTAAACTGGATTTATATGGGAGGGTGTTTCTTTGGCTTGAAAAGCACCACCCACCTGGATACGGGGCGATGGGGCTTTTCTGTCTTGGGTGGAGTGAACTGGACAGAGCCCCCACATCTCATCCTGGCCTCCCTTCTGCTGTCAGACTTTTGCCTTTCTCTCACCTTTCCATACGTCTTTCATATCCTCTTTCTCTCTCACGCTCCCCCCTTTATAATTAATGATTACGCTTAATTGGTTTGCTAAAACAGCCCAAGAGCATATTAGCAGGAGCAAGGTTGCCAAATTGTTTGGGGAGTGGTTACGGTGCATGTTTGACCAGGGCAAAGGGACGTTTGACGCTCCTATTTATTTCTGTCTCTCCCTGGCCTCCGTACTGTTTGTAACTGTGTTTGAGTGTTGTGTGGCTGGCTGGTGTTCCAGTTGGAGGCAAGTTGCAGCAGTGTCACCTGTGCTTCAATCTTATGCTCTCTGACTCAGTGTGGACACCCTACAAAGTGGCCAGCCTGCCTCCTAGCAAAAAGAACCATCTTCTTCGACCATTTTCGTTTTTCTTTGCCGCAATGGGCAGTGTGTGTGTGTGTGTGTGTGTGTGTGTGTGTGTGTGTGTGTGTGTAGACATACATTATGTCTGTTTTTCCTATTACTGTCTCGGTACATCTGGTCTTGAGTGAAAGGTGAGAGAAAAAGAGATGCACGCTCCATCTGCTGTCCGATTAAACTATAAAAGTTGGTTGTTGCTGTTATTGTTTTTATTTTATTAGTCATACAACAATAAACAACAAGTATCCCATTCTTCCCACCCACCTCCTTGTCCCAGATGGAACCTTGATGTTCAGAAATTGTAATGACGTATTTATGTTAAAGTGGGGGAGGGGGGTTAGGGAAACTTTTGCTCCCAGTACATTTGTTTTCCTGCTGCCTAGATATCAAGTCTTTGACCTTGTCACACTAACCTGTGTGTGTTTTTATGTGTATTAAGGATGGGTTAATTAGTCCTTTTTGGTATCTGCCAATATCTCTTTTCCCCCAGACTTAAATTAAGTTCACCTTTCCGCAGCAACGTGCAATTAAAAATAATAATACCCCTAATAAATGCAGTTTTGCATGCAGTTTTGATGGCTGTATGCACTTTTGCAAGCACTTTTTTCCCTAGTAGAAAGCATTTTTGCATGTTCTTCCCAGTAATGTATGCTTGTTTATGCATGATTTCCCCTAAAGTATATGTTTTTGTCCATACTGTTCTATTGGAGAGCTGCATTACAAGATTCAGAGAAGTGCGAATTTCAAAGGACGGCTGAGTTTCGGTTCAAGTGTCAGTCCAAGTAAGAAGTGCAAATTAGGTAGTTTCTCATGGAAAGGCAACCCAAATCATATATCTCCCCTGTTCCTTGAGCATCTGCACACACACATATGATATATTCCTGAGAGGCCCACAGGCCTGGCTCTCTCAAATGCTATAATTCCGGGTACCTGCCTTCCTTTATGTGGCTTCTGTGAAACTAAATCCTACTCAGAGAGAGGGAAGCAGTGAGTTTTGTTGAGACCAATGTGGGATGCGGAAGAGTTTGCTCTGGCACCTTGGCTCCACCTGCTCCAGGGAAAGGTGGGGAGCAGTTTTCTGGAGCCTGTCATCCTTCCAACCATTGGGTCTAGACAAGGCACTGTTTCTGAGAACAGCTAGGAGACAGGTGTTAGGGGCCTGCTCCCCCAGAGTGAACCAAGGCCCTGTGCTCTGTAGATGCTGGACATATTCTTCCTTCAGCTATGTGTGCTAAGGGCTTTGGATTGGGCCCTGCTTCTGAGAAACCCCCAGAAATAAAAGATGTGTGGACTCCTTTCTTCTGCAGCTTTGAACATGTTGTTTGCTGGATATATCTTTCCCACCCCCACCCTCCACCCAAGGAAATGTGGGTTGCCATAATGCCTTGCACATCTGATAAAGTAGGGCTTTGACCCACAAAAACAACTTTTTGTTTCACATGAAGTGGGGGGGAAATGCACTCTGCTTAATGACAGTGAAGTGCTTTGACTAAGATTGCCAAAGTCTTCTCTCCCCGGCCCCCTCCCGTGTCCAGGCAAAAATTCAGCAAGGGGGGGGGGAAATAGTTTGACCGCTGCTGCAAATCCGTTCCTGGAAAACTGCAGAAATAGGTTCAAGTATTCAAAACCGTTCTGCCCACCACTTTGTCTCTGGCACACTTTGTTTTAGCGAAGATCCCTTAAGCTCAGCTTCCCCCAAACCTGAAGGCCTACCAGTGGCGGGGGGTGGGGCTGGAGTTGAATCACAGTAGCCATGCTGCCTGGTGGGAGTTGTGGTTTGGAACATCTGGAGGGCTCCAGGTTGTCAAATGCCACCCAAGGGCATGCTGGGAGTATGGGCATAAAACCATTCTTAGAACTCTTTTAACAAGCCAAGTGCTCTAAGAAGAAGATTCTGAACAAGGTAGGCTCATAAGAACTACAGCTCTTCAATGAAACGGAGGGCCGACCCTTTCATGAGGCAAATGGAGGCATCTGCCTCAAGGGGACAGATTTGAGGCAGCGAAAAGAAGCAAAAAATGGGGAGGATGAGTTTTTCAAATTGCTGGTTTGGATCTGTGTATTGGATTTGCCATCTCAGGCACCAGCATAACTTGAACAGATTCTGAAGCCATGGTGCTGGAATCTGATTGTGTGTGTGTGTGTTTATTGCAGAACAACTCAAAGATCCAGGCATACACCTGCCTCTTTGGGCGTAAGTCCAGCTGAAGTCAGCGAGGTGTCATTCTGAGTAGACATCCTTAGGGTCGGGCACAAGAGCCAATCCTTTGTTGAGCCCTTGTGCGATAAGACTTGGGCTTCAGCCCTCTCCCCCCCCCCTTGCGCCATGGTAAACTATGGTTTGTGCAGACCTGATTTTGGGCGCCACAGCAAATGATGGTTTGCTTAAACCAGGAAAGAAAGGCGAGAATTTGAGCACACAAGGAGAAGGCTGTTTGGCCAAGTACCTGGCCTTTGGCTGTTTTGGATTGGCTCAAACATTTGTCTGTTATGTCCTTTCCCCTTAAGTGTGGGATCTGGATGCCCTGCAGTGCATGATTCACATGGTTTTCTGCACTCGTGCTTCCACAGACCTTCAGGCATGTAAGCGCCTCTCCCAAGAGCACCTGGAGCCTCTTGAAAGCAAGGTCAGGAACTTCTCTGGCTGGAGTTTCCAAAGATGCCCAGCCAAGCCAACAAAATCATCTGAAAATGGGACTGTGATGGGGGATAGAGTTTTGCCAGCTGTGATTGGGGAGAAATCCGCCTCTGCTTGCACATGTGTGCTTGTGCCTGCTGTTCCTTTAAGGCGAGAGTGGCGAGGGTGCTGTGCACCGGTGCCAGCTTTCATTCAGAAGCGCCGCCGCTGCCTCCTCCCCACCCCACCCCCCCTTCGGAAAGTTTCCTGCCGAATTGTTATGTGTGATCCGATCTGAAAGTTACTCTCTAAGCTTCTTGTCACATTTTGACTTAATGAAGTGCAACTGAAGAGGGAATTGGGGTTCATCACGCCAGTCTCTCTCTACTCCCTTGTTGTCAGAAAACAGGGGCGGTTGGGGACCGTAATGCAACGCTGAAAGTCGTTATCATTCCGGTCAGTCTGTTTAACACAAAATTAAACAAAGAACTAATTAGTGCCTCATGAATTAATAAATGCGCAGTTGCTGGGGAGGAAGAAGAGCGGGGGGTGGGTGGGAGAAGGTTGTTGGAGAAAAGATATTGGAAAAAGTCAAATTAGGAGGTGGCAGGATTGGAAGAGGGGTGAGAGGAAGGCCGAAAGTCCACTTAGGCAAAAATAAAAGTTTTGTACTCCTCGTTGAGGCTGTTCTGAGCAATGCAACTGAGACCAGGGAAGCGACTTGGCTCTGACAAGGGTCTGGTGAGCTGGAGCTGGGTTCCAGAGAAGGAATAAATATTTATGCAGAAAGGACTCTGCTTCCAGCCCATGGTGGCTTCTGGAGTCAAGAGTGAGGACTTCGCAACTGCGGTTTTGCAATGCACCTTGCCTTCCGAGGTGGTTTCAGAAGATACACAGGGCGTGGTTCTGGTTCAGAACACAGAAATTCAGCACCCTCAAATTCTAGAGCTTGCTTAAAAGAAGACCAAGTTTCTAGTCCTTAAGACTGCAGAGACAAATTTGAAAGTGTTTTCTTAGGGCAGACACAGCCCTGTGGTTGTAATACCTTCATTTTCCTATCAAGGCTATTTTCTTCCTCTCTTAAGACTCTTCCATCAGCTTCATAAAATCACGGAGTTTGCAGCAATAACAGAACCCAGGCTAAAAGCTGGTTCTGTTACTTCTTTCTTTTTTCAAAACAGAGTTTGAGCATTGATGTGGAAGACATCTCCCTCTGCCCCCCAACATGGCGAGGAGTTGGCCTTGCTTATGCACTGGGTGCTTTGTGCATATGCTCAGAGGCACTCCTTCCTAGTATTGCTGCTTTGAGCATTCCACATCTGAGGCCTAAACTTGGAGGCGCAAGTACCAAGGAGATAATAACCGTACTAGCAAAAGCAGTAATGTATTGTCACAATATAATTGGGGAAATGCAACATTACAGTTTTCATTATTACAGTTATTAGCTTCTCAGTATATTTTTGAGGGTTGGATTTCTCGCGCCTCCAGTTTTCTTATTGTGGTTCCATCCCCTTTGGGGGGGGGCGAAGAGGGGGATGAGTGTTTGAGGCTTAGCGTTGGAAGGAGTTCCTGGAGCTTGAGTGTTGAATTCTACCTGTAAAATATGTGTAACAGCAGGCCTACCCACCTCACAGGGTTGTTGCCTGAAGGGAACACAGTGAAGTATTCAACAAAGTATTATTATTATTATTATTATTATTATTATTATTATTTATTATTTATTGTTATCTATTAAATTTGTATGCCGCCCTTCATCCAATGATCTCAGGGCAATTCACAGCAAAAAAATGCAAGTTACAAACACAAAATACGTAATAAAAACGGGCACAGAAATGAAACAATAACTCCACCACCCGATTCCAGTTAGTGAGTAGTCAGGGGAGGAAAGACCTGAAGCAGCAGAGAAGTGTGTGGGGCAGAACAACAGGCTGTATTAAAGGCAGGCGACCCCTAACCTGACTTTTAAGTTTTAACTGCCCCAGAAGTTATATACACAACTTTCCTGCACGCTCTCTCACACTCTCTTAGGTAGCTTAAACTGTGTCTTCTCTGGGGGGCCCCATCCCATTGCTTTTGTGCCCACCATACGGTAAAACACCCCCAGACTTTAACATTTCTCCCTTTCCAAAGGAGCACGGGATGCATTTCCTTAAGAGAACTTGAGTCTGCCACAATTGCAGTTTTTAATCCCCGATTAACATTGCCCCAGAAAGGGACAGACACATGCGTTTCTCTCTCTCTCTCTCCCACCCACCCAGCCATCCCTCCTCTGGGTTCTTTTTTTCTGTTTTGGAGTGGGGGTGGGAGTTGCAGCCTCCCCCTTTCTGAAGCATTAATTGAGGGTGCCCGGTGGTGCGTCGGCAGAGGAGGTTTGGCTGGGAGCCCTTGTTGCGTGGAACGGTTTTCTGTTTGTTTGTTTTTTGTTCGCCCTGCCGCCCACCCTGGCTTCTGAGCTGTGCCCTGCCCTGCAGATACGGAGCGGATCCTGGCTTCCGAGGCTGTCTCATTGTCAGGCAGAGCTGGGGGAGGAGGAGGAGAGTCCATCCTTAAGAGGACATGTCAAGTACAATTAGCGTTATCTGTCTAAATATGTGCTGGGAACACAGAATACAAGCGTAGGCCTGGGTGGCTTTAATGGAGACATATGCAAGGTCAGACCGCCTCATGCAATCCCCCAATCTGATTTGGGGGGATTACACATTCTAAGTAAATTGGCGTTATTCCTCTTGCATCATTGATAAGCCGCGGCCAAAATAATGGAGGGGTGGGAGGGGGGAGAAGGGGGCTGCCGGGCCATTTAAAACAAAAAACACCCACCCTGTCTAGCATGGGGTGGGCGGTTGCGGGGAGAAAGACGGCTGCTTGCAGGCAGGGATAGAGAGGGAAGAGGCGAGAGTCAAAGACGGAGCAGAGGGGAGAGGAAGGGAGGAAAGAGATGTAAAGGCAGCTTCACCAGCACCAGAATTTGCTTTCCAAAGGGTTGGGGCTTTTCCCCCAAAGACGTGAAGTTGTGAAGCAGGTGGTGATGGTACCTCTGCTCACGTGCAGAGTACTTTCCCCTTACCTCTAACTTGCTATGCCACCTGCTCTCTGATGCTTTAGCTGAGCTTACAGGGCAACACTATTGGGGCCGGGGAATGCTTTTCCTGGAGGGAAAGTCTAACTGACCACAATGGCTGCGCTGTGTCTCCGAGGCAGTAATCCTTTTGAATGCCAGTTGCCAGAAACAGCAGGAAGGTTCCCCACAGGCGTCTGGGTGGTCACTGTGAGGACAGGGTGCTGGACTGGATGGGACCCCTGTCCCATCCCCTTCCCCCAACAATAAAACCTTTCACACCCGCTTTCGTCATGAGCAAGGCCAAAACTGAGCGCCCCAAATTTGATCTTCTCAATTTTTCACCCCCTCTGCTTGGCACCCAGGGTGGTGTGTGTGATCAAAATGTCTTTGGTCATCCCTGCTTTTCTGGCACAGAGGTATGTTGAGTATCCACTAAAAACTACCCCACCTTCCAAAATAGTAGAGAAACCACTACCCTCAGCCTCTCCTCCCTGTACCTCCCCACCATTCCTGCCCCAAATTATTTTGTCACCTAGGTGAGAGGGAGGAGTTTGAGCCTTTCTTGGTCCAAGCTCAGCTGGTAGAGCATGAGGCTCTTAATCTCAGGGACATAGGTTCAAGCCCCATGTTGAGCAAACCGCTCTGCATTGCAGGGGGCTGGACTAGATGATCCTTGGGGTCCCTTCTGACTCTACAATTCTGATTCTATCCTGCTGTGCAGAATATAGAGCTTTGCCCTGCAAAAGGAGTGTGACAGGCCCACGCCAAGCCAAGCCACACACTGTTCTCTGCCAGGGCAGAGTCATCCCAAGCCATGTCAAATGAGCTGGTTGGAGGATACAATATGGAACGGGGGGGGGGGGAGTACATAGCTCCCCGCTGTCGATGGGAGTAGGAAACCTGCTACCAGCTGCTTTCTTTACCAGCTGGTTCTATCATCTCTGTCTCTCCCCTGCCCCCTGCCAAGTATAGGGAGACCCCCATCCGGAAGTCTCACAATATTGCCTTCTTTTTTCTTCCTTCGGCTCTGTCACACTTTTGGAACATATGGCTTTAAATAATTCAATTTACTTTGCGTGGTGCTTTTGTTTGGTTTCCCCCCTCCCCTGCAACTGTTGTTGTTTTTCTACATATTTCTTCGCCCTCCCCTCTCCCTCCAGTTTTTACTTGAGTATGCTCAAGTTTAGCCCATGCGCAGAAGGGGGAATGACACTCAATCTCTACGTTGCTCAGAACAGAGAAGATAGGAAGCTGCCTCATACGGAATCAGACCGACGGTCCATCTTGCTCAGTAATTATTGCCAGTAGTAGTATTTTATTTACACGCCACCCATCTGACTGGGTTGCCCCAGTCACTCAGTCTTGCCTACACTGACTGGCAGAAGCTCTCCAGGGCTTCAGGCAGGGAGGCTGCCCCAGACCTACCTGGAGATGCCATTGGGAATTGAACCTGAGAGCATCTGCATGCAAAGCAGATTCTCTAACCGCTGAGCTACAGCTCTTCCCCATGTTGCGAAGGTCCTACTGCAATGAAGGTTTGCAAGAGCACTCCTGATGGATACAGAGCAGAGTGGAAAAGGGAGGAGGTGGCCAGAACGGAGGGATTTCCTTCTCCCCACCCCATCTGTCATTTCAAACTGTGGCAACTTACCCCCACATTAAGTTCAGGAGTCAGTGCTCCTGTTGCACACTGCTTGTGCTCCCACGTCAGTGGTGAGTACGCTACAGCTCTTCCTCTTTGTGCAGCAACCCTAGTGGCGATCCCATTATTCCCTTGCACCAACTAAGGGGTCTGTGTGGAACATGGTGCCTTTTAAAAGCAAAGGGTTGTGTGCTACTGAGTTCCGCTCAGAGCAGAGCCGTTGAAATTAACGGACCTAAGTTAGCCATGCTTAGTAACTTCCACGAGGCAACTCCAATCAGGACTTGCATTGGATACAACCAAAGGGTTGAAATTCAAAGTTGTACAGGTTTTGTTTTCTTTTTTCTACTTCTGTGCCACTTAATATATTTAAAAATATCTCTGAGCTGCGTACAAAAAAGAACCGACAGCAGGTTAAGTAAAATAATGCAAAAATGCACGGTTACATATAAAAATGTTACATTAATACAAAGTTACTAATATAGAGAGATCAATATCAAGTCATTTTCCTTCTGACACACCCTCCGGGTCCAAACAAACACTTAGCTCACCGCAAAAGTCTAACAATGAGAAGAGTTCCTGGGAACTGTGGATTTCACCCAAGTCTCTCACTTGCTTTTTTATGAGTAGGCCCAAAGTGGCTGGTACTTCCTCAGGCTTTCCACAGCTGTGTTCTCCCAATTCAGCAGCACTCTCTACACCCTGCTCCAGATGCAAGTGGTCTAGAGAATGAGAAAGGGTTCCACCTCCACTCACAGCTCTTTCTTCACCCAGTGTGGTGTAGTGGTTAAGAGTAGTGGACTCGTAATCTGGTGAACCGGGTTTGCATCTCCACTCCTCCACATGCAGCTGCTGGGTGACCTTGGGCTAGTCTCTCAGCCCCACTCACCTCACAGAGTGTATGTTGTAGGAAAGGAAGGGAAAGGAGAATATTAGCTGCTTTGAGACTCCTTCGGGTAGTGATAAAGCGGGATACCAAATCCAAACTCCTCCTCCTCCTCCTCCTCTTCTTCTTCTTCCTTTGTCCTCTCCTCCTCCTCCAGCTGCTATTCCATTCATTCCCCCCTCTCCTGCCCCCATTCGCTGTTGTGGGAGCCAATTGCGAGGGCTGCAGAGTGGGGAACACCCTGCCATGCAAGTGCTAGTCCTTGTACCTGGCCTCCGCTGATGGGGTTGGTTAGGTGAATCCCTCCCAAAGTTTCTAGTCCCTATGAACTTTGATGGGTGCATCCTGTTTCTGATTGAAGGATGCCTTTGGGGTTGAGGCCACCGGCAGGCAACAGAGATGCAAGGGTAGAGTGTCTTTGCCCTTCTGCCTTCTCTGCTTGTTTGCCCCAAACGCAGCTTTCAAATAAGAACCAGAATAAAGACTGTGTGCTGCTCCAGCAAGAACATCTGAAGTGGGCACTCAGCTCCTTCTGCCCAGGAGAACCGCTGTATTCATACCTTATTTATAATAAATATGCATATTATCTCACCTTTCTCTGCAAAGCAAATTCAAGACAACATACAACCGGGGGGGGGGGCTTTTAAAAGCACAATGATACAACCATAAAATACAATGAAAGAGCAGATCATTAAAATGAGGGAGGGTCAACAGAACAATAAAATGGCAGAACCTAAAATTTTTTAACTTTTTAAAAAGCTACTCAAATTCTGTGCGTGCCAGATGACTTGACTGTGAACTACCTGTGGATCTCCCAGCAATAATAATATTAACACTAAATTGCCACTGGTAAAGTCAAAGACCAGAGTGGGGAGGGGGACGCCTACTGCAATGGTAAACCCACTCATTTTCCTTTGCCTCGGTGTATATAATGCTAGCAGTAGTAACCTCTATCTCATTTTTCCCTCCTCAGGATGAAGTGACTTCACAGCTTTAAAATAAACCCAATAGCGGAATCTGATTCCTGGTCATCGAAAGGTAGGAGAGACCGCCAAGACCACAAATGGGTATGTCCGCCCACGCGGGTTCTTTTTTTCCTACCTTTCTGTGTCTCTGTGGCAATTTGTTGCTCCCGTCCATGTGGCTGGTCTTGTCTGTGTGTTTTATGCCTAGTTTGTTAGCAAAAGAGTCACAGTTAGCGACGCAGGGAAGTGTCAGGCGCTGGCGCACCCCCTGCAAGGTGTGTTGCCTCCACCTTCTCCAGCATAAATGGATGGTGGACCAATGGTCTGAATGGTAGACAGGTCAAAGGTCTAAATCAGAACAAGGCAGCTTCTTCTGTTTACAGGTGGCTCAATGTGGCAGAACAACCATCTGTTGCTCAGCGGAAGCATAATATGCTTCTGTTCATGCTCCACATCCATGCCAAAGTGAGCTTTCTCACGGGAAGGGAAATGTGAAAAACGCCATCCGCACAATCACCATCCAGGTCAAGAAAAGCACTGTGCAAGGGGGGGGGGGTGTCATACAACTCTTGAGGTCAAAACATTTGTCACTGAAACATTAGTTTCCTAACAAATTGTCAGGGAACGGCAGTGTGGAAATCTGGGTGCTTTGGAATTGTCACCTGTCCAAATAATCGCTGTCCCCCTTTTGTCATTCTTCCCTTCCTCCGCCCTCCCCCAAGTTCCATTTTCTAAAAGTGGCCAATGCCAAATTTCACACTTGGTTCTCATAAAGGGAGCTAGTAACTGTGAGACTGGACAGTAGCACTTTTGGTTCTGCTGGTGGTGGGAAGCAGCTTGCATCGTCATATACTCCTGCACGGGAAGGGAGGGGGGAGAAATGATGCACATTCACACAAAAACAGTTTGGGGAAAAGCGAAGGAATATGAATATGGCATCGCTTTCCATTCCACACTGTAGTCACTACATGCAGCACTGTTTCTTTTCCGCTGCAGTTTGTCTTCCACCAAAAAGAACATTTGTCTTGTAGTCCGTTGTGGGAAGATTATGTAATTTAAGTAATTTATGTAATTAGTTATGTAACTGGCCTAAGTTTCATCGTCTTTACATTGTTCCACGCCATTCGTATCAGTGCAAAGGAAAGACTTTGAAAATTTGGGAGCTGAGGGGACGAAATCAGTTACAGTTTTGGGGGATGGAACGCAGCAACAATAAATGAATACCAATAGTATTTGATGAATTGATTTTCATTCCCAGGACGAATAAGCGAACTCTGCAATTCCCATTCCCCTTTTCAGCAGAATGCTCTGACGTCCCTATTTGCAAGAACTGCCAACTTTGTAATCACTCTGCAAACTTTATTTGCAACGCATCCTGAAATTGAACACACAAGGCAACTGAGGCCTACTGAGGTTTTCCCAGATGGCATTACCTTCTTGGTCTGCCCTCTACTCTAGCCAGGTGCCAGCAGAGCGAGTGCCTCCCCCCACTTCTCTCCGAACTGAGCATCTCAGGAGAGCTGGGCCCCGCAGTGTCAGAGGTGACCGGTGGAAGGCCAATGTTATGTAAATATTTCTGCTGCAACATGGTGAGGAATGAGAGCCAGCCTTACACATCCATCCATCATCGACGGGATGGGCCTCTCTGGAGCCAGCGGGGTTTGTATGGAAGTGGCTGGCAGGGGAAGGGGGGGAGACACAGACAGAGGCAGCAAGTGCCCCCGCTCATAAACTGTTTGTTTTCCTTTTTGTCCCTTTTGGTTTCGGGGCACCCCACTGGGCACCCGACTCTTTACTTTGTCTGCACAACCTCTCCACCCACCCGCTTGGCCCTTCGCTCCACACGCACCCCCTACTTCTCCCTCTCAAATAAGATCTCTCCAGGTTTTTTTGCATTTCGGCTTCTCTCTTTCCAACTTCAAAGGTGCCCCTTCATTGTCTTGGAATCGGCAGGCAGTGGCCCTGAAATGCGATCACAGCCAGGCACGGTGTAGGTCACCCCCTGAGCACCCTGCCTCGAGCCTTCAAAGGGATGGGCAGATGCTTCCCTTTGCATGCTTCACAACCCTGGTTACAGCTCTTTCCTCCTCCCTCCCTCCCTCTCTGGCCTCCATGCCCCCCTTGCTGCATCGCTCTGTCACCACAGCTCAGTTCTCAGAGCATCTGCTTTGCGTGCAGAAGGTCCCCTTCGGCTAGGAGAGACCCCAGTCTGAAATCCTGGAGAGCTACTGCCAGTCAGTTTAGACAGTGCTGAGCTCAATGGACCAAGGGGTCCAACTCAGGACAAGGCAACTTCCTATATTTGTAGAACAGACTGTACCACTTCATTCTGCAGGTGGGACATACCATTTGGGGGAGGGGTGTAGCTCAGTGGTAGAGAGCCTCCTTTGTATGCAGAAAATCTCAGGTTCCATCCTTGGTGTCCCCAAGAGGGGCTGGGAGTCCACATGGCTAGCTGCACCAAAGGTCTGGCTCAGGATACAGCAGCTTCCTCTGCTCTCTTGCCCTGCCTGGAGACGCTGGCCTCCTGGTCCTGCCAGTAGCACAGTTTGGCACTAAACTGGATGTGAGGGAGGTGGCACTCCACAATGAACAGGTGAGAGGTTGTGTTCTGCCCCCTGTTTTTCTAGCCCCCACCTCTTGCTGGTTTTTCTCTCTCTCCCTCCCCCCAGCCTCCAGTGAACCAAGATCTCCACACTTGGCATCTCAGGTGATTTGAGATGTCTCCACTAGGACTGAGGAGCAGGAGTGCATCTACTATGAAACAAATGAAGTTTAAGCCTCAGGGCCCCTAATCCCAGAGGGGCCCCAGAAGTGACTTTAGTCCCCATTGCTTATTTTTTTTTAGGTCAGTAGACCCAATTTGAGTTGCACTACTCAAAAACTATAAGGCGTAGGAAATCTTTATTCACACCAGTGACTTTGACATATGAGATAATCCAGTATAGCAATTTTAATCAAAATCTTGAGTTGTAGTAGTTATTTTTCTTAAAAAATAAATAAAATTGTGGTGATCTGTCATGGAACAACCCCATTGAAGAAGATAACAAGGGTTACCCATACCTTGTTGTGGGTTGCGTGGGGGACCCTATAACACTTCAAAATGTAGGTCTGCCCCTCAAAATGTAGGTCTGCCCCTGCCAAGGAGCCCTGGAGAGCTTGCCTACAACTGAGTAGGGAGCGTAAGGAAGGGTGTAGTGGGGAGTTTTGGAGCCATAATTTGTCTTGAGGGGTCAGTGTTGCAGACTCCCTGGCCTCAGCCCATGAGCAGCCCAGAGCAGCGGCAGTGGGTGGGTGGCGAGTAAAAGATGGCTTGGACTTTGCGTTGGGTGTCAAGTGCAAACTCCTCAGCCCTGCTCAGAGTTGGGAAAGCCATTTCAGATCTCCAGGGGCCGTTTGAGCCCCTCCCTAAGGATGGGGTCAGGATTCCTCAGCCTCCCTCGCCCGTGGCAGAAAAAGCTCATCAGGAAATTAGCCTTCTCCCGTTCCCTTCCCAGCCAACCACCCCTCTATGTTTTCATTGGCTTCTTCACAATAAATTCAGAGCAACTTCCTTGTTGCAGTCACTAGACAGTTTCTTAAGGTACCTCACCTTAAGTGTGTGCTTGTGTGCAGGGGGATATCTCTTTGCCCCCCCCCCAGTCATAATTGGTTACATTTTTGTTTTCTCATAGCCTTCACGAGGCTCCTGGCCAACTGTTGGCTTGTCCCTGCAGCCTCATCAGGGAGGGCAAGACACCTCTGCTCCCCAACAACGCCTGCACCATTTTCTGAACTCATTCCTGGGTTTTATCTTCAAGAGTCATTTGTTCCTCTTCCTCTGCCCCGACTTCTGTGGAGCCCAAGAAATGCCTCATGCATGCAAGAGTGCTTGTGCAGCTTTTGAAGAAATGCAGGAGTGCCTGCGTAGCTTTTGAAGAACGAGTACAAATAATGAATGAATGAGCACCACAATCATCCCACCGCCCTTTTCGTTGGCCTTCTATTTTATTATTCACTCGTCCTCTGAAGGCTCTGCTCCCCCGTTTCTGCCACGTACCTCTCCTGGGTCTTATTTGACAGCAGCATACAGAGAATGTTTTGCCAGAATGGCACCTTATTGCACTGAACCAACAATAGCGCAACTCTTAACACCAAGAGCGAAATGCAAAGGTGTTGCGTAGTGAATCGTAGAATAGTCCAACCTCCTGCAACGCCGGAATCTTTTCCCCAATGTGGTGCTCGAACCCACAGCCCTAAGATTAAGAGTCTCGTGCTCTGCCAACAAAGCTATGCCAGATATTCCCCCTGCCCTCAACTGGAGAGCCCTTTGAGTCTCCCTCTCTCCCTCTCTTTCTTTTTCATCTACTCGGAAGCCTTCCTTTACTTCCCTGTCACCCTAATTGATTGCATTAACCTTTCAGCGTATTGGATTTCTCCGGCATCATGCAGAGAGATCTGTGCAATATGCTTATAATCTGGGCCGTAATGGACAGGGAGCAGTCGACAAACCTCCTTTGCCAACAGGTTCCCTGACAGATTGGCTTTCCGAAAACGAGTGGCCGGTGGGGGTGGAGTGGGGGCAGGGGGTTGGTTTGAGGCACGATGGAAAGGGCACGACATGAGTATCATTTGCACCTCTGGGTGTGAGGGTTGTTTTTTTTGGGGGGGGGGGTTGATGTATAAATGCAAAGCAGCCCTGGAAGTGCTGAGTATTATGATGGCTAAGTCCACCTTATTTATACGGCCAGGTCTTCATGAGCAAAATTTTCAGCGGGCATATTTATAAACGTAGAAAATTATGAATGGTGTTGAAGCATGTCTGGGACAGGGGGGCTTTTCTCAGTCTCACATAACACTAAAACTCAAGATGGAATCAGTTGGTGGTCTAGACACAGGGCTGGCAAAAGGAAGGGCTGCTTGCAGCAGAGATGTGACGGTGGACAGTGTCTTCTAGTGGTTAGTGCATCAGAGTAGGATCAGGGGGACCCAGGTTCAAATCTCTCCTTGGCCATGAAGCTTGCTGGGTGACCCCAATCCAGTCTACTATCTTGCAGTCTTAGCTGCCTTATAGGGCTGCCATGAAGATACAATTGGTTTGGGGAGAACTTTTCATTCCAGTTTGAGGTCTTACAGAGGAAAGGCAAGATAATAAATGCAATAAATGGCCACCTGCTTAGCTTGCATACACACCGTGCATTTGAAGTGCATTGAAAGCAACCTGCTTACTGCAGATTTTCCTGAGAACTGTTATTTGCCCCTAAAAGGTAAAGGGACCCCTGACCATTAGGTCCAGTCGTGGCCGTCTCTGGGGTTGCAGCGCTCATCTCGCTTTACTGGCCAAGGGAGCAGGCGTACAGCTTCCGGGTCATGTGGCCAGCAGGACTAAGCCACTTCTGGTGAACCAGAGCAGTGCACGGAAACGCCGTTTACCTTCCCGCTGGAGCGGTACCTATTTATTTACTTGCACTTTGACGTGCTTTCGAACTGCTAGGTTGGCAGGAGCGGGGACCGAGCAACGGGAGCTCACCCCATCGCGGGGATTTGAACCGCTGACCTTCCGATCGGCAAGTCATAGGCTCTGTGGTTTAACCCACAGTACCACCCACTTCCCTATATATTTGCCCCTTACAGAGCAACAATTCCCAGCATCCTTAAACTACAGTTCCCAGGATTCTTTGTGGGAAGGCATGTGCTGTAAATATGGTGTGCATGCAGCTTCAGCTGCTGTTTTATTTAAATGGTCATAGAAACCAATCAGCCCATTCATGACAGCTCACATATAATTGCTGAGCAGAGCCTCCATGTTCAGCTGCACTCTACCTCTGACAGCCGGATACTGGCAATGAACAACAGGAAAAGGCCTTGCTCTTCCTGTTATTACTCAGGAGGGTCACTGTATGGCAGGATTCTGGATGCTCTTCTTTGCCTCAAGCATCTAATTGTTCTTTTGAAAGGGTCTGTTAAAACCAAAGCAACCAATTGCGGGAACTTGCCCAGAGCTGGCTTCTATTGCTTTTTTAAAAAAAATGCAGGTGGAGCCTAGAGCGTAAACCGAAACTGGAGCAAAAGCAGGCAGCCAAGCTGATCATTCCGTCATGTTTTTGGTCTGGGGGGCTGGGAAGCGTGGAGGGGCTTGGGCAGCTCATACGGGGTTTGTTTCCCTGTTAAATCCAGGTCCCCTTTACTACTGTGGAGACTCTAAAGTGTGCTTGCACTTGTGTCTGCAAGGGCTGCCTAAACTCATCTTTAGAGACTGCCCTAACAGCTCACGACGGTGGTGAGGATGAGAATGTTTCCTGGCACCAATAGATAGATATTTTATTGACAATGTTTTAAAACGTATAAAAGAGTAACTGGAAGCCCATATGATGGTAAATTTGCCAAGATCTTCCGTAAATGCGAGGGTAGCTTTTCTCTTTATATATAAAACGTCTCTTCCCCAACCTGGGATGGGATGTTCGACTGAGCAGGGGACATTCTGGGAAGAGGAGTCTGTGGACGGAATCACCTTGAAGCATTACCCTGGGCAAAACTCTGTGATGGGCAAAATTTTGAGGAGCACAGAGTTGAGGCTTGTGGCGTCATTCATTCATTCATTGCATTTATATCCCACCTTTTTCTCCATGGTATACATGATTCTTCCCCCGTTTTCATTTGTTCCACACAACAATCCTGAAAAATAGGTTAGGCTGAGAGGTTGTGACTGGCTCAGTGAGAGCTCCATGGCAGAGTGGGGATTTGAACCATGGTCTCCCAAATCGTAGTCCAGCACTCTAACCACTGCACAACACTACCTCAGAGATTACATATTTCATTTTGGAGAGGGCTTCTCTCCAGTGGAGAAGCAAAACCTTCACTTGCACGATACATTTTTGGTGTGTGCGTTGGTACCAAAGCTTGACACCATCTTGCCTACCGGAAGTGGGTGACGAGCGTTCAAAAGAAGCGGTGTGTGTTGGTGTGTGTTAGAGAGGATGAGAGTTCACTGAGATGAAGCAAAGGAGGGAAGAATGGAAAAGAGGTATTCAAAGAAGACGGCAGCACCTCTGAATGGAAGAGTAAACAGGCGCTGGGCGGCATTAAGTTAATTGATTGCTCTGCAACAGGCGGAACACTGTGTTATTCTGTCGCCGTGGCAACAACCCCCCAAAATTGTCAGCCTGTTCGGATGAAGTGAAGCGAGACATTGTCTAATTTGCGGTGATCTGGGTGTTTGTTTTTCCTTCTGAGGGGGCGGGGATCCATTGATCTGTTGTTTGCTCAAAACTCTCGCTCTAGTTCTTTTCTCTTTTCTTTTTTTAGAATAATCATCATAATAACATTTTCTTTATTAAAAAAAAAAATCAGAGGTGGTTGGAAGCAGGGGGGTGGAAATGTTGATTGTTTCCTCAAGTTACCTTGGTTTCGTCACATGGGCTGCAGAGGTGAAAAACAAAAAAAGTCATCTCCTTGCTTAACCTCACCAGGGAGGGAATTAGGAGCGTTGCTGAAACTGGGAGTTGATTCATATCTTCCTCATGGAAGCCATGCAAAATTTCAGCTTAGCGATCCAAAACATCTTGTTTTCTTTGCCAGGGCAGGAGTTGGATGGGTGGGAATTAAAAGAAAGCAATATCCAACATGTTCTTTAAAAGAAAAAAGAAAACCTTTCCGGAACAATTTTAATTTAACAATTCAGTATTTATTTGCCAGCTGAGTTCCAAGTGCTGTATAAAAGATTGATCCAGAGCAACTTCTGCTTCCAGGTTATATAGTCTATACCATCTTATAAGACCCTTTCTATTGTCCCCACCAACTGAAAGTGTTGGAAACTCAGATCTATAAGCTAATGGCCAAATTGCACCTTAAGCCTAGGTTACAGTCGCCACAACGGACTGTCTAGGTGCTTTTTTTGCAGTGAGATGGTGATGGTGATTCATTTCACTTACACACCGCTTTATATTGTAAAGAAAAAAATATCAGAGTGGTTTACAACACATTAAAACATCAAGTAAAAGAATCCAGACTAAAACAAATGCAAGTGTCAAGGAAAATATTTCAGATCCTTCTCTAAGTGACATTTTGCTTTCCCCATATTTACTTACCAGCTTAATTTATAGAGCTGCCCCATTGCAGAAGTACTCTAAGAAACCAGTGTGGAGTAGTGGTTAAGGAGTGTCAAACTAGGACTTGGGAGATCAGGGTTCAAATCCCCACTCAGCCAAGAAGCTCACTGGGTGAACTTTAGCCAGTCACAGCCTCTTAAACTACCTCACAGTGTTGTTGTAAGGATTAACTGAGGGGGTGTACTCCTTGGGGGGCTATAAAAAGGGGGGGAAAGCTCTTCTGCTGACGTGCTTAAGAAGGCTGGAGGTACCAACCAAATGGAGATATCAGTCGCTGACCTGGCATCCAGAGACGTGGTCGCAATTGGACCCACACCAGTCGCAAAATGCGCCTAGAGCTTGGGGGATTTTGAGCGCTGGTTGGGGACAAGAAGAAGCTGAGCAGCCTAACTCTTTAGAAGGAGAAGTCAGTGGTTATTCATTTTCATTTATTCCAATAACATATATTCACCTGCCAAAAGGCACTCTAGGCAGACGTAACACGGCTTACTGACACATCATGAATAAAAGAGTACGGTGTGGCAGGAAAGCAAAATCACAGGAAAGCAAAATCTCGGGTTCTTTACCACCATCATCCTTGCTCTCACTTCACAGTGACTCGGTGGCCCGGTTAGCATTTAACACAAAGCCGTGGTTAGCCAAACCATGATTTGTCTATCACTCAGCTGATTCAACAAAACCATGCCTTGATTCTCCAAAGTTTGGTTTCATTTTCCAGCTGCTTCTGCCTTTGGAGCTTGGCTAGTGGCTATGGTGGGTTGGCCAAGCAAGCCATGCTTAAGGAAGGCTGCTCATATAAATCAAGCCAAGGTTCATAAAGCAACAACAAAAACTTGGCTTCAGATCATGGTTTGTTGGCAGTAAACAAACCATAGTTCAGGCACAAGGCAAGGGTGACCCACAATGCTATGCCGTGGTTTAATTCACCACAGTTTATTAAACCCTGGATCAGTGTGTGAAGAGAGGGTCTTTAAATATTCCCATTTTACAGGATGGTAGAACGGAGACTGAGAGAAGGTTCCCACACAAAGACCACACAGTGGACATTTAGCAGAAAGACCTGAGGCTTATATCCAGATCTCCCATTTCATGGGCCTACAGTGAATCAAGTAGACAACAGCCAAATCTCCCCTTGCTCTCCCCATGAACCTGACCCTGCCCTTAGAGCACATGGTTGACTGTGGAGTATTGGTCTCCAAAGTGGAGCTATCATTTATTTTTTTGTCTGGATCATAATACACTGGTGCCTATAAGCCGGAGAGGAATATGGCATGGGGAGGAACCCATTTATCCCCTGGATTCCTTGTTCTTCCTCTTCTCCTTTCTTCTGAATGTATTTCCTCTTCCATACTTCTTCCCTTTCCTCCTTTTCTGCCCCTTCCCTTGTTCATCATACGTTCCTCTAGATATCAGATCCTATGATCTAGGAAAACACACACGTGCACACACACACACACACACACACACACACACACACACACACACAATCTAGCTGAGATTCCTGTATTGCAGGGGGTTGGACTGGATGACCTTCGGGGCCCCTCCCAACTCTACAGTTATGTTATTCCTTTTTTTCACCCTCTCCCACTCAGCTGTTGCATGAACTTCAATGGGGGTTAGTTACCTTGCAGGATTCAGGTTTGGTGGCGGTGGTGGTGAGTTGGGGCAGCATCTGGTGCTAAACATCATCTCCCCACCGAATCTCAGAATGGAGTGTGTTTTCCTGGGGGCGCTACAGTTCTGCGGGTATGATGCACATTTGTGTTACGTGTGCGTTGTGTGTGTGTTTTCGAAAAAAGAGCAAACTGTTTGACTGGCAGAAGCAGCAGTTGAAACGAGGTGGTTATTGGCGTCAGGAAAAGCTAAATAACCCTGTAACTGGTATGAAGGTGAATTCATGGTCTGGTGAGCACTGAAAATATGAGAGTTCTCTAGACAGGCAGCGTGGAGCAGGAAATAACAGTGCAGAAGCTTCGGAGGAAGCCTGGATAGCCAAGGGCAGGGCATCAGGACAAGAGGGGTGTAAGCAGGGTGGCACATTTTTATATTGCCTGGAGCGAAATTCAGAAATCTGATCAACCTCATTTTTTAAAAAAAGGAAGGAAGGAAGGAGCAGCAAGTTGCTAGTTCTCAGGTTTCTGGAGAACAGCTTGAAAACATCTCCAGTGGGGATGGAGGGGACGTTGTTTGGTTCAGTTTGCATTTAAAGGTTTATGCTTTCTGAGACAATACGGCCGCCAACCAAAACACAGCCAAATTTGCACTTTCCAAATTTTGCAATGTGGTTTTCTGGCCAAGTAATGTGCACAAAAATGCACATACTAGGGTAAAATGTGTCTAGAAATTCGCGTTTTAGTGAAAATAATTTAGAAAAATGTGTTATATTAGTGAAAACCAGGCTCATAAGTTGATGTGGAGAACTGAAGCAAATACAATCAGAAAAAGGAGAAAGTGAGAGAAAACTGAAATTAACAAATTCTCCCATCTTTAGTCTCTGGGCCTGGCCTTTTCGCCTGTGCTGCCCTTCCTTTTTGCCAGGAAATTTCCAAGAAAGCAAACTGTGGAAATAAACAAAGCAAAACTGTTTGCAGGTATTACTCCTACGCAGATGCAATCTCCTTGCAGGGAAGGAGAAACAGATTTTAAAAAGAGAGGAGAAAGCCCATGCTTCGCCTTTGTATATATGATACACAGCCACAAGAGGCTTTTATCTCTGCCACGAACACATGGATCAGGGCTGCTGCTGGCAGCCATATAAAATTATAGGGTGACACTTTGTACCTGATGGTATAGGGAGTTTCCCCTGCAAGGGGATTCTATCAGGGCAAGTAGTGGGAGGGGAGGAAGAACACATGAAACAGCCTTTCATTGGCATCAGTAATGCTGGTGTGTTTTTCTCCAGAGTGGCTGCAAAGTGCATGAAACCCTTTGAACAATGGATCGGGGGCTATAGTAGGAACAAAGTGTATTTTGGGGAAAGGGGGCATGCTTTGCCCCCAACGTTAGATTTCTGAAAGATTAGGTTAGACGTTAGATTTCTGGCATATTTCATATTAATGCTCCCATCTGAGACACATTTTTCTATAGGTTGTTTCTGCTCAGAGCAGACCCATTTAAATGAAAGGATGTAGCTAACTTAAGGCCATCCATTTCAGTAGGGTCTACTCTGAGCAAACCCACTTGGATCATCTCTTCTGAAGTCCTCTTGATTTTGATGGAGTTAATGCAAGTTAAGCAAGCTTAGGACTGCCACCTCCTTTTAATTCCCTGTATTTTATTATTCAGTCATAATACACATTTGTGAAAAGGGCTTTCCACCAAGCAACCACAGCGAGACAGCACCTCTATGACATCTATGCCACCTCTGGATAGATGTCAGCTACGTTGGTCTTGCAGAGTTTGGGCTGAATGTGCTCCACTCACAAGTATGTTCCATAAAGCACATAGAATCATATAATTGTAGAGTTGGGAGGGACCCTGAGGGTCATCTGAACCAACTCCATGTAATGCAGGAATCCTGCCCACAGCCGTCGCTGGCTGGGCTCCAACCACCAACCTTCAGGTTACAGCCAGCTGCCACATGGATGACCCATTGTGCCACATGGATGCACAGACAAGCTGGCCAATGCTTGCTTGGAGCTCCATGGCTCCTGCCTGGACAAAATCTGTCCTCCTTGCTTCTTGCCTAAGTTGCATGGACCTGATGACTTTGCAAGCAGAACCCTCAAAGTCTGGCTGGAGCAAAAAAATTGTTTCATTTTATTCCTTAGGCTTTTACCCCAATATTTCCCCCGAGGAGTTGCAAGCAACGTATGTGGCTCTCTCTCTCCACTTCCTGCCCGCTTCTAGCAACTATACCCTCACAACAAGCCTGCGGTGCTGGTTGGCCGAGAGGTAGCAAGAGCACCCAGCGAGCCTTGCAGTTGAAGGAAGGATTCCAGCTTCGCCAGCCCAAGCTTGACACTTTAATCGTGACACCACACTGGCTCCCAAAAGGGACTCTGATTAATTGGTGGCAAGGATCTGGGAATTCCGCAGTGCCTGTGTTAACATTCCAGGGCGAGACGGCAAGCAAGGTGTGCAAGTGGGCCCAGTGCCAACTCTCTTGTGCGACCCACAGCAGAGGCAGGAGCAGCGGCCGACCAACCCCCAAGCCTCCCCCTTCCTGGCTTTGGGCTTTTTCTTACTCATTTATTTTCTATTATTTCCCCCACCCGCTTGCCTGGCACTGTAAGAAGCAAAGCGAGCAGGGAGGCGGAAAGCAGGAACGAGAAAAAAGGATTTAGTAACAATCCTGAACATTGCAAAACTTTTTTTTATATATCCTTTTGAATAATGTGTCACAGAAACTGATGGATGATAAAGGGGGAGAAAGGGCCCTGCGAAGAATCCGGCTCAGCCAGTTTCTCTTATTTATTAAAGAAATTTAAAAAAAAGCTGAGATAATTAACTTTTTTTGTTTTGTTTGCGGGCGACTCCCCAGACTGGCAACTCCAGGGCGCCTGGCAAATGGAGCTTGGTATCAGCTCTGCCAGAGTGGCACAAAGCAAGCCGGATCTGCCTAGTGACTGCCTCGAAACTGACAGAGTTTGTTGGTTTCAAGAGGCCAGGAAGGATTCCCAGATTGCAGGCAAGGATCGGGAATCCCTGACATCAGAAGAAGCCCCTTGAGTTCCAGCTTTGTCTTTGCAAAGCCATCCCAGTCGAGAAAGTGGAACTGTCTCAGCTTTGCTGGGTGTCACCAGAACTAGGGAAAAGCAAGCAGCATTAACTACTCCAGCTGGGGACATTGGGGATTCCAACCTTCCTTGTGTACGCATCCCATATATGCCTAGGAGTAGATATTTCCGCAGTGGAGCTAAAGTGTTTCCCTATCCTTTGCTTTACCTTTAGAAAAGGGATAGAGTAGTTCATTGCTTTTATACCAGCCTTTCCTAACTTGGTGCCCCTCCAGATGTTCTTGAGCTCTATCTCCCATCAGCCACAGACAGTATGGCCAGGGATGATATCTGTAAAGCACCACGGGGAGGCTGCTCTAGGTCAGGGGTAGGGAACTGGTGCCCCAACCCCACAAATTTCAGTTTCCAACATCCTTGACTGTTGGGCATGCTGGCTAGAGCAGATGTGTGCTGGAGTTCAAAAACATCTGGAAGCCTTCAGGTTCCCCATCGTTTTTCTGGAACAGGGCTAACCAGTGTGATGCTCTGCAGATGGAGGGCACCATGTAGGAGCAGGGAGGGGGATCTGACTCTAGACCAGCGTTTCCAAAACTTGGGTCTGCAGCTGGTTTTGGACTACAGTTCCATCATCCCTGACCGCTGGTCCTGCTAGCTACGGATGATGGGAATTGTAGTCCAAAAACAGCTGGAGACCCAAGTTTGGGAAACCCTTCTCTAGACAAATGGATTTGCAGATCTTAAACTACAAGAGGGCAGGTTTTGGTTGACATCAGGGGAAGCCTAATGGAACCAGTTTCCTAGAGTGGTGGTAGGGTGGGCGCTCCCTTGCTGGGGGTCTTAAAGCAGGTTTGGGGCTGCTCTAGATCTCTGGGTTCCTAGAGGGAGCTGGACGAGTTGACTAGCGAAGCCCTCTCCAACACTACGGCTCCATTATTCTTTATCTACAGTGTGGAAAGTCAAACTGGGGAGTGTGGCGGGGGAAGGAATGAGATATTTCTGTTCTTCCCTTTAGTTGTGGGATCAGGCACACAAAACTGAGTGATGGCAAGGTCCAGCCTGAGATAACTGATGAAGCAGGAAGGTGCTTCAAGCAGTGGAGGTGGAAGAGGGTGGTAGTGGTAGAGCAGCGAAACTTCAGGCAGGGGGGGGCAGGCAACTGTGGCCCTCTAGACCTCTCTGTCTGGCCCTTGGAAATCTCCCCACACTAGAAACCCCTCACTAGCTTTGCTTTGCCTTGAGTGGTTTTTGATACGCCCTTGAATCCTGACCATGTCTTTTGCTTGTCTAAATGGTGGAAGGGGGGGTGGGTGGCGAGAGTGTGCGTAGAAGGCAGCCTACTGCACAAAGGTTTTTAAATATATATACACTTGTTGACCTGCCCACTTTTGCCTCTGGGCCTCCCCCAAAGGTTGCCCAGGAAAGACCCCGGCACTGTGATAAAGGCCAGCAAACAGATGAGGAGATCAGCTCAACTCAAGATCGGGTTTGCCTGGACTGAGGGAGCACCAGCAAATCCTGAGGCTATATAAGCTGACAGTGGTACTGGATTGACTCTTTAGTGTTCTGTGATTCCCAAGAGAAAGAGGATATTAGTCTGTGACACGTTTGTGCTTAAAAGGACCTGAATTCCCCACCCTCCTCTGACCAGTGGCCTCTGAGTCAGCTGCACAGCAGGTAAACAAAGAACCAAAACCCTGATGTCTAACCTGCAAGGTCTTAATGGATTGATTTTGTTCAAGCATCATTTTGAGGGAGGATGGTCCATTTCAGACACTCCTAGTTTTTCAGCACAAAATGTGCTGTCCTCTCCCTTGCTTTTAGCCTTTGGCAGAAAACAAAGCTTTTTCATTTAACATATGCTGTGGACCAAAAAGACTGGGAGGATTTTTTTTTAAAAAAAGGTTTTTCTTGTAATTTCCCCTTTCTTTTTATTTTTTGAAACTCAAGGATGTGTCATTTTTTTTGTTTCAATTTAGCATTGGAGAATTTTATAATTTAGTAATTAAAATCTCTGATAGGCTTTAGAAATTGCAGCTAATTGAATTTAATGGGAAGATGATTTTCAATTTTATTTGATTACCCAGACCCCTGGCATTGGTATTTATGGGGGAAAAATGGGAAATGTGCAGTGTGGGCTAAGATGGCATAATTGAATTAGGGCTAATCGGATTTCTTCGTCATGAATTTCACTATAATTTTCCTATAATTTTCCATTAGATATCTAGTTTACAAATATTCACAAAGAAATGAAGCTCTTTCGGAATGGAGATTGCTGGCTAACAGGATTACCAAGGCGATTGCATGGTGATGCCAAGCCAGCCTCCTTCGATAATGCAATCGCTACGTCTGCCTCACACTCTCCTCCCCCCAGTCCTCCACTTCTGCCTCTCCCCCCAACACCCCAAGATCCTTGGTATCACCCTGGCACCACCCTACTTCCTTCATTTCCATTTATTTTGCTAGTTATCTGCATGTGCTTTTAATCTGAGAACTTGTGCTTAACATCAGAAGTGACGGGGGGACCTTTTTTCCATCAGAGGGCCACATTTCTTCCTGGGCAAGCTTCCAAGGGCCATATGCCAGTAATGGGTGGGACCAGAGTCGGAAATGGTCAGAACTGGTTGTTGAAAACAACAGGAGGACATTTAGCACAGTTTGCTCTAAAGTGCACACCCCAATGGCGTAGCAGTGATTGCCCCGGTTGCATAATTCTGAAGGGCGCAACCAGGCACCCCCACAGCAGCCTCCCTCATTGATGCTGTGTGGCTGAGCTCCTGCTACCTTCCAGAGCTACGGGGAGGCAAGCCAGGCCCAGGCTAGATCTTTGGGGTTCAGGCAGTGCCTCCTCCGCCTCATGGCTGCTAAAGGGACCCATGGAGACCCCGACCCTGGGCTGGCCGAGAGGCGAGGTTGGTCTGGCTATCCTTGAACACTGCACAAAGAGCTGGGCCTGCGGGGAGGGAAGGAGAGCAGGGGGGCGGGCGCTCCATGTACATGCCAGAAGCCGCTACTGGAGTACAAGCAGCTAGCCCAGCTGCTCGCTTGCTGCCCACCTGCCTGCCTCCACTCCAAGCCAGCCATTCTCCTCTCTTTCCCTCTGCTCTCTCAGCACGGGTACCTGCCAATGTGCCCCCAACCCCTGTGCCTTGCCGCTGCCACCAGCACCGCCCCCCGAGGAAGGAGGAAGAAGAAGATGGGAAAGCACCTCCTGGACTCCGTTCACTCTCCGTGCTGGCTCCACACATGCCCCCACTGCATGCCTCCACCCCAGCCGCCCATTTCACCAGAGGGGGCACGGCACTTGCCCCACCCTGGGCACTGGTAACCCATGCTATGCCACTGGCACACCTTAATCCTTTAGGAAAAAAGTTCATTCGTTTTTCAGCTTACAACAAAAACACAAGCTTGATCCCTTTTCTTGCGTAACCTGCTTTAACTTGTGCACACGTTAACAGTTTTCAGGCAGCAGTTTCTATCCTGGCGTGGCTAGACCTGAGGCAGAATCTTTCCAGAAGCTCAAAAATAGTTTAATTCCACATGCTCCTTTGCCTGGAGACATGCATTGCTTGCTTTTCGTTGCAAGAGTAACTGGGCAGTAAAGAAGATCTCCTTTAATAATCCAGCCTCGCCAATGCCTTTTTGTTTGTTTGTTTGTTTGTTTGTTTGTTTGTTTGTTGTTCCTTCCTTTGTCACCCATTTAGCAAATAGTTAACATCCCACCCTACCCTAAGCCAGGCCTTTTAATGCTGGGAAGCGGCTCTCCCAAGCATCTCAGATTTATTGAGGCTGTCCCTAAAGTATCATAGATCCCAGGTGGAAGGACTGGGAAGAAAGCCTGCGCAGGGGGGGACTTCCGGGTTGGTGCCTCCGGCAATGGCTGAATTCCTCTGATCGGGAGGAATTTGTCCCATGGGAATTTGGATCTGTACCGCCAAGGCGGAGACCCATAAAAATCACAGGCGGGAGAAGCCTGTGAATGTGGGATTCAGCGGGCACCTTTTGCGCCTCCCCTACTCGCGGGGAAACCCGGTTTCGGGGATCCGGAGCAATGTGGGGTGAGTGGCGCGGTGCTTCGAATCGTCTGCTTCTTCCACGGAGCGAAGCCGCATAGCTGTTGTCGGAGAGCACTGACTTTTTCCTGTGGACAATTTGACTCTAAAGTAATTACCCGTGAGTAGAGCTGAATTGGGAAGAATTGGATTTTTAAACGTTTAATCTGGCATCGAATTGGGGAGGTTCAATACAGGAAGTCCGCCTCCCCCTTTTGTAGATAAACTGAAGCAAGGAGGCTGCAAACTAAAGTCTTGGAAAGCCTTTTGTAAAAGACTAAATTTCCATCGGTAAAGAACTACCCCCCCCCTTTTTGGAGACAGGAAAAGAGGGGGGGAAGTGGTGGACTGAATATGCCTGTAGGAGAGAGTTAAGAGAGTTAAAATACCGCCGCTCTGACCCTGGAAACGGGCTGCTAGCAGGATTGATGTTTTTTGGAACGTCCATTGACAGCGTTTAGAACGTTCATTGACAGGCAGCTAAACAAGAGAATACATTGTTTCTACTTTCTCCGGTTGTTTTCAAAAAGAAGGAGGAAAGTAACTGAAAATTGAAACTAACTTTGGATTATTGAAACTGTGTTTAAAAGAGGACATACTGACCGATACAAATAGAAACTGTTTTCCCCTAGTGGAAGGTTTTGAAATTGGTTACTTTACAGGAGCTGGGCTAGGGGAATTTCCAGCTGCAAGATAAAAAAGTGTGAGACTTTGGAATTGACCTTGAATCTCTTAAGTGTTATGGCAAACAGAAAGGAAAAAACAGACGGGATGTCGACAGAAGAGGCCTTAGTGGCTGCATTATTGAAAATAAATGATTCGCTGGAACAACTTCACAAGAAAACAGACGTGATAAATGTGAAAATGGATGCTGCAAATATTGAAATTGACTTAATTGTAGAAAGTTTAAATAACTTGGGACAAAAGGTGAATACCAATTCAGAAACCACCCAGAAACTGACACAGGAATCTACTCTGATACGGCAAACTGCAGATGAAGTCAGGGGAAAAACCCTTGCTGCTGAATCTGAAGCAATGACAATAAAGATATTATTATTATTATTATTATTATTATTATTATTATTATTATTACAACTGGAGAGGAGAGTCCCATCCATACAAAGACAACCTGATGAACATAAGCTGACATTCGTTATGATTGAACTTAAAGAAGAACTAATGAATTTGAGGACCAGAGCCCTATCTGAACTGGAAAAGGAAAGCTTGACAGAGTTTCAGGAGGCAACAGAACTAACATCGGTTGAGAAAGAGAGGTATTTGGGGGTTAGTATGACCGCCAAAAATGTGAATCTGTTTAAGGATAACTGTGAAGGATGTTGGATTGAAGAGAAGGGGGATTTGGAAATATGGACAAATCAGAAGTTGTTACTGTTGGGCCGAGTTACTGTCGTGGGGATGAGGGCTGCTGTGTTGCTGGGGATGTTGCTTTTGTTTCAAACATTGCAAGCTTTGGATGGGATGGATTGTTTCAGGAGGTGGCAGAGGGATGTTTTTAGAGTTGTTTGGCAGGGCAGGAAGCCTCGAGTAAAACTTAAGATATTGATGGATGCCAAAGAAGGAGGTGGACCTGCCCTGCCAGACCTTTAAATTTTGTTGTGAACCATCTGCTTTTTGCTGGTTGAGAGAATGGCTGCTTCTTGAAAACACTGAAGTGTTGGACAGTGGCAGACGAAGTTGATGGACTATATGGAATTGGCGGAAATGACGGGCAAGATCCGAGACCAGGGAGAAGAGTCGGTGGAAGAAGATTGGAAAAAGTTTAAAGACTATTTATAGAAATATTGTAAAATTAAGGAATGTTAGAAAAATGTTGGAATGAAGTTATATGGCTTTAGTAGAAATGTCATAAGGAATTAAGTATAAATAGATTAATAGAAAATTAAAGGGAAAATAAGGCAAGAATGTGTTAAGATAATTATAGGATAGAAAACAGAGTAAGATGGAAAGGAATTCCTGAAACAATTAATAGAAGTGGAATACAAAAAGGGAGGTGTGAGGAAATAAGTGTCACTGGAAATAAGTGAATGAAATATAAGATATTGAAAATGTTTGAGGTGTTTTTAAATTGTTTTTGTTGGTTTTTGCTTTGTTTTGTTAGTCCATGTAGCGTTTTTGTATTGTATTTGTATTGTTTTTTCTCTTTTCTTTTTTGTTTGTAGTGTTGTGTTGAAAATGTTGAAAAAGTAATAAATATCATTAAAAAAAAAAAAGAAAGCCTGCGCAGGGAGTGAGGGAGTGGATGCTCCCCTGAAAAGTTGCAAAATGTAGCAGCAGACGAGTGAGCCTGAAGGTTGTCAACTTCTGGCCTTATGTCCTAAGGGGCAGCAGTGTCCTTAGGCCTCACATCCTGGAGGGATACCAGGGTGCTATGCATGGTTCCTCAAAACTGGGAAGAGAAGATAATTCAGACAGCACATCAGAAGGGAGGTAGACAGTGGAGAAAACTCCCATGTGCTTTAGGTTGCATCCATAGGTAAAGGTAAAGGTACCCCTGCCCGTACGGGCCAGTCGTGTCCGACTCTAGGGTTGTGCACCCATCTCACTTAAGAGGACGGGGGCCAGCGCTGTCCGGAGACACTTCCGGGTCACGTGGCCAGCGTGACGAAGCTGCTCTGGCGAGCCAGCACCAGCGCAGCACACGGAAACGCCGTTTACCTTCCCGCTATAAAGCGGTACCTATTTATCTACTTTCACTTAGGGGTGCTTTCGAACTGCTAGGTGGGCAGGAGCTGGGACCGAAAGACGGGAGCTCACCCCGCCGCAGGGATTCGAACCGCCGACCATGCGATCGGCAAGTCCTAGGCACTGAGGTTTTACCCACAGCGCCACCCGCGTTCCTGGTTGCATCCATACCATGCATTTAAAGCACATGGCTTCCCCTAAAGAATCCTGGGAACTGCAGTTTGTTAAGGGTGCTGTGAATTGCAGTTTTGTGAGGGGTGAACTGCAGTTCCCAGGATTCTTTGGGGGAAGCCATGTGCTTTAAATGCAAGTCAGATGGGTGGCATATAAATAAATTATGATGATGGTGATGGTGATGGTGATGATGATGGTGGTGTGATCTTAGAATCATAGATAATCGAATCATAGAAGCAAAGGGCAAAGCTGAACCAGAAGCTAAAATAGTCCTACCAGGTTGAGAAAAAAGCCAGTGGCCACTGCAGTGTGCGAAACATAACTGAAACCTGGATCTTCACCCACTGTCTTTTCGCTTCCTCAATGTGTAGCAGGTCACAAACTAGAAGGGTTCTAGTGCTCCTGACAAGCTGACAGGGGAAGTGTCTTCTTTGGGCCAAAAGCAATTAAGCCAATCGACTCCAGAAGCTGTTCCTGCCCATGTTTTGCAGAAGGCTACAAGGAGACCTTCCTAGATTTGTAGCCCAGTAGTACAGCGCCTGCTTTGCTTGCAGAAGGTCCCATGTTCAATCCCAGCATCTCCAGGTAGAGCTGGGAGAGATCCCCTGGAGAACCACTGCCAGTCAGTGTAGACAATACTGAGCTAGGTTGACCAATGGCCCAACTCTCATTATAAATGTCCTGGCGCTCCCTGCCAGACGAGGAACCCGAACTTCCAGCTCTCGTTCTGCCAAAGGCTTTGCTGCTCAAATCAGATGTGTACATAAGACAAGCTACCCTTTACAAGGTTCAGCAGGTATCTCAGAGGTAAGGCCCATGGCTAAGCACAAGCTGAGATGTTGATCCAACAAGCAACATACTTCCTGCGCCTTCCTTTTGAAGAGCGGGACAGACACTGCTGGCTGCATGGCAAGCGGCTGGAGTCCTGGGGCTGGGCAAGCCAGCAGGCAGTCCTTGGGGTGGGTTGGCTCTGTGTGGTTTGCTTACACCTGCGCTGGCATCCCAGCATCTTTGGAGACAGAGGTGGGGTCAGAACAGGCTCGGGGTCTGAGTTGCACTCAGTTGCCTCCACAGAGTGGGAAGGCTGTAGTCGTAAGGGTGGGGTGTTCCTTTGCTCCTTCCCTGGGGTCTGAATCTCCCCCTCTCAGGTCTCTGAGCCCTCCAGGTCCAACTCCCCAATTTGCTTCCACTCCTCCTCTGGACCAGACCATCCCCTCCATGATATCTGCACAGGGTTCAAGACAGTAACGCAGTTTCCCACGTGGCTTGCCTGATCTGGGCATTGGTGGATCACACTCTATTTCCGGCTAGATATTTGTTCCCTTTCCCTGGGGCATTCAGACATGCTCTGAGTCTGGAGAATATTCCATCCTATTCCTTGTCCAGAGGGAAAGGAGAAGGTTGAATTCTGCCAGCAGGACCACCATCCTGCCATTTTTTTTTGTGTCTGTGGGCAGCGGAAGTCTCTTGAAACACATGTGCTACAGAGACCTCATCAAGGAGCAAACCGTTGTGTAGGTGCCACACTCTTAAAATAGGACTGACCTCTTCCTGAGGGAACCTTGTGGCTTCCTGGTCATGTCTTGTTCCCAGTGATTCTGGCCAGTTGCTTTAATTTTGGGAATCTGCCCCTACAGACTCTGTTTTTTGTTTGAGTGTTGAGTGAAGCTACGATAGGAATCACAGCCTGCAAACTTACTTCCTAGCTTCTTTTGCCCGGCTGGGAAGATGGAAGTGCAGAGGGCACGGGGGCCAGGTAAGGAGAGGCAGGCTACCCTCCATCTCGGATCACAGGGTCTGGAAACTGGAGGCAAAAGAAGGTTGTTAAACAACTGTAGCAGATGACTAGTAGGCTCAGTGAGCTAGGATCCTTGCTTGCTTTAGGGGACCCTGCCCTGTACACTGATACTCAAAGTGTCGGGCTTTGGCAACATCCGTCTGCCATGTCATGCTGGCAGTGAAGCAACTGAAACCATATCAAGGAGGGAAAAGAGGTGGAATCGGCGGGAAAGAGAGCACCGATTGCCTGCTGTGCCCGACGCCCAGGCCTGGAGGCCTCCAGGCGCCTCTCTTGACGAAATATGAATCAAACAAAACAAGGAATTGACTTAAAATAGGACAACTCGATTTGCCTAATAGACTTCCCGATCTAGGGAAGGAGCCAGAAAGAGAGCGCAGTGCTCCCAGGAGCCAGATTTGTGGAATCAAACTTATTTAGAGATGTCATCTGGGGCAAGGAGGGAAAACCCATAGAGTGTGGGAAGGCAGCTCTGAGTAAGTGGCAAGGAAATATGTGACAATACAGTCATACCTCGAGTTGCAGCCACTTCAGGTTGCCTTTCTTCGGGTTGCGGACCGCGAAACCCGGAAGTACCGGAACAGGTTACTTCTGGGCTTCGGTGCTCACGCATGCGCAGAAGCGCTAAATCACGCTTTGCGCATGCACAGAAGCGCCAAATCGCAACCCGCGCATGCGCACACGCAGGCGGTGAACACTGTGGGTTGCGAACGTGCATCCCGCACAGTTCATGTTCACAACCCAAGCGTCCACTGTACAATAAGGATCAGCCCCTGAGACATGACGGCTGCTTCGTAAGTTAAAAAGAAGAAAAGTTCTGTGTGTTCCCTCTGCGGCTCTCTACACATGTATTGAAAACTTGTTCT
The DNA here is from genome assembly GCF_964188305.1 of Podarcis bocagei. Lineage (NCBI taxonomy): Eukaryota > Metazoa > Chordata > Lepidosauria > Squamata > Lacertidae > Podarcis > Podarcis bocagei. Next base: position 78,395,764 of record NC_138132.1, on the reverse strand, counting down.
GGAGCCTTGTTCCATCTTTTGAGCTCATGGTTGCTGTGTGCTGTGTCTTCCCTCCGGACATTACACTGGCCCTGGAGGCTGCAAGGTAGAGAACCCAGGGCCTTATCTATCCTACAATGTGCCAAGTCTACTTCCCATTCCTGAACCCTGATTCTCTTTCAGCCTTGCTTCCTGATTGACTAGGACAAGGGCTGGCTAACCCTGGCTGTCCCTCCATATTTTGTTAGACACCAACTCCCATCAGCATTCAGGGGATAATGGGAGTTGTAGTGTAACAACATCTGTGGGGGTGCAGGTTAGCTACCCCTGGTTTAGGAGCATTGTATAAGCTTCTAGGCACCAGGATGGCTGTCCTGAATGCTCTGAAGGTGATCTGCTATTCCCAAATCCGCTAAAGCCCTTTGAACCTGCTGCCAAGTCTTCTCATCCTTCTTAGCACCGGACCATCATTCTCCCGAGTCCAATGAGACCTGCCTGTGCAAAGCCCTCCAAATCTTTTTCAAGACAGTACAGATCCTTCCTCATGAGAGGCCCTTTTGATGGATAATCTGGATGTCAAGAGGATTTACATCCTTGCTGTTTTTCTTTTTATTGGTAACGTCGAGTTTTCGTTTAACGACCGGCTTCTTTTGTTTGCTTTGCACCTTGCCTGGAATCCCAGGAACTTGGCAGCATTCTTTAATTTAAATAAATAACAATGTACGGAAGGGTTGGGATCTGGGGTGGACGTTTGGTACGGCTACAAGCACAGCTTGAACCCGTAGCATTTGAGAATGCCGCCGATGCGACTGCCCTCGCCGCTTTTGCCGCAGCACCTCTGGAATCATTGTGCCTCCATAACAATAATAATTATTAATCATTAATAATCATCCCTCGTTCGCCCTGATCACCTGTCATCTGAGTTTCTGAACACTTGGCAGGCCTTGAATAATTAAAAGCAGTCAACACCCTATGGAGGGGGGGGATGGTTTTGCTACCTATTTTTCTCCTCCCCCCCCCCCCCAGCAAAGTACATCTACTTGGAGGGGTGTAGATGGGGAAAGGAAGCCCACTGAGACACACACTTGGGGGTAACTATTCCTGCAGGTCAAGGACGAGGCACCTGTGGCCCCCTAAATGTTCACCTCTGACCATTGGTCCCAGAGACAACCAGAGTGCCCGACAGGGTCCTACACCCCTGAAACAAACCACCCCCTCTGAGGCTCAACCATGGCCATTCGCCAAATGGGTCCAGGAGCCAGGAAGTGGACCGAGATGAATATGCCCGCGTGCCAGGGGCTGTACAGGAGTGGGAAGCAGCCCAGTGGCTGGTTTGTACAGGTTGTAGCGAGTCAGGCACAGCAGACTTCGGAGGGGAGGCAGCACAGGGGATTTGCAGCGAGCGGCGGAGACGCTTGCGTGGTTGAGAAGAGGTTGAACTTTGTCCACATGAGGGAATTTCTCTCCCTCCGACGTGTGTTCCACGTGCGAGCTGCACGGCGCACACTCCGCGCCAAAGGAAGCCCGGGGCAGAGCTGTGCGGCTCTCCCTGAATTTTTATAGGGTCTTACACAGCCTTGTCACAATCCAGAAACGTTAATTAAACATGCCGCCATAACTCCCCTGCATAAATCTGGACCTCTTTTCCTTTTACCTGGTGGTGGGAGGTGGGGGGCAGAAAGGAAGCCCAGGACTCTCTGTGCGTGCACATGCACGGACTCACCTGCACATCTAATGTACTTTTCCTCTGCAGGTCTTCCTTTCTCTGCGTTGTTGGTTTCTTTTTTTAAAAAAAAAAAGTTGCTATTTTATAAAAGAAGGAAAGAATGTGAGGGGAGAGTTCCTAGGCGTGTTGGGTAAATAGACCTAAGCCTCTCTCTTTAAAACAAATGGACAGATTATTTACCTGATTAAATAGGTATTTTGTGCAGGTTGGGGTTTTTTCTGCTTCTCTTTAAACATCCTGTACTTGGCTGGGTGGATTCGGCAAGGGCTGGGCTTAAAACCAGGGGGCAAGTGTTTGCTTTCCAAATAGCTTGTGTGTGTGTGTGTGTGTGTGTGTGTGTGTGTGAGAGAGAGAGAGAGAGAGAGAGAGAGAGAGAGAGAGAGAGATTTCTGCTCAGCCTGCCACAGGGGAGAGAGGCAGCCAGATTTATCAGCATGACGGTCTCCAGCTGGGGGGCCACCACTTTCAAGGCCTTTTTATTCAGAAGTCTTTTTCTAAGAGGTGGAAGAGGCTGGGAAAAACTGAGGAAAGGGGGAGAGACAGAGTAACCCTGTTTTTAAAAGTGCACTTTTTGTTGCGAGTTAGGTTGGTCCTAGGTGAGGGGTCAGGGTGGTGGTGGAACAGGGACAGGGAAAGGGGGACGATATGTATATCCATGGTTAAACCATCTCAAGGTAAAGTTGGGAGAGACACCCTGTCTGAAATCTTGAGAGAGCTGCTGCTGGTCTGTGCAACACTGAGCAAGGTGGACTAGTGATCTGACTCAGTGTACGACACTTTCCCATGCTCCTACTGGAGCATAGTTTAGGTCTGTGCCTGGGAGATACCAAGTTTCAATTCCAGAGGTGGATTTAGGGGAACACAGCCAGTTCCGCATAATAATCTAGTGCTTACATTTTTCCAGGAGGAAAGACTTCTGTTCTGCCCCTTGTATAGATTATGCCGATTTGCCAGGTGTTTCCACAATGTTTTCATTTCTCCTGTTCATAAGGAAAGCAGGGACAGGGCAGGGACTGTTCAGACATTGCTGGCTTCCAGGTCCCATCAGCCCTAGGTATCATGGCCAACAGATAGGGATGCTGGGAGTTGTAGTTCTACCAGCCTTTGAAGGCCCCAGGGTCACCATCTGTGAAAAAAGGCTCTGAGGATCTGAGAGCGCCACCCAGAAAGGAAGCTCTTTCCTGTGTCTCCGCATGAGTGCCTGCTCTGGTTTTTTAAAGGTTGGTTAAAACAGGGGCTGGGGATCCTGTGGCCTTCCAGATGTTGCTGGACTCCAGCTCCCATCAGCCCCAGCCAGCATGGCCAGTGCTCAGAGATGATGGAATTTGTAGTCCAACAACATTGGGGCAGCACAGGTGAGATTAAAACCCTGTTCCTAAACCATCGTATTTGCAACTTCCTGACTAGAAACATTTAATAAAGAAAGTGGAGATTCTCAGAAGGCTGAGTTCCACGCCCACTGACAAATTATCTGCTTGCGGGGCACAGTTTTGGCATGCAGAGCCCTGATTATGAACGATTTTTCACATGTGTGACTGCTGCTTACATGATGAGTGTTAATAAAGCACAAGTATGGCCTACAACAAAATGTTGCAATATGTGGGGTTCAGGAGTGCCTGCCAGGCAGCCCTGCCCTTTTGTACAATACTCCGTCTCATTCCCATCACCACCATCAATCAGCATTTTGTAGCAGCTGAGCACACTCAGCCCCCAGCAGACTCTTTTGGGGTTTCTTACACTGCTTGGTGGGCTTTTCACCCTATGGATTTCGTGTTCTTCTGCAGACCTTGGGCCAAACTCCCTTGGGTGATGCTGTTTCGAATCATAGAATAGTGAGTTGGATAGGATCCTGGGGGTCATCTAGTCCAACCCCCTGCAATGCAGGAACCTCAACTAAGGCACCCATGGCAAATGGCCATCCAGTCTCTCTCTAAGTTATCCTAAAAGTACGCACTACCGCTGATGCACCCAGAACACAACCCCTGCGCAAATAGGGAGTTGCCTGTATGTGTATTGTTAACTGAGAAGGGTGCCTTTGAAACGTGACTACAAACAATGATTTGCCATTGCAAATCAGTGTTTTAGTTTGCTGTCTTGTTTCCACTTTTGATTTCTCTTCCTCCCCGATTAAAGTAAGTGGATCCTAGTCCGCTAGGGCGGGGGTCGCCAGCCCTTCTAAAAAGGAAGTTAAGAAGCACAATGTGCAAGTACTCTTCAAAGTATTTTTTGTTCAATTCAGTGGTACCTCGGGTTACATTCGCTTCAGGTTACATACGCTTCAGGTTACAGACTCCGCTAACCCAGAAATAGTGCTTCAGGTTAAGAACTTTGCTTCAGGATAAGAACAGAAATCGGGCTCCGGCGGCACGGCAGCAGCAGGGGGCCCCATTAGCTAAAGTGGTGCTTCAGGTTAAGAACAGTTTCAGGTTAAGTACGGACCTCCGGAATGAATTAAGTACTTAACCTGAGGTACCACTGTAGCTGCTTCTGTCTGTCAGTGTTTTAGCCAATGAATGAAGTCGCAGTTGTGATTGATAAGGGAGTTGTTTGAACACCAGACACTCTTTGGCTCGCTCTCTGAAGTCATCAGGTGTTATTGGCTGATCAGGCCTGTTTTTATCCTGACGCCTGCGGTCTCCTCATGGCTAACTGGTTTGGCTTGCCTGGGAAACATGTGGGAGTGTGGCCGTCCTGAATTGTGTTGGGCCCATCTGCAGTCTACATTTAAAGCAGCACCATAGCACGTCAACCAGTCACAGCTTCCCCCAAAGAATCCTGGGAACTGTAGTTTGTGAAAGGTGCTGAGAGTTCTTAGGAGACCCCTATTCCCTCTCACAGAGCTGCAGTTCACAGAGTGGTTTAACAGTTTAACAGGCAATCTTTCTTCCCAAGGAGCTCTGGGAACTATAGCTCTGTAAGGACAATAGGAACCTCCTAGCAACTTTCAGGGCCTTCCCGAACTACAGTTCCCAGAGTTCTTTGGCAGAGGGAAGCCATGAGTGTTAAAAGTTGTATGGTACTGCTTTATGTGTATAGTAATAATAATGATGATTTATTATTTGTACCCCGCCCATCTGATTGGGTTGCCCCTGCCACTCTGCAAATGGAGCCTAAATTAGGTCCATTAAATTCAATGGGTCTTTTCGGGGTGCCTGGCTTTTCTTTTCTTCTCTCACTCCAGAGCAGTAAGGGTGTTGTTCCAAAGCCTGCACTCACTCAAACATGGCGTTGCTGCCCAGGTGACCTGACCAAGTCCTGTTCAAGAGTCACAGGATGTACTCTGTGCCCAACCCTTCACCCTATTGATTTAAATCCATGGGAGATTAGTAAGAAGTGGGTATTTAAGGCGGGAGGACACACGATAGAGGTTTGTTCACTGATGCATAGGCTACAGGTTATCAGGCAAAACCTATTGGTCGTGCACCCAGTATGGGCTGGAGGAAGGACATTCTTCAGGCAATATGTAATTGACCTGTGGAATTCACGGCCACAGGATGTTGTTGTGGTGCTCAGGAGCAGAGGTAGTTATCAAAAGAGCTTAGAGGAATGTGTGGGAAGGGGGGAGGGAAGTAGGTGCATCAGTGGTTATTAGTCATGAGAGCTAAGAACAGAACAAGTGCACGTTTTGATTATTGGACACAGATCAAACGGTAGATATTTTGTGGGCTATCCTGGCTGCCCATTACTGGGTACAGGATACTGGAATAGACAGGCCCCTGGCCTGATCCAGCGGAGCTATTCTCATGTCTTTCTGACAGTTTCTGAACACAACAGTTCTGGAACACGGCCATGTTTACCCAGCAATTTCCTGTGAGAGTCAGGCCAACCAGGACTTGACTCCCCATTGTTGGCAACAGAGTAGCTTGAGATACCTTTAGGAGGTTTGCCTGTGCAAGAGCACCAGCTGCCATTTGCGTATTGGGTGGTGGAGGAGGAATAAGGGCACATTTTTGCATAACTGCAAGAAAAGCTGAAACTCTTCCTCCTCTCTCCTACAAAGAAGAGAGGTGGAAAACATCCCCCTTTTCCTGCAAAACACCTCACAAGCTTGAGAGTACTTTCTGAAACAGAATAAAAATTAAAAAATCTCCTGTTGAGTGATCCTTTAATAAATGCAATGTTCAAGATCCATTAGTTCGTGTTTACTCGCTGTGCCTGTGCGCCAGAGCTTAATTCTTCCCTTGTTTACACGGACGTGCATCTGGAGCCAACCTCTTTGGGTGGGGCCTCTTTCCCCCTGCTTAGGCCAGAGCAGGGTGTGTGTTGGGTTAAGACCTGGGAGACCAGAGTTCAAATCCCCACTCAGCTGCAACGCTCACTGGATATACCTTTTGGCCAGCCGCTATGTGGTACCCAGCCAAATCCTATGCAGAGTAGACCCATTGAAATTAATGAACTAACATTAGCTATGCCCATTAAGTTTAGTGGGTCTCCTCTAGCACTGAATATAGCCCCCTGTCTCTCAGCCTAACCTACCTTGCAGGGTGGTTGTGAAAATAAATCAGGGAGAGTAGCATGTATGCCTTCTTGAGCTCCTTGGAGGAAATAAAAGTAAGAATAGGATAGGATAGTCCAAGGCCTCTGCAGTGTGGGGAAAACAATGTCTGGTAACACTGAGGTGGTAGATGGTGCTAACTGGCCCCCAGTCCATATTTGGAAATAATTCATCATGGTGCTTTTGGAGGGAGTTTATTTGTGGAGAGGTCTTTCAGCAGCCAGTAAGCTAAATGGAGACTCCACTCTCAGCAGCAGTGTACCTGCTGAATAGCAATTCCTGGAGAGCAAGAGCAGGGAAAGGCTGTTTCCTTCAAGGCCTGTTTAGCAGCTCTCTGAAGGCTATGGCTGGCCAGTGAAGGGAACAAACTCTTGGACTAGAGAGTCTCCTAGTCTGATCAAGCAGGGCTTTTCTTAAGTCCTTAAGATTCGGGAATACTGTAAGTCTTCTGTTGTGACGGGGAACAGTTATCTGTAACTAGAAGGTGCAGATCCTGACGATATTGAATTAGGTGATATGGGTAGGGGGGGGAGGGTTGGGGGGGAGGTGGTTGAAAGCGTGACTCTGAAAGGTGTAATCCAAAAGGTATTTTCCCACAAACTATCTAAGTGAGCGCTGAATGTGTTTTAATGTGCCATTTGGCTGGTTGCCTGTGGTGAGTAAGAATCAACCTACAGGCCACCAGCCAGAGAAACTTTATAAAAACTTTTCCCCCTCTCTTTTTTTGAAGTCGCAAATTGGCGCTGGATGGTGAGCAAGCTGGTGAAACTCTGGTGGGCTTGTGTGCAAGGCTGGAGGAATGGATGGAATCTGGCCTTGTAGCAGGGCTTGTTTTTACTAGAAGGGGGAGAGCACCCAGCCTCTGGAAAAATAAAAAAATGGCAGGACGTGTTTCTTAAGTGAAAAGTTTGCTTCATTGCCGCCATCATTATATTTTATAAATGTATATCCTGGTTTTTGCCACCCGGGTCTCAAAGTGGCTTAAAACTATATGCAATATGCAAAGTTCTGAACATGAATTCAAAACCTCAGAAATCCACAGGAACACGTTCCTTCAGAAATGCGCAGCCAGAGAGTCCAGTGTGCAGCAGGCACAGGACGGGGGGAGCAAATGGGTCATGATATAAGTGGGAACAAGTTCTAAATTCGAGATGCTTGGGATAACTTGAGCAGCCTGCCTGCTTCCTGCCACCACTACCCCTCTTTTTTCCTTTCTCAAAAAAGTCCAGTTTTAATATACCGAATCCCACCACCTCCTTTCTCCTTTCTTTTCCTGGACAAGAATAAAGCACCCAGAGTAATATAGGCAGCCCCTGGGAAGCAACCCTAATAGGCTTGGGAAATGTGTGTGTGTGCTGAAAGTGTTGAGAGTGTTCCTTTCCCTTTCGTTACCCCCCCTCCCTTCTTGAAGCACAACTGGCTGGCTGGCTGGCTGTCTCTGAGCTAGCTGGCTTCCCTCTCTCTCCCAGAGAGCATCCTCCTTCCTCAAAGGCAACCAGGCAGGGACTGAGCCGTCTCCCTCCCCTGCTCTCTTTCACCTGCCCTCCAGCCAGTAGGAGGGGAGGTCGGGTGAGCGGAGGGGGTGGGTGAGGGGCGTGGCCACGGGGCCAGGGCTCTCCTGCCAATCACCATCACTTCTGACACCAGACCGCTCCCCCTTCCTACTCTCCGCCACTGAACTGAGCTGGTGCCCAAGTGGATTCCCAGGGAGGACCGTCAGCAGCAATGACATCAGTATTTTGAACCAACTTGTTATTCGGGGAGCAATCAGTTGCAATTAGGTATTAATTAAGTATTATGAAAGTTGATTATTTAAGTGAATTCGGCTTTCGTCTCTCCGACTATGGTAAGTAAGGCACAATTGTGCTTTCCCCCCTAGTCTGTTCATTCCTTTTTATTTCCCCGTCTCTCCTACTTTGTACCAAAAAAGGGGAAAGTGTGTGCCGGCGGGGGGCAGGGTGGCAACCTTTGACCTTTTATCCTCTTCATTTCTCATTGTCTTCTTATTCCTCCTTATGTCTCTCTCTCCTTTTCCCCCTTCTTTTTAACTGTGAGCGTGTCCGTCCGCCGTGGACGGACCGACCACGCTCGGCTTGTCTATAAATAGTTTCTCTTTTAGTTTAATAAAACTAGCGAGCGCAGCTGATCGGTTTCATGTTTCACTCTCGGCTTCAAGGTTGCTGGGTGTGTGAGTTGGGTAGTTTCTTCTTTAAAAAAGAAAGGAAAAAGACACAAACCTCTTAGCTCCTCACTTCTTTTTAAGAAAACTTTTCAGTTGTGTTTCTTGTGGGGAAGCCCAAGTTGAAAATGTCTGGTGCGTGTGTGTGTGTGTGTGTGTGTGTGTGTGTGTGTGTGTTGGGGTGTGCTGGGGGATGGAGAGTTGTTTGACAAGAGTGATGAGCGGCTTGTCACTCGGAGGCGACAAGCGCTTACATATGTCAACTTTCAAAAGGTTTTTAAAAGATCTGCCAGAATGTTGCAGAGAGAGGGCAAGGGGGATGGATAGCACTTGTTTTTCTTTTTTCGGTGGTGTGGGGGGGCTTTGCTGTCAGGTGCAAAGGTACAAATACTGTTTCACTTTTCTTTCGGTTCTTTACGGAAGTTGTTTCCTTCCTCCTCTTCTCTTCCCCCCCTCCCCGCTCCACACCAGGTTTATAGTTTTCTCAAGGAGGCTAAAAAGAAGGATTTTTGCCCCTCGGAAGGTCTCTCTCCTCTCCCTTAGCGGATATCAGATCTGGGATCTGTTTGTGTTGTTGTTAATGAGAGCATGGTGTTGTGTGAGGCCCGGGGTATTGGAAGCGGTGGTTGTGGGGGAGCATAGGGGAAAAAAAGAGGAAGTTTATGTAGATTTTATTATGATGGTGCATTTTTTTTCTCTTTTCCTCCTCAAATATTATTTTTCTCCCTCTCTCCCTTTAATTATTCTCCCCCTCTTTTTCTAAGCTCCCCGCCCCCTTGCACCTCATCCTGTCCGTAAAAGGTTGCCTGTCAGGTTCCCGGCGTGCTGTCTAAATGAAAAGGAATTTTAATTTATTTGGGACAAGCTGGTGACGGATGAGGAGACTGCTTATTACATTTAATGAGCTTTCCCCCCTCTTCTTCTCCTCCTTGCACCTTGGCTGGATTGTTTTCGCCCTTTCCGCGGGAGATTTATAGGGGGTGTCCCGTGTGTTCTGCTGCTCCCCCTCCCCACTTTTGTTTCTGGGACACATAATGGTCACACCAGGGCAGGGTTGCACAGGCCACAGCAGAGGTTTGTGGCCGTTGGAGGTTCCCATGGCCTATTCGGGGGGGGGGGCAGTTTATGGCGATTGGCGGGTCGGAGTGTGGAATCCATGGCCTGGCATCTGACTCCATCAAGGGGTTGACTTTGAAGGAAATAATTTAGGCCTGAGAAATCACAGCCTAGTATCACTCCAACGTGCGATTTTGGTGTCGTTCTTTGGACATGCTTGTGTTTGGAGAGTTTTGGGAAACTCACTAGGTGTTTGGGGATTGCTTTCTGCGATAGGTCAGCAAAAAGGAATTTCTCAGGGCCCAGTTTTCCAGCCCATCCTCTGCCTGAGACTGAATTTGTGCCATTCAAAAATAGTGCTCTTTTTACACTGCATAAATGACACCCCCCCCCTTCTGTTATGCTCGCTGCTGCTCACCCTGCTACTTCACACTTTGTGGCCTATCATAGAGTCGTGGGCATGGGGCGAGTTTCACATTCTTACCGCTCTTTAACCTCTCTTGTGAGCAGGAATGGGAAGCTAAAGCATGTTGTGGAGTAACTAAACTGCATTAAGTGTCGTCTCAGTTTTATTATGAACCCGCCCCCCTTCCTGACACACACACAGAGTTAAAAACTAGTAACTGCAGTTATCCATACACCAAACCATCCTGTGCTTGTTGATCCGACATGTTTGAGATAATTACTGCAGCATTTATTTCATAAGGCATAAGATTGTAATAAAATGGTTGATGATTGACTGGCCTCCACTTTGCACCTGTTATTTTGGTGGAAAAGAATGAAAGTGCGTGTGTTGATGTGTGTTCCTTTATGGTCTTTAATTTATTATTTTTATTATTATATATTGGTTCATCATACCAGGAGATAAAAGCACCAGGAAGTGTTCAGTCTGCATTGTTTTGAAATATTTGGTTCTTGGGTGTGCGTTTGTTCTTTATTAGGCTTGATATGTTCTTGTTCAGGATGTGGCTGAGAGACGGGTCATTAAAACAAAAAAAAATCCCCTCCCCTCCCTTTCCCTTTTTTTGCTACTGTTGTTTTTCCTACGAGGTTGGACATTTTAATCTTAAGGGGTAGAAAAGTGACTTTTCCCTGCAGTTTCAAGGTATTGGGGGGTGGGGTGGGAGTAATTATTGAGGGTTGGGATGACGTGGTGCCATGTTTTGCAACCTCCCTAGTTCTGCATCCAAGGCCTCGTCCCCCTCTTTGGGAAATTGGCACCCCCTGCTGGCGGGAGCTATAGCCTTCCATCCAGTAAGTTCTCCCTGATGGAATGGGGCCAATAGGACTCTCTGTTGCTGTGGCAATCGCCCTCTGGCACCTAACGATGAGCTCAGAAGGAAAAAATGGAGTCCTGAGTCAGACCATTTAGCTCTACACCGTATGTGCTGACAGGCAGCAGCAATCCCGAGTTTTCAGACAGGCAGTCTCTCCCTGGAGATACTGGAGAATGAACTAGGGACCTTCTGCAAGCAAAGCAGGTGTGCTACCTACCCCTGTATTGTGGCCCTTCCCTTGAGACATGGGAACATAGGACTCTGCCTCACACTGAGACAGACCATTGGTGCATCCAGATCAGTACTGTCTACACTGACTGGCAGCACCTCCCCAGGGTCTCAGGGAAGTGCTTCTCCTTGCCGTACCTGGAGATAATGGGGATTGAACCAAGGACTTTCTGCATACAAAGAAGATGTTTTACTGCTGAGCTGTGGCTAGTCAAGCTTCTAGACTGTGGTGGGAGTGAGTGGCAGCACACATGTGGGGGCCCCCAGTAGAAACATACTTGCGCAAGAAGGCCCAAGATGTTGGGTAAACCCTGGAGATTAGGGCCTGGAAGACTGCAGTCTGCATGTGGGTGAGCCCATTTATTGTGTTCTGAGGTCAAGGGCTTTATCTCTCTTTGAGGGGCCTCTGCCAAGCTCCTCGAGTCATCACAATACAAGCTCTCTCGGTACCCTTTTAGTCATACCTGAAAAGGTGCCAGGCAGGAGTGGCAGAATCGGAAGGATGGTTGGTCCCTGCACTACACTATCATGGCGGCCAAAAGTTTGGGTGCTTCTGCAGAGGTGCAATTTCACACACTTTCTACGGACCCAACTTTACTTTTTTACTCTGCATGGAAGTTCATTTTCTGTTGGGTCATTGGGGTGAATGGCAGGCAATAAATTAGTAATAATAATAAAATGTGGGGTGATGATGCTGATAATGAAATAACGTTCATACCAATGCACAGTGCCCAGATAAAGTTTTCAAATAAAAGCGCCACCATTTCCTTTGGGTGGTGGTCACTTGAGGTTTTTCCCACAATTAATGTCATCATTTTTGTGCAGAATTCAACTTTCATTCAAAAGCAAGACAAATTTCCAGGCCCTAACGATGGTGAAGAAGCCATCACCCCCGCTGTGTGCAGTTCTTGTTGGCATCTCAAAAGCCTCAGGTGGGCTCATGTAAGGTTTCTGTTGGTCAGGATTTGGGGCTTCAGTGCCTCACATAAATTATGCAAAATAAACGCATTTGTTGAACTTACACAAGCTACAGAATTCCTTCTTTGCAGAATTCATCTTCTTGAATGCAGAATTCAGCATTGGCAAGCTGTTGTTATACACACTCCCTCTCTGCCCACATGGAGAATATGCAGCTCTTTCTGAGAGCCTGTTCTTTTTTGGAATCATTCATTCCAGGAGGAATTGGTTCACAACTGATGGTCATCTCTCTCTTGCTAATATTTGGGAGACTTTGGGGAAGTGTTGCCAGATGCTGTAAGACTGGCTGTCTGATCACCTGTGGAGAGTGAGAATCTCCCCTAGGGGACAAGCCAGGTGTTTATATTAAGATATGTCACCGATTAAGCTGGCAGGTTGGCTGTGGCATCCAATGCATGCTCAACCTAGAAGGGGAGGGGGGAAATAAAGAACTGCAAAATGCCAAATCAGTGGCAGAGGACCCCGCTGTTGGAGAGCAAGAATGCTAGAGCAGAGGTGGGTAATCCCAGGCCTTGGGGCAGAATGCAACCCTTTAGGATTCTCTTTGTGACCCCCAGGACTCTCGCTAGGCCTAGGCCTCTCCTCAGGCCACACACTCTTTCCCCTTGGCCACACCCCTCACTGGCTCTGTTTTGTGCCCTCCTCATCGTTCTGCCCAGACACTGAGGTCCAGCGCCGAGGGCCTTCTGGAGGTTCCCTCACTGCAAGAAGCCAAGTTACAGGGAACCAGGCAGAGGGCCTTCTTGGTAGTGGCGCCCTCCCTGTGGAACGCCCTCCCACCAGATGTCAAAGAGAACAACTACCAAACTTTTAGAAGTCTTCTAAAGGCAGCCCTGTTTAGGGAAGCTTTTAATGTTTAATACATTGTTGTATTTTAGTGTTTTGTTGGAAGCCGCTCGGAGTGGCTGGGGAAACCCAGCCAGATGGGCAGGGTATAAATAATAAATTATTATTATTATTATTATTATTATTATTATTATTATTATTATTATTATTATCATCATCATCATCATCATCATCATCATCATCATCTGCCTTTGCCTGGTTGGTATTGACTTTGGCCCCACCCACAACTGGCATGTGGCCCCTGGGAGGCTCCTCAATGGGAAAGCTGGCTCTTGGGCTGGGGAAAACTAATCCCCTTCCTTTATGCTTTAGAGCACTTCAGTTCAGGCGAGACACAAAAATTGTCAGAAGGGCTTGCAAGGCGTTTGGAACAGTCGCACTTTATAGCATGGCTGCCCCCTTCCCTTGCTGATCAGCTCAGGCTGCTCTGTCCTGGTGTGCTCAGTTGTTGAAGGAAAGTTGAGGGCGCTGGGCACAAGGTGTGTCTGTAGTCCGAAAGTGAGGGCCACCTTGGGTTTCTAACCAGAGAGCGGCTAGCAATGTGCCCTCAACTTCCCATGTGTGTTGTGGGGCCAGGCTGTTTTGCACAAAGTGTCCCGTCACTGTCAGAGTTACCCCTTGTGAATTTTCAAGCACGCACAACATGTAAGAGAAGGTTGTGTTGTTCCTCAATTGAAATTGTATAGGATGCCGTGTGATGGTTAGCGACTTGGAGGGCTTTGAAAGATTAGAGTAATTTGTGAAGCGGAACACTGTGGCTACTAGCTGTGAAGGCTGTGTTCCTCCTCCATTGTTGGCGGTAGCATGCTTCAAAATACTAGTTGCTTTAGACATCAAGTGAGGAGAGCTGGTGTTGCACCCGCAACCTGCTTGTAGGCTTCCCATAGGAAATCTAATCCAGCAGGGATGTTCTTACGTTCTGCTTCCCTGTGCATGCAATCCATGGGCCACCTATGACTCTACCTCCATTTTGCCTCTTCTGTCAGCATTACTGCTGCTGGCAGTGTTTTCTGCTGGCCTACCAGGGGAGTTCCACCAGCGTAGGTGTCACAACAGTGTCACACCTTGCAGTGCTTCTGCTAAATCGGAATAGCCCTCAGCTGGCAGATGTTAAATAACTGATTATGCCCTAACATTATGATCCTATGCATCTTTACTCCAGAGTAAGTCCTGTTGAGCTACTCCCAAGGATGTGTGCATACAACGCTTGCCTAATTCTGCATTGAACCCAGCTGGTTTTACTTCTGAGTAAACACATGGATGCTTGGGCTGCACGAAGGGAAACTTTAATATAGGTCACAAACTATGAACCATGTGGAGCGGTGTGCTACCAAAAATGTTTTGGGTCTGGTTATTTTCATTTTGAAAATCTGGGCTTTGAAATCTGGAGAGATGTTTGGTGCTGTGCTGTTCCACCAATTTTTAAAAAGAATTTTCTTAGCGTAGGACTCAGAGAAGACTTTCTGGGACTGTCAGTAAGCAATAATCTTACTCCAGGTCATAAAGAAAGAAGCATATGTTAAATTTGCTTTTATAACGTGTATTCTCATTCTCTTGCTTTAAAAAAAATTAAATTCCTGGAATGATCTATCTTTATTTCCCGTTCTCTCCTCATCCACCTTTACAGGGAAAGCTCAGTACAACATGATTGGATCTAGTTGTGTGTACAAAGAATTCAGATATGAAACACTGCCAAAATATGAAATGCTCTCTACTTACCTCAATCTGCTCAGCAAGAAAAAGGTCTAAGATTGTGTTTGCAAGACAAGGCAAAGGGCTTTACAGAATGCAGTGGCTTGGTTTCTTGTAGGGGGGATCCAGATGAGGAGTATTTTCAGTGGCTGAGAAGTTGAATGCTACTTCTGCGAAACCAGCCATGGACTTTAGGAATAGAGAGAGGGAGAGGGAGATAGCAGAGAGGTGCTTTTCACCTTCCTTCCTTCCTTCCTTCCTTCCTTCCTTCCCTCCCTCCCTCCCCACCCCCTGTCGCTTGAGGGATTTGCACTGTGTTCTGCTGCCAGGCCAAGTTCAAGGTATTGACACTAACATAGAAGGGTGCTAACGCATGAAGCATGATACAGCTCAGGACCAGGTTGCTCGAGAGACCACCTTAGCTCTTATATACCTGGTAGATCCCTGCAGTTTGCGGGAAAGTTTTCCTGCAGATCTCGGCAGCCTGCTCCACAGCAATTTGGAGCAGGGCTTTTGGTGTAGCTGCCCCTGTTTTCTGGAACTGCATCCCTTTTGAGATACAACAGGCACCTGCAATTGAAGGCATTTCTGCTCCAACAAGGTTTCCCAGCTGGGTGAACGGGTATCTGCCATGGGTGGCTACTTCATATCATTTTTAAATGTACCTGTGTTGTTACTTTCTATGTTTTTTTTAAGCTGTCTTTTTCTGCTGTTCTTGTTACATTTTGTGCATTGCTTTGGGTGGTTGGGTGGAACGCGATAGATAGATAAATAAATAATACCCCCCAAAAAAAAACAACAACCACAACCCACCAGCATTGCCCACCAGCCCCCTTTTTAGCCACCTTCCCACCATCAGAATCTATTACATGAGTGACCTTACTAGAACCGACTAAGATCATCTAGGGAAGCTGATAGACTTTAATTTCAAGACTAGAAAGGCAGACTCCTCCGTCACACAAATACGTCATCCCAAAGTGCCATGGTGGACTGCAGGAGGCAGGATTACATGGAAACCACCTACGCTGATCTTGCTCCTCTCCTCTCCTGTTTTTGTGATTTAGATAGAGGTCCTTTCTTGTCCCTTGGAACAGGAAGGCAACCTGTCGAGATGCAGAAGGGTGGCACACCCAGCGAATTTCCGAAGTGCGGAGAAACTCCCCTTTATGAAATTAGTGCACCCAGCCTCCTGTCAAGACAACAGGTTTTTGCCTGGGGGATCCAGATGAGTAGTGTTTTCTGTGTTCCTCCTCCAAAGTGGCTGAGAAGTTGAATGCTGCTTCTGCGAAACCAGCCGTGGACTTCGGGAATAGAGAAAGAGGAAGGGAGAGAGATAGAGAGAGAGATAGCAGAGAGGTGCTTTTCACCTTCCCTCCCCATCCCCTGTTGCTTTCTCTCATTTTCCCTTGAGGGTTGGCTCCACTTTCCCTTTTATTAGAACAGGACCTAATTGAAGCTCAGTTCTGGGAAGCCAAGTTTGAATCATACTGATCCCGGCGTTCTTCAGTGAGAAGTGGAACTGAGGGGGAAGGACAGACCTGTCATCTTACGGCACCAGACAGGTTGGCAGCTCCCATGGGTGACATCATCACAGCAGTCTGCCAATCAGGATGTGGTCAGGGAGCCATCCACACACTCGTTTCCACTTCGGGAACCCTAAAGTGTATGTCTGGGGTGGGGGCAGCAAATGTGGTTTTATCCAGGTAGAACCCACAGGTCGCTATCCTGTTTGGCCGTGCACAAACACTCAGGCACGTGCATGCCCCCCGCCCGCCTGCACCCCTCCGGTTCACTGCGGACCGGATCAATTTGGACGTCTTCAGCAATAAAAAATGCCGATGTCGTCCTAATTCACCAGGCCCCGAGATGACAGCAAATTTACATTTTTTAATTAAACTAGCAGCCAGTTTTTATGAGAGGGGGCTGGGTTATGCAAATCAAATGGTTGTGTACGAAAGATTAGGAGAGTTTGGGAATAAATTCCACAAATGCTAATAAAAAAGAGAGAGAGAGGGGGAAAGAATGAGAGGAAGAAAGGAGGGACATTGTTCCATTAGCCCCTTTTAGACTGATTTCCCTGGAGAGAAGTAATGGGGGTTATGGGGGGAGGGAGCTTTCAAAGACAGGTAACATTAATTTTTAGGATTGAAGGCTTTCTAGGATGGAGACCCTTCCCTGAGGAGCATGGCAGTTGGGCAGCAAAAGAGGAGGAAACTTATTAGCTGTTCCGTTGGTGCCACTATCCTGCAAAGACCCTACTGAGATTAGGACCACAAAGAGAGAGTAAGGCTCCTGTATGTGTCCACATCATGGATACCCACTTGCTGGGCAGACTTGAAAGCAAGAAGCTGGACAACACACATGAAGATGGACTGATGTGCAGCTGCGGTGCGATCCGACACCTCTAGGCTTGTGGAGACATTTTGCACAGCAAGGAAGTGCTGCTTAAAGTAGCTAGGTGCGACCCGAGGCACAATCTTGAGTTATTTAAGCTGCGGCCGCACAGGCAGCATTGATATGCATCAAGCTCCATTCGCTTAATTGGGGATCTCCATAAACTTTAAGAAGGAAGCCAGGGGTTTTGCAGAGCTTCACGAGGACATCCCTGCTCCTACAATTCTTGCATTTGCAGTGCCTCAATCACAGAATTCTAGAGTTGGAATGGACCATGAGGATCATTTAGTCCGACCCCCTGCAATGCAGGAATCTTTCACCCAAAGTGGAACTTAAACCCGCAACCCTGAGATTAAGAGTCTCATGCTCTAACCAACTGAACTAAGAAGCCTCGCTGAGGAATTTGCATTACGTATGTGATGCTGCCTTCTTGTTGTAGCTTCTGTTTACACAGTTCTTGCATTGTCCAGAGAGTGCTTAGCAATCTTTCTGTTTCTTATACACCCTTATGAGGTAGGCCCCTACTTTAAAGTTGGGGCACCGAGGCCGAATCTCCTCCCCGCCCCCAAGACTTCATCATGGAGCCTGGACTTTGGTGGCTGTAGGTCAGCAGGGAAACATTCAGGACTGGGCCTGACATAAGCCAGAGAGTTTCTGCAGAGCTCCCAGCCAGCAAGAAAACTGGGATGTGAGCCAAGCAGGACTAAGAATTCCCTGAAGGAGCA
This sequence comes from Podarcis bocagei, assembly GCF_964188305.1. NCBI lineage: Eukaryota > Metazoa > Chordata > Lepidosauria > Squamata > Lacertidae > Podarcis > Podarcis bocagei. The sequence continues at coordinate 78,378,189 of NC_138132.1, read as the reverse complement.
AGTCAAGGTGGGGAGTCGCTGCTGTCCTATGTTGACTGGGAAGCCAAGGCCTTAGTCCCAGGCCACACCCAGCTGGATTCCAGTGACGTGGTTTTCCGGCAGCTGATACCGTGCGCACCACAGTGCAAATGACGCGTCATGATGAATAGCAGTCATAAATGAGGAGTGTAGACAGTTGTTGTTGTTTTGAAAATGACCCATTTGGGAAGGTCCTTGACTTGGGGTGATGGTCCTGATAGGTTCAAAGCTTCCAAGCTTCCTCTTCTCTCTGCAGAGGCATGGTTTTCAGCAGAGTTTGGGAATTGGCCTGGAATGGGTGCCCTGGCACCGTGAGCCAAATAGAGGCTGTGTCAGCTGTTGAGAGAAAGAGAGAATTCCCAAGGCTGGGAAGCGGTTTGAGTTTCCAATCCTGAGGCGGTTTCAGGCTCAGGATAAAAGCCAAGCAGCCCTCGCAGGCTTGAGTGAGAGTGAGAGGGTGGAGGGAAGAAAGCATTTGGTGCTGCTGCACAGCATGGGGAATGAGACTGGGTGCAAGGGCACCCCAGACTCAGCTACCCCTTCCAGTGCCATCCCACAGGGAAGGGCCTTGGCCACAGGGTTCCACTTTTTTGTGGGGGGGGGAGTGATGATTCACACAAACAAATGTGCTTTTCTTCAAGTGATCGCCCAGGCAAGCAGACTCTTGCAAAAAAATGTTCTGGATTATCAAATCCTGCTCACTAGCAATTCCCAGATGTGAGTGAAATGTGCACATTTTCATTTCAGTAGTCCTGGGAATGTTGCATACAGCAAAGGGGTACAACAGGGAAATGTCCAAGTGCATGTACAGTTTTCACACATGTTTTCCTGTGTTAACTGCAGCATTGATCAAAATGGACTATTCTGGGGGCATCGGACATCTGAAGGTTAGTGGTGTTATCGAAAAAAGTGTGAGCTCTCCTGCGAAAAAGATGCATCATTTTTTCTTTTGCTTTTGGATCTTGTGGACATGGGAAAGAGCAGAGAGGTATCCAGCACACAGGGGTTTCTTTCCACCTCCTCTTGTGGTCAGAGGTGTGGTTGCATTGGGCCAGATCTTGTTGGAAAGGGCCTGTCTGTATTGTAGATTTAATATAATTGTAGAGTCAGAAGAGACCCCAAGGGTCATCTAGTCCAACCCCCTGCAATGCAGGAATCTCAACATGTGCTTCCCCATCCAGTTTGAAACCATGCTTAGCTTTGCAAATGTGCTAGCAGTTTTATTGCTACATCATCAGGTCTTTTCTTTCTCTTCTTTGAAATGGTGTTGGGAGTCTGTTGAACATAGATTTGCTCCAACTGTTGCAAATTTCCATTTGGTCTTACTATCTTTTCCAGGTATGCATCTTAACACCCAGTTCACAGTGTGAGAGTTTGAAGGCATCACTACTGAGCAATCATATAAAGCATTGGGAGCGGGGTGCCCTTTGTCCTTAAATAGGCTCCGGATGTCCTTTGCCTTTTTCCTGCCGTTTCTAAAAGAGTGGGGAGAAACTTTACTCTCTTGTTTACTACTTGTTTAGAAAAGAGGAGCGCCATAGCACTTCTGCAAGAAAGTCGTCTGCCTCTAAAGAAATTTAATTAAACAAAGTTTCAAGAAATACTGGTGATAGAACAAGTAGGGTGTTGCTCATTGCCGGCGATGATACATGCGCTGTCTAATAGGGACCCACAGCACCATCCTGGGCACGTTCCATAAACATTTGCAATGGATGTCTGGTGGCCATAAGAGGGAACAGCACTTTCCCTCTGTCAGATCCTGTGATTTGAGTGTTGAGGAAATGCAATATCCCCACCACTGGAAGCACTGACTTGAATTAAGCTCTAGATCCCTATGCAACAAATGAGCGGCAACCGTGCATATATTGCTTTGTAAACTGATATCCTGGAAAGGCCCAGAGCAGTTTACCACAGGTGGAGCTTTTTGCAGGCTAACAGCTGACTTCCTCAAAAGCAGGAGGTGGACCAAGAAGGTATTTGAGATGCAGCACAGAGCGCCTCTCCTCCTGGAATCTGTGCTGTTGCTTAGAACAGTTTCCAGTTGCAAAGTGCTTGACACATCCTTGAGAGCAAGGTCGATGTTGTCCCCATTTTATGGCTGGAGACCTAAAGCTGAAAGACAAGTGATTCAGGAATATAGGAAGCTACCTTATACTGAGTCAGGCAATTGGTCCATCTAGCTCAGTATTGTCCAAACTGACTGGCAGCAGCTCTCCAGGGTTTCAGGCAAGAAATATTCCCAGTCCTACCTGGAGATATTGCAAATTGAACCTGGGACCCTCTGAATGCAGAGAAAGATGGTCTGCCACTGAGCTACAGCTCTTCCGTTTGCTTGGAGGCTCTTGCAGCATGGTATCATGCATATTCGGCATAAATGATGGTCGCAATAGTTGTTTTTCATTAGGCACCTATTATATATTGGTAGTAATAGTTACTGTTGCTACTACTACTTACGACACTAGCATCAAGTGGTAACTAGCATTTATAAACCAGTCTGCTGCAGATTACCATTTTTTGCCAACTATGAACATCACCTCTTGCCCAACATGTTTCCGTGGAGTCTGTTCACACATCAATGTGCAATAAAGAGCACTGAAAATTAAAGCAGTGTGTGCATGAATGTGAGTTGGCCCTGGATTCTTTCCAGATCATACCCAGGCTACCAATACTTGGAGCATGCTGGGTCCCATCAGGTTTACCAGTGCCAGTTGCTCCCCCCACCCTGACTTCTCTGTCTCCTCACCTCCCGTATTGGCACCTTTTGCCACTTTTGAAACAGGTAGGATCCGGATCTGGAACTTGGCAGGTGCCTGGGGGCTCTCTGGAGGACAACGGTTTGTGATGTCACCTGTTTGCTTTATTCATCTTCTCTCTCCCCCACCCCACCCGCCGCTCTCTCGTTTGTTTTGCTTTGTTTTTGCAAGAACATTTTGTGCCGGCAGATGTGCCAGCTAGCCAAGTTCTGAGAGAGGGTGACTGACGGAGGGTGTTCCAAACTGGTTTTGGCCTCTGTTCTCTCAGGATGGAGGTGGGTAGGTGGACAACAGAAGGATGCCCCCCACTTTGGTTGTGCTATGATACAAGATCACCCCTGCAGACAATAGTAATGCACTAATATAGTTTAATTAATCTCAGAACAACCAATAAACTGGAATGTTGTGCAGATGGCCCTGTATAAATCCACCGCTGATACACTCTTATTGGGTTGGCGTCATGTTGCAGAAGACACCTGCAGAAAACTCCTCACCGGTCTGGAGGAGCACTCTTACTGCCCTCAAGAGTTGTCCCAGAGGCAGGACTAAAACAAACTGAAACCAACATGGCGGCTGCGTATTGCGTGGTAACACTGTCCTGGAGGAGATGTTCATACACTCCCAAGAACAGCTTCCACAATGGTGTCTTGAACAGTGCGGATCTGCGTCATAGGCAGAGAATGTCCACAATTCAAAATGGCCGCCACTTGAGGGCCAGAAGATGCCCAGAGGCCCTTTCACCACAGTCTCCAAGCCAGCCCACCGCTGTGGCTTCTCTGAGCTTTGGTGGGTCATCTTATCTCTCCACTCTTTCTGCATCCGTTTCTCCTTCTCCTCCCCCCCCCCCGCCCAAAGACAAGAGCTGCATCCTCTTAGGGAGACGCAGTTTGTTTTGCCAGGGTGACCTGTTTAATCATCTCATTTTCTGGTGGCCGTTTATTCCTTGTTACCACGGTTACGGCCCCATTAAGGGGAGAAGCAATAAGGCAGTGAGTCAAACAGGTAATAAAAACATTAAAGCCATGTGCGTATCGGCAGGGAGGGCAGAGGGGGCGCAGCGAGACGCAACTGGCCCTTGCCAGGGAGGCAGTCAGGTCGGTGCTGGGGTGGGCAGAGGGAGGAGAGCAGGGAGGAAGTGCAGGGTGACTTCTCCAGACTCAAGGGGAATGTGGTTTTTGTTTGTTGGTTTTTTAAAGCCACCGTTGCAGTGTTTTGTCTATGAAAGCCAGTTCCCAAGGTTATGCCCTCTGTAAAGTGACCAAGCCACGGAGATCAGCAATACAGGAAACTTGCCTAACACCAAATCAGATCCTTGGTCCATTTAGCTCAGTATCGCATACACTGGCAGGCAGGAGTCTCTCCCAGCCCTATCTGGAGATGCCATCGGGGATGGAACCGTGGGTAGAGGATGGTATAAAATTATTATTATTGTCCTCATTATCATTAACAACAGCAACAACAACAATATCCTGGGACCTTCTGCATGCAAAGCAGATGCTTGAGCACCGCATTGTAATGGTCCTTCTCAATGGGGATGGTTGGGGCTATAAGGAATCAGGAGCAGCGTTGGCTCTCAATAGCTCCCATACAGTTGCATGGAACCAAGTTAAGCTGACTGCTGTCTGGAACACAGGCTGAGATTTGCCTGGGCGTCATGGGCACTGAATTAAGCCCCCTGCTGCCGAGTTTGCCTCCTTTCCTTGCTCCCATAGAAGTGAATGGGTGCCGTTCATGTATCTGGGGGAAAACAGACTGCAGCACTGGGGAACATTGCTGTCACTGGGGGAAATGAGGGTATCAGCCAACTAAGTCCTATTCCGAATAGGCTCACTGAAGTTGATGGAGAAAACTAACTTAGATCTGTGTTTCTTTGAGGTGGGGGTCAGAATACAATTTCTTGCCTTGTTTAGTAGCTGTTGCCTGCTAAGCAGCTGGGGATGGCATAGAAGATGGGGAGGGACCTGAACTCCGCATTTGTCCATACTATGGGGAATACAGGTCTGCTTTGGGTGGGGGTGAGGGTATCCATTGCGTAGAGATTTATAAACAATGAAGATTGTCTGAGTTTCGCCTCACCTTGCTTTATATCTGTAAAATGGGGAGAATGGCACCAGCCTTTGTCCTCCCAGGGTTGACTTGAGGATAAGTTAATTAAAAGATTGTCCAATGCTTGGATGCTTTGCTAATTGTGAGGGGGAGGGGGAGAGAATGAGGGAGGGATAAGTATCTTAGTCAAACACACAAGAGCATCCGTCCAAGGACACGAGTCTCTTGTAAGCTATGGAGTCGTCTTAACATGGCACTTAGCATTTCTGGATTTCATCTTCCGTACAGAGCTGCGTTTCCAAAATCCAAGGCTTGCCTCCCCGCAGAAACAATGGGAAGGAAAAAATTGAGAGGGTAACTGGGTTGGTATGTTGCTGCAAAAAATAACTAAGGGCCTTGTGATACCTTCAAGCTTAACAGTGTCCTTGCCGTCCAATCTTTTGTAGGTTAGAGCCCACTTTATCTGCAATGTAAGGCGACCATTAACTCAAAATGAACAGATGAGTTAATTTTTCTGTCTCCACCCTTGTCCTGTTAGGCAGTTTGGGTTTTTAAATATATATATATTGTATTTTAAAAATCGTTGCTGTTCTTTTGAGCTTTGTAGCTGCTTCCACCCCCACCTCGACTTCTTGTTTTATCAGAAAACAAATTTGCGGTGAGTCCTGAGAAAAGGAGTCAGAGTGCTAAGCAAATATTCAGCGTGTAAATGAGCGCTGCGACCTTGAGAGAAGGCAGCTGGAGGAGGGGCAGATAGGCAGGAAAGAGGAAAACTTGGAAATTTTAGAAAACGGAATACACGTTTGCAGTGGAGGGTTGGGCAACTCATAGAAGAGTTGGAAGGGGCACGAGGCTCATCTAGTCCAACCCCCCCCCCCCGGCAATGCAGGAATCTTTCCCCCAATGTGGGGCTCAAACCCACAACCCACCCAGTTCAGATCCTCACATTGTAGCTACTGCGTTGTATTGATTTATTTCTAAGGGCGTTCCCTTCCTGCCATGATTAATATAGGCTCCTTTCCCCCTACCCTCATTGATCCCTCATTGATTCCTGGAGACATCCCTCTGAGGTCAAGCCGCAACTGAACACGTTTCACAGACTCAAAAACTGAGTCTGGATTTTGTCCACCCACCCACCCAATGTAGTTATGTGTCATTATAGAATACAGGTACAGTATGAGGAATATACCCTTCAGTGTTTTCCTCACTTGAGAATCTCCTTTGCCATGGAAAACTAGAGAGCCAGGAACAGGACTATATCCTAGCCTTCTTTCTCTTTTAATTTTCTTTACGCAGGTTTTGTTTTGTTTTGTTTCGTTTTTTAATGTAATCTCCTGAAACAGCAGCCTGAGCTGTCTCTGCCATGTGATTTATGTGCTCATGTTGATCAGCTATAACGCAGATCCTAGGACATTCAAGCCCAAGTCCAATTTTTTATTCAACACAGCAGGGTTGTTGTTCTTTTGTGATGCTAATAAAAGCAAGTTTCTGAAGCTCGCTGGTTGCTTTTTTTCAGTTGCAATTTGCTGTGCTGGGTTGCTGTTGTTTTAATAATCTGCCTCTGTCCCACAGTTCCAAAGAAGCTTTGAATTCTAATTTCCCTGTACTAAAGATGGAGCAAAAATTTATTAGCTCCTGTAGGAAACAAATGCCCTTCTTGTTCTTTCTTTGCTGTTAGCAAGTTCTTTTAGACAAAGTCAGATTATTGGTCCATTTAGCTCAGTGATGCTGACACTGACTGGCAGCAGCTCTCTGGGGCTTCAGAGACAGGGAGTCTCTCCCAGCCCCACGTGGAGATGCCATAGGGGACTAAACCTGGCACCTTTTGCAGGCAGAACAGGTGCTCTTGCCACTAAGCCGCAGCCCTTCCCCAACACGTAAGTGGTTGATGTTTTCGGAATATTTGATCAAAGTGGAAAAATCTCGTTCTGCTTTTCTGGTTAGGTCAGTTCTGAGCTGGGCTCACCTGATCAGGAAGCTTGTTTCAAACGTAGCCAAATCCTTATGCTTTTACAGTTTGTTTTCTCCTTGGCATCTTTTCCTTCAAAAGATTGGCTTTGAAACTGACAGCCGGGCGGTGTGTCCAAGCTACTCAGATTACAAGTTTTTTCGGTAGAATCCAAACGATGGAATGCTTTAAAAAAAATAATCACAAGGGACAAAGGCAAGAACATCACCCCAGCTTAAATTCCACACAAATTTGGGCAAAGCTGGGCAGAGCTGGGTGTTTTATCTCTCTCTCTCTCTTCCCCCCTCCCCTCATAAAACTTGAATTTGGGGAGCAACCAAGTGAGAAACCCGTGTTGTTTAGTAGTTAGAGTGGCTGGACTAGGGCCAGAGAGACCTCAGTTCAAGTGTGCTGAACCTTGGGAAAGTAACTATTTCTCAGCCAAATCCACCCATGGGGTTGTTGTGAGGATAAGTTAAGGGAGGACCATGTACATTGCCCTGTGCGCTTTAGAGGAAGTGTGGGGTAAAAAAAACAAAATACAATGAATTAACACAACCAGGTCTCTCAAAAGGAAGAAGTTCTTCATGCTACACTTCAGTTAACTTGAGGAACTCACTGCCACAAGATACAGAGTTGGCCACTAAGCAAAGCCAGTTTTTTTAAAAAAAGTGAGAGTGATTAGTCCAGTCATAGATGAAGATTACTTTTCCTCATTCCTTTGTTGCATGCCAGGGGGCAACAGAAGCTGGCCTTTACTGCCCCAGGCCACCTTCATCTCAACTCAGCCTCCTTTTAATGCAGGGTTAGGGAAACCGAACCTCCGGGTCTCATTGGGCTTCCTGGTCCCATCATCCTGTTAGGGATTTTTGTGAGTCAGATCCATCTTGAGTGGCAGCAGATTCCTCAAACCAGGTCTAGGGGATGAGGACTGTGCTGTTCATTGAGGGATTCCCCCCAGCCCCAGGTAGCCAAGAGCCCCGGATATTAAGCCCTCCTTTCTCAACCTTGGGCCCCCATATTTTGTTGGACTACAACTCCCATCATCCATAGCTAGCAGGACCAGCGGTCAAGGATGATGGGAGTTGTAGTCCAACAACATCTAGGGGCGCAAGGTTGAGAAAGGCTGCGTTAAGCTGTCAGAGACTATCCTTTCCATTGGGTTGGGATGGCTAATATTAGCAGTATCTTCTGTTCTATCCTCTGCTACCTTATTCCGAGCCAGGGATGATACTAGCATCGGAATAAACAACATTAAAAATTGCTTGCAGCTCCCCACTCTTCTCTTTACTTAAAATAAACGTTTGAAAAATATGTGCCAGGAAAGAAAGGGGGGGAAAATGTTGCTTGCCTAAACTTACACCCTATGAAGAAACTTAATGGGCACGGGCGGTCTGAATCTTTTGCATCCACTATTCTGGGCCAGGAGAGGGAGGGAGGGAGGGAAAGCCAAGACCTGGATCCCCTGGAAGCAAGCAGATGAATTTTTATTTTGAGCTAAACGTCTCGAACCAAAGGCATTGAAGGAAGCGGGGCAAAGTCACCACCAGCGCAAGGTGCCAGAGTGCGGAAGCGTAACTCTCCCGCTAATGCCTTTGGACGCCGGCTCTTCTGTGACAGTTGCAGCTCAGGCAAACAGATTGGAGGGTTCCAGACGTGCTTTTTTGGGGGGGCAGGGTGCCATTTCCTTGATGCGCCTTTTGGCTGCTCAGGTGAATGAGATTGGGGGCGGGGGAAGCCTTTCTCGCAAGGTTTCCAGGTCTGCCTCCAAAGCATGCTCCCTCCTGCACCTTTAATAAATAGCATCGTTATTACCCTTACTCCTATAAATGTTATTACTATTGTTATTTATGGAATTCCTACCCTGTCCTTTGTCCAGAAGGAGCCCAGAGTGGCAAACAACAAATTAGTAAAACATAGCAATTAAAATAAAATAAATACCGTTTTAAATGTTGGGTTGTATCCAGTGGTAGTCATACTCAGAGTAACTCCACTGAAGTGTAAGGGACATGATTTGTTGTTGTTGTTTAATTTTAAATTCCAGCCTTAATCCAAAGATCACAGGGCAGTTTATAACATAAATGCTAATTTATGAACTCCATTAATCTGAAGGGGTCTGTTCTGAAAAAAGCCTTCTCGGTGGTGGTGCTCCTAGACTCTGGAACTCCCTCCCTGGAGAAGCTAGACCAACTCTCTCCTTGCTATTCTTCTGCCACCAGGTGAAGACCTTGTTCCAATATTTGGTCAATTCGCTGATTTTAATTAAAGTGCTGTTTTCATTGTAATTATTTGTACGCTTCAAACAGATTTTATATATGTTTGAATTCTTTTATTTTTCAAAAATGATCCCCCCCCTCTGTTTTTAGCCATTTTTGTTTTTATCTTTAAGCCACCTTGGTATAAATAAATATAGAATGGTGATAATAATAAAGCCTTGCGTACAACCTGTTCAGAGCATCTGAACACATTGTAAAACGAACAGGGTCCAAGGAGTTTCCATCACAACTCTTGTTTGTGAGGATCACTCGGCACCCTCATTTTCGACATCATCGTTGTCCTCAAAGCCTGCAACTTCTCCCAGGTCATGTCTCTTCCACTGTCAGGAAGCAATGCTCGCCTCTTGCTCTGTGGTCCAAGGTCCATTGTTCCTCTCCCCTGCCTGCGTGATCAGGATGTGGGGTTTTTTTTGGGCGGGGGCGGGGGGAGAAGGGGAAGTGGGCTTCCCCAGTTTGTGCTTCTCATGGGGTTGGGGTGGTTAGATGTGGAAAGCCAGGAGTGTGTGCGGACGGGTGGAGGGAGAGGGGTTGCAGACTCCTTGCAGCGAAGGTGTTAACTAATAGCAGGTGATTAAACATGACAAGCGGTGACATTTCTTTGTGGGCTTCTCAGTACCAGCCCTGCCAAGAAAGAAGCTATAAAGGCTGACATTTTGTGTTATGCACTGAGGTTTTTAATAGACAGCCTTCCTCCTCCCTGTTTATTTCTTTGCTTCGTTCCCTCTTTCGCTGCTCCTTTCATTCCTTTCGCTGCCCGCATCCCTCTGTTTTCAGACATATGCGTTTAAATGTCTCGACCCTTTCTCCCAAACCCTCTTCTTTTTTCACAAATCTCTCCCCCCCTTTCCTTTTCATCCCCACCAGCAGATCAGAGTTTAGTTGCGTGCCTTTATTTTTGCCATCCTGCTTTCCGCTATCCCTCTGTTCCACGCGCTGAAATCCTCTCTCTCCGGCTGTTTTGACACAGCGAAACTTCGGCTCCAGCCATTCAAATGTGTTTTTCCTGACTCCTGGACTGTTCTCGGAGACCGAGTTTAAAAACACAGGGAGGGCAGAGGGAAGGCAGGCAGCTCTCCGAGAAGAAGCCGGTGCCTCCTCTCCTTCAAGCTGGGTGAACAGTGGAAAAGTTGGACCACTAACTCTATCCCTTGCTGGGCTCCTCTCTCCACTGTTAGAGGGAGGCAACCCTGCTTTCTTTTATAAATAAATATGCCATTTTTTAAAGAGTCTTTTTCCGTTCCCTTCCTCTCCCCTCCACCAACTCCCCCTTTCTTTTCCCCTCGCTGATTTCTTCCTTTGCTTTCTCGTCCCTTTCTCGCATATTCTCTGTTGCCTCTCTTCTCCTTTCTCGAGGGAGAAGGGGGTGTCCTGATGCGATGCCGTAACCACCATCAGATTAGACAGTTGTTGTTCCCGGGAGCAGGTGCTCTTGCGGGATGGTTGCTTTGTGTGTTGTCTTTTAAAAACAGAGAACATTTTTTTGGCTTGACTCATAAAATGGTATTCTTCGGAGCTTCCACCCTCTTTTTCTTCTTCTTCTTCTTCTTTTTTTTAAAGTTCAGGGGCCGGGCAACTGAGTTTTAGGAACAGTTGCTGGCTTTATTCTAAAAAGAAGGCAACAGTTGTGCGGAGGGGAAAGGACGAGACAACTGCAGATTCTCTCTCTCTCTTTTCATACCTCTGGGAAGGGCATTTGGAGGTGACGGCCATTGCCGCATCCCCTTTCCATAGCTGGCCCGACTGGCTGGCTGCATCGCTGCTGACTTTCAAATTTGCCATGCACAGTTTGCGTGTATAGGATTTGCTCGGTGTAAGCAGAAACCCGTTTTTTCAAAGGCGGGAAGGTTTGAGTGCAGCCCATCTAAACCCAAGGCACGCCCTAGCAGAAGAAAGATGCAGCCATCAGCGGCTGTAAACCACGGTAACTCAGTCGAGCCTCCAAGTCTAGAGGCAGTCTACCTCAGTAATGCCAGAGGCTAGAGGAGAATAGGAGGGGCTTCTGGTTGAGAACGGCTTTTTGAAGCTTCCCAGGCTTGTGAACTGATTGCTTTGGGAAGCAAAATGCTGCCATAGATTGGGCACGGGGAGCCTGTGTGCCCCCCTACAATGTATTTGGTATGGGGATTGTTGGGGCAGTACACCATTAGCCCTCATGGACAAGGCTCCACTGAGGCCACAGGTTCCCCCTTCTTGACCTAAGTGGCTCTTGTTTCTGACCCAGGTATAAGTTCTTACGTTCTTAAAATTCTGGACAAGTTCAGGGCGGGAAGGGGGCAGATTGCCAACTGCTCCAAAGTCCTCGAGCTGCTCTGAGGAGGGTGTCTCTACTTTGCCATGTTGGCAGTTGAAGGGGGCTTTGATTGAGGTGCTCGGCCTTCATTTCCTGGTTCAGGCCTTCCATAAATAATGCTTGCGCTTGGATGCCTTCCAATCCCCCGTGTGTTGTCCAATGTTTCTCCAGAACTGAATGCTTGGTTGGCATGCGGAGCTGAATGCAGCTCAGTGGAGCATCAGCTTTGCATGCAGAAGGTCCCAGGTCCAACCTCTGTTGTTTCCAGGTAGAGCTGGGAATACCGTACCTCCCGCCTGGGAGAGCTGCTGGCAGCCAGTGTAGTCAGTATTGAGCTAGATGGGCCAACAGTCTGATTCAGTATAAGGCACCTTCCTCTGTTTCTGTTCAAATGCATTCAAGAGGAGGGTGCAGTCACCTTTCACCTTCCCCACTCCAGACCAGTTTATCGCTACCAAAAGCCAATATGCATTGGCCGTCTTTCTCAGGGAATATTAGACCTGAAACAAAAGTCCGAGTGAAGGACATATTGGCTGCAGCCAACTGAGTAATATTAGAGTGCATGAGAATTTAAGAAGAGCTCTGGATCTCAATCAGGCCAGTGACCCATCTTGTCCAATATCCTGTTCTCACAGTGGCCAGCCAGATGCCTCTGGGAATCCCACAAAAAGCACCACTGAAAATAAATAAACCTAAGTAGGTCATGTCCATTAACTTCAATGAGACTACTCTTAAGTAGGGCTGGCATTGAATGCATCCCTCTATTTGCATTCCGCTGCCCCCTCAAAGCCCAAATAGGAACTTCTCTGAGTCCGCTTTCCATGTGTCTCCCACCGATCTTTCTCTTTCCTTCCCATCAGATGCTCCTCCCGTCCACCAGATCTCATTGATCCAACTCTACAGACAGTGACTTCAGCACAAGCTGCCAAGTAGGGCAGATCAATAGGTATCTTGAAAGGGAAGGGTGGTTGGCAGCTGGGGCAGCTGTTTTGGTCGCCCCCACTTCCATCTCTCTCTCTTCTCTCCCCTCCACCCAGTCGCTGCCTCTTTTGTTGCCATCAGTGGGAGAACAAGAACAGGAGATGCTGCAAGGGCAGTAGCCAGGCTGGAATTACTTAGGCAGTGTCCAGAATGCTAGATAAACAATATCCTGTTTTCCAGGGATTTGTGTCTGCAGATTTAAAACCCTAAGAAACAGTACCAATTCTCTTGTTTGCTAAAAAAACCAAAAACAGCAGAAAAACAAAAAACAAATCTCCCAGTTGAAAAGGGAGGGGGTGAAATGTTTTCCTCACCTTACATTCTCAGCATCCCTTCTTAAAAACCAGAAAAGATCAGGTTTTTATTTTAAACAGAATAATAAGTTTCTAGCCCTCATGTTATCAGAAAGGAATCTTCTTGGCCGGTGAGCCAGAAGACTTTATGCTTTCCACCTCAGAAGGTGTTGGGTTTTTAAGCAGAGGTTGGATGGCCATCTGTCAGGGATGCTTTAGTGGAGATTCCTGCAATGCAGGGGGTTGGACTAGATGACCCTTGGTGTCCCTTCCAACTCTATATGATTCTTAACATATTGGTTGGCTCACTATCTTATCTGATAAGTTTGATCAGTCTTGAGCTGTCTACTTTTTGTTCGTTGGTTTTTTGTTAGAATCCCCACGGTCAACTCAAGTATGTTAAATTTACAAAGCAAGCAGGCGCTGTTTGGATTCTCTTTGAAAGCCAGGTGTAACTAAGTGATCTTGACTTTGCGCTCTTGATTAAGAATGCAGGAAGTGCCTCACTGGGTTTTATAGAAGGCTACCCATGTCCCAGTATCCTTTGCAAGTGTCCCAGTACTAGATGCCCCACCAGGAACTGGTCAATAGTCTCCTTTCTTACCCAGTCCTGAGCTAGAGCCATTTGCTCCACAGGAGAGCCAGCCAGTTTAAGAGGACAAGCAAACCAAGCTGTTGCTCAGGGCTTTGGTATTCTTTGCAAGGATAGAAGCACCTGTCCATTTCAGTTTTCTCCGTTCCTCTCTTCCCCCCTCGGTCTTAAATTCTGCGTGCCACATTTCTGTAGCTGTTTGCAATTGATTATGCATTGTTGTAAACTCTGGTTGGAAATTACAAAATTTGGGAAAGTGTGGATTTTGAAGGATGGGTGTGTTTCAGTTCTAATGTTGTGAATTTGACACATTTGCCTTTAAGTTCAAACTGAATCAGTTTTCTCCCCCATTCCAGATTCTTAGGGGCTTGTGTGCATTCTGGGGGGCAGAGCAAATGTCAGCATCTTCTGAGGTGTTGCAAGGAATCCTGGTAGCTGATGGGGCATCAGCCAGCCACTTGGGCAAGTGCCCGCTGCTCTTAGCTCACAGGCATGCCTCGATTGTGCATGGCATTTTCCTGAGAGTCCAGTGAATAGTTTTGCAGGGCGTTCTTAGGCAGTTGGCAGCGGGGAGGGTTGGGCTCTGGCCTGTGCTTTCCCTTCTCCTTTCCCGTTCTCCGAGCCCTCCATTAACCTGTTAGCCACCTCTCCCTCTAAGCAGGTGCCGAATGCTTCTCTGCAGTAAAAGTTAATTAAATGAGTATTTCGGGATAGGGAGGGGGGCGGGAGGGAAGTGGTGTAGTGCACCCTCGGGCCCAGGGCTTATTAATGGTGACCCGCCATTAAAAGACGAAAGTGCTAACCTGGTCATATTTAGCAGCTTTCGACAGCATCCCCACGGCCTCCACCAGCAATATCAACTCCTGCCTCTCTCTCTCCCCTCAGCCCTGGGCCAGCAGGAGCTGACTCCGGACTTTTCTTTGCTACGATGACTCTGCTGAGTGTCTCCAAGCTGCCGCCTCCGCCACCACTGCCAAGCAAGGAGAAACTGGCCCACCCCCTCCCCTTTCCCTGCCGCTGTTTGGAGCAGCTCTGCAGCCTTATAAATGCCAGGACTTGGCAGAGGATCGGATCCTGGCTCTTGAGCTTTGCTGAACCTAGAGAACCAAAGAGGGATTTTTGCCTTGAGGGGAGGCCATGCCCTTATACCTTTAATATATAGGTCCCATTTCTGGTCAGAGAGCAGAGAATGGGTTAGCATCACATGACACTCCTGAACAGCACCCCCTCATTTTGGGGGTGAGGAGGGTCCCCTCTGGAACACAAAGCTGGCTCTAGCCACGGAGGCAAACTGTGACTGCACAGGGTGCCAGCATCCTGCAGGGACCTCGCTCAGCTTCAGAAGTGTCTTGGAGAAAGAACAAATGTGCCTATATTCTTGTGTGTGTGTTTGGGGGCAGGGGCAGGGGCAGGGGGTTTACAAACACTTAGCAGCTTGCGGGCTGAGCAATATCACCTAGTGCCTATTGGAAATAATAGGTTGGGGGGAAGGGAACCCAACAGGATGTAGAGCCACAGCCAATGGCCGGCGGAATCAACTAATTCTAATTTCATAGAATTGTAGAGTTGGAAGGGACCCCAAGGATCATTTAGCCCAACCCTCTGCAACACAGGAATCTTAACTATAGCATCCATGACAGGTGGCCGTCCAACCTCTGCTTAAAAACCTCCAGTGAAGGAGAGTCCACCACCTTCCAAGGGAGTCAGTTCCACAACTAAACAGCTCTTACTGTCAGAAGGTTATTCCTGATGTTTAGTCAAAATCTCCTTTCTTGTCGCTTGAAGCCATTGGTTCGGCTCCTAGCTTCCAGAGCAGGAGAAAACAAGATTACTGCATCTTCCATGTTACAGCCCTTTAGATATTTGAAAACGGCTATTCTGTCTCCTCTCAGTCTCCTCTTTTCCAGCCTAAACATCCCCAGCTCACTCAACTGTTCCACCCATCATCTGTCCTGCTGAGTTGAACAAGGGCAACCCTGAAGCAAAGAAAGGGGGTAGGTGATAGGCAGTGCCACCGCTGCCCACAGGCTGGTTGTAAATAAGAAGGTGAGCATGCAGGGAGTTGCTGAGGTTGGTGGGGCAGCGGCCTCATTCGCCCCAATGGACCAGCCTCCCCTGCCTTGCAATTCATAGGATGCAGCTGAGGAGAGGTTTCTGGTTTCCATTACCCAGGAGGAAGTAATGAAGATGGTAGGGTTCCTCCCTCCCCATAATAGTTATGATGTTGCTCAGCTTACATTAAGACCCAGTGAAAGCAAGTTCATTTAGGATAGCAAACAGTAAGAAATAACCCAAGCCCTTGAGCCAGCTTGCAAGTTGAACCTGAATTCAAGTCCCAGCAGAGAGGCCGGCAGCATGGTGTGGACTACAACTCCCATCATCTCTAACCATTGACCATGCCGGCTGCAAGGGCTGATGGGAGTTGGAGCCCAGTGACATCTGGAGGGGCATCACATTGGCTTCTCCTAGAGCAGGAGCTGATGTTTGAAACCAGTAGAACCCAAGGCAGTTAATAGGACCTAGACCAGAGGTGGTTAACCTGTGGTTCTTCATATGTTGCTGGACTACAACACCCATCATCCCCTGGACCATTGACCATGCTGGAGTTGGAGTCCAATGACTTCTGAAGGTGCAGCAGTTAGCATGTCAGCCTGGAGCTGGGGAGAGCCAGCCATAAAGCTCCCTGACTGACCTTGGCCCTGTCCCTAAGAAGGGCTTGGCTTCTGGATGAGGTTAAAGACCCAGTCATAGCCTGGATAGCTCCATTGGTTAGAGCATGGTGCTGATAATACCAAGGTTGCAGATTCAGTTCCCATATGGGACAGCTGCACATCCCTGCTTTGGATAGATGATCCTCAGGGTTCCTTCCAACTCAACAATTCTGTGATTCTGTGATCCTGTTCACACCGTAGCCAAACAGGTGTTTACAAGCAGCCCCCCAAGAGGGTTGCTTTGAGGGCAAAACGTGGCGAGTGAGCAGTGAGCATGAGCTCCTAGGAGGCAGGGTGAAGAAAAATGTAATACAGTTTGGTCGGTACAGCCAGAGTAGCACCATGATGATCCAGCCTACACATCCAGACTCCTGCGGCATCAGTCCAACACCTCCTTTGCTTCTGGGCTTTCTCCTTCTCCCCAGCATAGCCAGCCAGGGCAAGTTGCCACTCTGTCGTGGCTGGGATCTCCAAAGCCTCCTTGAAGGAGCCGCGGCTGCCGGTTTGGCAGCCGCGCCAGAGGGGCAATCCTCTCTCACACTCGCACACTCACATTTGGCTCCATGCCCTGGCTGATCCAGAGCCAGGTCTTACAGCAAATCTCTGCATCCTGTTAGAAATCCTTAATCAGCTGGAGGCGGCTTTAGGGGAGGGGCTGGGGGCTGGAGAGGAGGGGGGATAAATAACATCCACCCCCCACCCTTCAAGTGGATCTGGTGGCAAATAAAATTTTCTAGATGTATAGACAGAATGCTTTCTAAACAGATAGGTGGAAGAGAGCTGACTGTAGGTGTCCAGGGTTGTGGGAAATGCCCTCTGTATGTGCTCAGAGGCATGCAATCCCTGCCCCTCTGTCTTGGAGCTCTGGAGAACTCTCAAGATGCCTGTATATCAGTAGGCTTCTCTGGGCAACCACAGTGGTTCATACCTTGGTTCTGCAGTGTGCTTAATCCGACCTGGAAATGTCTTTGGTAGGATCCATCTGGGGAAATTTGCAAAGCACACATTCTGTGCATTCCTTTAAAAACATACACCACCAGCAACCAGGACACCAGTAGCAAAGAGTGTAAATAATGTCCCACTTCAGGTGTGTTCAGAGTTACACCCTGGCACATATCAGGCCTTGGAAAGGGCCAGCCCAAAAAAGTTTTTGGTGTTTGACACCTCAGATCTAATTTCTGCTTATGAATTGTTGGATCAGTCCCATGGGAAGCTCTCTTCCATGAGCCGTACTGGCCCGGTGTCTGCTTTTGCTCTCAGAGGTCTCCAAAATCATTGGCTTGGAGTGTCTGCCTCGCTTTGCTCCGCGATAGGGCTGCCTCTGAGCGTTGCACTTTACTCAGGGAGCGGGGGGGGGGGGAGTTGATTCAGCGGGCCTTCCCAGGCAGGCCCCTCCTGTCTTCTCCCACAGCTACCGTTTATTGCTGCAAATAACGCTGATGGATCTGAACAGCTCCAGCCAGGCGACCAGGGGAAAGAATAACAGGCTCCCGATGTCGGGGGCGATTAAGGGCCATTGCTATTTAGGGAGAGACTGGTGGATTTAAGGCCGCTTCTGTTCTATTGTCTCGGCCTCTCGGGGCACTGGAGACAGGAATTTGGTGGATAAATTGGGGTGGGTGGGAGCAGGGGGGCATGTAGGGGGCAGAGGCCAGGTCTAAGCATTTCCGACCTGTCTTGGAATTGACCAGCAGTCCAGGCGTGGGTTTGGACAAGGGCACCCAGGGCGGAGTGAACCTAGAATGGGAAATCAGAGTTATGAACAAGCTGGGGCATGATCCAGCCACGCACATGGCCCCTGCAGTAGGGTTGGGGAAGGAGTTTGATTCACTTTGCATTGAAAGGCGAACGTCACTGAATTCACAGTTTCCGAAACCCTAACCTTAGTGAAATTTGCACTTCTTCAAATTTTGCCATGCCAAGTAGTGTATAGAAAAGTGTCTTCCTAGGGTAAAGTATGCATATAAAAGCATATATACTGGTGAAAATAAAGTGCAAAGATGCATTATATATGGGGAAATTGCTTTGCAAAACTGCTAGGCAACATTACATACAGAAATGTGGATGTTGGGAGAAGTTTGCACTAAAATGCTGAAGAATTTTCAGGAGGGCTTTTTAAAAAGAGATTTGTGAACCAATGTGGAAATGTGGGAAAACAAGAAACTGAGATAAACCAAAATTGGTGTATTCACCCATCCCTGCTCTGAAGGAACGGCTTGGAAGGGAAGTTTGGATGGTATTTTGATTCTCTGTAGCTCTGTGATGAATCATCCCATGCTCTGTATTTAATGACACAGCCACCTTCTTCCTCACAATGATTGCCTTATATCTCCATATATGTTGGTTACATTCACTCCAATGTTTTTTCTTTGGACATTCTTTGGACAGAATTCCACAGCAAGGTCCCCTATAAAGTGCTAATTCTTTCATTGCTGCGGCTTAGTAGCTGGTCAAATGAAAAGGAATCGAGGCTAGGCATAAACAAAATATTGCAGTGTGAAGCGCCCCTGTACAGGATATTTCATTCCATTTAGTCAGTCATCATTGAGCTGTTAGGGGAAGTCCCCCCCACCCATTTGAGTCCCCCCCTAAATCTTTTGTACTTCCTGAAACCCAAGGATGCCCCCAGGCCTGCACGTCCCTTGTTCAGCATCCTGTTCTCACAGTGGCCAACCAGATGCCCCTAGTGGGAAACCCACAAGCAGAACCCGAGCACAACAGCACTCTCTTCTCTTGTGATTTCCAGCAACTGGTATTGAGAAGCCTACTGCTCCAGCAGTTTGACTTCACCCCTGGAAGTGCACTCCATTGACTCTGGAGACAGATAGATGCCAACCCCTGCCTGCAGCAACAGTGGCGGTAGAACATAGCCATTGTGGCTAGTAGCCATTGATAGCTTTATCCTTCATGAATTTGTCTAATCCTCTTGTAAATACATCCTCTTGTGTGTGGAAGTTGATGTTTCATCTACAAAACAATTGGCACTCACTTCTGAAGATCAGGGTTAGAGGGACAGCTTATTAACTTTCCAAGTGAAGACATTTGGGCAGTTTAGGGTTGGAGACAGATGATAGCTGTGATTGTTCTCTCTTTCTTTCTTTCTTTCTTTCTTTCTTTCTTTCTTTCTTTCTTTCTTTCTCTTTCTCTCTCTGTCTCTCTCTCTCTCTCTTACACACACACACACACCACAAATTAAACAAATGTGGTATAACATAGGTGCTGCAATATGCATACTCAATCATGTCTGCTCAAACAGATATTGCAGGTTGTTGTTCTACTTCAAAATCCTGCTGGATCTGTTTGACCAGAGACAATAACAGGGCAAGCACTTTCTCTGTTAATGATGCCTCTTGTCCATCCACATTCTTAGTGTCCAGTGGGTCCTTCTTAAAAAAACACACTTAGTTGGAGGCCATGGAAAGGATTTGAATTGTTGTATGAAGATGAAGAGCATTTTATAAATATATGGGATATACAGGCCTGAGGGATAGCTCAGTTGGTACAGCACGAGACTCTTAATCTCAAAGTTGTGGATTCCGGGTTCAAGCCCCACCCTTGGCAAAAAGATTTCTGCACTGCAGGGCACCGAACTAGATGACCCTTGTGGTGCCTTTCCTACCCTACAATTCTATGACTAAAATAAATTTGGCACAATAGGAAGGTGAGGTCATACCTCTTCGACAAACTGCTGAAGAGGGACAGTGTAGAAAGTGAAGTTGACAAGGCAGCAAGTGAAATTCAGTGTTAAATTGAGCAGGCAGCTTCATACCCAAACCAAACACCTGGATTACCGTACCTGCAATGTATAGTAGGCGTGTTCACAAGGGGCCGTTTGCTGCTGCAAAAGTCACTCCTGACCAGTGGTACTTTGGCATTGTATCTCCTCCCCCCCCCCGCCCCAATATCTAGCAGTAGTTCATTCCACCTCTCTTCATCCCCATAACACTCTGGATAGTTTTACAGTGAGATTTAATACTACTACTAACAAATAATAACAATAACAACAATAATAATACTTTTTTCCAGCTGGGGCAGGAATAGTGTCCAACCTATTATCTCTATAATAATGAAGTACTAGTAGCCTCTTGTTGATGGTGCCTCTCCATGAAAGAAGCATTCTGTTGCAGACAATAGAATATGGTTGTGGTGTGTGTTTTGATTGCGAGATTGTGTGGGTGTGCTGCCCATGGCAGTTTCTCCAGTTTGCAAATGTGCTCATGGGTTGGCAACCCCTCTGGTAGTGTAGGACGTGCCATTTTAGGGAGCGGACCTTCATTTTTGCAAATTTCTTCAGCAAAGTCTACATTTAATGAAGAAGTGCATAAGCTGCTTTCGGAAAACCAAAGAATTTTAATTTTACCTTCTGAAAATGTCATGTAATGCTACATAGTGTTAATAATAAATAATATAACTGCAAATACTTGGCAATCATTTTTAATGATTTCTTTGCCATTGCAAACACGTTTTGCTTCCCAAGCATAGAAATCATATTAATTTAGCCAAAATACCTTTTGAATTCACAAGTCATGTAGCAACTAAATTTTGAAAGCTGAAAAAATCAACATGCCCTAGTGGTAGGGGTCTTTGGATCGCCACCTCAGTGGCAGTCCATACAGGAAAGGTTTAAAATAAGGCATTTTTATCAACTGATGTTTTATTTGAGAGTACAGTGGGAGGGGCAAACACACACAAGGAGCAGGACAGCAGCCCGAAGTGGGTGGAGGTCTGCTAGTGTGGTGCATGTGTTACAAAAGCGCAACACTGAGGACAGCTCCTAAGTCCTGCCTTTAGGCAGTGGTCTGGATGCAGCCTGAGCCTGAGAGACAGTCATTTCCCCAAGACCATCTGGAGAGTTTGTGGCAGAGGCAAGATTTGTGCCAGCGTCTTCCTTACCCACTGTGCCGTCTTGGCCTCACACAGATAACACATTTTTCCAAGGCTCTCTTTCCACCCACCCAGGAAAAGGCAGCCTCCAGCTCTCAGAGAGCTTTCAATCCAGGCCTGGGATTGGCAGAGCAGAAGCAGGCAGCTGCTGATTTCCCTGACCCTACCTGAGCAGGCCCTCTGACCCCCGTTGCCAGCAGCCCCGAGCCCTCTGCTGCTTAGGGATCTGGTTCTCTGTCTCTGGGGCTTTGCTGGCAGCCCCGCTTCCCTTAGCCGACTCGCCAGAGGACAGACTCCCCATCCGCCTGCTGGCAGCCCAGCGAGGCAGGAGACCCTGGCTTGGTCTGCCGTGGAAGGAGCCTCTTTTTCTATATGGAGATGGAGAATTTAGGCTAATGGAGCTCAACCATCTCTAATTTTGCGATGGCAGGAGGATTTTGATTGAAAGTAATTAAGCAAGCTAGCTGTAAAATTAATTAAAGCAAAAGGGGGGATTTTTTTATTGGATTGGATAGCGATATAGCGGCTGTCAAATGGGGGACGGATGGGGGTGACCTGAATTCTCTGCCCTCCCTCCCTCCCGCTCGGGACGTTTATGTCACTGTAATCTCCTTACAGCGGCTGGTGCGCATTTGTTTGAAATAATCAAGGAAATATGGTCAGAAATTGTCAGCTTTCAGATCTAATTTACCTGACAGCCTTGTGCAGGCCAGGATGCCTGTGTGTGTGTGTGTGTGTGTGTGTGTGTGTGTGTGAGAGAGAGAGAGAGAGAGAGAGAGAGAGAGAGAGACTGTGTGCACAATAAATTCAGACACTCGTGATCGTGTGCTCTTGTACATTGTAGAGAGCACCTCTCTTTTCTTGTACCATTTTAAGCTGAGAGGCTCCTTGCTACCTCCAGTGAGGGTTAAGAAACATTTAAGAAAGTTTGCCAATTTTTGGAGAGTCCTGCCTCCTCTTTTGCCCTCCACCCTTCACCCCTCTGCTTTTCCTCTTCCTCTCCCCACCCCTCCTGCCTCCTCATCCCTCTGCTATAACCAGCTTTAGGGTTTAAGGAATATAGGATTAAGGGAGGTGGCTGTAATTCTGTATTCCAGATGGCTGGCAACCGCTAAATCCACTGTCACAAATACCTCAGTTTTAAAAATACTTACAAATTAGTTCCTTTTTTGTTTCTCAAGCTTTGCCCGGGTTCTGGAAGAGTTGCGAAAGCAAAGCACCTCTAATGATGTGACCTACTGAGGTCAAGAAGGGATTCTTTTCTTCCTCCACTCCCCAGGCCAATCCTCAAGATTTTTTTCCCAATTCTGCTTAATCCAGGGCAGCACAGGAACTGTTGCAACCAAGGCAAGATCGGTTCGAGTAGCCAAGTCTCTTTCGGGATACTTATAAAAATTAAAAGACCCACTCCTGTACTTTTATTACAAAATTGCAGCCTGATAATTAGCGTCAAGATGCTAATTTGAGTCATTGGCATGACGGCCTATGGTGGTTTTGGATGTGTGTGTACGTACGAAATCAAAGAAAATACTGTTTTATTGCCTTATGCTCGAGAAGCAAGCAGGTGAGCTGACATCACTCAGCTCACTTCTGCTTACCAACCTGAACTATAAACCCAGCTGTTTTCATCCTGACCTGATCTCACCTCCTCGGCATCCTCCGTGTCCCTCTCGTGAGGCGTTGTGCCCCTGGGAGTGCAAATCAGCCATGTCTTGCCCAGCTGGGAAGGGCGATTTTGCTGACTTTTCAAAGTGTGTCCAGTGCTGGCCTAGACGGGTCAACCCCTGTTCAAATCTCAGGCCTGTCAACTAAAAGGAAAATGGGAACAGGACACTATTAAGCAGGGCTGCAGCATTGATTGATATATTTATCCCGTCAAGCTCTGGCTGATTAATCCACAGAGGCCACTTTTTCAGCTAGCAAAGCCCTGTGTTTAACCAGCAAGCCTGTGATTTTAGAAGTGTGCTTGTGGACACGGAAGCAAGCCCTTTCAGGGTCCCTTCTCTTCTCCTTGGCTTTCTCCAGAGCCGAACTGCTTCAGGAAGGCCGGAGGAGAGGACAGGTATGTGACTTTGCACCCATGGACCCAGAATCACAGAAGGTGGCCATTTCCTGGCTGTGGGTGGCTGCTTCCAGCTCACCGTTGCTGCTTTCCTCTCTGCCGCCTTTTTTCTCACCAAGCAACTGAGCTCCAGAAAAGGCCATGGGGGAAGAGGACAGATCCTGAAAGGAGAAACGGCTGCCAGGGGGGCTGCAACACAGGGAGTTGCTCTGGGCAAAGGTTGCCCAAGCTGGCTGTTGATCCAAGGTCTTGCGTTACGTGCAGTCAACCCCAGGGCAGGTCTGAACAAGCCAGCAATTCTCTTCTTATTTCCCACCAATGCTGCTAGGAGTGAAAGCCTAAGAAATAACACAGGCTGCTGGAAGGAGATTGCAAGGGGAGCTGCGGCGGGTGCCGTAACACCTACCTGTGCAAGAATGGATTGAAAACGGGGCTCGCGTTTTTTGCATCCCCTTTTCAATGGTAAGGAGCATTTGCATGCGTGCAAGAGAAAAGGTTGGGGTGTAATTTGCCGTCTCCCGGAACCTTCTCCTCTAATTGTATTCCTATTTGGCAGCTTTGTTTATATGCCATTGAGGAGCGAGCCAGGATCCAGGATGCCACTGTCCAGGCCTGCCTAAGGCTCTGTACATACTATCCTTTGAAAGCACATTGCTTCCCCCAAAGAATCCTGGGAACTGTGGTTCAGCCCTCGCACAGCAACGATTCCAAGCACCCATTTCAAACTACAGTTCTCAGGATCCTTTGGAGAATGTCTTGCTCTTTAAAGCCTTGCGCTTTATCCAGGCTGCTGCAATGCCACAGTTTGTCGAAGAAGCCATCCTTTGAGAGGTTGCCAAGATGTTTGTTTTTTTTAGGGCTGTCACCCCCCATGACTGGCACAGGCAGGACACATTATGCAAAAGTAATAAAATATAAGCAAGTTGGCATGATGTGTGCTGGTCGGGGAGTCCCACTTTTCTTGACCCAGCATGCTAGGAGCGCAGGATACTATTTGTTCATCTAGCTTAACATTGCTTACTCTGATGGGCAGCATTGCTGCAGGTTCTCAGACAAAGAAGGGTCTTTCCCTCCATCATCTGCATCTCCATCATCTGGCTTCTCAGTTGGAGATGTTTAGGGACTGAACATGGGACTTTCTTCATGCACAGAATGTGTTTGATGCAGAATTTTGATTTTATCTGCTGTTTCCAACACGATGAAAGTCTTAGTCCTGCACCCTCCACACCCTGGTAATCTTGGCTGATGATGGGGAGTTTGGAACACCCCACAGGCCCTAGTTGTCAAAAGCAATAGGAACCTTTGCTATACCCCCTCCCCATTCCATCGCATCTTTATCTGTCCTTTAAAAGTATCCTTTTATTAAGCACATCCTGGACAAAGCACACCCCAACCTCTCTCCTGCAAGAGCGTCAGAGAAACCCACCATCTTCTCCCAGCTTCATTAATTCCGAACACGCACCCCCCCAAAATGCCATCTCCCCGTAGTTTCTAGGGCTGCCTTTAGCTAACGTTGGGCTCGTTACACAGCTTATTAAATCAGCACCTTTCAGGACCTTTGAGGTGAATTCAGACTCATAACAGCAGATTCCACCCACCCACCTCCTGATCAGTGCCCCCCTCCCCTCTTCCTTGCATCAAGCAATTGATGGTGATTATTTTTTTAAAAAAAAATGATTTAAAAAAAATAAATCTCCATTTGTAATTGCCTGGGAAGTAGCTTTTTTAAATACTCTTCTGCGGCTCTGTCAAGTCACTTTCCCCACCTTAGTAAAAGTGGAAAGGTTTCACTCTAAGCTTGCAAATAGCCACTCTCTTGGTTGCCTGTGGCAAGTGAGAATTTCCTCCAGCCACACTGGCAGAGAAACAGTGAGAAAGCATCTCCTTCACATGCAGAAGGTCCCAGGTTCAATCCCTGGCAGCATCTCCAGGTAGGGCTGGGAGAGACTCCCTACCTGAAACCCCAGAGAACTGCTGCCAGCCAGTGTAAACAGTATTGAGCTAGATGGTTTGTTCAGCCCTCCGGGCCTCCCTGTGTGCAGGACTCTTCCCTTCTCCCCAGGCCAAAGCTTTGCACAATTTGTGCCTGCTTGGATTGTGCCATTGAGCTGTGACAATACCTCTGGCTTGCCTGGGCGAAAAGGTGTATGTGTAGAAAACCTCTGACTTATTACAAAGCTGGAACATAGCCCACTACACAGAGGCTCTGCCCATTTTTCCCTCTAGCTCCATCCAGAATGGGCTTGTGGCCCCCAGAAGTATGTTCATAGGGGGAATGTGGCCCTCTGGCTGGAGGAAGTCCCCTACTCCTGTTTTATTCCCTAGAATTGCCGCTGAGTCATAGGATCCTCTCCACCCCTTGAGGAAGGTCCTCTCCCTCTAGAAAGCAGGCAGAAGGGGACTGGGATATTTCACGGCTTTCCATAAACTCTTTCCGTAGTCCCGGAATTTCAAGGTTTTAGGTGTTTGGCTAAACTGCTGCCACAGAAATATATATACTGTACACCCAAAGCCTGCTCTTGTTTGTGGGAATGCAGCCTTGGGGCAAATGCTGGCAGAGATCTTTTGGGTCTACTCAACAACAATGTTCCCACCCCCCCCCCCGCCACTGCTGCCTTTTCGACTCAGGATTTACAAATGAGCAGCAACACTTTCCGATGCTTAATTATTGTTTTTTTCTTCCCTCCCTCACCCCCACTTGCCATTGTAGCTGATGACCTATTTACAAAATGGAAGCTAGGAAACAAGGCCTAGATAACTGTCTCGCTTCCTTCTGTGAAGAAGTGAAGGTCCCAATCCATGCTTTTCCCCCAACCCTACCCCAAGATATGCAAGCACTCCCAGGAAGCAGTTGAAAGCTTCCTGCCTGTGTATGTTTAAAAAGATTTCAGGGGGACGACTAAGATCTCAGTGTTTTACCAGCCTTGCTTTTCTTCCTGACTGTACAGTTGCATGATTTCAGAGCTGTTTCCCAGCAAGGCTAGTGTTACTCTTAGACCCCTTGAAATGAATGTACATGACTATCAGATCAGTACAGTCAATGGTCCAGGGATGAGACACTTGCAATACACAGTGGAACAGGTTCCCATGAGAGGTGGTGGACTCTCCTTCATTTAGGGTTTTAAGCAGAGGTTGGATGGCCATTTGTCATGTATGATCTAGTTGAGTTTCCTGCAACTAGTTTGAGAACCGCTGCTATAGAAAAACGCCTCTTGGTCTCCAGTAATGGATGAATCCACATTAAGTCAACTGCCTCCTCAGTGTTTGACTGTGCCCTAAGTGACATTTCATAGAACCGTAGAGTTGGAAGGGACCCTGAGGATCACCTAGTCCAGTGTTTCCCAAACTTCGGTCTCCAGTTGTTTTTGGACTACAGTGCCCATCATCCCTGACCACTAGTCCTGCTAGCTAGGGATGATGGGAGTTGTAGTCCAAAAACACTGGGAAACACTGATCTAGTCCAACCCCCTGCAATGCAGGAATATGCGACTGTCCCTTATGGGGATTGAATCTGTAACCTTGGCGTTATCAGCACCACACTCAAACCAACTGACCAGTGGTACAACTGTCCGTCCCCCCACCTTAACTGATGCAGATGACTCATGTATGGGACTTAGAATCATAGAATCATAGAGTTGGAATAGACCACAAGGGCCATCGAGTCCAACCCCCTGCCAAGCAGGAAACACCATCAGAGCACTCCTGACATATGGTTGTCAAGCCTCTGCTTAAAGACCTCCAAAGGAGACTCCACCACACTCCTTGGCAGCAAATTCCACTTGGCTGGGGTTATTGAGAGACCTTAAGACCCGTTCTGGCTCAGGCCCACATCTGCCAAGGTTTCTCCAGGGTTCATTCTGCCTCCCCTAAGAGATGCAGATCTATTTCAGTATCACACACAGAGACACAAACACAGCCTCCATGCAAGAGCTTCGTCCCCACCCCAAGCTCCTTTGCATTTTGCCCTGGCAACTGACTAAATACTTGGGCTTCCTTTCTCCATCAGCACTCCCTTTGCGCTCCCCCCCCCCGCCAGCTCCCTTCTACCGATCATCCCCTCTGGTTTCATAGCCATTTTTTTCCTGCCAGCTCAGGGTATTGGGAACAACAACAAAATAAAACAACAACAACACACACACATATTTTTTTTTTTTGCTGGGATTGCCAAAAAACCCTGCGTGCTCTACGACTCCCCAAACATCCCTTTATTTTTATTGTTCTGTTAATTACTGTTTAAACTTTAATAAGTCACTTTGTCAGGAAGGGGGGGACCTGCGGCGAGGTTTCTGTGCAAACACTGGGCCCAACGGTGACTCTGGTGTAACATAACCCTTTATACAATGTGGGAATGTTTAGACTGGAACAGAAACTTGTTATTTTAATGACAGTTAAAAGTAAAAAAAAAAAAATGAAAAGAAAGGCAAATGAAAGGAGGAAGTGAGCTTGATGGGAGAACCACTCCTCTCTTTCTCTCTTGCCCTCTTGCTGGCATTTTTCACAGCTTGTTTTCTTCAAATGTGCCATTGGCAGGCAGATGAATGATCTGCCCCAACTAGCTGGAGCGCTTTGAACATCCCTTAATGCAAGTAACAGGGTAGCTGCATCAGAAGAACATAAGAGCCTGTTGGAATCTCCCAATGGCCAACCAGTTGCCCCCATGGGAATCCTGCAAGCAGGAACTGATCCCAATAGCACTCTCTCCACTTGTGATTCCAAGCAGCTGGTATCCAGAGACATACAGCCTTGGACAGTGGATGGAGAACACAGCCATCATCTCTATTAGCCATCGATAGCCTTCCCAGCCATGAATTTGTTTCATTCTCTTTTGAACAAGTCTGGTGGCCATCAGGACATGCATGCAGAAGGTCCCAGGGTCAGTGCCTGGCATCTCCAGGAAAGGCTGGCTGTGTCCCCTGTCTGAAACCCTGGAAAGCTGCTGCCAGGCAGTGTAGACAATACGGAACTAGATGGCCCAATGGCCCAATTTGGGCTAAACCAGCTGCCTACGTTCCTATGCTAAACCAGAAAGGGTGGGGATGATACTCACTTTGCATTGTGCTATGTTAAAAGAGCCCCGGAACCCTTGACTGTCTTTTGTGCCTGGGGTTTAAGCTACATAATGCCACTCTGCCTTGAATTCACCACGCGCCTTGCAGTCATATCCACTTCTGCCTCCTTGTGAGCTACCAAATACTTGCAGTAGTACCTGTTTCTGCCAGCGTTGGGGGGGGGTTGCCCTGTGGGGGAATGACATTCTGGGTGCATGCATACATGCTTGTTTGTTTTTGTTTGCTTGTTTGTAAAAATCAGGATACACATTGCCTACAGCTGAGCCCCCTAAAAGCTACCATGAAACACCAGCCCACAAGGCCAAGTGTCTGGGCTCCAGGACCAGCAGTCAGGAGGTGGGCTAGCACGCCTTGCAGTTTAGCTGAATTAAGGACTACTATGTTTCTTTCATCCTGCCTACCATTCAAGATGCTTCCTAGAACATTTAATAAGGTGGTGGAACGTAACGTTGACCTTTTGGTATTTCTATGACATATACCAGCACAAAGGGAGGAAGTGGTCATACTTGCAGAACCCTCTAAAAAACAATAGTGACCCGCCCAAATGCAGAATTATTTACTGGGCGGATCTTGTTTTGGTGTTAGTGGTGTTTCACAGCTGCCAAAGATGCCCACGAAGCTCTTGGCAACCCTACAGCACTGAAGTCACCTCCACGTTGAGCCGGCTATTTTTATCCCCCGGCTATAGATAGGCAGTAAAGTCAATGGATATATATGATTTGGAAATGTTCAACTTTGGCTGACCTCCTTTGAGTAGCTGAGTTAAACTGGCCAAAATCAGGGCAATCTCATGCTTGGTGGGGTTCAGGAGATTAAAAAAAATTGGGCAGTCTATAGGTGACAGACATACATCCTTTGCATTTGCACACCACGAGGGCCAGATCTGGCCCGCAGGGTGCGTTTCTTCCGACTCATGAAGTTTGCCTTCGTACTTCCTGCATTCACACTGTGGTTTGGGCTGCAGCACAAAGTCCAGTCTGTGCTTCTGCTCCCCCTCCAGTTCAGCAGGCAAAAATCAGCACCATCCCAAGTCCCTGGGGACCTTGCACATCCTACAGAGCAGTAATGTTTCCTTCTCTCGCACTGATGTAACTTCTGACACCTTTGCCAAAAACCGTTAGCTGGTCTAGAGAGCATGGCTGCACATCACCCGTTTCTCCTGCAGCCCTCTTCAAGAATTAGTTATAAAAAGTTAGTAAAGAGCTAGTAAATTAGAAAAACACATGAGAAAGGGCAGCAGGGCCAGGCACATTACACCTGGCCCTGCTCCCTGTGCATTGGAGATCCCGGGTAAATTAAGATGCTAAAACATTTCCCGACTCTTGGCCTTGCTTGCAGGGGCTGATGGGAGTCCAACATCAACTGGGTTGGGGTGGAGGCTGCCCTACTAACCCTCTAGAAAGCAGAGGGTAAACTCTGCCATATTCTCTACATAATGCTCAAACGCAACACGGCGGAAATGTATTCCCGTTAATAAGGAAATCTGTGGACTTGAAGTGGGATGGTGAGGCTGGCTAAAGAGGTGGCAGCGTGTGCCTTAACACACCAATGTCTGGAACCGTTGACCTGCCTTTTATCCAGAATCCTGCCTCCCTCCCTTCCATTCTCTGGATTCCCAGCTTGGTGGAAGGAAGCAGTTTGCAGGCAGAAATGTAGTCGATGTGAGATGGCTGTGGTGGTCTAGTTGCAAAGTTTTTAAGCACTCTAAATGCACACTGCTAAAATTGCACAAGCTGGCAAGATTGTGGTGGTCTGAGGATCTATGGACCTTGTGTGCGGATAGAATATTCTGTGCAGCAAGAGGGCGGCTGATTAAGAGGAAGCTGTCTATTCAGTGTAACAATATGGACGAGGCTTTGTAACGATGTCCAGTATCTAGGTGCCTGTTTTTGGAGGGACATCAAAATGTTAGATGTTAAAAACACCCAATATTTCCATCTCTTAGGTGTTTTCTCAGTCCAGTTGCGTATCTGGGTCTGACTGCATCCTTGCCTACTCCTGTGCACTCTCTTCCCCACAATCTCTCACACACACACACACACACACACACACACACACACACACACACACACATATTTACTTCCCACCCCCTTGCAGTTTTGCTGCCCTCCCCATGGCTAGTGTGGGTCACTTTGGCCAGAGAGTTTTGCTCAAGGATAGAGCCCGCTGGACGAAGGCGAAGAGCCACTCCGTGTGTGTGTGTGTATAAATATATATATAAATATATATATAAAATGCTGAGGTTTTATTTTTCCGTACTGCGCGTTTCCCTAAATTGCCTTTGACTGTGTGCATCGCTAATGAAAGTTTATGCCCTTGTTAGAAGGACAGCCAGGTCCGTTCCAGTTAGGGTTGGGTCTGTCTTACTGCCAACTGCCCTCCCCAGCGCAGCGCTCTCTCTCTCTCTCTCTCTCTCTCTCTCTCTCTCTCTCTCTCTCTCTCTCTCACACACACACACACACACACACACACACTTGCATACATGCACACTCTCTCCCCAGTGAATCAGTGGAGGCTGTTATAAAAGGGGAGGGGGAAGGAAAAAAATTCCCTATTTGTGTAAGTTGCTTTAAAAAGGTTTTATCATGTCATAAAGAAAAGGGGAAGTACTCTCGGAAATTGATCCTGCACACAAGTCCATCGGGCAGAAGGACGTTAGGATGTTAATGGCCATTTTGCTCCGGGGTGGCTTATTAAAAAATTTATACGTAAATGCTTAAAATTGCATAAATTATTTAAAAAAAACATAGTAAGCAATTTGCAAATTGCACTTCACTTTCCCCCTCTCTTTCTCTTAATTTCTCTTCATGTGGTTTAAAAAATATATATGTGTGTGTTTTTTTAAAGAAATATAGCCTTCTTGGGTTGCTGATGTTGTTTTTCTCCTTTTAGGGTTCTCTCTCCCCACCCCCTTCCAACACCTTTATCCAAAATGGTTTATATCAGGGTTTTGGTTTTGAGCTTTTCTTTTTAAGCTTTTTTCAAGCCCGAAGTTAGGATTGGATTCCCCCCCCTCTTTTTTTAAGGAAAGAAAAAAAGAGAGAGGTGGGGGAGGTAAAAGAAAGAAGTTTCGATGTGATGAGTGTCTTTTGCCAGTGTGGAATGTCACCCACACATCCTGGAGATCGTACTGGGGAGGTTTATGATGGTTTCCCATTGATTTGTTTCCTCGACGCAGCTGCCGACCTCTATTGAGGGACAAACATAATCAGCGCTGACGCAAATTAGATGGTTATTCGTTTTGAAAATTGACAGAAAAACAATAAAAAAGATGAAATGCTCCCAAATCAATAGATATAATGAAATTCAAATAATCCGAGAGATGAGGTCTCCATGGCAACTGATAATGTGGAAAAGAAAACAATTTAATAAAGGACAGACACACTTTGAAAACAGATTGGGCAAAGGGAAGGCGGGGGTGGGGGTGGGGAGGGAGAGGGGGGCAGGTGGGGGCGTTGGGGGGGAAGCAAGCAGGGAGGGAGGAGGCAGTGATGGGCAATGGTGGAGTGCTAAGCCCCCCGGGTGGGGGGCACCGCGCTTCCCGCCTCTCCGGTTGGCTAACGGTGCTGTAGTGAAGGATCACTGTCCACCCCAAGGACGCCTGCCATAATTAAGAGAGGCTTTCGGTCCAGAAAGTGCAGATTCAGGTTTTAATACACAAAATTATTTCAGGAGCACTGAATCGGAAAGTCGTTTGTTATGACCTTCCTGAGAGGCCTGGAGCAGGGCATGTTGGAGGCGCGGCGGCTGGGCCCGCTGAGTTATGGCATATTTGTGTTTTTATAGTGCGGAGGGGAGGGGGCAGGGGGGGAGAAGGTTAAACAGTATTTACAGCTCACTTGTTTTCAGAAAGGGGAAGAGAAATAGAGTGCATGAAAAGATGAGAGGGGAGAGAGAGAGAATGAGAGAGAGAGATTGCCTTGCCCTGCACAAATGCGCATGGATGGGATGGCCGCACCAAAGAGGCGCTTGGGGGGCTCTCCAACCTATCTAGGGCTGACTGTGGGAGAAGGGGGAAATGTTGGCGTTTGGGGATGAGTGCCTCTCTACAGCAGTCTTCCCCAAGCTGGTGTCCTCCAGACGATTTGGGCTCCCATCAGCTCCAGTCAGGACTGGCTGGGGCCAATGAGAGCTGAGGTCCGAAACATCTGGGTGGTGCCAGGTTGATGACAGCTGGTCTCTGGGGTCTGCTCAGCTACCATAGAGCCACAATTGAGATTTCTGCTGGACACGTATCTCTCCCATGAGTATTCCCATAAACATGGGTGTGCAACACTAGTGTGCCTTTGATGTTTTGCATGCTCTTTGGGAGTGGTGCAAAATGATTTGCTTCTGTGTGTGTGCGCGCGCACACACATACATATGTCAACGCTGACCCTCCACAGATATATATTTTGTACATGTGGGTGGATCAGCGTTAAATGTAGATGTACCTAGGATACTGGGGCGTGGGTGGCACTGTGGGATAAACCACAGAGCCTAGGACTTGCCAATCAGAAGGTCGGCGGTTCGAATCCCCGCGACGGGGTGAGCTCCCGTTGCTCAGTCCTTGCTCTTGCCCACCTAGCAATTCGAAAGCACATCAAAGTGCAAGTAGATAAATAGGTACCGCTCCGGCGGGAAGGTAAATGGCGTTTCCGTGTGCTGCTCTGGTTCGCCACAAGCGGCTTAGTCATGCTGGCCACATGACCCGGAAGCTGTACGCCGGCTCCCTCAGCCAATAAAGCGAGATGAGCGCCGCAACCCCAGAGTCGGTCATGACTGGACCTAATGGTCAGGGGTCCCCTTTACCTAGGATATTACTATTGTGTTTCTCCAAAGCTTTGGTTCATTACATGGAAAGAGGGGTTTCGCTCTGTGTGTGTGTGTGTGTGTGTGTGTGTGTGTGTGTGTGTGTGTTGCTGTGCACAAGTGTGACTTCATGTGCATGCATGCAAACATTCCTATGCCGCTCTGTGTGAAATGGTTGGTATGTACCAAGGTGTATTTCAGTACAATACTGCCTTCTCCCATGTGGCCTTGCTATTTGCATATGCATGTACTCTTGGCTGTGGCTGTGTTCCTGTGTGGTATAGTGCAGGGTACAGCATAGAAGGCCAGAGGCCAGGAACCCCTAATTCAAATCTCATTTCTAAGTGGCCTTTGACGTATACCACTCACTCTCTCAGCCCTTCCCTTCCCTTCTAGATTATGGACATAACAATAGTCCCCTACCTTATAGGGGTTGTGGTATCGACTGGTGAAGTTTTGAGTGCTGTATAAATGCTAAGCATTGCTATCCTTATGCACGTACGATTAAAGAGAGCTTTGACATGATGTGAGAGAACCTCCATGAGAAGGTCATCAGCTTCTGGCCTTCTGTGGCTTCCATCATAAGAACATAAGGAGAGCCTGCTAGATCTGGCCTGTGGTCCATCTAGCCCAGCATTCTGTTCTCACAGTGGCCAACCAGATGCTTCTGGGAAACCCACAAGCAGGACCTGAGCCCAACAGAAACTCTTCCCTCTAGGGGAAGAGGTTTTAAGAAGTACACTGTCCCATACAACAGAAGGGCATTTTTCCTAGCACAGCTCATCAATACTCCTTCCCTAGAACAGATCCCAGGGTAAGTTCTCCGGAAACAGTTCCACGTAGCAGCACCCAAGACTATATTGCCCTTAACTCTAAACCTCCCTTTTATTATCTGCATTGTTTCCTTCGGAGCCTCTGCCTTTGGGACAGAAGAGTTTGAAGAGTCTGATGTTTTGGATCCCGTTCCTTTGGCAATGTGCCTGGCTTCCCGGATAACTTTCCGCAAGACGAACCCTCCCGGTCTTTTGCTGGCCAGCAGCTACGCTTCCTTTAGTGCTCCCACTACCCCCACCCCTCCTCTCTCTCTCTCTCTCTCTCTCTCTCTCTCTCTCTCTCTCTCTCTCCCCCCCACCCACCCACCCCACAGCAACCCTTGTTTTTCGCTTGTAAAATGGGGCAAGATTGATGGCTCGGGCTGTGGTGTAGATGTTAACACTTCTGGTTGATTTATGGAGTTACTTAGCCGACAAGTGAGACCACTTAGACTCGTTTTGGATAGTAAACCTTTTAATGCGTGTAAAAATATAAACAAAATTAAAATAAGCTAGAGGATGGAAGATGCAGATTTGGGAGTGACATTTTAATTTTATCTACCTCTCTTTTTCAGTTGTTTTTTTTACAAAAAGTAAAGGGAAAGTCCAGTTAAGACACGAAGCAGGAACAGAACCCCTTTTGCAAATGGCAAGCCAGTGTTCCTACATTGGGGGAAAGTGTTCCCTATGAATAAAAGCACAAGGGAAAGGTGATAGAGGATGTTAATGATTTAACCAGGGCTGGAGATAGAGATGCTATGGCAGGTATGGCAAGAATGTTTGTAAGTCTTATTAGGAGAGAGACCAAGAGAGAGTAAGCCTAGAACGCAGTGGCACTTGCTTCTGAGTAGACATGCAGCATAAAAGCCATTGTGGATCAAGAAGATCTGGGATGTCTGCATTTCCCTGCAGTGGCAAAAGTTATGCTGGAGGAAGTAGATGATCTCTCCACCTCAAGAGAAATGGTTTTGTTAGATGTGGGACTTGGCTACCTCAACGGAAAGGGTGTTCTATATATTGCTTTGAAAGGGGCAAATAAACCAAGAACATTTGTAATAATGAGTAATAACAGCTTCACAATAACACCTAGGCCCTGCTTTCTGTCTTGTGGCTGAAGCAAAGGAAAATTTGGGAGAGAGATATTTAAATGACTTAATGGGGGCAACATGGACCAGCAGCTCCAGGGCTTGGATCTCAAGCACTAAGGCCAACTTCCCAATAGAGGCCCATGTGGTTGCCAGGCAACTCACAGGCTTCTCTCGGGCCTCCCTCTCAACCTAGATTTTGTGTATATCACAATTGGGCCTGGAAGCCAATTCTGCATATCCTCACATATACCCAGTCCTTTTTTTCTAGGGATACTCTCATTTTTACCATTTTATAGTTCAAATCAGGAGAAATGAATACAGTAAATGGACAAAAGTACAAAGATTCACAAAATGTTTAGGGTTATGCGTACCCCCAGAAAAAAGCACCTCATATACCAATATCAAAATAATGCCCTGGGAAAGTACGTGTTTTTTTGTGTGTGTAAGGTTCAGGATAGTGTTTAGATAATGGCTGGAGCACTGCGGCTATTTTTTAAAAAATGGGGAGGGGGAGTTCTTGTTGTTTGTTCCCCCCCATTATGCCTTAGCTACAGTGTTGGGCTTCAGATGTACCAACTTAGGAAAGCTCTCTGCGCCCTATAGAAACTCCTCATGTAGAAATTCAAGATACTGGATCGCCCTGAGTATGAACACAATAAATTTCATCCCTGGGTTTTGGAAGGCCTTTCGGCAGGGCACCCTCTGTTTTGTCCCTTCCCTCACTGAGTCTGCCTCCTCACTGCAACAAGGCTAGAGGGGTCTTGGAAGTGGACCCCTGGATGGCATGTGAGCTATTGACAGATGTGCAGTCATGCCAGCTCTTGGCACCAGTTCTACTCACCTAGCTGTTATCATGGCTGCCTCTCCTCTCTGCTTAAAGCAGAACCCCAGAAGGAAGGAGCCTGCTCTTCATTGCCAGGGTACATTTGTGGCATGCCCGTTGTGGCCTCAAACCCGGGATCTGGAAATGAGTGGTGTGCCGAGGGCCAGATATAAGCTGCCCTTTAGACTTCTGCATGGGCTGCAAGTCAGTCATGCAGGTGCTTATAGCAGTGGGCATTAAATCATGGCTTCCCGGTAACGTAAGTCAACTGTATATGTGACCAGCACAACATAGGCCAATTTTGTTCTATGTTCAAGAGCCCATTGCAATCTAGATTTGCACCATCCCAGCCCCAGCAAGACCAGCACCTGTCCTAAACCCCCGTCTACCTGGCGACAAGTCAGTGGGTCAAGTCCCCACTCCAAGGTTAATCTGTGTGTCCAAACCAAAGCACGGTCCCGCAAAGATCCTAGAGCATTCAACATGGGCAGTTGAGCAGATACAGCACCTCAGATCTGCTGCCCTTTGCATGTGGATTGCAGCATCTGGGCTTGATGAGGCATGGGACCCTCACCTGCTCCAAGACTACTGTGGCTGAGGAATCACACACCTCCTCCTAGAGCTAACGAGACCCACCTGTCCAGCTAGTGAGCTGGGCTTGTCGGCCTTTGCCTGCCTCAGCCTCCTAGAGCACCCTGCCTGCTGTTCCCTATGCCTCAGAATCTGCTGTGTTTGTCGAGACAGGGGCCCCTCTGGCTCTGGTGATGGGTCCTGCTGCTCTGGTTCCTGTGCACTGACTCCCATCCATCATCCTCCGCCACCCTGTAAGTACTTTCTACACCAACCTCCCCTTCCCCATCCCCAGGTTGCCCTGGTGTGTCCCAGTCCCAGCTACACCCCTTGCCAGGATCCTCTTCCTCCTTCCCATAGTCCTGCCAGTTCATGAAGCCCCAATTTGCCAGCCATGGGCAGTCACCATACAAGAACTCTCTTTCTCTGTGGCCTGTTCCACAAGCCACATTGCATCTGTTAACACAGAGAGCAAAACTGGGCAGGTATTGGATTTCTCCTGACCTTCTGCCTTGTCCTGGGCCTTTGCAGACCCTAGGAATCTCTGTGTTTGGTACTGATCTTTGCAGGCCCTATCCTAAGAGGCTTTGCTCTCGGCACTTCAGGTTGTGAACCCCTTAGGACCTGGCAGCCAGTTCCAATTAAGCCTCCCAGAATACCTTGCTGTAATCCTGTGGACTCCAGAGCCAATGCGCCATGTGGCAAAGGTGCTCAGTGCCGAGAGTTTGTGCAGCGCCCGTCCGATTTTTGTGTGCGTGCCGTCTGGTTGGTGTTCCAAGCCTGCGAGGTGAGGAGGACAGCAGTGGTTAAAGCAAGCAGCGCAGAATCTCCATTTGGGCCGGCTGCGCTCCCAATGCGGCCGGCCTGCCTCTTTCTCCCTTGGCCAGTTGATATATGGCATAAATTAGGCCTCTGAAGGGGGATACTGCATCCTTAAGAAGAAATATGTCCTCATTTTTCTTAAACACCGTTTGCACTGAGTGAAATGTTTAGAAGGGGACGCTGAGGGATAACTTTATTTCTTACCAGGGAGTTCAGAGCCGTTCAGTTAAGCTCATAAAACATTGGGAGTAAGGAAGCTGACAGGCTACCCGTGCATTAGAAAAAGCATTATTCATCCTGGGGGAAACTCACCCCATGCCGGAGCCAGGCATTTACCAATGGGGTGCTTTGGGGCCCTGGTTAATGAGTGCAGGAGAGAAGGGATCCGTGGTAATCTACCCACGGAGTAGGGCCACAGGCCATCCCGTCAATGAGAATACGGCTCAGAAATACCTTTATTAAGCCATTGAGGAGTCGTCCTCAGTTCAGCTACATGCAATGGCAGTGATTGCAAAAATGGAGGAGGATGGAGGAACAAGCCTCTCAAGAGATGATGCTGATGTTGTTGATGATGATTTTTACGGGGGGGAGGGAAAGTTCCAAAGTGACTTACAGGATATTAAAAAATGCCAAAACTATTCTCTACACATTTTAAATCCCGATTAATAGAATAGAAATGACTACAGGTGTGCCATTCAACACTAAGAAAGGGCAAACCCTACCCAGCTTCACTAAAATATAAGCATCAAAAACAGGCCATAAATCATATTACAGTGTACTCTACATTTCACCCCTTTCGATGTGGGGGCAGACAAGAATTAAAAGGGATGGTTTCAAGGCCTCAGTTGCTAGTTTATTGTTCCTCCTGTTTTGTCTTCCAGCGCTCCGT
The DNA here is from genome assembly GCF_964188305.1 of Podarcis bocagei. Classification (NCBI taxonomy): domain Eukaryota; kingdom Metazoa; phylum Chordata; class Lepidosauria; order Squamata; family Lacertidae; genus Podarcis; species Podarcis bocagei. The sequence goes on along the minus strand of NC_138132.1, from coordinate 78,340,471 downwards.
GCTTTTCAAGGCTCATATAGGCAGCTCAGGTGGTGATATGAGCCTTGAAAAGCCTGGGCCTTAAAATTAGCAAACAAGGCACTACTTTTTGTGCTTGGCATGTGGGGACAGAATAGGGCCTTCTTAGTGGCAGCACCCCAGATATGGAACTCTCTTCACTTGCAGCTATACCCTTGAAAAGCTTCCATCATCGCCTAAATATATTTTTGTTTGCCCAGATTGATCTGTTAGCTGCTGTGATCCTTAAATTTTTGATGCTGTCCTATCTTGTAGGTTTAATCATGCTTTGATATTGTTGGATGTCTGGCTGTATTTTCTTGTTTTTGCTTCTGCAGTTGTCTGCATTTTATCATTTATATTGTGTTTAATTTTGCTGGTGGGTTTGGGGAAACGACTTTGTGATCTTTCTCTTGATGGGCAAGCAGCGTACAAATATGTGAGGAAATAAACAAACACGCAAAATAAAGTGAATAAGTAGAGTTAAAAGAAGAAGTGGGAGGAAGCATCACTCTCCCAGCTTCCTTTGTCCGCTCTGTACACCTTTCAAGGAGGGAAAACCGTAAACATCCTCAGCACCTCACGATGAAGAGGGAGTTTCTTGGGTGCCAGAGGATGTTCTTGGGCTTTGTGCCCAAGGCTGCCCCATTTGCAGTGCCAGATGTATATAGTCCTCCACCATTTTTTTAAAAAATCCTAACAATCGCCCTGTCATGTAGGTTAGGCTGAGAGATTATGACCGGGCCAGAAATCACCCAGAGAGCTTCACAGCTAAGCGAGGGATTTGCTAAGTATACAAATTTAATAAATAATAATAACAGTCCAATACTCTAATTCAGCCTTCTCCAACTTGGTGCCTTCCAGATGTTTTGGACTACAACCCAGTGCTGGCCGGTGCTGGTGCTGATAGTTGTAGTCCAAAACATCTGGAAGGCACCAAGTTGAGGGAGGCTGCTCTAAGCCAAGGGTAGCCAATGTGCTTCCCTTCCAGATGTTGTTGGGCTGCATCTCCCATCACCCTTGGCTATTGACCCTGCTGCCTGGGACTTCAAGGAGACAGGAGCCCAACAGCATATCCATGTTGGTTGCTTCTGGTCTGACCATCACATAACATTTGTTGTCTGTATTGGGATGGTGTGCCTGTCCTACCAGCAACCTGTAGCAACCTTTGCTTTATTTTTAATATATATTTTGCTTTGCTTTGCTTTATTAGATTAGATTTATATACAGCCCTTCATCATAAGATCTCAGGGTGGTTCATACAAGGAAGGAGAATTTCAAGCTCCAGCAGAGAACAAAGGCACCCTTGAAGAAAGTAGTTTTAAAGGTGACATAGCACACCCACCACCGCCTTTTTCTTTTTTATGATGAAGCGTATGTTACCATTGGAGATACCTCTAGCCTTGATTCCTTCTTGGGAATCTGGTGGAATCGAATGTAGGCACCCTGGTAACACAAGCTGACACGGGGTCCCCTGTGGCTTGTCAGTCCAAGGTTACCAGCCTGAAGGTGCTGGCTTGGCAGACGGTGCAGAATGCCAGCCATAGAGACATCTTCCTTCCTTCCATCTATTTCACCCCACCCCCTGCCACCCATGCACACCCCACCCACCCATTTTTTATGCCAAAAGATTTAATATTTGTTTGAAATGAGAAATAGTCCTCAAATGAATTTGGAGAGTCGGGGAATTAATGTCAACTCCCCACCCCCTGCACCAATACACACACACACTTACTTTCCAGCTTCTCTTCTCTCCCCCCCTTTCAATTTCTGAAGCCTGCTGATTTGAATATTTATAAATATCAGTAAATTATTTATTGTAGCAATCTGCTGTGCCATTTCACCGATCACCGTTAACACTTTAGGGTTTTCTCTTTCGGAGAGATTGCAGCGCAAGAATTGGCGAGGGTGCCGGGTGAGGGGGACCTGAGGAGGGCATAGGAAAGCTGAGAATGTATCTGTGTGTGTACATGCAAAGTTGTGTCACACAGGGTGGAAGGATTGCTGTGTGTTGCCCAGAGTATGGAAGGGTCCTTTGTATTGCTGTGCATGTTACCAGCGTCAGAAAAGTTTTCCTCTGCTCTGCGTGTGTTTTATATGGGTCCAGCGGTCTTACAGAGAAAGACTTAAATAAGACTTTGAGGAGAATGGTCAGGGCTGTTGTCAAAAGATAATTAGAGGGCTATTCATATTTACTGTGTGACTATAGCGAAGCGATATTGTTATTGAACCCCAATTCTGCTCTCCAGAAATGCTAGGTTGTGCAACCATATAACTCCTAGCTTGCATGAATGATATTATTTTGTGAAATTTTGTTTTTGTTGGTCTGGATGGGTGTGTGAGGAAATGTGCAAAGAAATGAAGTTCTCCCCCTCCCTCCCCCAAATAAAACCTATTGGAAATCCTGCTTGGCAGGGGGTTTTCCTGCTTGGCAGGGGGTTGGACTCGATGGCCCTTGTGGTCTCTTCCAGCTCTATGATTTGTCTACCCCACTCTATTTCATGAGGCTACTTTCCTCTTAATACTATTTATTACTAGAACATATCTCATTTTTTAAAAGAAAAGTTTAGCAAAATTCTGCTGTCCATTCCAGGTCTTATGTGATTGCAGAATACACAGCCTCCAGTTCCCTCCTCCTTGTGTTTCTCATTTTTCAAACCAAAAAATTGCCTCTCTTTGGAGGAAACTGAAAGCCTCTCTTGCTCCTCCAGTCCCATGTGTCCAAGGTGAAGCGGCACCCATGTCCTTTCCAGTGCCCGTCCCCTGGGCATTGCTTGCCCTCCTTCCAGCCATGAAGAATTTGCGGTTCCAGTGGCCATGGACTCCGCTTAGCAGCGCCGCTGTGGAACTCTCCCAAGGTCAGGCGAAAGAGACAGCGTTCCACTAAGCCGAGGTCATCTCTTGAGCTAAAAGCAATAAAATGTTTTATTGATAAACTGGAGCGGCGGGGGGGAGGGACGGGTGTCAAAGCACACCAAGTCCACTTTTTTTGCACACCTCCCACCCATGGAATTGGACCCCGTCCCTCATGGTGTATTTCCGAGAGAGGGCTTGCAAAGGAAATACAGTAATATTTTTTTTTTAAAAAAACAGCCTCATCTGGCCTGTGTTGACCAAGGGAAATGGGTAGGTATGTTTGGGGCTGGTTTTGAGGAGAGTTGCTCCCTACTGTTTTTGCTGACTCATTTCAGAACCATGGGCCTTGAACCCAGGACCGTGTGGACTTCTTGTGGGACTGCTCTGGATTAGAACCCCACATTTGGAGGTGGAGAGGTGACAGTGGGAGGAAATCAAGTCATGGTTTTTCCCCCCCAAGTGGGCCATGACACTTATATCTGAAGTTTTAAAGTTCCATGAGGAATCTAAATGATGCAAATCGGGTTGGTTGGTTTTGCCTAGTTGTGCTTTCTGCTTCTCTGTCCCTTCTGCCCCCCTCAAAAAAAAAACACCCCCAAAAAACCAAAAACCAGAGATGCTCACCTCTTCATCCGGCTTCTGGTGTTTCACCCAAGCATTGGCCACATAGTCTTTGCCATCCCATGGTCCAGCAACTTGAAAACAAACAAAACTTAAAGCTGAGAAAGTGGTGATGCACAATCAGAGTGCCATTGTCAAATCCCACACCCCTTTTGTTGCTGCTGTTGCGTTTATGTACCATTGCTATAACACAGTCCCACGTGTGGTTTGCAAACATTGTTAAAAAGACAAGCCAAGGTTCAAAACACGAAAACCAATGATAAACGCTTCAAGGAATAGCATAGAAACAGGACCAACCCCACCCTGCAGCTCTCCAAGTCCTATCCTGGCTGCTGGGTGGTCTAGATGGCTTCTTGGTGTCTTTTGGCTTTGGGTGCATTTTGGCAACCTGCACCTACTTCAGTTGAAAAACGAGTACAGTTTCCAAACCCACAGGAGCACACGCACGCAAGCAAACAAGCTCCCCCCCCCCATCCACTCCCGTCTGCCTGGCCCGCCATTTCCTCCCTCAACCGCCCCAAACAATGTTGTGAATAATTGATCGGATGAAACCCTCACAGCTCCTGGAAAGCTGGCACGGCGGCTTCCCTCCTGAGCGCAGCTACTCAGCTGGGCTTAAAATTCTTCAATAAGAATACGAGAGGTCCATCTGTTCCTTTTTTCCACGCAGCCCTCTGAAGTGACAGTCCTCACAAGCCCCGCTTCCTTTCCCCACCCACCATTCCCTTCCACAACAGGGGTATCCTCAGCTGGGTTTGAGCAGCACCCCACTCCACTCTATACCCAGGAACGCCCTTCCTCTAGAGTCAAGAGTACCCCCCCCCCAGCCATCAGCTCTTGGTCCCTTAATCCACCTGCCCAACTCAGAGTCTCTTCCAGCACTTTTCTTTCCCAGTTTTTAAAAAATTACCTCTTCATCATTCTCCTGTCTCTCACCAACTCCTACTCACTAACTCTCAATTTACCTTCTTGCTGTGATTCTTTAGGGATGATAATAATAATAATAATAATAATAATAATAATAATAATAATAATAATAATAATAATAATAATATACTAGCAAGATCTTAAAACAGTAAAATAAGCAAGCTTCGCTTTCTCCGCCAGATAGGCATTGCCCAGAGTGTTTGGCTGAAGGCTATTTGTGCACTGTGCTTTCAGTACGGATGGTACATCGAGAAGAAAGCTGGATTCTGTGACCTGGATAGATGATTGCAAGTTAAGCACATTTGCACATATTTGCTTAATTTTGCATAATTTTGCATCTGCTAAATCCTGAAGAGGAGAAAGGAGCTGAGCAGGCCATTAAAGAACCTCTCCCCAATTGCTAGGAATGCTACATAGACACACAGCATTTTCGATTTTACCCAGAAGCTTTCAAGCCTACCTCCTTGGTCTTGAGGACTAGATACTTGCCTTTCTTTTACATATGGACACTTGAGATTTTCAACTGGCAGAATTATGAGCCCAACGCCAGACTTTTTTCTTGTGAGGAGCAATTGCTGAATAATACTGAGCTCAAAGCATGCTGCTCAATCCATACTCATGGGCATTTGTGCTCAAAGTTTACCCTACTGCCTTGCATAGCTTGTTTAGTGCAATTTCCACTGTTGCATTTCCTGGCTCATTTCTGCTACTACCATGAGGACTAGATGGCTGCTTTTCATTTAAAATGCAGTTGGGAGTTCTCGTGGTTTCCCCAGGTTTGCAAGTTCCTGAGTCCTGTTTCTTTCTCCCCCTCTTCAGGCTCTCAGCTGCTCTAAGCGGGAGGGGGCCATCTTTCTGCCTGCCACGCCACACGGGTGTAAACTTTTCAGCTGCATTGTTTTCACAGGAAGCATTCAGTGTAAATACAGCATGTGGGAGAGTTTGTCCTGGGCAGAGATGAAAAAGTCTCTGTGACAGGCATGGGTTATAAACTGCTTCCTTGGATTGATGTGAAATCAAAACATTTCTTTTCGGGAGAAGAAAATCATAGGGGATGTTTACTTAGCCTGGGATCTTTCGCAAGGCACTAAATGTAGAACTGAGGCTGGTGCGGAGTTCGTGGGGGTGGGGGCTAGGCTGCTTTGGTCCCAGGAATGCCTTTTCTGCATCAACTGCCCTTCAGACTTTGCACATACTACATGCTAAAACAGATTCTGCAGCAGGACAGAGAAGTAAAGAACATAATATCAGGCCAGTGGTCCATCTAATCCGGCATCCTGTTCTCACAGTGGCCCACCAGGTGCCCTTAAGAAGCTGACAAGCAGGACCTAAGTGCAAAAGCACTCTCCTCCTGTGGTTTCCAGTATTCAGAGACAAACTGCCTCCAAGAGTGGAGACAGAACATTGCCACTGTGGCTAGCAGCAACCGACTGCCTTATCCTCCAGAAATTTGTCTAATCCCCTTTTAAGGCAGAGGGAGATATAATGTGTTGCCCTTCTTCATGTGTCAGATAGAGGATGCCATAAGAGTTTTATTTTTATCTGTTTAAAAAAAGGGAGGGGGAGATGCCTGCAAATAGAAAACTAGCCCATCAGTGTTGAAAGTGCCCCTATTGGCCTCCCACTGTCAAAATGGCAGCACCAGCAACCGTCTCGCCAGACTGAGGATTGCAAAAAGCGAAAAGCAGGTTTTCCATGTGGGAAAAGGGCTAGAAAGCAGCTCCGCCCTTGGATTGTTAGCTCTTTGCATCACCATTCTGCTATTTCAACCGGTGGGAAAATTTGATCAAAGGAAGGAGCAGCGAGTTAAATTAGCTACAGTTGAAGTAAGCGCCCATGTATAACTGCATTTGTGTGTATCCTTGCCCAAGTACCTCTGTCACTCCTCCCTCTGTTGCCTCCTTTGCTACTAAATTTTAGATAGTAAGCCCCTAGGGGGTTCGGTACTTAAATAAAAATTAGCAGATTTTAAAATTATTATTTCATAGAACCATAGAATTGGAAGGGACCACAAGGGCCATCTAGTCCAACCCCCTGCAATACAGGAATCTGTTGCCCAACACAGGGCAACCCTGAGATTAAAAGACTCGTCCTCTGCCAATTCCTAAGGTGCCCTGCACTTTGATGGCAGAGCTGTGAGGAGCTGGTCAAGATGCCTAAGCCTCAGAGAAGTGCCTTTTAAAAATCCCCTCATCTTTTGGAGCTGCAAAACATTTGCGGTTCTCCCTCCTCTGTTGAAGTCTCAGTGTTTCTTAAATACCAGTTGCTGAAAGTGGTAGGAGGGGAGAGTGGTGCTTGTGTGCTTCCTCTTGGGGCATGCGGTTGTGAGAACAGAGTGCAGGAGTAGATGGGCCACTGGCCTGATCCAGCTGCAGGGCTCTTCGATAGGCCAGGAGGTGAACCATGTCTGTGGGATATTCCACATCCTCGCAGCAATATTCCTCCCCCACCCTGCTGCCCACCATCCCTTTCCTTTAGATAAATATTTATAGAATCGTTTTGCCATCTCTACGTGTCTTTGGCTTCTTCCTTCTGGGATGACGGGACTGTCCCTCATCCCGAGGAAGTTGTGGAAGGGTGGAAACGGATGAAGGAGGGGCGGTGGACAGAGAGAGTTGGAGAGATGTCCGTTTGTGCTGAGGCCAGGAGGGGGCTTTCTTTCGGGGGGCCGCTGATAGGATCTGACACCTCAATGCCTCCAGCAGGCTGAGGAAGGCCTGTCCTGTAGAAAAGATCTGTGCTGGACCTTGGTGTGTGTTGCAGAAGCGCTCTCTCTCCCTGTGCTGAATCATCAGTGGCCTGATGGCTTGCCTGGGAGGCTGCTGTCCAACCCTTTTTCCTTCAGCTACGTTCCCCAAGCCATCTTTTCTCCAAAGCATATGGGTGCACCCCTCCTCCCCGTTTAAAACAGTGCCCTCCCCTCTTGAGAGCTTTGGCTGATCTGTTTAGCAGAGCTGGTTTTGATGCTCCGTTCCACCCACCTTAACCTCATTTGATCCTCCAACTTAGGTGTAGCTGAGGGCAGGACTCTGCCCTGAGTTTAACAGGCCTTGGTTGAGCTTTCCGGATCAGGTGGGGCCAGGGAAGCACAGTGACGAAACAGCGACCTGGATTCCCCTGAGCCAGCATGACACAGGAGGGTGTGAGAGTGAGAGCGCACGTGTTTGTGTGTCACTGGAGCCTCGATGTATTGGGGTGTGTACATGGTGTGTGCTCTCCTGGGAGTACATGGGTGGGTGTGTCAATAGCACAGGTGCGTGTCTTTTTTGTTTTGCTATTATCTGGGAATCGCATATTTGTGGGTGAGAGGAACAAAGGGAGAAGGGCGATTCAGGTTTTTTGCATGGATTGCAGACCTCCCACCTTGAGCCAAGAGGCTTTTAGCAACTTGGATCTTGCTCCTTGCTGCTCAGGGGGAAAAAACATCTGATCACCTGCCTTTGCCTGAGCTCTGTCTGGCTTTGACCTCAAAGCCCATGAAAAAATGTGGCAATTTAATGGGGTATGGACTGAACGCTGTACATAGAAAGACCCAGGCTATGCTGTCCTCTGCTCCCCAAAAAAGAGCAAAAAAGAGGAGCAATTTCCTGGATATGCCCAAAGCAACTGAACAACACCTAAAATGTGTTGCAGGGCCCATCCTAGGTCATCGCCACCTGGGCCTCATCATAAATGGGCTGTTCAAGATGCAGGAGCTGCTAAGGCCTTTGGCATTCAGATCCAGAAGAGCTGTGGGTGCCGCTGTCTTGTTTCCCTCGCCTAGGAAGGCTCTATGGGGGGGGTGGCATCTTCTCCTCCCTGGCCATGGTTTCCTGGGCGGCTTGTGGCCGATTTTGTTTCTCTTCTGCTGCTCTTGGCAGGAGAGCGTGCCCAGAGCTGTCAGCCGCTAATGTTAAGCAGCCACACGCTGGCTGTCGGGGGAAGAGAGAGAGTCTAAAGTTTCAGGCTGTTTGCGTTGGACTGTCAGGCTGGAGGATTAGGGGGATGTCACAACGGCTCCCGGGCACGTCGCTGGGGGTCTGATAGATCACAACCTCCTTCTGTGTTTCGGGGCCTCAAACCAGAGTCATTCATTTTTATCGGGACGGGGGGAGGGAGAATGCAAGAGACCCAGAAGCTTTTTTACAAGCAGCAAGGGAAATCTTGCTCTTTGGGAGCATGTTGAAAGCATCTTTCTCATCCTTCCCCCCCCCCCCATGAATCTGTTTTTGCAGCTGGGCAGAGCTAGGTACCGAGTGAGGGAAGAGCAGGTAAAATAGCGGGAGAGGAAGAGAGAAGGGGGGTTCTTCTGAGCAGTGAATAGAAACCCTGTCCAAAGGAGAATCTACTTTGGTTTCTCCAACCCACAGCTCACCAAGGGTCGGTTCCTGCAATGTGTCAGCAACCTCCTCCATGCTCAGCAACGAGCCTGTTGCGTGTGAGCCTTATTGCATTGCTGACTCCTGCTGTTAGGAGACGGACAGGCTGTCTTGCCGTGAGCCACCGTGCTGCAAAAGCTTCAGGCTCTGGGGCAATCGCTGTGCCAAGCACACGACTCAAACGGCTGCCTGGACCCTTCCTGAGAGAGGCACTGACACAAGTGAGGGGTGTGGACCTAGGTCTCTGTCTCTTCATCTCACCCCAACATCAGGGGAGGGGAGGCTGCATCCTTAAGCTGCTGTGGGGTGGGGTGTCTCGTCCTTTTCTAAAGCCACACCGCTGCTGTAGCAGTTGTGGGAAGCTCATGCTATCGGTTTGATAGCCAGTGGACTATAAATTCTCCCCTCCTGTGCTCCCTTCTGAAAGTGTTGCAAACCAAAACTGTCTTAGGCATGAGGATGCAACCTCAATGATGTAAAGATAAAAAGGCAGCTGTGTTGATCCATAAGAGAAAAAACGACAACAACTCCAGTTTCTATTGTTAGGCAATACCTTTATGAGGACCAACCAAAGTGTCACAAAATGGGAAGCAAACCCTTCCTCAGGCTCAGGTGTTACACAGAACAGGGAGTGCCTGAGATGAGGAGGGGGGGGGACTTTTAAACGTACAATATTTGGGCTGGATGTTATAACCACTGAATGGGCTTGGGTTCCGTTTTAAGATGGTGATTGGAGCCTGACTAGAGTAAGTCTCTGCTGAGATGCCAGCAATATTAGGTTATGGTGAGGTTTCTGGCTGCTACCCATTTTTTGAAAACGTAAAGCGCAGCTGTTACACCCAAATCTGCCTCATACCATGAGTGAAACCTAGGGATTCCTCATCAGCAAGAGAAGAGAAACCCAAAACAAAACGAACAAGGCAGACCATATTAGCAAAGCCAAAAATTTGTCTAATTAAAACTTTTGAATTTCATGGGACTCATAGACTGTGGAAGTAGGACTCACCCAAGACTAACCCGAGAGCCTTAGTTGAGCGGGGGATTGTGAGTGTGGCTTCCTCATGCCCAGAGCTCATGCTCTAACCACCTTGCCACACAGCTGCTCAAGCAAATGCTCCAGGAATCTGCTCAACTCACTGTGGGATTGTGGAAAGGTGGTCAGTGTGGTGTAACAGGCAGAGCATTAGACCAGGAAGATATGAGTTCAAATCACTGCTAAATCAGCCATAAAGCTCACTGAGTGGCACCGGGCCCATCATGATCTCCACAGCTAGCCTACCTCACAGGGTCATTGTGACAGTGAAAGGGAGGGAGCCCCTGAGCTCCTTACAGGAAGCACAGAATGTAAATAATGGAGAAACTGCTAATTTGCTTGTGTGGATTTGCTTTGGGATGAAGCCAGTTGTGATTTAGTCCACTTGTTTATTCTTCTTTCGGTTATTTGAATGGTATTCAAACTTGCTATGGATGCATTGGAGACTACCCCACCCTCTAACTGTCTCGCTTTCTCTCTCTCTTTTCGTTTTTTCCCTCCAGCTGAAAGAACTATATGCACTGACAGAACCTCAGGTAACCCCAAGATGGCTGCCAAGCGCAAAGGTGGCTTGAAGCTGAACGCGATCTGTGCTAAGCTCAGCCGCCAGGTCGTTGTTGACCACAAGGGACCCGAGCGGGCGCATGCCGAAAAGCCTCTCCTGGGTCGGGAGAGCGCTGGTGGGGGCACCCTCACCACCGCAAAGGATATCGCCCGGCCTGGGGCCAAGGAACTGGGCCCAGAGTTCCCCGAGGGGGTCGACCGCGTGCAGAAGATTGAGGAGGACAAGCGAAGGGAAGTGATTGAAAAGTGGGTCAACGGGGAGTACAGCGAAGACTCCTTGCTGGGGCGCATCGAGAACAAGGAACCGAGGGGCTCCGAGGGCGCTGAGGTGCCCCCCGAAGGTGTGTATATGGTACAGCCCAAGGGGTGCAGTGATGAAGAGGACAACGTGGATGAGGCCGAGCCCCTGAGGGGACCCCAAGATGGGAGCAGCTTCCTGGATGAACGGGATTCGGATGGGCCTCCCTCGAAGGACGAAAGCTTCCGGGGTCCCAGCAGTGAGGTGGTCTCCAAGCTAGGTGGAGGAGCTGCCTCAGGTAAGACTGCCTAGGCTGGCATCTCTGTTAGGCTCTTTCTTGGGCACTGAAAAACCGGTTCGTTTGCTGGATGGATCCGGGGTCTGTTTGATCATCCTAACAAAATTCTACCCAGCTGTTACTGGGTTGGTGACTCTTTTTTTGGGGGGGGGGGAGCATTTCCTGTTGCGTGCAGCTTGGCTTACTTACACAACTTGTCTACAGGTATTGCTCTGTAAGTCCCTCTTGCAGATCCCTGCACACAGCATTCTGTATTCTGGACTCCGGTGGGTGGGATGGCATGAGGGGCTGACCTAGGTACCTTTTTATCCCCTTCAACAATGAGCAGCATATTCCCTGTGTCAAAGGATGCCTAGGCAGTCCCTGAACCCCACATTGTGGGCTAGCCCCAACACTCCGTTTAAAAGCAAAATGCAATTAGTTCTATTTTAAAAAGGGATTTTGAAATGTGACTAATCTATTGTAGTAGCCACTTAAAACAATCAATGGTACCTTGAACATTTATAATAAATGAAGACAATCCCCATACACATATATATATATGCTTATTAATATATATAATTTAGTAGGCTAAAATAACAATAAGTATTATTTCAACTTATTTAAAATATTAATTGCAGCTACTCAGTTTTACAGTGCAACTCTATATATGCCCACTTGAAATTAAGCCCCGTCAAGTGCTAACTGTCCCTAGTCCCAAGTGAGTGCAAGATTGTACCTAACCATCTAAAAAAAAGTATAAAATGGTGAGTTAAATGAAACGCCATCGATAACAACATACAACTGCAGCTTCAGCACCATCGCCAGAACTCCTGAAGAAAATCAGAATATATTCCCTTCCTTCTTTCTGCTTTATTGTCTGTGTGTGCGCTTGCAGATGTGTTCAACCAGCTTCGCAGAACATTGCTACGGCACATACCATGAAAAGAGTGCTGGCTTAGTGCTTGTGCTCATGTGTGCTTGCACAAGTGTGTGTCTGAGTGGGCCCTTGGCCCCTCTGACACAGCCGCCAGGCCCTCCGTCTCCCCCTTCCAGCCCACCCCCCACAATTGCTTCCCCTCTTCCCTCGAAGGGGAGAGAAAGGAATGAAGACAGGGACATGGAACACAGAGCTCAGCTGAGCGGGGTGATGTGCTGGCAGAACAGAGAAGCGGCTTCTTTCCCTCGGCCTTCCCCTCTAGAGGAATTTTGGTCGCCACTGGCTCAGCGACAAAACAGCAGCCGCTCCTTCTGTGACACCTCTGCCTGCCACCGCTCAGGCCTGCCTGGCGGACACATTAGCATGAACGAGACTTCTCTCTTTTCCCAGCTCTTCCTACCCTGGGAGCTGTTCTACGGCGAGTTTAATTTCCCTTCCTTTTTTTAAATTGTTGCCTTCCTTGTTGTTTTTATTTATCTACCTTATGCATGTGCTTTTTTTCCAAACTCTTCCCGGGACAAAATACCTTCCCAAGGCGGTTTTCAATATTACCATTGCTGTTGTTACTATTATTACCGCTTAACATCGCTTGCTTACATCTCCGGGGAATGTGTGCTTTTGGCTATTATGTATGGAATGAGGGGGAAGGAGGGGAGTTACGTTATGGTTTGCAATTCCGTAAAATCCATAAACAAATCTTAAACCATCATAATCATTGTCAGTTTGTTACCTGCCCTTCCCCACTAGGTCACGGGCCAGGTTTCAACGATTTAAGCATTAAAGATAGTTTAAAACAAATTATTATTGTAGCAATAGTGTGTGTCTTGAAAATACATAAGTGGTGCCTTGGTTAAAGAACAGCCCTGTTTACAAATTATTTGGTTTATGAACTCCGCAAAACCGGAAGTAGTGTCCCGGTTTGCAAACTTTACCTTGGTCTACAAATGAAAATCGAACGGTGGAAAGGCACCAGCGGTGGGAGGCCTCATTAGGGAAAGCGCTTCTCAGTTTAAGAATGGTTTCAGTTTAAGAACAGACTTCTGGAACGGATTAAGTTCATAAACCGAGGTACGACTCTATATATTTCAGGTGTCAAGAGGTATGTCCTCAGTGTACGGTGGAAATTATATAATGAAGGTGCAAGGCACAGCTCTGTACAGAGGGAATTCTACAAGCTAGGAGCTTCCTTGGAGAATGCCTTTTTTTCCTCTGAGGCCATCCCACCCCAAACCCCAAACTTTTTAGGACGGTGGGACTACCAAAAAGTCCCCCTCTGCTGATCTTAATGCAATAATTGGCCATTGTTCTGCTAGGGGGCTATTCGTTTTCGCTCTTTCTTTCAGCCTGTGTGCATTCTCTCTCCCCAGCCCCACCTTCCTTGACTTTCTTTAGTCTACTTTTTCGTTAAGAAAGCAAGAATTTATTGCTTTGGGGGGAAGCGGGGGGGGGGACCTCTCTGCAGACCTCACCCATAGTAGGGAAAGTTCCACTCGCTTCCTGGAGAGCTGGCAAAATGCCCCATTATTCAAACTCTGGTGGTTGTTATCTGAACTCACTATGCTCTCTGCCCAGACTTTGCAATCTAGATAAAGTGGAAAAGGTAAAAGGATGCAGTTTAACAAGGAAGAGGGAGAGGTTTTTGTGTGTGCAAAAGTACCTTAACCGGCAACTGTGAGGAGATGGGGTTGTGTCTGCCTAAGTCTTACTCAGAGCAGACCCAACTGAAATTAATTACATTATTTTATTTATTTTTAAGATTTCTTACCCATCTTTCACCGTAAGGTCCTGGGGGCAGGTTCTAACAATATAATATGTGGTTTATATATACATATATAAAAATGCAGATGAAATAGTTACAACTATAAAAGCAAGCCAAACTCTTCCAGCCAGAACAGAACAGTATAAATTCAGCAAAACAGAATATCTTAACAGTGTAAAGAGGGGTGTCTTCAGCTGTGCAGGAGAGGCTGTGTACACACCATACATTTAAAGTATATGTCTTTCTCTAAAGAATCCTGGGAACTGTAGTTGGTTTAAGATGTCGGGAATTGCAGCTCAGTGGGAGGAGGGTGAACTACAGCTCCCAAGATCCTTTGGGAGAAGTTGTGTGCTTTAAATGTAGGAAGTGTATGCAGCCCAAGATGCCTGACGTTTTTTCGTGGGGAGGGAGTTCCACAGTTTATGGACTGCTCTGCCACAAAGAAAGCCCTCCACCTCCCAGCCCCCCAACCACCCCCAATTTTGAGGAACTGCCAAGAGGGACCCCTTTTCCAGCCTTAACAGTAGAGAGGGTCTGTAGGGATAGAGGCGGTCTTTCATATAGGGCTGGAAAGGGAACAATTGTTGATGAATGTGTGCAAAGCAAGGGGAGCAAAAAAAAAAGAAATTTAAGATTTCGTTATGACCATCAAATGGACCAGACTGACTGCAGATTACCCAGTCCTGCCTGGCTGGGCCCCACAGAATTATGGGTGCTGTTGTAGGCCAGTTCCATACAATCCAATTAAACCCAGTGCAGGACTTTAAACATCACCACAACCACACAGAGCCACAGATTCCCACTGCCCCTCCAGCAGAGAGCACAGTGTTTGTACCAGGACACAACGAGGGCCTGAGAGGTTTATGGGGAACTTTAAACAGTTGTGATATAGGAGCTTTTGTTCTGGGAAGATTCTGAAATCGAGGCAGGGGTGGCTGGCAGGAAGGTAGAGACTAAATATGGGGCTCCAAACCCCACCATCACCCCGTCGGTGGCAAAAAGATAAGAGGTGACCATTTATAGGGAGCTATGGGAAAGCTTTCCAAAAGAAGTGGATGTGTAAAAAAGCTAGCTTCGAGCACAGGGAGATTCAAGATTGAGTTACCAGTACTCCTGCAACCCCCAAAAAAGAAATAGAGAATATGAGAGAGAGAGAGAGAGAGAGAGAGAGAGAGAGAGAGAGAGAGAGAGAGAAGGGCATCTTCAAATGAAGTCTAAACTCCCATTCAGGTTTAATAACTTTGCTCGACACTTTGCCCTCTTTCCCACATCTCGACAAGCCCCCCTGATCTCGCCAATCCATCAAAGTTTCTCCCTTTTGTGTATGTGGGCCCCAACTTCCCCACCCCCACCCCGCGCTCCCCCTTAATAACGCAACCGAAACTCATCTCTGTTCATCTGTCCCTTCCCTCTTCTCCAGCCTTCGCGAGTTCAGTGGCAACGCGCATAATTATGCATATAAGATATAAACAGAGCTGTTTAATTATCCTTCGCCACATCAGTGACAGAGTAATTAACAAACATTGCAAGATCAATGAGGAAAAGTGTGACCTTCAGTTTCCTTTGATAGGAAAAGCCCTTGTCTGTCGCCAGCACAAGGTGATTGAGCCCGGACTCAGTGCTTAAGTTTGTTTTAATTTTCCCCCGCCGCCCCTCCCCAGTCCAGCTCCTTTGGTTGCCTTTCCTGTTTGCAGAGGCACCCAAAAAAATATACAGTTATGGGGAACGGGGAATACTTATGGGAACGCATAGCTGAGCCTCCCAGCCCACAGGGAGTTAAACGGCACCATCTGGCAGGGTTATTTCCCACCACATGGCACCTTTTCCAAAGCCTGGATTGACAAAGGTTCCCACCCAGATTGTGTGCCACCTTCTAGGTGAGCAAGCAGGGAGGGAAATTCACTGCAGATCAGCTGATCGACAGCACTCAGCCGTGAGAGCCGAATATGGATCCTTCGTATGCAGAGGCGCTGAGTACCAGGCACCAGGGGACACATAGCAGCAGGTGGCTTCCGCCGCAGATCTCCTTGGCGGTGAGGGCGTCTGCAGCAGGCAGGCTGCTGGATCCGACAGACCTTTGGCCTGACCTGGCAAAGTCCGCCCGCTGTTTTGACAATAATAGCAGGCAATGCTGTGCAAAGCGGCTGCACGAATCCTCACTCCCAGTTTGGCCGGTGTTTCTGTGTGCAGTTTTGTTCCTTGTTTTGCTTCCACCTTCCATGTTACTCAGAGCAGCTGGCGCATGGTTTCCATGGGGCCTCCCATCTAGGCAGCATTCAGGGCTGAGCCGATTTTGCTTCAGCATCTTGCAGCTTCAAACCCCCAATTCTGGAGAGGGAGATATGCACAGCTTTCCATACCCTAGTTTTAAGTAGCAACTCGAGGGGCAGCTGGCATGGTGCATCCCAGATGTTTGCAACCCAGGAAGCTGCCTTAGACTGAGTCAGGCCATTGGTCCATCTAGCTAAATATTGTCTACCCTGGCTGACAGTGGCTCTCTGAGATTTCAGACGTGGCCCTTCTTGGAGATGCCAGGGATTGAACCCAGGACCTTCTGCGTGCAAAGGAGGTGCCTCACCCATGTGGTTGTTGGATTGCAACTCCAATCAGCCCCAGCCACCATGACCAGGGGTCAGGCACAGTGCTTGGTAGGACCAGAGGATGCTAGCTGATACTGACCTATGGTTCACCTAGCTCAGCAATTCTCTAGGAATGGATGAATCTGTGTATTTTGTTATCTCCCAGTGTCTTTTTTTCTTTCTTTTCCAAATCGTAAATTCAGTTCACCTTTCCTCAGTGACTGGCTTTCTTTTTCTTTTTACAAAAAATCCTCATGAAAATTCGCCAGCGTTTCTACTGAACACACTTTTGTATGCAGTTTTGCAAGCCATTTTTGTATGGGGTTTTCAGTAACAGATGCATCTTTATGCACACCTTTCCCTAGCATGTGCATCTTTGTGCCCATTATTAGGTTGGAGAAAGGCATTGCAAAATTCAGAGAAATGCAAAATTTGAAAAATAGCTGGGTTTCTCTTTGTGTTTGGTTCGAGAAGTGCGGGTTTAGGTAGCTTCTCATTCAGATGCAAACAAAGTTGAATTCCTCGCCCATCTCTAGTCTACACTGACTGGCAGCAGCTCTTCAGAAAAATTAGGGAGAGAATAGCATCCCTGAACACACTCTTTGCGTGTAATTGTAAGAGAGAAACTATGAAACTGATTTGCACAGTTGAAACTTGTGTCTGGCGTTCTGCAAGTAGATAAAAGCAGAGGTTTGTTTCCATAGATTGTTGAAACATTATTTCTCTTATTGCTGTTGTGAGCTACCTTTAAAGTTTCCCTTGGTTATGGAGAAGTTACATACAACTATTAAATCATACCAGACATTTGGTTGGAACTTTTAGGCTCCACGGTGAGCTACCCCCAACTGTTTACGCAACACAAAAAAAGTCTCCCTTGGACACAGAAAGCAGGATCATAAAGAAAGAGTTGCCAATTTACCGTATTTTTTGCACCATAACACTCACTTTTTTCCTCCTAGAAAGTAAGGGGAAATGTCTGTAATGGAGGAAATGCCTATGGGTGGCATGCCTACGGATTTCCCTCCTCTAAAAACTACGTGTGTGTTATGGTCGGGTGCGTGTTATAGAGCGAAAAATACGGTATTTATTGAGAGCATTTGGACCCCCCTTCTTTGGCTAAAAAGGTTTCTGGAGTGGCTAACTTACATTCAATTAAAATAAGACAGTCCTCTGCCCACACAGGCTTACAATCTAAGACAAGCAAGGGGAAAGTGGCAAGGAGGGAAGAGGGGGCGGGGAAACAAATTCAGGGACCAATTCTTAAACAGTTGTCTCTTAAACAGTTGTTCTTATAATGGTCAGCTTACATCAATCAGGTGTAGGAGGATCTTCTGGCAAAGCTCATGGAATGAGCTCTGCTTCCCATCTCTTCTGCTGGTGGAATGGGTCAGATGCTGGTAAAATATATGTTTAGAGCATCTTCCTTCTCTGTTTTGACTCCACACCTACCTGGAGGCCCCTTCAGGCACATTCATGATGGTTCGTACTCACGATGCCTTCAATGCTCCATTGTGCCTGCAAAGTTTTGGAGGCATTCACACTGTTTTGGCACATAGGCTATAACTTCCTGCTGAAATCGCGTCACTTTTCATACCAGATATGCTCAGTGGTGATGTCCTGCTTTTGTTACACCATAGCTCCCTCTGGACAGCTATAACGCAGTAGCACTGAAGAGTCATGCACTAAGATAGTGTCAAGAACAGATTGCAGGACACATCCTCAAATAAAACACCAGCCGTGTGTATGTATGTATGTGTGTGTGTGATCGTGATCTATAGTTTCCTGAGAAGCCTCTCATCCCATCTGCATACACAGGCTTGCCTTGTCCTCTGTCTCTCACTGCCCAACCTTTGTGCAGATTTCATCACTCTGCTTTTTCGTGGTTTATCCAGATTCTATATATTGCATTATTTGTGGAGCATGTTGTTGCTCCTTTCTAGTTTTTGAACGGTTTTTAAATGGATGTGAATGGATGCAGAATAGAACTGTTCTAAAACATCTTTGCACAAGGCAGGGTTCTTCCCTTCCCCAGCCTCCCCTCTCTTTTCTTTTCCACAACAAGGGAACTCTTTCAGAAGCCCTGGGTGTGATTGGTAGCCAAGGTTCTTCTAGTCTTACTGCGAAGGAATGAGCCCCAGGTGCCCTTGCTGAGTCTTGTTTTGCTTAAGGCTGGTGGCAAATTAAGAGAACTGCTGGGTTTTAATATTTCAAAGAACCAGATCACTGGTAGTTTGGGACACGGGTAGTTGGATATGCTCATGATCTTCTTGGCATCTTGTGCATCTCCACATGAACCCTGAAACCTGCACTGGAGAATCTAATCTAGCCTTTGCCAACCTGGTGTTTTCCAGCTGTTTTTGAACGACAACTCCTTTCAGCCCCAGCTGAGTGGTAGTCCAAAGGAGCTGTGGGGCACCTGGTTGGCAAAGGCTGGCCAAATTTATTGGGACTGAGACCTATGGAGACTTTGGTCACAACCACACCATGCATTTAAAGCAAATGACTTTCCCCAAAGAATCCTGGGAACTGTAGTTTGCAATAGGTGTTGGGGATTGTAGCTCTGTGGTGGGCCAACTACAGTTCCTAGGGTTCCTTCGGGGAAAGCTGTGTGGTGTGGATGTGACCTTTAACACAGTCAGCTTTTTTCTCCCTCCTGCTTTGCTAAATATCCAGCCTTTCTGAAGAGCCCTGGAGAACTCTGTAAAGCTGACTCACTATTCATTGACTGGCTTAATAAAGGTACTGCCCTGCTATGTATTTTGGAATTTTTCTTATGGAGCAACACAGGAAAAAAAACACATATTCTTTGCTTGCAGAGAGTTCTATGTATGCATACAAGGCCAGCAAGCACTTGGGATCAGAACTATGCCCAACAACCTATGCCCCAAACTATCAATGATGCCACCTGCTTTATCAAATCCCTCCCTTCTTGGGCAAGGTCTCCGTCCAGACTCACCCCCCATCCCACCCAATTTTTCTGGTTAGAATAGAAAACGATGTGCTGTGTTTGGGACACCCTCCCCGTCCCCCCCAAAGTCCAGACCTTCTCTTCCATTTGGGTGTTTTACTTTCCCCTCCATATATAGTGTGTTGCTGTGAGCTATTTTTAGTCCCTTTCGGGACGCTTCCTTTTTTTCTTTTCCTTTTTTTCTTTTGCTAATTCGGGATCCTTTTGCGATAGCAGAGCTGCTCTGAGCCAGCCACAAGCACCTTCAGATCTCTGCTCTTTGGGGAATGCCCACAAATGGTCAGCAACAGAATCAGAGGGAGGGGGGACCCCATTTGGATCCCCTCTCCTCCTACAGGAGCACAGAGTACGACCCTCCAGGAAATTCCAGCAAGAGTCCCAAAAGCCCAGGGAGGACGTTAAGGCTACCATACATCTAAAACATGTTCTCCCACTCCCTGAAAAAGAAAAAAGGATTCCTGAGAAGTATGTTTTAGCCCCTTGGAGAACTACAATCCCCTTAGCAAACTGCAGGTCCCAGGGTTCTGTGGGGGAGGCATATGTGCTTGAAATAGTTGCTTTCCACTTGCTCTCAAATTCCCAGTGATGCAGAAAAGAGCCCCCCTGCACCCCACTTTTCCAGCCTCCGTCTGGGTCACCCTTTGAGGTGGTGGATCTTTGCATGTTCTGACTGAGGCCCCTTGCAAAAAGGATTCTTTTGAGCAATGGCACCACCCTAAAGAAATAATCAAAAAATCATTGAGTACACAGAGAGAGAGGGGGGGGGAGGGAGAGAAGGAGAAAGTTCTTTTCTGTTCCCCTGCCCACCTGCCACTGCAAACTTCCAAGGGAGCTGTTAAAACCGGTAATAGTTTAATTTCCCTTTTGGATTCCCTCTCTGCTCTCCGTGTGGTTTTTATTCTGACCTGGATGGGGTTTCACCGCATCAGGCCCCAGGAGTTGAGTGGAGCCGGGCGGGTGTCAAAGAGGCGGGAGAGGGAGAGAGATCATTTTTCAGGTCTGAAGAGAGATGAAAAGCAGAAAAAGGGGGAAGGCAGATTTAGAAGGAACAGGGAAATCTTAGACCTGGGAGATTCGGGATTGTACGGGATTAACTGCTTTTGTCGGGGCTCTCGTGTTACGCCAGGGAGAGGCAGTAAAACAGCAAGGAAGGAAGCCTTTAATGTTGCGGGCTGGCGGACATGGAATGCGATGCTCGTGGCGCACCAGGGTGGCTGGGGAGGCAGTGGCGCAGGTGGATCCCCACGGCCAAAGCCATCGTTCCTACACCTCTCAATAAGTCTGTTTGCCTCCCTTAAGGCAGAAGGGGTCACTCAACAATAGAAGGGCCCTCCATCTCATTGCCTTGCTCTCATCTCTCCCAGTGCCCTCCCTCTCCCAGTTCTCTCTTCCTCCATCCCCCACTCCAAGCCAGACCAATGACTCACTTGTGGTCTTGACCCAGGAGTAAATAGCTGTCAGCCTGCAGCTGAGATGTCACCCAAGGGGCCACTGCTTCCCGCAGGCACCCTCTTCTCCCTCAACCTCCCTTGAATCATTTAGGCTTTTTAAAAGCCTTCTGCTGACATGGGTTTACTTTGGGGTCTAATCACAGCATGGGAGATGTCTTTGGGTAAAGTAAAGGGACCCCTGACCATTAGGTCCAGTTGTGGCCGACTCTGGGGTTGCGGCCGTCATCTCGCTTTATTGGCCGAGGGAGCCGGCGTACTGCTTCCAGGTCATGTGGCCAGCATGACTCTGGCGAACCAGAGCAGCTCACGGAAACGCCGTTTACCTTCCCGCCGGAGCGGTACCTATTTATCTACTTGTGCTTTGATGTTCTTTCGAACTGCTAGGTGGGCAGGAGCAGGGACCGAGCAACGGGAGCTCACCCCGTCGCAGGGATTCGAACTGCCGACCTTCTGATCGGCGAGTCCTAGGCTCTGTGATTTAACCCACAGCGCCAGGGCAGCAATAGGCGAGAGAAGGGGTAACTAGCCCTTCCATGCCAATCGGCAGTGGCTTTCCAGAATTTCAGGCACAGGTCTCTCCCAGACCTGCCTGCAAATGATTCTGGGACCTTCTGCCTGCAAAGCAGATGCTCTCCAACTGAACTGTGGCCCTTTCCTTAAGACATTAGGGACACTGGGAGCAGCCTTACAGGAAACCAGACCATTGGTCCATCTTTCTCAGTATCTCCCACACTGACTGGCAGCAGCATTTCAGGCAATGTTCCCTCCGAGCTGTACCTGGAGATGCCATTGGGGATCAATCCAGGGACCTTCTGCATGCCAAGCAGGTGCTCTGTCTCTGAGCTATGGCTCTAGGAAGGTGCATGCTTTGGAGACCATAGAAAAGTTTGTGTGATGTGACTAATTTGATGAAATGATCCAAGGTGCGCCGCAACAGGAGCACTGCCACCATGCAAATATATGGTGAAAGATTAGGAAACGGGTCCCCAAAGGTACGTTTTGGGTTAAAACAAGGTCATGAGCCTGGAAAACTTGAAGACACATCCCCTAAGCCTCTTTCTTTTCCTCTCGCCTACAGGGTGAGCAAAAGCCTTTGCTGAGAGTTGAAAGGAAGCGATGAGGGAGGCTTGAAGGACTCTTTGCCCACAGTAAATCTTCACTCTGTAGGGAGAAAGTTAGGTGGCTGGTGGGAGGGAGGGAGGAAAGATGGGGGGGCAGCCCAAGAGGTGGAACCGCCATGTCAGCCCAAAGCTTGAATGAGGCCGCACTGGCACATTGGAGCAATCTTTATCTCCTCCTATGCAGAGAAATAAAGCGACCTCCACACCGTCCTTCCCAGTGACCAGCAAAACTGCCTCCTAGGGCTCCTCGGGGGCCCATTTCTGGGCCAGAAGGCAGAATAAAAGTCTAAAAGAAGAAGAAGAAAGTAACATAAAATAAACGGGCAGGTTTCCATAGCCCTGGAATAGGCTCCTTCTTTGAAACCCCTCATCCTGAGAAACTACAGGTTGCCCCAATTCCAAAGCAGCCCTCTCCCTCCCCACCCAGACCAGCATCTACTTGTAGGGCAGTGGTGGGCACCTCCAGCCTATGTACCCTACTTAAACCAGGCCATTTGAAGCAAACTATGCCCCACATTTAACTGTGCTTGATGTCCTATATGGTGTCAGGCATAGTAAAAGTTCAAGCCACAGCTGCTGCAAAGGAAGCACTGGGAGCAGGCAAAATCCAACACCAACCAAAATCTTAAAATGCCACATTGGCTTCATGGTTTGGAACCACGTTCCTGATATATCTTTTGCAGCCATGACTTGGATCAGACCCCCTTAGCACAACTGGAGAACTTTGGCCCTCTGGCGGTTTTTCTGTTTGCCTTGTCCCATTCACCGTGCTGAAAACTGGGTGGGGATTTGAACCCTGCTCTCCCAGGTCCTAGTCCAATGCTCTAACCACTATACTCTCTGTTCCCGCCCTGCTCCTTTACCCCATAGCCTTCCCCTTGCTGCCACCCCACCCACCCACCCACCCACATAAATAGAGAAGGGGAGCTCGTGACGCCTTTGGCATATTGGCAGAGGCCTCACTTCCAGTAAAATTACTTTTTCTTCATATTAGGCCAAGGCGAGAGTGCAGAGACATTTATGAAACTTTGTTTAATGTACTGAAAAGCCATCGGCTAGAACATTTAGGAAATTGATTTTCCTGGCATTGATGAACTCTTTTTATTTTACCCCAGTATTAATTACTTTTTTTCAAAAAACAAATTAATTTAAGAGTCGTAAAACCGAACAAGTGAGCCAAATGTCGGTAGATCATGTTCTCTCTTTCGTCCCCCCTTCTCCTCTCCTTCCCTCGCCCCCCCCCCAGCACCAGAGGGGAAGGGGAAACCCACCCCCTTGAGTGACGCGTCTTCTCTCTTTCTGTTGCTTACTCCAGGGGAGGCCTCGTCTCTGAGGGACTATGCCGCCACCACCATGAACGAGTTCCTGGGCATGTTTGGCTACGATGACCAGAACATGCGGGACGAGTTGGCTCACAAGATCAGCTTTGAGAAGCTAAACGCCGCTACCTCAGAGGCCACTGCGGCTGCTGTCGTGGCCACCTCCCTATCTGGCGAGGACGCCATGAGCAAGCGAGCCCGCCTCTCCAAGTACGAAGAGTATATCCGCAAGCTGAAGGCCGGCGAGCAAGTCCCATGGCCGATTCACCCAGCTAAGACCGAGGAGATGGCCAGCAAGCTTGGCAAGGAAGCCCCGACCACCCTGGGGCAAGTGATCCGGCTGCCCGCTCCCGACACCTCCCTCCTGCCGGAGACGAAAGCCACCATTTTGCCTCTGCCTTCCCCCAGCAGTTCCCAGATCCAAGGGCTGATGTCTCGGGCCTCCAAGTACGACTTCTTCATCCAGAAGCTGAAGACGGGCGAGAGCCTCCGGCCGCAGAACGGCAACACTTACAAGAAGGCCTCTAAGTACGACCTGGAGAACGTCAAGTACCTGCACCTCTTCAAGCCGGGGGAAGGGAGCCCGGACATGGGAGGGGCCATCGCCTTCAAGACCGGCAAAGTGGGGCGCCCCTCCAAGTACGACGTCAGGAACATCCAGAAGCTGACCCCGGTCAAAGCGCCGGCACCCAGCTTGGGCCCCGCCCCTCTCGCCAGCACCCCCAGCACCGCTCCGGTGGCCGGACCCGAGCAGCCGGTGTCTTTGCCCTTCAACACTCCAGAGTACCTGAAATCCACGTTTTCCAAGACGGACTCCATCACAACTGGAACGGTTTCCACTGTTAAGTAAGTCTTCCCCCTCCCACCCCACCTCACGTTCATCTCACCTCCACCTCAAAGGGCAGGGCAGGAAAATCCAGCAGCTCATTCCAGAAGGCCTCTCTCTGTTTGCCTTCTGGATTAGTGTTCAAAGGGATGGCTGAAGCCAGCTGCCAAGCGGTGAGCAAGACTACCGAGAGCCCTGGTGGGTTTTTGGATTTCTGGGGTTCTCTCTCTCTCTCTCCATATCAGCCCCAGAAATCCAAGGCAATTGCATTTGCAGGGCCCAGGCCTTTGCAAGATGAAAGCTGAAACCAGCTCTTGCAGTCTTGAGTCTTCTTGGGCATAACAACAAGAACAACAACAAAAATCTCACATAAGATGACTTGGAGCGTTTAACACTGATCCAAAAAAGGTCAAGAGAGGACCAGCTTGAGAAGTCCAGCAGCCGCAATGAGGCAACCAGTTTCATGATGGCAGCCAAAATGTTGCAAGGGGGTGGTGGGGTGAGGGGAGGCCAAGTATTGGTGACATAAAACTGAAGGCCAGGCCTGACATAGAGGAGCCAGATTGGGGTACAGGGTAGGAGACAGGTAGGGTGTTTAGCCACATTGTTGAAAGCAAGCTTGGGATTCACTCAAGGAAAGTGGATCCAATCCTGCCCAATGTAATGCATGCGCTGCTCTTGGGGTAGGCTGGTGGCTGAAGGGTGGGCAATGTGATGCCCGTCAGCTGTTGTTGGGCTATGACTTGCGGGCCATTTTGTCTTGCTGATTTTCAAGGGTGATGGGAGTTGTAGTCGAACTGCATCTGGAGGTCACCACCCTCTTACCGGAAGAAAAAACCCTGCTGGCTATCTATGAGCAGCAGAGTCTAGTCCATGAGGGAGAACGGGCCACTGCCCCCCCTCACCTCAGCCTACCCTCAGCCAATCCCCACCTGCCTTCCTCCTTACTCACAACCAGTTCAGGTGGTGTCTCTGCTTGTCATTGGCTACAGTGGGTCTCCCTGGCTCCTACCCTACCAATCCCAATATGCACCAGCCATCACTGTCTTATGAGTGGCCCCCATTGTCAGTGCCTTATTCCCCAGGATCACTAGATTCTAGCAGAGCTAAGAAAGCTCATCTCACTTAATCTCAGTGGATCAGTCCCTTAAGGTCAATGTGAGTCAAGTGAATTTGGAGGGTAAGTTGGGTCTTGCCCAGATTTCTTGCTGTGTGCCAAATGCAGAGACCCAAACACAGTGCAGCTGCTTTGCGTGCAGAAGGTCCCAGCTTTGATGTCAGAATCTCATGTTTTCATTTTATTTATAAATGGAACCGGGAGCAGGTGAAGGGCAAAGAAGTCTCTCCGCCTGAAATCCCGGAGCGCTGCCCACATTGCCAGCTGGCATTATCCACAAGAATGAAGCATTTTGAACGTTCCAATCTTTAGGGATCTCACCTAGCTTAGGACTGATATTTTACCTCTTACATCCCATGACCATGGCAGGGAAGTGTCTGCTAGGGTACAAGTAACTATTCCAATTCCGATCCCGTTCCTGCACATAGTTTATTTCTGCTTCTCTTAACGTTCTGCACTGGCCCATAATTGGTGGTATGGAGTTTGGGAAGGGCCAGCCAAAGGGGCTGGAAAGAGAAGAAAAATATGTGATGTTTTAAAATCAGATGGCCAGGGGGAATTCAAAAGACAACCCACTGCTGTCACCTGCTCAGTGAGGCAGCCGGCCGGCCCCATTGCGTGGCCCTTTCGGGTTTTACCTCGCACCCTCTTTTTAGGCGGGGGATCCACTTGGTTGTGCGCCAGGCCAATCAGGTGGCCACTTCACTGCACAGCCAGCTGTGAGACACCTTGAGGTGTGTTCCTTTTTAATCATGCCAATCAGCCCAGAGTTCATCAAGGACAGCCAGGTGTGTGGCTGCCAACTTATAGCACATTTGGCTCCCCATCCCCCTTTCCCTTTTTGCTCTTAATCACAATCCCAGCTCTGCTTCCTTCCTGCCTTTCGTCCTCTCGCACTCTCTCTTTCCCTCGTGGTTGGACGATGAACCTCAAGTGCGCTCTCTGCTCTGCCCGCAAGACTTCCTTGGGATGGGAGGCGGTGCGGGTGGTGGATGGGGAGGCGAGAGAAGCCGCAAAGGTTTTATGCTGAGCGTCTGACGCAGTTCCCTCTGTGTGCTGTGGATTTGTGTGACCGTCCTCTTGTGAGCTTTGGGAAGCTGAGGGCATGTCACTCTGGTGTGAGAAGCAGGCAGCTCTTTCCTCTTTTTCTTTTCTACCTCACATGTAGAAGAGGCGTGTGGCTTTCCCATCTGCCCATTGGGTGGCCTACCTGAGCAAGCTCAAAGTTGGGTGGGTTGTATTGTGTAGCAGGAGCCCCACAGTTCAAAGGGGGTTACCTTCTAAGAGTGGCAGAGTGGAGTCGTTATGACACACACACACTACCTGTTCCCCCAGGTGTTTTCACCTGCCTCACTCACCTGCTGCACACAGTGGCTGCCAGAGTCCCAAGGCAGGCATGGCTGCTGCCTCCATTCCACAAAATAGGAGGTCCAAGGGGCAAGAAGCAGGACTGTTCAGCCAGGGGAACAGTAGCTCAGGATCCCTGTTTTAAAAGGTGCTGAGGCCCTGGAGATCTGCTACTAGTTGAGAGCATTAGGTCTAGGTCAGGGGTTGGCAAAAAAATTTAGCTGCGGGCTGGTCCACTATCCCTCAGACCTTGTGGCGGGCTGGAGAAGCGGCACCGGGGGGGGGGGAGCTGGAAGAAGAGGTGAGGGAGGCAAGTAGTCCTCCTCCTCACCCTCCACCCCCAGCTGCTGTGCTTACCTTCCCTGGGGCTGCTGCCGCCACTTCCACCGCTGCTGCTGCTGCTGCTGCTGTTTCTCGTGGGTAGGCAGAGCAAGCTCATCCACTCCGCTCTGTAGCCCACAAGAGCACTAGGGCAGTGGCAGCGGCAGAGGGAAGATGAGTGGCGCGAAAGGGCTGACTCCCGAGAGGGGCTGCTTAAAATGGCGCTCAGCCAGCCCAGCCCCCTTCCTCCTCTAGGCAGGGCGGAAAGAAGCCAGGAGGGGGGAGGGAGGGGCGGCGGCACAGTGTGTGTGTGGGGGAATGGAATGGTACCAGGAGGGGGAAATGACGCAGCCCAAGCAGAATCCCCATGCCGATCCACAGACAGTCTGCGGGCTGGATCCTGAAGGCAATTGGGCCTGATTCAGCCCACGGGCCTTAGTTTGCCGACCCCTGGTCTAGGTGGACAAATGCAGTCTGACCTTTTCTAAGGCTGCTCCCTCTGTTCCTAACCTCTGAGCAACAGCTTTTTAAGATGGTCACATTCTCCTGGGATTGGTGCCTAAGTTCAGTGCTTTGGCTCCCGAACCTTCCATCCAGAAAACTTCAGGGGCTCACCAGTGAATTGTTCAGCAAGTGAACAAACATGCCCTGTGTTGCATTTTAAAAAAAACATATAGGCGTCACACATGTTGTTTGTGAACCAGCCTTTCATACATTCATCCGTTCCAGAAAAGAGAAGGCCATTTTTTTGAAAGAGGGGACTTATGGGAAGATAAATTACGAACTGGGGCTAAAGTAAGTGCAGCCAGGGACTAGGAGATGCACAGGCATTTCTCCTTAACAGCAGCCAGGATGTACGAGACGCACACGTGCCTCTCTCCCAGGCATGCCATTGTCCTTGGATGTTAGGTGTTCCACGAGAGAGAGAGGGGGCTTGGAGTGTGTCCTGACACCACCTTGCGCTAACCATCTCTGCCCTCTGTGTGTTTCTCATTAGGAACGGATTAACCACTGACAAACCAGCTGTCACCGAAGATGTAAATATTTACCAGAAATATATTGCCAGGTAGGCTGATTTTTCCCGCCCCCAACCTTGGGTTTTTCTCGGGAGTGGGATGGAGGGGGCTGTGGGACAGAGAACCGGGTAGGGGCGAGGGGTGGGGGGTCTCTGTCTGTCTGTCTGGGCGAAATGCAAAAAGCCAGTTGCGGGAACTGAGTCTTTCCATTTCTCTCTGACATCCACACTGACTTCCCCACCACCAACTTTCCTGCTGAAACCCCACCCTTTACAAAGTGTCCCCCCGATTCTTAGAGTAGAAAAATCAGCCATCTTGGCCTCGAGAGGCTTGGACCTTCGCTCTGTTTAGGGATGAAGACATATATCAGTGGTTAGAGCACCTGCTTTGCATGCAGAAGGTCCCAAACTCAATCTGTAGCATCTCCAGCTAAGGCTGGGAATGTCCCCTGGCTCAAACCCTAGAGAGTCGCTGCCGATCAGTGTAAACAGCATGGAGCTAGATGGACAAATGGCCTGGCTCAGTATAAGACAGCTTCCTATGTTCCTGTGTCCCAAGGTCTGTGGTTTAGCAGCAGAGCACCTGCTTTGTGTGCAGAAGGTCCCCAGTATTGCCAATTGATCAGGAAGATCCTACTCTGCCTGTGGCCCTAGAGAGCTGCTGCCAGTTGCAGTACTGGGCTAAATGGGCAAGCAGTTTGACCTGTTGTAAGGCAGCCTTCTGCAGTCTCTGTTTCTTGAGAGAGGCCTTTTCTATCCATTCATTTTTTTCCTATCTATTCATTGTGGGGCTTATCCAGAGTCTCCTGTGCGAGTTTTGTGTTGAAGGCCAAGGCTGTGGGTTCAGCATAATGAATTGTATCCCAGGTTAGTGCTGCTCTGAAATTAATGGGCATGACTGTTTCAGATCCATTAACTTCAACGGGTCTACTCGGAGCAGGACTTGGTTGGATGCACAACCCAAAGGTTCCCCCTCCATTAGCACAGCACCGTGGGATGGATGTATTTGTCCTGCTTTGCTGTATTTGGCTGGCTGGCTGGATTTCTCAGTTGACATATTTTTATTATTTGAAGACGTTGCAATTAATTTGTCTAGGCAAATTAGCCGCCGTTTATTTTCCTTCGCCTAGAGAGGCGGTAACGCTAGTGCAGTGGAACTGTAGAGGTTATGGCCACGGCCGTTTGGCATCCTCTGCCTAAAGAGAGGGACCAGGGATGGAAACGTCAGGGCAGCAGCTTGCAAGGAAGGCTGGCGTTGAGGCTGTGCTAAGGCTGCCCATCAAGAATCCATCAGGAGGAGCCCTGGTGAAACCCTGATGAAATGGTGGCAAAGGCTGCCAGGAAGGCTGCAGCCCTTCATTGGGAGCAGGGAAGGGCCATAACTCACTGCTTTGCATGCATAAAGTCCCAGGCTCAGCCCCGCTGTCTGGAATCCTGGAGAGCCGTTGCTGCTTTTCAGTAGAGAGAGTTCTGAGCTAGACGGACCACTGGCTGGACTCTGGGACATAGGAAGCTGCCTCATGCTCTGTTCCTATGTCAACCTGCAAACCTGGGGCTGCGAGTGGCCCTACGGTTAATTTCATGTGAGTGGCAATAAGGAAAACAGGGTGACAGTGAGAGGGAGAAAAAGGGGTGTGGCAGAGTGAGAGAAGGGAGTGGCAAAGAGAGGAAGTGGCAGAGAGAGAGAGAGATGGGGCAAAATTAAAAAGGGGCTGGCATTGGATTTGGACCCCACCCGCTTTTGACTTTAGTCCCACCCACTGCCAGCATGTGGCCTCTAAGAATTTACCACTAAGGGGGTGCAATCCTGAGCAAAAACAAAGATTGTCTGTAATCTAAGAGGTGTGGAACCTGCCATGGTCCATAGGCCTCACTGCTCTCTTCCAGGCTGGTTTTTTGTCATTGTTCTTATTAGTTTATTTAATTTATATCCTAGTCTCCCTTCCAAAGCGTCCAGGAGTGGCTTATCAGCCTAGGTAACGGGTGGGCAGGAGGCAGATCTGCATTCCTAGATTCCTGGATGTAATTCAGGAGGTAGCAACTGTTCAAACACAATAGGAAAAGGCCCCTCCTGAATTAGTCCATTAGAGTCTCTAGTGACTAGTCTGTAGTAACTCAGGTGCACAGGTCATCATATAGTTAGCAGGGTGCTATAGCCATTTG
Organism: Podarcis bocagei; assembly: GCF_964188305.1. Lineage (NCBI taxonomy): Eukaryota > Metazoa > Chordata > Lepidosauria > Squamata > Lacertidae > Podarcis > Podarcis bocagei. The sequence goes on along the minus strand of NC_138132.1, from coordinate 78,310,674 downwards.
TCTCTTCCTCCTTGAGCCACCATTTTGCATCTGGCCTCAGTTGGTGGGATGTCATTATTTTAGTAGAAAAACAAAGTTAGATGCCCTCTAAGCCTGAACTAAGGAACAAAATACCCAACCCTCTTTACTGCCTTTTTCATTTGCTGTGGGGTTTCTGGAGACAGATGATGCAGCTGGAAAAAGTCAACACTGGCTGTTAAGAGAGCCTCACTGTCCTCCCTGATCAAACAGGGTTTGCTGTTTTTTGAAACTAGATATACAAAAGCAAATCCCACAAAAATGCCTACAAGAGGCAAAACCCCCAAGAGTTGACATGTCACAAGGTATACTCCCGTCTTCCTTTCCGACTTCAGGTTCTTGAAAATGTCTGTAGCTGTAAATGATTAACCCATCTGGATGTTGTTGGAACTCCAACTCCTATCAGCCCCTGCTAGCATGACCAGTAGCCAGGGGTGATGATGGGAATTGTAGTCTAGCAACATTAAAGGGCCAAAGGTTCCCTACCCTTGTCTTAGCAGACACTAACCAACAGGATTGGGATGTAGCCATCTAAGTTCTACTCAGAGTAAACCCATTCAAATTAATGGAATCATGTTTCGTAATTTCAATAGGTTTGCTCTGAGTAGGACGAACATTGGCTGCCACCCATTGTTTTCAGAATATAGCTAAAGCAAAGGTGGCTAGTTTCCATTCCTTTCCCTCTTTAAAGATCAGAATTGGTTCTAATCCACGTTAGTGGCTTGAGAGTCATAAAATCAGCGGGATGTTTGTTGTCCCAGATGTACAGATCTGAAGCAAAAAGCCCACACACTTATACATAGGGGACCCCCCCACACACACACACCGCTTTCTCATACTAATTTTTTTACTCCCCCCTTCCTCTAAAATCCTTCTCCTCAGGGGCCTTAAATCACACAGTGGAGCCTGCATGGCTATAAGTTATAAGCTCATTAGTTATAAGCCTGTCTTTAGTCAAGATGAGGAGAGAGGAGGCCTCTCCTTTGTGGACCAAACTGGCAGGAGGTTTCTCCTTCTTTCCTTTCCTTTGTGCACGGAGGGGATGGTAAGATGGAGGTGGCGTGCTTCCTTCCCAGCCACCCACCTTGGGTTTAGTGAGGTTAGTGAGGTGGTAAAGTCAGCCAAAGAAACTACTCACCCGACAGTACAGGTTCCCTGTTGCAAGTAGCACCAGCTTGGTATTTATGTACAGTGGTACCTCAGGATGCGAACGGGATTTATTCCGGAGCCCCGTTCGCATCCTGAATAGAACATAAGATGTGACTGCGCGGGTCACGTTTTGCTGCTTCCGTGCATGCAAGTGACGTCATTTTGACCGTCTGCGCATGCGCAAGTGACGAAACCCGGTAGTAACACGCTCCGTTACTTCCGGGTCACCGTGGAGCACAACCTGAAAATACTTATCCTGAAGCATATTTATCCCGAGGTATGACATACCGAGGTATGACATTGACTACCCCACTGTAATCAGAGCCACAAATTTGGGCCCCAGGGCTGAAATATGAATCTGTTAGGAATCTGCCGTTATTAACTGCTTATCACAAGTAGAGGTGGTGGCCATGAGCTTGGATGGTTTAAATAGTAATAATCAAGATCAATGGTTTGAGGCGAGATCTACCAATAGATAGCTAAACAGAAGCTGTCCATGTTCTGAGCTGGGCCGGCCCTATCGTTAGATCTTTTGAAAGGGCAGCAAATTGCTTGTTATTGAATTTATTATTGTTGCGCTTCTGCTGCTAGGGATGGGGAAATGTGCTTCTCTGCCTTAAGTGTCAAAGACTACCTTGATTGCCCTTGGATACTCTTCAACCTTGATGGCAGAGGGATGCGGGTGGGCAGGGAGATTTGCTGCCACTGCTTCCAGCTGTACAATGCCTTTGACCAGCCTTGGCTGAGAGGCAGCTTATACTTTAGCTTATATATTTGCTGAACTCCAGAGATATATTCATTTATTTTTAATCATTTTATCTAACAAAAATTATATGCCACTTAGTAGAACAAAAGACCTCTAAGCATCTTCTCCTTGGACTGTTTTGCATCAGGGGGTTTTGTTTGTCCCTCAAACCAGTCAGTCAAGTACAGTGGTGCCTCGCAAGACGAAAAGAATTCGTTCCGCGAGTCTTTTCGTCTTGCGATGTTTTTCGTCTTGCGAAGCACGGTCCGTCGCAACTGCGCCTCTTCAAGCGGCTTTAAAAAAAAGCGCAAGACGTTTTCGTCTTGCAAAGCAAGCCCATAGGGAAATTTGTCTAGCGAAGCAACGCAAAAACGGAAAACCCTTTTGTCTAGCGAGTTTTTCGCCTTGCGAGGCATTCGTCTTGCGGGGCACCACTGTAGTTTACATCTAGAATCACACATTCTAGGTTATGACAGCTCACCTGTGCTTGATAGCCAGACACTTGGCTTTAATTTACATGTGGGTGTTCTTTCTTTTGAGGGGGGCTGTTTTAAAGCCCTAAATTAAAGGAGTAGAGGTAGAAAGAAGTTGTGTCTGCGCAGCACAATTAGCTTAATGAGTTCGTTAAGAGGCACTGCCGAAAGCTGCCCAGGGACGCTCCATCGCTGTGTGATCAAAACAGATCCTCTCTCTCAGCTAGTTCAGGGTTTCTTTGGGCTCCACACTTTACTCTGTGTATTTGCATTTCTTTTTTCTGTGGAAAATAATAATAATAATAATAATAATAATAATAATAATAATAATAATAATAATAATAATAATAATAATTTTTACACTGGCAGATGGTTCTTCTGAGGGCCTTGCTTAAATATCTGTTTACATGCGCTCCCCCCCATGTTGCTTGTAATGGGGGTGGCTGGTTTTTCGCTGATGGGATTCTCCCCCCCCTTCCTCCCGTCATGCACATCATCGTTACAGAGTAATGAGTGTGTAAATGCTCGCTAAGCATGCTGACTTCTGTATTTATTATTTTTATTAGTATTTATTTATCTGGGTCTCTCTGAGCAGCCCTTGCCAGATCTGGCAAGTCAAGGGAAGGAAACAAAGTGCTTCTCTCGCACATCTGCTTGTGTCAGGGGCCGCACGCATCTGGGCATGAGCATAGTGCGCCAGGGTGTGTGGTCACCAGCTCCCCTAGTGACACTCCTTTCAATTTCACTTCCTCCCTGGCTCTCTCACCTCCACCTGTTTTCAAGGGATCCCTTCTCCCTGATTTGAGTTCTTATTTAAATTAACACTGGTCTGGTCCACATGTCCAGGCAAGCCATATCAGCTGCTGGAGGGGAGCATGTTTGGCTTAGCACAGGGATGCGGGATCTTTGGCCCTCCAGGCATTTCTGAACTACAACTCCCACCACCACCCCGGCCATGCTTCCTGAGGCTGATGGGAGCTGAAATTCAGCAACATCTGGAGGGCCAAAGGTTCTCCACACCTGGCTTAGCGTGTCTCCCACTCCTGGGATCACGGTTAAGCTCTCTGCTCCACAACCATGACCTGTAAGCATAGAACAGACCTTAACTATACTGGTTTAGCTGCCACACTGCACTAAAAGGACTGGGGAGGCGCAGAGCAATTGCTGTCTCCTCCCTGGGAGCCTGCGCATTTGTACAAAGCGTGGAATGCGAACACATCCACTGAATCTGCAGAGTTATAACAAATGTGCTCCAATGTTGAGGGACCACATACCAAAAGCGCATCACTGCACTTGCATTGGTTTTATTGGCTCTCCACCAGCGCCAAAGAATTTGGACGATTTTACTATAGCGGGGGTTCTAGTTGAAAATCCCTAGTTTTCTCCATAGAATTGCATCTTCCAGGAATCCTTGAAAAGAGGGAATACCCGCTAGACATTTCTGTAGCATAGGTAATGCCTTTCAAGGCTGTCCATAGAATTTTGGTAATTAATAGGTCAGTAATAGAGCATGCGAGCACAATTCAGACGGTTGGTGTTGACCTTTAAAGCCCTAAACGGCCTCGGCCCAGTATACCGGAAGGAGCATCTCCACCCCAATCATTCTGCCTGGACGCTAAGGTCCAGCGTCGAGGGCCTTCTGGCGGTTCCCTCACTGCGAGAAGCAAAGCTGCAGGGAACCAGGCAGAGGGCCTTCTCGGTAGTGGCACCCACCCTGTGGATCGCCCTCTCATCAGATGTCAAAGAGAGAAACAACTACTTGACATTTGGAAGACATCTGAAGTTTTTAATGTGTGACATTTTAATGTATTTTTAATCTTTGTTGGAAGCCGCCCAGAGTGGCTGGGGAAACCCAGCCAGATGGGCGGGGTACAAATAATAAATTATTATATTATTATTATCTGCTTTGCATGTCCCAAATTGAGTCCACACTGGCATCTCTAAGGAAAGACCGAAACCCTGGAGAGCCTGAAACTGCCAGTCAGCATAGGGAATACTGAGCTATATGGACCCAATAGTCTGACTCGGTATAAAGTAGCTCCCGATGTCCTTGACACTATCACTAATATAGGAGAATCCTTACTTTGATGTTTCTGGCATGTGCTGAAGAGACAAGCCACTTTGGTGCATAGAGAAAATTTATCACTGACACTCCGATTGTTATAGAAGAATACTGGAGAGTAAGGGGTTTCTTTGAAGTTTCCACAGCATGCCAGAGAAGCAGCCCAGTTCTGCCTAAATCTTAAAGTTCAGCTTGAAAGGCTGCTTGCCTCCTTGGCAGCACAGTGGCGGCATCATTGTAGATGGGGGGTTTCTTTCCCCATTTTATCCTTGGACCATCCCTGGCCAAGAGAGGGACTTGGCCAAAGCCATCCATTACTTGGTCTTACAGAGATTTGAATACAGATTTCCCCAGTCCAAGTCAGCCACTCTGAGCTGTAGCCAATAATAGCTCTACTCAGTAGACCCATTGAAATTAATGAGCATGACTAACTTAGGTCCATTAATTTCAATGGATAGTAGACCTAGGGCTTTCCCAACATCCCTGCCTTATCTGTTGGGAAGCAGGAGTATGAGAGGGTATATCGTACACCCAACCTACAAAATATCCCCTCACAACACACCTTGCTTCTTCTTTGTAGTGGGTTGGTCATTATGGCAAGGGGGGTGATTTTGTGATTGGAGGGAGACTTGTCATTCTGGATGCAGACAGAGAGTCTTGAATGCCTGTGTTCCTGAATAAAACAGGGTTGGGGCACATGGGGGCATGTGGAGGGCAGTGAGTTTTACCATTCTGGCTGCATATATTTAGATATAGATATCAATATTCTTGATTTTAAAATGGTTGCTACCCTACTCTGAGCAGGAGCAATTTATAAATCAATCAAATCAAATCAATTATATTTTATTTTATTTTTGCGCAGGAACCATGAATTTTCCCTTCTTCCTTTGATTTTCATTTATTTAATAATTTACCCCCTAATTCTCTATAAATATTTCTGAAAGCAGCTCTTACTACAAGGTCCTAATATGGAAGAGATCGAACATTAACCATCCATCAGTCAATGACAGGATGTCGCCGAAATTCCTCTTCTGCTCCTAAGATGGCAGGAAGGTTGCGGGGAGGCAGGCTTGCAGACATGGGTCTGCCACTTTGGCACACTTTAGGAGGATAGCAAAAAAAATTCAGGCCCCGCATGGCTCGAGAGACCTATCCTGGCTTATGAGTCTGAGTTCTCAAAGGTGATAACGGCAGCCTGGCAGATCCAGCAGGCCAACGTTCTTAATGCCTAGTGGTCACAGTGTAGAGTCTGATGAAGAAGGAGGTTGAGCCAACACCCAGACTCCTCAGGTACATGACTTTATAGTTTTTTCAGTGCACAGATGTACTTCATGCAACCCTTACCTCTTCCTTAAGAACAAGATAGAGAGCTGCAGCCCCTGCTCTCCTTTGCTTCTGGGACCAGGTTTTTTTTTTTACTGTATTTTCCCATGCATAAGACTATATTTTTTCCTAAATTTTTGAAGTTTAAGGGGGCGTCTTATACATGGATAGTGCATAGTGCATTTTCTTAATTTTGAGACCCAAAAAATAGGGGGTGTCTTATACACAAAAGAATACTGTATTTTCCCAAAATACCACGTGGTTGTAATAAAACCTCTAAGCAGTTTACCAAAACACAAAAACAAAAGCCAACCCCCCCCCCCATTTTATTACTAAAAGACAGTTAAAATCAAAAGAGATGATAACACACATCAGCATTCAACATGTCTAGACAGGCTGGCTTAAACAAACACATTTGAAGCAAGCACCAAAAAGAGCCTGGCAAAGTTGTCTGCTTGGTGTCAACAGGCAGGGAGTTCCAAAGTTCAGGTGCTGCCATGTTAGCAGGATTGGCTTCTTACAAACGGGGAACGAATATTGTGAGGCTTCTGTAATGGTGCCAGTTCCACCGATCAGAGTGGTTGAAGTGGGCATTGCATGGGGTCAGGCGATCCTGCAAGTATGACCATTTGGCCAGTAAGGAGGCTAAATTCTAATTAGGCTCTTATGTGGGTCCTTGACAGGGCCACTGAGGCCATGTAGCCACTGTGCATTCTTATGGCACCTTTGCTAGGATCCTTTCACTGCTCCGCTGACCTTTGAGAGAAGACCCATGCATTGCCAGTGCTTGCAGCACAGCCTGGCCATTCGCTCTGCAACCATTTTGTCTGCACAGGCAGCTTTTTGAAGCAAGTTTTGTTTCCATATATTTGAAACGGCAAGCCCGAGGAGCCCTTTGTGCCAATAGGGCATGATGAACATATCAATTTTCAAATGCCCAAAATGAGGGGTGCTAAAAAATCGTAGCATGACTTGGGACTTCAAAAGATATTTTGGTTCAATTAATATAATTTAGTTTTGCTTGGCAAGTAAAATGTGTGTAAAATTGCACAGAATTCATACAAAAATGGTAGTATTATTTCTAGCATTGCCTGACATTTTCAGAAGGTAAAATTAAAATTATTTTGTTTTCAGAAAGCAGTTTATGTGCTTCTTCATCCAATGTAGACTTACCAAGCTAAATGTTGTCCAATCACGAAAATAATAGATTTGAATTTCACACACCCGAAAGCATATTTTTAAGGCCCCCTCGCTGAAGAAATTTGCAAAAACTAAGTTTCACCCCAGTAAAATGAAATGCCCTATTGTGTCAGTCGCCCTCCTGTGTGGATCAAATTGTGTTTGCGGTCTGCCTTTGGAAGTGGGGTGGGGGGTGGGGTTTGCGACGGTGTGCAAAATGAGCAGGTGTGCACTTGTGTGCAAGCTTTTCTGTTTTGAGGAGCTAAACAGATGCTGGCCTTTAAAAATTAATAAGTTTGAACTGTTTCAAGTGTCAGAAAGAGCAGAGGAGAAATATAACCCTTTAGCAACCTATTAACAATGGGAACAGCGACCGGGGGAAATTCCTTTGCCCTTGATCCCCCAGTTCTTCAGACCTCTTCCTCACCCCCAAACACACACGCTTCGACTCCTTGGCATGATGTGCCGTTGCTGCTGATCCTGTTAAATTCGGGTATGGGTGGATTTTTGCCTGCTAGCCACGCTAACCTTCCCCACCTACCCCTCGACCATGGCAATATCTGGTGTAAAATGAAGCTTATCTGCCAGTGCAGTGCGTGGGTTTCCTCTTGGAGCAGGGTTGGGATCTTTCTGGCCAATGAAAGCAGGGTTTTCCCTATAAGTTAAATTTGCATCCTGTCTTTTTCAGCCCACCCAAAGCAGCTGATGATTTAAATCGGTGCTTCTTAAACTTGGGTCCCCATCTGTTGTTGGACTACAACTCCCATCATCCCTGACCACTGGTCCTACTAGCAAGGGACGATGGGAGTTGTAGTCCAAGAACAGCTGGGGACCCAGGTTTGAGAAGCAGTGATTAAAATGAGCTGTAGCTAAGAGTGAATAGCAGCAGCTGAGTTATACCGTCCGAGTCAGGCCATGGGGCTATCTGATTCAGTGCTGCCTGCACTGACTGGCAGCAGCTCTCCAGCATTTTAGACAAGAGGTGTACCTAGAGATGCCGCAGGGGGTTGAAACTGCTGCCAGCTCCACACCAAGCAGGATCCCTAGCATGTCCCTTCCCTTAAAAGATAGCAAGCTGCTATATCCTGCATCAGCATTTTGCCCCATCTAGCTCATTGCTGACTATACTGCCTGGCAGGCACTCTCCAGGGCTTCAGGCAGAAAGTCTTTCCCAGCCCTACCTGAAGATGCCACTGGGGAATTAACCTGGGGCCTTCTAAGTGCCAAGCAGATTCTCTGCCACTGAGCTATGGGATTCCTTTCTTGGTGGAAATGGCCACATGAATTTTAACAGTGCTGTCTGGCAGTGCCTGTGAATCAGCAATTTGTGGGGCTCCCTGTCCTCCCTGCAGCTACTTCCTCTCGTGCCTTCCGTCAAGCAGAAATTCTTGCCACACTTCAGTTGGCGCCAGCGGTTGGCATGTCCTGTGGGGGTCGCTGCGTGGCGTGACGGATGGCTCTACTTCTTGGCAGAAGGCAGTCTCCTTAATTAGCTCTTCAGCTGCCCTCATATCCCCAGGGAACAGTGGTGGTGCACCACACTCGGAGTGGGCAAAAAACAAATATTTCCAAACAGGTCTGGCAGCCACCCCTGAATTAGACATGAGAGAAGAGGGTGAGATGAGGGTGGTGGCATGAGGAACCTGTGGCAGCAAGGCAAGGATTTCAGACCCCATCTGCACCATACATTTAATGCACTTGAGTCATGGCTTACCCCAAAGAGTTCTCAGCAAAGAACTGTAGTTGTTTAAGGGTGCTGAGAGATGTTAGGAGACCCCCATTCCCCTTCCAGAGCTAGATGTCAGAGTTCTCTGGGAAGAGGGAAGGTAAACGGTGTTTCCGTGCGCTGCTCTGGTTCACCAGAAGCGGCTCAGTCATGCTGGCCACATGACCCAGAAGTTGTACGCCGGCTCCCTCAGCCAATAAAGCAAGATGAGTGCCACAACCCCAGAGTCGGTCAAGACTGGACCTAATGGTCAGGAGTCCCTTTACCTTTTAACAACTCTCAACACCCTTAAAAATGACGTTTCTCAGGAGTCTTTGGGGGAAGCCATGACTGCTTCAAGTGGCATGGTGCTGTTGCATATGTCAGGTGCAAATGTGGCCTCAGTCTCTTATGGGAGAGCAAGGTAGGCAGAAAAGGAGCAGGAGTCAGGAGTGCAGAGGCAGGGCCCAGAAGCACTTCTAGCAAGGCGGCTTCAGCAAATGTCAACAACCAGAGAGGCGAGTGTATAGATAACCTTCTTAGGCCTAGGGGCACATTTGGTGCAAGTGCTGTGGGAAGAGAGAAAGTGCATGCACACGCTCACATACAGTTTGCTTTTCCAAGGGATTTGGGTAAAAACTGGATCCAGTAGAATTAATCTGAGCAGCTGGTATGGCTCAAGTAGAGCATGAGACTTAATCTAAGGGTCGTGGCTTTGAGCCCCACATTGAGCAAAAATATCCCGGCATTTCAGGGCGTTGAACTAGATTACCCTTGTGCTCCCTTCCAACTCTAACAATTCTATAATTCTGTGAGCCTTGAAGTACATATACAACAGAAAGAGGAAGTGGGAAAGAGTTTCACTCTTCCAACTTTCTCCTTCAGCTCTTTTCAAGGGAGAAGAAAAGGGTAACCACTTTATACCACCAAGGAGACAATGGGTGGAGGAGGGCTTCAGAGGTTGGGGAAGATCCAGTGGTGCTTAATTTTTTTGTTTAATTGCTTAGTTTAATTGCTTTGACAACTGGTTTAGGCTGCCTCTTCTGGACTGAGGAAATGACGTAGAAATGAGAGCGATGGTCATTTGTTCAAGACTGATAACTCCTAAAGCTCTGCCACCCATGTGGATTGGTGGGGCACAGAGTTCTCGTATGGAATGTGGGGGTCTGATGGGCCAAAACAGCACCCTCAATGCCCTTAGCGGTGTTGGAAAGGAAATAGATAAGGCATATTGGAATGCCTGTTTCTCCACTATTTAGACTGCCATTAGCAGAAACCTTCTGGGAGTCGGGGCCCAATCCAGCCCAGATCAAACACAGGGGTTTATTAAGTCCTTTGGTGACAATGAGCAGGAGTTAAACATGTGCTTAACCCCCCACCCTGCCAATTGTAATGAAGGGGGCCTGTGGTCACGCCTCATACTTCTTACTATGGTGTCCTTGGAACAGAAAGAGGGAAGACCATAAATTGAACGTGCTGTTATTATCATCACATCTCCCGAGTGCAATCTAGATCTTTCCAATTAAGATGTGTTTCTGCCAGAGGTTTAACCTGAGTTTAAAACTTCCATGGGTTTTCTCCCTCTGGGGCTGTAGTTGTAGACAGTGGCAGAGTCATCCTCTCCCTTGCATCCTCACTGCCCTGGCAGAGCGAGGGCTCCCTGGAGTTGCTTGGTTTGAGACTTGATAGGATTTAAAACCAGGTGAAGATGGTTGGTGATGCAGACGAGGTGGGGGAAAGAGCCTGTTTCGCAACCCTCGTGAATCCTTTGTGCCATTTTGGAATCTGAACAAAAAAGAACTTGGTTTACCCTTTGTTCCCAAGGCTAAAATTGCTATTTTGTTTTTGTTTTTCTAAAGTTCATCATCTCCGCCACTGCTCAGGTTTCTCAATCACCTGCCTTGGCGTATTCCTGATTCCTTGCAGTTCTTTCTCCTCTCCTTCCATCCTCCCCTGGGAGAGGCATGTCTGCTTCTGGCATCTGTCCCCTTTTCTGCAAACGCCATGGCAAAGAAGCGATTTAAATTTTTTAGCAATGCCCCTCTCTTCTGTCAATTACGCCCCCCCTTTCCATCTCTTCAAGGCCTTCTGCCTCTGCAATTGACCACCTTTTCCTGTGTGCTTTGCAAATGCCATCTTCCCTGCTGCTGCTGCCACTCCTCTCTTTTTGCCATCTTCCACTCAAAAAAGCCTGTCCTTAACTCTCTCTCTCTTTCCTCTTTCCTGCCATTCCTCCCCTGGGCCGCAGCCTTGGTTTCCCCTTCAATTCATGGCTCCTCTTTGATGCCCGCCCCAAGAGGCTCTCGCAAGGAATATAGTGTCGTGTGGCATTTGGAACCTCAGAGCAGATGGCGATTTAGCTCTGGATGTTTCCCCATCGGAGTCCCCTTTCAAATTACTCCGCAATATGCTCTGTACAATGCACCCTCCTGGTTGCTGGTTTCTTCAAGCCCTTGTTGTGTTGCTGACTGTTATGCCTTTGCTCCCCGGCATATCATGGACTGCAATAGTCCAGCCAAGCTTTCCTTATAGCAGACAGTCAGGCCTCTGTCTCTTGCTCTCTGGGGGAAGGGTCATAGCTCAGTAACAGAGCGTGTGCTGTGCAAGCAGAAGGTCCCAGGTTTCAACCCAGGCAAGGCTGGGGTTGCACTCTGCCTGAAACCCTGGAGAGCTGTTGCCACTCAGTGTAGGCATTACTGAGTAAGATAAACCCAACAGTCGTGACGCTGCGTATAATGAAGTTTTCTGAGTTCTGTTTCTTCCCTTTCTGCTGCCGCTGCCCCTTTCTCTGCTTCTCAAAACCAGAGTCGACAATTACCTATTTCATATAGCACATGCAGAAAAGCATTGGGGATGGGGAGCACAGAAAGCTGCTGAGTTGTACCAATGGTTTATCTAGCTCAGTAATGCCTACACTGACAGGCAGAGGCTCTCCAGGGTTTCAGGCAGGGAGTCTGTCCCATCCCCACCTGTGGATTGGACATAAGAAAAAGCCTCCTGGATCAGGGCAGTGGCCCACTTAGTCCAGCATCCTGTGTTCACCTTTGACCTTTTGCATATAAAGAGCTGTGGCCCTTTGCAGGAACAGAGGAGGCAGGAGTCTCAGCCTTACCTGGAGGTGCTTTTGGCAATTTAACCTGAGACCTTCTGCATGCCAAGCAGGCACTTTAACCACTGAGCTATGGCTGGGTTTAGCGTTCTAGCGGAGATGCTTGCTAGCCCCACAATTTAATTAACATGAGTGTGGATCTTCTACCCATTTCCTATAAACATTCTGTAGGTGCAAAGTGCTTCCGTGGAGAGAGCTGTTCACTGCAGGAAGCCAGCTTTAAAATTTTGCACCATTCAAGCCTCCAGATAGTGACTGAGGATACACACAGCCCAACCTTGCTGTGGTTTCTGCAATGTCGCACCTTGCCCAGACAGTGGCTTCAGCTGAGTGCATTCTGTGGGTTTGCCATGCAAATGCAGAATCTACTGTTACAAAATCTCATATCCTGCTCTGTATGGTGGCAAGTCACATGTCCTAGTGGGAAGCCCGCGTGTAGGACGTGAGAGTAGTTGCTGTCTCCTGCTGTCGATCCTGGTATTCTGGCCTGGTTCACGCATAATGCTAAGCCATGCTTTGCAAACTGTGGTTTAATTGGACCATCTGAACCCAGCACACAAACCACCCTCGGTAGCAAACCAGAGTTTGCTGTTGGTTTGTAAACCTTGTCTGTGAACCTGGAGGGAGCATATAGACATAATGACTTCCCATTTCATGTCAGATACTCATGCAGGTAGCTCAACACATAACATAGCAGCACCGCATGCCAGGCTCCAAGAAGTGTGAACCCAACTTGAAATTAGCACCTGACTAACCAGGGAAGGCAGGGGCGGGGTTGAATTTATTTTCTTTGAAAAATGCTCTCATGATATTCACACTTCCCTTTTTCCTCTTTCTTTCTTTCTTTCTTTCTTTCTTTCTTTCTTTCTTTCTTTCTCTCTCTCACATTCAGGTTTTCCGGAAGCCAGCACTGCGGACACATTCACTGTGCATACCAATACCGAGAACATTATCACTGCCTTGACCCGGAGTGTAACTATCAGGTAAAAACCAAATGAAAATAAATCAAGGGAGGGGATCCTTAAATAGTACTGTGGGGCAAAGTTCAATCCAGGCATTGAAACAGCAAGGGTTTGTTGGGGAGAGGGGAGGAGCTTTGTTTGAGTCTTTTGAGCGCCACACTGGCTGCGAGCTAAATAGACCAGTGGTCTGACTCAGCAAAGGGTAGCAACAGTTAGATCATCTGCTAGGGAAGGTCCAGAGCTCAGCGGCACAACACATTCAGAAGGTTCAGTCCCTGGCATCTACTGGCGATAAGATCTCAATAGTAGGTGATAGGGAAGGCCTCATTCTGCTCAAGACCCTGGGGACCAACTGCCTGTCAGAGTAGACTGGCCTTCCCCCAACTTGGTGCCCTGCAGATGATCATTGCCCATGCAGTAGCCAATGTGCTCTGAGTCACAATAGCTGGCTGTAACATCGCCTCCTGCAGGAGCGATTTTCCCATTGGCACAAGGATCGTTTCACAAGTCTTGTATTATTAATACAGCATCTACGTGGTTGTGCGCACACAATACATTTGAAGCATGTTCGTTCATGCCAAAGAATCCTGGGAACCGTAGTTTGTTGCGGGCATTGGGAACTGTCGCTCTCTGTGGAGTAAAGTACCGTTTGAAGGATTCTTGGGGCGAAGTGGGAGCGTGCTTGAAATGTGCTATAGATTCACAGTATGTATGCAGCCTGTGAAGCCACCCCAGATTTGTTTTCTACAAGGAACCTGGCACAGTAGATAGCTGTACCATTGAGATCAAAGCCTACTGTGCCCCAGGAACACTTTGAGATTTGGATGGTGGATCACAGGATTCAGCCAGAGGAACTGAATCCTGGAATTTGTTCATGCAACCATGAGCGTCCCTGCAAATCATTTTTGAAGGTTCTGCACATGACAGTACCCTGCCGATAACCAGCTGGTTAGATACAGCCGCTGTCCCGTGGAGGATTAGAAGGATAAATATGTGTCAGAGGCACTCACAAAACCAGTCACTGTGCCCGCACATACAAATTGGGGTGTCTTCACCATATAACTCCCCCGTAGGCCAGCAGAGGCGGAAAACCTTCACCCCTTCAGATGTTGCTGGACTCCAGCTCCCATCAGTCCCAGTCAGCATGGCCAGGGGTTGGGGTTGGTGATGGGAGCTGTAGTCCAGCAACATCTGGAGGGCTAAAGGTTCTTCACCTCTGGCATCAGCTAATGGTCTGCAGACACACAACCTTTTTTTCCCTAAAGGGCACCTCAATTCCAGTGGCAACATCCTATAAGCAGGCAGCAATCAGCTTCCTGTGATAGCGCAAGACGAGTAGAAACCTTAAGCCAGCAGACACCATTTGAAGCACAGGCTTCCCCTGGCTTCCCCTGGAGGAGCTGCACCGTCAAGCAGGCGGGGGCGGGTGACAAATCAGGCTCAGCCTAGCTGGCCAAGTGACGCCTCAGCAGCTACTGATGCAAAGCAACCATTGAGACGAGCGGCGGTCCTGAGATTGCGGTTTAGTTTCGGGAAGAGATGGCTGGGTGCTGGGAGGAAGGGGCAGAAGCCAGGCTGCAATTGCTGGGAGAGGTGCCAGGGCAAGATTGTCAAGCCAGCTTCCCAGTCACATGCTGTGTTTGTTTACTCTGCACTTGAATCTGAGCGAGTGACGCTGCTGTTTCTGTGGTTAGGGCCTCCGCACGTGGTGGGGCAGGAGGTGTGCAAGGGATTCCCAGGAACTGCCTGCAGCGGAATCTTGATTTCTGCCCTGGCACCCGCCAGGCTCGGAGGAACAACTTCAACCACAGCAAGGGAAACTGGCCCAGTCCTGGCCAAGCCCTGGGGGGCCCCGTGGGTTTCTATTGATTGAACTGGGGATGTGGGCAGTGACCATTCTGCACCAAAGAGGAGCCGTCTGTCTGATGAGATGGGCCGTAAGGAAACAAGAGGGCCTTGAAGAAAGGGGGGGGGGGAGAGGCTCTTGCAACAGACCTTGGGAGCTGTCCAGGCTTGTGGGTGGAATCGCCTGATCCCACCAGGGAATAAAGCTTTAGGCTGAGTTTTTCCAAATGCAAATTACCCTGCAGGCGAGATATATATTTCTTATAATGAACGGCGCTCAGTAATAAGTGGCCGCAAATTAACGGTGATTGGCAATGGAATTCCTGTAATATAACGCCTTGGGGAAATCAGCCCGTGGCTCTTCTTTGGCGTTCCTGTGTAAATCCCAAAATTTAATAAAAGCAACAGAAATAGATCAGGATTTATTTTTAGTATAACAGGAAAATGGGTGGGAATTGGGGGAGGGGGAGATATTTTCCTATATGTGTCCAGAGGGTATTTTTCTTGGCATCTAGACAACCTACTCTATCCAACAGGCTAAACTGGGCTTATAGCCTCCCTACCAGAGCTTGGAATAGGCGTCTCAAGGTGCTGGATACTTGGAAAGGGAAGGATTGTCTGCATATTGAAGTATTGTCAACCAGGTGTCTCTAAGAATGGAAACCTGCTTTCCTAAGCTGTAGGAAGGGATTTTAGCTCAGTGGCAGGGCATCTCCTTGCATGCAGAAGGTTCCTCATTCAATCTGCCTGAAAACCTGGAGAGCTGCTGCCAGTCAGTATGGACCAACAATCTGACTCAGTATAAGACAGCTTCCGATGTCCTGAGCTAGGCCAGTTTCATTCACAACACTTCAGTTGGTGCTTGCATTTTCCATTTCTCCCATTTCAAAATAAAGCCTCGGTTGGCTGGAATGCTGTTTGTTATAAATCCAACCTTCTTTTGTGGTGTTCACACATTGCCACCCTTTTGCCATTACTTATGAACACACTGTTAAAGCTACAAATGGCTTTAGAGTGCACAGTTGCTGAGCCCGTATGAAAGGGATTCTTCCTTCAAGGCCCTCCCCCAACTCATGTTGCCCCACCGCCTCAAGTAGTACTTAGCTTTCACAGTTTAATGTGGGACTGCCTCTTCCACACTTCCCAAACCAAGGTGTGAATGGAAAGACAGCTATCCTTCAAACGCTGCATTTCTCCAGATTTTGCTTCCAAAATAGGTTATATTGGGTTGTACCCAGTCTCAGTCCTGCTCAGAATATACTCATTGGAATTAAAGGATGTAAAACTGACTTGGGACTATTGATTTCTATGGGTTGGGTCTAACTTAGTTGGGTAAAAAGGTAAAGGGACCCCTGACCGTTAAGTCTAGTCGCAGACGACTCTGGGGTTGCGGTGCTCATCTTGCTTTACTGGCCGAGGGAGCCGGAGTTTGTCCGCAGACAGCTTCAGGGTCATGTGGCCAGCATGACTAAGCCGCTTCTGGCGAACCAGAACAGTGCACAGAAACGCCGTTTACCTTCCCGCTGGAGCGGTACCTATTTATCTACTTGCACTTTGACGTGCTTTTGAACCACCAACCTTCTGATCGGCAAGCCCTAGGCTCTGTGGTTTAGACCACAGCACCACCCGCGTCCCACTTAGTTGGGTACAGCCCAATAAATCAATAAACTCTTGTGGAAATTGGGCAACTCAAACTATGGACACTGAAGAAGAAAAAAGAGAAACTGAAATTGACAAAGATCTGCCCCTACCTCCCTGCTCCCAGCCCTGCCTCACCTCTTCTGCGTCTTCCTCTTGCCCCCCAGAGATTCACAAGCAAGCAAGATGTGATCCGGCATTACAACATGCACAAGAAGCGGGACAATTCCCTCCAGCACGGCTTCATGCGCTTCAGCCCGCTTGACGACTGCAGTGTTTACTATCACGGCTGCCACCTGAATGGGAAAAGCACACACTACCACTGCATGCAGGTAACGATGCTGGGCTTCTGCCTTCAAGTGGCACAGAGAGCGAAGGGACCCCCAGGGCTAGTATCTGCATGGATGTTTTAACAGAGCCACCAACCCTCACACATGGCATGCATTTCCAGGTTAGAGCTAGGCTGGGAGGGGGGCATGTGGTCCAGAGATTCCTTGGGAGGGGGGGCTGTAGCTCAGGGGTAGAGCACCTGTATCATCCAAGGATCAATGCTTAGCCTCCCTTGGTAGGGCTGATGAGACCATGGAGAGCCACTGCCAGCCAGTGTAGACAGTACTGAGCTAGATGGACAAATGGTCTGGCTCAGTGGAAGGCCACTTCCTATGATTCCTTGTGCAGAAGTCATCTTCCACCAGGGAGCAAACATGTTGCTATGAGGATTCATAATGGAATTCTTATCTTTAAAGATACTACTAGATCCTCCCATAGCTGCTTCGGGGAAGGCCTCTCAGCTTGCCTTGCCAGTTCCTGGGATCAGGAGATCTAGAAGAGATTTCCCCAACCATAGTGCCCCAGATGTCATTGTTTACCCACACATTTGATGTCTGAAAGAGATTGGGTTGTGTCCAATGCTTGTCCTTCTCAGACTAGATACATTGGAATTAATGACTTCACTAACATGTGTCGACTAATTTCAGTGGGTCTACTCTTGAGTAGCACCTTGTTAGCCACGGCCTTCTATCTCTGGCAAGCCACAGTGGCCAAAACGATGTGATTGATTTTAATAGTTTTTGGAATGCTTTTGATTGCTGGTTTTTTAATAATGCTACAGATACATTTGTCACCCTGGGCTCCTTTCGGAAAAAGGGTGGAGTATTAATCAAACAAATAAAGAATATCTGTATGGCCACATGTTGCAGAAGGTGGACTGAGAAACCCCGTTTATAGGCACAGATTTGTGAGAGATCCCTGTTTCACCAGGAGGTTGATTTTGGGCAGAAATCTCTCTGTATAGGCTCACCTATCAGAGTCAACCCAAAGATGAGTAAAAGGAGCATTTTTCTAAAGAGCTTTTTATTCAGATGAGTGCCATAGGCAACAATGGGAAACATTGCTTGATTCGCTCCATTCCTGCTCAAATTTTGACAAGAAGAGTCATAAACAGCTCCGCTGTGTACCCAGGACAGGCACATTTCCTGGGTGTGGGGGAAAGGCCAGAGTTTGGAGTGGAGAGCTGATATTTCCCCCTTACACACATCCGGGCAGGTCCTTTGTAGGAGTGATGGAAGGGTCAAGCTCTGGGGGTCTCTCTCCGGGGTGCTCCTTCCTCAAGCCAGAGAGGCCATCAGAACTGCATTCCTCTGTTGATATACAACCTCTCTGCGCAAGGCCTGCCCTTTAGCAATCGCGTTTGTCCCTTTGTAGCCAGCTGCTAAGCCAATCAAATATTAATAACAGCCCAGTGTCAAAAGAAAGAAGGGAAGAAAGGAAGCTGGCTCTCTCACTGCCAGGGAAAAAAGAGGTTTGCGACAATTATGGCACAGCCTGTCCCTGCGAGGGGGGTTTCCAAAGCCAGCCATTTTGTAACCACACCATCTCCGGAAGCCGTATGTCAAGGGTGGGGAAGCTGTGGCCTCCAGGTGGTGTTGGGCTCCCATCAGCCCCAGCCAGCATGCCCAGTGGTCAGGGAGATGATGGGCATTTTAGGCCAACAACAATAGGAGCTGGCCTGTTGTTCTTCAGGCTCTCTTGCAGCTATGGAAATCAGGCTGTCAGGAGGGGAGCCATGGTATGGAGAGATCCCTCCATCACCCTAAAAGACTTTAAGCCTACCTGTGCAAGGGGGATTTAGCACTTGGGTGTACTCTCATTTCTACCAAGCACATGGGTTCTCAGGAGGAGCCCATCAACAGCTACCAGCCAGCCACGATGGCTATTCTCTGCCTCCACAATTGGAGGCGGTGTGCTTCTGAATACCAGTTGCTCCACAGGAGGGGAGAGGGCTCTGGTGTTCCAGTCCTGCTTGCAGGTTTCCCACAGACATCTGGTTCACCACTGTGAGAACATGATTCTGGACTAGATGGGCCAGAAGGACTAGAAGGCCCTCCTGATCCAGGAGGCCCTTCTTATGGGTTTCTGTGGAAGCTCATGAGGTCCTCTCAGGGAGAAGGATCAGCACGGACCTGGAGGGCCACAGGAGGGTGCTGAGTTTGTTCTGCGCTGTCCTCTTACCCTGCAAAGGGTGGCCTGGCTTTGTCTTCCCCAGCCCAGGATAACACCGAAATGTTTCTGGACTCCCAATTCCCATCATCCGTGACTCCTGCCTGCCTGGTTTGGGCTGATGGGAGTTGGGAGTCCAGCGGGAGGAAACTAAGCTGGCAAAGGCAGGCCTAGCCCATGTGAACAGAGAGCACACTCCTACAATGGGATCCGCTGCCCCGCAGCAGAACCGTTTGTGCAGAATGAGTTCTGTGGGAATGGGTAGAAAGGGTTGCCCGAAGCCAATGCCCATGTTAAGAAGAAAAGGCCTTGGAACAGGACGAGTTCCCAATTCGAGCAAATATCTCTTAAACAGCAGTATTTGCGCCTGGCCCTCTCCTCCCTCCCCCCCCCACCTTTATGTCCATAATTGGCATGGACAAAATTCAGTTAGTTGTTTATACCAATGGACATTTTTCATGCTTTAGCACAAAGAGCCCCATTGCAAATTATTCATGAGGAGTTTTTTGTTTAATTTTGCCTTTTAACACAACGGCCGGGTCTGTCTTCTTTCAAGGTGTCACTGTGGAAAGAAGCCCATGTTCTATCGGGAATCGCTTCGGATCTCTCTTGCTCTCTCTCTCTCTCCCCCCTCCGCCCCCTACTTTTTTCCCCCCTGGGTGTTTTCCAGATGTTTTGTTATTGCTCTTTGAATCAACCCAAGCTGAACCGAACCAGGGGTATGGGGCTGGTGTGGGGGTGGGAGACAGGAAGGGTGTTTTGATTTGCTTCATTTCTGAGATGGTGCAGGCGTTGGCACATGACACAGAGAAGGTGGTGGGGAGGGTAAAAGCGCTCTTGGCGGGCACAGTGGCATTGTCAGATTCCACTGGAATTTTACTCAATATGGCAAATTAGCTCACTTTGCTCAGGAACAGCTGAGGGAGGAGGTAGGGTTTCAGCATTCCATTCCCAACACACACACATCACGCCTGTGAGTTTATAGCAAAGCAGATGACAAAGGGTGTTCGTTCCCTGTGGCCAACTTGAAAGGGTAGCCAAGTCTCCTGCGCTGGTCATTCACTGGCCATTCTCACCGTGGCTATCCAGACGCCCCAAGGGGAAGGCCACAGGCAGCGCTTGAGTGCAGCAACAACTCTTGTAATTTCCAACAGCTGGGATTTAGAGGCATACTGCCTCCTGCACAACTATCACATGTGCCTGTCTCTGTTACATATTGCTGTTACGTCACCTTGGACTGTGGAAGCAGACCCACTTGCTGGAAGCTGACCAGGTTGATCCAGCAGCTGCCAGCCTGACCTTCCAACTCCTCTACCTTAAGTGGGATAGGCCATAATTTTAGGATTGTTTCCTCCTCTTCCCCACTTGCTATTTTGGGAGAGGGACCCTGTAGCTAGAGCACGTCCTTTGCAGGAAGACGGCCCCAGGTTCCACCCCAGTCATCTCCATTTAAAAAGATTGCAGGTGATCCAGAAGACCTCACTCTGCCTGAGACCCTGGAGAGCTGCTGCCAGTCAGAGTAGGCAATAACGGGCTAGGCTGGTAAATAGCCTGGCACAATATAAGGCAGCTTCCCATGTCCTACTCTCTGTCACCCCCATGCCCTAAGTAAGTGTAGCTGGAACGAATATTTTGCTCTGCTGCCAGGCAGGAAAGTTTCAGAAGTCATGGTATTTCTCCCAGGTGGAGATGCTCCTGTCCTTTATAAACTCTCTGCTCTCTCCCCAGCAACGTCTCTCAGGTGAGCTTATATGTCACTCTTTCTTTCATTTACCCAACCTTCACCCCGCCTCCTGATTGTTCCTTTGCACCAGGTGGGCTGTAACAAAGTCTATACCAGCACTTCCGACGTAATGACCCATGAGAACTTCCACAAGAAGAACACCCAGCTCATCAATGATGGATTCCAGCGGTTTCGGGCCACGGAGGACTGTGGCACGGTGGACTGCCAGTTCTACGGGCAGAAGACCACTCACTTCCATTGCAGGTGGGCTCTCTGCAAAAGGGGGAAAGAGTTCAGGTTACCCTGGGGGCATCACTCTGCTCTAGCCTGGTGCCCTTCAGGGCTACACATTGAGCTACAGCTGCCATCATCCCTGACAGTTGGTCATGGTGACCAACGGTGATGGCAGCTCTTGTTTACAACAAACACAACCAAGAAGAACCTAAAGGACATGCTGGTCCAAAGAAAGACAGGTCTTACAGATCCTGCCCCATTAAAAGAGACCACAACTACTTGAAACCCTTCAAGTTGAGGGCCAGAAGCTTGGGTAAAGAGGAAAGTTTCCACCTGGTGCCTAAAATTAGATGAAGAAGGTGCTAGGCGAGCTTCCCTGCAAAAAGCATTCCACAAGTGGGGAGTCACCACTGAAAAGGACCATTCTCATGTTGCCACCTCTCTAGACCTTCCTCAGTGAGGACACGCAGAGAAGAGCCTTAGATGACAGTTGCAGGGTCCAAGTCAGTTCATGTGGAGAGAAGCAGTTGTTGAGGTACTTGGGTCCTGAGCCGCATATGGCTTTATAGGTCAAAACCAACACTTTGAATTGAGCCCAGAGTCTAACAACAACTGAACTGAATTGAGTTGGAGTCCAACAACATCTGGAGGGCCACTGGTTCTTCATTCCTGATGTACACCACTTGAGGATGACCCATGGAGTAATATGAATATTCCTAGCTATTGCAGCTCATTCACAAACAAAAGCTTGTGGGTTGTCTCCAGCTAAGTCCTGCCCAGAGAAGACCCACTGAAATCAATAGAGCTCAGTTGGTCCTGTCCATTAACTTCAGTGGGTCTACTCTGAGTAGGATTAGCATTGGCTACAACCTAACCATTTCATTCTCCTGTCTCCAAGTGACAGAAATGTACATGTGGATTTCTCTGAGGTTTTTGCTGGGACTCCAATTTTTTTTAAAAAAAATCTAGGCATATAAAGTACCAGAGACAATAACATTTTTCAAAAATATTAATTCATGTGAAAAAAACAAATCACATACCAGAAAGTGAGAGAACAAAGGAAAAGCCAAGAAAGAAAAGATGGTGGCAGGGAGGTGGATCCATTTCCAAATCAGGAATCTCTCTTATACCAGGGCTTAGTTCAGACCTCCTTGTATTTGAGGAATATTACTTGAACCTGAAGGGTAGCTCCATGGCAGAGCATCTGCTTTGCATGCAGAAAGACCCTGTTCCAATCCCCACAAGCATCTCCAGGTAGGGCTGGGAATGTTTCCCGTCTGAAACCCTGGCGTTACCTCTCTGCGCTGACAGTACTGATCTCACTGGACCAATGGTCTGATTCAGTATAAAGCATCTTCCCATGTTCCTGTGAGAGCAATGGTGAGCTTTGCTCCTTAACCCTGGTTGCTATCTGCATAGTTCGGCACAGTGGTTTCCAAAATGAAGCCATGATCTGGGGTAGCGGGTGGAGATCGAACTGCTCTACGTAGTACTTCTGCTCAGATATAGGAATGCCTGCCTTGTTTTATGCCTGATCCCCCTGTTGCATCTCACAGGCGTCCTGGTTGCACTTTCACCTTCAAGAACAAGTGCGATATCGAGAAGCACAAGAGCTACCACATCAAGGACGACGCCTATGCCAAGGACGGCTTCAAGAAGTTCTACAAGTACGAGGAGTGCAAGTACGAAGGCTGCGTCTACAGCAAGGCCACCAACCACTTCCACTGCATCCGGCCCGGCTGTGGCTTCACCTTCACCTCCACCAGCCAGATGACCTCCCACAAGCGCAAGCACGAGCGCCGCCACATCCGCAGCTCAGGCGTGCTGGGCCTGCCCACCTCCCTCCTGGGGGCCAAGGACAACGAGCAGGAGGAGTCCAGCAACGACGACCTCATTGACTTCTCCGCCATGAGCTCTAAGAACTCCAGCCTGAGTGCCTCCCCCACCAGTCAGCAGTCTTCCGTCTCCCTGATCGTCCCGGGAGCACCCTCCTCGGCGGCAGAGCTCTCGGCCTCGCAGGCCTCCAGCAAACCCAACAACATGCCGACGGCTTCCAAGATCCCCGGCCTACTCTCCCAAGCCCTCCCGAGTAATATCCCTTTGGCCCTGGCACTCTCCAATGCAGCACTTCCTGGAACGGCGGGCTCTTACTTCCCTATCCTCCCCAGCCGGGTTGCCACCCCGCTGCCCGCCGGCTCCGCCAGCTTGATAGCTGCCAGCGCTTCCGGCACCAACCCAGCACCGTCTGCCAGCTCCCCTTCCCAGGCCATCTCAGGTTCCAGCGAGGCAGCGGCCACCTCTTCCCCAACTCCGGCAGCATCCATCATGGAGAGGATCTCCGCCAGCAAAGGCCTGATTTCGCCAATGATGGCCAGGCTGGCTGCTGCAGCACTTAAGCCCTCGGTGGCTGTGGAGGCAGGTGAGTTTGTTGGCCCTCCTGGTTGAATGAGGGGGGTTATTTGTCCAGTCGGGATTTGGAAATCTCACACACATGGGGAAAGAAGGGACTCAGGTTGCTCCATCACACTGGAGAAAGGTGGGAAGCCTTTTTATTGTCAAAGATAACACACCCGCTTCTACAGCTCAGGAGACCTAGCATCTACGCAGCTATTCCCAGGTCCATGCACTATGGAACAGTTGCAGCAACTGGGGACCACTCTCCCTCCACTAGTTCATGTACCTTCCTCCGATGGGCTGCACGCATGCATGGAAGCTGCCTCTGATCATCCCTCTTCAATCCCCTCCTAGTTCTGGAAGCCAGTTGTCCAGGGGAGAGTGGAGAAGCACCTGGTCCTTCACTTGCCTGGCCTGCCTCTTTTTCCCTCTCTGAAGCTTCCCCTGCCTCTGATTCTTGCTTCCTGGCTGGTACAGGTCCCCACAGAGCACTGCCCCCTCTCTCGAGTCCCCTTCCCCCAATGCACACTCGTCAGCGTTCTACCAGTCCCAGACACTTAAACACAAATATAGTTTGAGGCTTCTTCTTGAGATGTGCTTGTGGAAGGGGGCCCAGAACCTGTTTTGAACCTTGGTTCAAGGGAAAAGGGAGGGAGATAACTTTTTGTTCTGTTACCTGTTTTCCAGATCAGCTGCCCAGATAGAAAGCAGGTTTGGTTTTGAAACACACACAGTGACTTTCCCAATCTGCTGCTGTCCCAGCCTCAAAGCCCAGCTGCAGAGTTCCACCTTTTTAGTGGTTCATTAAGGATCTGTGAAGGGGAGAGATACAGCAATAACACAAAGCCTATTTGCAAAATAAATGGGTGGAGACCCAGTCATTCTTTGATGGTTGAATGCCAATCTGAGCTGACTGCACCATCATGGCTGACCTGTTCTAGGTCTCTGGGAGAAGCACATTGTGACTTGTCAGGGAGGTTTTGGAGGCAAACAGGGAGGGTTATATCTTTTCTGGGCAAGACAGTGACTTGCCCAAACTGCCCCAGCTGACTCTTTGGCTCGGCCCCCTTCTATTCCCGCACATCAGCATGAACCCTGGATTGTTGCCAGCTCCTTGTAAGCATCTATTTCAGCCAACAGTTTCCTCTGTCCTCTGCTGCCATCCTTCTCTGGGGTAGTGGGGAGGAGAGGAGATGTTTACCCAGATTAGTTTCCCATTGATCCCTCTTTGGAACGGCAGCTGCCTCGGATGCTTTGACTTCCTGGATCTGAAGGAGCAAGCAGCTCTCCTTCAGCCATCTCAGGACTCCTTGAGAAGAAGCAGCAGCAGCCACAGCCCGATCACTTCACAGCCAGATTAGGGGCTTTTACTGTGACTAATGGAGCCTTTCGCAGTGCTAGCCAAAGGCGCATAGCTGGCCTGTTGCAGCTGTAGCCGGGGAAGCTTGGGTATCACGGGCCTGTTTTTAATCCTGCTGCAAATGTGCACGAGCCCAAATGGAGGGAATCAGACTTTCCTGGTCATACTGAAAGTTAGATTGCTGTTGCATTCTTCATCAATATGACTTCTTTCCAGAGAGTGGAGAGAGACAGAGACAGGCAGAAATGGGGAAGGCTTTTCCAGCAGGAGATGAGTTTCTACTCACACTCCATCTGTATTTGAAATATGCACTCTGGCTTTGCTTTCTGGTTTCCCATTGGAACACCTGGTGGGCGACTGTGAGGACAAAATGTTGGGCCAGATACAAAGGTTAGGTGGAGGCCTGCAAAAGGAGGGCCAGTCCTCCCATTGGGCAGGAGGAGGCAGCTACCTCGGGCAGCACATGCCTGGGAGGCAGGAGTGGGGAGGGAGAGCACAAAGCAAGGTGATGAAAGACAGAGCTATACGTGCCACATGGCCTGTTCTGCCCCCTTAAGCCGGCCTGCCACTCTCAGGTGTGGTGAAAGACGCTGTTCTGTCATCATTGTTGAAGTCAGATTCAACTTGTCAGCTGGGGAGGCAGGAGATGCCGTTTTGTCCTTCTCGGGCACCAAAAGGCCAGTGCTGTGCAGAAAGTTGTCAGAAACCTTTTTTTTTTTAATCATTTATTTTTCCTGAAAGAGAGAGGTCATTGCGGGAACTATTTTTCCTCTTTTTAAAAAATAAAATGCCACTTGCTGTCTGTGAAGCAGTTCACCGTCAGCTGTAGTGCCTCCGGGTAGATTAATATTTTAGTCACTTGGGGATTGTGGATGAAAGCCCGGCGGACATCTTCCTGTCAGCAATTTCCCCCCCTGCCATCTTTTAATCCTTTTCTCTGCGTCTGCCTCATTCTTTTTTTATTTATTTAATGTGTTTTCGTAACTTTATGGGACGTTAGCCCTTACTTTCTTCTTCTTTTGAGGCAATTTCATTATATATATTTTTTATAAATTAATTTTTCCAACGTAGTTTGGGGCAAGGAGTAGAGACCCAAAGGCCAGGCGGTGGCACTCTCTGGCCGGGACAAGGCAAGATGGCGGAAGAGGTCGCGCAGTTTGAACCAACCTGATTGGCTGTCAGTTTCGATAGACCTGACACCGCAGACGTTCCTTTTGGGCATGCTCAGTGAGGAGGCCGGAGCACGGTCGCCAAGGCAACGTTGAGATTGGGGAATGGGAAGGGGGCTTGACTAGCAGTCTCAAGCTGCCACATTGCCTCAGCATTAACAGAGTCTTTAATAAACGCTTAAGAGGCAGCCCCGCAAATTAGTTATGACAGTTTGCGCAGAGCATCAGATCTCCCCCTCGCTCCTGCCGCCCTCCTCCTTTAAAGGGCCCGTAGCCTGGACAACTTTGACATAATTTTGCAATAATTATCACTTGGAAGAATTTCCGCGCCGGGGTGGACGTCAGAACCGATCACGTCAACCCGGCAATAAATGCTGACCAGCAGACTCAGGCCATTCCTTTTTTCTCCAACCTTACTGTTGCCGTTGTTGGGTTTTTTTTAAACTTTCTTGTGCATTATTTGATATTGCTTGATCGTTATTGTCAGTTGGCTTCCTTTATTTACTTATTTAAAACTTTATGGGTTTTCCTCCCCCCTCCCTCCCTCCCTGCCTCCCTCCCTCCTCTCTTTCTCTCTCTAAAACATAGGGAATGGACAACCAACCACTCCTGGACGGTTTAACCCAGCTCAGATTAAGCAAGAGGCTACAGAGAATCCAGGCTCCATGTCCACCGTGACCCAGGATTCCTTGCAGGAGCACAGCTTGGACCTGAGTGTGAAGGATCATGGGTAAGAGAGGGAGGCTCTGCAGCGACAGATTTGGGTGATGGGGAACAGGAACATGGCAATGTCCTAAAAGCTTGCTGCATTGAGTGTGGGTGGGGAAGAGGGCATCATCGGAAGCCTCTCAGTCTGACTAGAGTGGTTAAGATAAACATAGCCAGGCCTGCTGCTGGGAAGAAGTTCATTGGAGACGGCAGTCTGTGCAACAGTCCCGTTTGTTCAGCTTTTCAGTGGCCCCCAGCCTGGCTCACGTACCCTTAAACTCCACCTCACCCTTTTTAGCTGTGTGAGTGAATCCATCAGAGTTTTGCCTAGGTTGTATTGTGCAGGGCAACCAGCTCCCTCTGCTCCCATGAGCTTTCTTTAAGGCACCGTTTGCCAACCTGGTGCCCTCTCTTGTGCTTTGGACCACAACTCCGATCAGCTGTGCCAACTGGAGGGGCTGATGGGAGTTGTCACCCAAAACACTTGGAAGGTGGCAGGTTGGCCTAGTTGGCATCCAGACGCCCATCATTCATTTCCTTGGAGTGCTGTTATAACTCAGAACCAGGACGGGGTTGAGCGGTGAAGAGCAGGACAACAACTGTCACTCTCCCGCTTACATCTCAGCCAAGTCTTCAGGTGCTGGACTGGTTAGGCCAGTGAGCTTGACCCTGGCTGGCTGGAGAGAGTGGCTCCCACCTCGTCCGTCCTTCTCCAGCAGGTAGAATGTGAGGATGGGGACCCCAGTTTGAAAGGAGAATTAATTGCAGTCGTCGTCATTCCCCCCGCCCTCACCAATGCACATCTTAACTAAACCCTGTTGGTTTGTGTGTTCCAGTAATGAATCAAATGGCCACACAGTCTCGGCAAATTCATCTCTTTTATCCTCGCTTATGAATAAGGTAAGAGCCATCCATCAAGGGCCTTTCATTCCCCCCACCAAGAGAAATTAAAGCCACGGTGGCGAGGTGGGGAGGGAGGGGGAGACGCGTTTGTTTTTTAATGTTTTGCCTCTAATAAGATGAGTTTGTACCATTTAAATTTTGAGACCATTTTTCATCGGGTATAATTTCAGAGCCACTGCTTACGAATTAATTTAATGAACTGGCTGAAGAAATATATCGCAGCCTCTGACATCTTCTTCTCTCTCCCCCCACCCTCCTATCCCTTTGGAAATGGGAGGCCTCTGAAAGGGGTTTGTTTTTTAATTTCCAAACCAGACAATTCCTCTTTTGTTTCCTGTTATTAATTCTATTTATTTACCGTAAAAGTTTTCTGAGGGTGGTGGCAGGTGGTTGTTTTTCTGAGTGGAGGAAGCAGGGCAAGCGTGGGGGATGACAGGATATACCTGAAGTTTTGAGCCAGGATCTTTGATTCCATGTTTCCAGCACCCTTGAATGCCACTGCTCTGGAATATTTATTTTTTTTAAGTGCATAATTCTTTTGTTAAGTTGGGGCAGGGGAGAATAATTATGCACCCAACAGATATATTTTTTTCCCTTTTACATGATAAATGCTACTTTGGCTAGATTAATTGTGCCCCCCGTAGCCAGCTGTATCTGCAGTCTGGGTATCCTCAAAGCCAGCCTTCGGTGTCCTGTTGCGTGATGAGTTTTCGAGGCATCCCTGTTTTCTTCCCCTGAGCTCTGAGCGTGAGATCCAGCCAGGGCACAGAACCCCCCAGAAAGGACAATGTGACTTTGTCTGATGTTCTCTCTCTCTCTCTCTCTCTCTCTCTCTCTCTCTCTCTCTCTCTCTCTCTCTCTCTCTCCCTCCCTCCTCTCTCCTCTCTCTCTCTCTCTCTCTGCCTCTGCCTTCCCTTGTCCATCCATCCCAGAAAGCTTTTTATTTCCTTCTCTCATCAGGATTTTAGTTGTTCTTTTAGCACATTATCGAGCTGGACCGTGCCACTGTGTATTTTCAGCTCTTCTTTAAATCTGTCAAAGCACCTGCTGATTTGGATTGTTGGGGGGGTTGTTCTTCAAAGAAGGAAACTCGCAGAATTTGGCGAGTTTTTTCTTTCTTTCATAAACTGTATATACTGTTATACAAACACACACACCAAAAAGCACTCAAAGCGGTTTTGTTTTGTTTATTGACTGTAGATAAAACCTGACTGTAGCCCCAGAGAGCACCAGGAACTCATTCTGCAGAAGTGGGCTCCAGAATCTGATCTTGAGCCCTCTTCAGATTTCTCCCAGCAGCTTAATACTGCTTCCCAAATAACTGACAACCAAGGAGAAGAATTCCCTTTTGTAGTGAGGGAACCACTCATTATTAGACCTTAAAACAAGGAGCATCACTGCTCTGGGAACCGGTATAGAGAGGCAGGGACCTACTTAACAACTGCCAAGGGTCTCCTTCCCCAGCCTAGTGGCCCGTGTGTTTGTGCTGGCTGAGGCTGAGGGAAGTTGTACTCCAAAATGTCTCGTTGTAGAAGGCTTCCCTTGCAGGTACACAGTTGTTATAGGATTTGGGCCTGGGCTTCCTTTGCTCGACTTGACTCCACTCCCCAAGCCTGTTCTTTTCTGTTACTTTTTAGGACAAACCACAACTTATTTGTGGGATAATCTCAGACGAACTCAGGATTTATCTCCTAACATACTGCACCTTCTTTCTCCCCACAGATGTCTCAGACCAACCCCAACCTCGGCAACCTTCTTGGCTTGAAGGTGGAGGCTGACGGCAGCCCTCTGGGAGCTTCAGGTGATGCCACGCAATACCTGGGCAAGACAGTGAAGGCTCTTGTCCAGGAGAAACTCTCTGAGCCCTGGAAGATGTACTTGCGCAGGTGAGGGCAGGTTCTGAGCCAGGTTAGGTGGTGTAAAGGGGATTGGTATGATACCAACATTACCCACTTAAAAACCGTTCGGGAATTTTGTGGCACTCCCCGCTGAGGCTGGGCATCTCTGCTCCCTGTTGCATGTACAGAGCCTAGTAAAGACCTTCTTATTTCAGCAGACATTTGGAGATGGTTGTAGTGAAGCGGTATATAAATTGTCAAAATAATTACATAAGGCTGCCTGTGTTCCTGCAGCAGTTCAAGATGGCTGTCACCAACTCAGCCCTGTCTCTGTTGCATTTAGATGCTTGAGCAGCACAGGTTGCACAATGTCACAGCCACCATAAATCTAAATTATCATGAGTTCCAAGGCTGTAATCATTTACATTTTATTTTACCATATTTAACAATCAAGTGGCTCACAAATACAGCCAGAAGCGGTATCATTCATTCATTCATTCATTTTAAAAAAAGTTTATATGCCGCTGTACCATAAAAATGTATCACAGCTGTTTACAATGAACATGAAAACAAAAAACCAAGCAATAAAATCATAAAAAGTTTAAAACAAGTGAAAAGAAATTAAAAAGGAGCCTCACCAATGATCGAGCTGGAATATAATGGTTCAGGCGATTTCTGCGGGATCTTGCTTTAAAAAAGTAAGGCACTACATAAAAACTAGGGAAAAACCAATATATCTGAAAGAGGAGTTGAAACAGATAAAATTAATTGCTATTAAAGCCTAAAATAGAACAGGCTTTTCCTGGTGTCTTCAAGAGAGTAAGGAAGGCACCAAGTTAGTATATCTGTGGAGGGAACTGTGTAATGAAGGAGCCACCACTGAAGAGGCCTTTTTAGCTGTGGCCTGATTTATTAAGGTGTGGCGCCCAGTGAATGATGTCAGCATACAATCTCAGTTGAGAGCTAGGTTCAGATGGGAGCAGGCAGCCCTCCTGATGCCCAGAAATAAGGGGGGGGGCAATTTATGGCAAGCCTGCAACCCTCCAATGTTGTTAGACTCCAGCTCCCATCAGCCACAGTCAGCATAGCTGGTGGCCAAGGAAGATGGGAATTAGAGTCTGACAACATTGGGAGGGCCCCAGATTGCATCCCTAGACGCAAGGCTCATGGGAGCTGGGAGCCCCGTCCGGAAAGGAAGCTCCCTGCAGTGTCTCTGCATGAGTAGCTGCTCTGGCTTTTATTAAGACTGATGAAAACGGGGATGATGGGGCACCTGTGGCCCTTCCAACTTTTGTTAGGGCTGCAGCTCCCACCAGCCAGCATGGCCAATGGTCAGGGATGTGGGAGTTGGAGTCCAACTACATCTGGAGCGATGCATATTCTTCATCCCTAGTTTATGGACTTAGCAATCAAAACCAGCGCTATGAATTGAGCCTGAGTCCCACTGAATCAGTGTTGTTGCCCCGATTCTTTCTGCAGGCTCCATTCCCCTGATGATTTCTCTGCCATCGTTCTGGAGCTCCCAGCTCCTCCCAGACTAGCATAATTTGTAAATTTCATTAACTTGGCTGTTTACTCCCTTTTCCCAGATTACTAATCAAGACATTAAATAAATTCAGACCAAGCCGGTCTCTTTCCCGGCAGGACTCATTGCACGCACACACACACACCCAAAAAAACCTTAGCGGCAGTCATTTGTCATTCTCCTTTTTTTATGATCCTTCAGCCTGTTTGTGCCCCAGAAGCTGTTACTTGCACCCCAGCCAGTTTGAGAACATATGAGAGATGCTATCAAAATGCTTTTACTTAGGAGACGGATTCATTGCCTCCCTCCTTCCACTCAGTTTATAACTATGTTTTTCTAAAAAGTAATCCAGCTTGTCCGGAGAGAAGTTGCACTCTTCTAGAATCCCAAAGCTGTTCTCAGCATTCCTTTGATCTTCTAGGTGTTGAATATCTTTTCCGTAGAGATATGCCGCATTAATGAACACCTTGCTACCCCCCAAAACAATTCTTAGAAAAATTGTGGGGGCCGGTAGAGGGGGCCTTGAAGCTCCCCCTCCCCAGATTTTCAAACCATCAACACGTCTGCTCTCTTCAGACAGTGCCAGATTTGATAGAGAAAGACATTTACAGATGTCTTTCATCCTGAAAGGCAAACTATCTAGCTATCTGTTAGTACTGGATAAACTAGCAAGAGCTTTCATTCAGATAAAAAAGGCACCATAGCATCAAACACTAATGTTGCTCTACTGAAAATGTCAATTTAAAGAAAAGAAAATCTTTGCCTTGTACAACAGTAACGGTCCTTGAACTATTTTAAGCCATTTTGGTGTGGTGTGTTACCAATAATATTTGGAACACTTCAACCCTTCTTTTCTTGAAATTGGTTCAAAGCAGTCAAAGACTCCACCTTTCCAAATGTGATAGAGAAGAGTGTATTAGAAGTGGCCTTTCTTTTCAAAGTGCCAGTGTCCACTGACTACATTTCAGTTATCTCATGAGTAAAAGAAACAGTTTCCTTCTTTCAGGATCTCCCCCTGCCCTAAAAAAGGACACCTTCATCAGTGTTATTTTCAATATGTAAATGTATTTAAATTCAACCGATTCAAAGCCAAACAGTTAATTAAAACATTGACATTCCTATGGAATGATATCCTGATTTCCTCCTGCTCTAGTGAATTTTCCCCCTTTTGTCGCGCTGTATCTGTTTGATCAGCCAAGCCATTATGTTTAGGCGTGTGTAAGCTCGTGTCCTTGTCTCCCTGGTTCAAAGCCGACTGAGAAGTCTAGCTAAGCAAACGTAACTGGCAGCTGTGGAAAAGCCCTTTTTGGCAGGTATGCCTTGCTCCCAATATGTGAGAAAGCATCAAAGAGGCCACCAGCTTTTGCTGGTTCAGTCCCCACCATCTCCAGCTAGGGTTGGAAAAGGCACCTGCTTGAAGCTCTGGAGGGTCATAGAATCAAGAGAGGTGGAAGGGACCCTGCGGATCATATAGTCCAACCCTCTGCAATGCAGTAATATGCAGCTGTCCCTTACGGGGATCGAACCTGCAACCTTGGCATTACAGACAGCACTGAGGTAGATGGACCAGCGGTCTGTCTCAGAATAAGGCAGCTTCCCCATTTCTCTCTGTTAAGGTATATATATATGTCTCATTTTGGCAGATTTGGTACCAAGGACTTCTGCGATGCTCAGTGTGACTTTCTTCATAAAGTGCATTTCCACTGTGTGGTGGAAGAATGTGGAGCCCTCTTCAGCACCTTGGATGGAGCCATCAAGCACGCCAAGTAAGGGGATGAGCCAAGACACAATGAATTCCAATGCAAACACACACAATACTTACAATTGCTCTCGATTAAAAGGTTGGAGGGGTAACCCCTGGGGTTACAGGAGCTGTGTGTGGCCTTGGCAGGATTCGGAAAGATGGTCCTGAGTGAACACAGTTGTTCACCCTGCAATCCCGCCTGCCCTGATTTGAGATTTCATGGGTGGAAGTAATTGTGTTGGCCTTCCTTTTGCTATCTGGAACTTCGTTTTGGTTGGGAACATGGCACACTTCCTCCTTTTGCCTGGTGAGTGCAGCACACTGGCTAAGAGTCCTGAGCTGTTCATCAGTTTGAATCTCGCCTCTGACACAGTAATCATAACTGTGGTTAAGCTCAGTTAGTTTGAAGCAGGCGACAGTGTCAGTTTGGAACAAACAACAAATTGCAGTTAATCTAAACCAGAAGGTGGAAACGCCTGAATTCCTCCTTGCCAACTGCGCTGGAGGAGATGAGGGGGCTAAGTGAGTGAACTCAAGGTTCATCTTAGGGGAACCTTTGACTTTCTAGATGCTGCTGCACTCCAACGCCCATCAGCCCATCCAATGATCACGGATGATGGTTGCTGGAATCCAGCAACATCTGGAGAACTGAAGGTTCTCCCATGCCTATTCTAAACTGCTTTAGAATGGCTTCTGAAGACAGCTGCCGTGTTTTGTCTTTGGGTTTCACATGGCTCAGGATGTTGGGACATAAATAAAAAGGGTGATTTAAGATACCTTGGAGGCCAGGAATCACCAGCACCACCTCCAGAAAGAAATAAAAGAGTTATCTATTACTAAAAATAGTTTTAAAAGCAGGCATAACTTGGGTGTTTTTGGGTTTTTTTTAAAAGGGGGGGCTGATAATAAAGGAGGAAGGATGGAAGAGTGAAAAGGTTGCTTACCTTTGTCCAAGTGGAAACAAAGAACTTTGGGCTGAGTTAAACTAAGTTGCACTCAGAGGAGACCCATTGAAATTAATGAAATGAAGTTATGTTCCTTAGCATCACTGGGTCTACTCTGAGTAGGACCGGGCTTGCATACAACCCTTTTTATCTACTCAGTGGTAATGACTTCCACACTTTGGAAACATGGGTTTGGTGCACTAATCAGAATGGGAGGTGAGGTGTGGGCTGCAAAGCAATTTTTATGTATAAAGTGTATGAGCCTAATGTTAACTGCTTTCTCCCCACTTGCCATAGTTTCCACTTCCGAACAGATGGCGGAGCTGTGAAAGGAAGCTCTGAATTCTCTTTCCCAACCGTTGCTGAGACCAAGACTTCCTTAGCCCCTTCGTCGCCCTCGGCTTCTTCTTCCGCTGCCCTGGCCAACACCTCTGCCCCGGATGTGCCCGCCCCAAGCTCAGTGACTGTGCCCTCCACTCCCACCCTCCTGGCCTGGAAACAACTGGCTTCCACCATCTCTCAGATCCCCACATCAGTGCCTAACCTGGCCACGTCCCCCTTGACGACGACTTCCCTTGAGAACGCCAAGCCTCAGGTCAAACCTGGCTTCCTCCAGTTCCAGGAGAAGTGAGTGACTTCAGTTATAGGGGAGAATGGGGGGCTGGGGGAGGCATATCATTTTCCCCAAGAGCAATTTTCTTCCAAAGAGCATATCCTTGCTGCTCCCCTTCCACAACCATAGTGTAATCCCAGCCCTGCTCCCTCTCGTTTAAAGCCAGGATACTTCCGGGTCTCTGCAGGTAGCAATGACACTACAGTGGTACCTCGGGTTACAAACACCTCAAGTTACAAACACTTCGGGTTATAGACTCTGCTAACCCGGAAGTAGTACCTCGGGTTAAGAACTTTGCCTCAGGATGAGAACAGAAATTGCACGGTGGTGGCACAGCAGCAGCAGCAGCAGGAGGAGGAAGCCCCATTTGCCAAAGTGGTATCTCAGGTTAAGAACAGTTTCAGGTTAAAAACCGACCTCCGGAACGAATTAAGTTCATAACCAGAGGTACCACTTTTGCTCCCACAAGAAGCAGTGAGGGCCACAAACCTACATAGCTTTAAAAGACAAATTCATGGAGGAGAAAAAGGCTGTCAGTGGCTAATAGCCCTGATGGTTTTGCTATACTTCCAGTGCTGGAGCAGTATGCTTCTGAAAGCTGCAGGAGTGGGGAGTGCTCTGGCACTCTGGTCTTGTTTATGGGCTTCCCATTGGGGCATCTGGCTGCCTGCTGTAAGAAGATGCTAGACTAGATGGGCCACTGGCCTGATCCAGCTGCCGAGCTCTTCTTAAGCTCTGTGTTCTTCTCTTCCTTCTCTTGCCTGGCTTTAAATGGGTTCTAGGACAAATTAGGGATTGGAGCATAGGAAGCTGTTTTGTCCCAATGGTTCCATCTAGCTTAGTATAATCTACTCAGACTGGCAGTAGCTCTCCAAGGTCTCCGGCCAAGTGGGATGTTTCCCGCCACTTGCTCACCTGAACCTTTTTGCTTGAGTTCCCAGGGATTGAACCTGGGACCTTCTGCATACAAAGCAGATGTACGACCACTGAGCTAGGTGACCATCCCCTTGAAGGGAAGAGATTTGAAAGGCCAGGATGGAGCATCTTAGTCGCGGGGGTTGGGGGACCCTGGTTTCTAATAGCGATGATGCAATTAGAAGGGAGTTCAGGGAATGCTGTCCAGAAACTTATTCTTCCTCTTTCTAATAAAAAATCCCCAGTGATCCATGCCTGGCAACAGATTGCAAGTATGCCAACAAATTCCACTTCCACTGTCTGTTTGGGAACTGCAAGTATGTGTGCAAAACCTCCGGAAAGGCCGAATCCCACTGCCTCGACCACATCAACCCCAACAATAACCTCGTGAATGTGCGAGACCAGTTTGCTTATTACTCCCTGCAATGTCTCTGTCCTAACCAGGTAAGGATGAAAGGCTGGGAGGTGATGGGACAACAGCGGGTGGGGGAGCAGGCAGGAGCTTGGAGCCCACTGGTGTCATGCTCTGACTACACCCATTGAAATGAATAAACATGTCTGACTTAGGTCCGTTAACTTCAGAAGGTCTACTCTGAGTAAAATTTTGCTGGTTGCATCCCAGAGAAGCAGAATGGGGTCGATGCCCGTTGTGTGTGCCACCCACCAAATTACAACTGCACTGCAGGCTTAGCCTAGTTTAGCTCTCATGCCACATCCTCCAGCTAAGGGCTCGTCCACACTTCTGCTTGTCCCATTCTTTCTAGGCATGGTCCAAGCAATTTTGCGATTGCCCTGCTGCTTTTCCCTGGAAAAACCCATTGTTTACAGCTGAATTAGAACAAACAGCAATCTGCAGAAAACACAATCCAAATGGATAAATACGTGCATTTTATAAGGGTCAGAGGAAAAAAATTCTACTGGGACATTCCTACCACCAGACCTCACGCTAACTTGGTTGGGTTTTGTTCTGAGTCAGGGTTGCTGTTTGTGTTATATGCTGACCTTGCTTTCCCTCATCTTCTCCTTCCAGCACTGTGAGTTCCGAATGCGAGGGCATTACCACTGTCTTCGCCCTGGCTGCTTTTTTGTGACCAACATCACCACCAAACTCCCCTGGCACGTGAAGAAGCACGAGAAGGCAGAGCGCAGAGCAGCCAACGGCTTCAAGTACTTCACCAAGAGGGAAGAGTGCGGCAGGCTAGGTAAGTCTCTCTCCTCTGGTGTAACATGGTGTTGGGGCAGGATCTTTCACCAGTTGACAACAGCAAAAAGTCTGACACTGGATCTAAAACTCACAAGGAAGTGTGCATACAATTGCACTCAGTCACTCTTGGCCATTTCCTCCATAAAGTATGTTTTTTCCACCAGGTTATCTTCCTCCTCCTTTGATAATGGATTCTGTTCCCTTTCCCCCAAGCAGTGGGAAGTTCCCAGCCACCTTTGCAGGATCTGTTTCCTGTAGAGGAAAGAAAGTGGGAAACTAGTGACCTCTCTCTCTAAAAAAAAAAAAATATATGTTTACTTACAAATCTTCAGGTTGATTTTTGTAAGGGTGCAGTGGCAAGCATACAGGTCGTTAGTGCCTGGGAAGAGCCCCTTCTTACTAGCCATTTTATTTTATATCACACCTCAAAATGGTATGATTGTCCACCACACATGGAGAGCCAGTGTGGTGTAGTGGTTAAGAGCGGTAGTCTCATAATCTGGGGAACCGGGTTCGCGTCTCCGCTCCTCCACATGCAGCTGCTGGGTGACCTTGGGCTAGTCACACTTCTTTGAAGTCTCTCAGCCCCACTCACCTCACAGAGTGTTTGTTGTGGGGGAGGAAGGGAAAGGAGAATGTTAGCCGCTTTGAGACTCCTTAAAGAGAGCGAAAGGCAGGATATCAAATCCAAACTCCTCTTCTTCTTGTCCCAACATCCCTGTGAGGTAGGGTAGACCGACTGATACCGGGTCAGCCAATGAACGTCATGGCTGAGTGAGGATTTAAAGGTAGGTTTCCGCACCTCCTTGTCCAGCTCTCCAATTGCTACAACTGCACCATCTCCCTAGCCTTTCACACAACCAGAACTGAGTGCACTTCTATTCCATGCCAAATCGCCTACTTTCTGTGTGGGTAGGCAGACAAACAGGTTTGGAAAAGTTCCTTTGATCAGTGGGTCCTGCTCTAAGTAGTTAAGAATGCAAGTGGGGAAGGCAACCTACAGCTGTTTCTAACATATACAACCCCAGTGGCAACTCCCCAGCAAGGCAAGATGTCTCTGCTCACCCTGGTTGCAGGAGAAGAGTCACGGGGAGCAAACACCTGCTCTGCTCACCTTAGAAATTTGAGTGTGACAGAAGAACACTGAAATCTCCCAGTAGTCCTTTTTGCACGATACCCCTTGGCTTCAG
Organism: Podarcis bocagei; assembly: GCF_964188305.1. NCBI lineage: Eukaryota > Metazoa > Chordata > Lepidosauria > Squamata > Lacertidae > Podarcis > Podarcis bocagei. The sequence goes on along the minus strand of NC_138132.1, from coordinate 78,273,503 downwards.
GAGTACATTTTTTTATACTCCTTGCCAGATCTGCCTAGCAAGAGCCAAAGGGTAAATATTTCCCAATGGTGGTAGTGGCAGGGTAAGGGGGAGAATCCTCCCATTCTCTCTTCTGGCATCTACAGTCGCTTCGGCGCTGGAGGCAAGCACATTGCCTCTTTCGATGCCAACCATCCAGGCACATCAAAGCGCCTGATAGGCGGCAGGGGTGTGTGTGGTTGGCAGATCCGCTTGCCAGACTTATTAGGGCCATGCCAAAAACAATTACGAAATTGTAAACACCTCCCCCTCCTTTCCTCCAGCTGCTACGGCAAACAAAAGTGAACCCTCCTGGGCTAAACCCACACATGGTTGGCCCCTTCTGCAGACTATGAGCAGAGGCACCCAGCCCTCAGCCCCACTGGCTCAGCTGCTCAACTGCAACCAGAAGGGGTTGTGCCAATAGGGGTGCAACCAGTTCTAAGTTGCTTATTTATCTGCAAAATTCAACAGCCATCCCATATAGAAACCAGCTTTCTGCCCTCAGTAATCCAAATGACAGGACCAGTTTTTAGGGCACCAGTGATAGCTGGGACCTGGGTGTTTGCACTTCTTAGTTTAACTGGTGCTGAGGTCTAGAAGGGTCATAGGTGTGTGTGGAAGTGGTGGAGACCCTTTCCAGAAGGCCTACAATGGGGGTGGCCCTCCAGGTGTTTGTTGCTGGACTCCAGCTTCCATCAGCACCAGCCAGCATGGCTAATGGTCAGGGATGGCTGTATGTGTTGTGTGTGGACACAGGTTCTAAATCCCTGTCTGAACAGCCAATAACACCCACCCACCTCAAACCAGCCAACTTGCTGGCTTTGCAGTCAAAGATTCCATGCAGGACTGGCCTAGACTGAACACATGCATATGGCGGCTCTAGTCTCAGAAACAGATTCTGGAGGCTTCTTGTTTGACAGATAGTTTTTTGTAAGCAGCAGGGGCTTCTTCAGGCAGCCACCTTTCCTCTACGCAGATGGTCCAAGGAGGTGGGGAGATAAATTTGGCTTCTAAGCCATTATTTGTAGGCAGGAGGAGAGTTTCCTTTGGCTTTTGAAACTGGCAACCCCCTCTTTTCTCCACCAGCTGTACCTGCACCTCTCACCCCAGAGAAGTGTTTAGCCCCATGTTGTCTGGGGCACCATGTATTCGCTGGAGTCCTGGAGAACAAACAAGCCATGGCCTTCTTTGTGTCCCTGGCTGCCTCCCCGTTGCCCCCCTGAACACAACTGATTCTATTGATGGGGATAAAAATAGCCAATATGTGTGCACACACACACACACGACAAAACAAAACAGCCAACGTTCAAAGCGAGAGCAAGAGAGAGATCTCTTCCTATTCGGTTGTGGGTTTTTGTGGGTTTTTTACTTCGTAAAGAATTCATGTTGGAGAGGCAGCGAGGCCTGTGGTAACCTGGGCAACGGCAAACAACACCGTCAGTCTGCCCCTTACCTGGGTCTTGGCTTACGAATGTCAAGCGGCTTGGCGGTTGCCGCTGTTTGCTCAACCGGTGCTGTTCCAGGGGATGGCTGGGGCCAGACAAAGCCGCCCGATGATACATGACACTCGGCTGCCCCAGCAACGGGCAAGCCTTCACCTGCCTGCGGCCGATACAGTTTCAGTCCTGCCAGCACTGTTTGTTCTTCTTCCTGAAAGGAGAACAGGGTGGCGGGTTGATAGAGACAGAACAGGGGGGTGCTGGGTGATGGGGGGAGTTCTACGGGGTGAGAGAATAATATTTAAACAAATACCAAACTTGGCAGAGACATAAAACAGTGCCACTTCTTTAAGAACATACAGTTTGCTCAATTCACTGGCTGAATTTGGCAAGGAGCAGGCGTTGTGGTGGGGGACATTTATGGATGCGCTGAGGAAGAAAAGAGGTTCTTCATGATGTGTTTGGATTTGTGTGCACAATATTGTTGGTGAACATGGAGTGTTCATGATGCTTTTCAAGCATGCAAAGTGATGCACCCAAATATTCCTCAAACAAGGCCAAGAGCCTGCTTCCGTTCGATAGTCGTGAGCTTCTGGGCAAGCAGAACAATGTTTTTTTCTAAACAGGTGTTGAACAGACTGAGCTCTGGCACCATCCTCTGAATCATCACTATCACTTGCCCACTGGCCATGCTACCTCTGGGGCTGATGGGAGTTGGAGTCCAACATTACAGCCAGAGGGCCACCCTCATCTAAACCCCCAAAGAAAAAGGAGAAACCAGGGCTGCCATCCCGTTAAAGGAATCTTACCAAGTTACTCAATTAATTGATTAAACTTAAACGAATCTGTTCTGAAACAAACGAAACAAAATGTGTTTCTTTTGCTTTTGTTAATGCACGAGGCATTAACTTAGGAGATGCATATCCCCTTCTGCCAGCTGCAATTTTCATAACTACTTGCATTAAAAACTGGGCTTCAAAAAAATGTTGTCCAATTAATTTGGACACATTTTTAGTCTATCAACATGGTTTTTAATGGATTGATCTAGCCAATTAATAAATTAAATGTTGCAGCCTTACTTAGTTAATTACATAGAAAAATTAGGACACCAAAAGGGCTTCACATACATTATCTCACTCATCTTTCCCCCAGATGTTGCTGGAATACATCTCCCATCCTCTCTGGCCATTGGCTGTGCTGCTTGCTGGGGCTGATGGGAGTTGGAGTCCCACCACCACCTATGAGGACAAAGGTTCCCCATTATTACTCTAGAGCCATGTAGCCCTTCTCTCTCCTTGTTCATTTGAGACTTCTCCCACCACCGCCTTTGGCAAAGCAGAAAGGATTCAACCAGCACTCACGTTGAGTGGCCCTAAAAACCTTTTAGGTGACACGAGACCTCCTCCACACTGACCCCCTTGCCAGCCAGGCTTTGTGCCATGTGCACTGATTGGACTAGGTGAGGAAAGTAGGGGAAGGACATCCTTCCATCTTAATCAGATGTGGGGAAACTCTGGCTGCCAGATGTTGCTGGCCTACAGCTCTCACCATCCCTGACCATTAGCCATGCTTGCTGGGACTGTTGGGCATTGTAAGTTAGTTCAGCAACATCTGGAGAGTCACAGGTTACCTGTGTAGACAATTAATAAAGTAACACCCCCCCCCCTTTCTCACCTGAGTCAGAAGCCTATGGTACTAGTTTAAAACAAGTTCTTTTTCCTGACCCCTTTTCAGCAAGAGAATCCTTTCTGCCTTGTTCTCCCACATTAGGAAGTATTTAACACACAAGTCTGGGGATGCGGAAGAGCCAGCAGTCAGTCCCAATTGCTGCACTCTCTCAGAGATCAAATAGGACAGCAGCCATTGCCAAGCCCCCTGCCCAGAGCACAGCTGTTCCACTCCTGGCCACTGTTAACTTACGAGGTTTGCATCTGTTTTGCATTCCCTCTCTCCCAGGTTGCAAGTACAACCAAGTGAACAGCCATTTCCATTGCATCCGTGAAGGCTGCCAGTTCTCCTTCCTCCTGAAGCATCAGATGACATCCCATGCCAGGAAGCATATGAGGAGGATGCTGGGGAAGAACTTCGACCGTGTTCCCACTCAGGTGACTCCTCCTGCAGAGTGGCTATAAATATGCTTAGAAACCACTAAGCTATGGCACTTCCCCACGTAAGAAGTTGCTATATCATGTCAGACTATTCAGCTCAGAACTGACTGGCAGCTCCTCTTTGGGCAGGAGCTTTTTCCAGGCCCACCTGAAGTTACCAGGAATTAGGATCTTCTACATGCCAGGCAGATGCTTTACCGCTGAGCTACAGCCCTTCCCCAAGACCTATGTGAATTGTCCAGGACAAGATGTGAAAGCAGAATCTTCAAAATTCCTCGCAGCTCCTGATCTTTGCTCTAAAATCTGCATTCACATTCAGTTCTACCATTGTATTACTTCTGCAAATATTCAAAAAGCATTCCAGTTATGTTAGAAAATGCGACATTAGAATCATCCCCCTATATTATCCCCCTTTGCTCTTATTTTAAAACAACTGCATTGGTTGCCAGTTTGTTCCCAGGCCCAGCTGAAAGTGTTCTCGCTTGTGTTAAAAGTCTTAAATGACTCAGGCCCCAAATGTCTGAGAAACCACTTCCTTCCCTACAGTTGAGCAGAGGGTGCCCTTTTAGTCATTCCATTGCCCTCAGAAACTTGGCAGGGGGTTGCCACCCCTAAGTTGTAGACTTTCCTGCCCACAGAGGTGCATATTGCACTGGCACTACACAGATTTCAGCGAATGCTGTGAACACTCTGCTCTGGCCTTTGACAACCGAGGTGTCTGTTTTCAGGACCCACCCTGTTCCTGTAACTTTCCTCTGTTTTAACAGTTTTTAATTCTGAAATTTAAAGTGCTGTAACCCACCCCAGAACCTGCTGGTGAAGGGCAGGTGGCAAATGTAGTAGTAGTGGTAGTAGTAATATAATGCAGAATCAAAAGATCCCCTCCCCCCAGCACATCTTCATGCACATGCTGCCTCTGCCATAGTCGCAGCTGCTAAATTCAGCAAGTTCAACACAGCCCAATGCTGATGCCAAGATTAACACTCCCAGGCCCAGGCTCTGGCGGCATCCTCTGCATATATACACAGAATTCACAATGCTAGCATTAACACCCTTTAGGCAGGTGATCTATATGATGCCAGCCTGATTGTGCTAGCCAACATGACCTAACACCAAACAGATGTCCACTTGGAACCCAACTACTGTTATTGGTGTAGAAGTCAAACACACCCCTCCCAATATCGCATTTCTCGCTGCAGGTTATTGGACACACTCCAAGGAACGAAAACCTCCCCCAAGTCAGCAGCATGGCTCCCAGCCCAGCCTCATCAGGGACTCCTGCTTCCTTCCAGGGACCCCAAAGTATGATGGATACCGAGACAGATGAGTACATTGACTACACAGGATGCAGCCCTGGTGGCATCTCCTCTGAGTCCTCCAATATGGACCGCAGCTGCTCCAGCACGCCAGTAGGCAACGAAAGCACTTCAGCCGGTAAGTGACACTGGGAGGAAACGGTTTATTGGTAACACTTTGCTTCTGAGCAGCCTAAAAGTTGCATCCCTTGGGTGCTCTCGCACAAGCTGCGCCAAATTCTCCTCCTGCCAGGGGGGTCTCCTCTCTGCCTGTGACACAGCAAGAGAAATCACTGTGTCATCTAAAAGAACCCCTTTGACATCACCATTCCTGGTTTGTGAAAGTATTTTTATTCTGATCCAGAATGGGCTGTGCAGCTCATACCTTGCTAAAATAATTCCTGATGGAAATAAAGGCATCAGTACTTGCTCACTTAAAATCTCCCCACCGCCGCCCCAGTGATCAAACAAATTGAACTTTACACAGTTGCCCTTTGGGGAGATTATTATACTGTGATCCAGGTTTTGGGGGGGAAATTCTAGCACCTGTCACCAATCTAAGCAAGAATGTCAGGGCTTGGGGTTATCAGGGGGACACGTCAGTGAGGTTGGCTGGCACACCCCACAATTTCATCAAGGAGCATTAACCTAAAAAGATGCCTCAGAGTATCCCCATAATAGCCATTTTTAAAAGTAACTGTTCCCCACACCACAGTTCAAGTTGATGGCCTTTGCTTGGGGCAGCCTGCTGGGGCTGGTGGAAATGCATTACTAAAAAACACCGGTCAATATCAGGGCAGCAAGTAAATGTTAATCACAACCACTCTACAAACAGGGCAGGGCATAGAAACTCATAGCACTAAGGAAGCAGCCATACTCCTCTTTAAATTGCACCACTGCTCATCACACCTCTCCAGGATGACTGTGCTTGACTGTAGCCAGCCTGCCACAAACCAGATGGGGAGGGCTGGCAGTAAAACTGCAGTCCCTCTTTTGATACTCACAGGGACCTCTGCCACCTCTTGCTCTTCCCTGTTGGTCTCTGGGTATGCTCACTCCATCACTGCTGTCCATCACACTCTCCATCTCCTCTGTCAGTGGTTCCATTCTTGTACGTGTGAACGTGCTCTCCATTTTCATTGTACTGCTTACACTCTTGGGTTCTCATTTTGGTTCTATTTTTTTCTTTTCTTTTCCTTCTGTTCTGTTTTTTCCCCCTGCTATTTTTTTCTTTCTTTCCACATTTCTCCAGGCTGCCTGGCTGCTGCTGCTGCTCCTCCTCCTGCTGCTGGTGATGACGTTACCCAAAATGCACCACAACCACCACCTCTGCCTCCATCTTTCTCACAAGCCCTGCTCAGGTCTCCCCTTCCTTCCCTCCCGTATCTCTTCTCTCCATCTTGTGTCTCATACTCTCTGCTAAGTGCCACTCTGGGATCCAGCAGGGGCCTTGTCTTGCCCACCGCCAGCTCAACAGGGTTTTCACCCATCATTGCCGCCCCAACTCCAGTCAAAAGTGATGTCCCTCTAGTGCAGGATGCGGCAGGTAAAACCATTCTACACTTTCTCTCATACTTTTGCAGCCCCACCCACCACATCCTACCCAAAAGGCTCCACCTCCCTGTCCTTCCACTAAAGTCCTAGCGATGACAAACTGATGCTCAAAATGACACCTACAGTTATTGGATTGCCATTTTTTTATATATAAAAATCAATTTACAGAAGACCAATTTTTGATTGCAATAGTAGGTAAGACTAGGGGAGGTTAACCTACAGGCCACAGAGAAATCCACCTCAGCACAAAAAGTGAACATTTGTTCATATTTTTAAAGTGTGTGTGTGTGTGTATTTCTAATTACTGATTGATCCTCTGCCCCTCTGATCACAAACGGTTTCCTGTGCCGCCCAATGCGAGCGGCTAATAGCAATGGGGTTTTATGACAGTTAAATAACCACTTTGATATGCAGCCCCCAAAGACTTGATGGTGGGTCAGTGTGGCCTTTGGCCCTTAAAAGCTTAGCCACTCTTGGACTAGGCAACTAGTCTCATTTTCAGAAATGATTTGCACATGAACAGGTGTTTAGCATGCTACCTGAATGTACTCATCAACTCCCACCACAGCAGCAACCTCAGGACTCAGATCTGGCTCACCCAATCACCATCTCTCTACAGTCATGGTGGCCCAAGTAGGGTACAGAGCCTAGAAATCTGAAATGTTTATTCAGCCCTGGTTAAGAATGCTGCCAGCTCCTAAACATTGGGTGCTGTCCCATGAGAATTTGACCCCCGTGATGTGGTCTCCTAAATTTATCCCTTGTGAAAACCCCTTTTCACTCTTTGCGTTGGGCATAAATATTCTCTCCTATGCAAACTGTTTGTAAGGGACAGGCTTCCCAATGTGCTGCTCTTGCCCAGGAGACTACACAGCCCATTCTGGACTTGCCCCTTACCACTTCTGGGAGGAGCAAGACGGGGTCAGTGCAGGCTGAAGGTCTGTGTATTCATGGCCCAGGAGAGTTGTTGGAGCAACAACTGTTGGTTTTATAGGCATAATTAGTTCATTTTATTGTGTTTCATTTAAGTCACCCTTACTTACTAGCTTGTTCCTAAAAAACGAAAGGAGAGAAATCTCATTAAAGCAGCGCTGGGGAACTTGTGTCACTGGACTCCAATTCCCATCACCCCCAGGCAACATGGTCAGGGATTATGGGAGTTGGAATCCAACAACATCTGGAGGGCTGCATGTCTGACTTTGAGTGAGTGAAACAGTAAACTTATATCAGATGACAGACGAGTTGCTCATTGCTCTCCATGTCACATGCAAGTTCCAGGTAAAACATCTTTTTTAAAAAAAGAGAGAGGGAGGGAATAGTGTTGAGCCCGTGGTTTATTAACATGGTCTGGTCCTGGCTTGCGGCTACTGCTCCTTTGATGTAGTGAGAGTACAAATATTTAGGTACGAGAGTGGAGTCACAAAGCACTCTCTCACAGATAAAGTGCCAAAGGAACAAAGGCAGAGCAGGTAAAAAAAAGGTGTAATGACCAGAAGTACAAGGCCTTCCTTTCTCCATCTCTTAAGTCTATTCATCTCTTGCCAAACCACTTCAAGGGAATGAAAAGATTGGCTTTGCAGTGGCCAGGCTTTGGGGATGAGGTGGATGGAATGAGTTTGCCTGAAGGAGCCTACGTACAGTATTGCCATTCCTCTCACTGCCTAGAAACTGTAAAGATCAAGAAACACTGGGCAAACACTGCTTGTCTGAACCCCCACCCCAATTAGCTAGGCAGGAAAGAGAAGTGGGTCTGATGCAAAGTCCTGTTCTAAAATCCCCTCTGCCCATTTCATTTCCCCAGGGAACACCATCACCATGCCAACCGCCGCGGGGGCCAAGAAGCGCTTCTGGATCATTGAGGACATGTCCCCATTTGGCAAGCGGCGCAAAACGGCCTCCTCCCGCAAGATGCTGGACGAAGGAATGATGCTGGAGGGCTTCCGGCGCTATGACCTCTACGAAGACTGCAAGGATGCCAGCTGCCAGTTCTCACTGAAGGTCACCCACTACCACTGCACAAGGGAAAACTGCGGCTACAAGTTTTGCGGCCGCACCCACATGTACAAGCATGCCCAGCACCACGACCGTGTCGACAACCTGGTGCTGGACGACTTCAAGCGCTTCAAGTCCTCCCTGAGCTGCAACTTCCCCGACTGCCAGTTCTCGGGAAACAGCACGCACTTCCACTGCCTGCGCTGCGGCTTCCGCTGCACCGACAGCACTAAGGTGACGGCCCACCGCAAGCATCACGGCAAGCAGGACGTCATCAGCGCCGCAGGCTTCTGCCAGTTCAGCTCCAGCGTGGACTGCGAGGTGCCCGACTGCAAGTACAAACTCAAGTGCTCCCACTTCCACTGCACCTACCCCGGCTGCAAGCACACGGTGGTGGGCATGTCGCAGATGGACTCGCACAAGCGCAAGCACGAGAAACAGGAGCGCGGAGAGCTGCCGGCCATCTCTCCGGGCCCCGAGGCCCTCCCACCCTCCACACTGGAGTACGATGCGCAGAACTCTTCCGTCAACCTTGACAGCTCGCTCAATCTCGGCACTGACACAAACAGCTCCCTCTTCTTCCTGCAGAACGCAGCGGGCGTGGGCCTCAACGACTCCTTGGACCTCAGCCAGAAATTGCCAGAGGCTGGGGGCACTGCCCCTTCCCCCGCCAGGGAGGGTGGGGTCCCCGTGGAGAGCGAGCGGCTTCCAGCCAGCTGTGGCAACGTGGAGGACGACTCCTCCCACGACGAGGAGGAGGATGAGGAGGAAATGAATGAGGAAGACGAGGAGGAAGATGACGACGATGATGACGATGACGATGAGGAAGATCTGAACACAGACTCTGAAGAGTCACTTCCTGACCCCCAGGCCATGCCTGCAAAGGATGTTAGGGAACTGGGGGAGGCTGCTTCTCCTTCTGCAGTCCACAGCGATGCTTCCAGACCTCCAGGCGAGCAAGCCCCCGCCCCTGAGGCCTCCCCTTAACTTATAGACAGCAGCAGCAGGGTTTTTTGATCTTTAAAAAAAAATAAGAAACTGAATTAAATGAGAGGACCCCGCTATGTGAGGCGAGAACAAACGCTGGAACGACAAGCAGCAAAGAGAAACACACACACCCAACTCCACCCCAGGAAGTGCACAAGATAACGAGGAAGCCGCTTAATCCTTGGACCATGCAAAAAATAAAAAGGAAAGAAGCCTTGTGCCCATGGGAAGGGCAGGGGGAGGCGGAGGGACCCATCTGTTGGGACGCACATGTTTACAGGGTGGCAGACGGCAAATCTTTTTACTAATATGCAGATGGGTTGGGCCATGGAGAAGTGACCCTCCTTCTCCTGGATGGATGTGCTAACCATAAGGGCAAATGTCTCCCCTGCCACTTCCCCCAAAATCTCCCCTTGTTGGTTTGGAGGGGGGGAGTGGAGTTGTTTCTTTTCCTCTTTAACTTTATTTTATTTTCCTGTTTTCATTTTGTCCTTTAACACTCCTCCCATTCTCAGGGAGAGGGGGCAGCTAGCATTCAACGGTGAATATTAGGGGGTGATAATAATATATTATTTACAAAAATGAGGATTTGGTTCCTTTAAGCCACAAAAGCGAAGTTATTCGCCATTAGGCATAATTGGGGTTGGGGGAGGGCATCAGTCATACTTCTATTTTTCTCTCTCCTCTCTTCTCCAACATCAAATGAACAGGAGAAATGGGGGTCTCAGGCAGCTTGGGTTGGTTGGGAAATGGGGTATTTATTGTCAGTTTTTTAAAAAAAATAAAAGAGAAAGAGAAGCATTAATGAACTGAACGGGGCTGGGAATATGCGGATACTTCTCTGATCCTCTTTGTTATTAAAGAATAATAATAATAATATTAATCTTTTTTTTTAAGGAAGAAAGAACTTATTTATATTGTGACACTCCCACACCTGAGTGGGGAGTGTTCCTTTTCTGGTGGGGCTCTGACCGGTGGCAGCAAGTACGGGGTACGGCACTGAAAAGAACCCTTGGTTGTGCAACCCAAACACCGCTGCCTTGCGGAGAGGGGGTGCCAACTGCTTCTTTTCCAGACTGCAGGGCCACCCCCAACAAGTAGGGTAGAGACCCAGGAGCTCAGGATACCCCTCCGCCTCGCTGCTAATGAAAGAAGAGGAGGTGGAAGATGCACGTACCTCATAAAGAGTAGGCAGGCCCAAGTAGTACTTGGTCTTACTGGGGGATGGCTTAGCTACAGGAAGGAAGCAGAGGTGTTACCCTTCTCTACCATTGTTCCCCCCCCCCACCTTCACCCCATTTAAGCATGCTTTATGAAGGCTGAAAGAGGGCATGCGTCTTTTAGTAGGAACAAGTTGGGGGAGGATAAATATTAGCTACTACAACCCATCCCATCAAGCCACACATAGGGCTCTTACCTTAAGATTCTCGGGCAGAGAGGGTGATGTTCTTCTGAATCCCAGGACAGAAATGTTTCCTGTCCCTTTGCCCTTTGTGGAGCTGTGGAAAGGAAGAGGCCACTTGAATTTGTTGCTCCACAATTAAAGCAGCTGCACAGCAAACTCATTTGGCATACAAATAATCTAATGTCCCTTGCCCACCTGTCCTGCACTCCCCCAAGTCACCAGATAAGGCATATCCTAAAAGGGGGGAGAGCATGTTTTTAAAAAAACAAAAACAAAGAAGGAAACAGGCACCCACAATGGCTCTGCAGATAGGTCTTTTGCTTCCAAAACATTTGGTGGTTTTGAGTTGTTAAAAGCTAATGAAACCAGCCACACACAACAACCCTTGTGTCTAACAGACATGCCATTTTAGTGCAAAAAAAAAAGGCTGAGAGCTTTATTAGTCTTAGTTTTTGAATCCCTCTCAAACAATCACACCCAAAACAACTTGACAGTTCAACAGTAAGAATGTGGTCCATGGACACTTTTTAAAGTTTCTTAAAATATTAACAGTAAGGGAAAGGAGGAGGAAAACTAAAAGAGTGGCAAATAAAAGGATAAAGGATATGTCCAGGAAAAAAAGATAGCTGTACAGTATTTTTGCCCCTGTAAAGGTTACGAATAGATATAGAGATATATAGAAATATATAGAACAGAGAGAAAGGAGCCATACCAAGATAATACTCTGTGAGTATCCAGTGAAGAATGCTACCCTGAGGAACAGACCCTTCAACATCCTATTTGGTTGCTCACCAACAATTATCTCCTTCACACACAAGTGTGGACACTAATTCCCACCACCTCCAGCTAGCCAAAAAACTTGTTGGGGGGGGGAAGCTACAGAAAGGGGGTCTTCCCTACCATCATTTTCCTACTCTCAGTATAGAGTATCAAGTGATTCTGAATTTGAATTTCAGCCAAACAGACATTTTAAAAGAGACACACAAAAAAGCCCTGTCATTTAATGAAACACACTTCATGCACTCTCTCTTATCCACAGACACACCATTCTCTCTTATCCACAGACACACTCCAATTTGGTTTGTAGTAATATGCATAGGATTTTTTTTACAGTGGTGCCCCGCAAGACGAAATTAATTCGTTCCGCAATTTTTGTCGTCTAGCGAATTTTTCATCTTGCGAATCACGAAATCCCATAGGAATGCATTGAAAATCAATTAATGCGTTCCTATGGTCAAAAAAAGTCGAAACAGCCAAATTTGGTACAACAACAGTTTATTAACTGCTCTTTAAAGTCACACATACTGTAAAGAGCAGTTCAAAAATTGAAGGGAAAATAAATTAACTTTATAAACAAAACATGTCTTTGTTTTTAGACAAAGGAAACAAAGCCGCGAGACGTTTTCGTCTTGCGAAGCAAGCCCATAGGGAAATTTCGTCTTGCGAGGCAAATCAAAAACGGAAAAACCTTTCGTCTAGCGAGTTTTTTGTCTTGCGAGGCATTCGTCTTGCGAGGTACCACTGTATTTGTTCTTAATTTTACTTTGGGAGGTTGGGGACAATTGTTTCCTCAAGAACCATCTCAGCCTCCTATGACTCTTCCCACAGCTTTAAAAGAAAAAGCTTGAACCTCATTAATTACTGTTTCTGGATTTTTATAAAACAAATGTAATTAATTATTAGCCATTTCAAATGTATGGGTAGTCAGGTTATAAATATTTTTTTTTTCTAAAAAAGAAACCTCACCAAGAGCCTACCTTTTCCTGGTAGTTTTGACTTGGCAAAGGTGCTCCTTGGTACATCTAATTAGATGGTAGCAAGTCTCCACACCGCTGACTCCTCTGCTTTTTTAAATTCCAGGATGGGGCAGGTTATGGTCTCATAGCGTGACCATAGATCACATCAACAGATGCACATCAAAATTACCTAAGAGAATAGGCACAATGAGGTCTTACTCTTCCCTGTCCTCTCAGTCTCTTGAAAGGACCTGAGTTTGGTAAACGTGGTAGTGAGGTATTTATGTTTAAGAAGTTTGGGCAAACTCTCAGCACATTCTTATCCCTCTCCTGTTCTCACCACTTAGGTGTCTCGCTAAAAGGTGCTACAGAAAACTCCTGCTTGCGGTCAAGGTTTTGGAAACCTGTCACTGCAGGGTGAGAGGCAATGGATAAGCCCTATGTTTTATGTTTCTATACATTTTGGGGTCTTTTTTAATACAAGCAGGCAGTTACAACCCTCTGGTGGTGGCAGGGTAGTAAAATGGCCTCCCCTGGGTTTCTGGTCCATTGGTGTTGGCCATAGAAGCCAGTGGTTACTAGTGGGCAAGAAAGGAAGGGGTGGGAAGAGAAGAATTTGCAGAACAGGTACAGTTTACATTAGCCAGTTATGCACCTCTTCCTATGTAACTGTTTGGATCTGACTGGAATGGTTATTCCCCACTGAGAATCACCCAGTAACCAGTTTCCCCATTGTTTCGACCACCTTCAGTTCCAACAAAAAGCCTGCCAAGTTGAACTAGTTTTAACACCTAATGACTGGTCCCTCTATACTTCCCCAGTTTCACAACCTTCTCCCCCTTCTTCTCTGCCTAAAACAAAAAGAATGAAAAAACAGGTCTTTATATTTATATATATGTTAAATGTTTATCAACTGCATCCTGATGGACATCCTGATTCAGAAAGAAGCACTTCAGTGTCCCCAGGTGTTAAGAGGAGGACATTTAAGAATGAGCTTAAAAGTTCAGAGCAAGCATAAACCTTTGGATGGACCTAAACGTGTCATTTTACAGAGCAGGAGAGGCCACCAGTTAGCAACAAAGCAAGATTATTCAACCTTTCCCCCCACACAACATAACCTTTCCTGATTCTGTGTCCTCTCATCCCACTCACAGTAGGCAAATTTGGACATGGTAAAATTTAGCATGGCTGAAATTACAGGGGTGGTAAATGCGTCCTCTGTTCCCGCTGCCCCTGGGCAGGCTCACATTCATGTCCTGTATCCCATGGAAATTTAGTAGTCCCAAGCATAAGTGATGGTGATGCTGATGATGTGCGGAGAAGATGTTGAGGTTTAGGCAGCCAGTTTGCGCCTCTCCAGGACAACAGCTGGTGGCCATAGATTTAAAAGGCATATGCTTTGACAACCATTGCTGAAATGGAGCCAGCGGAATATAGAACTTGGTGGCTTTAAAGGGACCATGTGTTGGGGGGGGATGTGTCAAGAACAAGAGAGAGAGTTTAAAAAACCAAACCTCTGAAACCCTAAGTGTAGATCCTTTCATTACTGCTTTGTCGTTGAAAAAGGGGGGGGGGGGACCTAGCCACCAAATAAATACATAAATTATTATGAAGTTCACCTGTATTGAAAGAGAACTGTATTTCAATATAGAAAAAGAAATGGTGTTTGTTTTTTAATGGCCCTAGATTTTGAAAGGAAAACACACACACACATACACACACAGAAGAACAGGAAGACAAAAATATGAGGGAGAAATTCTAGCCTTTTGTAAAATCCATATTGCACACTAGGACTATAAGCCATTGCTAGCTCATTTTGAATTTTAAAATGTGTACTTTCTTTTGTTGTTGTTTTTATTTTATTTTATTTCTTTCTGTGTGGGAGGGGTGGGGAGGGAGAAAAAGAAGAAGTGATGCTTGAACTACCAATGCTCTTTTTAATGTTTTATAAATATGTATGTGTATATATATAAATATAAATATAATATGTATGCACATATATATATATGTGTGTGTATATATCTATATGTATATACCTATATATATAGATATATAGCTATATATAGGTTTTGAGACAAAAAATAATAATGCAGAAAGTGAAAAAAAAATCCTAACAGGACGGTGTGCTCTGATTTTACTTGAATTTGGTCTTCTCAGCACCTACGTTATTAAGAACTGAATATTTTTCCACTTGAATTTAGTGCTATTAGAAATTTAATATATGTGTTTTATTTATTTGATTTTTTTTTTTGCATGACTGATGCAAGGTTTGACATTTTCACTCAATAAAAACTGGAAAAAACCAAACAAACAAAAAGCCAACCAATCACAGCTTTCTGTTGATTTGTAGCATTGCACTGACTTTTAACTAGCATCTTTAAAAGTCCTACTTTTTAATTATTTATTTAACATATTTAGTTAATAGCACTTCTTGAGCTCAGACATGTTTCATCTCTCTGCTCCAAGAGCAAAGCTTAAGTAATTACTGGCATTGTAGAAAGCTACCTGCTGCCCAGGTTAGGCCTGTCATTGGGGTCTGGAAAACCAAATTGTACTCCCCATATGCAGAAAAAAATAGCTTCATTAAACCCCAGACTAACAGACCCCACAATTCTCCTGATGACGACACTAGAAACACAATGGAGCCTGAGATCAACCCCTATGTCCCTCCCTCCCACCCAAACATCTAAAAACTGAGCCAAAGAAGAACTCTTGGGGCTGTAACACTGCCCTTACAGGTCAGGTATGCATAGCAGCTCACCAAAAGTTACAAAATGTACAGATACGAGGTGTGGCATTCCAAAGCCTAAAGAGATATCCATACCATTAAGGGCTATCTAGCGCCTTTGGTTAAATGCCCAGTGATGCAACCATCATCTAAACCAGGAATGGGGAACCATTTTCAGTTCAAGGACAACTTCTGCCTTTCTAGGCAGCCTTCCAAGGGCCACATGCCAGGGTAGCTGGGGCCAGAGGCAAAAGTGAGGAAAACAGCACATGTGGATTTTGCCTTTGTACCATAAGTTAGTTTCACACATACTGAGGCACCCCTCTCTATCCTCCATCCAGACAACCAAGAGGCATTATAAGAGTTAAGGACACATTCCAGTGAGCCAAAAAATCAAAAACCACCAACCACTCAAAAGAGGGCACAAAGCAGGGTCAGTGAGCGATGTGGCTAGGGAGAGTCCTAAGGGACAAGGTAAAGGACCACACTGATCTAAACAATAGTCAAATTTATTTTTTAAAAAAAGACTTGCAAATTACTTTGAGGTTGGTGTGTAGAATGGTTAAATGTACTGTGTGTTGTGAATAACATGTCACACTGAGTTCAAATCACTACTCAGCCATGGAATTCACTAGATGACCTTGCAGAAGTCTGCCTCCCGCTTAGGCTCACCTAATTCAGAAGATTATTAAGATAAAAGAAAGAGACCATGCACTCTGCCTGGAGCTCAGTAATCCCACATTTTGCAGGCAGAGGAACGGAGGCTGGGAACAGGACTTTCTGGTCATAACCAAGCTTGGATTCAAATGAAGTTTCACTGCGGCCTGATAGATAGATGCCTTTGTCACCTTCACCCATGAAGACAAAAGTATGAGCAGCTTCTGTGTTTATATTGATTCTTAATTAACTCCAAAAACACATGGGAGATCATGGACCTACCAGCGACTCCTCAAATGAGCCCAAGATCAGTTTCAGCCTGCTTCCCTGGTGGTACTGGGCCCCAATGTTCTAATTCTCCATTTCCCCAGAAACTACTGTGCCCCTACTCCAAAATCATCCAAAGAGTTACACATAACAGTGCTGTTCCACCTCTAGGCCCACTTTTAAACGCAACAAGGGATCTTTGTTTTAATTTGTGAGATGTGTTCCTGTTTCTTAGGATGTATCAACACTGCTGACAGACTGGTTAGAAGTGATCTTTCTCCTTAGCCAATGATAGGGTTCCAGGGGTGCCAAAATCTCTGGCAGGCAGCTCTTTGCACCCACACTGAAAAAATTCTCAGGATTCATTGGGAGAGAGTAAATCATGACAGTTGTTAAGTCATCACACACACACACCTAGTATAGCTCTATCTTACTCTCTTCTTCCTGCCTTTTCTTTAAAAGCATAAAAATGTACATTCTAGTGCCACTGGTGTGACCCATTGTAAGCTGATCCCAACTTACTAGTAGTACACAAATAGAATAAAACATATGAAACACAGCCCAATTTTGTGTATACCTTGGCAAAGTATGACAGCAGCAAAATTGACCAACACACAAACCTACCTTCCCATGATCTAAGGGGTGGGTCAGGTGAACTGAGCACCGGAATGTGAGGGGCTAACTTTTATGATTGAGCCTCTTCTGCAAAGGCTTAGCCACCTTCACCCTCTTTGTTGAAATCTGGGTTGGAGAGAAGCAAGATCCATGACGATGCAGTGCTTCCAAGTTCTGGGCAGCCACAAACTCTGCATGCTGACTCCTAAACAAGAAGAAGACAGGACATAAGAAGAGCTCTGCTGGTTCAGACCAAAAGGCCCATCTAGTGCAATATCTTATTCCCCACAGTGGCCAATCAGACACCTCCAGGAAGCACACACAGGTCATGAAGGCAAGAGCTGGTCTGAAGCAGAATGGTCTGTTTAGTTCTTGCAGGCAATACCTGCTGACATCACCCTTCAGGAAATGGTCTCATTTCTTTTTAAAGCCATATAAGCTAGCGGACACAGACACACACCTTATTCATTATTTCTTTAAGTGATTTATATTCTGCCTTTCAACTATAGTCCTCAAAGTAGCTAACAACATTCATAAATACAGATCTTGGAGCCAGGGGTCCTGTTGCTTACCCTCCACCCCACCCCTCACACGTTGCTTACAGGATACTTTGGGTGGTATCCAACTAAGTCCTACTCAGGCTAGATCCATAAAAATTAGTGGGCTTAAGTTATTAGTGTCTTAGTTTCAATGAGTCAACTCTTTAGTAGGGCTAGCATTCGATACAACCTCTTTCTGAAAGCTGGCCTAAATTTGCATCTGTTCATATAAATTAGCATATGCAAATTTCAATCTTCTAAGCATCTAGCAACAGACCTGGTGGCAGCATATTTCACAAATTAACAATGTTCTGTCTGTTCTGTCTGTTCTGAATATACTACTGATCAATTTGATTAGATGGCCCAGAGTTTCTGGCATAAGAGAGAGGGAGACCAAACCTAGTTGGAACAGGCCTTTGAGAGTTGTTCATTAGTAAGCTTAGCCCTCATAATAGTTTGCAGTCAATGTGTGGGGATGAGGTTAGACTCCCAAGTCCCATCAGCCTCAGCCACCACAGCCAATGGTGAGGGACAGAATACTAGAATTGCAGAGTTGGAAGGGACCTGACCCTCAAGTAGCCCACCCTCTTAAGAAGAAATATAAGTGACACAGGTACAGTTCCTCTTTCTGTTAGAAACACAAACTCCTGGGTTGGTAACAAAGCTTTGGTTATTATTAAGGTATAAGAAAACAACATCAGTACTAACTTAAAATACACAATGGTGCTTTTTTTTTGGGGGGGGGGGTAATTTAATCTGCACTATATCCAGCCAGCAGCAGGCCTTTAACCTTTGCTAAGAATTCATCCCCAGCTACTGAAATAGAAGCCCAACTTTTCATCATGGATCAGTTCAAACATAATGTCAAACCATGGTTTATCAATACATAAACAAGCTTCAGGCTCACACTCCCCTTCCCTTCCTGCATTCCAACCCCTTCCGCGACTTCCAAGTTGTTCACAAATGAGGCAAAAACCCTGCAACACCTAGTATGTTTGCAGCAAACCAGACCTGGAAACTGTGGTTGTGGAAAGTGCCACAATGTCCAATTCTAGTTTGCAAGCAAATTTTTGTTTGTACACTATTTGGATGCATTGAAAAACTATGGCTTGACAGCAGTGTCAGAATTAGGGGTATCAAAAAGGAAGATGGGGTGCATATGTCCAAAGCTTACTCAAAGAACACCAAACTGTGTTCTGGCATCATGCCCAAACCGTAGGTAATGCCTATATTTTAAAATAGGCTGGGGAGACAGGAACACATTACGTAAACTATGTTTTTCTCTTAGAATGTGCCATATGCTCCTAGAAACACTACACATTACTCTCCTCCTGAGTGCTTAAAATGCACACCACATCTCTGGCCAAATCAACCCTTGCTACATATAGAAAGAGCAAAGTGCAGAAGAGCCGATAGCAAATAATCTGCTGGCCTCTGCACTGCCAAAAGGATCTGGAATCAGTGGCATAATCTGTGCCAAACTGAGTCTGCTGCCTTTGCAAGCATTCTCCCCCTTGGTATCAAAGTGGGATTATGGCTCTTCTCTCTTTCAAAGACCCCCCCCCCCCAGTTACTCTGCTGCCGCTCCCAGCCATCTTGTTCTTCAGATGTCATTATCTGAGCACACTCCTAATCCAACCTCGGAGCAGCACAGAGTTTTGTTCTTGCTGGAGCCATGCCTATAGCGGATGCAAAAATTTTACATTAATGCTTTCTGAGCAGAAAAGATGTGCACAAACCCCCACACACAAACAATCCGCAGCTTGCAGGGCTCCCGTTGGGACTTGCTCAGTTCTCTTTGTAGGGCTCCCACTTCTCTTCAATAAAAGAGTGACTAATTTATGAGAGAAAAGGCAAATTCAACAAATTAACGCACAGCCTGCAGGCTGGAACTGGTCTCGCCAACAGCCTGGGCCCTGCTTCACAGTGGTTGCATGGTGTGCCACACACCTCCCGGGAGCTGTGCAGGAGGCGAGGAAGGGTCTGAACCAATGCAAGTTGACCTTTGTGTTGTTTCACAGTTGAAAGGGGCTTAGCATACCCTCTAACATTTATCCAATGAAAATAGGGACATCCCATTCCATAATGATAATTTTATTCTTTATACCCCACACATCTTATTGGGTTGCCCCAGCTACTCTGGGCAGCTTCCAGCACATATAAAAACCTAATAAAACATTTTAATATTTTTTTAAAAAAAACCTTCCCTATACAGGATTGCCTCCAGACGACTAGGGGGTTGGATAATTCCATACCCTCCAATATTTCTCCAATGAAAATAGGGACATCCTAAGGAAAAATGGGACGCGGGTGGCGCTGTGGGTTAAACCACAGAGCCTAGGACTTGCCGATCAGAAGGTCGGCGGTTCGAATCCCCGTGACGGGGTGAACTCCCGTTGCTTGGTCCCTGCTCCTGCCAACGTAGCAGTTCGAAAGCACGTCAAAGTGCAAGTAGATAAATAGGTACTGCTCCGGCGGGAAGGTAAACAGCGTTTCCGTGCACTGCTCTGGTTCGCCAGAAGTGGCTTAGTCATGCTGGCCACATGACCCGGAAGCTGTATGCTGGCTCCCTCGGCCAATAAAGCAAGATGAGCGCAGCAACTCCAGAGTTGGTCACGACTGGACGTAATGGTTGCATGGTCCCTTTACCTTTTAAGGAAAAATGGGACATTCCGGGATCAAATCAGAAACCGGGACGGTTTCTCTAAATCAGGGACGTCCCTGGAAAATAGGGACACTTGGAGGGTCTGGGCTTAGCTGCCTGTGAAGACTGCAAGTTGTAGCTGCTGGTAGGCAGGCCTGAGGCTTATAAAGCCTGCAGGAGCCTTCATTATTATATTCTACATTTTCAGCTTCCAAGTTTATAGCAGGAAAAGAGTGCAAGCATGACTCTATCCAGTTGCTTGCTCCCCCCCCCCCTTTTAGTTGCTTGCTAAGGACTAGCTAGCTCATATGCAATGCTAAACAAGGGATGGAGGAACCTGTGGCCAAAGAGTGTTATGCATTGTTACATTTGTACCCTGCCTTTCTCATACCGTGGAACCCATGGTGGCGGACGTGTGGTTCCCAAGTGGCCACCCATCTAGACTCAGGTTTTCTTAGCTGCGGCAAGGTGGTTGTTACCCTCACCAATAGTCAGCAGGGATGGGAACTGGAGTCTCAACAACTGCTAGAGGGCACCATGCTGAGGAGAGATGCTAATGAAGAATGACAAATGAATCGTGTTTAATGACATTTCACAGCCCCATTCACAAACTACAAATATGAAGGGGGTGGATTTGGGCCAGTTTTGTGGGGAGGCACAAAATTCACTGCTGCTGTGCCAGAGCTACTCCCAGTGGCTATTATTTTCCTTTCCCAAAGTTCCCATATAAGCAATGCCTATGTCATAATGTAGTGTTAGTCCCACCACATGGTCTTCTGGGAATGCATATGGTGGCTTTGGGGAGCAACCCCTACCCAGCTTTAGACTCCTCCGCCCTCAAAGGTTGATGGGTCAGCCTCTTGTTTCATCACGGTAAAGGTAAAGGGACCCCTGACCATTAGGTCCAGTCGCAGACGACTGGGGTTGCGGCACTCATCTCGCTTTACTGGCAGAGGGAGCCAACGTTTGTCCACTGACAGTTTTTCTGGGTCATGCAGCCAGCATGACTAAGCCACTTCTGGCGAAACCAGAGCAGCCCACGGAAAAGCCGTTTACCTTCCTGCCAGTGTGGTACCTATTTATCTACCTGCACTTTGATGTGCTTTCAAACTGCTAGGTTGGCAGGAGCTGGGACCGAGCAACGGGAGCTCACATGATCTTTTGCGTGGATGGTACCACTGGACAGACATCCATTAATACTTCAAAGTCTGCACAGGTTTTCTCTCTTCTTGGCAAAAACATCATGCTCTAAAAAAGTCCTGAATAGGATGCGTGGTCAGGCCAGGCCCGCTCCTGGTTATCAAAGCAGCTGCCGCTGTGGCACAAAAAATCCAGATGGGCTCTCTCCACCCCTTGGTCCCCCATGGCAGCGCTGGCGCTTCTTCACTCCTCCCCGCTCTCCGGAGCCCACCATGACCCGGGCAGCCCTAGTGCCCCAGGAGGGTGACTGTCTTGGAGGAAGGACAGTCCAAACTGTAAGGTGAAGTTCACGACAGCATGCACTGCTCACAGAAAAGCTGTTTCTCAGAAGGTTGCCTTACCATGTGTGCTGTATTCCAGAGCATGCTGCAGTTGGGCCAGTGTGCTTCCTTGAGCTCCAAACTGCAGAAGCCCCAAAGAGAGAGACACGCTCATTGGGGAAATGGCGAGGTTCGTTCCATGGTTGAGCTCTGCCCAGCATTGGTAGAGTGTGATGGCAAACTCCGTGCTCAGGTTCTGTGGTTCATGGTGTCAGTATAAAAGCTGCCCTGCCCCTGCTCTCCCTCCAGGCCTTCAAATATTATGTCATTTAAATGGAAAAGAAGAGAAGGCTAGCAATTATAACTGTTTTAGGGACTTTCTTATAAAGTATACCCTAAACATATCCTTGGAAATAGACATTACCTTCATGTTTTCTTTGGCATTTCTTCCTCCTGCCATCTTCCTCCCAGTCAGGTTGCCAGTAGGTCTGCAGAGCGTACAGGGAAAACAAAGAGCCACATGGGATATGTTTATTTTCTGAACATCAAAATAGGCCTCAAACAGTTACAGAGAGACCTTTCCTAAGAATCCTTAGGGACTGCTATTTCTCTGGAAGCAACATCTATACACTGAAGGGTTTTACCTTTGCAGTCTTCTGAAAGAGGGGTCCGGAAGGTGAGGCGGAGGGAGAGGTGGTGGGCGAGGGGGAGGTCGCTGGGAAAGGAGAAATTTTATTTTTTTTTCCCAGACGGGAAAAGACTTTTCTCAGCCTTGAAAGTCCAGAAAAGAAAGAGAAATGGGACTCATAGTTAGCACTCTCTAATGCCTCTAAGATCAAGAGGAAATCACTATCATCACAGAATGCAGATGCTGAGAGAAACCCTACTTACGGTACATGTCTATCTTCTTCCTGTAACAAACGCAAAATGATCTAGCCATAGGAGCTCACCAGGCCTTTTAGCACTTTGGTGACCAGTGAGCCAGCAGAGGGAAGTGTCACAGTGGCTTCTATAAATCTGGGGCTGTCCCTGGAAAATAGGGACACTTGGCACTTGAGGTGCCCAGATGGGAGACCACCAGGGACCCCATGATATGGTGCTTAGAATTATACAGACAAAAAGTACTATGTAAACAAATACATATATAGACAAAAAAAAGTCCTGAATAGTATGGCACCCTACTTTTCTGGGGTAGGTGGGTGCTTTGAGTAAAAGTTCCACTTCCTCATATACACATTTGTTGATGTCTTACCAGGCGCTCTGGTCAAGCAGGTTATTGAAACAATACAAAAACCTACCCAAATGTAAAAGCAAGAAGAGTGTGAACACAGCATTAATACATCTTTCATAGCACCTTCAGCTCCCCAGGGGGTGAGAGGGCATTGCCCACTGCTGGTCTAAACAATGGCAGCCTTCCATCCCACCACAATGGCAGGCTAGATTTTGAAAGGGTTATAAAGAGATCTAATTCAAAGCTATTTTCTCCCAAGACTCAAAACAGGGTATCCACAATATAAAAATACTGCTCCAGAATCCTAGTAACCTACTCAACTTAATCAAAAAACAATGGGAGCATGACATAGACTATGAAATAAACCCTACCCAATGGAATAAACTGTGATCTAAATCCATCTCCCCTTGAAACTTATCTATAGATGGTACCTAACACCACAGAAGTCGGCACTGATATATCAAGGAACCTCACCAAAATGCTGGAGAGGTTGTACCTCTACGGGCACATACCTCCATGTGTGGTGGGGATTGCCCCAAAATCCAACCCTTTTGGACATCAGTCCTACAAGAAATATGTGAAATAACTAAACAGGTATTAGAAACCACCCCAGAACTGGTCCTATAAAATATTTTCCAAGACAGTAACACACACTCACATTACAGATAGCTTATAACCCAGGAGCATCATAGCTAGACACTGGAGGGACCTGTCAGGAGTGAACATGTACCACTGGTACCAAACTGTATGGGAAACAGCCTTACTAGGAAACTTAAGCAACAAACTAAAGAACGGGGACAAACAAAAGTGGACACCTTCACCCCAGTGTGTCTCCCCTTTATTACACACACAGCCCAACAAGACAACAAGAACCCACCAAAAACATACAAATCAATATGGCTAACTTGACCCAACAACCCCGTATCCTCACATAAAGAAACAAAACTCACTGCAGTCAACTGAAGGCAACCAACCATATCCTGGGCCCCCGACCTCTCTCACTGCCAATGAAGACAAATAAATAGAAAGAGAATCTACCCATGTGATACTGACACAAAAACCTCGCACATACACTATGTAAAAGAATGAAAGTTTACTACTCCCTTTCTCCCCCCCTTTTTTCTCTCTCCTTCTCCCTACTCCCCCAGCCTTATACTGTATCCAACATTAAAGTCTCACATCGAATGTAATTGATCTGTAGAAATGACTTTATGATCTGAAAATAGGAACGATGTATGTACTTTTGTAACCCAAGAAAATCTTTAATAAAAACACCCACTGAATGAATGGAATGGACCTACATTTTTTATGCCCGTTTATTTCAGTGGGTCGGCTCAGAGTATAATTAACATTGGATGCCAACTCTCCGGATCATATCAGACTAATTTTTACTCACAACAGACCCACGGAATTTGATTAACCTGAGTTAGCTGTGGCCATTAATTTCAATGAGTTGGGCTAAAAAAACACCATTGTGTGCCTTGAGAATGGGCAGTGTGGACCCAATCTCTTCCGTTGACTTAAATAGGCAAAACCCACCAAGGTCCTTATATAATAATCAGCAGAGCTGTGAACATGAACATAACCATGATTTTAGGGAACTGTACAAGGATGTTTTGCAGGAAGGGGTAACAGTAGACACTACCATTTCACAAGCCCCTAATTTCTTTCCCCTCTCAAGTTTGTATGGGAGTCAGAGAAGGTTGACCCAGTCCATAGTCAGGTAGCAATAGGGTGCTGAAGCCCAAAACACAGTTCAGTCAGAAAACTTAACAAAGAGCTACATTTGATATGTCCCAGCATCCTAATACAGTGGTGCCCCGCAAGACAAATGCCTCGCAAGACGGAAAACCCGCTAGACGAAAGGGTTTTCCGTTTTTGAGCTGCTTCGCAAGATGATTTCCCCTATGGGCTTGCTTTGCAAGACGAAAACGTCTTGCAAGTGTTCCGATTTTTTCCCCCGCTCCCCCCCCTTTTTCTAAGCCAGTAAGCCGCTAATAGCCTTTTAGCCGCTAAGCCTTTAATAGCCGCTAAGCCTTTAATAGCCGCTAAACCGCTAATAGCGCTAATCCGCTAATAGGGTTGCTTCGCAAGACGAAAAAACCGCTAGACGAAGAGACGGAACGGATTAATTTCGTCTTGCGAGGTACCACTGTATTTTAATCTAATCAAAACAGCGCTGAATGTGTCATGACCCCAGATGACCAGAAATAAAAAGAGTGTCCTGGTGATGTATGACATAGGCAGGGCCAGATTTAGGTCTGATGAGGCCCTAAGCTACTGAAGGTAATGGGCCCCTTTATATGTTCAGCTGTCCTTTGTCAACAACAAATTGTCACTGTTTTTGTTGTTGAATATATGCTATATGGTAATTTATGGACCTAATGGGTATCTAAAGCCATTTTATTTGTTTTTTATCTTATATTTTGGAAATGTAAATCCAGTTTTTTCCCTTTCATTTTTTTTTTGGGGGGGGGGAACCAAGAGAGTGGGGCCCTAAACTATAGCTTGTTTAGCTTATATGTAAATCCGGCACTGGGCATAGGGTAGATTAAAGCTTAATTCTGACTAGGGCAGTCAGCCAATTAAAAAATACATCAGTTGATTAATTAGATTAATAGTAGATAAGTAGTCAATTAACAAATTTGGGTTTAAGAGCAAAACCCAATAGGTGAAGACAGCAACATTCTTTCCATTTTCAGAAGGATTCAATCATGTGTCACAGAAAAATATGAGTGAACTTAGAAGAGGCACCACTTTCTGCATGACAGCGTTCTCCAACACTGTGCCCTCCAGATGATTTGGACAACAACTCCCATCAGCCCCAGCCAGCACGATGGGGATTTCATTCCAAAGCAGGCATAAGCAAACTCAGCCTTCCAGCTGTTTTGGGACTACAACTCCCATCATCCCTGACCACTGGTCCTGTTAGCTAGGGATGATGGGAGTTGTAGTCCCAAAACAGCTGGAGGGCCAAGTATGCCTATGCCCATTCCAAAGTATCTGGAGGGCACCATGTTGACAAAGGCCATTGCAAGAGAAAGAAAGAGGAATGCCTTTTAAGAAAATAAGCTGGCAAGCACCATCTTAAGTACCTTATAATTAGAGGCACTTTTTTAGTTGATTAAAAGAGACTTTTTGGAGGGAAATTAATGAACCTTACTGATTAAGACCACAGTTCTTTGCACATTTATGTGGAAGTCTAACCACATTCTGTGGGACTTGCTTCTGAATAAACCTGCACAGGATTCCACTGCAAATCAATTAAACATTGCACCACTAATTATAAGCTATCATTTTGGAAAGTGCAGGAAGGGGGGGGTGTTAGGAGAGGAAATCTGAGCCTTAAAATTAACCTGGCACCATACATTTCTCCGATGTAGTCACTGCATCTCAGTCCTCCATCAGTGCCCTAACACTTCCACGTTTCTGGCTCTTCTCTGAAATTTGGATGGGTGTGTGGGAGAGAATTACACCATATAGAAACATTTTATCCTGCTCCTTTGTTTTTGCTAGGAATCTTTCACTTCTGTTTCATGTCAGCAATCTGCCTGAGCCAAGAGACAAGTACAGGGACGCAGAAGCTCATATAGAGCAGGGTGGCTCCCAGCCACACCTTAAAGGTGCACAGTGCCCTAGCTAGCACCCTGAGAGGCGCTCCTCAACGCCTTCCTTGGCACAGCCATCCTTTTGGCACCGGCTGGGACTCCTACACTCAAACTGAGGCAAATGCAAGGGTTTTGCAATTTCTTGGGGAAAAGTGAGAGGCAGGCTGCCTGCGGGCTTCAGACAAAAAGAGCTTTTTTGAGATCTTGTTCTGCTCTTAGCTAGGAAAACAGCTGCACTGCACAATCAAGAGTGTGGGGGTGGGGAATAAAGGAAAAATTGCCGACATATTCCACTTTGAAGAGAGCCACTCCTAGAAAACATTTAATTTATGATACAAGGTCTGGAAGATTTCATGTTGCTACTGAAGTTTCCCAAACTTGGGATGGGGGGGAGGGAATTCCACCTCCTGGATTAAAATTGGAGGCCCTACTTACACAAATATCCTACTTTTATATCCCATCTTTCCTCCCAGCTGCTCAAATAAACATTTCCCTCCTTATCCTCACAACTACCCTGTGAGGTAGATTAGGCTGAGAGATGCTGGCTGGCCCAAGGTGACCCAGGGAGGTTTATGACCTAGTGTGGATCTGAATCCTATCTACCCACTGGTCCTAATCCAACACAAGCCACTACACCACACTGACTCTCAACTCACCCCCCCCCAAAAAAACCATACATTTGGAAGAAGGCCTACCAGTCATTTAACAGAGACTAACCTTCTGTGTGTGTCCATAGGAGCCCCTTGTTATAAAACCACCTGCCTGTGGGAGAAGGTCATTTTAATTAGGTCTGTATTGGGAACACCTGAACCATTACTTTCCAACACAGGAGGCAGTGGAGGCTGCCTCTAATCTGTGAGGTGATGTTTCCCAAATAGTACCGTATTTACTTGAGTCTAAGTGCCATTGAATCGAATGTGCACCTCAATTTTCAGAACCCTGAAGTCCCCAAAAAGTGCTGGTGAATGTAAATGTGCCATCGAATCTAATGTGCACCTTAATTTTCGCAATGTAATTTGGCCAAAAAAGGTGAACGTCAGATTCGAGTACATACAGTATATTTTTCTTTGGGAAACATTCCAATATTGGGTGTGTGTTGTTTTAATAATAAATATTATTTAAGAAATACAAATCAAATTGGGCAGCAGGAATGTATTGAATACTAGATAAATCTAAAACCAAAGTTTAAAGTATTATCGTTTTCCAGGTGACTACTCTAAGGAAGCATACAGTTCTTCAGACATGCTCCAATTAGTATGTTAACAGTTTCCAAGTGCCTTTATTTGCTCACACAAGCCACTTAAAAATCTAAATAATGTCCAGGTAAGTGTATGCTACTGAGCTGAAACGTCTTAATATCTACACACATTCCAATAAAAATAATTTACAAGGGTTGCATCCAATGCTGGTCCTACCCAGAGTAGACCTTGTGAAGTTAATGGTCATGCCTAACATAGGCCCTTTCATGTCACAAGGTTTGCTCTGAGTAGGACCTCGGTTGGATACAACCCCAAAACATTGGATTTGCTTGAATATAACATTTAAACCATATTAGCAGTGCAATCCGATACATGCCTACCTGGTTTACTCCCAGGTAAACTGATGCAGGATTTCATCTTAAGTGCGTTTCATTGATTCCCTCCCTGCACCCCGCTCCTCCTCCGAATCAAGTATTTAAACTGAACTGCTTTTGTCTACTGGGGATCCAGTTTTTAATGCCTGTTCCAGTATTTTAACAAAACCTTGGGTTTCCCTTTCTCAAGAACGCCCACCTTCTCCTTGTCCGCAGCTGCCTCTGCCCGTTTGGTTGCCTCTCCCTTTGGACCCAATCCCTTCTGGGAGAAGGGAGCAAGGCACGTGGAGGTCACTACACCTCCTTGCTGAATCTGAAAGAGGAAAGGAGCAGCCAATCGCAGCAGCAGCAGAGGCCAGAAGGACCCAGGAAATTGCAGAGCGGCCATGGCATGTGCCTGATAATAAGAACTACCCTCGACATCCCTGATCTACTTACAGAAAACTAAAATCAACTTTTCCAGCTGCTGGATCCAGCAAATTCTGCGGCTGGTATCTTCACCATCCATTTCTTCTGCCCCTCGCCAGTTAAACTGCCCTTCCTGTGATTGGAAGAGTCTACAATCTGCACAATCAGCAACCATCATGGAGAGACAGACATACTATCAATCCAGCACTAAGATTTTGCCCATTTTGTGCTGGGGTTTAATTATAAGGTACTTTGGGAACAGTTAACTGGGAAAGGAGTGTATAAATGGCAATAAATGACTATGCTGCTAAACAAAAGATCCATGAGCTATTTACCCATCCAAACAAGGACCAACAACCCCACACTTGCTTAGCCAGGGATTCTATACCACAAATCCCATGACTGGTGTGTTAGGTCCCACTGCTGTGATAGCTTTACTGTAAAGTAAACAGAAGTAGCAATGGGGACCATGTTAATCTTACAAAAATATCAGAAATACTTTTTTTTTTTTTAATAACCAAAGCTGGTTGAACTTAAATACTTTATTCAGCCTAGGTGTGTAGGCTGTTCCACAATGTTCCACAAATCAGACTTAATGTAGTTTAAATGTTAAATAGAAACTATTTAATACATATAATATTATATATATATTACTTAATAATAATAATAATAATAATAATAATAATAATAATAATACCCCACCCTTCACCCTAAGGTCTCAAGGTGGGTTGCAACAATTAAAACACAATGTTAAAAACAGATTAAAACAATTTACAATCTCAGAAATAAGGTGGGTCCTAAAAATTAGAGCACTCTCTCTAGGGCGTTAGATTTTTTTTTTTCTAATGCAAAAGAATTCCAATACAAATTAATTGACCCTTATTTAATCCCCTCCCCCTCCCCGAAATCCCACATCATGGGTAGGTAGGTGGATAGATAGCTGTGATTCCTGGGGATAATCTCCTGGGGGGAAAGAGTTAATTACAACTTTGGAACTTACCAAATTTGAGTCATATTGTGAATTCAACAATTATGTTACTAATTCATTTTATGAAGCAATATCTTTAGAATTGTGCCACAGAGGAAAAACATATAGTAATATAGTAGTGGGAAATATTTCATCTTATGTCACTGATTATGATGAATTTCATAAGCTGGCTTGGGACCCTAAAGTCAAAAGGTGGGGTAAATATTTTTTTTTTAAATGGAATAAAACAAAATTAAGTGCACAAGTTCTGGAAACACAAATCAGAAAGCGAGTACTATTTCCTAACAATTGCAGTTGTTCTCTCCAGCACTGTAAATACTGGGGGCTCAGCTGAGTCTTTTTGTCACCTAAACCCCAGTGGGGCTGGTCGTGGCTGGATAGAGGAAGCTTTCTGTACATGCTCTAAAGCACTCTTTCTTGTTCAACTATTCAACTAGAAATAGTTGAACATTTGATAGATAAGGCAAAGATGTGGACAATGTTATAACATGCAGAGAATAATATGTGCAAAGAAATCAGAGAGGGGAGCTGAGGGAAGTCCTTGGTGGGGGGGGAGAGGAAGGGATAGCTGGGGGGGAAGGGGGAAAATAATGTAATTGATTATTTGGATTGATAATTTGGTATGTTGAAATTGCTTAATAAAAAAAATATTAAAATAAAGCACTCTTTCTTGGAATTCAAAATAAGCATAGAAACCATCAATTTCACTCACTCACACACCTTTTGGAAGAGTTTAGCTAGCTACTTATTTTGGAAGAGAGGAAGAAGCATCTTATTTCCGGTAAGGAGATTTCAAACACACTGTGTGTGTGCACACACACACACACACACACACACACACACACATGTACACCTGAGAGCCCGAACTGGGAATGAAGAATCCCAAGGCCATGCAATTGTCCTTGAATCCAAGACTGCAAGACTGAACAAGGATGGCTTTCCCCCACTTTTTGGCAGGGACTTTTTTTAAACAAACAAACTGAAGAAACGCTGAGGATTTAAGTAAACAGCTGAAGATTTATCTGACAGGCCAGCTAAGGAGTCTCTCTTCCCTCTCCCCATCCCCCTTCACAGACATGGCTGAGAGTTCACATTGCCCAACTTCTCCAAAAGCAGCACCTCATCAATATACTCCCCCCAATGAGAGACACCCTGTCCAAATGCAACAGACAAAACTCCCCTCCCAAAAAGCAGGCTGCTATTTTCTTGACGGTGGCAAAGCGTGTGTGTGAGAGAGGGGAGCAAATTTGCTCGCCCATAAAATGACCCTTCACCCACCCCCCATTCCTAATCTCCAGATCTCTGTAGCTACTAGAATAAAACATTTTCACATGCAAAAATAAAAATAAAATGGGCCGTAAATTGGATTAAAAAAAAAAAAGTTTGGTGTACTGAGCAGGCTTCCTTTTAAGTTCAATCCTATGGATTTGGATGGGAGTTTCTATCAGATAAAATGGATTTAGGACAGGTTTGCCTGGCCCCTCTCCTCACATTCAGAAGAGGTTAAAGCCATTTCCTACATGACCAATCATTTCAGAGCAAATTGAAACAGACACTGTCCTCTACTGACCCCGCATGAACAGACACTGGACATCAATAAATACTTTTAAAAAAAAAGCTTTTAAAATACTTTTAAAAACAGAGTGATGCCAGTAATAAATTCGCATAACCTTCTTAAACCGTGTTAAGATTTCCTCAGAAAGGAAAACTCAAAGGGTTTTCCCAGAGGAAAAGGGAGTTCTTTATTACACAAGGATTGAGAGCTTTGCCTCTCCTTTACCCAAATGCACTCTATGGACTTTATTTAACTTTAAACTCTTTTCTTAGAAGAAGCATGGGTTCTCCTCAGGACTCCATGCAGTTCTCTCAAATCACCTCATGAGGCAGCAAGCAAACCTCCAATTTTAGCACACATGACGCCATCTTGAGTACCGTAATCATCCAAAGGACTACTTAATGCTCTTCAAACTTCTTTGTGTAAAGAAAGACCCTGACAGAAAAATCATAATGTACCAACTTATGAAAATATAGATAATGAAATATAGTCTCAGTTTTCAGCATCTTGATTAATAACCCTCCATTGTTGTTGTTTAGTCATGTCTGACTCTTCGTGACCCCATGGACCAGAGCACGCCAGGCACTCCTGTCTTCCACTGCCTGTCAAACTCATGCTGGTAGCTTCAAGAACACTGTTCAACCTTCTCGTCCTCTGTCGTCCCCTTCTCCTTGTGCCCTCCATCTTTCCCAACATCAGGGTCTTTTCCAGGGAGTCTTCTCTTCTCATGAGGTGGCCAAAGTATTGGAGCCTCAGCTTCACGATCTGTCCTTCCAGTGAGCACTCAGGGCTGATTTCCTTAAGAATGGATCGCTTTGATCTTCTTGCAGTCCATGGGACTCTCAAGAGTCTCCTCCAGCACCACAATTCAAAAGCATCAAGTCTTCGGCGATCAGCCTTCTTTATGGTCCAGCTCTCACTTCCATACATCACTACTGGGAAAACCATAGCTTTAACTTTGTTGGCAAGATGATGTCTCTGCTTTTTAAGATGCTGTCTAGGTTTGTCATCACTTTTCTCTTCAATGCTTCTGTCATGTGAGGAGAGCTTTTACTCTCCCCAAAATCATACCCGCTTATGAAAAATATATATCCATTAACTTTTAACTAATTGATCCACATAGACTATTTAGTGAGGAATATATGTTTGTGACTGAACCTCCAAATGTTCCTGAAGGGTGAAACTCTATAAAGAAGTGGGGGGGGGGGGTTGAGAAAAGAGAAAGAGGGAGATATTATCTCAAAAGTCCTGCTTATTACCCACAACCCTGCAAAGTGTGAGTGTGTGTGTAGATTGCTTGTCCCAAAAGACAAGCTGCAAAACTACAAAAATAAAAGTGGGTTGCTGAGAGTTGGAGAAATCTCCTTTTCTAGAAAGGCCCGCATCGTGCTCACTTCTGCCCCATTTCAAATATTTTTACCTTATTTGGATAAAATATATTATTTTTCTAATGGAAGGAAAGCTTCCCCCTCCGCTCTAAAGAGTTGGTTTTCCCCCTTCAGTCCAGCTGCCTGCCTTTATTAGGTTAATGTTTGCTCCCTTTAGTGGGGGATGAGATTGTATTGGTGGTGTGTTCCCCTCAGCTGAGAAGCACAGCTAATCACACACAATTCAGGATTCCCATTACACAAGCAATTGCCCCTTGCTTGTCCTGTTTTATTTTGTTTCCAAGTTGCTTCCCCCTGCTACTTACTGTTTTTTTCCTGCCAGGGTCCAAGCCCAGGTTTTGTGGCAACAACAGTGGGCCATTTGATACTCTCCTCCCCGCCCCGGTCACAGCAGTAGTGTTGTCAGGCAGAAAATCAACAGGTGCGGCGCTGCTCCACCAACTTGGGGCACTTCGCCTCTCAGGCAGGGACGGCCAAGATGGTGCCCTCCACATAGTGATTAGAGTGTCAGGCTAAGGCCTGGGACATTAGCTACTCCAGGTCTGTCAGGAAGCGATGCTCATTTTGAGAAGCTCAAGCAGGGCTGGTCCACCCATGAGGCAAGGTGAAACAACTGACTCAGACAGCAGGACCCCAGGATTCTTTGCAGGAAGCCACAACCATTTAAAGTGGTATAATACTGCTTTAAATGGATGGTGCGGCTGTGGCCTGGTTTTTTATATGAACCATGGAGAACAGGCCAGGCTTCACGGCACATAAAATTCTTCACTGGTGTTGGTAACACGCCCAACATCTGCCTGCAGCCCAGTTCAGCCTTGGTAGAAATAAGCTCCTGGCTGGTTGTAGAAATTGGCTGTCAACATGCTTCGTAAGATCTTAGGAAGCAGCCTTATACAGAGTCAGACCATTGGTAGCTCAGTATTGTCTACACTGACTGGCAGTGGCTGCCCGGGTTTTCAGACAGGGACATGGCCAGCTGTACGCAGAGATGCCGGATTCTGCATGCAAAGCGGAGGCTTGACCCCTAAGCTACAGCCCTTTCCGTGAGGAATTGACCTGCTGTGTAGCCAGTATGTGAGAGCTTGTGAATTATGTTTCTTCGTCAATCATCAATTAAGAAGAAGAAACAAGTGCCTGGGAGGGCTGCTGCAACACAACCCTAGTTTCTGAAGAGCCAGTGTGGGGAAAATCCTAATCAGTTGAATCATGCAGCTGAATCCCATATGGAAAACCATCAGATAGGAGTGGTATTTATTATCACTGGACACCACAGCATGTTTTTAAAAGCATTAAATAAGAAAAACAGCATGAAGTAGTATCGCCTCTTAGAATATTTCTTCTTCTTTTGCAAAGCCCCAAATCCAGTACTTATATTCCATTTGCTTTTGAAAGAAATCAAGTAGCTAGGCCTGTTTGAGGAGATAAACTTAAAAAAAGAAATCAAGCCGCTGAAGGCAGAGGGCCTAATAAACTCGCAAGGTGCTCAGTACGTATTTATCATGAAGAACCTCATGCATTCCAAAGCGTGATTTAAGAAACCTAAACTATTGTAACCTAATGAGGGAGTGAAATATTGAAGAACTCTTGATCATACATGCTGAAAGAGCTATCAATGATGTTGGGAGGCACAAGATAGCCTTTCAGTAGCCACAAGAGGGCTACTTTGCTCTTCAAAGTAGTTTACACAAGCATGTAGGTGGGTGCTCTTGAACTGAGTAACCATCTCTCAATCTAGCCTACCTCTAAAGGTTGTTTTGAGGATAAAATAGGAGGGGGAGAACAAAACCTTGCATGCTCCCTCAAGTTCATTAGAGGAAAGGCAGGATATAACAAATAAATAATAAATGTAACAAATAAACAATGCACAAAATAAGATAAATATAGCAGCAACAAACCTAAAAAAAAATTAATTAAAAAAATTCAAGCATCATAATTAAAGCCCCCAAACCTTACCAGACCAAGGCTGTCCATTCTGTAGTGTTAGAAAAGGTGCTTCCCCCCCTCTGGAACCAGAATAATTAAGGACCTATAGCATGGGTAGGCGAACTAAGACCCGGGGGCCGAATCCGGCCCAATCGCCTTCTAAATCCAGCCTGAGGATGGTCCGGGAATCGGAGTGTTTTTACATGAGTAGAATGTGTCCCTTTATTTAAAATGTATCTCTGTGTTATTTGTGGGGCATAGGAATTTGTTCATCCCCCCCCCCCCGGAAAAAAACATAGTCCGGCCCCTCACAAGGTCTGAGAGACTGTGGACTGGCTCCCTGCTGAAAAAGTTTGCTGATCCCTGACCTATAGGCTCACAAGGAAGGATGGCTAGCAACTAAAGGCCAGGCCTTTGAGCCTTTTAAAGCTTCAAGAAACAGGCCCAACTGGGAAGAATCTATATAGGTGCATGAGTCACAGCTACTCCTTGCAGATCAGGTCATATGGAATAATTCCGAAGTCCACACAAGTAGGCTTCACTCATCACTCAGATGTTGAACATACATTTTATGATGAGAAGGTCTGGGGTATAATCCCATGGGGAACCTGCAGCCCTCGGGATGTGATTAGACTACAACTCCAATCAGTCCCAGCCACCATGGACAATGGGATAATGGGAGGTGTAGTCCAGCAATATCAGGAGAGCCACAGGTTCTCTGGTAACACTGGACATAAGAACATTAAGAAGACTCACCTGCTGTATCTTGTCCAGTATCCTGTTCGCATAGCAGCCAACCGGATGCTGATGGGAAGCTCAGAAGCGAGAACTGAGTGATTTCAGGCACCTGGCATTCAGAGGTAGAACATAGGCACTGTGGCTAGTAGCCATCAATGGAATTGTCTAAACCTCTTGGTGGCTATTACAACTTCATGTGGCAGCAAGTTCCATAGGTTTCGCTACACAGTGTGAAGGACTTTCTTTTGTGTGTCCTGAATTTCCAAGCATTCAGCACAATTAGATGTCCCCGGGTTCTACTGTTATGGGGGACGTTTCCTCTGTCCACTTTTTACATACCTACCCATAGTTCTATACACCTCTATCATGTCTCCTTCTACTTACCTTTTCTCTAAACTAAAAAGGCCCAAATGTCATAACCTTTTCTCATGGAGGAAGATGTTCCACTCCTTCATCCGATAGTGTGGCATGTTAAGGCAGATCCCTACCCTCCCATTACAATTAACCATCTTGGGACCTCATGGGAAATTTTCCCAAGATGGAGAAATTGAAAGGTCCTCAGCCCCTAGTCAATTTTTTACCTGCTATTAACTAATTCACCAGGTAAGCGAACCAGAGACTGAGGAGAGTTCAGAGGCTCCTTTCCCAAGATAACTATGAGATGTGGTCACTAATTGGAATTTGTATGTATAAAAGCAGTGCTTTTTTTCTTTAAAAATGTTTAGGGGTATTCTCATTTTGATTCAAGAAAATCACCATTTTATAGTTCAAATACAATAAATACAGTAAATGGACAAAAATAAAAAGATTCACAAAATGTTTAAGGGTGTGCGTAGTACCCCCAGAAAAAAAACCACTGTATTTGTATTAAAGGCTTTCAACCAAGGAAGTAAGAACCAAAGTCTTTCTCCTTAAAAAATAAAATTAAAAATCCCTGTTTAAATGGTTCTTTGGTACCTACTATCCAGTGGAAACAGTAGGAGCAAAATTATCCTGTTTGTATTGTAAACCTCGTAAGTCACCCTTTTCAAATACTTCCCCAACATAATTTTCCACATTCTCCAAGCGACTGCCATTGTCCAGGCAGCTATTTTCAAATCCTTCTATGTATATAAAGTGGGCACTGACGGGACAATGCATTTTCATCATGAGACCTTCTTTGCGTTCTGGTCCTGTTGTTTCCATCTGACAAAAGATTCTTGGCTTGTGAGAGACAAAGCAGGGCAGGCGGGGGGAATCTTCTGAGGAAAGCTTTTACTTTCAAACACCCTTCAAAATTTGCCTTGTTTTAGCTAAATGTAATGTTCTTCATGAGCGTTAAAAGGAGAGAGAGAGAGAGAGAGAGAGAGAGAGAGAGAGAGAGAGAGACAGACACTCCTGGGAAAGATATTCGTCCATTTAAGGAATGAGAAATCACTGCATTCAATAACAGGTCTAAATACAGTCATGGAAAGGTCCCTTCTCTCGCCCCATAAGCATGAAAATGTCACCGTGTACCAGACACAGTGGGGGAAAGATCCAGGAATCACTCATTTCTTTTAAAGAGGGCAAATAATTCTGCTAAGTGAGGACACTGCTAAATTTACGTGTGCCGTACACTAAACTTTTGAAGTGCTCCTGGGCCACAAAGGAAGTAGCTTCACCATACCAAAGAATATCACAAATTGTCCCTGATGTGCCTTGCCTCTGGAGAGATGCAGTGCTGTGTGTCTTGTGCACTCGTGGTAATTAAAATTCCACACCAGGGATTTTGGAAGGGACCACAAATGAGTGGCAGAGGCAGGCTTTGCAATGCGGTCAGTCCCGGGCATCTCCAGGTAGGGCTAGGAATGTCCCTTGTTTGAAAACCCTGAAGGACTGCTGCCAACCAGTGTAGACAATTCTGAGCTAGACAGACCAATGCTTTGAATGGGTATAAGGCTTTTTCCTGTGTTCCTGTGATTTAAGGAACAGCTCGGTGATAGAGAGCACATATATATGCCATGCAGAAGGTCCCAGGTTCAATCCCTGGAATCTCCAGTTGGACCCTTATATGCCTGAGACCCTCAGAGAGTGACTGCCAGTCAGAACAGACGATCCTGGGCTGGACAGACAAATACTCTGATCTGCTATGACAGTTTCCTATAATTCCTAATTTTGTAGCTGTATGCATTATTCAAATCCAATTAATTTGCAATACTGTTCTCTATGGCTTTTTTTTTTTAAGTTTCCCCCTACAATTTATTGTTAGGTTCATTAGTTGCGAAAACGAACAATACCTAGCACAGGAACCTTAGTCCTCCACCCAATGAGAATCTTATTTGTCACCCCCTCCGGCCTGTGAGATTTCAGCAGGCGTCTGTGCCAATATTTTCAAGGTCATTTTCACTGATGTAAGCGCTAGAAACTTGTTGCTTTGTTAGCAGTCGTAACCACTGGCAGACCTATCCTCCATGGGCTTGCCTAATTCAGTATGGAGCTATCTAAGCTTGTGACCTTAGCCTCACACCTTGTGGAAACGAGTTCCGTAGGCTAATTGTGTGGACATAAATAAATGTTCCCGTAACAAAACAGGAGCACCAATTCTTCTTTAGAAGAGTACAAAAACTGCCTGGAACCTCCTCACACTAATCAAAATGAGGTTAAATCACTTGAACAGTTAAAAACGAAAGTCAACTGTTTGGACCATGGAACACAGTTGCAAAAAGCGCATTTTCAGAGGCGATAATAAGGAGGTAGCTCCATGTCCCTTGTCTGAGCTGCTCCCTAAGTGAAGAGTGTGGAGCTAATTGTGGTTTGGACATGAAATATGTTTACTTTTAAAGATATTTAACAGGAACGAACTACACTCCTTCTCCGACTTTTCTTTTTTCCTAAAGAGGATTCGGTTCTGGAATCCATCCTACCTCTGTTCCCAGCTGAAAACAGGCAGGCGATTTCAAAAAAGGAAGAAAAATAAACTACAGCCATAGCAGCAAAGCGCCCGGTGTTAAATAGTGGTAACTCATATTTATTACAATTATATACAATCATATTTTATAGTTGGATTCTATACATGATCACACGGACAAGCACATTTTTTTCGGTTTCGCCTCTTGGTGAGGATGAGGAGGCAGTGAGAGACCCGAGAGATGTTAGTTAACAGGAATCGAGGCTCTTTTAAATATCTATCTATATATTTTTCCTCTCTTTCTTTGAATGAAAAAGTGAACAGAGACCGGACATCGCTGGACCATTTACTCCACCCAATAAGGCAGGGATGTGGGTCGAGGACCTTCATAGCCCTCCATGATGTTTTTGGGCTTCAGTTCCCATCAGCCCCTGTAGCAGCAGCCAGTGGTCAGGGGAGGATGATGGGAATTGTAGTCCAGTGCAGTTGTACTCTTTCCCATCCCTGCAGTAAGGCAAAAGTGAGGCGGGCAAGAGGGATGGGGGGTGGATGCGGGAAGGGTGACACAGGTGCAAGGAACAGGCCTCCACACAAAGATTGTGAACTCTGCCTGGCAGATCTGAGGGGCAAAGTGCCTCCTTGTTTCCTTTGTTCAGGCCCAATGACTTGGAATAGGCATGGAGAACCTCTGGACCTCCAGGTGTTGCTCAGCTCTTATGCTGGCTGGGGCTGACAGGGGCCTCGCATTCAACAACACCTGGAAGGCCACAGCTGCCCCATCCACTGTTTAAACCGGTCTTCATAAAAGTCAGAGCAGCTACTCATGCAGAGACATGACAGGGAGCTTCCTTTCTGGACAGAGCTTCCAGCTACCAGGAATGGGAAACCTTTGGCCCTCCAGATGTTGCTAAAAGCCAACTCCCATTGTCCCAGACCATTGCCCATGCTTGCTGGGGTTAATGGGAGTCGTAGTTCAGGAATGTCAGGAGAGCTCCCTGAAATTGACTTAGAAGAACTGAGCAGTCAATGGTCACACCAAGGACTTAAATTGGAACTGGGAAGGAGACAGAAGGGGAACTGGGCCCAATACCTTTTCCTTCTTCAGGGAAAATCATGAGCTTGCTTTAGGTATTTAACAGCAAAGAGAAATGAGGACTCATGAAGAAAGGGAGAAAAAGAGGAGTAAAGGATGAGAAAGAGAGGAAGGGGGAGCAGCAGTGCTAACCCTCAGGCACAGGGCAATTTTTGGATGGGGCAGGAGATGTTAAGAAACTGGGCCAACAACCCAAGCCTTCACAGAATTGCTCCCTCTAATGTAGCAAATCACTCTGCCAGCAAATATGCCACACTATTGTTCCCAAGACACTGTCTCCCATTCTAGTCCTACTCAGTGGAGACCCATGGGAATTAATAGGCATAATTAACTTAGGCCCATTAATTTCTGTGGGTCTACTCTTAGTAGAACTTAGCTCACAACCCTAGGAAAAAGAGGGAGTTAGGGGGTCTTCAGAAGACAACCGCTTTGTTCAGAAATGAAATGGAAGCAAGAGAATCTGGGAACCCCACAAAAAACATTTGCGTTTCATAAAAGGTGGGGATGTCTTTTCAATCTGAAACTGAACTAGGGGGTGGGGAGGAAATAAGTCACCAGAGGGAGAGAGACAGATGTCACACCGGTGGCTCTGGGGAGTCGCTCAGAAGGCAGTAGCCCCCACTCTTTGTTTGCAAAGGGGATGTTAGTTGAGTTAGATGGTTGCCGGAGAGGAAGAGAGTTTAGGAACAGACAGGATGGAACCTGAGGCCCATCGTTTGATATTTGGATTTGTGTTATGTTGTCAGCAAGGAGGCCCATTTCTCTGGCTGCGGTGTGGGCCAAGTGGCAACCAAGCCCCTTTCGGAGGTGCAGTGTGAGGGAAGAGTGGCTTGTAGCGTGAAATAAAGGGGAGCCACTGGAAAGCGGAACTGGCGGGTGAGGGGCTGCTCAGACCTTGGCCCACAGGCCGCTTGGTTTGCAAGATGGTCACAACGCTACTTGTGTTGAATCACAGAGGCGAGACGGGGAGAAATCACTGGGCAGGGAGAGAGGCCCGAGGAACAGAGCACGGCCAAGAGGTACGGAGGGTGGGGGTGAGCAGGTGCCACCCCTCCCCAGCCGCACTAGTCAATTTCGTTCTCATTGCTGGCTCCCTCGGGCCTCCGTAGCTTTTCGACTTGCTCGTTGATTTGCCCATCACCTCCTCGCCGGTCCTCCGTCTGGACGTCCACACATTCTTCCTCGTCTACATGGCTGACATCGTCGTCTTCGTCCTCTTCCTCCTCCCCCTCCTCGTCGCCTTGGCCCTCCCGCTTCTCCTCCTCCCCTTGGACCTCCATCCGGACCTGCCCCTTGAGGTCAATCAGCGCCTCACCCCCTTCCTCAGGACCCAGCAGGTGGCAGCTGACCTTGGGCCCTTCGGGGCTGTGGTTCTCCTTCACGGGCGAAGAGGAGTTGGACTCGTTGCTGACAGGGGAGATGTCACTGCTGGTGTTGTGGTTGTTGGTTACAGGGTTGGAGGGCGAGGAGGGCTTCACCGGGATCTGCCAGGATGGGATTTTAGGCGCAGATGGAGAGGGAGGGAACTGCCTCCTGGGAGGAAGGGAAGAAACGAAACAAGAGCAGCTTAGATCCAGCTCCGTGACCTGCTAAATTGCTCCTTGCTCATAAAGGACCTAAGAAGAGCTCCTGTTGTCACCGCGGCCAACCAGATGCACCAATGGGAAACTCAAAAGCAGGAGCAGGTGACAAGAGCAGTGATTCTTACCTTTGTACAGTAGGCCACCTTCCAGTCATGCAAATGCCAGAGGTTCTGCAAACACACAAACCCCTCTCTCTATCCCCCATTCAGGCAAGCAAGAGGCATTATCAGAGTTCAATGATGTGTTCCAGCCAGGCATAAATACTCAAGAAGCGTGCACAGCAGGGCCAGTGAGGAAGCATGGCCTAGAGAGAGGGGGTGCCAGAGGCCTGGGTGCCAGATAGAGAGGCCTGGAGAGGTTGCATTTGTCCCATGGGTCTGAGATCACCCCCCACACCTGCATTCAGGAATCCCCAACAGGCTTCCATGGCCGGCTCTTAACCCAGAACACAGTGTTAGTCACTATTGTAGGCTAGGAACTGATTCTTAGACATGCCCTACGTAGTGTCAGGGACATGTAGGGATTTCCAGAGGGGGGATGAAAATGGGAGGACGTCTGACCCTCTTCGCAAAGCCTTTGCCCCTTAGCCATGGAAGAAACCCCATATCGGAAGCGCCCGCCACCTCCTCTGCATGCAAACGAGCAAACGCTCCGCATTATTCACCAGTATCGTAAATGCTATCAAGAAATTCAATTTGGAGGCTTTTCTCCTTGGCTGCGATGTCACGGCCTCTTGCTTTGCTGCAAAGGGGGGGGGGGGGCTTGAGCTGGCTGATTCTGTTTATTTATTTTAAGAAATATATTTTCCAAAAGCACTTATCTCCACAGCTGCATTAATACACACATATACACACACACCCCAAGGCGACAATGAATTTCCTCTTAATGATGAGATGTCCCTTTGCGGACACACAGACAAGAGCACGGGTGTCCTTGTTTGGCTCACCTAGCAATCGCTGGCAGTAACAGAGCACTGGAGTTCTGCATGAGAAATAGGTTTAGGACAGGGAGGAAATCCCAGGCCCGGAGGCAAAATGTGGCCCTCCAGTCCTCTCCGTTTGGCCCTTGGTACCCTCCCCAAGCCACACCCCTCTTCTTAGCCAAACCCCACACTGGCTGTGCTTTGTACGCTCCTTGAGTGTCTCTGCTTGGCTGGAAATGTGTCCTTGAATGGTGAAAATGCCTCTTGCTTGCCTGCTTGGAGGACACAGAGTGGTGTGTGAGTGTGTATGTACAAACCAACCTACTGCACGAAGGTACATCCATTGCTCTGCCCACTTTCACCTCTAGCCCCGCCCACCACTGGCATGTGGCCCCTGGAAAGCTGCTCAGAAGGGAATGTGGCCCTTGGGCTGAACAAGAATCTCCATCTCTGCTTTAGACATAGAGTGCATCACCCCACATATCCCAATTGTTGTTTTTTTAAGAACC
This sequence comes from Podarcis bocagei, assembly GCF_964188305.1. Classification (NCBI taxonomy): domain Eukaryota; kingdom Metazoa; phylum Chordata; class Lepidosauria; order Squamata; family Lacertidae; genus Podarcis; species Podarcis bocagei. Next base: position 78,231,668 of record NC_138132.1, on the reverse strand, counting down.
AGTGACAGCAGTGAGGGGGAGGGGGAGGAGGCAGACTCTGAAGATGCTAGATTCAATAGCCAGCTCCTGAAGTCCAGCTCCCTCCCTGAACAGAGAAGGGCCTGGGACCAGCTATGCCTGGTAGGGCAGCTTCAATTATTATTGGACTGGGAAGGTATGACTGCAAGAGTTCAGACACTGGCATCTGGATTACTGCAATTCACTCTGTGGGGCTGCCCTTGCCCTGGAAACCACAGCTAGTACAGAATGCTGCAGCATAGGAGCGAGAACCCTCCTCTGCTCCTACTATGTCCTGCTCAGAGTAGACCCACTAGGTGGCATTGAACTAGGTTTTATTCCGAGCAGACCCACTGAAATTAACAGGCCTAAGATAGTCACTCGTGTCCATTAATTTCAATGGGTATACTTTGAGCAGGACTAGCACTGGATGCAACCCCTGGATGCAACAGGCCTAAGAAAGTCACTTGTGTCCATTAATTTCAATGGGTATACTTTGAGCAGGTCTAGCACTGGATGCAACCCCTACAATTTGTTAATCTGTTGGCAAATCACTTAGAGACTGTTTTGGTATCAAGCAGCATATAAGCACAGGGAAAAAGAAAGACAGGTTTGCAGAGAGGCCCAGTGGGTCTGTGGGTTGCATTATTGAGAAATTGGCCCCTTAGAGCTTCCTCCAAGAGGGGAAGAGTGTTATTGTGTTTGAATCCTGCTTGCGTGTTTCCTACAGGCACTGGGATGGCCACTGAGAGAGAAGAGGATGCTGGACTCCGATGGGCCATTAGCCTGTTCCTGCAGCCAGTCTCTTCGTAAGTTATTGTGGTTCTGTATTATTGCATACCTGTTTAGAAGCAGCCCTTTTAACGAATAAATCTCCGACTTCAGCTCGTTGATATTCTGAGATTCCAGGATCCAGTTAGTGGACGTCGTGGCCTAGGATGCAAAGAGGAAGTCTTGGTCAAAGGCAGGTGAACGCAGACATGGACTCCCCTCAAGAGAAAGTATCCCAAGAACACAGGCTCTCAAAAGCATTTCCGAGGACGGCGTTGTTTGTCTTTCAAAGGAATCATAAAGTTGCAGGCAGATGTTTCCGCCACAACAGCTAGGCGTTAAGGGGCAGCACATGAGGATTGCCCTGCCTAGATTTTCTTTTAAAATAAACAATTTTTATTGAAGGCCAAAGAGGGAGTGAAATGAGACAGTGCAACTCCGGTGAGCATAATGGATGTAGGAATTTGTGCATGGAATTACCTTGAGCTCTCCAACCACAGGACTTTTGCACCAGGATCTGCCTGGTGGACTTTAAAAAAAAATAAAAAAATGGGAGGGGGTTTAAGGTATACCCTGCAAGCCTGCCTGCCCGCCCTTAACTAACCCCACAGTGTTCTGACTCATAGTTTTCTAACCATAGCAACACAGTAAAGGGCTTTTTGCAGGGTGGAGAGTTAGTATCCCTGACCGTGCAATAACTCTGGCATAACTGTAACCAGTTGTCACAAGTGGTTGCAGTGCAAGGCTCAGGGGTGAAGGAGGCAACAGGCTCCGCCCATAAGCCACCATTTTGCCACTGAGGAACCTGGGGACCTTTTGCATGCAAAGCAGATGCTCTACCACTGAGCTACAACCCTTCGCTTAAGACATGGCAACATACAATAAGCTGTTTTATACTGGATTGGATTGAGTCAGAAAACTGATCCACCTACAGTGGTGCCTACCAAGACGAAATTAATTCGTTCCGCAAGTTTTTTCGTCTAGCGAATTTTTCGTCTTGCGAAGCACGGTATCGGAAAAGTTTTGGAAAAGCTTCAAAAATCACCAAAAACCTCAAAAAAGGCTACCACACCGCGTTCTATGAGTTGCTCCTCGAAGTCAAGTCGCAACTGTATTAACGGTGTTAAGAAAAAGGAAACAAACTTGCAAAAAACGCAAGACGTTTTCGTCTTGCGAAGCAAGCCCATAGGGCTCAAAAACCACAAAACCCTTTCGTTTAGCGAGTTTTTCGTCTTGTGAGGCATTCGTCTTGCAGGGCACCACTGTATCTCAGTACTGCCTGCACTGACTGGAACCAGCTCTCCAGGGCCTCAAATCAGGGACATCCCATGGAGATTGGAGGGCAACACCCAGCCCTATCTGGAGAATGAACCTGGGGCCTTCTGCATGCAAGACAGGTGCTTGGCCTTCATCCTTGGGCTTCAAGCTGTTGTTTTGTTTTAAGTGGTGATCCAGAAACCCTGAAATCCATCCATGCCAGGTGTAATCCTTGGATGGGCTATCTAAGTCTCAGCTCACATCATCTTGCTTGGAAACGGCTCCCAGCTGCTGCTGCTGCTGCTTTGGCAGCAACCATTGCAGCCCCCCCCCCCCCGCCCTAGCCTGCCTTTCTGGCAGCGGCAGGCTCAGCTCCATAGTAGCTGACAACCCAGGCACAGATGTGTTCCCCAGGGAGGCTGCCACTCCCTGAGCCTCTGAGGCAGTGGGGAATCCACAAGCCACCGTTTTTGGCTCTCTCTCTCTCGAAGCCCTTTGAAAACTGCAGAAGCACATTAAAGGAGCAGAGAGTGGTTTCCACTTGCTGGCCTGTGCAAAAGGGATTCGGATTTCCAAAACACATATGGTGCCAGATGCTGCAGGATTTAAGAAATAAAAACCTGACATCTGGGGCTTTTTAAGCCAGCCTCTTTTAAACAGCCACAACAACAAAAAACAAAAACAAAAACCCCAGAAACAAAAGTGGTAGAAAATTCAAGCCTACACACACACAAATGAATGTAGCAGGCTTTTCTTTTTTCCTTTTAATTACTTAAAGCCCTTCTTTTTCATTTTTTACAGCATGTCAGCAGGAGTCTGAAAAGCCGACATAAAAACTTAAAGAGCACAGCTGAAAAAACTATGGTTGGGGTTTTTGTTGTTTTTAACTGCTAAAGTTTAGGGAAGACTTCCACAACCTGGCACCTTCTAGACGTTGGACTGCAACTCCCAAATGCAGCCAGCATGCCCAATGGTCAGGGAGGATGATGGGAACTATAGCCCAACAACATCCACCTAAACTTTGGAACTCCCTGCCTATTGATGTACACCGTACACTTTTCAGTGCCTGCTTGAAACATTCTGGACACACAGAATGCTGACATGTTCTTTTCATCCCTACTGCCAATTGTTTTTTAAATAATTTTTAAATAAGTGCTTTCAACTGTCTTTTGTTGACTAATATTTTTTTTTAAAAAAAGTAAAGCACTTTAAGGTTTTGTTGCAATCTAGTATATGAATGCTATGAAATGCCAAAAAATGCACACACACACACACACATTACTTTGTATAAACAGCAGCAAGTGTCACTATTTTCAGAGGAGGGCTTTAGAAAGAAGAAAGAAGAAAGAGGGAGGAGGAGGAGGAATCTTGAAAGACTCCCCATCCCAACAAGCTCATTTTCTCTCCTTAAAGTGTAACATATGCTCTTGATCTTAACACTTCTCAGACTCAGAAGAGAGAGTCTCCCAATTTCCTGGCTGGCTCCAGGCCACCAGCAAGACCTTCTGTCTCCCCAAAGGAAAAATGAGTGAATGGGGGCTTGGGAGGCTGGATTCCCTTTCTCCTGGTACCAAATTATTTAGGACAGCATTTGTGCCCTCCCGATGTTTCTGCCAACTCACTGCAGCCTGTGTGGCCAAAGGCCAGGGATGAGGGGAATTGTAGTCCAGCAAGATCTGGTGGATCAGAGATTCTACATGCCTGGACTAAAGGCTCCTGGGAGCTGGGAAGCAGAAAGGAGGCTGCCCGCTGCGTCTCTGCATGAATGCCTGCTCTGGCTTTTAGTAAGCCTGATTTAAAACACGGATGCGCTACATTGATCATGCTCCCCAGCAACTGCTGGTGGGCTTAACTCCCCTTCACATACCTGTCAAATCCTTCTTTTTTAAAAAAAAGCCACTGCAGCATATTTCATGAATTGCTTTTGCAAGCTGTTTGAGGACCCGTTTTTGCAGTTATCGAAAGGGTACAGGGTGATGAGAGATACCTTGGAGGAAGCCAGTTCTTGAGTGAGCTCCTGGATTTTCTGCTGCTGTTGGATTAGAAGTTCCTGGACAGAAGCTAAAGTTGTCTGAAGTTGAGTCACTGTTTTAAAAGAGGAAGGAAACAGAGGGGGAAATGAGATCGCAACAAAAGAAAAGTGTTCTGATGTCCAACTACAAGATGCCTCCATTCTTTCTACGTCTAATTTATCAGTGGTTTTTGCTTGCCCGAACCGCTTATAATTTATCAACGCCATGGGTAATCTACCTGCACTGTTATCTAACCTCCCCTATTTCTACTTTATCTTCCCTTTGTATAGGTGTCTATAAGCCCACAGTATATCTATCCAAAACCTCTCCCTTCTAATTATATCAGTTTATGATTTGCACTGGCTCCCTGAACTCGCGCAGCCTCGGTGTCATTTATCTACCTCTGAACTGCGCGGGGGGAAGCTCTCCTTCGCGCTTGAGGTCTGTATATGGTTTGGAAGAGGACAACACTTCAGGAATAAGCGGCAGCAGCAAAGAAGGAACAGATGCCCAAATCACATCCGCAAAATACACTGAATGGGACTGAACAAGGAACCTCCTGCATGCAAGACAGGTGTTCTACCACTGAGCTACAGCCCTTCCTCTATTGGGAGATTGGGAAAACAACATAGAATCATAGAACTGTAGGGTTAGAAGGGGTCCCGTGGGTCATCTAGTCCAACCCCCTGTAATTCAGGAATCTCAACATGCGTTCTTCAATTCAATTTGAAACCCTGCTTAGCTTTGCAAAAATGTGCTAGCGGTTTTATTGCTGGGCAATTCAAAAGTAGCAGTTATCCTCCCCCCGCTTTAGAAGATGCTCCTGTGCTCTGCATCTATGCACTTACAACAGCACATGAATCAAATAATTATGCACGGAATGGAGAAAGCAGAGAAAAGTTTTTTTCTCATAGCACTAGGGCACATGGACATCCAATGAATATGATGGTTGGAAGAGTCAGGACAAACCAAAACAAAGGACTCCACACAGTGTAGCGATCCTGAGCAGCCAACAGCTTGGATGTCTTTAAAAGGGGATTGGACAAATTCGTGGAGGCTACTAGCTGTAATGGCCATGCTCTGCCTCCAGCGTCTGAATTCTGCTGAATACCAGTTGCTGGAAGCCGCAGGAGCGGAGAGTGCTCTTGTGCTTGGGTCCTGCTTAGCCGGCTTCCTATTGAGGCACCTGGGTGGCCACTGTGAGAACAGGATGCTGCACAAGATCCTGGTCATTGGCCTGATCCAGCAGGGTTGTTCTTATGTTCTAGGCAAAGGGCCAGTTAAAAGTCATTTACGTGAATATAGCGGATGGGGAAAAGATTCCTTCTCTGGATACATTCTCCCCCCCACCCCCCCGTCTCCAGGAAAGAAAACTCAGTTGTGGCAGGGAGGGGGACTGATTAACACTGCTCAGAGGTTCCCCCCAACCCCCCTTTTTTCAAATTATAAACCAGTAAACAGGTTCATAAAAAAAGAGGGGGAGAGAGAGGAGAGAGATTTCACTAGTGTGACAGGTAACAGCTAATCTAGGTCATCCGTCGGGGCAGTGTGTAATGAAGAATAGCCCTATGGAGTCAATAACAGAGAAGGTTGCCAGGGTCGGGGGACGAGGCGTAATTACAGACTCTCTTGACCCTGCCTTGAGTACTCAGAAGGAAAAAATGTGGAGGGGAAGGGGTGGCAACAGAGCAGGTGCCCCCACCCGTCCCCCAAAAGAAAAAGGAGGGGGCAGGAGGGAAAAAACCCAAAGAAAACCCTCAGAGAAGCAGAAATTAAAAATGAACTTTACAGCCCCTTCGAAAGGCTGTCATTTTATTCCCCTTATTAATATTCTGAGGTTGGGAGCCTTTCCGTAAAAACATAATTAATTGAGGCCGCGCCGACAGTAAACAAGCAATTTCAAATTAAACCGAAATGACGGCGGCTTCATTTGCAAATGTGAACAGATTTCTCAGAGCAGATAAATGAAGTCACCACATAAAGTGGAGATGGAGGAGAAGGTTGGGGAAAGGAGGGAAGACTGGGGGTGGGGGGCGAGAAGAAAGGAGACGTGGGGGGGAGAGAGACGTGGGGAGCAGGGGCTTTGAGGGGCAGGGACTGATGGAATCATTAATCTTCACCTGTCTGCGTCACGCTGCCACTCATCTCAGAGATGCTCGACTCGATCCTCTGCAGTTGCTTCCTGTCTTCCTTGCCGCCCATGATCAACGGGAGCAGGTATTTCTGCACCAAAACAGCAGAGAGCCAAGTGTATTGACAGGAGGAAAGGAAACGGGGGTACATTTGCGCTTGGCTCAAGCACCCTGAAATCTGAACCACACATTCCTTGCCAAACATCAATCAGTGCCTGGTGGGGTGCTACACATAGCCCAGCGTCCAATCAGGTTCAATTAAGATATCACACTAAACTGGGTTTTGCACTTCCAACCGTAGAGGCAAACTATGGACTGCTTCAGACCTAATTCAAGCACCCTGAGAACCATGTATTCCTTGCAAGACTTCAATCAGCACCAGATAGGGCTAGATGCTACATATATAGAACTGCCTAGCATCCAATGGGACTTGATTCAGATATCACAGCAAACTACGATCTGCATTTTCAAACTTACAAGCAAACCATGAGTTGGTTGAGACCTAATGTTAGCCCAGCCTTCACCAATCTCATACCTTCCGGATGTTCTGGGTCTCATATCCCATATTAGGCTGGCTGGGGATGTTGTCTCAAAATATACATGGATGTATCAAATACTAGTTCAACTCAGGGCAAGCCAAGTGAAATTACTCACTTTGGTCTATTTATTTCAATGAGTCTACTTTGACTTAGTTGGATAAAACACCAGATTGAGATGGCAGAGTTAAACTGTAGCTTGGTGTAATGAGAGTGAGTCTACCTCCCCTCCCAAGCTTAGGTACTCTTCCCTCCTCTGCAAGGGGGAGTTTGGTTTAGCATGACATCCAAATGCAGACCCTGGCTCACAGCTGGTTGACTGTACTCCCTTTTTTTTTGAGGCACAGCTATAACCAAAGTTTGCCAAGTCAGACCTTGAGCTAAACCATCGTTAGCACAAGCTATGGTTTACAAACCCACTTCAAACCATGGTTTGCAATTCTGATTTGCTGGCACATCACAAACCATAGCATTATTAAAGTTCAAGCTAGGCATATACACTTGCAGTGTGAAGCAGGGTAAATGGTGGGTATGAGCTGGGTAAACCTCCAAGGGCCGGAAAGGGAAGCTGGAGGGCCGCATTCAGCCTTTTCCCTATGTGAGGCAGGACTCACAAATAGGAATTCCCTCTCAGTCTGCCTCCAGTCCTCTGGAGCAGGCCATGAGGACGGGACTGGTGAGAAAGGCATTTTAGGCCCTGAGACCTTGTGGGTATAGTTTGAAATAATAATAATAATAATAATCTCTGTCCCAAAGGGAATTTCAGATTTGCTGTACTCCAGAACAGAAATATTAATCTTCCACCTCTGGGGGGAAATATTAGATAGAGAAAGACAAAGCCTAGCATCTGCCTCTAATCTTTGCTTTAAAGAGGAAAAATAAATAAATAGTGTCTATCTGGAGAGAGAGAAATGTTTAAATGTACTTTTTAAAGAAGAGTTTACTATGCTTAAAAAAATAAAATAAAATAAAACCCCACAAGATTGAAGTGCCTGGGGGTGGGGGAATATGTTCTCCACTTGATCTACAATGTTAATGATACAGATGTCTGGCGTCAGCCTCGTTTACGTATTTGCATATCTGTTAGCACTTCACAAATGAAAGTGAGGGGACACCCTTGTAATGCCCGGGTTAGCTCTGGCACAACGGGTGTCACTGCTAAAATCTGTGAGCCATTACCTCTACCCCACTTGCCACTCCTGCCTCTTTACATGAGGCTAAAGTCCTATTTTACCTGTTTGTATATTTAACAAGTAGGACTTGCAAGGAAAGACTATTGCAATGTGTTCTCACCTCCTAAAAGGAAGGATCCTGCTCTAGGATCCAGCCAGGCATGCTTTTCTCCAGTGGACCATTCTGCACACAAACCCCAATCGGCCCTAATCTTCCACTTTTCCTTTTTCAAACAACTCACAACGTTCTGTGAGCTAATACTGCATTTTCTGGTGGTCATATATAAAGCGACCGTGTGGATGCTTTTGGTAAAATCCTGGTGGAAAAACATGCAGCGACCACACAGTGTGATCTCTTGAAATGGCTTTTCATGCACAGTACAAGCTGAAATAATTACCGTATTTTTTGCTCCATAACACTCACTTTTTTCCTCCTAGAAAGTAAGGGGAAATGTCTGTGCGTGTTATGGAGCGAATGCCTACGGATGGCGGGGGGATCTGCTGCAGTCGTGAGCAGAGGATCCATGGTTCCCCTTCCTTCCCTCCTCCGTGGCTCGTTTTGCTCGCTTTGAAACAGCAAAGCAGGAGAAGAGCCACTGAGTGGGGAGAAGAGAGGGACAGAGAGCCTGGTTACAAAGCACGGATCCACATGGATCCTCAGGATTTTTGCACTGGGTCACCCCAAATTCACCATCAGATCACATAGCATGTCCATGGCTACAGCTTGCACCCAAAAAATCACACACCCACTGTTGCCTGGGGCCGCAGTGGTGCAAACTGGTTACAAAGCATGGATCCACATGGATCCTCAGGATTTTTGCATTGGGCTACCCCAAACTCACTGTCAGATCACATGTCTGTGGCCACAGCATGAACCACAAAAATCATACATCCACTGTTTCATTTAGAAACAGTGTTATAGAGCGAAAAATATGGTAATTGGGCAGAACAGACCATTAATCAAGCAGACATGGTGTTGACTGGCAGTGGCTCCCCGGGGTTTCAGACAAGGGATATTCTCAGGCCTACCTGGAGATAAGGGCGGATCTGACAATTTTGGTTTTCTTGGTTTCTCACCCCCCCCCCCAAAAAAAAATCTTAAATTCAGCACTCTACATTTCTGTAGCAGTTCCTTTTTATATCCTCATGTGAATCTGTCAGCATTCTGGTGCAAACTTCTCCTAATAAGCACATTTTTGTACGCAGCTCTGACTCACATACACATTTTTGCAAGTGGTTTCCACAAACACAATGCATTTTTCTATTTTATTTTGATGAATATATTCACTTTTATGTACACTCTCCCCTAAGATGTGCATTTAAAAAAAGTAACTGGACGATGACATTACAAAATTCATAGAAGTGTGAACTCTGAAGGAGAGCTGTGTTTTGGTCCTCACATTGTTTTGGGAAAAGAAAATTAGGTAGGTTCACTTTTATATCAAACTGAATCAGATTTCTCCCTCTTCTTCTACCTGGGGATACTGGAGATTGAACCTAGGACCTTCTGTATGCAAATGGGAAGCTCTGCCACTGAGTCTTTCCCTTAAGACAGTGGTTCTCAAGGAGTGTGGTGTGTCCCACTGGTGTGGCCGGAGAGGGTGGGAAAGTGTGGCTGATTCAAGGAAAATCTAAGACCCATTTCAACATTTCCATGTAGTATAGTATCAAAATAAATTTTCTTCGGTATACATGCAGAAACAGTATCGACTCCTCTTCCAAAGCATTGGCTATTCATCTACAGTTCCCTGTGACATATTGTTGTGAACAGGGATTTTCAACTCAGACAGATATGAAAGATCAGAAAAGAGAAGTGCTTATTTGTGTTGGTGCAGAGATGAGAGTTTGTCTGTCTCATATTAGACATAATACAAATGAGATTACCCGGCAAAAGCAAACACACACCTTTCTTTGAGTTTCTATACATACTTAAGGTACATATACGTAAGAGACTTGTTTATAATTATATCTGGGGGATGATTCATGTTCGTATGCAGCTGCATTATTCTCGATGTCCCATTGTCATATTATACCTGAAGGAGCGTCTCCACCTCCATCGTTCTGCCCTGACACTGAGGTCCAGTTCCAAGGGCCTTCTGCTGGTTCCCACACTGCGGGAAATGAAGTTACAGGGAACCAGGCAGAGGGCCTTCTCAGTAGTGGCGCCCACCCCGTCAGATGTCAAGGAAATAAACAACTATCTAGACTTTTAGAAGACATCTGAAGGCAGCCCTGTTTAGGGAAGATTTTAATGTTTGATGTTTTATCCCATTTTTAACATTCTGTTGGAAGCCGTGAAGAGTGGCTGGGGAAACCCAGTCAGATGGGCGGGGTATAAATAAATAAATTATTATTATTATTATTATTATTATTATTATTATTATTATTATTATTATTATTATTATTTATAAAGTAGTTGTGTTCTAGGTTATAAATCAAGCACTGATAGTTGTTCCTTTTTGTTTTCCAGTGTATTTCTTATCCATAAAAAAAAAATCAGAGTGGCGCGAGCAAATTTGTAATCTGAAACTGCGGCCCAGAGAAAAATGTTTGAGAACCACTGCCTAAAGACATAGGAAGCTGCCTTACACGGAGTCAGATCACTGGTGCACCTTGCTCTGCATTGTCCACACTGACCAGGATTTTAGGCGGGGGGGGGGGGTTCTCCCAGTCCTACCTGCCAACGCCATTGGGAGCTGAAACCTGGAGAGCTACAGAGGTTGCATCCCATGGCCTTGACAAAAGTCGGAAGGTAATCCCTTACCTTGTAGAGCTGGTGGAAGCCGAAAGCGATGCCTGCCATGATAATCGCTAGAGCGCCGTAATCCCGCCATCTGGAACCAGGGGGACCTGGAGGGCAGAAGCGAAAAAGGTAAGAGTGAATAGGAACAGGCAGGGTTTTGTGGTATTCCCTGCTGCACTCCTTATCCAGGCACAGGACAGAGATGGGGAACTTAGGACCCTCCAGACACGGTCAAACTCTGCTTCCCATCAGCCTCCAGCCAGCATGACCAACGGTCAGAACAGATAGGAGTTGAAGTCCAACAAGATCTGGAAGGCCACAGGTTCCCCATCCCTGAGGAAGAGCCTCCAGTAAATATGGAGTAATTCCCCAGAGAAGCAATTGTAAAATTGTCTAACCCGGGATATACAGTAAAGCTTCAGGTTGAGAGTATGTATTACAAGGTTACGTTTCAACATCCGGCCAATGATACATACCAAATATATAACCATATCCACACCACACATTTAAAGCGCCATCATACCTCTTTAAACAGTCAGGGCTCCCCCCAAAGGATTCTGGGAGCTGTGGTTTGTTAAGGATGCTGAGAGTTGTTAGGATGCCCCTATTCCCCTCAAAGAGTTACAGTTCCCAGAGTTCACTTGGCTCAGAAAACGTAACTGCCAGTCCTGGCTCTGGATTTTTCAATCTCAACTCCAAAAGCATCTACACAATAGATGCACTCAATAGGTTGTCTCCAACTCAGAGCAGACTCGCTAACGTTCAAGATCATTAGCCACTTAGGTCCATTCATTTCAATGGGTTTACTCTGTACAGTGGTACCTTGGGTTACAGACGTTTCAGGTTACAGACTCCGCTAACCCAGAAATAGTACCTCGGGTTAAGAACTTTGCTTCAGGGTGAAAACAGAAATCACGCAGTGGCGGTGTGGTGGCAACGGGAGGCCCCATTAGCTAAAGTGGTACCTCAGGTTAAGAACAGTTTCATGTTAAGAACGGACGTCCAGAACGAATTAAGTTCTTAACCCAAGGTACCACTGTATAGGAGAAGCAACTCACAATCTTGCAAATAAAATCCCCACTATCACGGAGTTACTGTCTTCTTATGAACCATGTCGGAATAGTTGTCCCGATCTTTGCCCAGGCCCCAATGTCCCATTCCTTCTTTGACCTCCAGTAAGACTCCGAAGACACCTGTAGGTCTCCCTAAGTCCCCCCCCCATAGCAACTCCATCATCTGCGGCCTTTGACCTCTGTCATCTCTCCCTCTGTCCCTGTAATGTTCGTGCTAAGAACATTTTATTGCCCCCTGGTTTTCATTATTAATGAAAAGGGACCGAGATGATCTTTCGGAAAGTTCAGAGAGTCTATAAAGACGAGGAGCTGAAATGCCATTTTACTCGTTTTAGGGGTGTGTGGAACAATTCTGTCTTGTGGCGAAAAATAAAAGGCACTGAGGAAAAGGGGAAAAGAACTAATTGAAAAGAGGGGAAGGGGAAAGGGAAGGAGAAGAAGAAGGAGAGGAGGAAGAAAACACCCCACATTCTGCACCAGCTCCCCTGATGTGACAGTGAAAGGGGACTCTGTGAGCCAGGACCCAACCCTGTGGACTAGTAACTTTGGCAGACTTATTGCACAGTTCCTTCAGCTTTGAGGAGGAGGAGGATCTGTGTGGCAAAACCTACCACTTTCTGTAATAAGAGTAAGACAACTATGAGAGCAGGATGCTGGACTAAATGAGCCTTTGGCCTGATCCAGCGGAGCTCTTCTTAATGCATTGGTAAGAAACCCCTCAAGGCCTGCAAAATATTTAATGGGGAGGACAGCAATCTCCCTACCTATATAATAATCTGTCACATAGCAAATACTAAGCTAGTGTCACATAAATAACTACCCAAGCAGGGCCCTACAGAACAGTCACAGAATTGTAGAGTTGGAAGGGACACTGAGGATCATCTAGTCCAACCCCCTGAAATGCAGGAATATGCAGCTGTCCCATACGGGGATCAAGCCTGTGACCTTGATGTTATTAGCACCACACTCTAACCAAGTGAGCTATTCAGCTGCAGCATCCAGCTAAAGCCCTGTACCCCAGAATTTTATTATTATTATTATTATTATTATTATTATTATTATTATTATTACTACTACTACTACTACTACTACTACTACTACTACTACTACCCCGCCCATCTGAGCGTCTTCCAGAATATATAAAAACACACCTGGAAAGTCAGCCAAGGAGTACATAAGGGCAACTGGTTGGCCTCCAGCAATTGGCATCCTGAGGTAGACTGCCTTTGAACGCTGAGGTTCTGTGGAGCTATCGCGGTAAGAGCCATCCACAGACCTCTTCTCTCATGCCCAATCCCCCTTTAAAAACAATCTCTGCCACTGGCCACTGCCCCATCCTCAAGCAACCTTCCAAAAAGTTTTGTCAGCCAACAAATGCCCAGGTTGGTCGTCTGTGGCCTGGAAGCAGAGAAAGCAGACTTCTGTGACACTTCTTTGAGCGATTGCCTGGAGGCAGCCCTTAACTTGCCAAAGGAGGCCTACTTGAGTGGCTGCCTTAACATCCAAGGGTAAGGAGAGCAGGAACCAACAGCCCTTGTACGAAAGACAGTGGAGTTCTTAAAGAAAAAAAAACAGGTGCAAAACCAGCACACGAACATCCACCGACAAGGGCCGTAAATATTATGGGATGCTGACAACGCCCGCGCAATGCAAACACTGCTTGCACACCTTAGCTCAGGAACTCCCCAGAATTTGTATGTAATGAAGGAGATTAGGGGAGGTGGGGGAAAGTATATATAAACCCTATCAATCATTTAAACACTTAAGAGTCAGATTTCTCCTCACTTCTGGATTAGAGTATTTCATAAATGCCAACGGCAGACAGCACCAGTGTTCCCACTCTGCCTCCTTTATTTCCCTTCCAAGTTGGGGGGTTCATTTTGGGAGCGCGTTCAAACTAGTCAGATTGAGTGATGCTTCCAGCAACTAATCGCATGTCAAATAAAAGATATTTTATGTAATAAATTACAGCTACAAGTAATTCAGATGTCATTTATCAGTTTTATTATCAGTCAACCCAAGTCTTGTTTCTCTATATTAATCAAAATCAAGGAGTTGGTGGCTTGTGGGGTGTATGTGTGTGTATGTGTGTCTCTATGTGTTGGGTTTTTTTTTTAATAAAATAAGCAGTTTTTGACACTTCTTGGCAAAAGTACAGATGGGAAAAGATGCACACACACACACACACACTTGCACATGCTAGTGAACTCAAGCAGCAAGGAAGAAGAGAACTGACTGGTTCTCTTCTGTGGCTAAAGGCTTAGCATCAGCATTAAGGAATTGGGACTTTAAAATAAGGAAAACTGAGAAAAGTGACAGTATGGCTAGTAGTCATCAATAGCCCTTCTCTCCATGAATTTGTGTGACCCTTTACAAAGACACCAAGGCTGCTTGCCATCACTGCCTCCTGTGGCAGTGAGTTCCAAAGTTTAACTAGGCGTTGAGTGAAGAAGGATTTCCTTTTACCTGTACCAAATCTTCCAACGTTCAGCTGCATTGGGTGGCTGCGAGTTCTAGTGTTATGAGGGAGGGAGAAAAAACTTTTCTATCCCACGCATCAATTGATAAACTTCTATTATGTCACCTATCACTCATCTTTTCTCTAAACTAAAAAGCCCCAAACGCTGCAAGCTTTCTTCTTGCTCTGCCTGTGGGCTTCCTGGAGCTATGAAAAAACAGGGCGATGGACTAGATGGGCCTTTGGCCTGATCCAGTAGGGCTCTTCTGGTGTCCTCATGCACTTTCCGTACTTCAGGATAACCTCTGGAGCCAGTCGGAGAGCAAGATGAGAATTACATCTCGAGCCGAAGGGCCGCGGCTTAATTGCACGTTTGAGTTGTTGCATGGAGATTAATTAATTTCCTTGTCATTTTCACGAGTGAGGATGGGAGCCAAAACCACAGCGAGCGGACAAGTTGCCGTTCACTCTGCAATATCTTTATTGGGACTAATAGGTGCTAGTAGATTGCTGGTGTTAAATCTTTATTAGAGGCTGGGATCGTACTAGCCTGGCGTCAGGAATCAGCAGCAACCTCAAGCGCGGAAATGAAAGGAAGTGGCAGATGAAATTAAAGGGTGTGGAAACGGGCAAGATGGCAATGAAGAAATGGATCCAAACAAGTGGTGGTGGACTGTGTCCCCCGTCCCCCCGCACAGCCTGAGGGCCACATTCTCTTCTGGGCAACCTTCCTAGGGCCACATGCCACTGGTAAGCAGGAGCAGAGGTGAACATGGCTGGGACTGTGCATGTAAATTTCACCTCTGTACAGTAGACTAGTTTCTACACATACTCACAGATTCCCTCTACCCTCAATCCTCCATCCAGGCAATCAAAAAAAAGAGGCAGGGAGGGGGTGTGGCCTAGGGAGGGGGGGTATCCCGGAGAAGGGATTTACTCAGAGTAGGCCCACTGACATTAATGGACATGACTGACTTGTTAAATTTTAGCCTAATGGTTGTACACAACCCAAAATTGCAAAGGTATTATTTAAAATACATATTTTATATACATATTATGTATAATACGTATCGATTTGGGATGGGAAGCTGCTCTTTTAGGAATGATATTTTTTAAAAAACCCCAAAGCCTATCGCTCCCACTCTTATATTGCCTCCTTGTATTCAACCCTTAATGCATTGCCATTCTACAGTCAAATGTTTCCACCATTGTGGGGGCTAGCGCCCGAGAAAAACAAAACGGAGATAAAAACCAGAAACACTTAAGAAAAACGCTGCCTGTTTCCCAGCCCTGAGAAAGAAGACAAGACCGAGATGTGGAAATAAAACAGTCTGGTGGCTGCCATAGGGCTACTTACTGTGTGGGGCAAGATGAGGGGGCTGAGTCGGCACCAACTGCGTGGAAAGGCTATGGGGCTGAGGCTCCTCTTTGGCAGTACCCGACTGCTGGAAGGCCAGGTCAATTTCTTCATCCGTCAGCCCTTGAAAGAAGAGGAGAGTCGTTTAATTTGGGTGATCTGCCCCAGCAACCTCAGTCTGCCTTGAGCCAGCCCCCATCTGCCTGCCTTTTAAACCTACAACCAGCCCATAAGGTGGTCCTACCTACCAGCTTCCTCCTCCTCAGCCTCAGCCCTCAGCAGGGAGGAGGAGGAGGAGGAGGAGGAGGAGGATGGAGACAAAACTAGAAGGAGGTGTGGTCTGTACCACACCCTTTTTAAAAGCCATGAGGGTGCTTGTACTTCAAGTCAGAAATGCGTACCAGGGAAAACGCCAGTGAGGCCAGCAATGAATGGCTGCCGTTTGCAATCCCCTCTGGAAAAGAAGTTCCCTTCCATCCAAGTGAAGTACCGCTCTCCTTCTTCCATCTCCGTCACACCTCCTTGTTCCGCTTTTCAATCGTCACAATACATTTCTCGACTACTGACTCTCCCCACACTCTCAGAGGCAATACCAGTTGCTGGGAATTGTAAATGGAGAGAGTGCTGTCTGGGTGGGCCAGTGTAAGAACAGGATGGTGGTTCCTTGGACTATTTTGGCAGCCAGGCTCTCCTCACGCAGGATCAGACCATGTGGCAAAGACCACGTTGGGTTAAGTCCTCGAATGAGCAACGGTTGAATTAGGATCTCTTCCAAAAGCGACAGATATTGAACTAGGACAGGAACCAAACAGATATGGACTGGTCCCAGTAAATAAAGACAGGTGTAAGTGGGGGTTGCAGGCCTGTAAGAGCATAGGAAAAGCCCTGCTGGATCAGGCCCAAAGCCCACCCTGTTCTTACAGTGGTCAAGATGATGCTTTTGGGAAGGCCCAAGCACAACAGCCATTTCCCCCACTTGTGATACTAGCCTTGGTGGCTTGTGGCCATTGATAGAAGCGAATTCCATGATTTAACTATGCACTGAGTGAACATCGGAAGAGCACTGTACAGGGGTCAGCAAACATTTTCAGCAGGGGGGCGGTCCACTGTCCCTCAGACCTTGTGGGGGGCCGGACTATATTTTGGAGGGGGCGGAATGAAAGAATTCCTATACCTCACAAATAACCCAGAGGTGCATTTTAAATAAAAGGAGACATTCCACTCATGTAAAAACACCAGGCAGGCCCCACAAATAACCCAAAGATGCATTTTAAATTAAAGGACACATTCTACACATGTAAAAGCACACTGATTCCCGGACCGTCCGCAGGCCAGATTTAGAAGGCGATTGGGCCGGATCCGGCCCCCGAGCCTTAGTTTGCCTACCCATGAGCTAGAGAAAGCCCTCCTAGTCCAGGATCCTGTTCTTGCAGTGACAAACCAGGTGCCTCTTCTGGGAAGCCTGCAAACAGGACCTGAGCACAGTGGCGATCTCCACACTTGTGTTTCTTAGCAACGGATATTCAAGGACAGCATGCCTCTGTCAGCGGGGGTACAATGTGACCCTCCAGACCAAGAAGCTTCCCAACTAAAAACCCAGAATCCCCAACAGAACTCCCTGGAAGCCGCCTTGCAAAAGTATTTTGGCAAATATGCGCGTCGCGTCTCAAATTTTGGATTCACTGGGGTGGGAGCCACATTCTCTCTTCACTGCCGCAATTTAACCTTAAGCGACGGGCGTATTAGCCTTCCCTGACACTTTTTCCAAATGTGGCTCATTCAATTTCCTTAATTTATCTTTGAGTTTATTGCTGCTTTTGAAGTAGCTTTTCTATTGCAATTCCCCCATTCCGTCAAAAAAAATAAAAATAAATCCGCAAAAAAACTCACACACAAAACGAACATAGTGGGGGAAACGTACACCATCAACTGCAAATGTGGCTCATTTTAATCCGTAATGGGGTGGGGTGGGGAAAAACAACACAACAGCAACAACAAACCCAGGGTAGGGAAGGAGAAAGCTAACAATAATGTAAGAAAACAGACAGGGAAACAAAAAACTAATTATTGGGTTAGACGACTAATTAGTCTAGATCGTTTCTGAAGATGGGAATAATTTGCTTTATTTTATGACAAATGCGGAAATAAAAAAGGGGGGAGAAGAGAGAGAGAGAAAGAGAAAGAGAGAAGGGGGGAGTGGAAATCAGGTCTGACTGTGATGAGCATGAATGGGACCCAGAAAACATCAGGAGGCAATAAAACAGAGCAGAACAAGCTGGGATGAAACTTTTGGAAAAGGACGCTGACGACCTGCCGGTTATTAAAAGGCGGGCGCTTGGATGGCTGGGGCTTTAAATCCGGCTCTCTGCAAAGCTATCATCCTTTTGAGGGGTGGGCTTAGGGGAGAGGAAAGAGGGGTCCCCTCTCCATTTGGAGAGGCCGCAACATATGGAAAGGATTTGGCCAATGAGAGAGGGAGACAGAGAAGAAAGAGGAGCAGCTGCTGACCAGCAGCAGAAAAGGAAACTGCACAGCTGGCTTGCTTTTTCAGAGGGAGTAAAAGTCCTTGCTGAGAAAGGGAAGGAGAAGGAGGGGGCGGGGAGCGTGCCATGAAGGGCAGATTCTACAACGCAAGGCCCAGAGGGATCAAGACTATAGAAGGAACCATGCTTGATTTTAGTGTCTTTTTCATTTTAGAAACTTAATCCAGGTCTGCACGTTTTAACAAAATTTATAGACTGCTTGACTGTGTACGCGGTTTGCAAGGAATGTTAAAATTTTGGGGGTTTTTAGAATTGAAGAGCAATTTAAAACCGTGGAAAAACCATTGAAACCAAGGATAAAAAAGAGTTTAAAACATATTGACATATACGTTGCCTGAGTAGGCTGGCCTAAACAAAATGTTTTGAGCAGGTGCCAAAGAGTGTTCAATAGGCAGAGAGTTCCAAAGTGCAGTGCCAATTCTGCAAATCAAAGCGATCAAGTGAACATACGTGGGTTAAGGCAGGCCCCACAAGAAAACTGGCCCCAAGCTGTGAAGTTATATATGTTATAATATATGGTGTTATATGCTGACAGTGCCACACTCTCGTCAGCAACCGTGCTGCAGCATTCTGCACCAGCTGCAGTTTCTGGGTCAAGCGCAAGGGAAGCCCCACAGAGTGCATTGCAGCAATCCAATCTTGAAGTCATCAATGCTCTCCTGGCCCAGGAATAGCAGTAGTTATCGCACCAATTACAACTGGTAAAAGGCACTTCTAGCCCCTGAGGCTGCCTGGGCCTCCAGGGACAAAACTTGATTTGACTTTCTTTCATAAGATGCTGTGGGTTTAGGCTTCAGAAAGACCCTTGGGGTGGGGAAAAGAGAAGGGGGGGGTCCTGGGAACATCACTTCTGGGGACCCTGGGAAACGTCATTTCCAAGGCACCCAGCTGGCATATGATATAGCATGGATGGGGAATGTGTGGCTCTCTATATGTTGCTGGACTCCCAGCTCCCATCATCCCTGATCACTGGCTAAGGATTGGGGGGGGGTTAAAGGTGAACCCACACAATCCATATACAATTCAAAACACTTTAGCTCTCCTTCAAAATCTGCACTTTCATGAATTTCACAACTCAGATCCGCAGCCAAATAATATGTACAAAAGTGCCCATGCCTGGGTAAAACTTTCTCAAGTTTTAAATCAACCCCACTGAGTTCAACAGATCTGACGCCTAAGGAACAATATATAGGATTGCACTCGTGCTGATTCTAATAAACTGGGGGGTTTATGGGGAGGTGGCTATGGGGGCTGTCAGGATGAGCTCTCCTGCTTCTCAAACTTTACCGCTGGTGTTCTGAATGCATCCCAATTGAATCAGGCTGCCCATTCCCCTCCCTCTACTTCCTCCCCCCCCAAAAAAAAAATCCATTCAAAGAGAGCATATGTGATAAATATTATCACTGAAGATTGCACACCAAACCACAGAGAAGCCCTTTGTTCTTGAGGTCTCCAATCTGGAAAGCACAGGAAATAACACTCATTGTTAAGCTACCCTCCTCCCAGCTAGATTCGCATCCTGTTCGGGAGGGATAAAATAGATAGAAATTTGTTTCTCGCATTAATCTGGCCATATTAGCCAGCGACAATAGGATTAGGCAGAGCACGGCTGTTTTCATTAGGGATCCTCTTAAGATAGGGATTGAGGAGGGCTCTAGAGGGCAGAATATGTGTGTATTCTGAATATCCCAGATGCCTACGAAGGCTGGTGGCTCCTTGACTTGGCTTTTGGACTTCCCAGAGGCATCTGATTGACCACAATAGGGAACAGGATACTGACCTAGTAGGTCCTGTAGCCGCTCACACAAAACGTCCCCCCAGCTTGATGAAACACCACTGAGGAGCACTTTTGTGGCTGCTACACATTCATCTACTTCGATAGTCTTTTCAGGTGTGATAGGCCCAATCCCATGGGAAGCATTTTTATTTTTAAAAAATCATTGAGTCTCAGTCAGAAAGCATTATTCCCGTAGAAACTGCTGGTGGGAGCCTTCATGGACTGGTCATGGTCATCTATGGCTGCGCTGGCTGGGGCAGGTGGGAGCTGTGGTTTGTTAAGGGTGCTGAGAGTTGTGAGGAGACCCTGTTTCCCCTCACAGAACTACAATTCCCAGAGTGGCTGAACCCATCAATCCCTCTTCCTGGGGAACTTTGGGAAAGGTAGCTCTGTGGTGGGACTAGGGGCCTCCTAACAAGTCTTAGCACCCCTGGCCAACGACAGCTCCCAGAATTCCCTGGGGCAAGGTGTGACTGGGGCAGAATTCCCTGGGGCAAGTGGTATATGGTGGCCTAGGAGCGACACAATGCTCTGATTCCAAGAGCTCTGTGCAACCTGAAAGCTTGCTGTGTTCACCGAGACAGTTCCCCTCAGCGAAAAGGGAGTCTCTGCTTTACAACTTTGGCTCACTGCGTCTCACATTCGTGCAATGCCCAGCCGCTGAGCAGTATAACACACGCACATACACACACACCCTTGCTTCTGACATTGCAACTGCCTCTGCCTCTCTCTCCTTGCTAGCCAGTCCTTCCCTGCATAAACTCGGCGCTTCCTATCTCCTGGTGAAGACCGAGACCCAGGCAGGATCCAAAAGGTTAAAAGGAGGAATGAAGAGAGCTGCCGATTGTAAGTGAATTATATTTGGCCTTGAAAGCCGAGAGACGCGGCTATATTATAAGGAGGCATCTCTCTCCCTCTCTCTATCTGTGTTGTTTACCATCACCCTGACTAATGCAAACCGTTTTTTTTTTTTTTGTTTTAAATAATCTCATGCAAATTAGACACACACTTCCTTCCAGTTGATTGCTATCTGCAAGGAATAATATAACCGCAGAGGGTAAGAAGCAAGGACTGAGCCACAGCAAAGGGATGCAACGAAAACAGAACGTGACCCACATATCGACCCCCCACCGCCGCCGCCACCACTTTTCTCCATCCATCCATCTTCTGTCCAGCCAGATGCCGCCACCACTGGACGAATTATCCCTTATTTTCATAACGCCTTATAGTATTTTTCTCCATAGAGGTCATGGGTGGAGGTGGCTCCTGACTTGCATTATACGAAACGGGTCTTTCGCACAAGCTGTGTACACGCCGTGCACCGGAAACCTCTGTGCAGTTTACCACTGCACAGAACTACACTTCCCAGCACCTTAGCAAACTACAGTTCCCAGAGGTGGAGGTACCTTCCGATTTGCATTATACAACACAGGCCTTTCACACAGGCTGTGTTAACGTGCCATACATAAGCAACCTCCGTAGTTGGCTCTGGATCTCAGCTTCCTCCTTCTCCTTAGCCTCAGTCCTGCCCTTGTGGAACTTGGCAGGGAAGAGAATGGAGACAAAACTAGGAGGAGTTGGCTCTGCCTAACATTAGCTCTGGCGCCACCTACTGTTGGGCTCCCAGTCACTACTGAGGATACATAGTGTTAGGGGTGAAGAACTCTCATGTGTGCTGTGCAGATGTTCTGGAGGGGAGTATTAGATGAGAGGAGGTTGTAGGAGTGGTCCCCTTCCTGGGTTCTTGCCCAGACCTGAGACTTGGAAAGATGGCCGTGCAAATGGCTGTAGCCATCTCGCTCTTTGAAAGAGGAGCTTAGCGGGTCTTGCCAAGTGTTGGAACAGCATCCTAGCTCGTGCCTAGTTATGAATGAAGGAACTCAAGAGAATGATGTAAGCCACCTCGAGTCCCTTAGTGGATAGCTGGGATATAAAATGCAACAAGAAACTAAGAGCCAGCGTGGTGGAGCGGTGTGAGTGTTGAACTGGGACCTGAGTGACCAGGGTTCAAATATCTGTGCTCAGCCAAGAAACTCACTGGGATTGAGAATCTGTGACTGCCCAGATGTTGCTGGGCCCCAGCTCAATTCAATCCAGATGTTGCTAGACTCTGAGCTTGAGTCAAAGTGTTGGTTTTGACCTCTAAAGCCATTGTCCTCTACCCTCTTAGGCTACCTACACATGTAAACCACTGCTTTCCACCCCATAAAAGCACAGGAGGCTAATCCAGCCCCTCCTTAGTGCAGTTAACCTGCACTAAGAAAGAAAGAAAGAAAGAAAGAAAGAAAGAAAGAAAGAAAGAAAGAAAGAAAGAAAGAAAGAAAGAAGTCCAGCAGAGTTTTAAATGCAGCTCGGCAGGGGTCAAAGGTGCGACCCACTGATATTTCACCCAGCACACAGTCTTGTGAGAGGGGGCCCTGTCAGGTCAATTTCATCTTTTAAAGTTCTGTTTAAAAACACACACACACACCAAAGCAAACCTAAGGTCAAGAGAAATGTCCCTCTGCATCCCCTCCCCTCCCCTCATTTACGTGGAGACAATTTATTTGGACTATTCCCCCCACCCCCAACCACTGCTCTCTCTTTTTGTTCCTGCCGCAGTTGCAAGCCAGTGGTGGTCACGCTAGGAGAGAGGGGGGCGGATTACAGATACAGGAGGGGATTTTTGTGTGCATGTGCATGTAGGAAAAGTGTGCAATTTCCACTTGCATTGAAAAAGAGAGAGAGAGATGCTGCTGGATATGAAAAGTGGCTTTAAGTCCTGTGCAGAATTGTATCTTTCTGTCAAATTTGCACGGGTTAGTTTAGCCTAGAGAAAACAACAACAAAAATTATCAACGGCTGCTAGGCTGCTAGCCCTGATGCCTACGCTCTACCTCAGCTGTCAGAGGCAGTAATACTTCTGACTCCCAAGGGCTGGAAAATGCCGGAGGGGAAGAATCGCTCTCGTGCTCAGGTCTTGCTTGCGGACTTCCCATTGAGGAAACTGGTTGGCCACTGCAAGAAATAGGACATTGGGCTAGATGGGCCATTGGCCTGATCCAGCAGACTCCTCTTATGACAGCAAAGGCTTACATGAAAGGTACTTTGGAGTACTTTCTTGTAAGTACTAATCGCCTATGGAGATTGTGAATTGCTTTCCCAGGTGAGATGGAAGAAAAGTTTAAAAGAAAAAGATTGCCCCCTTTCTTTTTGTCCAGAAAAGGTTAACTTTTTGTGTTTGCTTGTTTATTGGACTTCTTACCCATCCTTCATTGTAAGGTCCCAAGGTGGGTTAGAACAATATATTATACAATAAAAACTGATAGATATAGATATAGATACAGTGGTGCCTCGCAAGACGAAAAGAATCCGTTCTGTGATTCTCTTCGTCTAGCGGTTTTTTCGTCTTGCGAAGCAAGCCCATTGAAGGATTAGCGGATTAGCGCTATTAGCAGCTTTTAGCGGCTTATCTGCTGATCGGATCAGCTGATAAGCGGCTTAGCAGCTTAGAAAAAGGGGGGGAAAGGAAAAAACACCAGCAGGAACTCGCAAGACATTGTCGTCTTGCGAAGCAAGCCCATAGGAAATTCGTTTTGCGAAGCACCTCCAAAACGGAAAACTCTTTCGTCTAGCGAGTTTTCCGTCTTGCGAGGCATTCGTCTTGCGGGGCACCACTGTATAGATATAGATACAGATACAGATATAGGTATAGCAAGTAAAACCATTCTGAACAGAACAGAAGAGTCTAGGCAAGTTGGATTTGTGTATATGTGTGTGTGAACAAGTAACTTATTATTTTTATTTTTAAATCAATTACAGATGGTGGTCAGCAGAAACAATGCAAAAATGGCTAGTATTCTTTTTTTTTAAATCCCTCCCAAAATTCCAGAAGTGTTTTTTTTTGGAAGAGGCAGAGTTTGTGGAGGCCCCAACTGTATATTGGAGGTCAAATATTGTGGAGCACGGATTAGCCAGCCCAGTCTATACTGGCTGAAAACATGGAATCTCTCCCAGTCCTACCTGAAGTTGACTGGGATTGAACTTGGGACTTTCTGCATGCAAAGCAGATGCTCTACCACTAAGTTACAGCCCTTACCTTGAGACAAGGAACATAGGGTGCCGCTTTATATCAAGTCAGACTATTGCTCCACCCAGCTCAGCATTGTCTACACTGACTGGCAGTGGTTCTACATGAATTTTAAAAAGCAGACATTCTTCCTCCTACCTAGAGATGTCAGGGACTGAACCTTGTGCCCTTCTGAATGCAAGGCAGGAGCTCTACCACTAAGCTACAGCCCTATGGAATGAAAAGCCATGGCGATAGACAGTCTCCTTGGAAGTATTCAGAACCACATCTTGCAAAGTAGTGCCACTCCATACATGTCCAGCTTTCTTCCTCAAACTCTATGCATTTTTAGTCTTTCTCACCTCCTTTCTTATTTTCTCCTGTCTCCTAAGTGTAGGCAGCACCTAAACTTTGGAACTCCCTGCCTGTTGAGATTAAGCAGGTGTCTTCACTGTACTCTTTTCGGTGCCTGCTAAAAACGTTATTGCTTTTATTATTGTTGAGTAAAGAGGAATGAGATTAAATTCATCCTGAAAGTCTATTATGACGGAGACAGTCGCAAACAAGGGCCAAAAAGGGGTAGCCACCACTGAAAAGGCCCTGTCATGGATCAATGCCAACCAGGCAGCCGAGCACAGGACTGGGGAACCTTTGGCCCTCCATATGATGTGGTCTCTAGCTCCCATTATTGAACATGTTTCCTAGCCCTGTTTTAATCAAGGCTAACAAAAGCCAGCACCTTAATTATGGTGTTGGAGGAGACTCTTGAGAGTCCCATGGACTGCAAGAAGATCAAACCTATCTATTCTGAAGGAAATCAGCCCTGAGTGCTCACTGGAAGGACAGATCCTGAAGCTGAGGCTCCAAAACTTTGGCCACCTCATGAGAAGAGAAGACTCCCTGGAAAAGACCCTTATGTTGGGAAAGATGGAGGGCACAAGGAGAAGGGGACAACAGAGGACGAGATGGTTTGACAGTGTTCTCGAAGCTACCAGCATGAGTTTGACCAAACTGCGGGAGACAGTGGAAGACAGGAGTGCCTGGCGTGCACTGGTCCATGGGGTCACGAAGAGTCAGACACAACTAAACGACTAAACAACAGCAACAACAAACAACGCCAGAGCAGACACTCATGCAGAGGCACAGCAGGAAGCCTCCTTTCTGGATGGGGCTCCCAGGAGCCTTGAGTCCAGAAATGGTCAAACTGTGGGTCTTCCAAATGTTGCTGTGCCCCATCACCCCGACCACTGTCCTTTCTGGCTGGGACTGAACATGGAGGACGAAAGGTTCCTCAGCCCTGACCTAGCCCAACTTACATGCCGGACCTGCAACAAAAATGTTGCAGCGCTGAGTTCGGGATCCCAACCCCTTCCCTCTTTTCACTGTTTCTCGCTCCCCTGAGTTCACCAGGATTCTGTAGTTGCTAAGCACGCTGTTGTCACTGGGCTTGTTTTGGGAGTTCCCTCCCCCATAAAGTTTTCCCTAAAAACTTTTGGAGAATTTGGGGTCCCTCCACGCCTGTTCTGGAAGTGTGGGGTGGAGTAGCACTGTCTTGGCTACCCCAGCAACAGGACTCGCACCCTGAACATGGGAATTAGAGCATGTGACTTCCATGCGCCAAAGAAAAAAGCAGCTGAATACACATCATATATTTAAAGCACTTCCCTCAAAGAGCCACAGGAACTGTAGTTCTACCCCCAGAGTGCTGTGATCCCAAACACCCTTAACAAACTACAGTTCCCAGGATTCTTTGGGGTGGGGGAATGTACTTTAAGTGTGTACTCAACAAAAGAAAAAAGATGAATGTGTGGGATCCAATTAAAAATATGGTGCTAATGCAGCCAGGAAAAGGAAAGGTTAAGTATAAAGGCATTTGTTTGGAGGTGTGTGGGGTTTTTTGGCTTTAAAAAAAAAAACAAAAAACCCAACCTGGCAGGAGTTTTTGCCTTGCTGGCTGCGCTTTCAAAGTCTATAATAAAAAAGGAAACGTAAATGGAGACGAGGAAGCCAATGTCAAGGGGTGAGAGTTTGGGAGAGGTTGTTAAGTATCTCCGTCTCTAAGGCTGTGTTTTCTCTCCCTCCCACCCCCTCCATAATTCTCCCCCCACCCTCCGCCCCGCCACTTACGGGACCTCCTGGGTGATTGATGGATGGGAGAGAGAAAGAGAAGCCGTAAGAGATGGCCACCTGCCTTTCAAATAACCGACACACACACACACATACACACACACACACACACACACACACACACAGCCTTAGAAAAGACGGCAAACTCTTTTAATGTTTAAGTGCAAAAAAAATCATTGCTACTATTTTGAAAAAAATAAAAGCCAACTAAGCAAATCTCTCACACACTCCAAAATAGGAAATATTTTTGGGAAGAAGGGGATAGAGCTTGACATTGACATTTTAATTTTTTTATTGGGGGGGGGGACAGTTTATTTATTTATTTATTTATTTATTTATTTATTTATTTATTTTATGAACACACACACACACACCGGTCAACTGGGAGGACTACAGCTGAGCAGAACGAGGACTCTCTCTCTCTTTCTCCCCCTCCTCTCCTCCTTCTCCCCCCCCCCCCAGCCCTGGGCGCCTGCACCACCCCAACCCCGCAAGCCGTTAAAAGTCGTCGGGTGACCCGGAGACCCCTATTTCCCAGAGCCTTGTATAAAATTGAATTTTTTAAACATAAATTACACGTAATGACGACACTGTAAAAACTAACAGTAATGGAAAGCTGTGCTGTATTTCATTAGCCTGTATTATTCCAAGCCACCTGATCCAGGCGGGCCTTGTTTATGAGTTAGGGTGTTAGCAGGATGCCGATGGAAGCATTTGCTTCGACCTTGCACTTCTCATTGGGGCATGAAATTACGACGGCAGCACCTAGATATTACGGCCATAAATACAGTAAACTGCAAATTTAAGCCAACAGCTCCTATTGTCTCCGAACATAAAGCTGATCGGTATTTATTTAAAAGGAGAATGAAAAAAAATATTATATATCACCTTGTTTATGGGTTTATTTCCAACCCCCCTTTCCCATAAACCCACCTCTAATCAACCTTATTTCCGCCCCCCCAAAAAACCCCACACACCCAATTTGTTTATTTCCAATCTCAAACACAAAATTTAAAATAGGTAAGTGCAAGTTTTCTTACCCAGAACTCAACCACGAATGCGGCTTCCTGCAACCTGGTGCCCTCCAGAGGTTTCAAACTGCAGCTGCCACCAGCCCCAGCTGATGGTTCAGGCTGGAGGGGCACCAGGCTAGAGAAGGCAGTGTGGGGAAGTACGTTGGGCTTGAACCTGGGAAACCAGGGTTAAAACCCCCACATTCGGCCATGAAGCTCACTTGAAGTGACCTTGTAAGCATGGATAGGACTGAGTCACTGCTAGCCGACTTCAGGCAGTCCAGCAATAATTTCAGAATCAAACCCCAAAACTACTTTAAAATATCTTTAAACCCCCCTTTTAATTTTTGTGCACACATAAACCTCTGGCTAAAATGCTAAGGAAAAAACAACACACCTCCATAAATTTAACATTTTCACATGGTAGAGATTATCTTTTGAAAATTAGCTTTGGAAAGGGTTTTTTTCTGGAGGGGGGGTTGGAGTATTGCAACCCTGCAGTGAAAGAAAGGCCAAGCTGTTTGCTTGATGTAGGCTTACATCGAGGTGGGGGGCGGGGGGAGGGAGGTTGAGAAAAATAAAAGGGAAATACAGTGGTGCCTCGCAAGACGAAATTAATTCGTTCCGCAAGTCTCTTCGTCTTGCGAGTTTTTCGTCTTGCGATGCACGGTTTCCCATAGGAATGCATTGAAAATCAATTAATGCGTTCCTAGGGAAACCGCCTTCAGACCAGGTCCAGGGACAGTCTGTCCCCGGACCTCTTCTGAAGGCCTGGGGGGGGGGACAAGGGCTTTTCTTCCCACCCCCAGCATTTTAAAAAACCCGGGACAGCGGAGGACTTCTCCGCTGTCCGGGCGATCTTAAAATGCTGGCGGGCGGCATTTTAAAATCGCCCCAGACAGCGGAGGACTTCTCCGCTGTCCGGGGCGATTTAAAAGCCCCTGGGAAGGCAGGCAGGGGGGACAAAGACTTTCGCCCCCCGCCCGCCTTCAGAAGGTGTTCCCGCCCCCCGCCCCGCTTCGGAACAGCGTTCCGAAGTGGGGCGGCTGGGGCAGGTGTTCCCGCCCCCCCCGCCCCGCTTCGGAACAGCGTTCCGAAGTGGGGCGGCTGGGGCAGGTGTTCCCGCCCCCCGCCCCCCTTTGGAACAGCGTTCTGAAGTGGGGCGGCTGGGGCAGGTGTTCCCGCCCCCCCCCGCCCCGCTTCGGAACAGCGTTTTAAAATGCTGGGGGTCGGGAGCGAACGCTTCGCTCCCGACCCCCAGCATTTTAAGATCGCCCGGGGCAGGCGGGGGGAAGGCAGGCGGGGGGGGGGAGCAAAGACTTTTGCCCTCCGCCGGCCTTCAGAAGAGGTCCTCTTCTGAAGGCCGGCGGAGGGCAAAAGTCTTTGCTCCCGACCGCCAGCATTTCCCTATGGGCTTTCGTCTTGCGATGCAAGCCCATAGGGAAATTCGTCTTGCGAAGCGCCTCCAAAACAGAAAACCCTTTCGTCTTGCGGGTTTTCCGTCTTGCGAGGCATTCGTCTTGCGGGGTACCACTGTAATAATAATTTATTATTTATACCCCGCCCATCCAGCTGAGCTTCCCCAGCCACTCTGGGCGGCTTCCAATCAAGTGTTAAAAACAATACAGCATTAAATATTAAAAACTTCCCTAAACAGGGCTGCCTTGGTGAAGAGCCCCAAAACCTGGCTATTGTGGGGGGAAATAACACATAAATTGCATGCATCCAAAGGGATGGAGGACCCAGAACATTTCTATGTCATCTGGTGGGAATTTATTTCTGATGCTTCAGACTTCAATGCCCAACAATCACCATCCATGCCAGCTTCGGAAAGTTGGCTGTCTTGGCTTACGTTGGTCTTGTTAACCATTTCTTCCACTAATTATTATTTTTTGTTTGCTTGCTTGCTTTGCACATGGTACGATAAAATGCCCTGCTATTGCACCTTCTAATGCTTAAGTTACTGTATACATGTACTTATTAAAGTACCCCCAAACTTTCTTATGCCTAGAAAGCGCCAAAGAAGATGATCAAGAGAAGGTGCGGTAGAACCAGGGCTGGATTTGATGAGGCCCTAAGCTATTGAAGGTAATGGGGCCCTTTATATGTCCAGCTGTCACTATTTTTTGTGTCGAATATATGCTATATGGTAATTTATGGACCATAATATTTTAGGGAGCAGACTAGCAGGCTAGCAGGTGGGGCCCATTACTTACATCATAGGAGCCTACACAAAACAAAACACTGTTGCTGTATGTAGGTTTTATTTTATTTGTTTTTTATCTTATATTATTTTGGAAATGTACACCCAGTTGTTTTCCCTTTAAATTTTTTTGGGGCCCCCAAGAGAGTGGGGCCCTAAGATATAGCTTGTTTAGCTTATACATAAATCCGGCACTGGGCAGAACATAGGAAGCTGTCTTATTCGGAGTCAGACCACAGCTCTATCTAGCCCATCAGTGTTGTCTACGCTGACTGGCCGCAGCTCTCCAGGGTACCAGGGTATCCCATTTGTGGAATGCTTTCTCCAGGGAGGCTGGCCTGACATCTTCATTACATATCTTTAGGCGCCAGGTGAAAACGTTTCTTTTCAACCGGGCCTTCCACTGATTAACATTTTATGGCTTTTTAAATATTTGAGGGGTACTGGTTTGGTCTTGGTTTTTATTATTATTATTATTACGCATTTTATGTTCTCGTTTTGCATTGTTTCTACAGTGGTACCTCTAGTTGCGGAGACAATCCGTTCTGGGGGGTCGTTTGCACCCCAAAAAGCCCACAACTAGAGCGGCACTTCTGCACAAGCATGAAGCGCGATAGAGCACTTGTACGCATGTGCGAAACTCACAGAACACTTCTGCACATGCGCAAAGCACGCAGAACGCTTCTGCGCACGCGGCAAAACCCGGATGTACACACTACCAGGTTGGCTGTGTTCGCAAGCCGAAAAGACGCAACATGTACCTAATGCGACACAAAGTATGACTGTATTGCAAACCGCCCTGTGATATTTGGAAGGAGGGTTGCATGGAGATTTAATCAAGGACACACCTTATTTCTGGAATTGTAAGATGTTCAAACTGCTTTCAATAATGTGTTGCAATGGCTGTAACCCACTCTGGGACCTTAGGGTGAAGGGCAACTGAACAACGACGACGCATAGGATTGCACAACTGCTAGACTTAGCAAGTGAACCAGAGATTGAGCTCTTGTGGTCAAGTGATTCATTCATTGGGGTGCTCTTAAGGAGCAGAGGTGCAGAGCAACACTGGCTGGTGGACAGATACGTGAGGATGCATGCTCTTGCGTGACTGTACATGGGCAAATCCCTTTCCAGGTACAGTACGTTGTTGGATTAATGCTATTCCCAAAAGCAGAACAGTTGGGGTGGGGGGCGTTTCCTTCCTGGAGGAAAATTACTCTAAGGAAAAAAAGAGGAAGATGGGAAGTAGGTAGAAGCAGAAAGTTTTAGAGCCTGCTCACCGCCCAGACCGGCATTCTCTGTGTCCAACCTCTGTGCCCTGAGAACCTACTCACCTCTATTACGGTAAATGTAGCAGAAGGAGACGCTGGGGTGGCCGGGGGAGGCGTGGAGAGAGAAGAGGGGGGGAGAGACTCTCGACACAAAGGCAAAAGGACACTGGAATATCGCAAACCGTATCACGGCATAAATCACACCATTACAAGCCAGTGCAAAATATATTTCATCGGTGCTTTGGAGGCAAAGGAGACACACAGCTTCGCTTGTCAGAAGAGAGGTCAGGTCTCCCCCCTCCCTACCTTGTCCCACGCCCCCCCCCACCCCCACCACATCGGAGAGAGAGTCCTCTGGTTTGTTTGAAGCAGATGCAATTTCCCAGGGACGGTCAAGTCAAATTGGAGCTACTTTTTTAAAAAGAGCCTTGCATTCCAAAGGAGGAGAGGGGCATTGAACATTGTGATCTGGGGACCACTTGGTGGATTTCTAGCTGTCCTTGTCCCCCCCCCCCCAAAAAAAAAGAGAGATGCTGATAACATCAAGAGGAAAAATTGCAGGAGACAGGAGTTTCTTGGAAGTTTCCACTGACTTGCCTCGTTAGCACTGAAGGAGATGAACATTAAAAACAAAACAAAAAACCAACTGATTGTACAATGGTACCTCAGGTTAAGAACTCAATTCATTCTGGAGGTCTGTTCTTAACCTGAAACTGTTCTTAACTTGAAGCACCACTTTAGCTAATGGGGCCTCCCGCTGCTGCCGCCGTGCCGCCAGAGCACAATTTCTGTTCTCATCCTGAAGCAAAGTTCTTAACCCTAGGTACTATTTCTGGGTTAGGGGAGTCTGTAACCTGAAGCGTCTGTTACCTGCAGCGTATGTAATCTGAGGTACCACTGTATTTATATCCCACTTTTTTCTACAAGGAGCTCAAGGTAGTGCACATTATGCATCCCCTCTATTTTATTTTCTCAGCAACCCTGTGAGGTGGGTTAGGCTGAGCGGCTTTGACTGGCCCAAGGTCACCTGTGAGCTTCATGGCTGAAACAGGATTCGAACCTGGCCTCCACACTCTAACCGCTGCTCCACACTGGTTCTCTTGAGCTGTGTGCCAAGCTGGTCACCCACACCCCCAAAACATTTGTAAATGGAGTTTCACTGAGTCACAGTCATGGTAAGGATAAGCACAACAGCTGAGATGGAATTTTTAAAAATCAGAGTTAGCTGCCTTGTGACCCTCTCTCTTGCGGCTACCGAACTGCAATTCCCATCAGCCCTGGATAGCATGGCCAATATTTCCGGGAGTTGTAGTTCAGCAACATCTGGAGGGCCACAGGTTAGCTGCCCCTGGTTTAAACTATTATGGGGGATATAAAATAATAAGGGGAAGGGCTGTGGCCGTCACTACTTACCTTTAGGCACCCAACAAAAGCATTTCTTTTCTGACAGGCCTTTTTTTAAATAATCAGTGGGTGGGATGTTTTATACCTGCCTTTCAAAAATATGGCCACATGACCCGGAAAAACTGTCTGCGGGCAAACACCAGCTCCCTCGGCCTGTAAAGTGAGATGAGCACCGCAACCCCAGAGTTTTCTGCGACTGGACTTAACTGTCAGGGGTCCCTTTACCTTTTTTTCAAAAATATGGACGAGTTTTTAAAATGTCATTTTGTTTTAGCTTTATGCTGGTTTCAATGCACGCGGTACTTATTTATTGTTGTAAGTCGCTCTGAGTCACTTTTTGTGGACAGTGGACACCTTGGAAGGTAGTGAACTCTTCTTTGCTGAAGGTTTTCAAACAGAGGTTGGATGGCCGTCTGTCAGTGATTTCTTTTTTACCCATGGTTCCTGCACTGCGGGGGGTTGGTCTAGATGACTCTTGGGGTCCCCACTCTACAATTGTATGATTCTAATACATTTAAACAAAAACACAATAACTTCCCATGCTTAAAGGCAGAATGGTGGAAGCGGTCCTTATCTAACTCCTCTTTCCTGCGATTTGAACCCAGACCCCGTGGACTCCTGCCCGCAAAGAGGCAAAAGCTTTAGAAAAGAGAAGAAGCAAAGCAGGGAAGGAGACACTGGCAAAGAACGGCCAATATTTCATCACTGCTCTCTGGGGAGAGTCAGGGACCGAGTTAGCTGATGCTCTGATCCCCCAGGGCTGAGATTGCCACAACAACCGCAGCTCTTTGGAGGTCCATTGTTGGTGTTATTTCCCCCACCCACTAAAAATAAAATAAAATAAAAAACTGGAAAACAAAGAACCACGTGTGGTGCAGAGGGAACGTTGTGGGATTTGTGTGTCTTGCGGCTTTGGGACTGAGTCCTTTTACCATAAAATTGAAAACAGGGCACAGGATCTTCCTGGCGCTCTGACACGCTTCTGCATCAGGCTGCAGGCCCCGCAGAGCTTGGGACTGGAGCATGGGACTGCCTGGAGCCCCCCAGAAAGCAAACATAGTGACCTTCAGATGTTGCTAGAGAACAACTCCCATCATGCTTGGCCACTGGGCCAGGCTGGCTGCAATAGGCAGGAGTAGAAGTCCAACAACATCTGGAGAGCTGCAGGTGGCTCATCCCTGCCTTAATAAAAGCCAGAGCAGGCACTCAGGCAGAGATGCGGCAGGGAGCCTCCTTTTTGGATGGGGCTCCCGGCTCCCAAAGTTCAGGAATGGGGAATCTGTGGCTGCATCCAGCTGAGTTAGAGCAGACCCACTGAAATGAACAGACTTGGCTTTGTCACATCCATTAACTTCAGTGGGTCTACTCTAGCCTGGGTTGCAACCTTTTGATTTTTGTATGCCTTAAAACACAGCAAAATTGGGGTGGAGCAATGCGGGAGAGGGGAGAAAGAATTAGGGAAGAAGACAGAGGTTCATGAGACTCCCAACTCTTTTCTACAATGCTGGGGTCAGCAATACAAAGCAGGAAAGAAAGAAAAACACGCTCCACCAAGCCTTGTCACTCCGCATAAATCTCTGACACCGCATCCCAGGAGCGCAGAGAACTAACTCGGGTAGGACACTCAGCTTCCACGGAAGGGGATGTTCGACAGGATGTTTCCGAAGGGGGAGAAGGAGAGGGAGGCAGCACTCTTTCCGGAGGTTTCAGCCACATTCCCTCAGGGAAGGCTGTCCCTGATGCACTTAAGCGCCCAAAGTTTGATGACCGGACAGAACACTTATCCTCTACATGCCTTTGCGACAGGTCTGTGGCTTTCAAAAACATACCGTCTTTGCAGATTTTTAGTTTAGCAAGGGAGAAGCAGGGAAACGACAGAAGTGTCATGAAGTTATGGAGAAAGGGGACAGAGAAGTTAGGCAAGCTGGGATAGAGCATGATTCTGGTAGAGCATGATTCTTAATCTCAGGTTCATGGGTTCAAGCCCCACCTTGGGCAAAAAATTCCTGCATTGCAGGGGGCTGGACTAGATGACCCACGTTGTCCCTTCCAGCCCTATGATACTAAGTTTTGCTCTCTCATAACACCAGAAACCAGGACAATCTGATGAAAACATAGTCAAGAGGGAGAGGGGAGTACAAGAAGTGCACCCTAGGAAGCAGGACCTGAGTGCAACAGAAACTCTCCCCACTTGGGATTACAAGGGACTGGTATTGAGAGGCATACTGCCCCCCAACAGTGGGAAAGCAGGGAATATACTAGGGGAAACCACTCTGCAAAATGTGCACATTTGGGGAAACTGCATGCAGACATGTGTCCATGAGATACGCGCAAAACATTGCAAACTGCTGTGGAAATGTGGAGACCTGTGCTCGACTGGAAAAGTGAGAAACGGAGAGAAATCGAAACTGACACCTGCCTATCCCTGCACCAGAGTGGCGTTCATTATGCCACTGATTTCCAGGACAATCTGAAGGCCGAATGTTGGAAGATTCAGGACAGACAAAATAAAGGACTTATACATGCAGAACATACTTAAGACTATGGAACTCACTGCCACCAGAGGCAGCCACCAATTTGGATGGCTGCAAAGGAAGATTAGACAAATTTTGCGGAGGAGAAACCTACCATTGGCTACAAGCCACAGTGCCTATGTTCTACCTGCACTGTCAGAGGAAGAAGGCTTCTGTAGTCTAGTCACCCCTGGCCTGATCCAGCAGGCTTGTCTTATGTTCTTATGATAGCAAAGGTTTACAAGAAAGATAATTTGGAAACTTGGTGATGAATATTGTGAATTGCGACGCCTGATGAGCAGGAAGGTTCGTTCATTAGCTTTTTTTTTTACTCACCCTTCACCATAAAGTCCCAAGGTGGGATAGAACAATATAAAAACAGATAAAAATCATACAGTTATAAAGCAAGCAACATCATTCAAAGCAGAACAGAACAGTCTAGCCGTGTGTGTGTGTTGACATGGACAGGTAACTTATGAAAGCATTTTTAAAAAGAACAATTAAGGATGGTGGCCAGTAGAAGCAATGCAGAAATAGCCAGTTTTTGTGGGGGTTTTTATAAAGAAATTAAATTATAACACTCCCTGCAAAAAAAATTTAAAATCCCCCCCAAAAAAAACTGGGGGCTGGGTGTCTGTGGGGGAGACGGTACTTAAGGATGAAGCAAACTTTCTGCCTTCATGATGCAAGACCGAGGCTGAGCAGGCAAGCAACCCTCCCCATTCCTCTGATAGCTGATCACCAACGGGCAGCGACGAGTTTATTGACAGCCTGGTGCAGGTGCTAGTAGCAAAAGGCTGAGCTCTAGGGTATTCTAGGTAAACACACATCCCCACTGCCTCCGCCTGCCCCCCCCCCACCCCATTCCTCCCCAGTGCTTCCAGCACTGGCGGCTCTTTTTAGCCGACACACAGAGCTCGCACCTCGCAAACAAATTATTTAACTGCTCCTATTCCCCTTGAGGATTGTGCTGCGATCATCTCTCGAAACCCAGCGCTTTCCCCTCGCATGCATGCAACAGCCTTGATAGGTTAAATGCCGCCATTTAATTACTGTAATGGAAGCAGCTATTTTTTGGTTCTCATAAACACAGCTTCTCTCTCTCTCTTCTCTTTTTTTTAATATATATATATATATATAAAATCAAACCCTCCGCACGCTCAAGAGCAATCTTTTTAAAACATCTCATTTTGTGTTTCGGGGATTCAGAGGCTGACACGAGTGTTCTGGCAGTTCTTCCAGGAGCTCAGAGCAGGGGACCGAATCTCTGCCCTCATGTACTAGAGAGAGTGGAAGATTAAAAACTACTTTCTTAAAAACGCCAAGAGGATGGCCAAGGAAAAGAGGGTTGTGGGAACTGCGGAAGAGGAAGGCAAAATTGCCAAGCATCCCGGAGAACTTCTGCCCTTTGTAGAGGGAGATTCTTCCTCTGTGAAAAGGCAGGGAGAGGATCTGGCTGCAAGTGAATTGGAAGGCCCGTGAAAAGGCAGAAATCGGGGGGGGGGGAATAGAGAGAGAGAATTCAGGGTACCTGCCCCCCACAAACTGCATGCCAGAGCTCCAGACCCCTAGGAGGGTTTCCTGCCTGGCCTACCCATGGGTGAGTCTCAAAAACACCCACGACGAAAGGGTCAAATCCCAGAAAAACCCCTAAGCAAAGCAAGTGCTCCTTTCGTCATCAATGCTCCATCAGGTGCCTCCTGCCTCAGAGCTGTGTGGTGTACCGGTTAGAGTTCTGCAGACCAGGGTTCAAATCCCCACATGGCCACGAAGCTCACTGGATGTGACCTCGGGCCGGTCCCTGCCTCTCAACCCAATCTACCTCATAGGGTTGTTGTGGGGATTAGATGGGGACAGGAGAAGCATGTAGCCCACCTTGAGCTCCTTGGAGAAAAAGGTTGGATATAAATGCAATAAATAAGCAAATGCCAGCTGGTCATTATAATAATCTACTATTTAAGAATTGGTGCCTGAGTTTGCTTCCTCCTCCCCACTTCCCTCCCTGACCGTTGTCCCTTGTGTGTTGGGTTTTTTTTTTTTTTTCATTTGTAAGAA
The DNA here is from genome assembly GCF_964188305.1 of Podarcis bocagei. NCBI lineage: Eukaryota > Metazoa > Chordata > Lepidosauria > Squamata > Lacertidae > Podarcis > Podarcis bocagei. The sequence continues at coordinate 78,195,206 of NC_138132.1, read as the reverse complement.
ATTGGGCAGGGGACTGCCTTGGTTTTAATTGATTGCCTGGAAGCCACTCAGGGAGGCTTCTGGGCTGAAGTGCAAACACTCTAAATCTCAGGGTTTCCCAAACTGGGGTCTCCAGCTGTTTTTGGACTTCAGTTCCCATCATCCCTGGCCACTGGTCCTGCTAGCTAGGGATGATGGGAGTTGTAGTCCAAAAACAGCTGGAAGCCTAAGGTTGGGAAACTCTGCTCTAATTGAATGAATAAATGGAACTTCCATATGCAGAGGACATTTCCCTTGGAAGAACAGGCACAGACAAGCAATAAGCTGGGGAGGGCCTTGATCAGCCAGCTGGGGGAAAGGGGGCTGAATAGAAGGCCGAAAGGCAGTGCCTGAAGCAGTGTTAGAAAAGGAGGTACAGTCTTGTCACCCAGAACCAGGTGCCACCTTCACAGATGGCAGCAGAAACCGCACCACTCCTTGCCAAGCTTTTAGATATGAGGTGTGGCGCACTTGTCAGATTCTCTCGACCCCTGGGAATGCCGGGTTTGCAAGCATGTGCTCTGTTGGGGAAGGTGGGTCTGCATCCATTTTATCCTCCATGAATCTGTCTGATCCTCTGTTAAACGGGTCTGAGTCTGTGGGTATTACAACCTCTTGGCAGAGCAAAGTGGCCCTTTGAGTCCAACAGCAAATGACATTGGCCTCATTCACACCATAAACTATAAACAGTCATGGCTTCCCCCAGAGAATCATGGGAGCTGCTGAGATTTCTCAGGGGAGCCTCCCAGAACTACAATTCCCAGGGTTCCCTGCGAGAAGAAATTGATCGTTAAGCCGCACCCTTAACAAACTGCAGCTCCCAGGATTCTTTGGGGGGGAGCTATGGCTGTTCAGTGGCATCGTGGAGCTTTAATTGTACAGTGCAAACGGGGCCATTGTTTTCAACACCTTACAGGCCCCCAAATGGACAGGCATGGGAAGAAACTTCCCCTGCAAAAAAAAAAGGGGATAGATAGATTGATGGAGCGATATTATTGCTAACCGGCAAAAAAATAATAAAGAAAAGATTTCAATATTTCATTTGCTCAGCGGTCCTTTGCATGCCGAAGTCCCTTGGTAGCAAAACGATCCACGATCGGCGCCTCCTGTCTTTTGCTGCAAAGATGCAACCTCAAAGGTGAGGAAGGTCAGCAGTTGACAGAGAGAAATTTAATTTTGTTTATCACCATAAAAAGGGGGCACTTATCCTATCTCTCCCCCGCTCCACACACATACACCCGGCCCCACCACTCTGGACAGCAAGGACATGAACACCAGCAGTGGGTCGGCGGGGGCAGGCACGAGAAAATTACAAACGCATTTGGGGCGAAATTCAATAAAGCCAATTCCAATGCATAAGGTCAGCCATGCACTTCCAATGACCCAAACAGGGGGGCAGGAAAATATGATATGAATGCAGTTTTTAATATAACCCATGTATTTGCAACAAGGTGGCTGGGGGGGGGAGTGTGTAATGCTATCCGTCCTTTGCTGCCCCCCTTGCTCCAGACCATCTCTCTGAGGGATCAGAGAGCACTCCAGCTACGTTTTTGGTGACTAGTTCCTACTAGCAAGACACATTTTGTACAGCGCAATGAAGTCAATTAAAAAGAAAAGAAAAAATTAGGGTGCCTCCGGTTTCATACGGAATAAAGTCTCTCCTTTCAAAAAAAAAGAGAGAGGAGGAGGTTGCAGGATGTCTGTCTTTAAAAAAAACCTCTTAAACCCATTAAGGATAAACACACACACACACACACACACACACACACACACACACACACTTGTGCCTTGCTGTGATACCTTTGTGTGTCTCACTTGGTGCAGACTTCCAAAAGTCCTTCTGTGTAAAGGTTGAGGCTTGGTGGTAGAGCATCTCATTTGCCATGCAGAAGAAGTTCCTGATTTCAATCCCCAATAGCACCTCCAGGTAGTCCAGGAAGAGACTTCTGAGCCTGGAGGCAGTTTTGTTTCAACCTTTGTGGTCATATAAACCACAGTATTAAAAAACCCTGCCATATACTGAGTCAGATTGTTGGTCCGTCTAGCTCAACACTGCACTGACTGGCAGCAGCCCTCCAGGGTTTCAAGCAGGGAGTCTCTCCCAGGCCTACCTGGAGATGCCAGAGTTTGTACCTGGGACCTCCTGCATGTAAAGCAGATTCTCTAACCACTGAGCTACATTCTTTGCCCAAGAGAAAGAATGAGAGCAAATCAACAACAACATGATAATAATAAGTGCAGAGAGGGGGGGGGGAGAGAGAGAGAGAGAGAGAGAGAGAGAGAGAGAGAGAGAGAGAGAGAGAGAAAGGGAGAGAGATTGAAAGCAAACTCAAGAAGGCCACATGTAGGAATTCTTTCCATCCACCCAAAAAGGAAAATAAATCTCTATGTAAGTTATCAGTAGAGTTCTGTGACCAGTTGGGGGTGATGCTTACAACAAAAGGTCAGTGCTTGAGGCCAGGAATAGGATGGCACGCAACCTGCCAGAACCTCATCTGTCTGGCATTCAGAGGCTTCTAGCCCATCCGCCGCCCCCCAACTCCACCCCACCTACGAAAACCAACCAAGGAGAGGCCCACCCATTCAACTCACCTTCCCCCTCTCACTCTCTCTGAAGGTACAACTCTTTTTCCTGATAAGGAACCACAGAAACCACAGCCTAGCAGGGACCGTAAGTGGCCATCGACAACGTGGTTAACAGTCTTCGAGCCAAAAGGTTTCCCTTTCCCAGAGGAGTGTGCCGGGGGGTGGGGTGGGGCTGGGAATCAGCAGGCTCTTTTTCACCCGGAAATGGAGGGGGCTGAAGAGTAAGCATCACATTCTGCATGGATTGGGGGGGGGGGCAAAGACAACCAAGCATTTTCACAATTGCAAAGGCAAATCTATATATATCTTTACCTTGGTTGTTGGCAACTGTCTTATCTCGAGAGACAATGGAGTGCGCCTCTGGGGGTGAAGTCAAACCCCTGCGTCAGCAGCACCGAAGTGACCTTCCCGGGGTGCAAGTCTGGGTAGTGTGAATGAGGGTCCTAGGCTGCCAAGATGACAATACCCCCCCCCCAGCCTCACTGATGTGGTCCAAAGAAAATCAGAGCAATACATCTGACACCAGCTTCGCTGCAGGAGTTGCCAGAAGGAGGCATACAAAGTATCATCCAACCATTTTAGGGACTCTACTCCAGATTTGTGTAGGGTTTACTCCACAGTCCAAAGATATCCTGCAAGGCAGCGGAGGTTTCCTTCTCCTAGATGGCCTATCTTCCCAGGTTGATGAGCCCCATCTGCCCCTCACTTCCCTCTACAGCACATGCAGAAACTGCCTTCTTAACCGCCGGACCTCTTATTGTATTCATCTGCTCAATCCACCAGAGCCTGTTAACATGCAATGTAAGTCCCTAATTCACCGAGGGTCTGAGACCCGTCAGCTACCCGCACCTGGCTTAGCCAGCCAGTCAAAGCCATTCCCGGGGTGTGGCCGCTGTTGCTTCTAGGAGCCACAGTGAAAGCTGGATGAAGGATGCAGACCAAAGGCGGACAATTTGTCCCAGAAGAAGCATGACATGTCTCCCACCGGAAGGACTAGTTAAGCTTGATGCACACACCCCAAATCCTCACAGTGGCAGGAATCTGCTTATGAATCTGGAATCTGCTTATGAATCTATATCCAGGGACTGTGTTTCCCTTTTGCGAGGGAACTCTGTGAATTGTGGCTCTGGGAGGGGAATAGGGGTCTCCAAGCAACTTTCAGCACTCGGCAGAAACTGCAACCCACATAATTCTTTGGGGAAGCCATGACTGTTTAACGCGATATCATAGTGCTTTAAATATATGGTGTGAATGTGGTCTCAAGTATAGCAGGGGGTTTCTTGGGGTGGAGGTGTGTATTCTGCAAAATGCCATTGGCACAATAACAGTGCCTTTGTGGTAGGTTTATACCAGACTATCACAGACCTTTTTGCTTTATTAGTTGGTCTGCAAAGCTTCCCTGATCTTACTGCCATCTGGAGGGGCACTCTTGTGCTATAGAGGAACAAAAGCAGGATAATAAGTAAACTGTGGTTATAAAAGAAAAGTATTTCAGCAGGCAGTTACACTATTGGAAACAAAGTATGGATCTCCGACACCATGATGAGAACAAATACAGTCGTACCTTGTTTTGCAGCTGGGATCCATTCCGGAGCCCCTGCCACTAGCCGAAAAGGACGCAGGGCAAAGCACTGTATCTGCACGCGGAGCAGTTTGCACTTCTGCACATGTGTGAGTGGCAAACCCAGAAGTAACCCATTCCGGTACTTCCGGGTTTGCCACAGACATTCACCGGAATGGACGCTAGACAAGGTGGACGTTCGCAGAGGTATTACTGTAATCATAAATGCACACAATGAAAAGGGCATCTGGAGGAGCCAAAGATTCTAGTCCTCATGATTACAAGGATATTTTCCATCATAGCTTACTAGGCTAGGAGGTTCCACTCAGAAGTTCCTCAGTTCAATTCCTCTTGACAAATGATTTACATAATATCAGCGTAATATCTCCCTGCTTGTGGGCAGGGAGAAGAACAGGAATTAAGTGAGGAGCTGGAAGAGGGAGACTATGTGTTAACACACCCCAAAGCACATCTTTGCTCTCTTTATCCTAAGCTCTTTATCCACGGCTCTTCAGCTGAAGCGCAAGGACCCACAAAACGTCTTGACACCCTAAAATGTGCCACGCCACAGAAGCGTCAACCAGAGTGGCACATGTATCACCTTTCCACATGGGAAAAGGGTGTGTTGCATTCAGAATCCAGCTTCATTTTTGTTAAAGTTTCTAGTCCTTGTGGCCAATAAAAAAATATGCAACACATTCTTTTAATCTCAGAAGCAAGTGAAGAGGCGGCTAAATACATTTCAAGTGGGTGGGCAGGTGGTTCTTTTGCCCTGCAAACCACAGCTCTGTGCCCTGTGACTGGATGCAGCAGGAAAATAGGCACTGTGAGATAAATCATGCAGATACGCTCATTTTGCATAATTAATGCATTTATTACATTTTTAGCCCTACCCTCCTGCAAAGGCGTTCAAGGTGCCGTATGTGATTCTCCTTCCATCGACCCCACTCCATCCGCTCAACAACCCAGCGAGAGAAGTTGGGCTGAACAAAAGTGACTGGCGCAAAGGTCAACAACCAAGTTGTGTGTTTTTTAAATGAATGGGGGATTTGACCCCGTGCCTCCCTGATCTCCTGGCCCAACACCTTTATATGCCACACTGGCTCTATCTGCTGAAATATATTAACAACTTATTTATTGCATTTGTCTCCCACCAAGGAGTCAAGGTGGCACACACAGTACTTCCCACTGCTCATTTAAGCCTCCTCATTCTACTTAATATAAGCGTTTCTTGGCAAATGATTTAGAATCAGGGGTCAGCAAACTTTTTCAGCAGGAGGCCGGTCCACTGTCCCTCAGACCTTGTAGGGGGATGGACTATATTTTTTTGGTGGGGGGGGGGATGAACAAATCCCTTTGCCCCACAAATAACCCAGAGATGCATTTCAAATAAAAGCACACATTCTACTCATGTAAAAACATGCTAATTCCCGGACCGTCCGCGGGCCGGATTTAGAATGCGATTTGGCCAGATCTGGCCCCCTGGCCTTAATTTGCCTACCCATGATTTAGATCAGGAATGTGCTGTTGGACTCCAACTCCCATCATCCTTCACCACTGGCAGAGCCGGACTGCCAATATGGCGGTGGGAAATGCCCACCTCAGGTGGTAGAAGTAAAAGACATCACTCAGTCTGCCCCACTGCTTCTGGGCACTGGTGGCGAGAGGGAGCTATACCAGTGAGCAGCAACACGTTTGCAGAATGCGGAATGCCACAGCTCCTGCCAAGTTCAGCAAGAGCTGGGATGTTCCGGCGGCGAAAATGGGGTGGGTGGGGCATGGAAGGCAGTAATTCCCATTTTGCCTCAGTTGACAAAATGATGGAGCCAGGCCACCCCTGACCATACTGGCTAGAGTCTGATGGGAGTTGGGAGTCCGCAGTACCTGGTGGGCCAGATTTCTCCATCCCTCCTCTAATGCCTACCAACATCTCTCTTGCTTTGGGGCAGAGAAAGGGTGTGTTGGCCAAGAAACCAGAGGCCTTTCTCTTGGGCATTGTCGGCCAATTGGTGCCAAAGGAGGACAGAACTTTTTTTATGTATGCTACAACAGCAGCAAGAATACTCATTGCAAAGTACTGGAAGACACAAGAACTACCCACCCTGGAAGAATGGCAGATGAAGCTGATTGAGTACATGGAATTGGCAGAAATGACTGGCAGAATCCGAGATCAGGGAGAAGAGTCGGTGAAAGAAGACTGGAAGAAATTTAAAGACTATTTACAGAAATATTGTAAAATTAATGAATGCTAGAAGGATGTTGGATAGAAACTAAGTGGTTTCCAGCTGTAATGCTTTAAGAGATAGGAAAAGAGGTTTACAAAAGGGTAAAAGCTTAATGGTAAGGATTTGCTGAACTAACAAACTGAAGTGGAATACAAAAAAGGGAGGTACGAGGAGGTCCGGGGAAATAAGTGTAAGGAAGATATGTTATGGAAAATCAATGTGTTTTTTAACTGTTTTTATTTTGTACGTTTCTTTTTATTTTTCATTTACTGTTATACTTTAAAAACTTTAATAAATATATTTTTTTTAAAAAAAGAAAGGGTGTGTTGGCCAAGCCCTCCAAAGAATCTGGACCAGTTCTGCTAAACTTGGGTCGAGCTTAACCTTGCATTTAAAGCATACCACTTTAAACACTCATGGCTTTCCCCCACCAAAGAATCCTGGGAACTGTAGTTTGTTAAGGGCACTGAAGAGTTGGTGGTGGTGCCCCCCCTCCCCCGTTTCCCCCAACAGAGTTACAGTCCCCTGAGTTCCCTGGGAGGAAGGACTGATTGTTAAGACACTCTGGGAAACATAACTCTGTGAGGGAAGCAGCAGTCTCCAGCAACACCCTTAACAAACTACAGCTCCCAGGATTCTTTGGGGGGAGCTGTAACTATTTAAAGAAGTATGACAGAGCTTTAAATGTAAGTTGCAGATATAGCCTTAGACATGGTGGTCTGGATGGACTACACCTTGGAAGTGGTCACTATTATTCCTTTAAAATATGGGGGAGGTCCTGTCTGTTGAAGTGGTATAATAGTGCTTTAAAGCAGGGGTCAGCAACCTTTTTCAGCTGTGGGCCGGTCCACCGTCCCTCAGACCATGTGGTGGGCCGGACTATATTTTTTTGGGGGGATGAATGAATTCATATGCCCCAGAAATAACCCAGAGATGCATTTCAAATAAAAGCAAACATTCTACTCATGTAAAAACACCAGGCAGGCCCCACAAATAACCCAGAGATGCATTTTAAATAAAATGACACTTTCTACTCATGTAAAAACACGCTGATTCTGAGACTGTCCACGGGCCAGATTGAGAAGGCGATTGGGTCGCATCCGGCCCCCAGGCCTTAGGTTGCCTACCCCTGCTTTAAAGAGTGCACCCCTGGTTTAAACAGTCTCGGTGCAGAATTGTATTTAATTTTTTTCTGGAAAGGGGGCATACTAGATAAGAGAGATGGGATCGAATTGGAAAGGGGCAAGTGAGGAGAGATTAAGTAAAAATGAGAGCCTGTGTGGTGTAGTGATTAGCGTTTCAGACTAGGACCTGGGAGACCAGGGTTCAAATCCCCGCTTGGCCATGAAGCTCTCTCTAGGCCAATCCTAACCTACCTCACAGGGTTGTTGTGGGGATTAAATGAGGAGGGGGAGAACCATATATGTCACCTTGAGCTCCTTGGAGGAAAGGGTGGGATATGAATACAGCAAATAAAAAATAAAAGAGAAGGGTGTGTGGCCACAATCCATCAGTTGCAAATGCCACTGTTTTAGGCAAGGGGGGGCAAAGCATCGGGTGGATTTCTTCATCATGGAAATGGCGGTAAAATTTTCTGAGGCGCTGCTGTGGCCAGACGAAAGAGAGCCTCTCTTTATCCCTGCTTGTGCTGTAAAAACCAGCTAGGCCTCTTACACAGTGAATTGCACCTCTAAATGGCTCAGGGAGAGAGAAAGAGGGGGGGAAGGGGGAAGAGTTGTGGGGCACGGCCAAAGCACAGAGAGCGAGCGAGCGAGCACAAGGCTATTATGGTTAATGTGACTCGTACCCTCTGTTATGGAAGAAATAAATGTACATTTAGAGGTTGTCAGGTCTGCGCTCTCCTCTCCCACTCAATAGATGCTTTGCAACATCATTAAAATAGCAAGCGGCTGCCCCTTGCGGTGCTCTTTCCGGAGGCCCCCTCCCTGAAAACACACACACACACACACACACACACACACACACACACAGAAAACCCAAAGAAAGGAATGCTGAGATTTGAATCTTTTTTGACAGGAAGTTGCGGAGAGCACTTATCAAACCCCATTGGAAAACATTACTTAAGAGGAACATGCTAAGTTAGCTCTGCTTCCAGCACTGTGCCCCTTCTTCTTTTTTAATTCATCTATTGTTTCTCAGAGATGAACCAATATATTTTCCAGGGGGGAAACGCACTGACACAGTTTCAAAACTGGCAGTCCTGTGTTCAGCGGTGACACAAGGCACATCCCGAAACGGAGGCAATAGAGCCCAGCTAGCTCACTAAGAGAGGAGGTAAAGCAGGAACAGAACAAATAACAACACAGGAAGGGCTCTGCTAGATCAGACGAATGGGGTCATCCAGTCCCACATCCTGTTCTCACTGGATGCCTCTGGGAAACCAGCAAGTAGGATTCAAGTACAAGAGCGCTCTCCCCTCCTGAGGTTTCCAGTGACTTGGTGTTCAGAAGCATTGCTGCCTCTGACTGTGGAGGCAGAGTAGAGCCATCGTAGAGCCATCATGGCCAGCAGCAATGGGCAGCTTTGTCTTCCATTAATTTGTCCAACCCTCTTCAAACGCCATCACTGCCTCCTGTGGGAGGGAGTTTTATAGTTCAACCACGTGCTGCGTGAAGCAGCACTTTCTTTTATCTGTCCTGAAACTTCCAGCACTCAGCTTCATTGGATTTAAGTGTGGAAGCACCAAGGGGTTGGTTAAGGTGGGGCTGAAGTTCATGTGAACAACATAGGCAAGATGCTCTCTCCTGATGGAATGGTTACTGGCCAATACCTGCCTTCCTGGCTGAATGCATTAGGGCTCTCTGTTATGGCACAGCTACATGTATCCCCTTAGCTCAAAGGTAACCCCCAAAAGCTATGTATTTCATGGCCAGGTTTGGCTAAAGCAAGCCATGGTGAGATTGATGTCCGCGGGGGCAGGGGGGGAGAGAGTGTGATGAATAATAGGCCCAGACGCAGGAGTGTCAGGTGATGGATATGCAGATGTGAGGCTGGCAAGACAGAGAGATGGCCTTTCAGAACAGATGGATGAGGATTCTCGATCAATTTCAGAAAACAGGAATAAATAAACCTAGGCACCCGCTATAATCTCTGCATCTCTATTTGCACTGCTAAGGCAGTAGGTGGTTACCAGCTCCTCTTATTATGAGTAGGAAAGGTTAACAAGAGTGGGCTGTTGGCTAAGAGTTTGGTCTTCCACAATGGCAGATCACATCAGATCGGTTTGGAACTCTTACAAGTTTGTCCGCAGTGGTGAAAATGTGCTCTCCTATCAAAATAAATATTTTAACTCCACTGTCAAGAGGCAGCAGGCCTCCAAATACCAGTTGCTGGGGATCACAAATGGGGATAGTTGCTGCTGCAGTCAGGTCCTGCTTTCAGACTTCCCCTTAGGGCAGTGTTTCCCAACCTTTTTTGGGCAAAGGCACACTTGTTTGATGAAAAAAATCTCGAGGCACACCACCATTACAGCCCCGTGATGTCAGCGCGCAGCGTCACGCCGGGAGGGACGCACGAAAGTGTAAGTTTCAATTTTTTTCCCTCCCCCTTGCCGGGGAACCTCCAAGCTTTGGGGGTGGGGGGGGAGGAGGCAGCAAAGCGAGGCAGGAAGGAGAGCGCGGCTTGGCTGGGTGAGCTTTGGCAGGGGCAGGGAATGAGAGCCGCGAGGCGGGCGCTGCGGACGGAGGCGCTGCCCGCCGAGCTCGCAGGCAGCCAGGCAGGCAGACGGCGAGAGCCCCGCGCTGGGCGGCCTCTCCTCGCCGCCGCCGCCCCGCCTCTCGCCGCCCGACTCGCCCGCCTCCCTCCAGGCAACATCTCGCGGCACACCAGGCAACATCTCGCGGCACACTAGTGTGCCGCGGAACAGTGGTTGGGAAACACTGCCTTAGGGCATCTTGGTTGGCCACTCAGAAGAATATGCACAATTTCTGCTAAACATATGCCACATGTGTACTTTGCATTTAAAGCAGTAATCATACCATATACCTGGGTGGAAAGCCTTAAGAAATGCTTAAGGACTAGGAACTTGGCATGGCAAATTTGGAAAGGAAGTTGCATGCCAGCTCTGCACAGCAGGGCTGTGAGTGTCTTTGCTAACAGAACCACCTGCGCTGTAATGTCTCCACAGTACAGATTACAGTGAGATTTGCCCTTTGCTATGCAAAAAAAAAGGAGGGGGGATTGCTTGAACCTCACTGCGACACTTCTGAAAAATTAATTACGAAGCCGAAGGAGAAAATTAATTTTAGAAACGCGGGAGGTTACTTTCTCCCCCTCCCACACTTTCTTAATTCTCCTCCCTCTCTTCCTCCACCCCCTGCGGACGTCCTCCTGGAAAGCCAGGGAGCAAACCTCGTTGTTTTCATTCCCCATCCTAAGGGGGTGCAATCTGGGAGACGTCCAGTCGATAACCTGGCCATCAGAACAAGGTCTGTAATTAAAAGGTCAGTGACCTGGAAAGCTGGGGCCTCACTCTCAGGGCTTCTCAGTAATGATGGAGCTATTAAATTAAGGCGGTTATGAAATCAATGCTAAAAAAGCTTTCACGGTAACGAGCTTCCATTCAAGGACATGCAAACTGCCTCGTGAAATGGAGTTAAATTATGAAAAAGGAAAAAAAAAAAGAAGTAATAGAGAGAAAGAGAGAAAGAAAGAAAGAGAGCGCTAAATTGAAATCTGTTCCTTTTCGGAAGCTTATTCACCTGCGACGGAAATCCATTTTTGGGTCTCCTGTACAACAACAACAAAAAACAACCCTCAGAGGAGATCCAGGAATGGCGAAACGGTGGCTGCTCCAGGTGGACTCCAGCTCCCATCAGCCCCAGCCAGCATGGCCAGTGGTTGGAGAAAAGGGCAGCAGGACTCCTAGCCCTGATCTAAGATATCTGGCCAATTCAAGATCAGCGTGCCAGTAGCTTCATTCATCTGTCCATCTGTCTGTCTGTCTGTCTGTCTGTCTGTCTGTCTGTCTCTCTCTCTCTCTCTCTCTCTCTCTCTCACTCACACACACACACACACGAGCCACAAGTGTTTTTATGGACCTCTGTTGTGATTTATTTCATGCATGTAGTTAGGAACATAGAGACAATGAGATAGAGCACTGCTCTATCTACGTACCGTATTTTTCGCTCTATAAGACGCACCAGACCACAAGACGCACCTAGTTTTTGGAGGAGGAAAACAAGAGGGGAAAAAATCTGAATCCCAGAAGCCAGAACAGCAAGAGGGATCGCTGCGCAGCGAAAGCAGCAACCCCTCTTGCTGCTCTGGCTTCTGGGATAGCTGCGCAGCCTGCATTCGCTCCATAAGACGCACACAAATTCCCCCTTACTTTTTAGGAGGGAAAAAGTGAGTCTTATAGAGCAAAAAATACGGTAACTTGGTACTGTCTCTTCAGGATTTCAGGAAGGGCACATTGAAGATGGGACCTTCTGCATGAAAAGCCGTTGCTCTTCTGCTGAGCTACAACCCTTCCCATAAGACACAAGAGCAGAGGAAGTTGCCTTGCACTGAGTCAGACCACAACCTCCCGCCTCCATCAATGCCAGTGGCCCACCTAGCGCAGCATCCTGTTCACACAGTGGCCAACCAGGTGCCTGCAGAAGCCAACAAGCGGGAAGCGAGCACAAGAAGACTCTCCCCTCCAAATGGTATTCAGAAGCACTACTGCCTCAAACTGTGGAGAGGCAAGGAGTCCCCTGGGCCCAACCCTATTATCTTACTGTTTTTAGAATGAGGCCATGATCTGGCTAAAGTTCAAAGGGGGTAGGATTCTGTAGATTTCATACTGGGGAGCCACTACCTCTTACCTGCTCCTCAATAATTTGAGCGCTGTCCCATGGAACCAGAGCCTTCTGTAGGAATGTAATATAGGAAGAGCCCTGCTGGATCAAGACAGATGGCCCATCGAGTCCAGCATCCTGTTTTTATAGATGTTCCTATGGGAAACCTGCAAGTAGGACCCATGTGCAAGAACCCTATCCCCTCCTACAGCGTCCAGGAACGAGAATTCAGAAGCATTACTACCTGGTAAGCATGGAGGCAGAGCATAGCCATCAGGGCTAGGAGCTGTCGAATAGCCTTCCCTCCTTCCATGAATTTGCCCAATCCTCTTTTAAAGCTGCCCAGTCTTCTGTGTTTTGCTGGACCTTCAAGTCACGCTATGGAAAAACAAAGCTGATTCGAGTACAGGGAAGGAAAAATAAAATAGGTGCTCGTTTCAATAGCAGGCTGCTCCGAGCAGGGTAAAGGTTTCCTTGGGATGCAAATCTGTGTCGAGTGGGGTGGGAATTAATTAAGGAGCCCGGCCAGCTGTATTCCCTCTCTCCCCTGGCGTGTGGCAGACAGGCTCCCGCTTTAGCCCTTCCTCGGCCTGTCGCCACCTTCAACGACTTAATGGCCTGACAATAGCTGCAAGAGACCCACAGGGGCAACCGAGTCCAGGGGAAGGCTTCCGGCCTCCCCACCTCCCTTTTTTCCGAGAGCTCTGCTCCCTCCTATGAAGCTTAGGCACCAAGGCAGATTAATGAAGGCGACGTCAACAAGGGCAAAGTTTCCTGTGACCTCCTACTCATCTCTCCAAATAAGAGCTTGTCACCCCGTTGGGAGCAGTTTGCTCAGCCTATTACGCAGACATGGCCAACAGCTCTTTCGGCCCAGCCAATGCCGTCGAGGTTCTAGATCAGAGGCCTTCTGAATTGAGCCTTTCAGAAATTATGTTTGAGGCAAAGCACCGCTGGGCGGATGGGTATGTGTGTGTTCCACTGCACTCATTTTAAATGTGGAATATGCACCACCTGCTGCTAGCGAGTTCCCATTTACTGCTTGAAGCAGCAGGAAGGGTCATAGAACAGCAGTGTTGGAAGGGGTCCAAAGGGTCATCTAGCCCAACCCGCTGCAATGGAGGTCATCTAGCCCAACCCGCTGCAATGGAGGTCGTAAGCTCTGTGGTACAGCATCTGATTTGAATGCTGAAGGTCCCAGGTTCAATCCCCAGCATCTCCAGGTGGGGCTGGGGAAGATGCCCTGCCTGAAACCCTGCCACTGCCTGCCATAGAATCACAGAATTGTAGAGTTGGAAGGGACCCCATGGGTCATCTAGTCCAACCCCCTGCAAATGCAGGAATCTCAGCTAAAGCATCCATTACAGATGCCTATCCAACCTCTGCTTAAAAACCTCCAAGGAAGGAGAGTCCACAACCTTCCAAGGGAGTCCATTCCACTGTCTAACATCTCTTATTGTCAGAAAGTTTTTCCTCATGTTTAGTCGGAATCTTCCTTCTTGTCCCTTGAAGCCATTGGTTCAAGCCCTATCCTCCAGAGCAGCCAAAAACAAGCTTGCTCCATCTTACATGTAACAGCCCTTGATATATTTGAATATGGCTATCATATCTCCTCTCAGTCTCCTCTTTCCCAGGCTAAGCAGACCCAGATCCTTCAACCGTTCCTCATAAGGCTTGGTTTCCAGACCCCTGATCATCTTGGTCGCTCTCCTCTGCACACGTTCCAGCTAGTCAACATCCTACTTAAATTGTGGTGTCCAGAATTGGACACAGCATACCAGGTGTGGTCTGACCAAGGCAGAATAGAGTGGGACTATTACGTCCCTTGATCTGCACGCTAGACTTCTGTTGATGCAGCCTGGAATAGCATGAGCTTTGTTGAATGCTGCATCACACTGTTGACTCACATTGCTGCAGATAAGGTTGAGCTAGATGGACCAATGGCCTGACTCCCTATGTCTTGTTCTCCCAAGATCTGTCAATGAAGGCAAATGCCAGAATTGGGTAGAGGCAGCCCGGGGGGGGGGCAGTGTGAATTTGATGCATAAGGTACTAGAGGGCTCAGAACCAAGACCTTAGCTCCTTGGTCTCTTTTCCAGTGGAACGAATCATAGGCCATTTCCATAAGGTGTCTGGACAGAGAAGCGTACCATCCTCCTGATCCTAGAAATGGCTCCAGTTCCGAGCTCCAGTTAGCCTGCACAGGAGCCTTGTGCCAAAAAGCAGCCATTGTTCATGCCAGCAGGGGAGATTGTTCCACAAGTGAGGAGACAACACCAAAAAGGCCCTTTTTCTGGATCCCATGTGGCCATCACTCAGTGATGGTAGATTTCACATCATGCGAAAGACACTACAAATCCATATATCCCTGCCCACTTAAGCAGCACCTTTCAGGATATAAAGAACACCAACCTTTTTTGTGGTCCTGCTTTATACCTATGTTTGCCATTACCAGGGATTATGATGATGATGATGATGCCTTGCGAAAAATTAACGGCAACTAAACAGAAAGGAAGGTGAAGAAACAGAGGGCTGTATCCAGTGCTGGCCCTACTCAGAGAAGACCCAGATAAATAAATGGACATTGCTAATTTAGCCTCATTCATTTCAATGGGTCTACTCTGATCGGAACTGAGCTGAATGCAACCCAGCTGCATCAAAGAAGGTTGCTGAGTTTATGCATTATTATTTTTTTCCACTTTGGTAATCATTAGCCAAGTAATTCATTAGAAGCTTTAATCGGGTCACCGTCTCTCTTTTCAGGCCTCCTCTTGCAGACGCCGCCGAGCTGCTTGCCACCCCCCCTTAAAAAAAAAATTCCCCAATCTCCACTTCTCCCAGTCAGGGATTTATTAAAATTAAACAGATTAGATGGAACTTCAGATACTAAAAATTCTGCTTTGCGAAGCTGGAGGTTGGGGGTGGCTGGGGGGGAGAGGCACGTGGCGCAAAACACCCAAGACATTTGTCTCTAAATTGCTCTAAATACCTTTTGCAAATGAAATCTTAACTCTCGTCTGCGTTGAGAGGGGAACAAGCAGGGCGGAAGGGGGGAGATGGGGTTGGTCTGGGTGGGGAGAAACACAAGGAAGAAACTGGTCACTTCAGCAATATGTACTGGCGGTTTATAATATCACAAGATATCCTGGGGTACGGTTGTGTTTGAGGTGGGGAGAGGCAGGGAGGGCGGGAGGTGCTAAGTATCGCTTTGCAACTATAGATTTCATATCAGGTTACCGTGGGTAATCAGCACAGCTTTTAGGCTCAGCTTTCCCGTGCTTCATTGCTTCGATGATAGAGCTGAAATCCCAAAGCTTTTATGATTAATTACTCCCCGTAGGTCCGCATATTTCAAGCGGGGGGGGGGGGGAGGACGACACAGAGAGAAAGAGTGAAAGAGAAAGAACCTGTACTGCAAGAGATCAGACCCGGAAGGGAAGACTTCTGACAGCCGGGAACGGCCGAGAGGGGAGAGCCCCAACAGTTGACATTCCTCGGCGTTACTGCCCTGACCGGAGGCACTGTAATTCAGTGCTTCCAAAAAGAAAGAAAGAAATACCCCGGTTTTTGAAATGCAAACAAAGCAAATTGTGGACACGTGGGCGATTTGTACAAGTTCACTGCATGTCTGTCTGTGCAGGAGTATTCCAAGAAAGGCTAAGAACACTTACAACCCACTGAGAAAAAGAAAGAAAGGAAGGAAGGAAGGAGGCAAACAAACATTTTATAGACATAAATAGGAATGGGCTTCCATGACCCTGGATTGTTTTCATCACCTGGGGAATTTTTTCCCGTGGCACTGCACCCGACAGAATAGCACAGGGCGGTGTCCCAAAAAGTGGGCATTTTAATTATTTAGCATTTAGATCCTACCTTTCCTCCAAGGAGCAGAAAGGTGGCAGACGTGGGTCCTCTCCTCCTCTTTTTATCCTCTCAACAACCCTATGAGGTGGGTTAGGCTGAGAGACTGCTACTGTGGCCAAAGTCACACCAATGGCTGAACAGGGATTTGAACCCTGGTCTCCGAAGTCATAGTCTGACACTCTAACCACTACACCACACTGGCTCTCTTCCTGCCACTGATGCCCTTTTTTCTCCCATACAATTAAGCATCCACCATCAGTTGCTTCAGACGTCTTGGAAAGACCTACCTTCTTGCCCACTAGATCTTTGTTATTACTAGATATGAACAGAAGAAGAGCCCTGCTGGATCAAGCCAAAAGATTGGAGTGTGTACTATGTATTTTTATATCGCTGTATTTTATTCTGGTTGTAAATTGCTTCGGGACTTTTCACTGTTGGAAGGCAAACATAACTCCAGTAAACCTAACCTAACCTTCTGCATCCAGTTCCTGGGGACTGTACTTTTTTTGTTTGTTTGTTTACCGAAGCACACAATTGTGTGAGCCCCCACCTGCTGCATGAGGTAGTACAAGCCCTGACAGAGGCTCATCACCTCAACAGAGAACTATTTCCGAAGCACGCCTAACTCCCTACAGGATGATGTTTCAGGAGAGGGTTGGTAGGTATGGGAGGGAGAATCTGGGATTTTTGAAAGGAAAGAAATATGATATGGGGATAGATAGATGGGTCTGTAAGATACCAGAGCTAAAGCCCTAAAGCCAACAGGATGTGCTAAGAACAGAGCAGAACAGCTTATGTTCTTTTCCTTCCATTCTGCTTTGTCTCACAAAACCTGCCAGCTAGTTTTCTTTTACGACCATACGGGCTAGAAACTTGCTTTCCTTTTTAAGGATTTAAAAACTGTGGGCTCAGGACAAAAAGGAAGAAATCAAGGCCCTAGTTCAGCAACCTGAATCCAAACAAAACCAGAACAAAACTATCTGCTCTTCAGCTGACAGCTTTAGATCATCACTAACCCAGAAGCTTTAAAAAAAAAAAGACGCTGTCCTTTCCTTTAAGATAAAGGCAGCAGAAATGTTGCAGGCCCACAGAACAAGAAACTTCCGTCTGCTGAAAACAATGCTGGATTTATCAAGATGTGGGCTCTCCTTTCCTCCTGAAAGGGCTTGGCAGTCAATCGCTTGCCCTTTCAAGGCTTTGAAAGGCTGGGTGACCCCAAATTTAACCTTAACTCGACCTCGCTTTCACTGACTGCGGCCCATAACCTTCTCTGCTCAGCCCGGTCATTCTCTGAAGCGGTTGACCGTTTCACCCACAGCTGGCCGTCCAGCATCAAATACCACTGGCAGAAGCCAGGACGGACCAAAGAGCCTGTGAACGCCAAAATCCTCCTTCCTTCCGAGAGGCTACAGGTTCAGAAGTTTGCAACACCAGCCCCGCTCTGCTGCCACAGTGCTTCATCTTGCTGGCAGCTTCGTTCCCCTCCCCATTTGGAAAACGTGAGGCTCTTCCTCAAGACTTATGGGTAGATGGTGCAAGAACGGTGAGGGTCTTTCACTAAAAGGGTAGCTGCTGGATCAGGTATGGGGGATAGGGGGATTCAACTAGGATTTAAATACGAATCTACGCGCCACCTAGTTTTTGTGATTGTAAGTTGTTCTGAACTGCTTTGAAGAATGTGTTTTAATTGCTGTATCTTTACTTGAGAAAAGCAGAAGAACAGCTCTGCTGGATCAGGCCAGTGCTCCATCTGGTCCAGCATCCTGCTCTCAGTGTGGACCACCAGAAGGCTATGCAAGCAGGATTCGAGCATAAGGGCACTCTCCCGCTCCTGTGGTTTCCAGCAACTGGTATTTAGAATCATTGCTGGATCCGGCCATGGACACAAAGAAAAGCTATTGTGGCTAGCAGCCACTGACGGCCTCCTCCTCCTCCATGAATTTGTCAATGGAGTGGGGATGTAACTGGGTGTTTGCAGACATTTTCAATAGGTTTCAGTTATATGCAATTCCACCGACGCACACAGTGCCTCAGAACATAACCCCCATGTAAATGGGGGGCTGCCTGTAATAATAATTTTATTACTTGCACCCTGCCATCTGAGTGGGTGTACAAAAATCTCATTATGTGAACAAAACGCAGCAGTTAGGTGGTAGTGTGCATTTATTAGTAAAAATAGCTTATTTAGAAAAAATAATATTAAATTAAAATTCATATTTTTTTAAAAAAATCATATTCACATTAGGGGTAATTGCTTGCAAAGATGTGGGTCATCAGGCAAAAACTGCATATGAGTAAAGTGTCCATTAGGAGAAATATGCACTGAAATGCTAGTGAATTTTCATCAGGACTTTAAGCAAACAAAACACCTTCACTTACTGATGCAGAAATGAAATGAACTTAAGACAGGAAAAACGAGAAAGGGCCAGAATCGTCCGTCCCTAATGGGAGACACAGCGTCGTCTGAGTGCTTGACACAACACAACAGGGGGGTTAGGGGGCTGGGCCAAATGTGACCACTTCTTGGGTTTCTCGTTCATAAGCTTCGTCAGTAAGTGTCTACAATGCACAACCCACCCAGCCCCCAGCCCCATGTTTCACATGTTACTTTATTACGGAGTAATTTGGTGGAATGCAGAAACACACTCCGGAGCATTGTAGCCAATGCTGGCTACTCAGAGTAGACCCACTGAACTGAATGCCCATAGCTAGCTTATTTATTTATCACAAGACTTGTCTCTTGCTTGATTGTAACGAAACCTCAAAGCGGTTATAGTGGGTCAACTTGAATTAGTGCTGGATTCAACCCAGAATTCCCAGGATAAGACAAACTGAACAATGCAGACTTTCCTTTTGTGCTGCTTTGAACAGTCTGTATTCCTAACATAAAATGTACTCCACAGACGGTATCACTTTGTCCTTTCTGTCGTATGGTTGTACTTATTTTCCCTTTCTCCTTATTGAAAAATAATAAAATATTTATTTTGACAAAGACTTGTGGGTTGGTACATGTAGAAACGCTTCTGGAGTTAAGAGCAGGGAGGTGAGGAGAAAAGAAGGGAATGTCATGATCCACCATACCTTTTTTCTTGAGAAAAGATCTTCTGGTTGCAAGTGGACTTTGGCGGACTCGAGGGTTCTGCAGAAACTTCACCGCTGTTGCAATCTGTGGCAGGAGGGAAGAGAAAAGGAGAAAACGCTTTTTAAAAGTTAGGGACTATCAGAATTCAGATTCTGAGCAAGGCATCAAAAGCTAGTAGAATGCAAGTTGAACAGAGAAATTGCCTTTGAAGCGGGAAGAAATATTACAGATAACTTGGAATCCCTATGGTTGTACTCTTGAGTCCTACTCAGAGCAGTTTTATAAAAATAAATGGACATGACTAACTTAGGTCCATTGACTGCAGTGGGCCTACTTTGAGGAGGACACACACTCATTTTGTTCCTTCCAGAAGCTGTTGGTTGGGCACAACTGTTGTACAATATTCCATTTTGTATAATTTGTAGAAGAAGAAGAAGAGTTTGGATTTGATATCCCGCCTTTCACTCCCTTTAAGGAGTCTCAAAGCGGCTAACATTCTCCTTTCCCTTCCTCCCCCACAACAAACACTCTGTGAGGTGAGTGGGGCTGAGAGACTTCAAAGAAGTGTGACTGGCCCAAGGTCACCCAGCAGCTGCATGTGGAGGAGCGGAGACGCGAACCCGGTTCCCCAGATTACGAGACTACTGCTCTTAACCACTACACCACACTGGCTCTTTTCAAATCTTTTCAAATACTCAATAACGCCATGATATTGCTTTACTTGCATTCTAACACTGCCCTGTTTGCACATCACACAAAACCATGGCTTTAAAGCAAACCATCGTTTCATGTGAATGAGCAGCATGTTGGGGCACACTGCTCCCAGGGGGTCACCACAACCCATGTTACTGGCTTGGGAGCCTTTGTTTCCTGGAAGCACTCTCCCCTCCTGGCAGGAACGAGACCCAGGTATTCTGTATTCCAACAGCTTCTACCTCCCCTGGCTCAGTCTCAGCCCTCCAGTTAACCCCTGTCTGTATACCTTCCCCAGACATTCAACCTGGTCTTCCTATCTAAGCTGTGGGGCTCCCTCCTCTTGCTATGGTCTCCTCAGAGGGGATGCTCAATTTAAATCAGAACCAATTATCCCTCAAACTATCCTATTCCCTATCTCAAATCAAACCCTATCTCTCAAACTAAACCCTCTCTCACCCCAGCTCTTCCTGTTCTTGCAGCGGCAAACCAGATGCCCATTACAGAAAGTCCGCAAGCAGAACCTTGAACAATAGCTTAATGAAGTGATGGGGAAACTTTGGCTCGGGGGGGGGGGGGGCTCTAGGCTTCAGTGTTTGGCCCTTGGGATTGTTTCCAGACTACGCCCCTTCCCAGGCCACACCCCTCACTGGCCCTGCTCCAAGCTCCCCCCCCCCCACTTGAGTGTTTTTCCTGGGCTGGTATGTGTTCCTGAACTGTGCCAACGCCTCTTGTTTGCCCGGATAGAGGACAGATAAGGTTGTGTGGAGAAGTTATACCGTTGTACAGAACTAAAATTTACACTTGTCCTGGCCACTTTTTGCCTCTGGGCCTGCCAGCCACTTGCATCCGGCCCCCAGAAGCTTGCCCATAAGGGAATGTGGCTCTCAGAATGAAAACCCATCCCTCCCCTCCCCTTGGTTTAAAGTGGTACATGATCCAGGCATGTATGTTTAACTCAGTGGTTTTCAACCAGTTTGCCGTGGCACCCTAGGGTGCCTTGAATGGTGGCCAAAGGTGCCACAGGCAACACTGGGCACTGGGCTCTGTCCCTCTCTCTTCTGATACCCTTGTGTCTCTGCCTCCCAAAGGCTTGCACAGCTATTTATTGCAGCAGCCCTGGCTATAAGCTCCGCAGGTGAATGGGGCCTCTGGGGCTAGCCAGGGGGTGCTGGTTGCCAGGAGCTGAGGTAGCCTCAGAATAAGAAAGCAAGTGGGCGAGGGAGCCCAGCCACCCAGTCCGCCAGCTGTTGGGAATGGACAGATAAGTGCCAGGCCCCTGTGGGGCAGTGTGAGGAGGCACCTCTGCTTGCAGGGGGGGTGCAGCTCAGAGACCAAGGGTGGCAGAAATGGCTGCCCGGAGGACTCCCAAGGAGAGGGGAGAGGAGGCTGGGGGAACCCTCCACAAGGGAGGGTGTTCAAAAAAGGGTGAGAGGCTGCCAGCTGTGCAGGCATGGGGTGACATAGCTGGGCTCCTGAGCTCCACAGGGGTGCCTCAGAAAGAATGTCAAGGGAGCCGTGGACTCAAAAAGGGTGAAAACCTCTGGTTTAACTGATTGCTTGGAAGGGCTCAGTGGAAACAGGCACCAGTAATGGGAGGAAGTTCCACAGGGTCAGTGCTGCCATGCTAAATGCCTGCTTCCAAGATTGTACAGAAAGGACCTCCTGACGAGATGGTATCTGCAGGGAAGCCCCTCCTGCGGAGAGCACTGATCGGGTGGGTTTATAAGGGGAGAGAGTCGATCGAGCGCCTGCCTTTCACCTGGTTTTCAAATATACATCTCAGGTCAGAGAGCAGAGTTTCTGATGGGTTCTAATGGCCCTTTCGAAATAATCTTGGTGCATTCCATCAATGTTGGATGTGTGTGCGTGTGCGTTTTATATATATATATATATATACTTCCCCACCACCACCCCTTTTAAACTGCATCTCTTATTTCTTTAAATACATTAATCAGAGTAGTGTAGGCAAAACGGATCCATCGGACAATGCAATAAACATGAATTATCATCTATCCAACATGCATAATGGCTTAAAAAAACATAATAGCAGGTGTAGTTTAAATGATTAGTTATTACACCTGCGGTGGGTCTGATTCAATTGGGGAAAATCATCTTTAATAGGTTAAAAGGTTTAGATCACCCGGCTTCCCCCTTAAAGTGGCTGTAGAGAGGGTATGATGGAGTGCGCTGTCATTACTAATTCATTTAAGAAAAGCAAGGGGGGATACAGTAAAGAACAGCATAAATGAGCCAATCCAATTTAGACATCAGGTAAAGGCAGCGAAACACCTTTTTAAAAAGCATGATAAATGAATTTGGGAGGGAGATGAAATTCACATTTTTCCCTCATTATTTTTTTAACGGGAAATTTGACCACCTCCCGGCATAGTTTGAGGGAAAGGGGGGTGGGGTGGGAGGAGAAGGGAACCTCACTTTTTAAAGTTTAGCACTCCGTCGTTCCAAATCATAAAATAATACAGAGCCCACCCACCTTTTCCCCCCAGCACATAAAGTGCCACTTTGATCTTGTTTACGCCCCTCTTGATCTGCCTCACTGGAAATGCCGGCGATAGGGAAATTGCACATTTAAACGGCGCGGGTATCACTGCGCCAGATGCAGGAAGGATAAACAGCACAAATTAATAACCTGGGGGTTGACGGAGGTAGGGGGGAAATGTGCTGAACATGAAAGATGTCCGAGTAAGCAGACGCAGAGACGTGCCAACTTATCAAAAGCTACTTTGCCTTTATATTAATCACCTGTTCCCTTTTTGGAATGCTTTCGACAAGAGTTCAATCTCTCCGCTGCTGGGGAATGAGCAACGGTGCCTGCCAAAATGTTTTTAAGGACCTAATGTCAGAACTTAAGAAGTGTCCTGCAGGATCAGGTCAAAGCCCCATCAAGCCCATTATCTGGTTCTTGTGGTGGTCAGCCCAGTTGGGAGAAGTCAGAAAAGCAGGACAAGGGCAGAACAGGTTAGTGTGACTGACTTCTAGATAGGTTTGTGCAGAGTTATTAGGCACTGTACAAAAATAAAAACAGGCCCTTGCTGTAAGGCGTTAAGATCTTACAGGTTGCATATAAGAGCCCATCTGGATCAGACCTTCTGGGTGCAGAGCAGGTGCTCACCTACCAAGTTACATTCACAGATTAAGTGGCTGAAATGAGAATGTGCTGGCCTAGACGGGTGTCTGGTTCGATCCACTCTGCTAGGGAAGAGCATTGGTTTTGCACAGAAAAGTCCCCTGCTTCAAACCCCAGCATCTCCAGACAGGGTTGGGAATGCCCCCTGCCTGAAATTCCAGAGTGCTGCTGCCAGGTAAGTTTGAGATCAGTGGACCAACACTCTTTGAGTTGGTAAAAGGATTGTCCTTGGTTGGAGCTCATGATTAGTGAGAAGAGAGCTTCACCATGAGTCCTGGTTCAAACAACATGCTAAGTCACACCTTGGTTTTATTCAGCACAGTGGTGAAAATGTAAGGGCAACCTGCTGGATCAGGGCAACCACATTCAGCCTAGCATCCTCTTCTCAATGTGGCCTACCAGATATCCCTGTGCGAAGCCTGCAGGCTGGGCATGCACAACAGCACTGCAAATCCCAATTCAGACACAAAAATTCTTCCAAGGCTGCACGGAGAGTTCTGACAAACTGCTAGTTTTTCCAAGCAAAAAACTTTGCAGAAGTGTAACCTCTGTTCCAAGAAACTAACCAAACCACCTCTGCTAGAGGAAATCGACAGGAACGGTACTCTTCCCAGTGAGTCTCTGGCTACACACACACACACACAGAGAGGTTTTTCGCATTAGTATTTTTAAAGTGGTAGATACACTGCGACGGAGGAAGACGCAGCGGGCAAAAATCTACTTTTCAATAAAGCCATTCTATCAAAAAATGAAATCGCTCCATTAACGAGAGCTAAATTATTTAAAGGGCCTCCTCCATCATCTGTCTCATCTATTTGCTAAAGGTCTATTGATTGAAAATGACATTACAAAATTATAGCTAAGAAAGAAAGATTCTCTCCCTCCCTTCCCTCTCTTCTCTCTCACACACACATCTTTGCAAAAGATATCTGCAAAGTTGCTTCCTACAGCTTCAGCTAGTGTTATGTAATATTTCTAATTCCTCGGCACAATCATCAAGTTTCTAGGCATCTGGAAAACTGGGGACTGGGCTATGTGTGTGTAGTGACAGCTGAGGTAGAGTCAAAGGTGGTTGGTCTCTCTCAGCAGAGCCAATGGAGTGGCCCTGCTTCCCTTTCCTCCCTCTGTTCTGCAGCCTGATGGAAACCTGTGCTCTTGTCCAGCATAGATCTGAAGGAATGCCTCCCCGGTCTAATAATAATAATAATAATAATAATAATAATAATAATAATAATAATAATAATAACAACAACAACAACAACAACAACAACAACAACAACAACAACAACAACAACAACAACAATATATTATTTATACCCCGCTCATCTGGCTGGGTTTCCCCAGCCACTCTGGGCGGCTTCCAACAAAACACTAAAATACAATAACCTATTAAACATTCAAAGCTTCCCTAAACAGGGCTGCCTTCAGATGTCTTCTAAAAGTTTGGTAGTTATTTTTCTTTTTGACATCTGGTGGGAGGGTGTTCCACAGGGCAGGTGCCCCTACCAAGAAGGCCCTCTTCCTGGTTCCCTGTAACTTGGCTTCTCGCAGCGAGGGAACCGCCAGAAGGCCCTCAGCGCTGGACCTCAGTGTCCAAAGCAAGCCCTTCCTCCACTCCATTCCACTGGCACCTAATATTACCCCATAAGGGACATGTGGGCAACACTGGCACTGGACATACTCAGTTCTTTACAGTGTTCATGCAAAAACCTAGATTCTCAGAACTGTAGAGTTAGAAAGGACCCCGAGGGTCATCTAGTCCAACCCGCTGCAAGGCAGGAATCTCAACGCGCAGTTCTCCCCATCCAATTTGAAACCATACCAGACCCTGCTTAGCTTTGCAAATGTGCTAGCAGTTTTGTTGCCGTAGCACTAGGAGTATTGAATTAAAAATAGAGCGATGTTTAACTGAAGATGAAACTTTTCGTCACCAAGTCTGGCCACTGTGATTCATCCACGGTAACCTCAAGGCCAGACTGCTGTAATGTGCTCTACGTGGGGCACAAAACTACTGAGCTAGATGGCTGGCCGGCAGCCTCTCGTTTCCTATGAAACCTGTTTCTTTTGCAGTTTGCAACCCCCTCCCGATGCTCACTAGGACAGCCTGTCGCCAGCCTCTCAGCCTCAACCTACCTCACAGGGTTGTTGTGGAGGTAAGAAGGGTTCAATCCCCAATGGCATCGCCAGGCAAGGCTGGAGGGGATGCCTGCCTAAAACATGCCAGTCAGTGTAGACAGTACTGAGCTAGGTGGACCACAGTCTGATTTGGTAAAAGGCAGCTTCCTCTGTTTTAAGGAAAGCAGTAGGGCATCTGCTTTGCCTGAAGGAGGTCTGTAACCAAGAAGAGCCACTGCCAGCCAGGGTTAGACAATACTGTACTGATCTAATGGTCCTCCAAACCTTGCAAGAAAGCTCTTGGTTGTTTGAACGTATCTGTATGCATTTCGAGAAAATGCACATTTTAAAAATGTATTTAGATGCATTTCCCCCCTCGTTTGTATTTCTCCTTCTTAAACGCAGAAGAAATGAGGAGGAATGGTGGGCGACCACCTGCGAAAGCAGAGCTGGTTGGAAACAGACTCACCCATTTCTGTGTAAAACAGGCATCTGACCCAAAATCAAACTCTTTGCTTCTTAAGCCTGGCATTAGGACGAAGGAAGAGGATGGTCCCCCAACCCACCCACCCCTTTAGAGCAGGGGAGAAAGAAAGTGCTGTGTTTTAAGTAAAAGACAGTGGGGGGTGGAAAGGAGAAGGAACATCCGTACTCTTGTCAGGACCAGCTTGACAAATACGGTCATCAGTGGCACACGGAAGTAGTTGCAAAGCAGCTGTTAATCAGGGAAACACATCGCAGAACGCTGATGCCAGCACTCGTGAAAAAATGCAAGAGGCTAATTATGAAGCTATATATCTCGCTAAGGAGGCACCATTCCTGGAGATTCCAGATCAAGCTTTCAAAGAGTGAGGATCTTGGGCTGGGTGTGCATTTTATGCGCACACACAAAAAGCCTTCTTGATAACCCCGCAAGCTTGCCTCATAGGAATCTGCCTTCTTCCTTAAGTCAAGATTGCTGGTACATTCACCTCTACACTGACTGCCAGCAGTTGAATTGAGGAGCAAAGCCAATGCTCTACCACTGAGCAGCACCCTTCCCATAAAACTTGGGATCGTGGTAAGCTGCCTTATACTGAGCCGGACCATGGCCCACCTAGCTCAGTACTGTCTACACTAACTGGCAGCAGCTCTTGATGGTTTTACGCAGGAGTCTGTTCCAGCCGTATCTTGAGATGCTGAAGTTGGGATCTTCAGCATGCAAAGAAGATCTATGGCTCTGTCCTTCTTCCCAAGAAAGCACCTCTTGGGACTCAAACCTATGCTGCTAAAGCAGTTCCTTAATCCCTCAACCACACAATTCCCCATTTCAGTGCCCCTGGTGGTAACTATTTTTTATTTGTTATTTGAAACCAAGGAGATTGGTGTATAGCAATCTCTTCCTAACCGAAGCGAACTTTCCATAAAGCATGGTTGCTACTATCGTTCTATGCGAATGCTGCTTTGCTCTTGTTGCCTGGTATTAGCCCAGGCTTGCTTAAATCCCTGCCCGAGTTGCCAACTAAGATGTCAGCGTGCCAGATAGCGCCAGGTGTTCTACTTCTGAAACAAAAACCTAAAGATTGCCCAGCTGGCTCCGTCCCACTCTGCAACCTCTCTAGACGAAGTGGCAAAGCATGATGGCTCAATCACTCGGATCTGCGCAACTAGCAATTCTGCAATTGCCACACAACTGCCTGTTGCACGGTTGCAACAAGTCATTCCTTTAGTGTGGCAGAACCCACACCTTGGAACTCTTTGCCTATTGAAATCACACTGACACCATCACTGTACACTTCTTCTTCTTTACACCTGCTGAAGGGAAAAAATCTGTTTGGGCAGGCCTATACAGAAACATGATTTGGTTACATCTGGGGTTTTTTTTTTTAAAAAAAAACCATCAGAGGTTTTATTGCATTTAGATGTTTTTAACAGTTTTTAGGTGTTTAAAATTATTATTATTATTGGGGGGGGTTGGGGTTGTTTTAACCACAGGAGTATTTGAAGCCCTGGGCTCCTTTGGGAGGAAAAGCAGGGTATAAATTTAATAAAGAAATAAGCAGATAGGCTAAAGTGTTCCTGAGCTGTGCCAGTTCTGCCAGGGGCAGGAGGGGAGAGGAAACATATGTGATTAAAGGCTCCCCCACAATCAAAGAAAGAACCCTATGCATGAAAGTCAAGAAGGGAGCCAGGGTAGAGTCCTTCTCCTCAACATAATGCCTTTCTACATGCAAAGGCCTTTCCCCCCATACGCTGTCATATTCAATCATGTGATGTCCCACCTGGAATCTAAGTCGTACAGTCCAGGAAGAAAGACCACTATCTCATCTACTGCATGGCCTTATATTAAGCCTTAAATCAGAGGAGGCTGATGTACTGGCTCTCCAGAAGTTGT
Organism: Podarcis bocagei; assembly: GCF_964188305.1. Classification (NCBI taxonomy): domain Eukaryota; kingdom Metazoa; phylum Chordata; class Lepidosauria; order Squamata; family Lacertidae; genus Podarcis; species Podarcis bocagei. The sequence continues at coordinate 78,167,739 of NC_138132.1, read as the reverse complement.
AAAGACTACAACTCCCATCATCCCTGACTGTTGGGAGGGCATCAGGATGGCTACTCCCAATATAAATCAAAGGTTGCTCTAAGTTTCATACCGCTTTAAACAGCCATAGCTGAAGTCTGCTAAGGGTACTGAGAGTTGTTGTTTTTGTTGCTTGGGTTTATTAAATTTCTACACCGTCCTTCATCTGATGATCACAAGGCGGCTTACAATATAAAATCACAAAATGCATGCCATAATAACAAGCAAAAATAATGGCCCACCCACTTTTGAGATTGAAATAATAATCATAGAACTGTAGAGTTGGAAGAAACTGTGCAGGAATCTTTCACCTAGCCTTGGGCTTGAACTCACAACCCTGAGATTCAGGGTCTCATGCTGTACCGACTGAGCTCAATATCACAGGTGGAATTTGAGAATAAATCTGCTTGTTTTTACTATATTAAATGTTTAGTTAGGAGACCCCCATATTCCCCTCACGGAGATACAATTCCCAGAGTTCCCTAGGAAGAATGACTGACTGCTAAACCCCTCTGGGAATTTTAGCTCTGGGAATAGCCTTGAAGCTCACTGGGTCACTCTCTCACTCTCAGGCTAACCTATCTCACAGGGTTGTTGTGAGGATAAAAGGGGAGGGATAGAAGGGGACTGTGCATTCCCTGACCTCCTTGGAAGAATGAGGTTTTTTTTTTAAAAAAAAAAGCCAAATTAAATCAATGGGGCCAATTTTAAATGGGGGGGGCCCCCTAAACATTAAGAGTGCGTATATCTTTTTTAAAACTGTTCTCTTGTAGCTGTGACAAGGAAGAAGACAGAAGAGATGTTCTGTGCTTCTAATACTGTGGTATATTTTGTTTACCAACCTTGGGGGGGGGGAGTTAGCTTGCACTTCCTTCCATATTTCAAAAATACAGAGGGTCCAGGCAATATGTACATTTATTTAAACTTAATGGATTAATCACTCAATTAATCAGTCGGAAGGCAGATGACTAATCAAGTAAATAATCTCCAATTGGTTTGTTAAATAGCCCCACTAATAGCCACAGCCCTTCATATTATCATCTTCTAACGCTTTAAAAAGCTATTTATGCATCCTGCGGCATCCTGCAGCCATGAGTATCATTGATTAATTAGGTGTTGCCTGAAATGCTAGCCATTTCTACGGCTCTTCTCGGCAAGCCCCCTGCCCTATCAGTTTTAGCAAATGACTCTGGTGGATAGCATTCTGAGCGGACAGCAAGTTGTTTTACTCCCTGCTAGCGAATCCATCTATCCCAGCTTCCTGGTTCCAACAAAGGACAGCCCAACTGGGCAAGAAGGCATATATACCTTGCCCTCCTGTTTGCCCTCAACCTGTGATATCTGAACATAGAGGCTCCCAATCCTAACAGGTTCTTGTATTAACTTACAAGATCCTAAACAACTCCGAGTCCAGGATACTTTGATGGCCAGTTGGTTGGTTACTTGCCCGATCACTGAGCTCTTTGTGGGGAGTCACTGCTAACAGTTCCCCCATGGCTTGGATGCAGGGCTCATATCCACCAGGAACCTTGTGTTCAGTATTGGGGACCCAATTTAATGGCACTCACTTCCAGCTAAGGTCAGACAGGCCCCACCTCCCTATCGAACTTCCTGTCATAGCTGTCAAGTGTCCCTTATTTGAAGGGACAGTCCCTTATTCCAGCACCATGTCCCGCTGCTGTCCCTTATTGATGGATGTCCCTTAAATGTCTCTTAAATGATGTCCCTTAAATTTCAAAGGAAGCAGCTCCTCTCCCTTCCTCCCTGCCGGCCAGGGAGGAGGGAGGCTCTAACTGTGTTGCTTGGTTGTGTTGCTCACCCAATAAGAAGTCTAAGAATGACTGGGGGGTGGAGCTTGCATGCCTTGTGCTGACCAAATCGGCTGTGTTCCCTGGGGAGTTGCCTTTGCTCAGCGCTTCCCAGCAGAGAGGTGACAGTGGTTTTCCTTGAGGCTTCGTTTGGCTGCTGGCTGGGCTTTCTGCCTTTTGAATTTGTTTTGGAGGCTCCTTCTATTGACTTATGGGGGGAAAGAAAGGAGCTGGTTGACTAAAATGGTGGGTGACTGGCGATCTTGTGGCGAGGGGGGGAGGCTGTGTGTGTGTGTGTATGGCTAGTTAATGCAAGCTGAGGGGTTTTTTGAATGCTGGATGCCATTTTGTTGCACGTGCTGCTGCAAACTTTGCAGTGCAAAGCCAGCCCGGAAAGCCATCTTAAGTTGAGGCTGCATAGGCCTTGTGGTGCATGTGATTCAGATTCTATTCAGTTGAACCTCTGGTTACAAAGTTGGTTAGACAGTGTTCTCGAAGCTACCAGCATGAGTTTGACCAGACTGCAGGAGGACAGGAAGACTGGAGTGCCTGGAACAGGTGAGGCTGCAGGTCCCTTATTTTCAAGGCTGCTGGTCCCTCATTTTCAAATCTGTAAGTTGACAGCTATGCTTCCTGTGCCTCCTGAAGGCTTTTTAATGGATCCCTAATTTTATAGATCTAAAACTCTCTTTTTTTTGTACGCTGTTTAGAGGCGGCAGTAATTAAGTGGTTATATAAATTGTCAAAATTAATAATAATAATAATAAAAACTATCATGGCAAAAATGATCATTATTATTATAATTACATTTTTATCCCATAGCTCAAGATGGTGTGGATGGCTCTCCCCGTCTTCATTTTATCCTCACAACAACCATGTGAAGTAGGAAGTTTAAGTCCACTGACATCTGGATGGCCACTGTTTTTCCCATCCCCCTCCTATTATATTTAATAGGTTGTCTATTATTGTACAAAGAGTGTCTCAAATACGGAGAGGGTTGTTTTGCCCCAGGCTAAGCAGAAGGAAGCCTTTCAGATGATCCCAGCTTCAAAGTAAAATGAGTTTGCAGGACTTAGCAATCGCATCAGTTTTCCTGAAAACGTTTTAAAACATTTTAAAGAATTCAATATGCTAAATGGAAAGCTAGGTTGAACCCCAAAGATCCTCATGTTTATTGGAAAACTTATCAGAATTAGAGAAGGCAGGGTGAGAGACAAAACTTTTTTTTATAGAAAAGTGATCTTTTAACACATTTTAGATTAAAATGGTTGAGGGTATCATCCCAATCCAGTTATTGGGAACTTTGTGAAACTGAATAGCAGGGGCTTAGTGGGATATGGTGTTATAAAGTCATGTATTCATATTAATGCATTGTATAATTACAGGGTCGTATCCAATGCTAGTCCTACCCAGGACAGACCCATAGAAATTAATGAACTTGTCTCTCATGCCACTATTTGCAATAGGTCTATGCAGAGTAGGGCACTGGATACAGCCCTAAGGGTTGTAATTGACCAACTTTTACTGAGAACGGACCCACTGAGATTGGTGGCTATGGCTAACTTACACCTATTAATTTCAGTGGGTCTACTCTGAGCAAACGTTAGCTGAATACAGCTTTATGCGGTTAATTAGTATTTTCAGAAAGATTTCTAATATTTTAGAACATTTGCAATGAGGATATAAGAACAATACGTGGGTTTACTGTTGCAGCATATAGATTATTTTTGCATATAGATTTGTGAATTTTGTGTGTGTGTGTGTGCGTGCGCACATGCACACACATGCACTAGTACTCATCTCACAATAAACGTGTTGTGGGTGCCAGCCTAGAAGAGCTGCCATTATTATTATTATTATTATTATTATTATTATTATTATACTGTCCTTCATCAAAAGACCTCAGGGCAGTTCACAAGATAAAAATACAAAATAAAAGCACAAATAAATATTCAAAACAAAAGCAACGAAACAATACCCCCCCCAAAAAAAACACATTTACAAGGCTGTAGAATATTAATCAGCCAAAGAGACCTGATTGAAGAGGAACGCTATTTTTAGATAAATACTTGACACACAAAACTAAGTTGTACTCAGAGCAGACCAGCTAAAACCAATGGATCTAAGACAGTCATGTCCATTCCTTCCAATGGACTAGCACTGCATACAACGCAACACAGACAGAAAAAGGAATCCTGTTTTATCTTAAAGACTATCATAGATACATTCTTTGGTGGGCTAGATCCTGGACTCTGGACCAACCTTTAAATGTGACAGGTTACGGAAATGTACTAGATGAGAGGCGAGGAATAAAGCAAGACTCTAATCTTCCCAGGGATAGGCAAGACAGCCGGATCCCCAGTTCATAATCTCTATCCCTGCGAGGAATAACCTTGGGAAGGAATGAGATTCAGGGGAGCATCGCTCAAGCGAAGAGCTGGTGCTCCCCCTAGCCACCGCCGTGGGGAAGTGTGCCCTCTTGTCACCTGCCGGTGGAAAGAGAGAGCGAGAGAGAGAGGTGGAAAAAACGCAGCCCAAATTAAGTGTTTTCACTCGGTGGAAATGAAATGTTTTGCAAGATGAAACAGAAATAAAATTGTGGTTTTAGGTAATTACTAGTTGGCATTTACATATCACAGGCTGGTTCAACACCTATTCATTTTCCTCTTTTATTTTCAATTTTTTAAAATTGCTCATTAAAACCTAGCATATGACAGGGACAAGGGAGAGAAGGGAGAGGGTGTACTGGGGGGGATTATTCTCCTTTTCGTATGCGGTTTTTATTATTTTATTATTATAAAGTACTACAAAAATCCCCAGATCTTCTTTAAATACAGTTTATCTCTAATGATCACAGGCAGGCACCACTTAAAGGCTGTGATCCTGCAACAGACATTTTACCTGGGAGCAAACCCCCTTTAAAATTCAGTGGGACTGAGTTAGACAGAGGTAGGATTGAGCTGTTGAAGGTTCCCTGGGATTGTGCCACAAGGTGAGGGGGTGAGGTGCTGTGGCGGCAATGCCCTCCCCTCTCACATCTACACTCAGTTAGGATTAAAAAGAGGGGTGAAAGGTAAGCTGTCGCTCTCACCCTGCAAAATCTGGGTTTTATTCTGGGACCAAGCCAGCTTCTGCAGCCTACTGCCTAGCAGTGAGTGAATAATAATAATAATAATAATAATAATAATAATAATAATAATAATAATAATACAATTTTCCCACCCGCTTCTCCAAAGCAGTAAAAGATATAAGCTACAATGCTGACCCATTAGGTGAGGGGAAAATAAAATCCAAGCAGCAGCAACAGTATAAAACCTCTTCTCAAAAATAAGCAAGACCACACTTCTGAGTTCAGCAGGGCTCTTCATCAGGCTGAATGTTAAGAAGGAACACAGGAGCAAAGGAACTCCATGACACAGAATCACCAGAAACCTTCAGCCTTTAAATAAAGAAGAAAAAAGGAAAAAAAGCACATCTAGCTGTCAGTCAGCTGACATTACCCAATGGCCGAGTGCCATCAGCTAATGGTTGGGGTTCAATTCTGCTCAGTTTGACTACACACGCCAGTTTCCTCCCTGCAGAAAGCAGGATTTAACACGCATATGCACGGTCCATTAGTTGATGAGTGGAGGGTTAAATCCTGTTCTGCAGTTGCCCCCGCCTCCCCATCCCTGTGAGTCAACTTTGACAGGTGGGTGGTCCTGCCAGTCACCTGTTGTCAGTATGACAGCAAATGATTGAGAGGGAGGTGGTCCTGCCCCCTGTCAAAGTTGGCCCACAGGGTGGGAGGAAGAAAAGATCTGAGGCCCACAGCTCAAAGAGATTCCACACACCCCCGGAGACAGGGGGAATTTCCCGCTACTAGTATGTGCTGAAATCATTATTATTTTGAATGCTCCCTCCAAAATGCTCCCTGCATTGTGTAATCGGGTGTATCGGAAAGTGGGTTTTCCATGAAGGGCTTTCTCCTGATCTGCTGCTAGCTTTCCTATAGGTCAGATGTTTCTAAACAGATTTGTTTGTTTAAAAAACTCTGCACATCGCTTTGGCCATGTGTCCTAATGAAAGGATAAAGCATATGACAAAAAACATTTGAAACATGGATTAACTGAGCATTAAATAAGAAAAAAGAGAAGCAGAAGCAATCCTCCACTTGCAGCGGGAAGTGGTACAGTCCTGTCTGCAACCTTCAGGACTCTACCACCTCAGTTCACTGCATGCACAACAGATCAGCCCTAACTCTGTAGGGTTCCGCGATTGGAGCGCCATTCCCTCACTCCAATACAGCAACACACAGCAACAGACCAGTCTCTCATAGGAGGCTGTCCGCTGCCCTCTGTGCGAGTCGCAGCTCTTGTCTGCTTCCCCCAGAGCAGTTCTGGTAAAAGTGAACTGGTTTGGCTCCCATTAGAAGTAATTTACCTACTCCATAGCCCCTTCCTTATACAACACTACACGTTTACTCAGAAGGAAGTCCCACTGAGCAAAATGGGGCGTCTTTAGGCTGCAATCCTCTATGCATTTAACTAGAAGCCCCCACTGAAAGCAATAGGGGTCCCTTCTGAGTAAAGGTGTTGGAAGCTGTTGGGCGCTTATCACAGCTCCCTCCCTCCCTATACTTCACAAGTCTTTATTTAAAACAAACGCAGAGTGTTTCATTGCTCCAGTTTGCATGTTTTATACTTGTTTGTTTTCTTCTTTAAACTGTTATCCTGCTGCGCTTCAGGGCATAAAACATCCCCGAGAGAAGATGACATGATATAGACTAATATATTTTAAGGTCTATTGTGTAAATATGTATTTAGGGAATTCTAAAGCAGGGCATTATTGACCCAAGTCTCTCTTAAAACACTTTGATATATATTTAAATACGTGGAGGGCGGTGGGGGGGGGAGAGAGATTCCCTCCTTGAACAACAGCAAGGAAAAAAACTTTGCAGAGTAGCCACATTTCAAAAGTGAAATATCTTCCACCCATCTTCAGATTTTATAGGCCCAGGGTGGAACATAAGAGATTGATTATCAAAATCTTTCCTTAAAGAACAAAAAGGTTCTTTTGGGGGAAGGCAGGGAATGAAGTTGCTGCGGAAGGTGGGGTTACTTAAGCTGCCCTGAACCCATTAAAAGAAGCAAAGATGAACTCTCCCTACCGCCTCAAAAAATGCTATGCAGTCTATACCTGCAAACAGGACCCAAACAGAAGAGCACTCTCTCATGGTTTCTGGCAAGTAGCACACTGAAGCATTGCTGCCTCTAACCAGGGAGGCAAAGCATAACTTTCGCAGCTAGTAGCTACTGATGATTGCCTTCTCCTCCACAAATTTGCCCAATCCTCATTCAAAGCCGCCCAAGTTGGTGGCCACTGCTGCCTCTTGCAGGAGTGAGTTCCACAGTTTAACTAGAAGAACGCAAGGGTCCAGCTATACCTGGAGAGCACTCGGCCCTTGCTCTAACATGGCACGTTTAGGGCAACCGAGCTCAGCCTGTGCCCACGCAAGCCGCCTTCTCTCTGCCTGCCCAGGCCGGCTCCAAAACGAGTCAAGGTAGGATGAGTAACGGGCTTGTAGGGCTGTCGGCCGCGCTGTAAATATTCCATGAATGAATGGACTCCTTCAGCCTCCCGCGAGGGCCATCCGGCATCTTTTATGGCCATTACGTTCAACTATTTTTTTAAAAACCAAAGACCTGTCATGATAACCTGACCAGGGAGGGAGAGAAAGGGCTCCATCAAATCGCAGCAAACCAGACTCTCAGGGAGGCAGGGAACGCAAGCTTATTCTCCAGCACCCATGCAAAGATCACACACGCACACACACTGTCCACAGTCAAATTCAGGTGTTCTGAAGCAGCACAGAGGCTGGCTCAAAGCCCTGTTGACCCTTGCTCCCCATGCAGAGATCTCAGTCTGAAACCATTCATTCCCAAAATGATGCCTCACGGAATACGAGGGAGGGACATTAGCATGCTGCATGTAAAGATTGCTGCACACCCAAGATCCTCGCAAATTCAGGAGAGTGTTGGGTGATTCATTTGGGATTGGGTGGAAGGCAGGCTAGCCCCCGCAGTCTACGCATACACGAGAGAATGAGGATTTGGGAATGCGAACAAGGTAAGAGAATTTGGGTGGATGGAGCAAAGCACTGAAAAAAGTGTGCTAATAACAAACCACTCCTTGCAAGAAGAAACATAGGAAAAACATAGGAAGCTGTCTTATACCATTAGTCCGTCTAAGCCAGTGCTGTCTACACAGACTGGCAGCAGCACTCCTGAGATTCAGACAAGAGGTATTCCCAGTCCTACTTAAGGATGCCAGGGACTGAACCTGGGACTATCCATGTGCAGAATAGAGGCTCTACCACTGAGATACTTTTCACCTAGAAAGCTAGCACATCAGGAAGAAAGGTCACATGGTCCATTACCTCATTCTCTGTGGACAGACTTGGCCTATTTCTGCTTGCCTTCTGCACAGACAAGGATCACCCTCTCCAGGCCTAAGCAGAGATGCTGCAGCGTTATCCATGCTCGGGGGAGACTGCCTGTTGCGCTTCTGCACGAGTCCCTGCTCTGCTATTGTCTTCTTTCAATCAGTTGCTTCTGGGGCAGGATCTCTGTATCAGGCAAGGCTGGGTCATCCACAGCAGAGTGATCTGTCCTTGGAGAAATTTACCTGCAGCACCACTACATGACACCAGGCTCTGAATTTGTTTCCTTCCAGACAGAAGGCGCTTTCAGATCAGCCAGTGACCCACATAGAAAAACAGGTTGAAGGTTGCTTTGTGGACTGGTGGGTCTTACTCTTACACACAAGCTCCAAATATAAAGCGTTCCTTGCCTCTAGCATCACAAATTTGGGAAACCGGTTTCAACAAAAGGGATTGAGGCCCTTGCAAAACAAGAGAGAGAGAGCAGGTCTTGCATGCAAAGCACTATTTTGTGTGTGTGTGTTTGTGTGTGTTTTTCATTTTCCCCAAACCTTGAAGCAGTCAGCACATGTCAAGCATTATTACAATTACACTTTTTACCTACTAAAAAATTAATAACCAATTATCTTCTTCAGGGAGGGAGGGAGGCCGGCAGGTCCTTTACCTACGCAAGAAGCACTGCGAGGCACCAGCAGATTAAAGACACGCATCATATATTTACAGAGGACTGCTACCTGGGTACAATGATTCAGCTCATACAGAAGTGTTTGGATGTAAAACAAACAAACAAACAAACAAACCCAAACCCAAAAGAACAATGCAGATTATTCTGTTAGCAAAGACAAGAACAGTCCTTCTGTTTGGGGCTGGCAGGCAACTTCCTTCCAAATTTATCAAGGCAAGATCCTAGTCCTTGTGCTCTTATTAAAGTTTTCCATCCAGGTACACAAGCTGTATCCAATGCTAGTCCTACTCAGAGGACACCCACTGAAATGAATGGGCATGACTAACTTCAGTTCATTCATTTCAGTGGGTCTACTCAGAGTTGGATGCAGGCCCAAGGTCTGCTTGAAGGCGAATATCAGAATTTGGAAGGAGAAACTGTGTGGGCAGAAAGGCCAGCAAAAGTATTTGTGTAGCAGCAGTAATGTGTGGGTGGAGCTCACTGTAGCCCCACCCACATCTCACCACAAGCCCCACCCATACCACAAGCAGGTGATTTGCCACACCCATATTTCATAAAACGCCCCACCCAGAAAGGAAGGCACTGTCCACAGTCCATAATAAAGCCCGCCCACAGTACAAAAAGGACCACCTTACCCCATATTTGCCCACTCAGCCGCTCTAGAGTTTGGAACTGGCACAGCTACAGGTGCCACGTAATACTTGTTCGGCACTCGTAAGAAAGCAATGTTTTAGTGTGGCAGAACCCTAGACTTTGGAACTCCCTGCCAATTGACACTAAGTGTACTCTTTTCAGTGCCTGCTAAAAACATTTTTGTTTAGGCAACCCTATCCAGACGTGTATAATGCTGGCATGTGTTTTGAACTGGTTTTTAGCTTATCCTTGGTTTTAATTATTTTTGAAGTTTTCAGGTTGCTGCTTTTAACTCCCCCGCCCCGCCGTTGATAATTCCACTGGTTTATTCTTTTCTGTAAACCGCTTCGGAGGTGTGCCGTCCCCCACCCCACCCTTATTCCCAAAATCAACCCTTCGCCCCAAACGAGGCACCATCCTTTCATTTGGACACTAGTTCTCTATTGGGTCCAGAAGCACCATTGTTAAAAGGTTTTCTGATTTTCCTTCTCTCCCTTCTTTTCCTTTTCGTGTTTCTTCTAAAACGGCCCCCACGCCGCAGTGTTCTCATCTATCCCACCCCATCAATGGTAACCCAATTTGAATGCCTCCAAGCCCTGTCTGGAGGGCTTGCTGGAGAAATCAACGCTTTTTATCTTAAGGATTATGGATCGCTGCTTGGCTGAGTACCCATTTTTGCAAATATATATATATATTATTATTATAATTGCAGTGGAGGATCTGATGCCTTTCACTCTTCCGACCTCCCAAAATGAAATCTCACATTTGGTGGTGGGGCTGGTTACCTCCTGGCCTTACTTCCCTGCAGGAAAATCTCTTCCACACACACCCCCAACCCACTGCCTGGTTCTCTTTCTCTCTCTCTCTCTCTCTCTCTCTCTCTCTCTCTCTCTCTCTCTGCCTGGCCTTGTCCAACTCTTTTTAAGCCATGCAAAGATTTATTAACATTTACAGTAAAAACAAATAAAATAAAAAAAATGCTGAAGTAAGAAACGCGGTGAGGTAAGGGCTGCAAGCTGCTAGCACCATTTATCTGCGGAAATCCAATTAGCACTCGAGTGCCAAAGATACCTGGAAAAGCGCTCCCAATCGAATCAAAAAATGATACAAAAACATTAACCTGATGGGCTTAAAAAGTCCACATTTAAAACATTTAAAGTAATAAAGGCCCTTTTATTGAGTCTTTTCTATATTTCATTACGGTCCAAATTGACCAAATGCACTTTTCCAAGGCTGAGGTTTTGTTTTTAGATTTTTATTCATTTATTTTTTGAAAAAACCCAAGCCTCTTAAATCGAATGCTTTTTTTGCAAAGGGGGGGGGGCTGTCCTCCCTTGCTAGGTTTTCATGCTCAAGCAAAAACAGCATTTTCATTGTTGTAATCTTTAAAAAGGAAAGGAAAGTAAATATAACAGAAATAGGAATTTCTAACAAGGAGAGTGAAAGCATAGAATCAAAAAATTGTAGGGTTGGAAGGGATCCCAGGGAGGGGGGTGTCATCCAGTCCAACCCCCTGCAAACAACTGAAGTAGCAGAGTATAAGAAATTTATTTTCGGTTTCCATTATTATTATTATTATTATTATTAGCTTATTTATTGAATGAACTGCATCCACTGCTGGATTGCCAAATAAATAAAAAATATCCTCAAAGTCATTTACAAAAATAACAAAACAATAAAATTATGGGTAAAAACAGTTAAAACAGCCAAAAAATAAAATCAGCAATTAATTAAAAGCAGGTGAAATCACACATCAGCATTATACATATCTGCATATCCAGGTAGGCTTGATTAAACAAAAATGTTTTTTAACGAAAAAGAGCACAGTGATGGCACCTGCCTAATGTCAATAGTCAGGGAGTTCCAAAGGGCAGGTGTCGGGAGACCTCCAACTAATGCGTCCCATCAGCACAAGGATTTCCTGTTTGCACACTGCATCTTTCCCCCACGTCCTCCTCAACTCTGCTATGGATGGTTTGGGGAACCCTTAGAACAGATTGTCTGGCCCAAGCCTGGTTTAAAGATAAGGGTCCATAAATAAGGAGCCCAGGACTCCTGAAGCTCCAAGCCAACCTGGTCAGCAGAAGGAGCAGGCACACAAGTCTTGCCCATGATGGTGAGAGGCATCATATTCTATCGGAATCATAGGGATGTAGCCAACTGAGGCCCCAGCCACATTACACATTTAAAGTGGAATCAAACCACTTTTATCATAACTTCCCCCAAAGACACCAGGGTGGTGGGAATGGTAGCTTTGTGAGGGGTGAACTACAGTTCCCAGGATCCTTTGGTGGAAGTCATGTGCTTTAGGTGGTTGCGACCTTGGAAGAGACACTTTCCCTTCTGCACTCTCTTGCTCACAAACGGTCACAGAGAAAACAGAATGCCTCTTCTAGCATTATCTTAGAAGGAAAATCCTCCGTTTCTCCCTCTCCCTTGCACACACAGAGAGAAGTTGGTCTACTAGTACATAAAAGAGGCACTCTGCCTGCTCTCTCTCTCTCTCACAAGCACACAAGAGAATGCATCTTTTAGTTTAATTCTAAAAGAGGCATTCTCCCCCCCCACACACACAGAATGCCTTTTTTAGCCGTACCTTAAAGGGACGCGGGTGGCACTGTGGGTTAAACCACAGAGCCTAGGACTTGCTGGTTCGAATCCCCGCGACGGGGTGAGCTCCCATTCCTCAGTCCCTGCTCCTGCCAACCTAGCAATTCGAAAGCACGTCAAAGTGCAAGGAGATAAATAGGTACCGCTCTGGTGGGAAGGTAAATGGCATTTCCGTGCGCTGTTCTGGTTCACCAGAAGCGGCTTAGTCATGCTGGCCACATGACCCAGAAGCTGTACGCCAGCTCCCTCGGCCTATAGAGCGAGATGAGCGCCGCAACCCCAGAGTTGGTCACGACTGGACCTAATGGTCAGGGGTCCCTTTATCTTTAAAGGTGACATGCATGGGATGTATGGGGTGTTAGGGGAGGGTAGTACCTCTGGTGGGGGACACATCATGCCCCTTCTGGAGTAGTTTATCCACCTTTGGTCCCCACCCTGCACTTGGTTCTCACCTGTGGCTCCTAGAAGCTGCCAGTATGCGACAGCATCCACACCCTGGGAACTGGCTTCAACTGGCCGGCTACACCAGGTGATGGTACCTGATAGGTTCCAAATGTTATATGACTTAGGGACTTCCCCTGCATGTGAATACAGGATTTGGCGGATTGAGCAGATGAGACCAACAGCAGGTCCAACGGTTAAGGCGGTTTTCTGCACGTGCTGTAGACCAGGGGTGTCCAAACATTTTTCAAAGAGGGCCAGATTTGATGAAGTGAACATGCGTGAGGGCCAACCAAAGTTGTTGAGTTGTGGGTTTGTTTGTTTTTTAATTAACACCAGGACATATACTGCCACGGGGGCCGGATTAAATCAACCAAAGGGCCGGGTTAGGACTTTGGACATGAGGGTGAGGGGCAGATGGGACTCATCAAAACAGGAAGGTAGCACATCTAGGAGAAGGAAAACTCTGACCCTAAACCTCCACTGCCTTGAGGGATATCTTTGGGAGGAGAAAAGGCTAAGGACGAAATCCTACACACAAACTGAGAATGGAGTCCCTAAGACGGTTGGATAGCACTTTGGACAAGAGGGGCTCTTGTTGTCTGGGAAGCCCAGGACCCCCATACGCCCTGCCCAGGCTTGCACCCCGGGAAAGTCACTTTGGTGCTGCTAATACAGCAGCTTGACTTCACACCCACCCACACCCAAGGTGCACTTAAATATCCCTCGAGACAGATGGATGCCAGCAACAAAGAGGTGGCAATCCTTCTGCCCCCCCCCAACATAAGCACACAGAATGCATCTTTTAGCTTAATCTAAGAGGCAGAATTCCCTTTTTCCTTATGTAAAGGAGGAGATGCCTCTTCTCAGGGGTAGCTTCCCAGCTATCATTTTTGCATTAAAAGAAACATTTTTAAAAATGCTGCCTTGCTAATGTGGAACACCTTTTTTAAGCCAACTAAAAGGCTTTTAATTGGACTAATCTAACCAATTAACTCACTGCAGCCTTAGCTGCTGCTTCCAAAATCACTTCTGTGTTTTTAGAATGTTTTGCAGGAAACCGCTCCTGTGAAACCCCTCTGACTAATAACAGCTTTGGATTTTCACCACTTGCTTAAAAAACACATTTCTTTACTTAGGCATTTCCAGGCCGCTAACTCGTAGCGCCAGCTTTTAACGAACCTCAGAACATCTTTTAGATATATTTTTTTAATTTGTTGCAGCTGTATGGTTTTATTTTGCTGCTTTTTTTCTAAACTGCCTTATAATCATTCTGGTGAAACGCGACAGATAAGTGATTTTAAATATGCAAACAAACCTAAAATAAAGTATTGTACATTTGAGCATTCAAAGTGCTTTACAGTCATTATCATGTTTGTGATAGTTGCAAAAACCCTGTAAGGCAGGTTCCCCGGTACGATCTCCAAGTAAGTGTGGGAATGTCCTCTGCCTAAAATCCTTGGAGAGATGCTGCCAGTCAGTTGTAGACCAGTGTTTCTCAGACGTGGGTCTCCAGCTGTTGTTGAGCTAGAACTCCCATCATCCCTCATCACTACGAATGATGGGAGTTGTAGTCCAACAACAGCTGGAGACCCAAGTTTGAGAAACACTGGCGCAGACAATACCAAGGGTTTGATTAGGTATAAGGTAGCTTCCTGTGATCCACCTTGCAAGCAGAATCATAGAGTTGGAAGGGGCCACAGGGGTCATCTAGTCCAGTGTTTCCCAACCTTTTTTGGGCAAAGGCACACTTGTTTCATGAAAAAAATCTCGAGGCAAGCCACGCCCCCTCCAGCCAGCCGATTGGCTGGCCAGGAGGCGTGGCCGGATGGGATTCCCCTGCTCTCGCGGGGGCTGAGATGGGATTCCCCGCTCACGTGGGGGCGGATGGGATTCCCCGCTCACGTGGGGAAGGGCGTGATGCCCGCAACCCCACCTCCTGGGGCAGGCCCAGTAGCGAGCGGATGCGCAGGCCAAGTAGCGAGCGGCGATGGGATGTGGGAGCTCGCTCGCTCGCCGTCCCGCGTGTGCTCGCCGCCGCCGCCCCGCCTCTCACCGCCCGACTCACCCGCCTCCACGGAACACAAGGCAAAGTTCCACGGCACACTACTGTGCCGCGGAACACCGGTTGGGAAACACTAATCTAGTCCAACCCCCTGCAATGCAGGAATCTTTTGCCCATTGTGGGGCTCAGACTCATGTTCTACCGACTGAGCTCCCCCAGTAGGATAGAAGAACCCCAACATCTCCAGGTGGGGCACAGAAAGATTCACTGGCTGAGATCCCAGAGGGTTGCTGCCATTCAGTGTTCACAATACTGAGCTCAATGGACCAAGCGCCTGCCTCGGTAAAAGGCAGCTTCCTACGAAAGAGGAGGGGAGAAAGAGGAAGGTGAAGAAAGAAAACAAGTCCCAGCAACCCGCCCAGCATAGCTCAGTCAGCCCACTGAGTGGAGGGAAATCAGAAAGAGAAATCGTTAGCTAGTCCACAGTGCATCTATGCTTGGAGATCAATTCATTTACCACTGGCCCTGTACATTTACAGAAAAGTACTTCTGATATAATAAAGGGCTCATAAACACGCAGAAATTGGGTTAGGCCCGTTTCGAATTCCTGCCAAACAACGGCTCAGAAAAATGAAGCTCTATTTTAATTAGGTGGACTTCCAATGAGTGATTCGATCAGGGCCGAGGCCGTCTAGATGCCATTTCGGCTCAGTGGCCTCTGCGTACACGGGCTAAGAGCACTTCTGATGAGATTAGGAGCCTCCTCTGCCCCGCTCTGGGTTGCGCCAGGCTCCCCGCTGGCTGCGTGAACCTGGACGATTGGGGGGGGGGGATTGCACACTCAAAGGAAACCCAGCAAAAGGCTCACCCAGCAGGTGACCCTTTCCCTTGGAGAGCTATGCAAGACAGACAGATCTACCTGGAGATGTAGGGGATTGAACCTGGGACCTCCTGCAGGTGGCAATCGATCTCTAAGCTACAACCCTAAAAACAAAGCAGCAAGATTCTAGTCCTCATTGTTCTGAACAAAAGGCTGGTTTCAACAGGAGCATAGGAAGCTGCCTCACGCATTGACCGGCAATGGCTCTCTCACTGTCTCTCCCAGCCCTAACTGGAGATACCGGGAATTGGATGCAGGATGTTCTGCATGCCAAGCAGGTGCCAACCACTAAGCTACATTCCTTTCCCACGTACATTCCTACCAGAATGGGAGCTGGTGTCAGGCCATGGTCTTGAACTGCCAGTACCTGGATTTCAGAACTTCGGCCCTCTGGTAAGTTTGCAGGTCTAGGTCTTTCTGATTCCCAAGCAAGCCCCACCTTCAGAGTTTGGTTGAGCTGGTCAGCTCTTGCAGGAAACCATGGACGAGAACCAGGAAGGCGGATCTGCTCTGCTGTGCCAGCCGTCCTGACTTGGACCCGCAGACCAAGGTAAGGTACTCAGCAGCCTCTCCTAAACCGGGTGCCCTCCATATGTTGTGAGGCTACAACTCCCATCAGACCCAGGCAGCACATGGGGGGTATTGTCCGAAGCATCTTGAGGGAACCTCGTTTAGGGAATGCTAGTCGAAAGTCTAAGCGGCCAATCCCCCAAACTTCCTAAGATGCCAATCAGGATGGCAAGACTGCAGACCATTTTGGGCGTTGTGAAAATTACTATCCCTGTTGCGATTATATGCCCGTACCCAACCCAAAGCTAGGCTCTCTCAGGGCAAGCTCTGACATGACTACTCTCTCTGCATTTTTATAGGCAAAGTGCGAAGGGCAACAGAGGCCTTAACAATTCAGTAAATCCCGAGAGTCTGCGGGACCTGAAGCTTTGGTCTCTGCAGGGAGATTTGCTGTTGCACTCAGGCCCTGGTAGCATTTGGGGACTTTTTAAACTTATAGAAAAGGCAAGTACAAGGCAACACGATATGCGTCTATAAAATTATGCACGCCATAGACTAAAGTTTTCTCCCTCTCTCGTAACACCAGAATTTGCAGGCATCCAATGGAATTCAGGAGAGACAAAAAGGAAGCACCACTTCTTGGTAGAGCATGAGACTCTTAATCTTAGCGTCAGGGGTTCAAGCCCCACGTTGTGGAAAAGATTCCTGCATTGCAGGGGGTTGGACTAAATGATGCTTGAGGTCTCTTCCAACTCTAAAGACATCTAAAGCACTGTTAACCCACTTTAAGCAGCTGTGGCTTCCCCCAAGCAATCCTCTTGGGAGCTGTAGTTTGTTAAGGGTGCTGAGAGTTGTGAGGAAGTCCCTAATTCCCCTCACAGGGCTATAATTCCCTGAGTCCCCCGGGGAAGAGGGTCTGATTGTTAAACAGTTCTGGGAACTGTAGCTCAAAGGAGGGGAAATAGCAACCTCCTCGTAACTCTCAGAACCCTTAACAGAATACCGTTCCCAGGATTCTTCAAGGGAAGCCACGGCTATTTAACGAGGCATCATGCTGCTATAAACGCATGGCGCATAGTTGGCCTGACAAAAACACAACATTCTGGGTGGTTTCCACTATTATTTCCTCGGAACGGCAAGATTTCACACAAGATGAAGTCGGAACACGGAGGAATTTGAAGAACTTCGGCACACCTTCAGAGGAGAATTGTGCTTGCTACGGTGAAGGATAGGTTGCGCTGGCGGGGGCGCCGCAAAACAAAGACGAAAGATAAAAATGGTGGACGTCCTGGGATTGCTTTGGACAAGCGGTCACTCTCGCCGCACGACTCCCGCACCCCACCCCACCCGAGACTTTTCTCAAGGGGAAACTGGCCATCGATCTCGGGACACGCAACTTCCAGGGCCGTTCCTTATCTCAGAACAGCCTCTGCCGCGAATTCCTGCCTACGCTTTAATGTTTAAATTATTAAATGCATTAATGTATTTACATTATTCAAGTCTTATGTGCATTTTTCTCAGATAATTTATGTATAAGAGTTTGAATGTCCATGACTGTTAATGTCTACAAGCCTTCCTGTTCATTATTGATTCTGGAAAGGAGGGGAGGGGGAGGGAGGGAGCGGGGGGGGGGAGAGAAAGCTAGTGTTTTAATGCCTTATTTTTAATGTATTAAGAGTCTGAATAAGTGCATTCTCTTTTTTCTTTTGTAATTTCATAATTTAAGTAGTGCATTTATTAAACTGACACAGTATGAATTGTGGTGAAGGCTGGCACTGGTCCAGCCTGCCAAAGCAATTCGACCGACCATCACGCTGCACTCTGCAAATCTCGCAGTAGCTTTTGCTCCAGACCTCAACGATCTCGCTCTCTCCTCCTTTCAGAAACTGGGGAGGGTGCAGGAGTTTCTTTCGAAGTGCACACTGCCTTTCCCTTTTGACAGCTGCTCACCTCCAGACAACTCATTCCTCCTTTTTTCTCCTGTTTGCGTACCTGTTCGCTGCAAACAGATCATTATTCTCATGTACCACAGGCTGAGATAGAACAGTTTTGGTTTTCTAACAAAAATAATATGGTCATAAGTTTTCTTTTTTTGGGGGGAAGGGGTTTGAGGGTGTAGTGCAACCAAAAAAGGCCCACAATTAACACATGTGGCTTCCCCCAACCAAATTCTGAGAACTGTTGTTCGTTCAGGGTGCTAGGAATGGTAGCTCAGTGATAAGCACACTACAGTCCCCAGAATCATTTTTTTTTGGGGGGGGGGAGCCATGTGCATGTTAAATGTGCTTCGAAATGTTAAGTGCAGATGTGACCCAGGTTCAGACCACAGGTAAGGTGCGGAAAGGACTCCTGCCCCAAAACCTTGGAGAGATGCTACTGGTCATTGTAGGAAATACTGAGCTAGATAAACCAATGATCTGACGCAGCGTAACATCTTCAGGAAGGACCTTATCCTAAGGTTACCAGATTGTTTTCAATGAATCCGGGGACACTTTTCAACTTCAATTGATTTTGTATGGGGACTGACTTGTAAATCCAGGGACTGTCCCCGGGAAATGGGGACGTCTGGTAACCTTACCTTATCCAACTAAGCCCTGCTCAAAGCAGAACCAAAAGTTAGCCATGAATTTAATGGACCAAAGTTAGCCGTGTCCATTAATTTCAATGGGTCTTCTCTAAGTAGGCCTAACAGAGGATACAAACCTTTGTGGGTTTTTGTTTTCTTTAAAAAGGATGTATTTTAAGTGGCTGGTGATTGGGGTGGCAGAAGCCAACACCACACACCTTTTGACGGATTGTAAGGTTAACCTCTGCTTTCATTTGTCTTGCAACGAAAACACCACAGCAGCAAAACACCCTGCAGAGAGCGGAGGAGCCGACTCTGCTGGGTCCAATGGCGTGCCAGCAACCTACGTATTGCACAAGTGGCAGTGTGTGCATGTGTGTCTATGAGTAACTTTTGTGGATTTATTTGGAAGGCTGACTAATGGCTTGTGTACATGGGAGGTAATTTCCTGCTGGTTTGAAAAGGTCCTTTACAGTCCCCCATCCCCCCCATTGTATAATTAGTGCCTATTGTCGTGCTTGTAACAGAGATCAAACTAGTTGCAGGTGGTACCTTCTCTCCCCTTTTCTGTTTAGAAAAACAAATGTTCTTCTATTACTAGCTGCCGCTGTTAAAGATTTCCTACCTTCACGGTGAAGGGAGCCAGCCCTGGGGGGAAACTGTGGCTCAGTGGCAGAACTTCTATCTTGCACGCAGATCGTCCCAGATTCAATCCCAGATAGGAGAAGGAATAAGACTCCCTATCTGAAACCTTGGAGAGTCGCTGCCGGTC